>NC_087474.1:98480271-99886104 GCF_036417665.1 Passer domesticus | reverse complement strand
TGTGTCAGAGCGGAGAGGCAGCAGCTGGCATTTGACATCCTGTCCATAAGGGCTGCAAGCAGAACTGCCACACAGACTTGTCATCACAAGATGAGCCTCAGGGATCTTAGGAATGAACAAGGACTATCTGCTTACCTGCCTTAGAAAACACAAGTCTGTTAAGATTAGATGCTTGTCCAGGCACTAATGGAAATCTTAAGTATTTTGTACCATTTCAAGGACTAAAATATTTTTTTATAGTTCAGCTAGTGTGTGGATTTTTGGAGTTGGAAAACTCATATCTTTCTATTCATATTTAATTTTGTAGAAAAAAAATCAACAAATAAACTTCGCAGAAACTCAATTTTGAAAGTTTTCAAAGGTTGTAAACTACTAATGCACTAGTTAACTGTAAGAACCTGTATTTTTTTATGCTGAAAAGATTATTTCCAACAATTGCCCCTGCTTTATGGACTACTGAACCAGTATAGTTTTTTCAGCGTGTTATTATGCAGAGGGACAATCAACCCTTCTTGCAGAAGTCACATGGACCTCAACACATCATTCAGGATGCTGAGTCAACACTTTTTAGACAGCTTCCATGAAGTGATGCAATCCAGCTACCCCCAATTAATTAATTTTCCTCACAGTCCCTTTGGACTGGTGTCTAGAAGAGCGGTACAAATGCACTGCATATCCAAGACTGCTGAGTACTTAGACTTGTGGCATTGAGACTTGTGGCATTGTACCTTTGTCTGGAGGATTTTTAAAAGTATCTTCTCTTGGTTTTACACACATCTTTTATAAAAACCTCCAGGGAAGCAAATTAAATAAACAACTTTTAACAACCTGTAGGCTGGTTCACTTATCTGTGGACAAATGCTAACAGGCTTAGCAGAGCCTCAGGCAATCTTTCACGTGCAGTGTCTAACAAGCTGGTAAACCACCTTTGAAAAGGAAGGAGGAACAATCCATGACCTGCAGTGACAAGCAGGAGCTGCCAAGTGCCACAAGAATAGCCTTACCAGCTCAGATCACTGGGGTACCTCACCTAACATCTTGTATCCCACAGTCCTCCACATGCTTGCCTAGAAAAGATCATGACAGCTCAACAAGCAAATGCAACACGAGCTATAATGCACTCGTAACCAGATTTCCAGCTAGCTAACTGCAAACTGTACAATAAATTTTAAAACACCATAATACCTAATTGTACACTTCTCATAAGCACAATACCTTCACCAGCTAGAAGTATTATCTGGAGGAGGTGAAAACAGTACTCTTCACCTCCTTCACATCCACACTTAAAATCTACTCTTCGTAATGTTCACCAAGAAAGAAAATAGTACAACTTCAAATTCAAATACGCACCTCAGACTATTAGTACCATTGCTACGTACTTGTTAGACATTCTTGGAATTCTTAAGAGATCAAAAGAAAGGATTCAACTCAGAACAAGACTGTATTATAGCAGTGAATACCCTTTCTTTGTGCCAAATGCGCTCCTAGAAAACCAAGGAACTTTTAAATTTCAAGTTCCAAACCAAACAGCATTGAGAAAATTATTAGCTAAAATGTGATACAGATGAACTTGTTCAAATGCAGTGCAGCAATTTGATGACACCAATTTATTTCCTCCACTGTGGGTTATTTTGGGTTTGGGGATTTGCATGATAGGTTTTCTTTGGTTTTTTGAGTTTTTGTTTGTTTTTTTTTTTTTTTTTGTCCAAAGCAACCAGAACTTTGAAAACTTCAGGACTTTCCCCCCCCCAAGGAATTAAATTATTTCCAATTTTTTTTTAATTGTGAAAAGGAGTATCAGAGGAAAATAAAAAAGAATGAACACAGCTCACTATTTTTGCAGCCTGTGGATTCTTGATATTATGTAGAGGATTGAATTAATGTTATTAAAGTACCCTACTGTAGAGGAGAAATACGCTCTCTTTTTAATGTTCTCTTTTCACAGACTCCTTAAAACCAGGGACCCCCACTGATCTGCAGAGGTGAAGCAGAAAAGTAACAAAAATCAACCTGCATTGCTGCTATCCTCTTTTTTCCCACACATGGAAGAGGAGACCAATCACTGGAAAATCCTTAGTGAGGCTTAACCAATGATCAAAGGTACCTTGTTTACTCTTATTCCCACATGGTGTACAAGTCAGAGGACTGCCCCACCATTCACCCACCAGTCTTCGGAATTTCTACAGCAATGAGTGACCATGGAAAAGATCATCATTTTCGGACAGTTCAAATTCAACCTTTCTTTTCTTTTTTAAGAGATGTATGCAAGTTCACAGAGCTGGCACTAAAATTTGTACCTTTGAGCAACTTGACATAAGTTGGCCAAGATAGTTTTTCAAACAAGGTCCAACTTAACTTCTTCTGATAATACAATACGTGCATCAACAGGCACACTGGACATTATAAAATATGCATCACCATTACAAAATGTGTTCAGAAGTAAAACTGGCTTTCTAACTCAACTGCTGTCTTGAAGTTTGAAATGCACAACTACCTCACTAGAAAAGGTGAGTACAGTCTAGTAGACCAAATAATTGGGTTTCAGGGCATACCAGGCAGTACATTTTCCTCCCCTCCTGTTGCCCTTCAGTACCTTCTTACCCAAATAGCTAGATTTTATAAACAAAGCAATTCCTGCTTTTCATTCCACACCTGGAAAGCCTGGACAGGATTAAACCTAAGAAAATCCAACTCAGAGAGAAGTTCATTGTTTAAAGTGTACTTTCAGATGTGGTCAAAACAGATACAGACATGTTTTTAGCACCAGAGAGATTCAAGTCTCAGAAATAACTCTATTTACTAACATGATCAGGTAACCTCAAAACCAGGGACTGGCGAACAGTGATTCTGGCTTTTCCCCCTAACTTGCTGTTGTTAACGTACCTAACCTTTTATTGCTTGTGTGAACAATGCCTGACCCAGGTCTGAGCTGCTTATTCAAAAAAACCACCACTATTGTGGAACTAAAAACTCAGACATCGTAATAAAAGATGTAGCAGGGACAACACATTTATTTCACCTGCAACTGAGAATTCTTTCTATTCAAGCTGGATTGGCTCCTGAAGATGCAGAAAATGTTCCTTGTTAGTTCATAAGCAGGTGGATTCCCTGCCATGAATACCAGCTATTCAATCCTCCTTACACTGCATCTTCCTGACAGAAGAGTTCCTGCAGCCTCTTTCAGAGAGGGCTTCCTTAGCAGCATTTTGATATCCCACTTCAGTTCAGAGCAACACCTGGTATTCCATTTTGAAAAGCACAGACTTGCTCTAGGGATTAACTGAGAAGTTACAGGGAAAGGCTATGCAAATCCAACTACTATCCACCTACAGGAGTGCAAAACAAAAACTTAATATAATCCAGGAACTATTATCTTATTTATGCTAAAGTGCCTGCATGTTCTTTTGATTGCTTCCTTGAAGAGCTCCAGGGCAATAAAAACTCATTCAGTTGGAAAATTTAAGAATATTTAAATGAAACATAGAGCTACAATACAGAATCTTTAGTAATTAAAAGGGAATGCTGCATGCACTGGTCTATCTCCTACATGTTAAGTGCTTGCAACATTGGACTGTATCACCCTCTTGCTTGTACACATTTTTCATGCCTGTGAATAAACAAACAAACAACAATACTATCATACCCCCCATGCTGAAAAGATTATGTTACTACAGAACAACTTTGCTTTACTATTTGAAAATAGGATTTGTGTGTTTCTAAATGGTTATATTCATTCAGTTTAATAAAAACATGATTCTGTAAGACAAAATAAACACTTTTAAAAATTTTTCTATGCACGTCTGAAAGAACTTTGGGATTTGCTCATAAAATACTTTTGCGATTTGTGCTTAGGAGCTATCTTGCCATTTAACAATTCATTTTAGGCATGATCCAATTCAGTATCTAAAGTAGAGTAACAGTTATGAGTTGGCTCTAGAGTCTCTATCACTTCTCATTTACCCCATTAGCTTTAAACAAGGCTATTAATGAAATGCAATATAGCTCAATAACTAAAAAATAGACTTTAAGGTTCTATCTAGCAAGGATTATACTTTTCTAATTAATTAAGAAACATCAACTAAATCCATGCAGAAAGCCACAGGCTCATAGTACCACACAACAGTTTTACTAAACTATAATCAGAGTTGTTTGCAATCATTAATTCATAAATCATCCTTTGGGGATTTCCCTACCTAATCTGTCTAATACCATCTGTTAACAATGCTGAACAGCAAGAAAGCTGCTTCAATTCTTCTTGTGCATGATCACAGAGAGGCAGTTTTGATTTAATGCTCATTCTACTGGAGAACTACAAAAATTTGTTTAATCTGCAGAAAACTCATTAATCAGATCTCAAGAATATGAAAGATAAGATATTGAAAAAGAGCAATTGATTTTCAGCTATGTCAGTAAAAAGCATCTTCCTTCAGCCACTTGAAATGTTAGTCTGACTCATTCATCACATCAAAGACTAAGGTATTGAACATTATAAAGCAGTAGCCAAGCTTAACTCAAAGCCAATTTTACTATCCAAGGGTTCACAGAAAAAAAAAAGCCTGAAACCACAGCTGTTTCATCACAGTGCTGTTGCTTATGTGATAAAATGTTCAAGTGTAATTTTCCATGTAAAGTGGAATATAATTAGTGATAGTAACATCATTATTTATTAATGCAACAAAATAATTTAATTTACCTCTAAGTTATTCTAAGGTACTCCTGGGCTCCTCAGCATATCTTATAAACCACAACTGTAAATGATTATCTATTTCTCTTTCAATGTTTCACAATGACCTAGCTTCAATGACTTCAAGCTGTCAATTAAAAACTAGTCTCATTAAAAGGAAACCTGCAACCACATCAGCCAAGAAATACAATTGATACTTTGAAATAATCACCTTTTCTACATCCAGATGACAATCTCCTAAGATTAACGCTTCTGCATAAATCAAAGTGAAACAATCAGGCTCCTTTAGGGGCACAGAGCACCAAGTGTAGGCTGAGCAACAGCTGAGCTTCTGCCAGAAAAAGAATTTGCATGGAGTGCAAGATGCTTAACACAAAGCAGAAGCTCACAACTTAACCCACAACACCTATGGAACCGCAGGGAGAAAGAGTCAGAGTTAGTGACTAATTGGAACTACAGAGGTGCAACTCTGCACCCAGGCAGCTTCTGACCCATAGCAGTCACAGCATGTGATCCACGGCAGAGTTCCTCTGCTGTTCAGGATGTAACTCTTCTGACTTTAGCAGGAGGTCTGCCTCCCTCCATACAAGTTACAGCACAAGCCTTTGCACCACAATTCATAGTTTTATTACTCAACGGTAGTGCCAAGTTTCCAGCCTAAAGTGAGTACCAAATTAATTCATAAGACAGAAAATTCTGAAAAAGAGGAGAAGCAGGTTCTCAAAGCTTTCAAGTTACCAGGATTTTTAATGCATGGAAAAACAAAGACATGGTCCCAAGAAGTAGTTTAAAAGGAGAGCATGCAGATCTTTTTTATCCCTCAATGAGCTCAAAACAAATATGGATCATCCTACTTTTTCCAAAAAAGAATTTTCTCATCCTTCAAAAAGAGCCATAAGGGGCAATGCACAAGCTCTGGCACCAGCCAACAATGTAAGAACCCTTCAGCACCTCAGACATATGAAAGAGAAAGACCTAGAGGTACCAAAAAAATGCCCAGTGAAAGAAGGCAGCCAAGGGATTTGCTGGAACAAATCTGTCAGTGCATCTGCTGCATGGGAAATGCAAATAAGTCAAAGTGAATCTGAGTTTGGACTGAAGGCTGAAGTTCAGGAAGGGAATGAGACTACACATATTCCACAAGATTACTAATACTGTCCAGAGAGTATATGAGACACTCCTATTTAGACTCTAATTGAGAAAGAGAATGCATTTGATTAACAAGTTCAAAAGTAGGTGTGTAATGAGCCTGTACTGCAATACAATACTATGGCTATATACAGACATTCAAACATTAGCTTATATACAAGACTGATGCATGATGCAGAAGAAAAAAAGACAGGGACAATGTGGTGGGTTTTCCCCCACCCCCATTTTTGTAGACTTCCAAGAATAAAGAGCTAGTGATAAATAAATTAGATGCCTAACACTGCTTTTAATATAGGACTTTCTGCTTTAAAGCTGTCAGATAAAAACAACTGAATTTCAGAAGGTTCCTCTCTTCCAATCTCTCCAACCTATAAAAGTCTTTCTGAAGGGCTGCACAGCCTTCTGAGGATCAGCCTCTCCTCCCAGCTTTGTGTCATCAGGGAACTTACTGAGGAGGCATCTGCCCCTTCAGCCAAGTCACTGATGAACAACTTAAACAATACTGGGCTCAGTATTGAACTTGGGGGACACCACTTGTGACAGGGCTCCCACTAGACCCTGTGCCACTGATTACAAACCCTCTGGGATCTGCCATTCAGTCACTTCTCAGACCACTTCCCTCTCCACTCATCCAGTCCACACTTCCTGAGTTGGCCTATGAGGATATTGCAAGACACAGTGTCCAAAGTCTTACTGAAGTCGAGGTAGAAAAGATCCACTGCTCTCCTCTCATCCATTCAGGAAGTTGTTTCATCATAGAAGTCAATAAGGGTTGGTCAAGCATGATTTACTTTTAGTGAATCCATGCTGACTACCTCAGAACCCCTTCTCATCATCCATGTGGAGGGAGCTTGCTTCTAGAATGAGGTGCTCCATCATCTTTCAAAGGATTAAAGTAAGGATGACTGGCCAGTAGTTCTCTGGCTCCCCTTTCTTATCCTTTTTTTGGGCCGGTCTGACACTTGATTTCTTCAGTCCTCAGGCACCTCTCCCAATCACCCTGACCTTCCAAATACGCCTGTGAGCAGCCTCGCTGTGGTGTCTGCCAGCTCTCTCAGCACTCATGGATACATCCCATCATGGCCCCCTGACTTGTGGATGTCAAGTTTGCCTGTACGTTCTCTAAGCCAATCTCCCTTGTTGAGGCCAAAGTCTTACATTCCTTTAGTCTGGTCTCCTGAGTTAGAGGGCTGGTGTTGCCAGTGAAGACTGATGCAAAGAAGGCATTCAGCAACTCCACCTTCTGTCCATCCTCTGTTACCAGGGTCCTGCCTCCATTTAGCAACAGGTTCACATTCCCCTTAGTTTTTCTTTTGTTATTGATGTATTTGAAGAAGCCATCTGAGGACTTCCAAGCCAGCAAATTCACAAAACAGCTTCCCCAAAAACACTGCTAGCCTATGGACAAAATCCAAAGGCTGCTGTCAGTAGCACTGACAGTAGCACACTGAAGTCCACATCTGCAGTTTTACACTTCTCTTAAATCTCCCTCTTAGACAGTAGGTGCTTTTTCAGTTGCATGGAGAATAACATCAGTTCCACTAAAGGTACAGCAATGCACCAGCTATTTTAGTCCATTTCTTCAGGAGTTATAACCCTGATGTACTCTGTTACCTCCTTAGCACAGTTCTGCCGTATTCTTTTGACAGAAAGTAAGAAGAGAGCAGAGCAGCTATTCATAATTGTGCTCAACTGCCAAGGAAAGTGAAGCAATCCCTACTCCAGAATGTACTTCTGTGAAGTACTCAGGGAATCGGTGTGGAATCAAAGTGAAATGCAGAAAATGATATGAAAATGTTAGATAAAATTAACTGGAACAACTTGCCAATATTAGATGCTATTCACTAAGATTTGAAGGGGCTCAAAGATACAATGGATTGTATCAACTTAATCATGCAATCTCCTGCTTAAAACCAGGTCAACAGTTGAGGTACAAATGTTGCCCTGACACTTGTACGTGTCAAATCAATACAAAAAGTAAAAAAAAGTAGTGGACACCTAAATAAATATTGCATACTGGCAAAGATTTTTAAAAAGCTGTTTTTAAAGGGAATTACTGCCTCACAAAACAACTAGATTTCTCTGTAGACATCACCAATTACATGGATAAGAAGGCACTCCACTGAAAAAAAAAACTAGGAAACAAAATTGACAGTTTTCAAAAGACATCAGACAAGACTCTGAGAGAAACACAAGCAGATCTTTTGTATGAATATTGAACTCATCAAGAGACAGAACAATGAGAAGGAAGATGAAGGATACCAGAAAGTGAATGATTACTTACTTGTAATAAAGTTACACAGAAACCTTTACTGCAACATGGATTATTATACATAATCATAAAGAGAGAGAGGAGATAAGCAAGTAAGAAAATGATGAAGATTTGTTGGTGATCCCAATTTATTTGGGAGAGTAAAGATAAGAACTGACTACACAATTGGAGAAACATCTTGCAGCACTGACCAGGGAACAAAATGTCAGAACAAAAAAATCACTGCAGATCAAAACAATACAGACAGGAAAGTACATTCCTAGCTTTCCTTATGAAAGCTAGGTCTGAGTGACCATTACTCCTCAGCAGCATGATCTTTTGATTACGAAACAGACATCCATAAAAAAAAAATCTGACTTGCTTATGATGAAAGCAATTTCCAGGATCATCTTCTCTAGTTCTCTGCTCAAACCATGTCCAGCTGGAGTGTGCTGTTTACAGTTTTATCCATTCTGAACATCTCCGAAATTGCAGACTCTGTAGGTGCTCTGCACACCTCCAGTGTTTGGCCTTCCTTACATTGATAAAGGTCTTCTCTTATATGTAATTAGACTTCTCAATGTTCCAACTTCTGTCACCATACATGTCTGGGATCAGTCTGTCTTTGTCTTCTCCATACCTGCGATTAGGTGGGTAGCTGCAGACTGTGGTAAACTCTGTCAATGTCCAGAGGAAAAAAAACAAAACACTGCAGATTCAAGTGATACAGAGAGGAAAGTACCCAACATGGTACTGTACCCCATTCTGCCTCACAAGTGCCAAACAAAAAAAGAATCACGTCTGCAGTCTGCTTGTTATGTTCATGCTCCCAACCCCAGGCACAGCTGGCCATCACTGCTGACCCCCATTCAACTTGTCCTCCAGGATTCCCACGCAAAGTTTTCCTGAGGACAGTTGATCCCAGCCTGTACTGCTGCATGGTGTTGCCCTGACTCAGCTGTATGACTTGGACTTCACAGACTTCCTGTCATATCATCTTTCCAGCCTGTCCCTCTGTCTAGCAGCCCTGTCAACCACAGTGTCAGAAACTCCCCAGCTTGCTGTAGGGAAGCTGACATGCCTGTTGAACATGCTGGTCTATGCTCACCCCAACATTCAGATCATTAATAAAGATGTTAAACAGTACTGGCCTCCATATCAGTCCCTGATAATTAGCCAAAAAAGAAGCCAGGAAAAAGTTTACAGATTATATACAGACCTCTAGCTTGATGCAAAATGACTATTCTGAAGTCGTACCTTCAGTCTGAAAATTGCATCAGTGAGCTTCTCACATTATTAGGAAAACTTCAGCTGTGGGTTCTCTTGAGATTTAATATACAACTCCAGAAACTTCTGGAAAAACAGAACACTGGCAAAAAATCACATAATGTTATATAACATTTACTGAAATGGGAATTATTTTAGCTAGCTTCAGAGAAAGCAAGGAAACAATAGGACAGTAAAGAACAGGTTTGCTTCATTCAGCTCAAGGCACTGTTAACTCATGTAGAATCTAAGACTAACAACAACAGCATTCAGAAGCATTGGTATCATGGGCTTTTTGTAGCTTGAATAAAGAAAAGCTTAAAAGCTTATACTTCTTACTATATAGGTCAAGTCAATTCCAAAACCTCTGTCAGGATCTCCTATACCAAGAAAATGGGAAAAACATGTTCAGTAACATATGGGCACACAATCATTCTCCAAAGCACCTATGACAAAATGGGCTTTCTGCAGGTTGAGCAGCTGTAATCACACTGCTCTGCATTCCAGATGCTGGAGGATAGGTCACCTTCAACCATGGAAAGTGACTTCGTTCTTTTGGGAATACAGAAGTACAGGATTATTTGGGATGCAAGTGAATGGCCATTTAAGAGGTTCCACTCCCACTCTGCCAAGGGCTGGGACACATTCCACTAGATCAGGTTACCCAGAGCCCCATCCAACCTGGTCTTGAGCACTTCCAGGGATGAGGCACCCCCAGCATCTCTGGACAGCCCACTGCAGTGTCTCACCATCCTCACAGAGAAGAATTTCTTCCTAGCACCTAATCCAAACATATTTACTTTCAGCTTAAAGCCATTTTCCCTTGCTCTATCACTACACACCTTTGTAAGAAAGTCCCTCTCCAGTTTTCTTGCAGGTCCTCTTTAGGTACTAGAAGGCTGCAACAAGTCTCTCCAGAGCCACCTCTTCTCCAGGCAGATAGATCTCAAAGTTTCCCTCTTCTTCCCAAGTACCTGACTGTGAAGTTTGACAAATACCTATTCTGCTGGTTCTCAGAATGTTTCCTTAGAACAGATCTAGACAGACAAACTCCTACAGCTGTGAAGGTACCTGACTGCTCCTACACTGGCAAACAGGTACAGAACGGCAGCTGCGGAAGCCACTGGTGGAGCCACGTCCTGAAAAGTGCTTTTTCCCCTGTCTCTGCTTTTCCTCAACTGTTTAAATGACTTGTTATTAAATGAATCAGCACTGACCACTTCAAACACCCTTCCTGACGCGTGTTGCCAAAAACTCCCCATTAAAAAAATGAACCCCAAAATAATTAGACTGGAAATGGGTAGCAGCAGTGAAGGAGGATGTCTAGATTTTAAAGAATGCCATAGTATTTATGCATGGAAAACTGAACTAAAGACACCTATCCCAGTGAAGAAAATATTCCTTATTTTAAAGAAAATCGTGGTGCTTCACGCCAGAAGCCATGTTTTCTGAACTGCATGCCACATGCTTTGCAAACTACTGTACAATGATTCTTTTTCACAGTTCAGCTATGTAGATAGTGAAAAATAAGTGTTAGCAAATAGGCTTAATACTGTGGCTTAAATTTGTCATCTTTGTCATCTGTGTCACTCTTAAAAATGGGCCACATCAAGGTCTGAACAGATCTAGTTTAACTCTGTAATACTCCAAGTTTTAAAACCAATTTAAATTGGTTTAATAAGTATATGCAGTAATGACTGTAAGGGTAATTTCTCCTGCTGGAAAAATAGGAATCTTATACCACTGCTGATAGCAAATGTACTCTGTTACAACATAGTCTATACGAAAAAAAAAAACCAAGCTGCAAAATGCAATTAAAAAAAAAAAATAAAACAAAACCAGCCCTCACAATTGCTGAGGAAAAACAAGCAGGCAAACACATGTTTACAATATTACAATGATGACGATGTGCAGTACAGTACATGAATTTAAATAAGAATCAATGCAGCTTTTTTTTTTTTTTTTTTTTTTTCTTAAAGAAAAGATTTAGCCCCACATGAGAGACTGAAAGTGAGTTTGTCAGACAAGGCACCTTTTGTTTCCTCTGCTTAAAATAAGTAGTGAAAAGCAGCAGGAACATTCTGACTATTTTTTCAGTAGTATACAAGTATCACATAGCGCTTCTCGGATTTTAACAAAAGGGTAAACTGTGAAGTTAACTTCACAGTAGGAGCAAAGCCCTTTGCAAGCGCATTTTGTACAAGCAGAAAAACAAAGTCCTGAGAGTTACTGCACAGCTTATGCAGAATCTACAAGCAAATTCTGAGACTAAGAAGTACTCTATAAACACCATTCTGCATAAATTTCCCGAACAAAGCCAAGCAGTGAGATCTCAACTGAGCAATCCAGACGGAACGGTACAGGCAGAACTGACAAACCACTACAGTAAGTGGGGCATTTTACCAGGCAGGTGTAGGGAGCTCCTGCTGACACCATCAGCACCTTCAGCCTGAATCGGAACAGAGCTCAGAGCTCGTGCTTCAAGGAACACACTTGTCTCGAGTCTGGAGCGCCTCAGCAGGAAAACAGTGAGCTCTGAGCGCTCACAAATGCTCAGACACACGGTTTACAGGGAAGTGAAAGCCGCTCAGCCCTCCTGGAAGATGCTGTCACAGGCTTTGTGGACAATGAAAAATTATACATGACACACTTCTCTGTGGGTTTCGTTGCAAAGGTAATAAGATCATTTGTTGTTAAACAGTACTCCAGAGAAATAAGAACATCTTCACGTAAATCTGTTAAAAGTACAAATTTAACATATGAAACTAAATTCAGCTTTTGCAACTAGATATGTTTCTGACTGCTCTTAAGCTTCCTAAAAGAGGTCTCCCTATTTTATTCCAGTTGTTTTAGGACTGGAAAATTAATTTAACTTTACTTTGCCTTGGAAAAAGTGGTTCAATCCCTTTGAAAGGCTCTGCTGTACTGACTGTGACGTCTCCAAACAGAAAGAAACCCACACATTACCATGATGGGTACAGAAACACAATTACCCATCAGAAAACCTCCCTATAGCCCAGACACAGAAATGCAAAACAAGGCTTACCACAGCTTGTTTCCAGATAGATTATGAAGATATAAACACAATTTGACCTCACCAGGACTAGTTATTTTTGTATAGCTGTTACATATTGTTTAAAGATTTTGTACAGGTAGGTCTTGACTTGCTAACTTTATTGATCAGTGCTTAGAGCACAAAAATCCTACACAGCAAACACTGTGCCGTTTTCAGACATTATTTTTCAAGAAACAAAATTCTAAGGAGTACGTCAAACACCAATTTTGTAACTAAATGCCTGGAAAAAAAAACCCAACAGGAACAACAACAAAAAACACCAACGCCAAAGTGACTGGCATGTAATTACTTAGCAGAGCATGAAAAGCCCGATTTGGCGGGGGGGGTTTAAGGTCATTGAGCACTGTGCGGGATGTGCTAAAAGATCACCAAGACAGTTTGCCCATTACCGAACCTCTTAAAAACCGGGCACTACCCCGGGGTGCAGCAGGAGCTCCAATCAATGCAACGCTCAGGCCAGACCGCGAAAACACAAAGCTCCGCCGAAGCCCCTGAGAAGACGAGCGCTCTCTGCGGCGCCGAGCCGGGAGGAAAGGAGCGCGCTCCCACGCGGGCAGCCGGGAGCGCTCGGGCGGCGGGGCAGCCCCTCCGCGCCCCGGCTCGGACCGCAGCGCCCGGCGTTACGCAACGCTCCCCCGCGACCTTGCGGGGAACTTCGGGAGTCTCTCTCGGGGACGGACGTGCGAGCAGCATCACCCACACGGCTCCGGCTCCGGCAGCCGCCCGCGGCCGGCGGGACCCCGGGACGGGCGGGAGGGGGCGCGGCTCGGAGCACCGGCGCGGCCGGAGACGGGGGGGGACGGAGCGCCGCGACCCGAGCGCGCAAACTTCGCCGGCGGCCGAGCTCCGTACCGGGCGGGCAGAGCCTCCCGGAGGTTGCGAGGGGGAAGGGGGTGGGAAATCGTTCTCCCGCGGCGGCTTTCCTACCTGCGACACCAGCGGCACCAGCGTCTGCTCCACGGAGCGCGTGCGGATCTCCAGCCCCGCGTCCGCGCCCAGCCCGGACGAGGACGACGAGGAGACGCCGCTGCTGCTGCACGGGGACGTGGCCATAGCGGGGGAGCCGGGCCGGGACCCCCTCCAGCCGCGCCGTCGCCGCCACCGCCGCGCTCCCGCACGGGCAGCCCGCGCCCGCCGCTCCCCTCACGCCGCTCCGCCCCCGGGGCCGCCGCCCCCGCCCCCGCCCCCGCCCCGCGCCCGCCGGGCTCCGCCGCGCGCCGGGCGATGCCGCGCGCGCGCGCCCAGCCCCCCTCCCTCCCTCCCTCAGCGGCCCCTTCCCCGCCCCTCGGGACGGGACGGATTTAAAGCGGCAGCTCCCGCCCGCTCGCCTCACGCCGGGGCTTACTGCCTACCCTGCCCTGCCGCTCCTTTCCCGCGCCTGCTGCCCCCCGCTCCACCCCGCAGCCGGCGGAGGAAGGGAAGCGGGAGTGGTCCCGCCACCACCGCTCCCACCCAGAGTTTCCCCTCCCGTCTCGCTTGGGGCGGGGGAAGGTCCCTGCCCGAAGCGGGAAGCCGGAGCAGGCGGTGGCTGAGGGGCTCGCGTGGCCCGGGCCGGTGACCGGCGCTGGGCTGCAGCGGCACCGGCTGGCCCGGGAAGCGTGGACTCGGTCGGGAAGAGAGGGGCGCCGGTGTGGGGGCCAGGCAGAGGCTCCAGGGCAGCCGCTCTCTTCTTGGGAAGGGCTGCAGTCACGATTCGCCTACTTTTAGCGTCCGGGGGGCTGATGAGGTGTCTCAAACTAAACGCCATCGCCTTCTCTCTTAGAAGCCTCACGGCGAAAGGGAAAAAAGGGGTTTTTTCTGGCTTTGGGTGATTTGTATTCCGTACCTGGCCGCTCTTAGAGAACAGCTATCGTGCTTATCCGGGTTTGCCCAGCCCTGGTGCTAAAGCAAGAACATACGTGATTGATGTAGCAAAGAGAAGGCAAAAGTCATTCAAAGAAATAAAAGTGGTTTGGTTTGTGTTGTGGCGTTTGTTATGGGCTAGATTAATTTCTCCACTTTATTTAGTAACCTGTACTTGAAAAGTACCCGTTCGTGGATGCTTACAGGTCCCATTTGGCTTGTATTTGGTACGGCTGATTCTTGTACAGGTTTGTCTGCCCATCACTGTGGGCAGGGCACGGAGCCCTTCTGGCTGCTATCCAAAGCACCAAGGTGCACAGCAGCTCCAGCCGGCACTGGACAGTAAATCACTCCCACGAAACTGCTTCGTTTCCTGCTCAGAACTGCTCAGCTCTCGCACAACGCAACTCCGTAATAGTGTCTTTGGCTCTTTTTATGTTTTAAATCAGGGACTTTGTATCATTTTATGTCTTCGAAAAGATTTCTGACCCTTTTTGCACATAGCATCTTTTCCATAATTTTGAAACACAGACATGAGATAAAGGACAATATTTGTTGTCCTTTAGAGTCCTATGGACTTATCCATATTTATTAAAAAAGAAAATTGCCAGAGCTGCAAGTATAACACTAGATAACGATATGACCCTATTCCTAGCTCTTCAGGAAATTGGTTTCCAGCATGGTCTCATATTTTCTAAAATGACATCTTATATAACATCAAGTGTTTCAGGAGAGAACTGAAGGCTTAAACCTGCCATGGTACAAAAACATCTGAATGATGGTGTAGACTTGAAATAAATGCTAGTCATGCTTGATCAAAGTGGTGTAGAGCACACTTGAGATTTCTAGTTCTGTTTTTTCTCCCAAACTTCTCATTTTCTTACAACGTCTTTTGTTCTTTTTCAGGTAATATGTTTTTTTTTCTCAATAGCCATATTCTAAGCTCTGGCACCAACTGCTTTCTTTTACATTTTGATACAGTACTGAGGGCAGATATGGTTGCAGCCTCCCCAAGACTCTACACTCCTACGAGAGAGTTCTGGATCATGAGCAGAAACATCCACCAAAGTGTCAGTAACACTAAAGAGGAGTGCATTCCTTTTCCCTCTTCCCCCTGTTATTCCAACTTACTGACTATTTTATGAATATTGCTGTAATGCAAATTAACTGTCATCAGCATCTACAGATACAAATCCATTATTCATGTCAGAAATGCACTAGAAGGACATGAACACTTGGATGCACATGTTTATATAATAATTTGTTTATAATTTGACTATTTGTGTCACTTAATTTCAAAGACAGCTGTCTGTTGTCTTCAACAGAATAACAGATCAGACATTCCAGGAATGACATTTTCTCATTCGAAGCAGCAGTTACTAACCTCTGTTAGTAACAGAGGTTAATGATTAATGTTGAAGATTGTAGCTTTTTTTTTTTTAAAGAAAAAAACATTGAGTTTAAAAGTGGCACAAATAGTTTAAAGATAATTTCTTACACTTAGTGGACAAATCATGTGAACATTGCAACGCCTTTCTGCAAACAGAAGTCCTGTTCCCAATCTACCACTTTGTTTTACTGCTTGCATTTTCTTTCCACTTGAGAAGCAGCGTTAGTGGGTGGTGCTAGTGACAACACTGTCTAGCTCTCCCAATTTTCCCCCTCAGGTGCTTCCAGTTTTAAGCATGGAAACTACTGCTCTGCTTCTGTAATCCTGTGCTAGGCAAACAGAGAGCATGTTGTAATGTTTTTAATATAACACCGCACTAGCATGCTGCAGACTAACATCTTTAAAGACACCTTGAGGAGTTCATCAAACATCATAGCCTGGAGCTTAATTGTGCTTTTTAATTATGTTAAGACAATTTGAATGAGCCAGTATGATAGATTGCAACCACACCTTTGGCATGCCAACACATACCTCTGAGGGAGCGCACTGTGCAATGCACAGCAGTAGAACATTTTGTGTATGATCATCATCAGCCCACAAAGCCCATCACCCCACAAGAACATCCCTGGTGGCTGCAGGGTGTGAGGACCACCCACTGGCCACGGCAGTCTCGTGTTTCCACTTGAGTTATCACTTGAGTTACCACTGTTCAACTCTGCCTTTGAACATGTAAAGCATTTGAAGCATGGAGGACAAGAGAAATGCCTAATGGACTATATTTCTAGCTTCATAACTTAGTCAGTGGTCAAGGGAAGGAAGTGATTCATATCCTCATAGCATTATGAACATGTCAATTTGGTCCTCCTTGTGTTGTTTCCAGACTTCACTCAAAGAGGTGACACTTGCTTCTCTGTCCACGATTTCCCATGAGCTTAGCTCCTATGACTGGTGACAGGTTTCTACACAGAATGTAAGCCAGCTTTCCCTTGTCCAGCTCTTCACTTGAATTGTTCCTGTCTGAGGTAGCTTTTGTGGGAGACAGCATTACTACCTAGCACAGTGCTGTGCCAAAGTTCTCAGACAAAAGTGCTCTTCCCCACGCTCTGACATTCTGTCAGGGATGGCTGTTTCGAGCCTTTGTGTGTAGTTGAGCCTCTCACTGTGGATGCTGACCTCTTAGCTTTGATGAGAATTATATGAAACGTATTAATGAGCATACTAAGCATATCTTATGCTACCTGTGCCATGGCTTGTTTGAAGAAGTTGTCAGTCAGCCTCAGTTTGATGGAGCAGCTGGCACCTTAGCTAAGATGTGTGTGTTCCCTGGCCTGTTCAAAGCAAAACAAGATCGGTAACACTTAAACGGTTTAAATTATGCTTTTGCTAATCTGGTCATTTTGACCAGCATAAGGTTCAGCTGTGAACACAGAAGCCTTTTCCACATGGAGAAACCTTCTTCAGGAAGCAGATTATAGCTGTTCCATATGTGCTGTTGAGGCACATGCAGCAAAGCAGATGCCATTTAACCAGCGAAGACGGGTTTGAACTTGTGAGCTGTGAAGAGGAGCTTAGCAGTTTCTGTCCACACAGAGCAGTTGGCCTAGGAAGCACAAACTGCAGGGAGAACAGGGAAATACTAGCAAAGGCCAGCTGATGGGATCAGAGGGCTTTTTAGTCAATTTTGATAATGAGCGCTTTTCAACACATACTTATAATGAATAAGACATAGGAATTAGCTAAATTATTAACACTTTGAGGATGAATTCCAAAGGGTAATTGGTCTTTATCCTCCCACAGAGAGCATCCCAAATATCCAGGGGTGAGAGGAAGCAGTGCCTCCATTGCTTTCTTATCTCCCAGCTGCAGTCTGGAAAGCAGAGCTGAGTGGGCTAAGTGTCAGATTGCTCCCTTTCTTTTTCCTCCAGGTGAGATTAAAGTTATAACAGTGTGGGAGGGGAAAGCACATCAATCATCCTTCCAGATGAAATTTAGAAATCCACTTTAAGATTAAGCTTTTCCCTCGATTGCCTCTAGTTTCCTCTAAAATTTGACAAAGTCATATTTCTTTTTTTTTCAGCGGGGATGTTTTGCAGGCAGCTTGTGAAATCAGTAATTTTAAAGACGGCTAAAAAATTTAGGCTTTTGAGAAATGTCAAAAGATGGGAGACAAGCATTGCGTGAAATGTCTAATCCTGATTATTAGTCGTTATTAACTCCAAAGTACATTACTTCTTTATAAAAACAATCAATCTTTTATGTTTGCTTCATACCCCATAGGAAAAAGACTACTTTTATTATTTTTTTTTTACATAGAAAGCATTTTATGTGACTCTACAATAACTATATTTGTCATTTTGTGAATTTACTAGTTTCACAGTGGGATTGCAACAGTTATTACAAAAACTATGAAGAAGAGGGGATATAAAAATAATGGATAGATATATCTGAAGGACTACAAGCTTGTGTCTATTTTTATCTGAAGGTTTTCCAGAGTAATGATATAACAATAATAATAATAATAATAATAATAATAATAATAATAATAACAACAACAACAACAACAACAATAATAATAATAATAATAATAGTATTCTATATATATATAATATCTGTGCCCATACAGCCAGAGGGTGATTTCAAGCTCCCTTTTCCTTTGCATTTACTAGGTGGTAGTTGTCAAAATCTTCAGCAAGTAACAGCTATTTGGCCATGCTACCAAATGCGGTACACCTCCAAAATGCTTCTGTCCCCTTTGTCTGAGGAAAATGAGGAACGTTGTTTGATGGTCAGAGGCTTCACTGCCTCTTTTACAGGGCTCAAAAGAATACAGTCACCTGTGCTAGTTCTCCAGGAAGTCTAAGAACTCAGTATTTTTCATCTATCCCAGCACCATCAAGAGACTTCTGTAATAAGTAGCAGTTTTTGAAAACACATCTAGGCACAAAACATATGTTTCCTGTATCATGCTGAACACAAAGAGCACAGAAGCTTTAATCAACAAATCAAAATTAAAGAGAGAACATTAAAGTCAGAGGCTGAAGGTTGTATCCCACATTTTCTCACTGATGTTTCCTACCACAGCCACCTGCAGTTGTAGATGTGTGTCTGAGGCAGGGAAAAGCAAGGGAACATTTTTAATCCTGTAAAAATTTGCTTTTTTAATGAGAATATGAGACTTTATTGGCAAGGAAAGATGTAGTGAATAATATATAATGGATACTGCTAAAGTTACCCGTAATTTCCATTGTAAGACCCATGCTTTTGGTTGAATATGAATATGCTGAGCCTTAAAACAGGTACTATATTCTGCAGAAGAAGCTGAAGCTGCTCTGTAATAAAGCCTGGGGGTTTTTTGTTGTTTTTTTTTTTCCCCTTGTATTTAGAGCTTCCTTGATCTCTCCTTTAATACATATTACTGATATATAGACTGGAGTCTAACAGTGACATTGGTGTGACAGCTTTTGGAGGTGGAAGGTCTCATCAGTTTAGCTTCAGCTGTGAATTTGGCCTTATTTCAAATTATTTCAAAAGGACATCTGAAAATACAGTCTCAACGTGACCTGTAAGTAGGAATGAATGTGCAATTTTTTAAAATCATACCCTAGGAACGGTAGAGTGAAGGATTCTTTTCAGACAACACTATATAGATTTATCAATGCATTGCTATACTCTGAAACACAGTGCTGCTGTAACATCTCAGACAAAATCCCCCAGATGATCAGTTCCCAGATGTTAAGCAAAAGTTTTGCCTTCTTTCCTTGCAGTCTGTGAAGTTCTCCTTTTGCAAGTATATTTTTTTTCAAAGGACTGTGGCTGAGGTTTATTCATTACATCAAGGACCTTGTTCTAAACAGGAGCTAACACCAGTTTTATAGAAGAAGGTATGAGCAGCCTTGCCATATGCTGATACAGGATAATCAACCCTCATGAAAGCTTTAAACTGACCTGTAGCTAGGACTGGGAATAAGCTTTTGATGCCAAATCTCTTATCGCTTTCAAATCTACAATCATCCTAGCACTCAGTGGTATTTTGTTGTTTTTTTAATAGTTCCTATGGGTTATAAAATAAATATGGAGGATTAAAGGTTTGAAGAAATCTCTAGCCTGCAAAGTCTTTAAGAGCATTTGCCACCTAGCAACAGCCAGGAATGTGTGTTTCCTTCAAACAATCTGCAATTGTGTGATTCAGAAAAAACCTCCACAGTGTTTATAACTGCAATTGTAACTTATGTAGGAAGGAAAAATGCAGCAAAAGGCTCTGGTTACATCACTGACAAAAGATTTCATTACCATAAGAAGTCCCTAACAGGGTGACAAATAATGAAGATTAAAAAGAATGTGTGAGACCAGCAGAAAGGGAAACAATGATGTTCCCATTATAGCTGTGGCCTTTGCAATAAATGATATGTCAGCTTTTTCATTTTGAATTGTGCTGAATAACTTGGTGATTTTAATTCATCAGCAAATGAATACTTAGATTAGAAGCTATTTTCTTTTCAAATGTGCGTTTGCTAACTTAGTCATGCAATAAACACCACACTCCTTGAAAAGTGTGATAATATAGATACTGCTTATAGATGTTAATGATTTAAACCACAGATACTGTGTTAGTTTGCTCAGATATGTGAGGAAAGTATGGGAATTATACGAGAGGAAGCATAATTGCAACATGCATGAGCTGGCTGGATATCAAAAGCCTGTTGGTCTGCATTTTGTGATGTTAATGAGATAGAAGGGGAAAATTACACAGATGCTAATGCACATGGGTTCTATTTAGATTATTATCATGCATAAGTCTTTGCAACATCTAAGAATATACTTTATTGAATATCAGTTATCCCAGTTGATGTTTTCCTCCTTTTTTTTAATCTCCTTAAAGGAAAGAACCTGGGGATATCTAAGGACACTGCATCTTTCAGACTGCCCTGACCTCTAAACCATTGTCATTTGTTAAGGAATTGTTAAATTAACCTGGATGTGTTCTAAAAAAATGAGCAGCTTATAGACTTGTGTTCATAGCATTAAAAATCCTTATTAACAGGGTACTAAGCCCCACTTTGTTTCAGTGTATGTTCTTTTTAAAACATGGGTTGTAGTTTCTCAGGTAAGAAACAAACTTAAGCCCAATGAAGACATTACTAATAGAGATTACTAAAAAAATACCTCCAATGCTAAAAGATACTGTTGCTAACCCCTTACAGGCAGCTGCTAGGATTCAATTCTGTTTCTGGCAGCAGGAGAGTACATGCTGAAGTATCAGAATTGGAGCAGAAAATTGTAAGTGCAGCTGAAATGGAAGGGGAAGCAGCAAGCTATTGCCAAGGGAGCAAAAGGATTTTTGAAATAAGTACATTCAGTGAGTTTATACTAAATACTAAAAGTTCCAGAAAGCATAATGTAAATAACTGAAAATTTAGAAGCCTCTCTTTTTCAGTCATGTTCAAAGTACTAAAAGCATTTCTTAGAACCTGACATTTGTACTGAATTGCCTGTGCAATATCAGCCATTTTTGGAAAACATCCTAATGTAGACAGGGCCTAATAAGCAAAAGTTTTGAAAGCAAAATGAGGCGTTGCAGTGCAAGGAGAACATTGACAAAATGGATTTTTGCTGTACTTAATAACAGTAGTCCTGACCTGGCATCTCTTCCATTGATGTACTTTGGAGTGGTGCCACATGAGGACTGCATGTTCAAGTGTGCTCGGGACACTGTTCGTGTTCCTCAGCAGGAGCAAGTTTGCAGATCACAGGTGGAAAGCACTTAAAAGTCCAAGCTTTCTTCTTTGACAGTTAGTCTATTCTAGCAATCAGAATGTGAAATCTAATTGTGGGCTTTGGATAAGGAGAAAATGGTTTCCTAATCAATGTTTCTTTGATCCTGATATAAAGGATGGCAAACCCCCTGCTTTTCTGAAAAGAGGAGAAACCAATCAATGGGAAACAGTTTGTGTTTTCAGTTCCAGGATTCATGCCAGGTATTTAGCCTACAAGTTGCTTCAGGATTCTCAAGACCTCATTTACTGTCTATGCCTCTATATGTACCCTTTTTGATTTCTCACAATACTGTGTATCTTACCAAGCAGCATAATTAGAAAAATATCACTCTACTTTAAAACAGTGTACCTTTTGAAACTTAAAATATCATAGAGTGATATATAATTGATAATTATATCCTGATGGAATTGCTCCCTACTCTGTCTGTCATGCTCAAATACTGGTACACATCAGGTAGTGAATCTCAGCCCTTCCAGCAGAAACTGCAGCAAGTGTATTTTATCTACCTCTGTGTCCTTCTCAAAGTTATGATCAAGGTGCCGAGGGGATACAGCAAATGATAATATTCATTTTGCTCTAGCAGAACTTATCCTTGACTTTGAAAGACAGATGATTAAGATTCACATTTTTTTAAAAAATGGGCACAGCAGAGGCAAGACATAAAGTGAAAATCCACTTAGATTAGTGTAGCCTGGTGTACAGGTCACACATGTAGCTTTCATAACCTAATTTAAAACCCTGCTTAGCCAGCTTCAGATCATGGTCTTGAAACTAAATTCCCACTTCCTATCTGCGTGTTTAGTTATGGATGATTCAAGGCAGTGTCTTTTTTTTTTTTTTTTTTTAAGAAAATCTCAGTCAGGCTTCATCTTCATTTAGATACAAAACAGAAACTGCTGTGTTCCCCATAATTAATTCTTACCTAAATTCAGGAAAAAACCCCAATAGTATTTTTTCAGTCTTAACTAATTAACTTACTAACTACATTTTACTAAGGTACTTGTGATTTATTGCTCTTTTTATTTCAAAATAGAGTTAGGACTTAAAAGTGTCATCTGGAACAACTCATACTATGTTTAGCAATGCTCCTGAAGGTTTACCTTTTATCCCAAACAAAGAATGGTAGAGTCCACTTAAAGTTTTAAACATAAGTTTCTTTTGTCCTTCTTAATGTTCTTTTCAGTATCTGAAGGTGCTTTAAGACATTTCCCTCCAAAGCCTTCATCATGGAAACTAACATGGAAACTGAATTAATACATTTGACTCCTAAATCATGCATAATTTTGCTTCTTCCTCTTAAAACTTTCTTGAAAAGAAGTCACATATTAAATACGAGTTTCAGAGAAAGTTCAGTGTTCCAAGGGCACTTTATAAAAGGCATGAGCAGCTGTCTTTAGACAGGGATTTTGTGTATATATGCTGATCCAAATAGACTTAATGTGCATGATGGAACTGTACTATAACCATGCAATTTGAATTAGTCTCTTACTTTTATATCTCTTATCACAACTCCTTTCCAGTTAATTCTCCTCATTTAAATCCTGCATTTGTAATCCCTTAGGATATTTTCCCCCAATTTTTACAGATCAAAATATTCATAAGATTAGAATCAGTAGTTTGTCATATTCCTCATTTGAATACAAGTCTGCTTATAGTTGGTTCTGTTACACTTGGTCACAATCCTCTCACAAGGAAGGATAAAACCCTACAAACGGTTTTGCTGCTTTCTACTACTATTAGGATTTTGCTGAAGGAAATTCATTGGTGATAGTCAAAACCCTTCAGACACTGGCCTAAAACTGTTCCAGTGGAAGTCATCTGTGATCTTCTGCATCCTCTGGGTCAGGCACAGGTCAATAAAAGGCACGTTTGTGAATCCCCACTTACATAGCCCAAGCTCTGGCCAGAAGAAGGTTGTATTCTGGCTTCCCACCACCTGATAACTTTTCTTACTTATCCTATGCTCAGCACTATGAATGTTCTCAGTTTTTGGCAGACTAATGTGGAAAGATTGCTAGCAGGAATTAGGCTCAGGGAACATGCACCTATTGAACCTTACAATATTTATAGTTGCCATGACTCTATTTTTGTCCTGTTCTAGAGTTGATAGTCAGAGACAGTTTATCCCTATTTACTCATCTGTTTTTACATTTATTTCCTGTCTAATGTGACAGATGCAAATTGGGAGGGAGGGAGGGAGGGGTGGAGGAAGGGGAGGAATTCCTTCCTTGCTCTTTGATAAGGTGACCCTGAACAGTACTGATCATCAAGTATCCCTGTAGTTGAATTCACCTTCTAATGGTGAATTCACCTTCTAATGATACCTATCATTAGTTATTCCTCTGCTTTTCAGAGATACAGACTTCTCTAGTCAAAGATCAGTGACAAACTCAGAGCAGAATAAGATTTGTTCCCAGCAAGAATGTACTACCTTCTTTTCCTTCCTTGTCAATTTTCCTTTGGAAGAATCAGTCACTCATTTTTCTGGGGATTTTCTTAAGAGATTTCGCTTTGATCCTAAGAATGTACTGAGAGATGATCCAACCATAGTTAGTGTTCTCTTTTCTGGATTATTTATGTGAGGCTGCTGGGAGAACTGGTGTATTAAATTCCCTGGCTTTTACTTTCTATAGATCCCAGCCTTGGAGAGCATCTTGGAGAATCAGAAAAAGTAACAAAGTAACAAGCAGTCTTATTGTTCCCCAGGACCTCATACTACTCCAAAACAAAACAAAAGAAAAAAAAAAGGATTTGCTTGGTTTAGCTGAGTAGGTGTTTTAATGATTTCTAGTTGAGACATGTTGCTGTGTAAACTTTTATCCCTTTCCAGTGGATGACAGACAAAATTTTGAAACTGTTAATTGAAGGGCAGCTTAGAAGAGATTTTTTAGGTGGAAAAGTAGGACTGTATTAAGTTCAGCCTTGAAAGAAGACAATTCCAGGAACTATAATCAAGGATAAAAAGGCTAAGTTTAGGCCACTCCTTTCAATTTTTTTATTTGAGGTCAAACTCTTATTGTTAATAGCTGCCTCTCTTTGTGCTAAGTCATTCAGTTTAGGTCCCATATAAAAAATACCAATACAATCCAACATGGGCATTTCAATTCATACTTTTCCAACCATGCAGCTGCTAAGCACTAACAGTACATCCATAACCATTCCATCTGAGAAGGAATTCTTCAGCCAACTTTAATATAACTTCGTGGAGAAGTTCCATGTTTTCAGATGAACGTTTAACATCAAGGCCTGTTGGCAAATGGAGATAGCTGAGTCTCCTCTGTTTCACAGAGTGCTGTGGAACAGCACAGAGGGCAGGCGAGGCTGACAGGCTCAGCAGGCTTGTTAGACACAGCTTTCTTTTTTAGAACAATTTCTCTAACACATTTTGCTGAACTCCAAGCTGAATATAGGTAGAATCTATTGCTCCATTCTAATGCAGAGCTAGGAACCTTCAGCTGTTTCTGACCTAATACTGAAATACTTGGAGAAAGCTGTTGATCACTAAATCAGAGATTAGAACAGGAATCTGGAACCCTATAACAAGCTAAGCTTGAGGATACTCCTTGAATGTTGTTCCCTAATGTTCCTAGGTATGTAGCAGATCTTAGTTCAACAAAATAAAGGGATACTGGATTAAGCTAAAATATCTATCACAACACTGGTAGTTCCTGAAAATGCCTTTGCATTTGAAAGACTCAGGAACCATATATTAGTCATCATAAGGAAAACCTGAATGAGCACTTACATAAAACTGGAAGAGTCCTTGTGCAGCAGCATTTACTTGTGCACCAGTAATATGTTCCAGTAGGCAGCTGTGATCTCTTGGAGATGGCTATAAAGAGCACTAGTCTTGTTTTCTGACAGCCTATAATATAATTTCTAAAAGCCTGATGCAACGAGTATAATTTAATTCAATTTTTTTCCAGTGTAGGCTTTACTGGAAAATGTAAAACAAAATATTCTTTTATTTCTTATATAGAGTTATTTGTTATTAGAAAGCTAAAAAAGAGGCTAACATCATTGGTTATAGATTCACTAGTAATTTCTTTTACTTGGTTGAATACAAAGCTTTCATCAGATTTCTACAGTGAATATTTTCCAAAGTAAATTAAGAATTATTTTTCAACAAATGTTTAGTAGTGAGACTGAAATTCATTTTATGCAAACATATCACAGATGGTACCATTCAAATGAGTGTATAAAGTAATGCATAAAATTGATTCATTGAATTATTTTAAATACTTATGGGGGGGAAAAATGTATCCAATACTATTTTCAACAGATTTTGTATCCTCTCATTAAAAAATGCCATTCCCACGGACTTTTTTTTATTACAGATTAGGAGTGACATTGTTAAAGAAATATGTCTTTATGTAATGAAGTATAAGCCTGCACCCTCTAAGCTTGCCTTCCCTATTAATCTTTCCTAAATGTATTTTAACACCACTTAACTTGCTTTCCTTCATCACAAAATGTGTCTAGCCTGTATTACTTCCCTGTAATCATGGTCTATGTAGTTTATCTTAAGGGAATTTGAATGATTGGAACAAACAGACTCTATTTTGTCATAATTTTAATGATATAATTTTGAATATTTCTTTAATATTTACCATATAGTTCATGGATCCAGTCATCCAATAATGCACTCTGCAGTAACCAAAAGCCTGCTGGTGAAATCTCTGTACTCATATTAGTTTGCTGACATTTGTCACTTTTTCCATGAAATGAAATTTACCCATTTTATCTGAAATATTAGCTGGCGCAAAAGAATGGCTGGAGGAGCAGAGTCTGCAGCCCTTCCATCCCCTGCCACTGCTCTGATAATCAGGAAAGCAGCACATCCCTCACTTCTGGCAGATGAGCAGTGCTGCTGCCTTCTGAAGTGAAACACCTGAAGGGATCTTACCTGCAAAGGGCTATTTGCACCCGTGGTGTAGGGCTGATTCCCATATGCACTCTCTTTCAGGCACAGCTTATGGCTTCCAGCTTGGCTTTAATAAAAACAGTGCTCAAATTATAAATACTTATGATTGATTTTAATTCTGTTTGTCAACAGGTACACTGTGTTCAAGTATATTTATCAAGTCAGAAAAGCTGCTAATGCCAGAAAACTGAGGTGACTTTTGTGTATTTTAAATATGCAAAACACACAAGTACTTATAAGTGATGCTGCAACCTATACTTTCTAATGAAACTCTTCTTGATAGCATTTCAGTGTTTACACAGTTCAAATTTTCAGGTACCTTTCATGTCCTAATTCTGCCAAAGTATTTTTTTTTTTAATTCTAATGTGAGAAAAACACAGCTTTTGGTTTTAGCAAGAACTGTTTTTAACCAAAATAACACAGTTCACCATTCTTTTCAAATCTATTTCTCAGACTGCAATGTGGCCTATGCAGTTAAAAAGGTGGCAATAAAACAAATAGTCTTATAAATTCTTGTACAAGATGTTCCGAGAATGCAGTCAGAAGAGAAGGCAACAAAGAGGACTGGTGAAGGATAAAACATTGTGCAGGCTCATTTGCAGTTCTAAAGTGAATGCCTTTATGTGGCTGGTGCCTTTCCTTTCCCCTCCTTCTCAAAAGCAAGAGACTTCCAGGAGAGACTGAACTTTAAATTCCTTTTGGCATTTCTTACTGGGAGGAATTTACTAGTAGCTACAGCAAAAAGAGTTAGTGATTTAGGACTAACTTTGACATATTTGCTTTTCCTTTAACTCCTTGAAGACAGGATTTTAGTTTTACAACATATCTAGCTGAGTTTTTTCTTTCTCTAGTTTGCAAACTGCATTAGGGCAATATAAAGAGTTAAATGTACTTGGACTTCCACAGCAAATGTGTAGCTAAGTCATAAACAGATGCCTGGGTTCTTCTGTCCTCTGCTTTAACCATGAGACTCACTGTGTGTTTTTGCCAATACATATGTGATAGCTCATGGGTTTTGAACTGATAGCATTCTGGATAGTTAGGGAGCTGCTCAAGTAGAAGCTGAGTCATTGGTGATTATATTTTTAACTGTTGTCATAATCTCACCACCCATTCCACCCAGCATCAGTTTGGCTGTGTACTTCTGTGCAGACCACCTATTTCCTTTTTCTCCAGTCCTGCCAGAAAGCATTTCTCAGCTGCTCTGCAGTACACTCTGCCACTTAAGCAAATCCCTTTAGATATTATAATGTACTGCTTCAGCGAAGATAGGAACCTGAGCACTACATGAGAAACAGTTAGGTTTTATTTACATCTAGAGTACAATTCTGACTATAGAATGCCAAACACTACATACACACAAAGATAGCCGATGTCTCCTTAACAGGTGCATTTTTTATAGTAAAGCTTGAGGATGCTTCAGGTTTACTTCCACACAGACTATTGTTACTATAAATGCAGTGAGAAACTATACCAACCATAAAACTTGAGAAGTTACCAGTTCCAAGACATTTAATAAAATTTCACAACTACAAAACAGGAGGATCAGTCAGATAACAAGGAAAGAAACACAGAGGTTGAGTTCTGGCAGGGTTTTTAATTTGTCAGGGAAATAGGAAAGTTGACTAATATACCAGTTATACTTTTTGTAATACTGTGCTAAATGGGAAACCACCTTTCAAACACTGGTATTGTTGAATCTCATGGGGAACCACTCCAATCCTTGTATAAAACAATGAAGAAGCTTTACCACCCTAAACCAAAGGAAACCCAGGGCAGATACTTTTTACAAAAGGATTTAACTGTTTCTCTCTACAACAAACCCAGAACACTGGCTTTCCACCAAGCAATTCAAGCCACGTAGAGAAGCACAGCTAAACAGACCTGGGAACTCTGACTCATGGGGTCAAGCCTCCTCCTTGTTGCAGAGGGGAAGTGGTTTGCACCACCCTTTTTCCTGGCACAGCCCATTTCCTCCCTCCTGCTGTGGGATGCAGCCCAGCCCGCTGACCCCTGAGCCCATGGTGTTTTATGTGCTCTGCCCACCCCAGAAAAAGGATAAATCAGTCTACCAACAGCTCCTTGCCATCTCATACAGAACAGCAGCTCCTTGCTCTTCTGTGCAGGCATTCAAAAGGACTCACAAGAGGGCTTCAAATATTTTTGTAAGTGTTGGCTTTTTGGGTGATAAATTATTAACATAAAATAAAATGTTACTGATCTGACTAGTACTTTAGTTAATTTACTATTACTTTTTGGCACATTACCAGCAATGTCAGCATAGTGAGAACTTCTATTGTTCAGATTATCTTAAATGCACTCTGTTAAGGGTTCCAAAAAAGGTGTAACTACCGATTAAAAAGCATTGAATATGGTTGTGGAGTCTGAGAGTGTGGACAAGGTTCCATGCTAGCCTTCTCAAACCTAACCTTCGGTTCTGGCTTACTCGTCTCCCAACCACTCACAGAAGAAGTTAAATTGAAGGGTACACTCTTGGTTCTGCTGTAATTAGGTTCCAGGAAAAGCATGAATTCAGCTACTGATATGCACTGGCCCTTTGCAGCACAGACTTCACTGTCAGCCCTCCTTCCAGGTCATACAGGCTGTATTTAGGTCTGCAGCAGACCTCTCCTTTGCTCCAAGTTCTGTAAGTTTTGGCACTTGGACTCAATGATCATTGTGGTTTCCTCCAAAATCAAGATACTCTATGATTCTAAGTTGGACTTCTACCTCTGCAAATTGCATCCCTCTCTTCTTGTTCTCCTCAAACTTGAAGCACTGGAAAAAATATTGCAGGTACACACAGATCCTGTGTTTCTCTGGAACAGCACTGTCCTTACAATATAATTGTCCTGCAGTTACCCAGAAAAAAGGCTGCCCCTTCACCCTCCTCCTTCTGAGAGCCCTGCTCCTTTACGTGTCCTCCCAAGTGAGATTGAGCTTTCTGCTCTCCTATCTGCTGGTTTAGGTACTGAGTAAAACCAGGGACAGATCAAATGGTGATGGTGATCCCCTCCAGCACGTCTGCATATTGCCTGTGCACCTTAAAGCTAGACTACAGCAAAATCGAAGCCACTGACAGACTGAAATTGGTACAAGATGGAAGGCTTCATGAATTGGAATATTTTACTGTAAACCAGAGTACTAGTGCTGTCTGTTTTTCAACAGCTAGCTGAGGATTACACTTGGGGATTCAGAAGTGTTGCTTTTGATATGTAAATTCCTTGCTGGCCCATAACTTATATTCATGGGATTGTTATTTTCTCCTGTACTATGCTGCCTCTCAACTGACATGTGCAAGTGAGAGACTTCAGCTCAAGGATCTCGAGGCAATGCTCTCTGTGCCTTTGTTATCTGTTTGGAAAGGGATTTCTGAGCATGGGGGAAACTGTCATCAGCTACATCCTTGTATTATGGTTCCTTTCTATCCATGTGTACAAAACAAAAGAGTCAACAAACTCTTTTCAATCAATTCTTTCAGTAACATTCCATTGCTGCTATCTTTACAGAGTGCCGGTATCAATGACAGTCTCCAAAGCTCAGTTCTATTCCTGTTTCTGTTTTCTCGACAAGGGGAAAATCTCCTTCAGTTTCAAAAAAAAATTTTCCAGGTTATGCATATTGTAGACAGATGATTAAAATATACCATGGGTATGGCAATGACTTCACAGTTATGCTTCCCAGTTTAAATTGTAAAACTTATGACTGCTCCATAAAAATATCTTGTAAATTTTTCTCTTATGGTGAATTTTCATTATAAACTGCTTTATAAATTCAGCAGGAACATAAAAGCAAAAATTCATGAAAGTTGAGCACACTCTAAGCTGAACTTGGCAGCTGCACCGGGTAATATACATGACAGAAAAATGGAAAGAGAAAAATTAACAGGCAGTGAATATGAATATGAAATATGTCAGCATTGTTCTAAATCACTAATGTTTAACAAAATATTCATTCTGCAAAGATAATATTTAAATTATTGGATTTCCACTGCTTAATGAAATTATAATTTCTTTGAATATCTTTTTGAAAAAAAAAAAAGGAAGTGGAGTAAGGGAAAATTATCAGATTTACTTTCCTGTTAAGCTCCAGTAATGAAACACCTATCTGGAAGTGACTTCATTCTCAATGTAGGCCAGGGTGCTAAAATTGTACACGATTTCTTTTCTTAATAAAATATATATATAGGCAAAAAAATTATTATTTTATTAGGAGATTTCAAGGGTGTCTGTCTTGAATTGAAGCAGCTTAGTTTGGAATCCCTTTTTTTTTTTCTTTTTTTAAAATTCCAATTATTCTAAGTAAGGCAGTGTCCCCCATCATTAAAGGGATACAGTGCATGTAGGGGCCATGGGCAATGGCACAAGCAACCTGTCTGGGAAGCCCAGGCTGCTGAGAAGAATGGGATTATGAGTTGCATCTGAGGTACCAAATGAAGGAGGAGGGACAAGTTGATTTCATACCAAGACAAAATGATGGGGTTTTGCATTTCTCAACTGAAATTTGCTAATTGAAAATTAATAAATCAGTATTTTGGTTTGGTTATCATCCATTTTTCAACAGTAGAATTCCCAGGAACTACAAATTATCAGTTTTAAGAAATACTCCTGGAAAATACTTTCAGGAACAGCTACCTAAAACCTTCCTCTCATTTAGACTTCAGCTTTACAGGTCATAGGGGCACAACAGTAATAGCTTTCTGAATCACTCAACTGCTGGTGCTGTTTCAGAAGATATTTTTCAGATTTGTGAAAGTTCTGGGTCCTGAGCAGCTGGGCTGGTATGTTGTGTAAGAACTTGGTCTGAGATAAAATGGCAGGTCACCTTGCAAAATGGTCCTCTATGATTTAGACAATCTGAATTCCAGTTTTGTCTTCTGAGGCTTGGCTGCTTGCTGGCTTCCTAAGCCTGTAATTAATTTACAGAAAGATAAATTTCATACCCGTGACTGTGGCAGCCAGTATGCCTTGTCTCTTGGAACAAGCTAGCAGTACTCTGTATGAAGCTGTTCCCCAAGGGGCCCAGAACATTTAGGATCAGTGCCTGGGCAAAGCAGCACTCTCATTGCTGCAAGCAAAAAAATTCCATCCCAATCATTCTTCAGTTCAGAGTATTTTTCTTTGCTTTTTTCACTTTCTTAATTTTCTTCAAAGTCCTCCCAGTTTCTACATTTTCCTTTGTTGGCGTAGTCAGGACTCTGTGTTATTCCAGAGCATTTGCATTTTGGGATGGGGATAGTGCACACTTCTTTTCACAGTGAAACAGAGCACAGCCCACAACATGAAATAAGAAAAGCCTTAATAGATATGGGTAAAATCCTGGTCTGAATAATTTTACTTCTATGCTGTATGATACCACCTAGTAAGCTCATGAATCCATGTTTCACCCATCAGGTATGATGTTCTGTAAATTTAAGGATAAAATGAACCATCGCATTAGGAACTGGCACAGTGTTAGGTCAGAAAAGTTGCCCTTGTTTGCATGTTTAGGGGGTGTTATTGGTTGATTGGTTCAATAAATATTGATTACACTGTTTATTTTTGCCATTCTTCTGTTTGCTGTTGTTCAGTAGCATTTTATTTTTCAAGTGCTTTGGACCTGGTCACTTCATTACTTGAAATTTACAGGTGTTTTATCTGAGCATGATTTGCCACTGGCAGATTATTGTTCTCAAGCTCACAAAACAAATTCCACTCAGTCTCTGTGCTCTCAGTCCCCTTTTTTTTTCCCATGTAAATAGTTACGTGGATTTGAAGAGAACCTCAGAACAAGGGAAAACAGAGCATGGGGGGACAGAATAGGAGTTAATCAGACCTTACAGCAGGCAGCTGGGTACCATATTTTATTTTTCTTTTATTTTATATTTTTTGGTGCTAAGATGTGGGAGATGATACCAGTTATTTAAAATATTTAAAAAAAAACCTGTTTCCACGCACTCGCTAATTTACGGATTCAGTTAAGTTGTCTCTTCCCCTGATGACTGATAATGCTGAGAGTTAAATGGATGACAGAACTCTTTAAAGTACCAGGGCAAATAAGTGTGAAATCACTCATCACTGGAGAGTGCTATTGCTCTTGTCCCATCCTGATAAACCTGAGGCACGTTAACCGAGATCCCTGCAGGAAGGGCTCAGTGAAGAGAATTCCAGTGGTCCTTTACTCCGTGTTCATTGCTGTTGATCTGTATTCAGACTCTGCCTCCAACTTGAGTACTTTGAAGGGCTGCCCATCCATGAGAGTATGGGAAATGCAATATTGATGCAACTGAGCAGTTTTAGCTGCACTATACTTTGTATCCTCACTGATCTGTGTTACACTGCTGCGGTTGCACTGAACTTAACACACAGCCTCCTCCATGGCAAATTCCAAGTGGTTTTGGAAAGCTTTCTCAGGATTTAGGTGGCTGTGGGTTAAATCCCCCATAACATGGTGCTGTTTTCTTCTAAAACTGGAAACAGGAATGAAATTGTGATTTTCTCATAAGGCAAAACAGCTTCAGTTAAAGATTTTGGAAATCGCCCACAAGGTCTATGCAGCAGCTGTTGTGAAGCCGGGGGAATGGTAGAGAGCTGGGAACTGACACCAACAGCTGCAGAATTATTTTTTACAGCTGTCTCATGCTATTTCTCGTGGATATGCATGTTTTGGTTTTCTGGTATTTGAGAACATCTTCTTAGGATAAGCATAATTTTATGGGTCTGGGGTGGGGTGAGCATCCCTGAGTGACAAGGTTTCCTGCTTTGTTGTGATGAGCTGCCTGGAGAGCACTTCCACTGGACTGAGAGGAGACAGCACATTTTCTATGGAAAAGATATGCAAGAAATAGTCACCAAACTTTCTGAAGAGCCCTTGGTAGGTGATGCTGCTGAGGAAGAATTCAGGGAGACACTCACTGGTGGAGCCCTGTGTCCCTTCTGTGTGACACCTCTAATCTCTTCAAAGTCCAGAGTACCATATTTAATAGGAATGCAATAGTAACTCATTGTGGTGGGGATTTGAGGAAAGACCTTAAACTGCACCAGGGGAGGTTTAGATTGGATATTAGAAAAAGAAAATTTTCACTGAAATACTAGTTAGGTATTGGAATAAGTTGCCCAGGGAGGTGGGGGAGTCCCTGTCTCTGGAAGTGTTCAAGAGGCACCTGGATGTGGCACTTGAGGCTATGGTTCATTGGTGATTATGCTGGTGCTGGGTTGATGGTTGGATGATCTTGAAGGTCTCTTCCAACTTTGATGATTCTGTATTTAATGGTGTAGTTAGAACTGTCAGACAAGAGTTAAAAACTCTGGACTTAAGCAGATCAACTGAAATTATGTGATCATCTTGAGATGGAAGGAAAGAGGATAACGTAAAAATATCAGGGAGTGTTTTAGTAGGAACGCTGTAAGCTTCAAGTGGACATTCACAGTTTCCTCAGAGGAATAATTCTCTACTGAATCTCTCAACACATATTATTCTTCACACATATTATTATTAAACAGTCCAATTCCAGCATTTTGTCATATTTCAGCCCTTCAGTCCTACTTACGTCAAAAAGTGCTATTTTTCTATAGGAGGTGGCTGAAAATTTGTTTACTTAAGCAAAATTGAAAACTCAGGTTTCTGAGAGCTGACATATACTACTGAATTTATCCCTTCTTACACACCTTGTGCTTTTCTTTGATGTGTTTCTTAGATAAAAGTTACTGCTGTGACAAAAGAATTTGTCATTGGTTCTTTGTCATTACTCTGCAGAGAACACATCATGTCAGAAACCTCAGTATATAAAATTAAACTACTCCAAAATTACATCATTAGAACACTTTTAGCTCAGTATAAAAGAATATAAGCAGCATTTCAGTTGCCAAAAGTGGTTTACCATCATCTACACCTTTGCCATCTTGAACCAATTAACAGACTGGATTTGATAAATCTTCACCTAACATACAGAGGTGACTTATAGAAGCTGGAAAGCTTTTAAAAACCTTTTAGTGATAACATGTATTGTTGGTGAATAAACCTCAGAATACTTTTATATTTTGCTGACAAAATTAAACATATCCTGAAATTCCTAGTTTTTTGGGGCATAAATAAGAGTGACAAGAAAGTTTTGTTGCATACCTTTAAAATCAAGAGTTATGTTATACATGTTGTTATATGTACCATATGATTTCAGCAGTTAGATAGAAACATATATTCTTGTTATTCCCAGTAGAATATTGCCCTTGTAAACTGATATTAACAATACTACGGTAACCATTTAATTCCAGTTATCAAAAGTATCAGAGGCCACTGAGAAAAATAACTCCTTTTTATCAGTCTTTATCTTGTCCTTTAAAAGAAGTAGCTGTTATAGTTTTTAAATTACTTTAAACTTTTTTTTTTCTTTCAAGTTATTAGAGAATGAGTCACCCATTTCATCTTAAATAATCTAATGCCACAATTATGATTTGTTTGCTTGGCACACTTTTATTGCTTGTGGTACAGTCACTTCATCCTTTTTCTTACCAACAAAATAAGCTGTTACTTAGCAGAAATTCTGGAATTTTTCAACATTCTCTCCCATGTCTGACAGTCCATCATGAAAAACTGGAAAGCTCTTACCTTTTTTTGATATGTGCAGAATTCTTCTACAGTGAGCTGGTACCTCTTGTTTTGTAGATGAGTTATTTTAATCTTTAAAGTCATGGCCATTATGTATATTGGCCATTGTATATTATATACAGATAATTCAATAAATTAGCAATTCACTAGGGCCATAGGAACCCTAACCCACAATCAATTACTCACATCTTCAGTGCCTGTCCAGAGACAGGTGTCATGTTTGACTGTGTGTGGCATTTTAAACAGGTAGGATAGCACTGAATTTAGAGAAGGCAATTCTAGCTAGAGATCTTGGGAGTCAGCTAGAGCTTTTCTGGAAGACACATAAGGTAACATCTTACACTTGAGGAGCAGCTGAAATTCTTTCCATATGAAGTTTATGAAGGAACGGATGAAATTTGGGGTTCAGGATTTAATTCAATTACTTGAAAGTCTCTCTAGGAGTGAGCACTCATCATACTTCTTTCAAGTGTTTTGAGTCTTCAGAAAACACAAGACATTTTCCATGTCAGTTTGTTTTTTAGAGGATGTCTGGTCTCTGGAATGCTCACATGGTCTTTCTCCTAATATCAGAAGGGTCCCAGCTTGTTTACAGTTCCCTCAAAAAGGCTGTAACTTTTATTTTTTCAGTGTGGTAGTCTGTGGGGATGAAAATATCAGTGACACAGTAAAACTTCCAGTTACTGAAGGTCTCCTTTATTTATAGGATGCTGAGCCTGTTATGCAACTGCTATAAAGCACTAGCAAAACTTCTGCTTAAAAAAAAATAAATTATGGAATCCATATGGGCCAGTTTGTTTCATGTTTCTGCCCTTCCCACAGTTCTCACTAAACATGTGCAATAAAACATGCCAGACTTCAAATAACATTAAGTATTTTCTGTTCATATAGCCCTACATGAAACCTGAAGCTATTGAAAGGTTCCTTTTTTTGCATGCCATTTCCCTAACTGGGTTACAAATACATAAATGTCACACTTCAATAGCCAATGGCTCAAATACAATTCCACACCCATGACTTTATGTTTCAAGCTAGTAATTCAGGATAGTCTCAGAAAAACAGAAAGTCATATTTTTCTTAGACTTTGTGTTTAGATTTTTTTAAAAAAAATTTCATTTCCTCAGGCTGAACTACAGCCTGGAAAAAGTGATTGGATCTGTTGGCGTTGCCTGGCAAAATTTACAGTTGTAGCATTTGATGGAATGGTTCAACCTTCCCCCATCCTTTGGAAAAGTGAATGAAAAAAACCTGTGTCCCTTAAAAATTAAGGATGGAGTGCACCCATGGTGAAAAAGGTTCTGCCAGCAGGGAGTGCTGACCCTTGTGGGGTCTCATCAGTCTTCACAGACTAGAGCACATCAGAAGCTGCCCCTCTTTTGACATCGTCCTTAAAACCTTCCTCTGGTTAGCTAAGCCCAGGCAGATATTGGCTCAGTCACAATGTGTTGTAATTATTGATGTCATTTGGATCAAAATTATGCTTTTTAAGTGTTTCTCCTTATTCTGTTCACTTACCACACTTATATTTGTATCACAGAGAGATCTTTGACATGGGTGGATGAGGTCTTCCTCGGGTCCCTAGAAGAGCCCTTCCTTTAGCATGGAAGTACACCAAACATTTGGTTCCAGCACGCAGTATGCTTCAGGACTGCACTCTGTGTGTGCCAGCCACTACTGGGCTGTCAGTCCAGGAGAGCAGAGAAAAGCTGAAACACTGAATGTCAACACTGGATCATCACCACAGCCCCAGACTACGGGCTGCAGAATTGGATTCGCTCCACTGGTGTTGCACAACTTGTTAATGCAGACATTGCCCTGGCAGAAAAGAACTGGGGACACTTTTATTTTTCAGAGGTCACAGGGAAATGTCTTCTGGGTGGCAAAGTCCTATGTTCAGAGCTCATTGTTCTAGTTAGCATGCTTCCTGCGTTTGCATAATAGGTTTTGAAAATCAAAAGGGGATTTTGGACGCAGCAAATTGGGAGGACAGTTCTACAGCCTTGAGGTGTCCAAAAGACCAAAGCTGCTTGATTTTGTTGTTAATGAGGTTGTGATTAAGTCATGATGTCTACAGGCACATGCTTTCAGACTGGATGCTGGGCACTTGTAAAAGACCTGCAAATTAAAATTTAGTTTTATAAAATGGATCACTGCTGGTGTATATTTGCACCTGCTCATCTTTGCTGTGAATCACTGTCTTCACTTGGAAACTAGAACACAGCTGACCTTCCAGAAATGGGATAAAAACCTACCTTCTGGATTGCAGTGTTACCATCACTAACAGCTTTGCATTTCCCTCCTTGGGAAAGTTTAAAGTAAACAGCTGAGTTCAGTGTCAATCTTGTGTCCTGTAGGTTTTGATTTTACCTTCTGTTGTGATTCAGGTTTTTTTTCTCTATTGACACAAGGAGCTTCAAAGCTAGTCATAGGCTCCAAGAAAATAATATCAATGGGGCAGGAATGGGATGGGACACAGGTATTTAATAGAAAATCATGCTCTTGTCCCCATTGGTATTTAGGCCACCCTTGGTAGAATAAAGGAACAGCTGGATATGTGCAGCAGTTATTTTTGGCTTCCGGAAAAATCAGTTTAGATTAGAGGAAGTTAGGTGCAAATTAAAGAGACCCATAGCTGTCTTAAATTTTCAAGGATTAATGACTTGTCAGCTAGCCCTAAAAAGGGTGAGCAGGAGGATGGAGGATAATCTGTTTTAGCAGAATTTGTGAGCTGCATTGTTGCCAGCATTTGCCCAGAAGAAATGTTCAGACACGTCATGTTTACAGCAGCTGCTCTGAAGTCTGAGCAATCAAAACAGATTTCTCCCAGCACTCTGAAAACAAAGCAGGCCACGCTGAATCTCCCATGCGCAGATGAAAACTCCCAGCCATTATTTTCTGTTTATTTAGCGCGCCTGTGGAACGGACCGTGACCGCTGATTTCCAGTCCATCCCGCTGTGCCTGCGTGGGCAGAGGCACCACAGCTCTCTCTCAGGGGTGGGAGGCAGCCAGGCTGCCTGCAAAGGCAATGCTGAATGCAGGGCTGGGACTATTGCTCAGGAGAGCTCGTGCTGCCCATGGTAGAAAAGCCAAGACTTCATCCCCCAGTGCTGAGTGGGACGTTGTTTTCTGTAGCAGTCCTTCCCCTGGATGAGTGACAGGGAGGAGAAGGAATTGCAGTGTAATCCTGCTTCTGGCTGCTGGAAACTTTTGAAGAGACTGCAGTGGAAATCTCTGACGTGCAGGGTGAAGCACACCTTCTCTCTTTTTAAAATGAGAAGCCACCACTCTGGTGACAATGGATCTGCTTGGTTACAGAAAAAGAGGATAGGAGCTCATTTGGACAGAAGTACAAATGAAATCAAGCATTCCTAAACATAATTATGGCAGAGACAGTAAACTGCACCCAGAGGACAAATTCTGCACCGAAATTTCAAACCCTGCCTGTTTATGTGCATCCAGGAACAATTTTGCATCAAAGCAAATGGATTTTTTTAAGATGGCTGAGTCAGAAGGCAGTGGGATTTTCTCTGTAGAGAGCTGCACAGCTTTTTCTTTGGAGAAGCAAGGCCTCGCATGGTTGGCATTGAGTGGAAAGCTTCATTACTAAGACTCATAAGAAGTGGGATTTCTTCTCCAGATGAGCCTGATTGTGCTAAAGAGTACCAAGAGGCTGTAGCAGAGCAGTGGGCTAATATCCAAATTTCCCCTTTTAGCTTTCACAGGGCTACATCAGGTAGATCCCACTCTCACAGAGTGAAATTAAAAGGCATGTTTCACCCTTCAGGGATGTGAACCAAGCTTGATGAGCTTGAGAAGATTTTTACAAAATCTTCTGTTTCTTCCAGATGTGTGAGTAACTAGGCTGACATCTCCAAGACATCAAGAGCCCCAGACTGCTCTATGGGTCATGAGTAAGGTCCTTTGCCTTTTGCTGGCAGCTTAGTCCAAGTTTCATAAGACTACACAGACACTACAGTTTGAGAAATCTTAATATGTTCATTCCTTGAATAGGAATATCCACTAGCCAGTCTAGTTTCTTAATAACTGATGACCCTCTTATCTGGATTATTTTCCTAAAACAAACTTTCAAATGCAAACTCATCATTGTTTTTTCTCCTTCTATTGATTCTCTCAGCCCTGCTCACAGGCCTGCAGGGTTATAAACCCTCTCTGATCATATGCTAATGAGTCATTAATACTGACTGCCTGTTAATGTGAATAAATCCCCCCTTCTTAGTCGGCTTTTGCCCAAATAAAGAAGTCTATTCTGATAACAAAAATTTTAAAACCAGCCAAGAATCAGTGAGGTAAAATTAGTACAACTCTTCCTCAGGGCTGCCTGGAGCAGGGCTCAGCTCAATCTGCCTCAGCCTGGTCCTCCCTACCACTGTCCCTTGTTTTATTTAAGCACTTTGAGTCCAAGATGGTGTAATCAGGTTTCAGTCAGATTTTAATGTCCTCCGATGGCCAAGAACAAAAGGTCAACATTGTTACTCACTGTGTGGCTTTACTGAAGTGTGACTTTTCACCATAAACTCTGCACAAGGTCATTTTAAGGTGCTTTTTACACTTTTGTTAGCAAAAGGGAATTACCCTTTCACTTCTGGACAAGGTTAAATAGCTGACAATAGCTACAGGTTAAATATTAAGCTGTTGATCCTAACTTTCAAGTAGAGAAATTGCAGTTGTCTCCAGAAACACTTGAAAGTTCAGGCAACATCTTGGAAATGGTACAAGGAAAGGCCACTTCTAATTAGCACAAGGGAACTCTACAGATTTTTAGTCAGACTCTGTTGTCTTGCACCTTCATAAAATTTTGTAAGATTAATAAATGCCATATGTTGGCATTCGAAAAACTCAGCAGATTTTTTTCAAGAGCAGCCAGTGTTTGCTTGTTTTGTACTCAGCAGGTCTGAAGGTACAATCAAATGAGATGGCTGAGCTGACTTCACAGCTTGCTATGTCTAAAAAATAATTCTCTCTCTCTCTCTTTCTTTTTCAGTCTTAATTTCTACCACTTTCCTGAGCTCAACTGCCTCCTTGAAAGGTCAGATGGCACCAAGTTACTCCAGGGAAGTGCTGGGGATCAGTGCAGTAAGAGTAAGAAAGAGGTTAAGAAGGTGACAAAAAGGAGGAGAGGGAGAAGAACTGCTTCTTTTAGCAGCCCTGGGCTGATGGATCAGTTCAGCCTGTGTAGTCTGACTGGACCCATGAAGTCCTACAATAGATTTGCAACAGCCCAAAGCCTCCAGAGTCCAAGCTTTTGGGCACAGATTTAATAAACTGTTTAGGCTTGTGATTTTTTTCTTCTAGACTGGTAAATTCCTTTTTGATTTACTTTTCAAAGAGTTTGGTAACAGTTAGGATCTTCACCTTATTGTGTCTGGATCTGTGGAATTATGATTGTGGTGACAACTTTGAAAATACAAACGGAGTTCAAGTCACCAGTTTGCTCACAGCTTGCAGTAATAGCTACTGCAGGGGGTAAAAAGCTGTCTTCATTTCAGACAGGGACTGTGTGCTTCCAGAGTGCATGATTTTGGCCTTTTTTCCAAAATGTTACTGAGTTTGATATTTGTACTCTAAAGTGCACCAGCTCGTTGCCTTTGGCCACCATCCATTTCTCATTCATTTGGATGGCCAGGACGTGCTGGCAGCTCAATTTTCCTTCCTGGTTTTCCTCACGTGGTTTTCCAGGCTGCCTGAATTTTGGCACATGATGTCTGAACTGCTAGACCTTTACCTGAATAAAAGCCTATACCCTCATTTACTATCCAGCCACATTACCAGCCCTGGACCGTGGTGTGCACTGGCTTAGCTCCTTGAGGATGTGGTTCAGAGCAGAGGCAAGAGCAGCCCCATTTCTAAAGATGGCCATGACCCAGGCTCTGCATGCTGTGTGGCTTGAATAAGTCAGGCAGAAACAGAAGGTAAAAGTTGGCAGTCTATAGCTGCACAGAAATAAGGATTTATTTTTAATTGCACCACATGTGGAGTTTCCTAATTCACCAAGGTTCAAAGTGAAACACATTACCTTATTAAAGCTGTGTTTAAAATTGCCTTGAAAAGGGCTGGAAAAAGCTTTGGTGTCCTAGGATGGTCAGGAGGCCATTCAAAAAAGTGAAATGCCCTCAGCTCATTTTTGTGTTCTCCCACAACAAAGATGGACTGCATGAGTCCTTCTAGTTCACTTTAGTTAAAACTCAAAAAGATGCTTTCCACACACCTACTTAAACTTGCTCTAATGTGAGAAGGGAACTTCAAAGAGAGGAGATGCCTGGAAAATGGTCACTTAAAAGCTTTTCTTGCCTGCTCCTCAGCTGCTAGCTGCTCCTGGCTGGCTGAGCCATACCCAGCTCTGTGCTGAAATGGCCAGGGCAGCAGTGGGTCAGGCAGTGCCCTGGAAGAAAGGTCTGTGCAAAGTTTGGATGTAGCTGGGTTTCAGTGGTGCTGCAGGCTTTGTACAGTGGGGGAGAAAACCCACCTCACTATTGCAGTATTTTATGAGCTGTATCTACTGCAGTTTGCTTTTGATAGTAGGCACTTGGCTATTAATGAAGTTTCTATGAGGTTTCCCTTCTATTGTTTTTTATAGATGCCAGTGTAAGTCTGGTTGACTGTGACAGATGACTGAGGATGCAGTCCTCCTCCCAAATGCTGAGATGTGTCCTGTAACATTTGCTGGGCACATTTGCCTAGGTTTGGGGTTGGTGATCACTGCTATGGGACTGCTTTTTTTGTAAGTAATACTCTAATTCATTTAATAATGCAAATGTGGTCCCAGCAGTACAGCTTTACTGCATAATGACTAATCTCTGTCACAGCAGGATGCTGAGAATGAGTTTCTCTGGGAAGCTGTGGGTATGCATAATGAACAGCTATCCCTAATAAAGTCTTTTTAATCTGGAGTGTTTCTCAGATCAACTGAGTTAAATGAGTTTGCACTTTGTAAATGCAGGGGTCGAAGTCTCTGACTTGTATGAAACACCACATCTACTGTGAAGTCAGTGAACATTTAAATACATTGACATCCTGGCCCTAAGAGCTAACTCCTCTGTTCACATGTGTGACAGCAAAGCCCATGTCACTCTACACTGCCTCCAATGAATGAATACAGAGTGTGTGACACTGCTTGTTGTGCACTTATTTCACTTTCCCCCTAATGACCTCTGAATACAAGTCACAACCAAGGACTCTGTGTCACTGTATCTCAAGAACAGATGTTTCACATGTGCAAGTTTTCAGTACATTTGAAGAAAGCAGGTGAAAAAGGAGAGAGATACAACTTTAGGAAAATTTAATCTGGAATTCATACTTTATTAGATGCCAGGGAACCCAGTTTTCAGAGTGTGTCTCTGTTGATTGCACCTTGGCAGGGAGATCCCTCTGAAAGCAAGCAGGACTCCTGAGATCAGGTGTTCACAGGACTGCCTGTTTAATAGAAACAGCTCTGCTTCCAGTTTGGGATTCATACAAATATGACCACTAGAAAAATATGCCCTGGGAGTCAGGGCCATTGCGGTTGTTCTTATACATTAAAAATCACTTCAGCAACACATTTTGTGTTTGAGAGGCTATATTCCCACATGGATTTGCATTTGAATGTCATAGCATTACAATCAGACATGAGAATCAGTAAGTATAATGCCAAGTTTGCCCTTGGTGGCCATCCTGAAGGCCCATAACTTTTTATAAATACCTAAACAACAGCATTATACCTAACATGTAGGTATAGCGCAAGGCTAATAGACTGATATTTTATTCACAGGATCACCACCAAGGAAATGAATCTGTGCTTCTTAATATGACCATTGACTTAACAAGACTGTGCAGGCTTACCTCCAATTCAGGTGCATCTTTCCCTTACTGTCTTGTAAAGAGAAGGTAAGTCTGTCTTGTGCTCCAGTAAGTATGATAATCCAAATTCTCAGTACAGATAGACCCATGAGAGTAAGATACTCTTTCTCCTTGACTGTTTCTTTGTTAACTACAGAGGTAAGACCAGCCAGTCATAAAAAATCAGATATTATTGTGGTTCAGGTGATTTTGTAAAATAGGCTGGAAATATCTTCTTATGTTTTTATGCCTTTTTTTTTTGCTACATATTTAATGAAGTAAGAAAGACAAATTCTTTTCAAAGATGCAAATAGATGTGCTAGAGTAGTTAATAATTTCTGCCTACTTCTAACATCATCTGCAAATATTGTCCCCTGAGACTTCCCCACCAAACCAGTTTTGTAAAACTCTAAGCCTCTAAATTTCATCTCTCAACTTTTTATCACACACAATCTCACTGTCAGAGGGAAGGCCCATAGCCCACCCCAGGATGTTACACTGACTCTGCAGCTGTACAGCATAAGCACAGCAGCTACTGCTCCCTCTTAGGAGTGGAAACACTCCAGTCTTCTCATGGAAATTCAGCATAGAAATCTATTTCTTCTGTTAAAAAAAGGGTTTACCTTTATTTTCTGGCTATGATAATATGATTCATTTCTCCTCATATACTTGTCCCATTAAAATTTTAATTTACAAATCCATGTCTTGCTTCTCTGGTTTTAGAGTTTAACAAAGCAAGTCACCACTAGAATGGGAAAAACAGGGAGATCTGTGAAAGACCTGAAAAAACACATCTATATGTGGTGACACAAAGAATCATAAAAGAAGAACAAAGGGTTCTGGGTTCCTTCTGCTAATACTTCATGGCAAGTGTAAACCTGAGGACTGTTTGAGAAGGCCAGATCTTTTTGCTTGAATTTTTAACCAAGTGTTCTGTACCTAAATATCCTTTCCAACATCCTGTATGAGAGTGTAAATGAAAACTACAGCAATGTGTCACCTAATAGGATGTTCTTCCTCTTCAAGGAAATCTGTGAGGGACTACTAAGTAAAGCTCAGGGAAAAAATCATTATAGATTAAAAATCTGGGGTATTTTAGCTTTTTGGAAAATCAGATGTGGATGTTCATGAGAGTAAAAATTAGGTCATGAATAGTATTTGATTTTTTTAAAATGTTTAAAAAAGAAAAGATGGAAGGGGAGACAAAGAGAAATTACTTCCAGTTCCCCCATTCAAACTTTTCTCTCACTGAGAAGAGCTGAGATACCTTCAAGGGAAAATGGATTTAAAACAACCCTTTTGTAAAAGTGGTAATTGATAAACTGGTCTGATTTCACAGCCATTCCCAGGAGCTTCCTGAACACTGTCTGAAAATGAAACTGGATGTTAAGGATATTTCCTCTAAAGGAATCACCTCAATTTTGTCCTCAGAGTTATATGGCCAAAATTAATTTGTTTGGCAAAGTGTTAGCTAATGTACAGTAATTTGTAATGTTGATATTTTTTGTCTTCACAGACCTACAATCCATGTATTTTAAATTGCCACTGAAGCATAAATCAAAGGCTTTCAACATCCCTTTCTGAGGATGTATATGAGGTGTAGATGTATATGAGGTGTATATGTTAAATATCTATACTCAGAGAGTAGATTAAATTTCATAATAACAAGATGCAATATGCATTGGGAAATGTACTCTCTAAGGAGAGTGCACAGCAGCTTGAAAAATTATATTCCTTATTAGTATGTTTAAAGACTGTCACTGTGAGTAAAAAGCTCAGATATATGTTTAAAGGAGCTCCTGCCTCTGCTGTTCCCTGTAAAGACCAGCCCGTTCACAGCACGGCCTGAACAGCCAGTGTCCTGAGGTGGCTGATGGTCACAGAGTGTCCCTTGCAGGAAATCTGCTGCTGCAGAGGGGAAACTTGCCCCACTATTGATGGGGGGGGGGTACTCTGATTACTACTGGTGAGAGAAAAAAACAGGGTAAAGAGCATTTGGCTGGTTGCTGAGGGACGCTCCTTGCAAGGAGATTCTCAATTCTTATTGATGCTTTCATAAAACTGATGTCTTTATAAGGCTTCTTTATAAGGTCTCAGAAGCTGTTGGGAAAATTGCCTTGCTTCCACTTTCAGGAACTTGTAACACTATTCTTTGGCTAAAAACATTTTAATTTCGTTTTTTTTTTTTTGTTTTTTTTTTTTTTTTTTGTTTTTTTTTTGTTTGTTTTGTTTTTTTTTGGTTTTTGTTTTTTTTTAATCTCCTAGGGAGTGAAACAAATGCCCATTTGAGATCCTAGAGAATCACAACTGTTAATATCTATCATTTCTGTGACAAGAGTTTTAGAGAGAAGGCTCAGGTAGTTCAAAACAAGAGCAACAAGAAATTGTTCCAATCTGTTCTGCAAGCATCTGGTAAAGCACTAGAAGTTGTTATTAAGTGTCTTGCTGACTGCTGGCTGCAGGACTCTGAGCTCTGTCTCTGTGCAACCTGGCTGTTTTCAGTGTAGTTGCTTGGGTTTTTTTATTTGGACTTTTTTATTTTCTCAGGATGGATTATTTTTCAGGTTCTCTAAGATAATTTCTTTTAGCTAATCTGATCTCTAAAATAGTCTGAAAAACAGTAGCCCAAAGGCAGTGTAAAGAAGACAGCACAAGCACAGTCGTTCTGCTGCTGTTCAGCACCACGAGACAAGAGAGCTCTCTTGCTGGAGTGTTCACATCATTTGAAGAAGTGAAGAAGTGTTCTCAGAGTACCTTAATCTCAAGAGATATAACATGGCAGTTCCATTTTACCCCTAAGCTACTGTGAACCAGCACCACACCTGACCCACCTTTGTCATGGACCTCTGGTATTATAATTATAAATAATTATTATTATTTAAAGTATTATGGTCATGAATACTTTAAAATTTCCACTCCTCAACAAACTGAGCACAACCTGTCCCAGCTTTAACCAGATCACAGTAATAGCATATGTTGGCTGGATGCAATATTATTCTAGGTTTTAAATGAAAAATACCCACTGTGGGAGATAACCCACAGCAACAGCAGCTTTAGATAGGGGATGATGTTTCCCTTTGAAATATTCCAGACTTTGTCCAGCTTTTTCAAATCGTGCTGTAAAAGCAACTAAACACTCACATTTAAAAATACCTTTGCATTTTATTGCTAATTCATTCTTACTGTAGTCTTTTTTATTAGATATGAATTGTATAACTTGTATAGAAAGCTTCCTCTTCAGGAGAGGAAGCAATTTCCAATTATATATTCCTCATAACAGAAATATTAGAATGATAATGGTTCCTACATTTAAATTGTGAAATAATTTGCATTTTGAGATTAAAAAATCCTCCTAACAATGCCAAAGGCAGAACATTTCCAAAGAAAAATGTTCTCTCTAACAACCTGGCTGTAAAACTGAGGGATGATAACACTTGACAGTTTTCTCAGGCTGGGGTGGATGGAGCCTTGATTAACTGTAAGTAATAATAACAAATCTGAACATGTGCACTCTCTTTCCAATTCTCTCCATGTTGCAAAGTGTTGAGTGTTTTTAGTGGGACTGTTTCCCTTTCTAATCCAGTTATACTCAAACTACTCCAGGACACAGTCTGCAACATGCAACACATCAGGAACTGTGTTTGCTTGTGCAGTGGTGGTGCTACAGGCTCAATCCCAATCACATCCCACACTGTCTTCTGCTCTCTAGGGAACTATTTTGGCTTCTTTATTCTTCCATTGAGAGCACTGTGCTGTTTCTTACAAAGTTGCAACCTCTTTTTTGGATAATACTATTAAAAATGTATGTATAAGACACAGATATGACATTTGGAGTTCTTCTGGTTTCCCCAGTGTTAGTAGTAGCAGATGGTGGAAATAAATTTGCTATTAATTTACTTTCATGTCAAACACTCAATATAATTAAGTGAAGTGTCATCTAAACTCTGATTACTTACTTTCAAATTAAAATCATGTGTTAAACAGACTCCTAATTATCATGCTAATACCTGTGAAATGCCGTTTTCAGTTTCCAAGCTCCACAGTCTTTTTAGTATCAGACTTCAAAGTCTCCTGACAGGAATTATGGGTAGGAAGGTCAAGACTTAGAGCTAGATTTGTTTAATACTACCCTTCATGTGGGAGAGCTCATTTGGGTTGTTAATTCTCTTTGCTAAATTTCACACACTCAACAAAGCATGACTATCAGTGTCATACTTGGGTACCATTTGCTCCAGTGGCACATAAAAAAAAATGTGTTATTCTCCCTAATACCAGTAGAAATTACCTAAGTGGACCACAGGTGTTATTTAAAACCTTAACCACAGTACATATCTGTGCTTATATTCAGGAAAATCTCTATTTGTATTAGTATCAATTAAAGCCAAATTAGAAGAACAGAAAAACAAACCTAACTGAGGAAAACATCATCATGCATGCCACTTGCTTTGTAATTGTGCACATACCTAATTACACTTCCATAGAGAAGAAACAGAAAGAACTCTCAAGCCCCTTTGCTTATTATCTGCTTCAGTATAACATTCTTCTTCTACAAGCCACTGCATCCAAACTTGGTTTCAATGTTTCAAGCTACACTAATTTTTTAATTCCTCCTGGGGAAAAGTCTGTTCAATATTTTACAGGCTGACCAAGAAAATGTTTCCAGATACTCACCCAGCTTTTTTTATTCCTCTGAGTAATCTAATCCTTCCTATGTCTGCTGCTGGACTTCAAAATAGGATTATTATATGTGGTTTACAGCCTGAAAACTAGATATAGGATTAGCCATTTTAGCTTGTTCCTACCTGATAAACTGTGAAATAGTAATAGGAGAAGAAACCCTTTTCCAAGCAATAATTTTCCACATAAAAAATGTCTCTTTAGAAATATTGTTGCCTCAAATAACAGGAGAAAATCACAATTGCTGTAAGTGGGAGGGAGGATGATCCATGCAAAAATTCTTTCTCATTAAAGTTTCTTGAAAAGGTTTGAAAATCAGCCTCAGCTGAACAACAAGGAAGAAAATCAAGGAGCGAGGCAAAGATCAGCAAGGCTATCATCATATTTATTAGCAGAGAGTGTGTGTGCCTTCATAGCACAGCAAAAAGCAACCTACAGGTAGAAGCTCTTTTCAACAAGGGAAAGAAATAAGAAGATGCCAGGTTTTAAGAAAACTAGCCATACAGGGCTTTGGCCAGCCTGCCGGTGGTAGGCTGAGGACAGCCTGTGTAGGTGGTACAGAAGCAGCTCTGGAAAAATTTTCCAGAATGTCTCATACAGTGTTGGGTGCTTTGCTTTTCTGTAAATGGTCCCTGGGATTCCTGGCAGCCCTACATTCAAAGACAGCAAAAGGACGTAGCTTCTAGTTTGGAAATGAAATAACTTAACTTTTGCCATTTGCCAACTTATTACCTCAGTGGAGTGTGGTAAAGTCCTACCTAGAGGCTACCTAGAGTCCACCACAAATGCTGTATATTGTATTACAGCTTATACGGGGGCACATCAGCAGACAAAGGGCTCAGAGCACATCACATCCCATCATCTTCTCCTTCCAGGCCTTTATAAATGATGCTCAGCAAAACAAACCAAGTTAATTTTAAACCAAACTGTACTCAGTCAAAAATAAAACAAAACCTGCAGTACTTCAGAGCCACCAAAATAATTAATGTAAGGACAATTATTTTTGTTAGAGATATGAACATTAAATATAAAAATATTTGCTGAACTCAGGAATGGGACCAAAATACTTCTCTTTGTCAAAGCAATGGGCTTCCAGGTAGTGAAGACCAGTATCACACCTCTGACTTGCCTTTGTGTGGGCGGGCATTTGCACAAATGGATCAAAATTATTACAGTCCTCAAAAGTGGAGGAGAACACTGGGGTCAAAAGGTATTACCTAAATGATACAGAGTGAAATCAGTGACTACTTGAAATCAAATGACATTGATGGATATGCTTTTGAGAGCTAGATGTGCAAATTTGTGATAAGTGTGAGAAACTACATATGCACTGATAGAGGGCCGTGCCATCCACTGTTCAAATTCCTGAACAAACTGGATGAAAATACAATATATATTCTTTACCTCCACTGTTTCTCAATGAGATGGAAATGGAAACAAATGAATGACATTGTACTTTAATTGAAAACATAACTGTACTTGTCTTGAAGGAACTCTGTTGCTTAGGAAAGCAACAGAGGAATATCACAACATCTCCTGATAAAAGATGACAGTTCCATTATGTGGCTGCTGGGAATGAAAACAGGACTGAAAAAAATGTCTCTGACAGATAAGAAGCTTCCTTGTTTGTGAATATTGTGTTTTGCCTGGTTATTATATTCACTCTATGGATTGAGGAGATAGATCAAAAAAGTTCAGACAAAACTTGTTGCAACAATTTAGAAAATAACAAAATGTGCCAACACACTCTGCACTTCAGCTTTGGGTAACAGCTCTCCAGTGCAAAGCAAAGCTGGCAGGACAGGAGTGTTGGCTTAGAAATTCTGTGCAAAACCAGAGTTCTTAAGCTGATTTCTGGTTACTGGATATCACATCACCTTCAGTCTTGAGGGTTCATAAATATCCCTGGAGCCACAGTAGGGCTGGATTGATGCACTGGGGGAAGGTGGAAGGGAACAAGGAGTTATCTTCCTCTTTCTACAGAAAGGGCATATGGACAACTGGAGCCCCAGAACCTAGAACTACAAATGACTAAACTCAGATCATCAACAGGAGGATCATCAACAATTTTCATGCACTGAAGCGTGGTCTTAATCTATATTTGCTCAGAGATAAAAAAAAATTCGTTGTCTGGAATAAATTATTGTCTGTGAAGAAGGAAAAATTCAAAATCTCTTTACAGTAGCATAATGTAAATCTCTAAATAGGATATAAGCAGGGGAAATAATACACCATGGGAAAAATGGAGATTATGGGAGAAGAAAGTTAGAAGAAAAGGTCATGGTCAAGGTTCTACTCAGTGCCTTGCCTTTTAAAATTCTGTATGGAATTTAGAAATATTTATTAGCATACACAGTTTTGTTGAAAGGTTTTAAGTAGAAAAGAGGTTTGGGGAAAAACAACTGGGCAAGAGAATTTGAAGGAATGCGTGATCAGAGAAGACATGCCACATGTAACAGGGAGCAGACAGGGCAAGACATGAGGGTTTCAGTGGGATAATGTGATGAGTGAGAACAACTCACATCCATACCAGCTGTGACTCAGCATCCCTGCAAGGTAGGTCATCTCTGTTTTACAATGCTTAACTTGGATTTGGAGCCCAAAGATATGAAAACTTTAGATTTCTTTAATCTTCCTGTCCTATGACTCAAAGGACACTTCATCAGGCACCTTCTTGTCAAATGAGACATAAATCAATGGAACCATCACGAAATGTAAATCCTAAATCAGACTATGTCAGGCTCCAATGCTCATGAAAATTTTTGGGCTTTAATACAATTCTAATTTTATGGCTATTATACATATAAATACTAAATTATTGCCATATTATTCAATTCTGTTGGTTAATATATAATATATTTCAAAACTGTGTATAATATTCAGTTTACTACTAATCTTATTTAGAAGTTGGTCTTACTCAGAAAGAAGCACGTGGCTTAGCAAAATAAACAGCTAACCTATTTAAGTCTCTTAGACATAAAAAAAATTCTCTAAAGTTTCAAAACAAAGAAATATGTACAGGCTAAAAGCAGAAGGATATCCATGTACTGAAAATTAAGATATTCATGTAATGATGTGCATGTAAGTATCAAGTAACTGGACTGAAAGTAACTGGAAAGAGAGGAAAGAAAAGGAATTACTATGTGAGAAAATATTTAAACAAACAAATAGGCTGTTCATACAAATAGTATCCTTAAAAATGTAGGCTGAGGTCTTCACTTGGAAGTGAACAGTGATGTGAAATAATGGTAAAACCCCTATTAGTCATTCTTTGTTTATCAGAGCTTCTTCAAAAATACTGTCAAATTGCATCTGATGATCTCCTTTGAAAAAAAGGTATAGTTCTGGACAAATAGATATAACAAAATGTGGAATAATAGTGATGCAGAAAATAGAACAAAAAAGCCCACCAGGTATTTTACAAAGATGCATGAAAATGAGTTATTTTTAATATAAGGAAAGATTTGGATGCAATTATCTATAATAAAATAGGGAAGGTACATCCTGTTTCTATGTCATAAAAACAAAACCTAAAAAAAAATCAGAAAGGGAAAAATCTGCCTAAGAGCCTGCTGATTCTTTTTTTTTTCCATTTCATGAACACCCACCTAAAATTTATTCAATTTGTTTTTCAACTGCTGCTCTGAAAATGGGCAGAATAAATTTCCAATGGGTAGAATAAATTTCCAACATTTGTAAGAGGATTTTTATAATGTACTGGGGCTATTCATATCATAGCTTACTGGGCATATTGAACACTTACTAAAGAATAAAATGCCACTTTTTGTACCACAGTTAAGAAGCAAGCCTTCAGAAGATGCAAACAATCAAACATTTGCTCCAAGAGAAGTATAACAATTTCTATCAGCCTAGGACAACTCCTGTGATGCTTTTTACGTGTAGGGAGAGATTAGATTTATTCTAGGAGTTCTCTGAATCTCTGGGAGTGTTCAAGGACAAGCTGGATAGGGCTCTGAGCAACTTGGTCTAGTGGAAGTTGTCCCTGTCTATGGCAGGGAGGTTGAACTAGATGATCTTCAAGGTCCCTTCCAGCCCAAACCATTCTCTGATAGTATGATTAAATTAAAAAAAATAAAATTTTCCTGCATGTGATGGAAATAGCAAGAAGGAAAACATATTCTCTTCGCAGATCTAAGGAGGAAAAAAAGGCTCATGTAAAAAAAAATAAAAAATTCATGTTTAAAACATATTCTTAGCATTTTATAGAACACTGACATCTTTTATACAGTACAAGAAAATCTGTGTTTACTTCCTAAGAGATGCTACATATTCAAAAAGGGGTCAGAAAATATTGTTTAGATATAATTTTTTATGCAGAAAGTTACAAATATATAACAGAGAGATCATGACTCTTACATATCCTAAAGGTAATCATGACCATGCCATAATTTTTTTATTCACATTGATGCCTTTTATTAGGAATTTGGAAAAGATTCTGATAACAATTCCATTGGTATACATCTGGAAAAATATGAAAGAATTGTCAGAGATGATATAATTCAAATATGACCATAAGAAGCTGGGTCTATAGTTTTAGAGCTTACCTGCTAATACTTTGGTTGGTTTTGTACTGTATTATAAAATAAGAGTGTTGTGCTTATCATAATTTAATCATTCCTTCTACTAAAACTCTATAAAGATGACTAATATTTGATGCAGTTGGATGCAGGCTGTAAGAAAGTCCAAGTAAATGACACAATTTTTTGTTGTTTTCTTGGCTCCAATGTGAAGGCACCTTTTTCAATTTTCCCCAAGGCTAAAGGTTTATCCTTTTGTTGCTATCCTTATTATTACCCTGGTGTTCAAAAGGTAGAACGGTCCTCAGGGTAACACCAGCACTTGCAGACTGCTACAGACCCGCCTGGGGCTTGTGCTTTTCCCTGGTACTCACCAGAGCATGTCCTGCCACAGTGACCTTGGGCTCTCTGCAGGCTTAGGGAGGGAGGACTCCCTTGCTGGAGACCTGTGGTGGAAAAACTTCTCATTAAGAATAAAGTTTTGCCATCTGTCACAAGCCTCACCTGACAGATGAACCAAAATGCCTTGGCTTCCCCAGATCCTGAGCACTTCCAAGTCAGGTAATGACTAGTGACAGTCAGGAAAAAAAAATAAGAAAAAGGCCATTGAAAACAGAATAATTTCAAGCCACTCTCACAAAGAGCTCAATAAAAAGCAGAGAAGTGTGCAAGCAGAAGTCATCTCAGCAGCTTTCCTTTATCTTGGTTGCTATATGTTTTTGGGTGACTTGGTAGTATTAGGCACATCAATAGTCTGGGAATGATACACAGCTCCCCAGCTTGGTGTAGCTGGTTTCTGCTCAAGGCATGTATGCAACTCTTCAGTGCAGATCTCTCAACTTCTAAAGCACTTTTTTTAAAGGGAATATTTTATAGTATGAGAAATATAAATGTAGTGCAAACACACTGAGGTGGGTGACAGAATCTTTCAGTCCCCTGTACCTGGACTTTATGCCATTTCATGAGCATCTCAAAGCCTTTCTGTGACCTGGCTCTCAGGGCTGTGAGGAGGGAAGTGAGCTGATGGTGGGATTAGAGGGCAGGGTTACACCTGCGTTACACCTGTGGTGAGGAAGAGGCAGAGGAGGTTGTTCTGCATTGGGGAGGGGATGAGAGGAAGGGGGAAAGGGACAGAGCAAGGCTTGTTATAGATATCAACAAGAAAGGTTATTAGAAAATTAAACAACTTCATAAAAAAGCAGGTTTTATACAATAAGAGGAATATATATAGAGAGAGTACATTTTATATCCCTTCAGATGCTGGGCACTCTTGTGCTCATGCAGCATCTGATGGAGACAGATGGATTTCCCCAAGGAATTCCATGCAGAGCAGATCCTGTCCATGGAGAGAGATTCTCCCATCCTCCCCCTTTTGATTCTTTGAGCTAATATAGGATTTTTTCACCAGAAAACTCTGTTCCTGAAGGATGCTCACAGAACTTTTTGCTGCATGGCAAAGCCACGTAGGAGGCACAGTTCCTGGTATGGTGGGGGAGCTGCCTGCAGGGAGCTCTGTGACTGGGATGCAGGTGAGGTGACACTGGAGGCAGGGGCCCTGTGCAACCTGGCACAGCCCAAGGACCCTGCTGGGCAGGCAGTCCAGCACCCACCTGTGCCTGCTTACAGTGGCATGAGTCACAGAGAAATGTGGTCACACAGAATATTCTGTGTTGCAAGGAACCAGAAAGATCAAGTCCAACTCTAAAGTTAATGGCCTATAAGGGGATCAAACAGTGACCTTGGTGTTATCAGCATCGTGCTCTAACCTACTAAGCTAATCACTCACTCCTCCATGGGCAGCCCTCTCCCAGGCAGGAGAGCTGTGCTCCACCCCCTGATCCACACAAAAGTCACCTTTCTCTACAGTTTGTTAATCTGTAAATTGCAGCTAATAGACAGATTTCCAATGGCTTGGAATGTTATCTCCATCCCACCATGCAGCTCAGGCTGGTGTGGGGTGGCTCCCATGTAGGGCTGCTCACGCTAATGAATGGGCTGCTCTAGCACTGTGTACAAGGTCCAGCGGAACAGGGATGTTCAGGATTGCCGGCTGCTTGAACGCAATGCACTCTGCAAAACAGTGCAAAAGTTAAGGCAGCAGGGAAGTGAATGGGGGAGGGAAAAGGATATGAAAAGGGGGAAAAAGTTTCTACAAGGTAATGACAAACTAGGAAAAGGATCATAGAATACCTCAAGTTGGAAGAGACCCATAAGGATCATTGAGTCCAACTCCCTGCTCTTTGCATGACTTACTAAAATTACACCACATAATTAAGTGTATCATCCAGACACTCCTTGAACTCTGACAGACTTAGTGCCATGACCACTTCCCTGGGAAGCCTGTTCCAGTGACCAATCACCATTGCAGTGAAGAATCTGAACTTCCCCTGACACAGCTTCATTCCATTTCTCTATGTCCTATTGCTGATCACCAGAGAGAGATACTCAGCACCTCCTCTTCCTCCACTGCCCCCCCGAGGAGGCTGTAGACTGCAATGGGGCCACTCCTCAGCCTTCTCTTCTCAAAATTGACCAAACCAAGTGACCTTAGCCACCCCTTGAAGTCTTGTCCTCAAGAACTTTTGTCAACTTGGTTGCCTTCTGCCTGGTTCTTTCATGCAAAGCTATTTGCAGAATGTCCTGTAAGGCTCACTGGTGCAGAGATTGCTTTTGCCCTAGACATCCCTGCTTCAGTATTTTACCTCTTTAAATGATTCAATTTATGACTGGAAAAGTAGAGAAAATACTTTGCCTCAAAACATTTTAGCATGTGAGAGTTAAAAATAATGTGCTTGGAAATGCCAGCTTGAGCTGTATGTTGTACGTGTTTTTCTAAATGGTTAAAATGATGCAGCTTTTTATATTTTCATGTTTCACATTCTCTCCATTTCATGGTGTTTTTCCTAGGCAAACTCATTTCCATTTTTTTCTGTTTTATCCCATGAGTTAATTTTAAGTATCAAAATAATTGCTCGATGTCCAAAGCGTATGTTTTTGAGAATTGTTATGCAGAAGAAGGAGGCAGGTTTAGAGGCAAAGCATATCTCACTACCTTGAATCTGAAGAGATATCACAAGTTCCTGCTCATGACACTGCAATTTCCTAACCTGGTATGCTTTAACTGATTTATGAGTGGGATTTTTTCCCTCATGTCCACTCAATATTTTTCCCTTCTAAATTTCTTTACCATCAACTATTATTCAGTCTTATATCTTGGTAGGAAATACCTTTCTTGTTGGCAATGTTTTCTTAATGCTGGTGTGGTATGAAGTCTTTCTCTGAGGTGCTTATTTGAGCTGAACCACATGAAACAGAAGGCACATTACACCCTTGCATAAGAAAGTATTTTGTATTTCTCTTCTGTCGCCTGTGGCATCTGACTGGGCTGTGTCCTGCTCTGGGTTACAGGGAAAAAGCAACAGAATCACCTGTGACACCAACTCCAACTTGAATGGCACAGGGCACTTTGTGGCCCCTGTGGTGGAACAGGTTCAAGCCTTTCCTATAACTTTGTCTACAATGTGTAGTAAAGCAGTTCATCAAATTCTCCAAAGAAGTTGTTGTCTACTACAGAAACTTTGTACACCAATGTACACCAATAGTGAAAAAAAAAACCCCAAAAAAAGATAAACATCCCGCCCATTTTAAAAAGGAATTTTGACAGAAGTGAGAGAGTTTTTCATTATCTTTCCTAGGAGAGGAATTTTCACCCACCACAAGCAGGCTGCTGTAAGTGCAGATATGCTGTGTCATGTTCCTCTCTTCTCTGCAGCTATGAGACTCAGCAGACATGTGCCTTTGAGAACTCAGCACTGGGAATGGGGATTTCCTCATACAAACTCATAATGCTGTTTGTACTTCCCCTGAGCTGAAACCCATGACAGCTTCAGACCAGCAGGACCAGACCCTGATACTAATTTTCCTACTAGTGCCCACCAGTGAGATGGTGACAAAGAGCAAAGAGCAGGGAAGTGTGGCATTGTCACACAAATAAAAAAGGTTGCCAGCTCCTAGTGTCAGTAACTAGACCTCTGAATGAAAGCCTCATCTAATACTGGGAATCTCTGTCTGCTTTGGAAAGCTGAAGGATTTGGATCAGGCATATCCTTCTGGAGGTTATGTAATGTGTACAGAACCCCTTCATGATCAAACCCATTTTAAATATATATGCAGTGGATGTGGCTACATGATAAATGTGTGTGTGTGCAAATAAAATGACCAACTGATATAAACTCAACGTGTTAGGTTTGGTTTTTTTAAATGGGCATGAAGAGATGCATCAGGAGATTATTACAAAACTTATTTTTGGGTTCAGGAGATATTATTCTATGATATGGATAAATATCCTGTACAAGTCCTACAAGAACTGCTGCTAATACAGAATTTAAGTGTAAAATATTAATTTAATTATTCCAGATGGCATTTCCACGTACTTTTTCTTTTGTGTGTGTGTGCATGTGTGTTTGTACACGTACGCTCTCTGGAATGAATGCCCATTATCATGCCTCTTTTTAGAGCTTCTGTTTCAAAAACATAATGCATAATCAGTTTGATTATGTGACAAGCTGTTTCATCCTTTTTCTCTTTTTTTTCTTCCCAAGCAATTTTCTAGGTCATGCTTGTGTTAGGTCTTCCTTTAAAAAAAATAAGAATATCAGAAAGATTTTATGCAGAATTTCTTTCAGCCAGCAATTACAGTCATTGTTTGGAGAACTAATTTTGAATTGTATTTCTAAATAATTAGTTGGTTTTTTTTTTTCTTTAGAAAATCAGAAATCTATTTAGGCAGTGGGGATTTAAGCTATTCATAGAATACTTAAAATAGAGCCTTCAAGAAAAATGGGAATAGCTATAGTTAAGACTTGTTCAGTTCAACTTATTTCACCCGCATCATTCAACCTTCAGTCTTCAGTGAGATGAATTAAGGGAGAAATTATTTCTAAAAATGTACTCTAAACATTTAAAATTAAAGCTATTCAAGTAACAATATCTGCTTTTTTATCTTGAGAAAATTATTTGGAAAGGATGCCTCAGGCTTACATTATACTCAAGATACACTAGAAATCTTAACTTTTATTGAATGCAGGACCCACAATCCAGAATTGTTCCAGTGGCAGTTAAAAAACAGTCTGATGCTGAATTTTAATGGACTCAATTAGTAACTTTGAGAATGACACGTCTCCTTGATCACCCCCTTCTGGCATCAAATCTGGTAGGTGCATGCTCAAGGGAAGGAAATCCTAGCAAACCCACAAATAAGTATTCCCCGTGCAGTGGAATGCCTTCCAACACAGATCCCACAGCTGGCAAAAAGGAAGAGGCTGGATCTGTGTTCAAGATGTCAAAGGCAATGGAGTTGTTCCCAGATGTTGTACACACTATCCTCTGTGAAGCTGGGAAATTATTTAAACTCATCTTTATGGTTTTGGTCATTATTGTTTAATATTCATTTTTGCAGTTCTCTGCTCTCTCAGATGAAACCTTGGCACAGCCATCAGAAGTGTCCCAGAGCTGGAAACTGAGCTCCAAGTTTTGAATGCTCTCAATCCAAGCTGGAGGCAAAGGACGCTGTGGATAGTTTGTCACTATGGTGCTTAAGTGATTTCAGGTTGCTTAACTTAGAGAAGTCCCTGAGGACATCTTGGAGCAGCCTTCTTGTACCTAAAGTGGATGGAAACTACAGAAAATAGGGGAGGAACTATTTATCAAGGAGTGTAGTGATAGGAAGAGAGGGCATGGCTTAAAACTGAAAGATAGCAGGTTTAGGTTAGGCATTAGGAAGAAATTCTGTACTGTGACGGTGCTGAGGCACTGAAACAGGTGTCCCAGAGAAGCTGAGGATGCTGCATTCCTGGAAGTATTCAAATCCAGGTTGGATGGGGCCTGGGCAACCTGGTCTAGTGGAAGGTGTCCTTGCCCATGGCAGAGGCTTGAAAGTAGATGATTTCTAAGGTTCTTCCAACCCAAGCCATTCTATGAGTCTGTGATTTTATTATGAATTCTGGTATAGGTGAAACTGATCCCAGGAAATGAATATAATAATACCCCTCTGCCTAAGAGTTATATTATAAAGAAACTGTAACTGGTAAAGTTTTTCCTGAGACATTCAGGTGCTGTAGCAGTAGAAGTTACAAAAAGAATCCCAAAACCAAACAGACAAAAAAAAAAAAGCACCAAAAAAACCCAAACAAACAAAAACCCAAAACAACCAACAAAACCCTCCCAAAAAAACAAAAAAAACCAAAAAAAAGCCAACACAAAAACCAAAAACCACAAAAAAAAACAGCTATGGAAAAAGATAATTCTGTGCTGTACAGAAAAAACTACTGTACACCAAATTAAGACCAGGGCCATGATATAGCTAATGAGGAGACATTAAAATACTGAATAGCTGTCTCATTTATCAGGCACTTCTCATCCAGGCTGCTACTGGAGGCATACAACCTAAAGTAAAAATAGCAAACAGTAACTTGTATTTTCATTAGGGATTACTTCGTAAGCATGTATACAATGAAGACACATAAAGATAGGCTAAGCTCAACAACTTGTAAGAACAAGGCCCCCAACCTTTGAGTACTGGCTTTGCTCATTTAACAACTTTTGAACTTGCTTCTGTTTAACTTAACTGTGTATAATTAAACTGTAAACCTAACATGTGACTGCTGCTTTTCGTAGTGTCTTGTAGAATGACTCCTGTCTATTAACACATATTCCTGTAAATCAAGAAAATTTCACCCAATGAAAGAAAACATTAAACTTTGATTTAACATATTTGCAAAGTTGTTATATTTTTATATCAATGTTTAGACATAGTTAGATAAGTATGTTAAACACTAAATACAACTTTTTGCTTAGTGTTGTATTTTCTCCATCTCTCTCATAAAGTTGTAGGCATAACTGAGTTGGGTAGGGAGAACATGCAGGGCACCAAGCCACCTCTGTCTGCGAAACCTCACTTGTAAACATGAATTTACCATCAAAATTACTATACAAAATTACTGTGTGGCTACTAAATTACTATTGGAACAGAAGTTTTCCAATGCCTAACTAACTAGAAAAATTATTTCCAGCTCAAGAAAGCTTTTGTTTAAGTAGTAGCTCCCTTATCAGAGCTTGTTGATGTATCTCCATTGGAAGAACCAAATGGGGTCACATAAAAGACATGAAAAAACCTATGGAGTGACTTTTTGAAGTCTGCTTAGGCACCATAATAACCATCTCTGACATTCAATGAACTGAGTTCTTCCTGTGTCTCAAAAGTTACACAAAAGGGAGAAAAAAAGGAAGATTATTTTTACATATATTTCTGAAAAATAAAGAAGTTCTTTTCTGGGAATATGAAGGAAAACAAGGACAGATGTGATGACCCACTCTAGTGGGAAGGAAGCATGAACTTCTCTGGGTCTCTAAAGGGGATTTTAATTTCATGAGGACATTAGCTATGAATGAAGACTGGCAGCTGGCGACAAGTCTAGAGTATGTCCTTTTCTATCCTTGCAACACCACTGACCATCACTATTACTTCCTTTTACTACACATAAAGTATGTGTTCCTAAAAGGCATACTGGTTCCAGAGTAATCATCTGATATTCTTAACTTCTCATACAATATCCTCCAGATATTTCAGTTTTCAAGAGAAGATCCTGTAACATTATAATTCACAAAAAAACTTTCTTGGGTTCGACCAAAAGCTCAGAGTCTCATTTGAATGAGGCCTTGGGCAGAGAGAGCACTTAAGACAAGTAAGAAACTAGGCCCATCTGCACTGATCTGTCCTGACACAAATCCACCTTCCTGTGCTTCTTTAGCCATGGCACCATGGTGCTGCTACAGCATTCCTCATGGCACTGTTAAATCCATAATCTGTGTTGACTTATCCCAGTTCTCTCCGTGCTGGACTCTGTTAGGGTGGCACAGGGGTGACAGTGACAGACCTTTTTTGGGGGAAAAGAGGCAATCACTGTCAATACTTGGCACTAGCAGCCCTCCACAATGTAGTATCTCAAACTGGCTGGGAAAGCACCCCGAGGTGTGCAATGACCAGCCCCACAAAACCCTGTGGCACAGGGCCACAATGCCTTTGCACACTTGGGCAGGACACAACCCCTAATCTCACCAATACAAGCAGCACCCCAGTAAAACTGTTTACAATTCGGCAAAAGCAGCAGGTTATCGATCAGTCGGGTTAACTTTTTGTGTCACAGAGGAGTCTCTCACCCAATCCATCTTGGGAAAGCCTACACTTATGCCTACAATCACAGCCAGAGCCAGCTCTGTTCCCACAGCAACAGACGAAACTCCTATAACATGACCCAGCTTTTTGGCAGTGCCCGACCTCCTTCTGCCAGAGCCCTGACTCCAGCCCTGGCAAGGCCTGCGGAGAAGGGGTTGCTGTGCAACCTGGCTGCTGTGCAGCCATCCTTGGCAGCTCCAGACAGCGCTCCTCAGTCAAGGCATGCTTTGATGACTGGATCCATGCATTTTTCTGCAAGGAGTCATTTGTTCCCCTAGCAGCTAACATTTCTGGCTGTATCTAGTAAGTGATCAGGCACAGCTTCCTTCCTCTTGTACCCACTGGAAAACAACTGTGCCTATCGTCAGTGGTTTTGTGTCAGGTTACAGCGCTGCCGACAGCCAGGATTCAAGAACAACCAGGAGATAAAGGCCTGGCAGGAAAGGTTTAGGCCCAAAATGTTCCATGTGCCATGCAGAGTGCTTCCTCTGGATGCTTGCTTGTTTTTCATTGCTTTCTCTTCCTGCCCCCACCTCACATAAGCACAAGCCCAGAAAGCCAGCTTCTCCCTCCAGCCCAGACTTTCCAGCTTTTCAGTTCAGTTTAAATTACTTCAGGGTATCTTAGATCTGGGGACAGGAGGCACATCTCTGTTTCTCTCTTTTTCCATGCTTGCATAGCTCTCCATTTATACTTCAACCTGGCTTCTGCTCCATGGCCTTCTGTGTGTGTGGGGCAGTGCATTTGGAGGCAGAGTGGATGTCTTGAAGGTCCTGCTGAGGCTCCTGCTCAGCCTGTGGGGCAGCTCTTTGCACCTGCGGCTGCTGGGAACCAACAAAGCCCTCGAGCCTGTGCAGCCAAGTGGCTGATACAATTTGAGCACACCTGTGCAGTGTAATGCCCTGCATTGTGACCCTGTTTCAAAGCCAGTGACCAAGCAACTAAAACTATAGTACCACTGCAGTATTTTTTTTTTTTTTTGTAATTTGATTTCAATTTCTTGTGCAGGAAGGGCAATAAATATATCAAAGAATGAAAAAAATAAAAATGTAACAGATGGAATTCACTAATTGCTCTGTTTTCATCTCTTTTTTCCCCCTGAAAGCAGAGGTATTCAAACATATTCAGATCAAGCTGTTGAGCCTGCCCATTGTTCAGCTGCAAATTCTTGTGCTTTCCACGACAGTAATTTTAGGGACATAATAAATTAAATATTAATTATAATATTAAACACATCCCAACTTCAGAGACCTAATTTGAGCATGATTCTTTATCAGGAGGTGGTACCACCTTTTTCACAGGTGATGGGAGCAGCCCAGGAATGGGTATCAGCGACACCGAGCTGATACTCAGCTCTCTCAGGGAATCCACTTGGTGAAGGGTCCAGAGGGTAATTCCTACGGGAAGTGGCTGAGGGAGCTGGGGTTGTTTCGCCTGTAGGAAAGGAGGCTCAGGGGTGACCTTATCGATCCCTGTAACTCCCTGAAGAGAGATTATGGCCAGGTGGGGGTCGCTTTATTCTCCCAGACACTCAGCGATAGGATGGGAGGATGCAGCCCTAAACTGCACCGGGGGACACTTCGGTTGGGCATGAGGAGGAATTTCTTCACAGGAGCCAGCAAACAGAAAAGCTTTAAACTTTTGAAACCCTTGAGGTCTCGGCAAAAGCTGCAAGAGAGGCAAAAACCCGCACTGAACACGCCAAAACCAGGGGCCCTCACGGAACGCCTCACAGAGAGCGGCCCCGCCCCCTCAGGCCCCGCCCCCGGGGTCGTTGCCACGGGAGCCGCGCGGGGTCGCGCACGCGGCGGCGGCGGCCAAGATGGCGGCGCCCGTGTCTCTCTGTCACATCGCCTGCTGCGCCAACCGGGCGGGCGGCGGCGCCGTGGCCTGGGGCCGCGGGGGCCTCCTCGCCTTCGGCAGCTGCCACGATGTCATCCTCTACGACCCGGCGGTGAGTTGATGCGCTCTGGGGTGGGGCCGGGACCGGGAGCAGGAGCAGGAGCAGCCCCTGACGCGCGGTGCTGTCTGTCTGTCCCGCAGGTGAGGCGGGCAGTCGCCGCCCTCCGCGGGCACGCCGGCAGGGTGAACTGCGTGCGCTGGGTCCGCCGGCGGGACCGCGGTGAGTAGCCGGGGCCGGGTCCCCTCGGGGCTGGGGCCGCTGCCCAGGCCGGGCAGGGCGGGCGGCGGAGGCTCGGCAGCAGCGGGGCTGCGCTGGACGCTCGGGGAAATTGGGAACTGCGAGCCTTGCAGTGCATCTTTCGCCCTAAGCCTAGTTTTCCAGGAGAGATTTTCACACAATCAGTTAGTTTAGAAAATATCTTGAAGATCATTGAGCTCAATCTATGATCCAAGAACCACCGTGTCAACTAGACCATGGCACTGAGTGCTCCGTCCGTCTTTCCTTAAATGCCTGCAGGGACAGTGACTCCACCACCTCCCTGGGCAGCCCATTCCAATGTCTAAGCACCCTTACTGTGAAGAAATTTTCCCTCATGTCCGACCTAAGCCTGCCCTGGTGCAGCTTAAGACTGTGTTCTCTCATCCTGTCACTTGCTAGCTGGGAGAGGAGACCGACCCCCACCTGGCTCCTCCTTCCTGTTGTAGGCAATGATAAGGTCTTCCCTTAGCCTCCTCTTCTCCAGGCTAAACATGCCATCTCCCTCAGCCACTCATAAGATGTGTGCTCCAGAGCCTTATCAGCTCTGTTGCCCGTCTCTGGACCTGCTCCAGCACATTAGTACCCTTCCTGAATTGAGAGGTTCAGTACTTGAGGTGTGGCCTCATGTTAACACACAGGTCTGCAGGAATGCCAGCTGCCAAACCCAGGTGAGCTGAATGGTGAGGGGATCTCTGCTCTTGGCCCCACAGCCAGGGGCAGCCCAGGAGAGTGTTTGCCTGGGGCTGTGGCAGCTCACACAGGTCCATGGCTTGTGTGCTGCTTGTTCTTCTACCAGTCTCTTCAGTAACATTTGGAGTTTAGCGTGTTCTGACTTTGTAAACTAATTTGCAATGCCTTTTCAGCAATCTGTGATTATAAAGCTCTGAAGTTGCATGGAGGTTATGTGCTTGACAAAAGGACTCTTTAGATAGATAACAATGTTTGAGACACTTATGAGGCTTTTGCTGGATAGTAATTCCAGGATTTAACATTGTTTAGTGCAGGCTTTTCATAGGCATGTATTCTTGTCCTTAGGCATTTATGGAAACTCACTGAAGAAGAGAAATGTGACTGTTGATTAGACTGTTAATGTAATGTGCTGCTTCCTTTTTTTGAGAAGTACTGAGGTGCAAACATTAGTTTTTAATAGTGGTACGAACTGCCATCCTTTCAACGGGTTGCAGTGAAACATATTCTTCTTAAAAATGATTAAAATAAATTATTTTCAGAGAACTTGGGATTTCAATTTTCTTGTGAAGCTTTGAATTCTGTTTGTTTAAATTCTCTTGCTTTATTTTCCTATGTTCCAAAAAGACCAAACAAAACCCCAAAAGATTAATTTACACTGTTGGATTTGAGAGTCCTCTGGAAAGGTATTTTTACCACTTTCACACAGAACTTTAAATAGTCCTGTCAATTTTCTCTTTGTATTTTCTTAGGGAATATCTTTGCTCTTAACCTGTTCTGTGCAGTGCAGCTCCTATTAACCATCCTTTATTTTGGTGGAAGCTTTAGTTAGCAGTGATATTTTGTGAGTAGTAACCAGCAGAACTGCTTATGTTGCTGCTGTTACAAAGTTAAGTGTACACTGAACTAACCAAAGTATATTTTTTAGCTTCTGAAACAGAGTTAATTTCTGGTGGATCTGATAAACAACTTATTCTTTGGGAATGGAAAGATACAGTAACATGGAATAATCAGGTAAGCAGGGATAACCTCTTTTCAAATCTCCCTCTGAGCTAGTTTCTCACATATCACAAATTATCTGTTGTGTTTGTATTTCTGGTTCATACTATTTGTTTCACTTCGACTGTTTTTGGTTTTTTTTTTTAAATTGAACCCAGTGTGTATATCCTTGAAATTGTTGGTACTCTGTCTTGCTATGTACTGCTATAAATGTTGTTTCCTCTTTTCTCTGGTTCATCTTTTTCAAATCAGCATTGGTAAAGAAATTAACAAACCCATCAGTCATTGAGGGGATTTGTTTAGGTGTCTGAAAGACCTGTTTGTCTGTTCTTAACTCATCAGCTTTCTGATCTCACGTGGCAGTTTTCTTTAAACCACCTTAAAACCTTCAAACTGTGAGGCCCATTCTGAGGTGGCATTTTCTGTACCCTTCTTCTTTGTTTCCTTGTATCCATTTCTAGTGATTTCTGGTCAATCTGTGCAACAGTGTGGGGTTTGTATAAAGGTAGTCTTACCAGGATGATATACAAGTTGGAGTAGATGTTTAACAAAAATGAAAATAAAAAAATCTGTGCAACAATTGGCTTTTTTCAGAGAAATGGAGAAAAGTAAGGAGACATGCTAATTAATTATTTGTACTGTAAAATGTAAAGCAAGAGATTCAGTGTTGTGTGAAAGAGCCTTCTGAATGACCTGAAATTTTGATGAAAAAAACACTTTATTATCTAGCTTTTAATATCATGCTTATTAAGCACTGGATTGTGAACAGCTGTGTAGGTAACCCATTTCATCATCTGTGTCAAATTATTAGGTTATTAGACTTGGCATTTTAAAATGCCTGAGAATGCATAGTAGGGGGAAATTAACCTTTGATGGGGGAAAGTTCTCAGAAATAAGTTATTTCTCATCCTGATCCATTGTAACTGTTCATGCATTTATTTAAGTTAACTTACAGACTTTTAAATAAACTTTTTCTGCTGATGTGATGCACAGCCATATGGCAATAATTTCCAAAGAATGTGGCTACATGTGCACATTTTAATATGATTGCTAGATTAGTGTAAATTCTTAAAAACAAAGTTCTGTATTAACCAATCAAAAATTCTCACTGAGGCCTACCAGGCTGTATTTTGGAAATAGATGTCAAGTCTGTCTATGATAAAATCTGAATAAATGTTGGATGACTGCTGGTTGCAAAATTAAAAGCTTCTCACTTTGATCTTTCTGTTTATGAGGAACAGATTGCAAATTGAATCACCTGTATTCATTGTCTAAATTTAGTGGTTTTATTTTTCATGTTGGCATTTTGAAGGAGTGAAAAGCTTTTTGGTTTGTGAGAGCACTCTAAACATTGCTGCTAGAGCTGTTGTAGCTCCTGCTTATTCCATTGTGTTCTCTGCTCTGTCTCCTTCACTGAGATTCTCCAAACTTTTGTGGGATGTTCCTTAGGGTGAAGGACAAGAGAAGGAGAAAAAGGAAGGAAAACTGCTCTTCTTAACTTCTATACTGTTTCCAGCTTCCCTCAAGTAAGGGTGAGGTTATAGTATAGTAAAGGTATAGTGTACACAGGAACATTAATTCTGTTCAGCTTTGAGCAAAATCTTACTAAGTTAATATTCATTGCTGCTGTGTCCATTCTCTGTGTTTCCTGGAATATGCTCTAGCTTAAGCATAGCTTGGCAGACACTCTCCCATTGCAGGTATAGAACTAATTTTCAGTATTAAGTTTTTTTTTCCTTCCTAAAGTGGCTTTAAAAACTCTCTCTCTCACATAAGTTTCTGGAATTTAAAATTTAGTAAAATTTTCTCATGTGTTCAGCTTGTGAAAAGCACTCCTCTCAAAGGCCACACGGATGCTGTTTTTGTTGTGGATGCTGTCTACCAGTCAGATGAACCTGATTTAAATCTGCTAATAGCTTCTGCAGCCTCTGACTCTACTGTGAGAATCTGGTCTCGGCATGGTTCAGAAGGTAACTTTTTTTTTTTACTGTTAGGGATACAATACTAGCTAAATAAGAATGGTGAACACTTATCCATTAGGTATTAAATACTAACATCTTGTAATGCAACTACATTGATTTGTCTTCAGACTTTAGTACCTCATAGCACTTTATTACTCTTGGAAAGCCTTGGGTCAGATTTGTTGCAGAATGATATATCTTTATGTTTCATCAGGGGTGTGTGGGCTGAATTTACTTGTTTTTTTTTAAATATGTATTCAGATTATGATAATCTGAAGCATTTTGCTCTGTAATGTGGAGGCAGACTGTCTGTGTGCATGTGTGAAGTAGAATTACCTAGTAAAATGATTAATGCTGGCATTAGAAAGATGAGGTTTAACTAGTCACTTGTTTTGTCCTATTGGCTTGAGTCCAGTAAAGTTTGGGATAATGGGATCTTGACCTTCTGTTGAACTAGGCTCTTGCATGGAAATACAAGAAAACAGCATTCTAAAATACATGAGAAATAAATTGGGTAGATAACCGAGATTTAAGTATTTGCTGTTTGAGTTATAGTGACTGCATTTCTTTAGCTGCTTTCTTCCTTTGAAGATTTCCTATTGCCTTGCCTACATGAGAAAGGTGGGAGTTGCCAATTTACAGTCCCATATTCTGGAAGGCATTTTTGGTGCTCCCAAAGAACCCCATGAAGTCTCATCTTTTCTATTTTGTCTTGCTGGTGTGGGTTACAGTGATAGAGGGACTAATTCTTCTGCTGTAGACAGTTTATTTTCTGCTATCTTCTTTCTTTACTAGTTTAACAATTACTAGTTTACTAGTTTAACAGTTTCCAGGATCTCAGGGATATTTGCAGGTTTTTGGTCATCTCTCTAGCTACTGTTGTAGAAAATGGATTCAGTTTTATCTTCCTGTGTTGTGAATGCTTTTGCCACAGGACATATTTTGTAATATTTATTGCTTCTGGTGTGTTACCACAGTGAAGCTGTAGAGATTAAAGACTCAGTATTATTTTCTAACTCAACTAAATGTATGAATTTTTATTTGCTCACAGAAGATGATGATATTGTTTAGGCTTCTGGAAAAATGTAGATTTTTTTCAGCTTCTTAAAATAAAAATGGATGGGAAATTTAAACTATATAATATAGAAGAAAATGACAGTGTAATTGTAATAGTTACAGTGAATGAGATGAACACTGTCTGTTCCTGTTTTCCAGCTAAATGCATTGAAATTCTGCAGTTTGGAAATGGATTTGTTATGGATGTCTGCTTATCCTTCTTGCCTGGCAGCGATGGTAAGTAAAGCTGCACATCTTGAATATCAATGCAGGAAGAAAAACCTAAGAAATCCCCCAAACAGATTTTCATTTGACTGACTCCAGACCTGTGTGCCACAGTTTTTGCTTTCTATGAAATCTGCTTAAGCTGATTCTTGTATCTAAGGATTTTCTTTGAACTCTTCTCAGTAATTAAAAACAAAGACTGATTACAGTGTCTTCAAAATGGCATTCAGATGGAGTTGTTTAGTTGAACTCTTGAGATGGAAAGCTTTAAACCAGTGTAACAATGCTGTAAATGAATGGGATAGGATGATGCTGTTAGTTCCACCTGCTCCTTGCAGTGCTGCTGCACGTTTGTTCTTGTTTGAATTGAAGGGCAAAATTCAAAAAAAATCTGAAGGCCTGCATTGAAAACCATAGGTTCTCAAGGGGTATTTATCATCTATTTGTTCAGTGTTTAATGTGAAAAAATTTGAGATGCTGAACTACTTTAACCTGACTGTTCAGTATGGTTTATGTAGGTTTCTGCTAACAGAAATGTTAGGCTTTGTAGGCTGCCACAGACATATTCTTTTTCTGCAAATAGGTAGAAGCTTTTTTTAATAAAGCAGATGTATCCTCAAGTATGTATACATGTGTGTGTTGAATGAAATTTGTGTTTAAGTATCATTTGAGTCTTTCACCTGGATGGAGGCCTGCAAGGTGCTCCCAGCTGAAAAAGTGATAAATTTTCATAGTGTGTCTGGAATTTTCAGCTCTTTGCTGCATGCATTCCACACTGATGTGTTGTTTTGATTATATGCCTACAAGCATACTTTATTCTTTGGCTTTGATAATTCTGGGAGCAATGAAAGCTCTCTCAAGATGTGTTGTCCAAATCATTTGGAAATGCCAGTGTCTGTTTTCAGAGCATGTTTGATACCAAAAGCAACATCTGCACCATTAAAGAACATTTACATCTCTCTCTCTCTCTCTCTCTCTCACTCTCTCTTCCTGTTAATACACTAACATATGCTTGTTGAGGTGAAGTTAAGAGGCTTGAGGGTGAATTAAAATCATTACTGCAAGCGTGAATATTCTTTAGAAGTGAAGTGCTTGTGGTGTCTATGAGTATGACATTCAGATTATAAAACAATAGATTATATCTTCATTTATGACACTGTATAGGGTAGAAATTCTCACTGTAATGCTCTAGAGCAGTGCTTCTGTTTAATGTCAAAATTGTGTTGTATGTAAGAGAAGTAACCATATATTCTGAAAGCACCATAAATTAAAATTATCATAGTAGTTCTTAAAACTGAGTGTTTCTGAAACTCAAATTGCATGAAATGTTTGAAGCTTCTTTGAATAGTGGAATAGCAAGGATTTTGTTTTCCTGAGCCCCAAAACCAGTGTTGCTTAAAGTTACATTGACAGCAGGACAATCCCTTATTATGAACTCTTCCCATCCCAGTTCAGATCAGTTATCAAAGCAGTACAGTGCTCATAAACTGAAAAAGAGTTCTTTATTTTTCTCAAGAACTGAAATTAATTTCAATTTGCACAAAAATTTAATTTTGTGTGGAATTTAAAAAACAATTCTAGACATTTGCTTTTTTTAATTCCAGTTCCAATACATATGACCTATGCTGCTAAAATGGCAAAGAAACAGTTTAAATTTTGAACTGTAAATGCATAGAAATGTTTCCTGTAGAAATCTGTAAAGGGGTTTTAATAAAGCATAGCCAGTATTTTCTCCCTAAACCTGACATAGTAGTCCATATAGCTGAGGAATATGTTAATTCTGAAATCTGAATAAAGGAGCTTAAAATGTATTATTAAAAATCACTGCTGATCATTTGTCAGAAACATTGATCTCTAATGGCAATTTGGAATTTTAATGATCTTCAGGGAAAAATGATTGTGATAAATAATATCATAAATAAGGAGTTGCTCAGAAATCTTCATGAAGGCTGTGTTGTCAGCTGCACAGGGATTCAGAGAAGCTATTCTCTTGAGAACAATCTGCATTTCTTAAGTCAGGAACTAAATACAGAATTACTTTTCTGAAAATTATAAACTGCATTTCCTGAAGCATTTACACTAACCTCTAATTTCAGCAAGAAAAGAAATTTAAGGCTTGCATTGAAAATTGATGCATATGCAATGGATGCTTTAACTTTCAGATGTTCCTGATGCCTAGGATTTTAACTGATTGTCCTTGAAAATAAATTATTAAAAAAAATAAATTGAACTATTTTGTCAAGAAATCAAATAGGGAAATCTGACAGACTGCTCATAAAAACCCGTCCAGTCATTTGCAGCTGGAATGCAGCTTAAACACTTCTCTGGCAGCCTCTTTGTTAAGGAGTTTCTGTATATTTGCTGTTTAGCCTTGAAGAACTTTTTGCAGTTTTGGTTCCTTGCTTGCCTTTTGCCTTACAGTGCCTGCACAAACTCTGCTTCTAAAATGCTGGCAGTAGGATTTATTTTTTACAAATCTTCATCAGCTATTTGCCATATTATCTGATTCTTCCTATGACCTGGATAATGGTCATGATGTAGCGTGGCCTCTGACAGTAAATAATTGTCTCCTCAGGACTGAATTGCAACAGGTGAAAAAAACAGAGCAAGTAAACTTGGAAAAGCTCTGATTATCTGACTTACTTTTCTTATTTCCTGTGCAGGAATTTTATCTTAGTCAGATCCAAATTCTAATATCACAAAGCATTTATGTGAAAAACTATATACTAGTCTGTTTTTGTCATATATATATATAATTTCTGGTTAGAACTTTTTGAGTGAAAGTATTTGTATTTGTCTGCAACAGCAACTAAACCATAATTCTCTCTTTGGTTTTCTTAATTAAAGTTTCATTCTGTTGAATAAATACGTAATTACAGTAATGGCCCATAAAATGTGCTTCTCAGGAAAGGATGATATTGTCTTCAAGAACATCCATTGGTTGTGTTCTATGGAAGAAAACGTCACTCCTGCCCAATTTCTGTAGACCTGATGAACAGGAACCTGATTCCAAGCAGCTCATCATCTTCAATCCAAAGCAGGGTTTTTTTAGACCTGTTAAAGAGAGGAGGAGATGGAGGTGAATTGTGGCTTAGAGGCTGGAGAGAGGAAGCAAGTGATGGAGCTATAAGAATGTGGCATGTGACTCAGAAGCGCAAGAGGAACAGTGGATAACTAGGCACAGATTTGGTACAACTAGAAGATTAGTATAGAGGATAAACATACTATGAATATTCAAGTTGATTTTTGATCTATCCATAGTAAAAATAAAATTATCTATATGAAGGGATGTCATGGAGGCTTTTTGTTAAAAGAAGTAGTTGATTTTAGTGAAATTCAGTATCTGGTTTTCTATCCAGACTTGAGAAATGCAAATGTCTAGCCCTTAACTTATAACTTATTTCTTCATAGTTGTATACTAAATTTACTTGCTTTTACTGTTTCAGTCCCTAGCAGTAACACTTCCTCCTTATGACATAAAAAACGAAGAGTAGAGTAAGCGTTAACTATTTTTCCTCATCCTCTTCTGTTGTAGAGAGGAGCTAATACACTGCCTAACTTCTTTTTTTTCTATCCCCCTCAGACATAACATTCTCTGGTTTGATTCAATAGACTTACAGGGTCTGTGCACTTTTTAGGTTAGCCACTGGAAGTCAACTACTACTGAAGACTTGAGCAGTCTTGAGTGAAAAACAATTCATTATGTTCGTCTTCTTGGGTACAGATAGTGGTGATCTGTCTTCCCATTCTGGTCTTTTTATTTGCTGTATAATAATTATGCTTACTCCATCTAAACCTATCTTAGTTGATTAAGGAGCTTGAATTGCCTTAGTTCTGAGTCATCTTGTTTTGTTCTTTCCTTCTTCTGTATTTAGAGCAAATGCCTGTTGATATAAATGAAATATAATTAATTAAAAATGCTAATGCTTGAACTTCCTACAGATGTATGAGCTTGAGGCAAGCTACTTCTTTTAGCATCTTAAATATTTATAGATATTATTTGCAGTTGAAATTACTTTTGAGTTCTGTGTTCTTAAGATATCAGTTTTTTAGACAGCTAATGCAGAAAACATTAAAAAGTGGTATCACACTTGCCTGTCTGTTAGTATTGTTATATTTTGATATATTTCTGTATTGATTTTTACATTACTTATATTTTTTCATGTCCTGGAATATGAGATCTTATAAAAAAATGAAGATCTGCTTTTCCTTTCTAGTACCAATACTGGCTTGTGGTGGTGACGACTGCAAAATAAGTTTGTTTATACAGCAGAATGGTCAGGTAATTGCAATTTATGTCTCTTGCTCAGAGCATTACTGAGTTTTTTGCTTCTTTTCAAATGTGCTGGTGATTTTTTCCAAGTTCTTCAGTAAGTCCTTTCTGTCTCTATGTAGCCATTGCATACAACAACCTTTTTTCAAATAGTTCATCTATTTTTTTAGGTAATAATGAAATGCACATACAGAATATTGAAGTTGAATTCAGTGCATGAGAGTGTTTTCTTGATTTTTTTTTTCCCTTGTGTGAAGATAGCCTGTTTCTATTCCCACTGCTACAAAATATCTGCAACTGTCCTTCTTTACAACGTATCCAGGCATTGAGTTGTTCATATGGAAATAATGTTCTTTTCATTCTATAAATTCTTATAATAAAACTGTTATGACTTCTATCTGAGGAGTTTTATGTTTGTTGCTAACTGTGCCATTTATGCCTGACTGCTTTTGAACATCAAAAAAAAAGTATTTTTAGGAGTATCAGATCTTATAAAAGCACATATTTTTCATATGTTATTTGGAAGCTGGCAATTTTTAGTTTTTCATACAGATAAATATTCCTTTTGAGCAGTAGAAAAACGTTATGTCCTCTCTTGCATCTGTTCAGAGGTTTTGTTAGATTCTAAAGCATGTGTAGAATGACTGTTTTCCAAAACAGAGCTCAGTATCACTTCTTTCTTTCTCTCACTCCCTTAAAAAAACCCTTCAGATCACAAATGCTCTCCCATTGCACCAGTGAAGCTACCATTTAGAACTCCTCTTTGAAACTGGCATATATAGAACCTCTTAGTCTGCTGCAATTGCTCAGACACGCTCCCTTTAGGGATTAAAGAATAGATACTTCTTTATTCTTTTTTTTTTTTGAGAGAGATAAAAGCTACTTTATAGATAATTTTGCCTGTTTGTGCTGCCATGTACAGTAGTAAGATTTTTTTGGTTAGTGATGTTGCCAGTAAGATAAATACTTCATCCCCTTCTTCTATGTTTAATGATTTCTTGACCACTCAGAAGAAAAGAAGCGTGCTCGGTTAGATTTTTGACTTTTTTTTCTTTTTTCCTGTGTAGCTTGTGAGTTATGTCAGTTTAATGAATTCTCTGGGAATTAGCAATGGCAAAATACCACTACTGATTCTTGAAGTGTTAAAGAAAGACTTTTATCTCAGGGACTGTGTGATCAATTTTTCTCATTCAGAGTTTTAAACTTGTTTTCTTGTATGATTCCGGTTAACGAATTATATACAGTTTAACTGCCAAAAATGTTCAGAGGTACATAATTTATTTTGCCCATTGTTGGCCAAACTTTCTGGTATAACAGTAATCTGCCATTTTAAAAGGCAGTCAGTCTTTGGAGGGCAAAGGAAGGTAACTTGAATAAACAAGTTTCCTCTTAAGCTTCATAGGCAAGTTTGTGCTGTCTTTTTTGGAGGTAGGAAACTTGATTTATACATGGGGTGAGCAGTTTTGTTTTGCATGTGATATTTTTCACAGTTTCAATTTCAGAAAGTATTTTCACCAGCTGTTGTGGCAGAGTTGTTGTTCAGAATATCTCTTAAATGAGGTGGGACTTCTTGTTGGTGACTATCTTAACTTTCCAGAACATCTCTTCTAGCTAAGTGGACAGTGCAGGCCTCGAAGAGAAGAGCCTGTGTTGTGCTTTACAACTGTTAACAGAATTAAAACATCCTTGCAAGCCCTCTGACATGAATTCCTGCCTAGCTGCTAAATCTCCTTCATCAAGTTTTCTCAGATCTACTGACACCTTTTTTATGGCTTCTTAGTAGTATTAAAGGTATTTGAAGGAAGTGTTACTATAGCCTTGCCATTTTTTTACTGGAACTTGGCTTAGGAGAGTGATTAGAATCTTAGCTCCTGTGTCATTCCCTATGTCTTACAGGTAGGGGCCTGTAGCTCTGTTCAGTTAATTCAGTGACTTTTGTAAAGCACTTCCTTTAAAGGTTGTTATGAATATTAGTGTGAATCCAGAGGTAGAATATGCATTCGTAACAGGGCATTCTTATGAAACTTAAAGGGCACTGTTAGACTCTGAGGGAGGATGAGGCATCTTTAATTAGCTAATTCAGGCTACCTTTTGGTAAACTCATTAATTTTGCAGTCCAAATGTATTTGTTCAGTAAAAACTACTTGGTTTTTAGAACTGAGTGGGCACGCTTTACATCTTTTGAGACTCCTTACCCATAGATCCCTTATGTGTTACATAGTAGAGAGAAAATGAACTCCTTGCTTTTCTGACTTGTTGGAAGAGGGTATTGATTTATAAAAGTATCCAGGGAAAAATCTTTCAGAAACCATAATATGTCTTCCTGCTTGGTATAGAACACCTACAGATGTGGCCTGTGGAGGGCAAGTAAACTGGCAGATTAAATTAGAGTTTTAAACCAAAAGTTTTCTATTTGAGCTTTGTTTTTCTGAGAAGATGGTGTACTGTGTGTTTTGGGTTCCACTCAAATAGTTTGGCACAGCTGAGAAGTGGAACAGGGGGATGAATCAAAGATAATTAAGGCTCATTCTAATCTGTTAAGATTAACAGCTGCATAGAGGAGGGATGTCACATCTAGTGTCTGCTGGAGAAAAAAATGAGAAGACTTGGACCACTATTGCCAAGTTTACCAAACTACTAGCCAGGCTACTAGCCTGGTCCTGAAAGAGATGTACTCAAAGTGTGGGCAGGATTAGTTTTGCAGAGTGTGCTGGACATGTCCACAGCTTCATTAGTTGTGCTGCCTACAGAACAGCTTTATTCTTTGCTTAAAAGTAAAGAAACCAGATTGCTGCTAAGCAACAATGTTCAGAGATTAGGTAAGAGGCATGGTAAGTAGTCAGAGGAGGAGGTTTTGTTAGTTTTAACTGTTGGTACTGTAACCTCTTGTGTATCCAGTGACGACCAAGTGGAAACTGAAACAAAGAAATATGAGACTATAAAAACAAAATCTGTAAAAAAAGATAAGAATGACAGCTCAAAACACTGGTGTATATAGCACCTAGACAATAATAGAAACTTTGCCTGAATCACCTAAAAGTAATGACCATGTGCATCCGGACATACCTTTATATTAATTCTATTTTAGAACTGAGTATATCTGAAGAAACTGAATGTAGGATGCCAGGAGACATAAACTTCTAAGAAAAGGGCAAAAACAATTCTGAAAATCCTAGCATAACAGCATATACTACTCCTTGCTCAGTTTCAGTCAACAGTTTTTATTTTCATGGCAACCAATATCTTGAAAACTTTGACTGTATCATAGAATCTTAGAATATCTCAAGTTTGAGGAGACCCATAAGGACTGCTGGTGCCAACTCCTTGGTCCTCACAGACCACCTAAAGCTAAATCAATGACTAAGAATGTTGTGTTCCTGTGCTTCACTTCTGTGTATGGTAATAGCCCTTGTGTTTGCCTCTATTTTCCAGCCATTGTACTGACACTGCTCAGATGGGTGAAGAGTGGAGGATGATGTTATAGGGATGGGAAACAGCATGAGTCCATTTAAGGGACTGGATGCATTTTCAGGGGTTTGGGGATATCTCTCTTCAGCAGTGAGGCCTCATGCACCATCTGGTGCTGGTATTACGGCCACGAGTGAATATGAGGTAATAAAATTCAGCAGCCTCCACCTTATAAATCATGTGAATAGTTCAGTGGGACTATTCAATGTAAGCATATAAAAATTAGTACAGACTTCTAGCTGACTGTTTAAGCATGTTTGTTCTGCAGCACAAAAGAACTACATGCTTGACTTCAAGCTAAGTAGTTCCTAAAAGCCTGTTCAGGAAATGACTTAGAAAGGTATAAATCTCAAAATAATTAGTTTTACTATTTTAAGGGAAAACAAATGGCTGCTTTTCTTAATAGATCTCTTTGATGTAAGATGAGGAAGGTAATTAAAAAAAATGCACACCACAACACCTTGAAAAGGGAAAATTATTAGATGTGTGTTTAGATTAATATTAGGGTCAAGTTTCAGGAGATATACACAGTGTTAAAGGAACAATAAAAGAGAAGGAAGTTAGCAACAGTTCAACCTGAGCCAGTCTTTCAATTAGAAAAAAAAGTTAGCAACTAACCTTGATGACTATCACATACAGAGCATTTTCTCAAAGATCATATAAATGAATAAATAAATGTGTTTTATCTATTATCTGAAATATCAGTTGCTAAAGATATTTTTTATGTATTGCCAGAAGCATGTCATCTTCAGAAAAATCTTTAGGTTGCTGTTTAATGTCACTTCCTGGGCTGTTCCTTCCTGCCTTTACACATAACCTGTTAGGTGTTTAACATAAACATCTCTCTGGAATGCCCTATCTACAAGTGCCAGTGGCTGCAGAAGTGACCAGCCAAATGAGGCTTAGGTGGCTGTGAGAACACATTCTTAAGACCTAAACTTTCTGATTTGGAAGTATCTGATGAGGTTAGTCTGATGGTGTATCCTGTTCTGGTCATGTATAGATGGACTTGTAATTTTAGGGGTGTTTTACCACGGCATGTAGTTACAGGAGATGGGGCTTCAAACTGAAAGAGGGTAGGTTTAGAGTAGATATTAGGAAGAAATTCTTTACTGTGAAACTGGAACAAGTTGCCCAGAGAAGTTGTGGATGCCCCATCGCTGGAGTAGCTTGTGGCCAGGTTGGATGGGACTTGGAGCAGCCTGGTCTAGTGGAAAGTGTCCCTGCTAATGACTGGTGAGGGTGAATCTTTAGATGATCTTTAATATCTTTTCCAAACTAAACCATTTTATGATTGTGACTGGAAATGTGTGATGAGCAGGGGCAGAGTAATGCTGTTTGATGGGAAGGTGGTTTTGGAGGATGTCAGAAATGTTGGATCAAAGAGAGAGGCTCCAATTTCTGAGTATGGATTTTTTCATACGCGTATAAATTTTTCCTTTTTTTTCCTGTCATGAATTGGAAGAGAGACCTCAGTTGCAGACTTGTGCTGATTGCAAAGGCTGTCATTTAGTCATAGTTCTAAGTAGGCCTAGGTAAGGGATTTAGTAGGATATAATGCCAGAAATAATGTCATAAGTTATTTATACTAACCTACACTAGTGTTTTAACTGTAACAGTTACTTCAGACACTTTAATTCAGCTTGGAATAAAAAATGTTGTGGAAGTAGGGCTGTTTCTGGGCAAAGAAATGTAGAAATGAGTTAAATGCTGAGTAAGGTGTAAATAGTTGAACTTGAATAAAAAAACCCAGTAATGTTACGTATGTTATAAATGAAAATAAATTACTAGTGAAAGTTCTTAAAACGGGGTCCGGACTGTGTTTGCATTCTGGTGTTCCTGAGCCTGTGTTCATGCAGAGTTTTCCATCAGCAGTTCTTGGTGTATATCTTCCTTAGAAATTTTGTTGATAAACTTAAGAAACATAGATAATATTTCCAGCGCCATAACTGATTCTTATTAATCATATTCTATTATAAATATAAGTTAATTATTGAAAATAATGTCAAAGCATTTACTTTTCTTTTTTTACTTGATTTTACATGTATTCATTTTCTTCATCATCTGCAGTTGCATCCACTTCACACAAATATGAAAAATTACTTGTCACCTCAAACCTGCATTATGTTATTCTTTGTGTACCACAGTAAGCCTGATAAACTTTAAAAAAATTTCAATGGTATCATAGAGAGACTGTAGCCTCTTGAAGGTGTGCACTGTAAATTCACATCCTTTCCTGCTCATATATGGGTTACCTGTGCTTTATCCAATGGTGGCAAAACAAAAAAGGCTCATCTTGAATCTGTGTGTAAATTACAATCCTTTGTTGGGGCACATTTTTTTTCTCTGTTTTAGATAATAGAAGCTATAAATATAAAAAAATTGAAAAAATAAAGCTTATTGCTGATATGTGCATGGTCATTAGGTGCATTTCTGTGATGTAACAGGAGTTTTTATTCAGTTTCAGAAAACGTTAATACTCCCTGGTCATGAAGATTGGATAAGAGGCGTTGAGTGGGCAATCTGTGGTCAGTATGCAAGATGAATAAAGAGGAATAGTGGTTTAATGGCAGTACTAGTGTTTTACCCCCTCCAACAGTTCACCTTGTTGCACTGTAGCACCTCAGCTCTTGTGGTTGTGGTGTTTCTTTTCCTGAGATGGTGGTAATTAATATTAAAAATCAAGATGAAACTTGGTATCCTTTAAAAACATTTTTCTTGCTTGTTTCAGGTATGTTAACCTGACTGGTACTTAAATGCAAACAAAATGGGGTTTTAGCAACTTGTCCTTCTCAATGTAAAAATGTCTGTATCTGAGTGAGGAAGAGTAGAGGGAAATAGTATGTTTATGTTTTATTTCTTGCTTCTCCCCGCCCCTTTTTTTTTTTAATTGGGAAATTATGAGGAGAATCATTTCAGACATTACCTAATCAAATAGTTATTGCAATGGCACCAAAAAAGAAAGTAATTTGAGGATGCTACAAGCCTGGAGAAAGAAAAGGAGGAAAAGAGATTTTGACAAGTATTGAGACTGATAGAATTCCAAAAGCAAAGGCCCATAAATAGTAGGGAAGTATATGTATAACATGTACAGTACTTACCATATCTTCCATATTTTACAATCATGGGCATATTTCTAGTGTGTTATAAAATAGTAGAGAATTTGAATTGTAGTAGGGAAATTTGAATTTGAATAGTAGGGAAAATGAATTGATGTTGAAATAAAACTGAATTTTTTTATGATACTGTGTACAATAGGAAAAATTAGGATAATGCTGTTAGGTTCACGTATAGAAAGATTGTAGGTTAGTCATGGCAGTGATTGCAATGAAAATGTGGCTCTGTTTTTTCTTTTTTTTCTTCTTTTTCTGAAAACAAATAGGTGAAGACCTTTTCTTAGCAAGCTGTTCTCAGGACTGTTTGATAAGAATTTGGAAAGTATGTACAAAATTAAAGCAGCTTCCAGAAACTGAAGATGATTCCATAAAACTGAAAGAGAATATTTTTACTGTTAAAGGTAGGGTAACAGCTGTAAAATTCTCTGGCACAACTTTTCATTTGTGTATCTTTTCACGGTTCTGGAGAAGCTGACAAGGTGTTTGTTTTGTGTTGACTGCATTATTTTTAGCTGTTAAAAAGGCAGAATTACTGTTTTAAAGCCAAAAGTTAATGATACATTACATGAAATGGTAAAGCAGTGAGAGGGCTTAATACCAACATGGGTTGTTGTTGTTATGCATATTCCAAATGCAATATGTAGGACACTTATTTGTCTGTGGGAGAGAAGCTGTTTTGTAGTTCTCCAGTTTAATAGCTTAGCTTTCATTTTCTTTTGAATTCAATGAATTAAATGGTGCTGCTATTACTTAAAGATTAGAAACATACTGCAAATAACAGGTAAGCATGTGCTGTCTTACTTTATGGTCATTCAACAAGCTGTTTAAGCACGGTAACATCAGATGCTTTCATTACTGACATTGTAGGGTAAATGGTTTGGCAACCTAGTCAGTATAAGGAAGTTATGTGTAAAAAGTGCTCATGCTACTTCCTGCAGATCCTGATTCATTGTTTGAAGTATCTTAATGCTTGTGTTTTCAGTCATTTGGAGATGCAGATATATGTAAGAGTAAGCATAGTGCCAATTTAGAGCATTTATTTCAACACTGCTTGAGAGTTCTCCAGGAATTCTGAGACCCTTCTGAGGCAATACACTGACCTGTGACCAGGTCACAGGGATTGTGCCAAAGTAGTATTTCAAGGAGCTGTTCAGTGTGAGGAAGCTTTTGAGATGTTGAAAGCAGTTGATTATTTTCACCAAAGATATCAGAAATGACCTGGTCTTTCTTGGTTTTTAGAAAGAAATATGCTTTTCTCTGATTTGTGGCAGATGCTGACACATCATATGCAGTTTCTTTGGAGTCTGTGTTGGCTGGCCATGAAAACTGGGTGTATGCAGTTCACTGGCAACCTTCATTTTCCAAAGGTAAAAAGATATCAAACACTTACCAATGTTAAGTGTCGTATACAGAGTACAGTCATGTGTCTTTGTATTGTGTTCGCTTGTTCCTGTAGAGATGACAGTCTTTAAATTCTGCAAATAATGTTTTATGAGTAAACAGATGTTGCCTTGTACTCAAGTTTTCTTTAAGGAATGAAATTAAATTACAGAGCTGTAAAGACTTTATTGTAATTGATTTGTTGGGTATGGTGTACAAATAGTTTAATTAATCAGTAAGAATTAATAGCTCTAATAGGTTACCTTGATATATGTATTTGAACTGTCAAGAGCTCTCCTTTCTTTTTAGTGATGTAGATTCCTGGAGTATCAGTTTTTCTCAAGCATGTAACTTTAAGGCATTAGTGCAAACTCCCATTGAAACAGTGTTATTTATAGTTTAATTTTGCATTTTGCTCTAGTATTTATCTTTCTTTTGAAATCCTTAAATTCTGACAGCCTTGTTTGCAGTACTGGTTTGCTGTTATGTGTCTACCTGACATAAGGGAAGGAGATTCTTGATTTGACATTGCACAGTCAGAACACCCTTGACTATTTGTACTTGCAAAGGTGTCTTTTTTTCTGATGTATTCTAGAGTTACTGATGGCAGGTGACTTCAGCAGTACAAAGGACAGCTTTGCTGGTGTATACAGCACTTGAACAGCAGAGTGTCACTAGAATGTCAAAATACACTTAGTGAAAGACACAACAGGACATGCTTTAAAAATATTGGTTTAGTTATCTGGTCCTTAAACTTTTCTCTTTTTTCTAAATTAGACGCCAGTAAAATATTTAGCCTTTCAGAACAAGGTTTAGGCACAATGCAGGCCTGTCAGCCTTGCACTGCAATCTGAAAACTGTCCTGTTAGACCATGAAGTTTTCCAGGTGCTTCTGCATAAATGTGAAGCTGCTTGTGTTCTGTGGCCTACCCAATGCTGGGTTCCCTAAAATAGATTTTCACTAGAGGCAGACTGATCTGAGGGACATATTCTCAGTGCAGAAGGTGAGGTGGAAAGTCTGTTGCTGACATACCACCTCATGAGATGCCTGCCAATATCTCTATTTTCAAGAGAAGTAATTCCTCAATGATTTTCCTGCAGGTTTCACAACTGGTGATGAACTAGCTCCCTCTTTCCCATTCTTTGATCTTTTTTTGTTTTGTTTTCATTTCTTGTTGGGCTTTTTTTCTGGAGTATTTCATTGCATTCTGGGGAGCAGTCCTGAGTTGCTGTATGTACTACAGGGCGCTAGTGTCTGCTGAAGTCAGTAGCAAACCTAACAATTTGGGAATAAATCCCAAACAGTGACTACTGGGCAATTATTTTAAACTGTAAATGTCTCAGTAAAAACTTACTTAAGGAATGGAACCGAGAACTGCTGTGCATTCTCTTTGTGAAACTCTAGCTTTTCCTCCAAATTATATTTAATTCAATATAAGTTTGGAGTGAGAAAACTGGAATATGGTTGTTCTCATTTACGTGTTTTACTTTTTCTTTGGGTAATTATGGCTGAGAATACAATATATCCTAAAGAATGTCTGGCAAGGTTGTAGAGCTTGTAAATTTGGCATATAAGAAATGTATTGCATGTTTCTGATGGTGAACAATTTTTTTAATGTGTTTATATTTCAGTATTACCTAATTTCTTCACAACATATGCTCCTAGATTGTAGGGTAATAATTTTCCTTGTACTGTAGATGGCAGCATGCAACAACCAATGAGGATATTGTCTGCATCAATGGACAAAACTGTGATCATCTGGGAACCAGATAAAGAATCTGGAGTCTGGCTGGAACAGGCAAGTGTCAGTCTTTCTCACAATATGTGCTGTATGCAAGTTATGTTTCCAGCATCATGTGCATACTTTAGGGAGCAAAAACTCTAAAATTCTGGCAGAGAAAGGCAAAGTGTTTTCTTGCAAAAAAACTCCTTCTGATGCTCTGTTGCGAGAAAAACTGTTTTTAAAAAAAGGGATACAATACGATTTTTATTGCTTGTTTGTTTTCTTATTACTGTACTGAGGAGTTTATAAGGAGTGTTTGTGCTCAGCTGTCTTTCTCAGTGTACAAGGCAGGGGCTGCATAGTAATGCATGGTATGTGCTCCTGGTAAGAGGAAGAGGAAACCCTCTTGAGCTATTTGCAGTTCATCCTTGTGGGAACATGACCTAAGCAATTACCACAGAGCAGCCGACACGCAATTCACAAGCTTGGTTTTACTCATAGTAACTTGATCATTGGCTGTGTCATGAGGTTTTCCATTTGAGCTGAATACTCATGTGTCACTCAAGTAGTGTTCTGAAAGCTGTTCCTATGTGGATCATCCTAAATAAACAGGTAGTACAACCACATTTCTCTAGTGCTTTGATTGATGTCTTTTCAGTTGACCTGCTTTTCCAAATTGAAGTAGTTCAGTTGAAGTTGTTTGTGTTGGGTTATGCCACCCATTGTTTGTGGTCTCTCCTGTCACAAAGAAAGTTCCAATTGTCTCTTGGGTGAAAAAGTGGGAATTACAGTAGGGTATTTAATTTTTCCTCTGTTTCATTGAAAAATTCCCATGCCTTTGTGTTTAAAGTAGAAATTAGTTCACAAAAGGGCAATCACATAGAGATTCCATTTGATGTCCCTAGGTGTCACAGGTAGTTGTGGCTAAATTCACAAGCTTCTAAAAATGGATTGTGTAGTAAAGCTTGTTGCAAGTAATGATTCTTTAATTTTACATTCCCTTCGCATTGGTTTGACCACAAATGTGTAGCTTCAAGTTCAGATCAGATATTTTAACTGCAGAAATCCATTTTGCATCAAGATAGGAAAATCTGAGCTGGAAGCCTGCAGGGAGGAAGGGCACAAGGGGAACATCCCAGTTTCTCTCTTTCATCATGATATGATGAACAAGATGTCTTCAGAAATTCATTCCCCTGCTCAGAGGTGAGACTAGAATTCTGCCTCTAGCATGGCATGTCAAAGTCACTTCAATATGAATGGTATTTTTGTGAATGAGTGCTAATAAGATGGAACTACTGGTGCAGTGCCATTTAAAATGGGACATTGGTTCATTTTGTTTTGGTCTTAAAAGAGTGTAAGAATGGGGGAGTTGAAATCTTGAAAGAAATTGTGGTCTTATGTCTTGAATAGAACTTGAAAATGTAACTTGATTAATCTTTTAATAAAATTTAAAAAGTGGAAGGGCACTAGAGCAACTGTAAGGCCTATGTGTGTGTGTGTGCATATATGAGAAGTTGTAAGAGAAGCGCAAAACAGAGGCCAGAATATGCCACAGAAGGAGTGTGGATCACACTGCAGCTGTTCATGGAGAAACAGGGAAGTGAAAGTATGCTAGGGAATCTTGGAAATTGGGTAGGAAAAAAGAATGTACTTGGGAATTATTGTTTCTTTGGATAATTTTTCTTTATTGTGAAACAGAGCACTCATCAGGCAACAGATGATAAAGAATTGTTGCATCCAACAAGCTGGACTGAAACACAAAACATTTGGGTTTGCATCTCATCTATTGCAGTGTTTTCTTTCCCTTGGGGGAATCCTACCTTGGTGTTGATGAAGGGAGGATCCATTCAACTGGCATGCAGCTTTAATTCCCATGACATTTCAGTGCTTAACTTTGCAATTAAAATATTCTTCAAATGTGTTTGTGTGTGTAATGTGAACTCTTGTCTAGTGGTAGTTTTTCATCTCATGAAGTAAGAATGATTTTGTAGGAGTGGAAGGCCATTTTCATGTATGTTTCACTTCTGTTCATTAATTTAGGTGCGGGTAGGTGAAGTGGGTGGCAATACTCTTGGATTTTTTGACTGCCAGTTTAGTCCAGATGGTTCGATGATCATCGCTCATGCTTTTCATGGAGCACTACACCTTTGGAAACAGGCTACAGTTGACAAGGTATGTTGGTTTTTTTGTTAGTAGTATGACTTAAAAGAATTGTACTTTTAAGTAATTTGAGGTAAATTTCTTTTATTAATAGAAAAGTGTAACAGTATAATTTAAAATTAGTGATTGAAATGGTCCTTTTCTGAATGTAATCATCTGTAGGAGTCTCATTCCTGAAATCCTCTAGGCTCTAAACCCTGTTTCTTACCTGTTGGGATCATGAGGTCAATTGAATAGATTGAACTCCTTTGTGGTTGTGTTTTTTTCACAGCTGAACAAATCACTCAAGTTTCTTTCAGATGGGAGCAATACATTAGTATTTGTTTCTCTTCAGCCTCTCTTGAGTTCTAATAATTTGCTGTTTACCAATGTCTTTTTCTTAATAAGCACATTTATAGTTTTATTGTGCTTAAAATTAGTCAAATGCCAATCAGTCAAATGAAAAACTTCTTACTTCTTTGTGGAACTCTTCTCATAGAAAGAATGGACACCAGAAGTTGTGATTTCAGGACATTTTAACAGTGTAGAAGATGTGAAGTGGGATCCAGAAGGAGAATTTGTCATCAGTGTGGGCTCTGACCAAACTACAAGACTCTTTGCTCCATGGAAAAGAAAGGAAGAAACAGAGGTATGATCTTCAAAGATTTTGTGAGTGTGGTTAAGGGGGCTTGGTCAGTCCTGAGTTTGGAATGACTTCTCTAAATATAACTCAAACCTTAAAGTTCCCCAAGCAATGATCTGTTTAAAACTGCTTGGTTTGGTAACTGAGTACGTGCTGTTTTCACTTTGCAAAAACTCTGCCACTAGTATTTTTAATCACACAGTATGATTGCAGTTCAATCCTGAGTCCATGTCCAGATTACCTTCAGTTAGTGTTCTCCCAGAGTCTTGGAAAACAGGCTCTGCAGTAATTCAGAAGGAGGAATACGTGTCTGGTACTGATAACCACCTATTGCAGTGTTTAACAGTTGGCTACACTGCTGCAGGTAATAATAAAGTAACTCAGCTTTGGTTGTGCTTTTTTACACTAACAATCTAAATGAAGTTCTCACTGTATTTTTTTACATTAATTTATTAATGACACTGTTTTACTGGAATGATTATCTGAACTGCATGAGTGCAGCTGGTATATGTCCTGTTTTAACTCCCAGCCAGCAACTAAGGACCACACTGTTGCTTGCTCACTCCTCCTGCATTGAGTTGGGGAAAAGTCTGTTTAGGAATGCAGAAGTTCCTGTTTCTTGTTTCTCATGCATTTTCCTCATCTACAAATACAACCTTTTCTGGCAGAACAGTACCAATATTCCATTCAGGAGACTGGCAGAAACTGGAGTGACTGTAGTCATAGAAGGCCCTGTGCCATTGGCTGGGGAGGCTATTACAGCTGTCTCATCAAAGCTTCTGTAATGCAGACCAGTACAGGAGGTCTGGTGTTTCTGACAGAGTGAATTTGCCATCACTTCTTTGATTTCCTTCTTCCAGGCCAGACAGGAGTGGTGGCAGTCCTATTTCAAGAGATATGTTTTGCCTTTTGTTGTAGGAAGGATAGTTCCAGTTTCCTTCCCTGCTTTCTACCCTAATCTCCACTCAAGAGGATACATTAAATATATCAAAACAAAGTTCAGGACTAGCACATGATGTAAGTCGGCAGCATTCAAAGGTTGTCAATGTCACTTTCTCTGTGACTTACTGAAGTACCACTATTATGTATGCTGCTTGCTAAATTTTAATCCTGTCTTCTGAAAGAACTGATCTTTGTATGATTTATCTGCACAGCTCACCCTGAAACTTGTGAATCAATCAGTTCAGCAGAGTGATTGCAGTCTTCATATCTAAATATGGCATGAACTGAATTCTTGTACTTTGCTTTCCTGTTCTGACACAGAGCAGCCACCAGGCTAATTTGACTAGGTGTACATCTAAGTAGTTTCAAGATTTGCTGCTGCATGAGGTGTGGGAGAAAGCCTTAGAATCCTTTTTGGTTGGGTGAAGTGGAGGGTTGGAATAGAAATGGATCATTTGAAGATGTTTATTGAGGATTTCTGAACCCTGGAAAAGTTTTTAGTTCTGCTGCTCATGAACTTGAATAACAGGCTTTTAAAATGCCTCTCTTTATCACACTGAGTTTAGCTGAAAAATTACAACAGGTGACATCTGATTTTGTCTTAACAAGACACAATGGATGGTTCAGGTGTTTATGGAAAGTTAGTATTACAGCTCACGTTTTTCCCAATAAAAAGGAAACTAAGTGTGGAATGCAAATTCTTAAAGTCTCAGTTCTGATATCAGAATATCAGAATAGAGGGATAACCATCAGCTTCAATTTGTCATGCAAATTTCCATCCTGATCTTTCTGGAAAAAGCTTATTGCATGACTTACATAACCCTGTCTTCGTTTGGGATTTGAGTTTTTTGTGTTGTATGCAAAGATGTACCCAGTAAAGGGTAAGAAGGGCTTGTTGCACTGTTTGATTTTATATATTTTTTTTTAAGAATGAATGCTTTTTTCCTCACTGAAAAATAATCAAGCCCTTGTGAAATCATGAGGTTTTGTAGGATGTCTCAAATTCCCATTCAGGTCCTATCAGAAACTTCAACATTTAAAACTCAATTGAGTTTTTTTTTAGGGTGATACGTGCAGTTTAGAGTCAATATAATGCTTTTGCCTATACTCATATGATATCTGGTCTTGGCTATAGGCATTGGAATACGGAAGTAGTGTAAGTTATTTCAATTAATTCTGGTTCTGCTAGCTCTAAACTCAAAAGTACACACTGCATTTTTCCAACTGAGGTATCATCTGGGTGAAATAGCAAATGACACGGAATCTGTTATGGTTTTGTCAGTTTTCTGCAAAGCTTCTATTAAATGGTCTTGCTTGAATGAAATACTTAAAGAAAAGAGGGAAGAACCTGTAGCCTGCTGACAGCAATGCTGCTGTTCTTTGTGAAAGACAGATGAAGGAAGCAGGATAATTATCACTACCTTTCTTAGGTCTTTCAGACCTACAGTCTTGGAAGTAGTAGGATACAAACCTCTTTTTACTTAGGCAAATTATGTTCTATTCCTGACTATCTAGCATGAAGAAGTCACAGCAAGTGCCTTAAACGTATCTGTGCAGGGACACAGTTTACTAATTACAGGAATGATTTGGTGGAAAAAGAGGATTCAGCTGATGTATGTGAGCACCAGTTTTATGCATATTAGTAGAAGGTTGCTCTTTGCTTTGTGTTAAAAAATCCAGCAAGTGGGTAGTGGTGCTTTTTTGGAAATTTGGAAATTTTTGGAAATTGCACTGTTTCTCTGTTTAAGAATTGTTTTTTTAGCTGTGTGTCTGCTCATTTTTAGGTAACGTGGCATGAAATTGCCAGGCCTCAAGTACACGGGTACGACCTGCGCTGTCTGGCAATGATCGGCCGGTTTGAGTTCGTGTCAGGAGCAGATGAAAAAGTGCTTCGGGTTTTTCGTGCTCCCAAGAATTTTATAGAAAACTTCAGCAACATCACTGGTATCCCAATGGAGAAGCTCTGCTCCCATGTAAGTATCCTAAAGCAATGGTATGCGAAGAGAACCCTGTTAGATGTAAAATGAGTTAATGCTTCTGAAAAAGTCAGATTGCACTAAACTTTGTAAAAATTCTTTAGTTGTACTGAAACTGTAACCTTGTTTTTCATTTCTCTTCTGCTTACTTCCATGTGTATTGTTTCATATGTATTTTTATGGTGTTGTTATATGAAACAGGTTCTATTTGAAACCAAACAGGACCTTGTGTCAAAAGATTAAAAACAGTGTGGGTAATTTTAGGTAACTCAAACCAAAGTAGGCCACTCTACACCCTTGGGGATTAAACAAACAATAAAGCCTGTTAATGTGTTTCCCTTTAATTTAAGGGTGTAGTAGTCTTACCTAGTTCTAATTATTGTCTATTTTTTTTTTTTTTGCAATTGCATGCTTGGAAATGGCATGAAGCTTTCAGCACTAGTTTTAGTTTTTGCATACAAATATTTATAAATATGTACTGGCTCATGCTTTAGTTCCTCTTGGCATTGGAAGTTTTCTTGAGGCCTTTACATTGCAGTTCTTTTATGGGTATGTCAGCTGTCCTGTGCTGCTATCCTTTGTTTGCTCCCCATTTGCATTAAGGTTTATTTAATTCTGATTTTGTCTGCATTTTGTAGAGCAGACCACATTCATGATAGTTGCCTCTGTACAGTGTCTTGCTCTTTGTATATCTCACTCAAAAGCAGGGTTTTCTGTGCAGTTTCTTAGAGATGGATTAGCCTTTCCATTAATTTAACAATTGAAATATCTGGAACAGAAGTAGAATCATTTTTGGTAGTAAGAAGTTACATAAGTAGCAGCTTAGTGCTTTAATTCCACAAGACTTCGTAAGCATTTGCATTAATGACCATTGTACAAATAACATTGTGCTTTTACAAGGGTGCCAGATGTCATTATTTTACTTTATTTAGACTTTTCTTATTGGCTCTTCCTCTGAGTGCTGTTTTTTGATTCATATCACAAAGTGTTTCACATGGGCTTTGGTTAAAGAGGAAGGCTTTATGAGCTCTAATTATGTAGCTGCTTTAAAATAGCTTTCTTTAAATTGTTTTGTGTGAAAGCTTTTTATCACTAAAGCGGGGAAGCTTTTTCTTAATGTGGCTTAAATGCCTTTCCCAAAAAAGTACCTGAAACCAAAAAACAGTTTTATATTCTAAAAGGGTTGAATAGGATTATATTCAGTTCAAATCCATAGGATTGTATTATACTTGGGGTTGTAATGAGGAACCATTTTTGTTTTAGAGGACTTATGCTTGTCTGGGTCTCTGATACATTTTCTCATCTAATTATGAACATTTAAGTATATTTTAAGCTGTTACCTAAAATATTGATCTAATTCAGTAAAACAGTCTCTCTTTGAACTTTTCTGATACCATAAGGAAGTGGGTTTACAGCTATTAAATCTTTTTTTATCTCTGCACAAAGGTCCCCAAGTTCACTTACCCTTTCTAAACCTTTACTCTTTTCCTATACCGTTATGGAGCTATTTTCTCTCTGATGATTTGTCTTTCCCTTGTGCTCCTTTAAACAGGCACGTATTACAGCCACATCTCAGTACTATTTTCTGAGCTGTGTTTTAGGTTGTGGTCACAGGCAGTCACCCTCTGTTCTCTTTTCCAAAATGCTGCTTTATTATTTCACTTCAGAACAACGATTTCCCAGTTCGATTGTGTTAAAAACTGCAGTGCTCTCAGTTAATAGATTAATTGTCATGTGTGTGCTAGAATAAATATAATTGTGGAAGAAAACCTGCAATTTGCGTTGAAGAAAATCCTTGAGCAGGGGCCTTAGAAAAGCTTAGAGAAGTGCTTTTTTTGTTGGTTTTTTTGGTTTTTTTTCCCCCTTTCCTTCCAGAGTACTGGTCTTTGTTTTGTCAGGGTATGTTCTAGACAAGAGTTTTTCAAAGTGCCTCCTTCATTTCTCTAGGAAAGTAACTCTAGAAACTCTCAGGGATTCCTTAAGCTGTGGCCTTTGAAATCCAAGCCTGTGTGACAATCTGTGTGTAACCTTTCTTTTTTCTTTTATTCAGCAGTCTGATCTTCCAGAAGGTGCAACTGTGCCAGCTTTGGGATTATCCAATAAAGCTGTTTTTGAAGGTATTGCTAGTGAGAAATAATGGTTGTGGCATTTCATGTGGAAACTTTATTTAGTATAGACAGATTGTTTTAGTACATATTAGGTCTGTAAGTGTAGGCTTGATTGCAAGTTCAGAATCTAGAAACAAAATAATGCAAAGTGTTTATTTCTTTGCTAGCACCTACATGTGGTGTTTTGAAGTAAAAAAACACGAGTAAGGAAGAATTAGCCAACAGTAGCTAATATCTTGGAGAGACAATGGAGAGTACATTGAGGGGGAGCAGGGAAGGAGGGACAGATATCTCCCTAGAATGATAAAAAGTATTTTCCTGACTCTGAGAATGAGACCAGGGATCTGTTTTTTTATAAAGTCTCTGGTAAAAATGCACTATAGTGGAATGTACAAATTAGGTCAGACCTGTTTTTTTTTCTCTGCCTTTATTAGAAGGTGTGATCTACAAAAGGAAGCATTTTAATAAGCTTTGTCTCCAGGGTCTTCAATGGCAATAAGCCAAATTTTCCTAAATAATTTGTAGAGAAAAAACAACTGGGTTGTACTTCAAATAACTTGTAAAATATATTTTGGCAAAGTTTTTTCCCCTGCTAACTCATGAATTCTTCCAATGAGAGAGGGAACAAACCTCCTTCTTGTAAATTATTGCCACACACAGAATAACTAATTTCCATTGATTTCATGTGGCCCAACCAGAGGCAGCACCATAAATGAACTTCCCTGCATTGTCCACCACTGCTCACAGAGTGCTGTCAGCATTGATGGCTTAGGGTAAAACACCACAGACGTGATCTCACTCTGCAGAGGAATCTTGCTGGTGGTCAGACAGGGGTCTCAGATGAATGTTGCTCATTTCATTTTCAAAGAGAGCAAAGATGGGATGAATGAGAATATAGTCTTTGCTTTGCTTTTTCTGTACCTTCTTTTTGAAACTGCTGTGCTTGAGAGGTATATTTGGCAAAAAGGTAGATTCTGCCTGGGAGGGACTGTTCCCCATCTCTGTGCCTTTTTCTTAATACCTTCACAATGAAGGACAGAGTTGAATTTTAACTTAAAATTAACTAGTTTTGGTTACCTCTGATACTTTTGCCTAAAGCTAATGACTGAGCCCTCAGCAGTTTTGCTGAAGTTTGCAAGTTGTAGCTACATTTGCCCAAATATGTGTTTTCATTTAGTGATCTACGTCACATTTAGGAACTCATCACTTGTATCAGAGATTTTTGTCTTAAACTTTTTCAGATACAGAAAGAAAGGTTTAACACTGGGGAAACACAGGTTGAGCTCTTATGACTGCTTTGCACAGTGAAATTATTTTTAGGAATCTCTGAAAGATTGTGCTGATGGAGAGAGGTCAGTTTCAAAATGAAGGTTAGATTAGTATTTTTTAAAACCTTCTCATTCTTATAGGCACTAGAATAACTAGCTTCTAGCATTCATATTATTGTAACTCTGCAAGCAGAGAAGCCTAGTTTTGACTACTTGTAAAAAATACAGAATTTTTTTTTACTTGTATAATAAATCCTCATATTTTCCCTCCTTTCTAGTATGTTCTCTACCTAATGAAGTTCTTATTTTAATAGGAGATATGGCTGTTCAACAAGATGAGGATGAAGAATCATTTAATAGCATTTCAAATCAGTATCCAGAGATTTATTTTCAACCCTTGGTCCTTACAGGTATGAGAATTGTTTCTGTTACAGATAATAGAGAATGAGGTTCATTGAATATAAACTTGAAGCATTATTTAGCTGATTTGAAAAAAATCAAATTTGAGTAGGCTGTACAAATCTTTTTTAGAACCTCCACCAGAGGATCACTTGCTGCAGAATACCTTATGGCCTGAAATTCAGAAGTTGTAAGTTTTATTTTTTCCTCTTCTTTGTTACAAAATTTCCAGAAAGCTGTTGCAACATGTCAATGTAGCCTAGTCTTGTAACTCTTCCTATTTTACTATGTCATTTTACTTGTGTGTGCTGTATTGCTTGTAAAATAAATAAATAATATATATATAAAAAATTAGGAAACAGTGAAGAAAGTGGCCATTAGAACTGATGTGTCACAGTTTTATTTTAGTTGTTTTTTTCTCCTTAAAGCTTTGTCTATACTGAAGGTCTCTCTGTGTAAGGAGTTTTCTGCTGCTTTCCACTTCATGGCACAGGCTTGCAGATGCAGATGGAAGTAGGGGCTAAGTCATCAATGGAGGAGCTTGCCCCTAACTCCTGTCAGAGGTGTAAGGTGCAATAGATGGAGCCAGCAGCCAAACTAGTGTGTGTAGTGGTAGAGCGAAGTGATAAGTGTTGAGTAAGATGGTTACAAGGCTAGTTTGAGTATTGCATGCTGACAGAGTGGTTGTCAGTTGCAAAGATAATGGAGTTACATGGTCAGGATAATTGTTTTGAGGTTGCAGGGTTTTAGAATTCTTCAGCTGTGTTTTCTTCCTTTTCTGAAATTCACAGCAATTTTCACATGAATGTTGTCTCATGATTTGTTCCTTAAGGATCCCAGTAACATGAGGCTATACTTTCAAAATCTTTAAAATTTTAGTATCAAAGTATAATGCAAAGAAATTGAATAATCTCAATCTCTTGTGGGTTTATTTATCTGAATCTCCTGAAAGGGGTCTCAGACTGGAACAAGAAGATTGTTGAGCCTTTGCTGATTGTTAAAGTCACCACTTTTCTGAGGAAGGAACATTACAGTTACATTACCAGTTTTATGAGGAAGGGAATAAGAAGCTTTGGGAGAATGGTATGCAGCTTGCTTTCATTGGACCAAGGGGGAAGTTCTGTGGGAGTTCATCTTTGCTGTCAATTGGGCAGTAAATCTGCTTTGAATGCTTTTAAGATCTGTTACTGTGTTTGTAGTCAAAAATGATTTTAGGAGGAAAGCCAGTGGATGCTAGACCATATCTGCACATTTTGTAATTTCTAACTTTAACTATTTCTTCTATGCATTCTATGGCTGCACTCACATAAGTAGATTGATAAGGGATGTTTAAGTAGTGAAAAGGAGCCAAGGCCAAAATTCTTCATCATTTGCCTTTGACATTTCACAAAGTCTAGTGCGACATGAATATTTTATACTCTGCTATGGGAGTACTGCTTATCTGCCTTTATATCCTGCATTCATTAAAATAACTCTGTTTTATGACAGTCTTCAGATGACTTTTATCTGAGCAGTTTTTTCTGGTTTTAGAGACACAGCTAATGATATAGATCATTCTATGCAAGAGCAACAAGATGTAAAGCATTCATAGACTTTCAGATTTTTTGGTCAGAGTAATCTTGAAAGAAGTAACATGAAATCACATAATGCAGATTTCAAGTTGCCATAGCAGCAGAAGAACAGTGTGAGGTACTGACTTGCTAAAAATAGCTCGTTTGTCATTGACATTTGTGTATTCCTAGCTCTAACTTGACACCAAATTTTGAAGGATTAGTGTGGGGTTTTGCAAAGCGTTTGCTTGAGGAGGTTTTAGTACGAAGAACTGGCTGAATATTTTATATAATATAATAACTTTAAAAATATGGTAAATCTTGTGAGAATATGCTAATCTTTATCCCCTTGGAAAATTATCATAGAGAGTTCATAAGCAGCATGCTGAGATTAAAGCTTGAGTGTTCACATAAATATATATGTTTGTATGTATGTACATTTCATGTAATACACTTGGAAGTTGGAAGAGATCCTTTTTGACACTAGAAAATTACTGTATTCATTTGTCTGAAAGTCCATTCAGTCTACCTGTGCATTAAAAAATGCTGAGGCAGAATTCCCTGTGGTTGAAAATATTATTTCGTTATTCATTCATGCTGTTACTTCTCTCCATTGTGAACCTTTATTTGGTGGTGTACTGTGTAGTGAAGAAATCAGATTTTTTTAAATGGGATCAGAGGATGGGACTGTATTGTAGCTCCTATGCTGTCAAGACTCATATACCCTCCTTTCAAACAGCATCTCCTGTTGCCAATAGCTTAGTTCTCTTTACTGGAGACAGCAATGGTCTATACAGCTGCTGGTCTGACCTAGGGTAGTACTGCTGATGTAACTTTGCAAGAGACAGTATTTTATGTTTTCTGTTAATTTAGTAAGAATGGTTACATTTTGACATTTCAATTTAGCAAAAGAAGCATTGCATGCAGAAGCTTGAAATCACTTCTCTTAAAATACTACTTTTAGGAGATGAAAACCAAAACAACTGAGGATTTGTTTCACAGGTTGTTTTCCCGTCATTGAATTTCAGGAAATTTATACTTTTGATACAATAAATATTTTTTTGTTTTAGAAATAGTTTTTAGTTTTCACTATAAAACAGTCTTCAGGAATGTGCTTTAAAAGTAAGCATTATGATAAAACTCCTGCTGGTGGCAAAATAAGAGTAAGACATGCAGTATTGTTATAAGACACTCAAATTTGCAGTTTAACATTTCAGTTATGGGTACACACCAGTCCCTCTCCCTGTTAAAAGGTCTAGGCACAGTTGCATTTCAGAAAAGCCAGTGCATTTCCAGTCTTCAGACCTGGCTTTGGCAGTCTGTTGATGGGATATGCCCAGTGATGATGCTTTGGACTCTGTTCAACAGATCTGGACAGTAATTTGTCATTTAAGGCTGTTCTGGCTGCAAGTGAAATCCCATGAACATCAGTGCCATGTAAGAAGTTAACACTGCTGACCAAGGAGTTTATTAAGAGAGCTGCTTATCTCTTCAGAACTAGGAGAATCATAGGAAACCACCCCACCCAGCTGGTACTGAGCTGATATGTGTCTACTGTTCATAGGTTACATCTCCAATTTTACTTTACTTGCAGTCTTTTTTGTGACTGATTTTAATTTGGGTTAGTCTGTATGGAATTTCTCCTTATTAGTTAAATATCAGTCTGGATATGTGAGCTTGGATTTCAGCAGAACTCATGAAGACTGATTAAAAAATGTATTTCTGGAGAAGGCTAGAAATATTGGGGGTTTTACAGAGGTTTTTTTCCTTTTCTAACATTATGCATGTCTTTTAGTGCAGAAATCTTCTTGCAGTATTTCACAGAATAGGCATCCTTTGACTGTGTGTTTGTGGCATATTTCTTCAGTGGTTTTCAAATATGTGGCTTATGATCTTTATTGGTAGTGTTTAAATTGCTTTTTAAGAAAATAAGGATACATTAAATGCTGCTTTAATCTGCTTTGTTAGTCATTAGGGTGGCTTTTGCAGTGCTGATGCTTTAAGACTATGGAATGGGCTGGAGAGATTTTCCTGTAGCCAGTTTCTAATGGAAGAATTTGTGCAGATGTTTAAACTGAAAGCTGAACAAATTATTTGGGATGTAATACAGAAGCAGTGGAGAGCGTTCTTGGCCAGGTGCCTTTCATTTTTGAAAAGGGATTTAAATTAATATGACAACTTTGGAACATACTGCAAAAATGATTATGATGTGTTAAATTTGTTTTCACATGTATTTCAGATATGGACATGGATATGAAATTTTTTGTGTTGCTTGCAATAATTCAAACACTGTAATTGCCTCAGCATGTAAGGTAAGAAAAGATTCTAGCACCACCTAGTGAAAAGTGCTGTCTGATTTCTAGGGCTGAATTCTCTTTTTCACAAAACGTGAAAGATTTTGTATAAGTGACAGTTGGCTTGCAAAGGTGAGGGTGGATTGCCAATGAGTTATTATTCCTAAATTGTGTGTGATTCATTTGAAGATATTAGTAAGATAAATTCTAACAAATATAGGTCTGAAATGTTTTCTTACTGATCTATCATGAGCATTAGAAGAAAGTAGGGAAACAATCTTGAAACTTCCCAGAGGAAAGCTGGGTCTTACTGGTTTGCAAGCCTAAAAACAAGCTGTCTAATATCTCACTGCTTTGAAATGTGTGACTTTTATTCTTGCTCTCATTAATTTGCTCTGATATTTTTTTTCTATCCATACAGGCTTCCAAAAAAGAACATGCAGCAATTATTTTGTGGAGCACTACTTCTTGGAAGAAACTGCAGAGTTTGTCTTTTCACAATCTGACTGTTACTCAGCTGGCATTTTCTCCTGATGACAGCTTTTTACTGGCTGTTTCTCGAGACAGGAATTGGTCACTGTGGAGGAAACAGGATTCCTCAGAGTCAGGTAAAATACATAAAATGGATATAGGTGTTTGTAGACTTGGTTGTTTGTTCAGTATTTTTGGCTGCAAAATATTTGAAAGAGAATTGATAAAATATTTTAATTAACATTTTGCATGCAACGTTAAAGAATTATTAGTGTTGTAGGCTCTTGTGAATTTAAGAAATGCAATTAATGTGTGGAAACATAAAAATGAAATTAAAATGTAGAGAAGACTATAATGAGGCTTTAGATGGTGTTTAATTGATGGATGTAATGAAGTCCTCCTGCCTTCTGCATGTGATTGTATACTTGACTTACTGAAATTAAGTACACTAGCTGAACTTCAGATTGGCATTCTGTCAAGGAGAGCCTTCATTGCAGAGTTCTGTGCAGGCATAGCCAGAAAGTTCAGTGCTGCACCCAAATCCTGCATAGGCTGCCTTGCATGGCATGACACTTTGAGACTCTTGACAGGATTAATCTCTGTCTTTGGTGTGGCTTTCTGATAATCCTACACAATTGATTAATTTGACTAGAACTGGCTATGTCTGGAAAAAGAGCTGATAGTAAGGATTCAGTTGACTTTTTCATTAAGACTTTGAGCCTTGCAAAATCATGAGGAGATTGCTATTGAACACTTTAATAGAATCCTAGAACAGATGCTTGTGCTGAAAGCGATTATCATTGCACTCTTGGCTTAATAGCATATAAACACTGCTGGGCTCTATAGAATGTTCCTAGAGACTTGGCAGTGAGTTTTGGCCTCTTCAGACAGTGTCCAGTTGTATCCTGGCTTGAATTTCTGTTCTATTCAGACTTTTGTTCTAAAGCCTGGCATATTGTCTACAGTAGTTACACAATGGTTCAGGATAAGGATCATGAATACTCATAGCAAGTAGAGGAAATCCTCTTTTCATCTGTTCATCAATAACCCTTCTGTCTACAAATAACATCATTATGTAAAGCAAATCATAGTGTAAAGCAAAACTGCTGCTATTGGCATCCCAGTAAGTGGTTATTTAAAGTCCATGCTCCAAAATGACAACCTTTTCTACTTAGGAAAAGCATTCTCATTTACTGATCTGCTGATCAGATATAGTGCCTGATTGTATACATGCTGAAATATAAGCTTGTCTCTTCAGGAACACATTAATCTTTACAATTGGGCCATTATGATTTGAGCCGTTGGTACTTTACTGGTAAAAAGGAGCTTTAGTGAAATTACTGGGGAAATGTGAACACAAGGTAAACTGACTTCTGAAGTCAGTGTTCTTAAAAAAAACTTGACAGGAATAACCTCAAAGTATTAAATTCTTCTGAAAAAGAAATGCATTTAAAAGACTGAAGTGTTCCTACTGCTTTAGGGCTATAAGGGCTTACTGATACTGTTTGACCAGGTGCTAGTTATCACTGTAGTAAGTGCTGGGAAAAACCTCATATAATCCTAAGTATTCCCAGTTGCTTTAAAGATGAGTGGAATAATGTCAAAGTATTCTTGCAGTTCTGACATCGAGTTAAGAGTAACAAACACTTTTGATGTGTAAAGTTGTTGAAACAAGGCTTTTTCCTCTACATGTTTTATTCCAGGACCGGTCTTCACTTGCTGTGCATACACAGATAAAAATACAGCTGTTCACAGTCGAATCATTTGGTCCTGTGATTGGACACCAGATAGCAAGTATTTTATTACTGGTAGTCGGGACAAAAAGGTAATTAATGTTAAAGGAATTCAGAAAGCCCAGATTTGTTTTCAACGTCTTTTAAATAACAAACACTGTGTTCTAATGAGCTCCTATTTTATATATACACAAATATCTTATTGCATGTATTAGCACAGAAATCAGTGATACTTTCATAAGCTAAATAAAGTACTTGAATATGTATATACAAGACTGTGGGCTGCCAGTTGGACATTCTCCCTTCTTTTTTCATGCAGTAAGACAAGCATATGTCACCTAATTCTATGGGTCTCAAGTTTTTCTTTAACTTTCATAACAGAATCTGGTTTTGTTGTCAGTAACTTTAATGAAATCAGACAGACTGCCTACAAAGTCAAATCTTTGTAGGTAGAGTTTTTTTTACCATGTTTAGGGTCACCCACTGTGCCCTGAAATTATTTTAATGAAGTTATTCCTTATGTTTTTGTACGGGCATTTACAGGAAGATGGATGTGGAAGTTCATAAATGACTCTTTTTCTTACAGGTCATTATCTGGGGCCAGTGTGATTTGCCAGCGATTACTGAAGGGAATGAGCTGGATTCAATCAAGCCTTGTTCAACAGTGCTGGATGCTGGGGATTCTGTGACTGCTGTTGGTATCAGCCGTGTGCTTACTCCTGATGGAAGGTATTGCTGGTTTCCTGTATTGTCATTTTGTGTTTAATCTGAAATTAGTATTTATCCCTTTAGTCAACTAGTTTCCTGCAGCTAAACAGCTCCCTAAATCTACCTGGCAATTGTTTTGACCATTTTTTAACAGAATGACCTCTACTTTCTTCTTTCCTAGCCACCTTTTCAGGTGTATGGTGACTTCTCCAAGCAGTGTAATGAGAAAAATGAAAGTGGGAGAGGGGAGGGAGAGATTCATGAACACACCTGAAACACATTCATTCTTCCAAAAATATCGATTGATCTGATGTTGTGATAACCTCCTTATTTTTTCCTAACCACATAGATGTAGCAGGTTTCTGCTTTGCTAATTTTTTTGTGAAGCATCTTTGATGTATTAATTTTTTTAATGGAAAAGTAAATACTGATTTAAAGGGCAAGGTACAACAACAGTGCTTGAGTGCTGTTCTTTCTACCCTGCATTAGAACTGACCTCACTGAACTCTTTACTGTAATTTCTAATGAAATGAATGTAATTATTCTCTTGATAGATACATTGTTGCAGTAGGCTTAGAGAATGGGAAGATTATCTTGTACACATGGAAGCAAAGTGGGAAAGAACCAGCACTGGCTGACTGGACCACAGGTGTTGAGATAGGTAACAGGTATGTCTTTTGAAGTGAGTTAGAAGCAATGAAATACTATTCTTCAGACTAACAGTGCTGGAGTTCTGTTCTTTTAGTATAAAATGTATGAATCTAGTTTATTTCTATATCAAAAATTGTTATCCTTTTAGGAAAAGTTTGATCCCTGAAAGTTTAAAGATGGCTTGAAGCAAAACCCAAAAATAAATATATTAGTTATTTAGATGTGTTAAAAACCTTCCAACAGATAAGAACAAAAACCAGAGGGGGGGTTAAACCCCAAAATACCTCATGCTATGCAAAAACTTTGGGAAGTATTACCCTTTGTTGGCCTACTTAAAAAAGCTTTATCTATAGTCATAAATGTGATGGAAAACACTGAAGAGAGAGTGGAAAGGTTCGCTATATCAGCAAAATACTTAGGAGTGGGTGACAGCAAGCTTTCGTGAGCAGCTTCCAGCAGAAACCAAAGGAATGACAAGCTGTGTGTGGGGCTGCTGCAGTGACAGCTAGAGAGACTCTGTGGAGAGACTTGGAATGTTTCACTTGAAGCACTCCCCTGGGTTCTTCTATCACACACTGGCATTGATAGTAACAGAAATGGAAGTTGATGGCGACTTTGGCCTGTATGTGCTTGCAGTGAATGGGAAAGAGACACCAGATAACAGGAAAGCACAGGCTAAAAGCCAGAAATCTGTCATATCTAAGTAACTGAGATACTTGACCTCCAGCTTAATGTGGTAAAACTGAAAATCAATAGCTGTTTGAATTATTGATGAGTGAGAGGATAAAATGTCATTAGTGTTAATGACCCTACTTAATAAGAACTTAATACCTGCTGGTTGTCACAAGTCAGTTTTTCCTCAGTTGGTAGTGTTAACTAAGAGTACTAATTACATGAATGTTGATGTTTACACTCACATGCCCAACTGTGTTTAACATTTTGCAGTTACGTATGGATTTCTTTGTGTTGCAGCCAAAGCCATGCTCTTGCTGTGAAGCGCTTATGTTGGAGACATCATGCAGGCAGAGCTGGACATAATGATGAGAAGAGCAGCAAGTGGTTGCAGCTTGCAAGTTGTGGAGCCGATCACTGTGTTAAAATATTCAATGTCAACAGGTTTGCTCTTTAGCAATGACAGCAGGCCTGTTTGTGCCAAACAGATTCACAGCATTTTATTTCAACTTTTAGCCACTTTGATTATTGAATTTTCTATTTTCTGCTGTGGAAAGTAAAATATCTTACATGTAACTTATTAAAGCAACTTCAGGGGAAATTTGAAATGCCAAGTATTTTTCTAATCCTGCAGTTCTGGGAATATGAAGTATATGTTTTGTTTGGTATATATCCTGAAACTGAGGGATGGGAGGTGGGGTAGGGCATGGGAGGATAATGAGAGAGCTCTGTTTGCTGTGACTTGAAGGGTAGGTGGGAAGCTGCTGATACTTGGCTACTTCTGTGCTTGAGATTCCACTTGGTGTACTGAATTTTCTTATCTCCTCTTGCTATTAAAGTTAACTGTTGGTGGGCCTGCCAGTGCTGCCAGTCTGTGTTCAGGCGTGTGCAGCCAGAGATCAGGGTTAAACGTGGAACTTTCTCTGATTGCCTTTGAATGTGTATTAGAGCTCTGGTCCAAGTCTCAGGCCACCTGACTCTGGAAGGAGTAGTTTGTGTTCAGATGCTTGGACAGTCCTGCTTGCTTTTTTTCCCTTATTCTGCTTTGCAGGGCTGAACTCGTGCTTCTTGGTCAGGTGGGGCTTAAAGCTGAACTCAGAGACCACTTAAATCTTCTGGTGTCTCCCCTGTGAGCCCTCTCTGAGCAGAGTGTGATAGAAGAGCCACCCCTGAGACTGTTGGAGGGCTGTCCTCTATGGTTCAGACTGGAAAAGTTTATGGATATCCCTAGGCAGGAGCTAAAAGGAGGCAGCCATTTCTTACAATGCCTTTGGGCTCTTCCTGACTTTTGAGGGCTCCCTCTTTGCTCTTGAGAAAACAAGTTAACTTAGTTGTCTCATAGTGTAATTTAAGTGAAGTGCTAATAGACTGAGAGTACTTCAGAAGGACTTCATGTCAGCAGGTCTGTATCTGGTTCCAAAGTCTAACTTAGAAATTAGTTAAACTTTGAGAGTGAAATTGTTATTCCAGAACTGCTTGCTACATGTAACTGGCAGTGCAGAGGTAACTGGAATTGTGTTTAACTTTCTACCGTGTTGGATATTTAGATTAAGAATATAGCTCTTTCAGAGTGGGCTATACTGTCTTCAGAGTAATTATGGCTTATGCCTTGAAAGGGGTTTGTGTTTATGCCTTGAAAGGTTTTGTATTTTAGCTCTTTATTTTCAGTTCTGTTTTTTCAGCCATTAAAAAAAACCCAAAACCATTCTTTAAAATGGGGACAGGGGAATAAAAAAAAAAATTATTAATAAAGATAATTTGCTACATTTTACTTGTGGTACCCAGTGCTTTCCTTACATGAGTGCTTTACCATTCAAGCATTTGAGTATTGTATTTCACTTGTCTGGGAATTTTTGAGCAACTATATCCTGGCAAGAGAAAGACATAACTTAACACTTGCGAGGTTTCAAAAAGCTGCCAAAAGTGGGTCTTTATTCTGTGTCACAATTGTAATCTTGTATCTTAAAATTTGATGATAATACTGTACAATTCTTTCCAATAGTAGTACATCTTGTTATGTGGCCACTTGTGGGTATAGTTGACGATGAAACATCATATTAGTTGTCCCTCTCGTTTATTTTGTGAAATACTGTAATTAACAAGCATCAGCTACTAGAGGATTTAGTAATCCACTCCATTACCCCTGGGACTTGGTGACTCAATCACGTTCATTGTTCTGGCTTTTAATGGACCAGATTAGTCTGTTGGTCTCCTAAGTCTAAATGTTTATAATACACATTTTAAATTTTCAATTAAGTTAGAGGTTAGACACTTTGACACATGACTAATATTTTATGTATGATACTCTGTTTGCTCACACATCACTTTGCTATGCATTTAGTAGGTGTGACTTTACTATACACCTTTATCTTCTCATAAATCCCCTCATGTATTCTCAAAATGTAAATCAGCATGTAAAAAATACTAAGGAATGAGCTGCTGTCAATGTACCTGGCGCTCTGAAATTCTCTGCTTGTAGTACAGTGTCACTGAAAATGGAATTGAAAAAATTGATGGGATAAAGTGAAGTTTTGTAAAGAACATTCTGTTACCTTTTGATACATTTGAGGTAAAGCCATCCCATGAAGATTTTGGATGCATATTATCAGTATTTACTGGCTTTGTGCTAAATTTGAAGAGCCTTAGTGGTCAAAGATGTGAACAAACTGTTTTATGTAATCAGGCCAAAAGGAGGAGGATTATTTCGTCTTACTGTAGAGGCGTGTGTGACAAAGCAAGCAAGAAATGGCATGGGTCTTGCTGTTTATAACCAAAATCAAATAGTTATTGATATTGTCCAAAGCAATCTTAAATCTTTCAGTCCAGGATGCAGGTGAAGGCATCTTCAAGTCTGTGTTGCACCAACAAGCCATGCTAACACTGACATTAGAGGTGAGCATGCTGTGGTGTCTGGTGGATGAGGAGGACAAAACAAGCTGTTTGTGTAAACTGGGAGGATGTGGGATGCTGACATTCAGCCCAAGGGACTCCTACCTGGGCTCTGCATGGCAAGCTCCCTAAACACTGCTGCCAAGCTATCGATTGTGTTAATTCCTTCAGTTATGAAATGGCAAAGAAGGAGCAGGTTATGCATCATGCTAAGCCTTAGAAATGTGTTAGCCTGCTGTTGTCTCTCCTGTGGGCTGACTTCAGAAGTAACTAGAAGCACTTGATAATTTCAAGGAAGTCAATTATTGAACTCTGAGCTATTGAAAACATCGCTTTGGTAACTGACTAATCTCTGCTTTCCAAAATATTTAACGTGAAGAAATGAGAATGCTCCAAGGCTCACTGCCAACTGCAGCTAATGCAGAGATGAGGGAAGAGGAGGAAGCAGCTGTGTCCTCATTTAGACTCAAATCTCACTTTAAAGAAGTGGCTGTTACAAATAAGGAAACTTTAAAATAACTGAAATGGGAAGCAAAAATATTACTTGCTCTGTTTTAAGGAGCATCTGGAGCTGTACAAAAGATGAGGCAAAATCACTGACAGGACAAAAATCAGAATTTGCCTTTTGTGCGCTGGAAGCTGGTGGAGGTGGGAGTTGTTAAGCAGAGTTCAGGAATGCCCCTCTACTGCTCTTTTATCAGCAGTCCTTATCAGGCTCTGCAGTGGTAGTTCTGAGGCGGCAGGGCAGCGTGTTTACCCTGTGACATGCCCAGCCCTTGACCTTCCAAACATTCCCATTTTTACTCTGTGCACTGGCACACCCTCACACAAAAGAGACACTTTTCTGCCCCAGCCAAGAGCTGCCTTTTTTTCCTATGCCAACCAGATTTCCCTCACCCTGCTTGCGTGTTTGCTGTAGGGAGCTGGGGGAGGCTATGTGGTCCCTTTGCCAGCCCCTTGTACTCTTGCTCAAGCACAGCTCTTGCTGTCACCTTGTGTGACCAGATCTAGTGATTGTATTTGAGGAGTTTGTGTTCAATATCCAGACATTGTCATTTTATTTTCTGCAGAAACTCATCCTATGCTGTAATGCAATAAAGCAGCTAGAAATGACCTCTCTCTCTTTCTGGAGAGAATTTATGGTAGACCATGTGACAAATCCCGATGCTGTACTATAACAATGGGGCTAGCTCCAGTATCCTGGGGTAGCTCTACCAACCAGATATGCCCTGGACTTGAAGTCCTCAAGGAGAGCTGCTCCATGTAATTGGTGTTTGCAGGACTCGGCCAACATTACAGCTGCACAGATTAGGTGTTGTGCCCTAGGTAATTGCCATGTTATGGTGGTGTCACCCTTGTATAGACACCAGCAGATCACAGCTGAACAAAGGATGCAGCAAACAGATTTTTTTTTTTTTTTACTGCAGAGGAGCTGTTCTCCTTGCCTCAAAAGCTTGTGCTAACACCGATCTTGTCCTGCCTCATAGTCCTGTTTTTCTAAGGACATTTCTCTCTTTACTCACCCCCTCTTCTAAGAATAGAATTTGCTTTCTTTGTCCCTTCTCCATTCCTACAGGTCCCTAAATACTCCTGTAAGTAATCCTTATTCTCTCACCAGCCTTTTCTCTCTTCCTGTTGTTTTTGTAAAATAATCCATTGCTTTCTAATATATGATCCTGGGAGAATTCAAGTGCATCAAGTATAACATCCTCTCGGTATTTTCCGTTCTGCCTCCTGTGTCTCTGATTGTTCCTTTGCTAGGTTTTGGGCTTTTGGTGTTTACACAGCCTGTCCAGCAGCATTACCTCCTTCTCCCTGACAACAAATTACTGGCATATGTGTGAGCAGCATACCCTCCTCCCTTGCTAAAGCATAAGCTGCCTACCTGCCAGTGGGGGGAACTTTTCTCCTCTACAAAAATGAATCGACTGCAGTCCCCCCAAGGGAAGCTTTCCAAGTGCTTTTCAAGATAAAACAATTGTTCTGTTTGTCTCTCTGTTTCATAATCTTGGAGGGTCTCCTTCCTGTAAGTTATCATATAAAGATGTGCCTCTCTGAGAGAATAGCTGTACTCCACAGACACACTTTTTAGAATGTAGGAACTTTCTGATGTTCACGTTTTTTCCTTTGACATGGCAGGCAGTCCTCTATTCAGTTCTCTGCATGCTGCAAGTTTTCACCACTGTCCACAGGGATCACCAAGGTGCAACACACAATTCTCTCTCTGCAGAAGAAGTTCAGCCAGGGAGGTTGAAACAGCTGCAGTACAGGGAAGCTCCTGAGATGCCTGTAGGTTGCTCTGTGTGGGTCTTCAGGGTGGGTCTGTCTGACCTTGACAGATTCTAGAAGTGTGATGTAGAAGACTCCTGTGGGTGTTCTGGTCAAACTGCTCCTTCTTTGGTGTGTGCACACAGTCTCTTTATATCACAGACATTGCTGTGCCTTCAGCTCCAGGTCACTAAGTCCATTGGGAATAGTTGAAGTAGAAGCCCCTTTACAGCTGGTGAGCATTGATTCAGGCTGGCAGACCACCCCTGTAGTTACAGGTGTATGGAATGCAGGCTGTTAAAGCTAATAAAAAGGTAGAAATGTTGGTTTTACTTAGCTGCTACTAGACAAACGTCAGCTTCAGCTTTTTCTACCCATCAAAAAGAAAATTGGTGTGTTTTATCGTGTAAAAGGTATTGTCATAGCTCAAAACAGGAATTATGTTTCTGATGTGAAAATCTGCAATTCCTATGAATTGCTTAAAAATGCATTTCCATAGATTAGTAGTACTGAAAATTGCTAGCTCAAAGTTGTAATAAAAACATTATGTTTCACAGAGAAATAGGATCATGTGATTATTGAAATTGGAAGAGAGCTCAGGAATTTTCTCTTCCAACCTGCTCCAGGCAGGGTCAACTGTGAAATCACACCAGGCTGCTCAGAATTCTGTCAGTCTGGTCTTGAAAATCTCAGAAGATGGAGACTGCACAGTTTGACTGCTGACTGCCTTCATGGTGAAAAGTTTTCTTCTACTTTTCTCAGATCTGAACCTCTCTTACTTCATTTTAAGCTGTCTCTTACCTTTCTTCATCTCTTCATTGTGAAGAGCCGGGCTCCATCATCTTCACAGTCTCCTTCCTAGCATCAGAAAGCTGCTACCAAGTACCTGCAAAGCCTTCTCTTCCCCAGGCTGAACCTGGCCCATCTCTCCACCTTCCTCCCCAGGGCACCTGATCCAGCTCCCTCTACCTTAGTGGCCCTCTGCTGCACTTGCTCCAGTTTAACATCATCTTTCCTGTGTAGGGAAAACCCCAAACTGGACAAGTGCCCACAGTCTCTACAATAGACTAAGTGTCTAAAGTCTGTGGTACAATTTCCTGTCCTAGGAGTCCAAATCTATAACTCTCTTCTTTAACCTTATATTTTCCTACACTGTTTCTTTGCATGCACTTGCCTGTGTGTGGTGATGTGATCCCAAGACAGAGCTGCAGATTTTCATGTGTGCTTGCAGAGCTGGGAACTTCCCCATACCCAATGTGCAATGTATTCCAACATCCCCACCAGGCAGGAACTCTGGCCACATGGCATGCTGCTTCTGGGAGCAAAAGAGCTCCTGGCATACTGGTTACATGTTCATGCTTCTACCACTGCTGAGGTGGAAAGGGAAGAGGAAAGATGGTTTGGCTCTGGCTGAAAGCTCCCGCCATCTCCTGCCTTGAGTGTGGGGTGCCTGGCCCCAGGGAGAAAGGCACCCAGCCCAGGCAGGTGTCCAGAGCCCACAGCAGAGCTGCAATCCATCTCTTTTTCCCTGTGACTTGGATGGATTGCAGCCATCTATGCAGATAATTGAGAGCTGACAGAGGCACTGTTATATTGGTTGTAAACACAAACCAGCCCCTCACCCCTAAAATTCTAGATTTAAAAAATTGCTTACCATCTTTCTCAGAGGAAAAGAAATGGATGCTATTTTAAATGCTTGAACCGTGGTCATTTCACTGAAAAATCAGTGAGTTGGCTGTTTCCACATGCCCAGGACCACCAGGTGGCAATATAAGAAAAAGGATAAGTGTGTACTTGCAGCACCTGTCATGTATATCCCAAAATTCAAAATAAATTACAAATATATTCAAACACAGGTATTTTATCTCCTCTGAGTTGTTCAAATGTACTGTTGCAATGCATTCGAGAATTTCTCGTGAAACTGATTTTGAAAGCATGCTTCCATTTTTGTCCCACAGTTGGGGAACTGTAAACTTCAAAAAGTAATGAGCACCTCCGAATCACACAGGGTCTTACTGTCTGCTATAGACATTGTCCCTCACCCCAACAACTCAGTCCGAAGAAGACATAAGAAAATCTTAATCTTCTTGCTTTACCTTGTTGAAGTGTAAAGTGGGACCTAATTTTCTGTGTCTGTTTTGTTGTCTGTTTTTTTTTTTTTTTTTAATTCTGAGAGGCTGTCTAACCATGTGGAAGCCCTGGGAGGGGTTTAAGCTAATGACGTCGCACACACCTCCTGATAACAGCTGTGATTTAGATTATAGGGTAGATTTAGATGAAATATTAGGAATAAATTCTTTACTGTGGGCCTGGTGAGGCACAGGAACAGCTGTCTAGGAACAGGTTGCCTAGAGAAGTCCCCTTCCTGGAAGTGTTCAAGACAAGGCTGGATGTGGCTTTGGATGTGCAAGTGATGAACTTTTAAGGTCCCCTCCAACCCAAACCATTCCATGATTCTATGATTTTTAAGTGATGGATGATCACAGTGGATCATGTGATCAAACTCTCCCAGATTCCAGTGACTTATGTTTCAGGAATATCTTCAACCAGAGGAAGAGCCCTGGTGCCTATTAGCTATTGATGAATTTCCCTTTCCTTCCATGGGTTTGCCTAATTGCTTTTTGAATCCATGCAAACGCATAATTTCCCCTGTGATTAGTGGGTAATCCTCAGGGTAAGTCTGTGCCAATAAGAAGATGCATCTCTTGTTTGTTTGGAACATTTAATGCCTCCTTGTTATTATATTAGAAAAGAAAAGGATTAGTTGTTTTTAACTGTCTCCTTGTTATTCCTGATTTTATAGACCTCTAGCATATTCCCTACTCATGGGTTTCTTTTCCAGTTTAAAGGATCCTGCTGTAATTAAATGTCCTTTTTATGACAGCTGTACTCTTCCTTTCATTGAACTTATTGCCTCTTCCCCAGTGCTACAATATTTCTACCAATAAAGAGATATTTATTACTGGTTTTGCATCTTTTAATTTATTTATGTTTGTCTGGGAGTGCCTAACAAACCAATCTGTTTTATTTAAAGTACTGGCAAATAATTTTCTTTCTTTTTTTGTTTTGTTTTGAATCAAGTCAAAACTCTCTTATTTGAAGCATTTAAGGCTCATGTTGCTGTCTTTTGGATATTTGTGACAGAGTGTAGTATCTTTTCTTTAGACTGTTTTGTTCTCTCCTTGTTTAAGTAATAAATTGATTTTTCTAATATCATTCTGGTCTGCAGTGACAAGTTGCAGAGGCTTCAGCATTGCAGCCCGGTGTGGAATGATTAGCACTTGCTGCTAAAGGATAAGTCCAGTACTAAAATAACAGGGTAGCTGCAACCTAAGACTGAAGGTACTGGCAGCATATGCTTGGGACGTCTGTGCAGCAGCTGATTTTATGCCTCCTGCATCTTTGCAGCTCCGTCAAAGTATCAGTCAATCACGGTGGTGAGAATTTTCTTTATCGACTCAGTGAAAACAGAGGAGGCTGGTGAGTGACTCCTGTGCTGTGGTGAGAGCCTTTCCAGCCACGTCAGGAGAGGGGCTTTCACATTGTGTGGAAAGCCTCCCCACAGATGCAGCAGATGCTGGAAACCCTTTCCAGCTGTCCTTGCCCACAAAATCAGCAGAGAGGCAAAAGTCTCCATAGGATTTTACAGATTTAAAAACAAACAAATAATTGATTTTTTTTTAAAGTCTAGAGGAAAATGCAGTGGCTGTTCAGCTTGTCCTTTTGCATAATGTAGGAGGGCATATTGTACTCTATTGAGTTACTGAGCAGTGCAGTGACTTGTGGTTAACCAGGTTATCCAGAAAGATCTTTAAAAAAAGCAAAACAAGCTGGAAACATCTCCTTGCTCCTCCACAATTCACTCACTATAATATGGCTAAAAGAGGTTCTCCAAAAGCAAAAAAGGGCTTGCAAGGTTGTGCTGTTGGTCTCGGAGTCTTCTTCTGTTATGGTGATGATGGGGTTGACTGGTCATCTGTAAGACACCAAAATGTGATCTCTTAACCAATAAGAGAAGTTGTGTGAAAAAAGTAGTACCTGCTTTTCTCTATATGTCTTGAGGAACAAGACATATAGAGAAAACACGTCTTGTGTTTGATATGTCTCTAAGAGGAAACAAATGTTAGAAAAATGTTGCCCAGAATTGTCCCTTGCCCCCATTTTCCCCAGCAGCTGTTGATTGAGGATGGGAACTGGTGCCCCAGACCCAGCTGAAGAGCCAGCCCAAAGCAAACAAAAAATAGTTGGTCTCAGCCCGAGCACAGCTTCAGCATGGGTAGAACCACAACAGATGAAGATACTGCAGAGTTTGAGATTTACCTAAGGGCTCAATATTTGCAACACCCCTGCCCCTCCTGGGAGCAGACTATTCTGCTGTGGCTGTGACGACGATGCGTGCGTGGAACATGTTCTGCACCTTGTGCTTCTGCGTAGGCATGGGAGAAAGGTGAACATATGCTTTTGAAGAAGCTGTCGTATCCCTGTTTCCTTCTAAAGGTGCCATATGTGCTCTCTGAGTCACCAGGATGTAGTTTACCCTGTGATGGGAGTAGCTCTTGACAGGTGCAGTAGGCTCTGAGGTCAATGTAGAGGTCAACGTGCTTTTAGATCTGAGATTCATATTCTGCACCATCTCCCCAGCTGGCAGTGGTGACAAGCCCAGTGTTCCTACAGCTGGGCTGCAGCAGCTTGGGGCTGTTCTTTGTGGTCTTTTTCTTCCAGACATCTTCCAACCTTGTGATGCAGCCAGGTGGAGACCCTGTTTCAAGCATGTACAATATTGTGTCGACATCTGACACTGGCCAGTGTGACTTTGGCTGTGGTGCCATTCCCGTGCTCAAATTGTGAGCTGTTTGCCATGTCTCGTGGCAATATGTTGGCAGACTAATGCACTTTGGTTTCTGAAAGCACACCGTGTCCCAGGCAGACGTTCCCTTTTTTGTCATCAGTTCTTGGCTGATATAAACAATATTCACTTCCCAAGTGGCACAGATATGCAAATGAACCTTTCATAGGATAATGGCCATATGAAGATTTGCTAGCAGGCATTCACAACATGTGGAGGCATGTTGGTGCCAGATGCTTGCAGGCTTTTGGCTGAGCTATTCCCTTTTCCAGTAGGATAGTCAGTACCAGGCTATTTTGGGAGATCCACTGCAGGCCCAGATCAATGATTGGTGCTTCTTTAACAGCTTCAGGCAACAGTGCTCTCCAGGTTGCCACAGGATTAGTTGGCCCCTGCAGTGTTATTCTGCTTCCTAAAGCCCTTGGCTTGTCTGGCTGCTGTGGAGCCTTTTACAAACACCAAGCCAGTGACATGTTGCAGCATCTCTGAGATGTTTGTGTCAGGACACAAACAGAACAGTGCATCATTCCTAGTGAAGTCTTCTGGGGAATCATGTTGTGATGGGATGAACAAAGCTGTAGCAAAACAATCAGATTCTTCTGTCTTCAAACTAGGATAAAGTCTTGTGTCAGTGTATACAGCCTTCCACACAAGGTAAAAAACACTCACTAGAATACATGGAACTCCACAGTCTTTACTTTGTCAGATGAAAAGGCTGCCTGATATATTGAGGTCTGTTGCTTTATCAGAGGAGAACATCAACCTGCTTTCCCTTTTTTTCCTTTAAGGATTAAAGATCACCTAAAATAGCCGAATTCAGTATAAATCTTGCCACCAGAAGCTGTAAAATTGTGATGGTTCAGGGACTGGTGATCAAGCCAAACTCACAGCCTTTGCTTGCATTCAACTCACTTAAAAAAATTGCAAGCTCACACCCAAGCCATGGAAACCCAACACTTGCACTGCAGGCCAGCAGCTGTGGCAGGACAAGATAACTCATTGCTTTGGGTGGCCAGAAACTGGAACTGAGTTCAAATACCCACTGCACAGATGATCTTCCCTTAATGCCCAGTATTGTGTACTGGCAGGGAGAAAGCAGGAGCAGTTTTAATGTACTGTGGTCCATATGGACTCCCTTGGGTGGAGGACAGCTCCCAGGATGTGTGACTTGCAGGAAGTTTGTTGTCAGGAGCACAGGTACAGCCCTTCTCATCAACAGCCGTACTGTTCATGGGGCCACAAATGACTTGTCCTGGGTTTCATCTTAGCATCCTGCTCTGAGCAAAGAAAATTACCAGAGGCAGCAGGGACAGCAGGAGAGCCAAAACCATTGTTGATGGCACACAGGTTTTCAGCATCCAAAGCTACCTGGAGACTGGGACTCTATTCCAGTCTGCTCACCACAGAGCTAATGCTTGCAGGCTGAGGTTGGCAAATTTTTTTCTTCTTAGAGAAAAAATCTGTGCTACATCATCCTTTCTCTGGGGAGATTCTTGTTTTAAGCCCTCTGCCCATAAAGTTGGAGCACCAGTGCTTTGCCTGGGATTGTTAGGGCAAAGTGGAGCCCTGAGAGGTCTGTCCTCTCCCTGACCCCACTGTGTGTCCTGCAGTTGGGCAGCCAGCCTGCTACTGCATGTCCCATGGTGGGGCCCATCACAAGTGCTCTGCTCAGCTTTTTGTGATTACTGTTACCTATTTGTGCCTCACAGTGCTGCTTTTCCCTAAATAATGTTTGCTCTGTAGATGACTATTTTGAATAAAGCAGAGTTGATGTTAAGTAGGCAGAACATTTGAAGGCCTTTACTTGCATTTCTGACAATGCATGCAATTATTCCAGCACCAGCATGGCTGTTTTGTTTGCCAAATGCTGATCTGATTTATCTCTGTACTAGACTGAAAAGCGGTATAGCTAATGACAGGCAGCTCCAACATCTTTTCCTGATTGCCTATTATTGTCCTGAACCGGTTTAATTTTCTATTGTCTTTGTTAAAAATGTAGAAGGGGAAGAAGAGGTTGTTTTAATCCTCCGTATTGGACTATTGAGAATAGCCAGAATTTAATGTGCCATCAGGAAGGCAGAGCTACAGCCTTGCTTTTGGTAGTGACTCACTACATAAATTAAGCGGGATGGTCCCCAAGGCTTATACTTCTCATGCACTCTGCATCATGTTAGAAACATTAAAATATTAACAAACTTTGATCCCAGGGCAGCTCGATGCTCACTCAGATCTGCTTTCAAGCTAGAACGCACTCCCTGTTTGGAGTCTGTAGTAAACTTCAGAAAACTTGGTCTGAAAGCCCAGAGCATCATCATTCAGCAGCACCTGAACTCCCTCTTCAATTATTTAAAAGCCACGCTGAGAGACTCTTTGGAGTCGTGTTACAGGTATTTGTTGATATTACAGTTTTTCATGAAATGGCACATCTCTGGCCCTCCCCAGTTCTTGTGAATGAGATCATTACTATTTCTGCACAGTAATACCACCACCTCATTCTCCCTAGCACCTCGGAACTATCAATGTCCTTGTGTTGATGTCACACAGCATGAATATCCTGAAGCTATTCCTAGTTAGCTAGGGTTTCTCACACAGGAAAACCACTGGGACTGAGTTTGAAGAATCGAAAGAGAAGAGGCAGTTGAAGGAATATACCATTTTCTTTCCCTGAATATTTCAAGAGGAGCATTAGGTACTGGCCAGCTATCAAAACTTTCTCTCACACGCCCTCCTCCCTTACAGTCCTTCTTCCAGGGACCTCAGTGGTGGCTGCAGTGAAGAAGCACCTGTGTGAGGAAGACAAATTAAATCCCTGACAGCTCTGCCTCCTGCACTGAGCTGCCAATTCAGTGTTTGGGTGTTTTCTTCACAGGCTCCTGCAGCTTCCTTGCTGTCGTCTTACCCAGATCTAGAGGGCCCAGGGAAAACTGGCTGCTTGCACTAGCAGCAGTCTTGGAGTGGCTCTTACCTCACAGGTGGGCAGTGAAAAGCTAGAGAGCAAAGTGAGGGGTACTGGCCTGTATTTCATTATATTTTTTAATTTTCCCCTTCTCACCCCCCGACTCAAGCCTGATTGAACTGTGCCTAAAGAAGTTCAGAGTATTTCTGAATTTTTTGTTTTGAAGAAGTCTTCTGAAAATTTTCTGCCAGTTAAGGCCGTGTGAAATCACACATCAGAAAGAGCTCCGGTGCTGCAAAATGACATGCCCATCATTGCCACATTTCTCTCTGTGAATGTCTTCCAGCATTTCTCCTTTAAACTTCAGCAACGCCCTCACCGAGTTTTAATTGTTGCTTTACTTTGATCTTTGCACAGCAAGTATTTTTCAGTCGACTTCACCAGAAGAAGCTGAAGTATCACCTAAGGGTGATGGAGATGGGGAATAAGTGCACGTGTGGGACAGGCTCTTTTAGGAGGAAATAGCTACTGCTGGCATTTGGGTGTCCTTGAGTGACCAGTTGCTCTGGACTTGCACTCCCTTCCGAGGGGCAGCTATTTTCACTCACTGGTGAGAGTTTCCAGATCATGAGAAAGACATTAAGAAGCCCTTTTCACCATGGACTGACTGTGAATTGAATGAAAATTAAACAATAATCAAAACAGGCAATTCTGAGTCTTTTGCCGTTGTTGGCAATCAGGTTACCAGCAAGTAGCTTTGGTGACCCTGAGACTGAGAGCCACTGAAGCTGGCAAGATAATTAAAGAGGGAAGGACATGCAGAGGGTAACACATGCAGACCTTCAGTAAGCTGAACTGAATACTGATCACAACTTTGCTTTGTCTTTTTTTTCCATCAGAAATTTTTGGCATGCCACTAAACTCCTGTTCCACAGTTTCTCTCAGACAATTTCCTTGTTCCTTTGTCAGATTTCTGCTTCACTAAAAGGACTTTCTGAAAATACTTTTAAAATTTATTTTCTAAATGATTACAAGATGTTTTATTGAAAAATTATCTTTTCCTTACTGCTTCTCTTCCAAATAGACTGGACTGTATTCACAAAGGGCACCTCTGACCTGCGGAGTGAGGAGCAAGCAAATTAAAGCTTCCTGAACAAACTAAGTAACAATAATTGAAGTACAAATGAGACCTTAGCAGTTAGGCTAAGGAATAAGCACCTGAAAGAGTAAAGCAGCTTTCTTGCTGATGAAGCAGCTAGACTCCATTCAATCCCCATTCAGACATGTGAAAAGGTGTATTTTCAAGCCTAGCTTGGTTTCATTAGCAGCTAAGATCTAAACTGATCATAAAACTACAGGGGATAACATCAGGTTTCTGCCATGGGCAGAACAATGCTAATGGCAACAACTGTATGAAAACAAAGGGAGCTGGGTTGGCAGCAACACACCCACCATAATGTGCTGACAAGGATCCTTGACATGTGAGGTGCCTCTGGAAAGGGCCAGGTGTGTGTGCCTGACAGATGAGTGGCACCAGGAGCGTGGCAGAGATGTCAATGCAGCGCAGGGGGGCCAGGAGCAGGATCAGGCTGCGATGCAGGACACACTAAGGGAGCTGCGCCTCGGGCAGCCAGCAGAGTCTGCCTGCTGTGCCTTGGAGAGCTGCAGCCAGGCACAGCTCTGAGGATCCCTGGCTCTGGGGAAGGACAGACCACACAGGAAAGAGAGCAGATGCAGAAACAACAAAACCTGATGCATGGCTGAAATGTGTTCCCTGGGCTCAGTTTCTCACAGAGCTGTCCCCACAGGTCCCCTCTCTCTCACGGAGTTGTCTCTGCTCCCCAGGAGATGGCAAGGTCTGTGGGCTGAGTGCACCTGCTGTGGAAATCCAGCTGTAATTATCCTGCATTTCTGCACAGACTTGGAATTACCTGGTGGCTGTGGAGCTGTTGCTTTTCTGAGGGGACTCTTGGGGCTGCAGCAGGCTTTGAAAGAGGAGAAATTTTGTTTATCCACTGGGTAAAGCTTCCAGAGGGCAGGTAAAATCTGTGTGTTCATTAGGAGTACAGGATGAGCAGGGTGCTCTTGCTGAATGGTTTTCTGTGCACAAGTGTTGGCTGGAAAGTCATTTGTGCATCTAAGAAATCCAATGCAATCTGTGAAATGGGATTTTGAAAAAAAATTGCAGCAATGCACAAGAACAATTCAGTCATTTTGAGCATGGCAAGAGTGGACAGAAGGAATACATCTTGGTACTGTTATCTTAGTTTTTTCTGGAATTGGGATAGTTGTTAAAGTCCCTTCCTAACATAGGGAAACATACAGCAAAGAGAACAGAAACTCATAGGACACACATTGGCAAATAATTAAAAAATATTTTAAATAGAGTACAGTGTACTTTTCTAAAACACCTTCTATGCAAACAATGGCCCAAACTGTGGTTATTTTTTAAAATCAATATACCTTCAAAATTAAGTGACAAATAAAATTTCCTGCTAGGAGAATATCCTATTTTTGGTTTAAACACTGACACACCCTGACTGCTGCTGCTGCTTTGTGTTCTACCTGCCCTTCAAAACCAGGAGATGGGGGAAGAAGCAATGTGGGTGTCAGTATTTTCTCCCAAGCAGAATGCAACAGGAGAAATGTAAATAGCACCAGGGGAGGTTTAGAATGGATATTAGTAAGAATTTCTTCTCTGAAGGGATTGTCAAGCATTGGCACAGGCTGCTCAGGGAAGTGGCAGAGTCACCATCTCGGAGGCCTTTAAAAGACATACACATGTAGCACTTAGGGACAAGGTTAAGCGATGGACTTGGCAGTGTTGGGTTAATGTTTGGACCCAGTGATCTTAGAGGTTGTTTCCAATTTAATAATTCCATGATTCTAGGGATGAGCATTTCAGGAAACACTGTTAACTTGATGAAAGCAACTGAACATTGAGGTTATGAGACAGCTGATAGTTTGTAGGAAAGTATGAAATTGTTTCCACTTGAAGGATGGAACAAGTACTTAGATTTTATTTGATTTAAAGAGATCCATTGGGTGTGCACTTTTAAGTCTAGTAGATAATGTTAGATGTGCACCTGAAGTCCTGGGCATGCAGGGTGAAAATTATCAGCTGCATTTCCAGGGTGCTCAGGATCTTCATTGTTTTTTCCCTTTTGTTTAGAGGGAGGAGAAACTGTCCTGGATCCCAGCCTGGGAGGGAAGGATGAGGAAAGCAAAAGAAACCTGCCTCTTGCTGGGGCAGCTGTGGGCTAGAGGGAGGAGTAACAGGAGTGGCTGTGCACTGGTGCTCTGAGCAAGGGGGAAGGTCTGGGGGAGGCAGAGGTTAATTAATGGCTGGTGGGGAGCTGGCTGTGATCTTCTCTTGAGCTCTCCACTTGCGGTGGGCTCAGAGTTGACAGAAATCAGGTCAAAGTGAGGGTTTACAACACACAAATCTGACCACAGCAGGCTGGCACAAAGCCAAGCACAGACTCCCTGTCAGTAGCAGAAGCTGTATGTTGAGGAATCAGGTCTAGGAACAGTAGCCACAGCCCCTACTTTTCAAAAGAAGGGATTTCTGATGAAGTTTGGTTCTGTGTAGTTTAAATCCTTTACCTGAGAGTGGTCCCTCATGGTTTTTGTGGATGTAGTGAGTTTAACCACCAGATGCTCTTAGGTAATGACTCTGTGCTCCACTGCCTGTACTGCTGCCCAAGCACACCGTTAAGAAGTGTGGATGCCATGTGGAGCTGTCTGCTGTTAGCAATTCCCCCCTCCTCCTAAGTGCTTCCTGGCAATGAAATTGTCTTGTTCTCTGACAACAAAATCCATCAGCAGGTTCCTCTCAGGTCTCATCACCACCTTCACTACCTTTCTGGTTACACTGCTTAAAACATTTTTAATATTCTTACTTCTTTATTCTGTTTTGCTGTGTTATATGTAACAATTTTAGAAAAAAGAAGAAATAAGGAAGTAAGGTGGTTTTACAGATCACCTAGACTGCTACAGAATCTCCTGTGGGCCTCCTCTGATCGGCTATGCCACAGTAAAAGCCCTTGGTAAACAGTGTGAAATTGCATCAGGATTATCATCCAGGTGGCAAACCTATGACCATTTAGGCAGTAACAAGTATTTTCTTCAAAGATTATAGAAATGCAGATTAGAATCCTATATCTGAATCACTCTACATCAAATTAATTGCTTTGTTTTTATTTAAAAATACAGAAAGAACTGAAGTACAAGGGAAATTTTACTTCTCTAATCTGTAGTCAGGGATCAGAGCTGGTGATGGCTTCACTGGGAGAGAATGAGAAACACAGTGGTTAAATTTTATTTGGGTCACTTGTAGCATTTAATTTTCACAGCCAGTGTGGTTGGCAGAATATTTTATTATCTATTTTTTTGCATAATGAAACAATGGAAATCCACATCACTCCTCCTCAATAAAAGACAGTGGGATTATACTGTATTATATTATAAACATTATATATATGCAGTTTTAAAAATCTGCATGGACATTCCTATAAGCTGAGGCTTAGAAAGGGAGGCTTTTTCTCCTGTCAAAGCCAGTGGAGTGGAGTTAGGTCTTTTCAAATCTGTATCAGCCCTCTGAGGAAGGAGGGAGATGTAAACGACAGTGACGTGAGGGAGGCAGACACCCGCCCCTGCCCACCCCCGAGTGCAAGTGTGGGAATGGATGCGAGAGCTGGGCTTCGGGAACAGCGAGCTGGCAGGATCCACCCCTTCTGCTGGTGGAACAAGAATGGATTCACATCTCATCTGTGCCATCCTCCAGGGCAGGGATCGGAGCTAAACAAAAACCTCTCCTGCACAAGAGAAGGAATCCATGTGTTTTAAATATGAGCTGAGGTTTACCCTTTGGTACAAGAGGACTTGGCTGCACTGTACCACCAGCTCACGTCTGGGTTGGTCCAGGCTCTGCAGCACCAGAGGAATGCAGGAGGGATGCCTGCGTGCCTTGGCCACTGGAGGCATCTGCCAGGAGCAGCTGAAAGCATCTTGCTTGGCTCTCTGAGCCTTTGGGGTGGGGGAAGCAGAAAGCAAGCAGGCTGTATAAATTCTCAACCAAATGAGTGTATTAAAATTGCAGCACTGCTACTTCTTTCTTCTGAGTGTGGGCATTAAAAAATACATTTTCAGTAGGCAGGCAGTGGGTGTGTGAGAGAGCAAAGTGTTTGCACTCCTTTCCCACCATCTCAAAAAGGGTGCATGTTTCAGGGGAAAGGATCCTGGCTGCAGTGCTCATCTTTGATTAGCACATCATAAAGAAGTTACACATTTAATTTCCCAGTCCTAAGTGACTGCAGAAAAGATTATGGAAGGAATAAACAAAATGAAAATTACCATATCACCAGGACTGGAAGACATTCACCCAAGTATTCCAAAGGAGAATGTAAGGATACAAGAGCTGATCTCCCTACAGTAGCTTGCAAACTCTTGTCTAAAACCAGTTTGATGTTATAAGGTTGTTACAACCACAACACCAGTTTTTTAGAAAGGTTTCCAGTGGAGACTGAGGACAATGTAGGCTGCTAGATTTGACACTTGTGCTGGGAAACCTAATAGGAAATATAAAAGTAAGATAATAAGTAACAGGGAGTAAACATGACAAACAGAAATATTGGTGTGATTTAGTGCCTGATCCTGTCTCATAAATGTATCAGAGTGGTGGGTTAGGCTGGACTGCTTGGTACAATCTTCTTGCATTTCTTAAAGACTTGTGAGGACCTGGGTTTCCTGGGAGGGAGGTTGCCATGAACACCTCCACCTCTGGTTGCCTTGAACAGTTTGTAAGAGATGGTGGGGCAGATGTGAGGGTGCAGCTAGTAAAGGAGAAGAGACGGTGCAGAGGTGCAAGTGGTGGGTGTGGGAGGAAAGAGGCACTGAGTGGGAATAATCCAGGCAACAGGACAGGGAAGGAGACTGGGGAAAGGAAAATAGATGTGGGGAGGCAGTTCTCTATTGGCTTTTTTTCTTGCTGATTAGAAGAAAGTGAAAATACAGGGTGTGACAGGAGAGGCACTGATGGAGGCAGCCAAGAGAGGCTGCTTGGGGGCCATGGACTGGTGTCACTTGGGACATGGTCCCTTGCAGTGACTCAAAAAAGGAGCTTTGGCACAGCAGGAGCCTTGTCTCAGTGTGATCTCTGGAGGTAAGATACTGCTTTCCAGTGGAAGGATGAGAGGCAACGGGCACAAACTAAAACAGGGAAAATGCCATTTATACATCTAAAGGATCTACCTTATGGTCAAGGGTTATCAAACACTGGCACAGAAGGAACCAGGGAAGTTGTGAAATCTCTCTTCTTTGAGGCATTCAAAAGCCATCTGGGCATGGTCCTGTGTGAATGGCTCTAGATGGTCCTGCCTGAGCAGTCAGGTTAGAGTAAATGACCTCCAGAGATCACTTTCCACTTGGGCTGTTTTGTGAAGAGGATGGTGGAGCTACTGTTTGCTTGTGAAGAAGCAATGGGAAGAGGATAACAATAGCTCTGGGCTTTAGGATTGATTCAGGTTTTCCGTACCAATGTGTTGTCTCCCCTATTCCATCTTTCTCATAGGTTAAAACTCATTTATATAATGCCACTTTTTGCAACCAGCTTTTTCTTCAGCCCCCAGAAAGTGCATTTTAACTTTGAAATTTCTAAGTGTAACATTATTGTGAGAACCTCTTGGAATAGGACCAGCTCTATTTCTGCTAATAAGTACCCAATATAAGAGCTTTAGTCTTTCTAAAAGCCATTGATTACCTTGTTTCTCCAAATGCACTGGGTTTTTTTGTGTGAATGAGCCTGTCAGTAAAATTATGATTAACCCATGATCTACACTACATATTGATCTTGAGTTCGATTCCTGTTATTACAAATTGAATACCCCAGAAAATGGTTAAAGTCCTCAAATATCTTAAAGACTGACTTTTTTTTTGAGTTATTTGATGACAGCTACAATCGCCTGAAGCGTTAAAGCTGACATCTCAGAGCTCAGCTGAAGAAAGCTGAGACACATGTTGTTTTCAACAGAAGTGACCTTGACCTTGGAAATAGGTTTTGTGCTTATCCTTCAGGAACTGTGCTTGTGCACCTGAAGGTTTTGGTGCAAAATTTCCTGGGTGAAAAGAGTGGAGTGGATCAAGAGAGGCTGATGGGTGAGACTTACAGGGTTCATGAATGGTTGATAATGGTTGACACTAGGATACATGTGGTTGTTTTTTTCTTCTAATATACTTTACCTCTGAGTCCAGATGTTTAGATGAATTTTTAAATACCTATTTTACATGTAGTTTAAAAGCAGATATCTTTGTCAGTAAGCCATTTAGCTAGAAGATTTCTTTAACTCTGTAGTTAAAGACATCATGTGGTGATTTGCTAGGAAGCCTAAACAAAGTTGATAAGAGCTAGGTAAGACTGCCAACATCTTTGTATAGAGAGAATGTATTTTCCAAAATTAGAAAGCTATCTAGAGACAGCACATCCTCCCTTTCTTGAGAGGAAGACCTCCTGCCTTAGGATTTCAGAAACTCAGTGATTTTTTTTTTTTTTGTTAGCTCTGTTTTGCATATCTGATTACAGACTACATTGAGGGCAAAGTGGTTTTTAAAAGTGAAGTCCCTTAAATACACTTTGGTCAGCCCCCCAACTGTTTTTTTCACAGCTATTAGTTTTTGTCCTATACTGAGTAATTAACTTGCTCCAGGTGTGTGCTCTGTCCCTGTTGTTAATTCTGTCTCCTGGGGAATAGTCTACTTATTACCTCAGGTATGAAAAGTACCCACAATTATAACAACCCCTGTGATATTGCAAAAGTTAGCCTGCTCTCTCCAGAAAGCTACATCTCTAAAGGCTCAAGCTACCTGCTTTACAGTCAGCAGTGAAATAAGAGTGGAGATATGATCAAATCAATTAATAAGTGTAAGGCCTGGCTACCTGTCCTGTAAAACTGCCTCTTGCTCTGGGGATCTCTACTGCTGCCAAAGCAGGCTCATGCATGTGAACTCCATCAGCACTGTAATTATGGGAAGGAAGTTTTGGAGCACAGACACCACCCAAGCATCTCCTGCTAGCTAATGCTTCTTGATTTGATAGTGGGTCGGGCGGGGGGGAAAGTGTTTTGGAAAACAAGGGGTACAAGACACTAATTGATCTCTAAGTCCTTTTCCACTTGCTCTTTCTCCTTGATTAGTTTCACTGGCTGTTTCTCCTCCTCATCAAAGTAGCTGGAGCCATTGCACCCTTCACCAGCTACTGTTTTATCCCTTGTGGCTAGAGTTCTCTTAAAATACAACACGGGAAAACATCTGGGCTCACATATTCCACATCAAACATGAATAGATGTCTAAGGAAAAACTTTCAGTAATTCATTCAGCTTTCTCTGAGCAGTCAGACTGTTTTGTGGAGTCTGCCATCATGTAGAGCCCTCCATCTGGCTTATCCTTTTGGTGTAAACTTCTGCTTTTCTCTCTGGATTTGGCCGCTCTAAGTTTCTGTAGTGACAGAACCTAAAACTGGTATTTTTGTGTAATTTAGAAAACTTCCAGCTGTCTGACAGAATGTTAAAGAGGTGAGGATATGTTATAGACTTATAAATACACAGTACTCTTTGTAATAACAACAGAAAACCTATTTTGATTTTCTTCTCCCATTTGGCAAAGCTCCAAGTATCTGTCCAAGAATATCAACCTTTTGTAGCAAATTGGTATATTGAAACAGAATAGATTCAATTTGTTTATTCCCTTAGTGATGAAATGGAAATCCCCCAAAACTGCTACCAGATAACAGAAGGTGATGAGAGCTGTGAGGTCAGATTTATGGTCCTTGTAACATACCTCTGGTACTAATACAGACATCATAATAGATTTTATTTAAAAAATAAAAAACCCCACCCCTATTAATTTTTTCCTCGTTTAAAATAAGTGAAAATTGGGACAGGCAAGGAACAGATTGTCAGTCTTGCATTTTGGGCTGTTTGTTTGCTGGATAATCCACACTCACTAGAGAAATTCTTTGTGTCTGGTACTGAGGCTGGAAAGGGCTTGAGCTTTGAGGAAGGGCAGGGTTAAAACTCTTTGGGCACACCTAGCTGTAGTCATCATCTAATCAGCAAATCTCTGGTCCTGAGGTGACTTTCTCCTGCTTACAGCTGTCTCTCCAAATTTCCCTGATGTTAGGAATTAGACAGGGATGTACCTCACAAATGAGCAGAAGTTTGCTCTGCAGCCACCAAGGCAGCAGGCAGAGCAAGCAAAGAGGTGAGGGGCTCCTGGGGCACACTGTTCTCAGGGTCTTACAGCAACTTCTTGAGCTCATTGTAGTGATTTGCCAGAAGGCTTCTGCACTGATGGGAAAACATATCAAGCTGGAAGCTGGCTAGTGGTACAGAGGAGGTAAATGGGCAGAAGAACAGAAATTATGTAATTCCTTCATGTGGCAGCAGCTAAGCAGTTAAGAACAAGAGTTCCAAACTCATTCCTTAAGCCATGCCTTTTTGGAACTGCAGCTGAAGCTAATGTTGTAGGTGAACACCAGGCCTCAGATAATAGCAAGAGACATAAATATCACTGATTCCACCAGCACAGGTAAGTGTCAGTGTCAGAGGACTGCTGTCTGACCTTGAATTAATAGCAACATGTCCTGTTAACCTTTCCTTGAGGAAATTATGTGGGGGGCTGTTTGCACCCTTCAGCTGCCATCTCAGGAAGAAATTGTCAGGAGCTGCCAAATCTGGTAGCCAGATGGAGGAGAGACTGCTTTTGCAGCCCCATGTCCCAGTAGCCAGGCTGAGCAGGTATGTCCTGCAGGCACACAAGGAATTGTAAGGATTTAGAGAGCACAGTTCCCTGTCTCAAGCACTTTTAGGACCACAGAAGAACTTTGCCATGAGATAAGCACAGAAGGGAACAAGAGGATGGCATTAACTCCAGGCTTGGCAGAGATGAGGTCTGGTGTGTCTGGCTAAACATCCTGTGTAATGCATCCGGACAAAAATTCCCACTGTTGGCAGAGTGTGTAAGGAAGCAACTGCTTGTACACCTATCACCAGACAAACCAACCAAGTTTTGGGACAGATGGCATCTGTGACTATCCAGTGCTCATGCTCAGGCACACAGAGGCACACGAGGGATCTCTCCAGCCACTGGCCTTGGACCCACAGACTACCCAGCAAATGGTCCTTGGATATTTTGCTCTCCAGTGCCTTTGGCACACAACATGCGAAGGTGTCTGAGCTGACCTCCATTTGTCACAATCTCTCCAAGAGCTGGTTTTGGGCTCCTGATCCCTCCAGCAGCCAGCTCTCAGACCTCCTGGTCTCTCTGCTGTCCAGCCTATCTGGACAGCCCTTCTGGCTGCTGCAAGACCTGGCTGCCAGGACTCTCACTCTGCTCACTGGCCAGTCTCACTCCGTGTTTGCCAGTGATTACACAGCACTCTACACACGCATGCATGTCTGCAGGTGTGCCACTTTCTCCAGTTGCTGGCATCCCAGGTTTTGTTCTTCAGGGTCTCCTACCCTGATCAGTGGTAGTTGGGCCTCCATGGACACAATGCAGAGAGGTCCTCACCCAGGAAAATAGAAATGGAGTTTAATGAGAAGGCAGGACAGGCTGTTGCAGTCGGGAACAGGCCATGGCCAGATGAGTGTGCTGAAAAATTATCTGTTTGCACACAATCAGCTGCTTTTATCCAATTTCTTGGGAGGGGTTTCTGTGCCTATTTCCCTGAAACCCCCTTGATCACTCACTGTTTCTCCCTTAAAACCTGTAGTTATTCTTGCAAAATCCCCATGTGCTCTTCCCTGCCATGCCTCAATGCACTCCACATCCCTTAAGGCAGTAACACCCCTCAGTCTGTAAGGCTGTCCAGAAGGGCTCTCCCACAAAAACTCATCTTGATGATAGCTTTCATACAGGACAGTGGACTGAGACTGGGAATAGCCAGGTCAGCGTGCTCCGCTCTGTCTGATTAGGGTATTGGTGTTTGCTTGTCATCACCCCTCCGTGCTCCTTTGTGTTGGTGGAGATGTGCTTTGATAGCAAAAAAATTAAATCTTGATAAGTCAACTTGCAGAACTCTTGTAGGAAGGCTGCACATCCACAGCTGTCCTTGCTGTTAATGGGAGGTGAAGCTAATTAAAATTGCTCAGGGCCATTGCCAACAAAATTACATGGAAGCACTGTATTCATTATTTAGTAAGCTTTGCACTCCAAACTCTACCACATAACCTCAGTGTTATAAATCATATTACATTCAAAGAGCAGCTAAAAGGGCTTGGGTTTTGCCATATGCTCATTTCTCATTTGTTTAATTCTTGTCTCATAAAGCTATTTTTGTTTCATACTCCTAAATTAAAACTGAGTTGGCCCAAGGATGTCAATTTGAAGTTGATGATTAAAAACCCCCCAACAATAACATAGTAAGGAAAATGTAAAAAGGCAGGACAATGAAAGCTCTTGGTGAAGTTAGATATAAATCCTGGTATGCTGTGTAATAGCAAGATGGGAAATTGTAACTACTTGCTGCTGCTGTTCACCCCACATTTCTGCTTTACCAAAAGAGCAGCAATTTATAAAAAATACATGAGCCCAGAACATCCTGTCAAAATATTCTTACATGATAAACCAAAATAATATTTTTGCAAAATGTCTTATCAGCTCAATAACATGGCTGATGGGAGATTTTAATTTGCTGGATCTTCTGATGGAAACTGAACAGTGAAAAGGAGGCAGTCTAGGAGGTTCCCGGAGTGTGTGGAAGATAAATTCCTATTGCAGCTGGCAAGTGAGCCTACAGGATGAGGTCCTGCTACACCTGCTGTTTACAAACAGAGAAGGGCTGGTGGGAGATGTGGTAGTCAGAGGCCGTGTTGGGCACAACAACCATGAAATGAGAGAGTTTTCAATCTTAGGTTAAGTAAGGAGGGGGCATCAACAAAACCTGTACCCTGAACTTCTTGAGAGCACATTTTGGACTGTTCAGGGCACTGGTTCCCCTGGCAAACAGTCCTTAAGGGATCCAGGAAGGCTGGAGCTACTTTTGGAAGGAAATATTAAAGGTACAGGAGCAGGCTGTTCCTTTAAGATTTCCTTAAGTATTTATGACCTTTGGGAGAAGGGGCAGGCAATTCAGGAAGAATACAAGGGTGTTGTTGGAATATGTACAGAGAAAACCAAGTGAAAGCTTAGCAAGAACTCAATCTAGACACTTATATGGAAGATAACAAAAGTGGTTTTTATAAATATGTTAACAATAAATAAAGAGCCAAGGAAAATCTCCATCATTTATTGGATGAAGGGAGTCATTGTCATCATGATGATGAGGAAAAGGCTGAGGTATCTAATGCCTTCTTTTTCTCAGTCTTTAACAGAAAGACTGGCTATCTTCAGGGTAGCCAGCCCCCTGGGCTTCTGCACAGAGAGAAGGAGTAAAACAGATCACCTGCAAGTCATGAGGAAGTAGTTAGTGACCTGCCAAACCACTTTGAGACTCATAAGTCTATGGGACCAGATGACATTCATCCAAGTGTCTGAGGGAGCTGGCAGTCTCCACACTGCATCAATCACTGCATCCCGGTTAGCCAGGGAGATCCCAGACACCTGGAGATTAGCAAATGTGACTCCCATCTGCAGGAATTGTCAGAAACAGGATCCAGAGAAGTATAGGCCTGGGGAATGTTGTGGAGAAGAAAATATTGAGTGCAATCACATGGACAAGACAACCAGGGGATCAGGCCCAGCCAGCACAAGTTTAGGAAAAGTGGTTCCTCCTTGACCAACCTGATCTGCTTGTATGAGCACATGACCCCTGTAGAGGATGAGGGATGTGTATACCTAGACCTCAGTAAAGCCTTGGTTACTGTTTCCCACAGCAGTCTTCTGTGAAAGCTGGAAATCCATGGCTGGGATAAGTGCACTCTTTGCTGGGTGAAAAACTGCCTGGATGGCCAGGCCAGAGAGTCATGGTGAATGATGCCACAACCCGCTGGAGGCTGGTCACCGGTGGGCTTCACCGAGACTCAGTATTTGGGCCAATCCTGTCTAATATCCTCATATCCTGTCTGGTCTCCTCATATGGATGAGGAGATCAAGTCAGTGAGTGTAGATAACCCCCAGTGTTGTTCTGCTGGAGGGCAGGAGGGATCTGCAGAGGGATCTGGACAGGCCGGATCAATGGGCCGAGGCTAGCAATATGAGGTTCAAGAAGGTGAAGTGCCAGGTCCTGCCCTTGGGTCACACCAACCCCAGGCAGTGCTACAGGCTGGAAAGCTGCTGGTGGAAAATGACCTGGGAGTGCTGACTGACAGTGGCTGAAGATGAGTCAGTGCGGGCCCAGGTGGCCGAGAAGGCCAATGGCCTCCTGGCCTGTGCCAGAAATAGTGTGGCCAGCAGGAGCAGAGAAGTGATTGTCCCCCTGTACTCAACAGTTGTGAGGCCACTCCTCAAATCCCGTGTCCAGTTCTGGGGCCTTCACTACAAGAAGGACAAATTAGGTGCTGGAGTGGGTCCAGAGAAGGGTAGCAGAGTGAAGAGTCTGAGAGTAAAATCCTGTATGGAGTGGCTGAGGGAGCTGGGGTTATGTAGCCTGAAGAGAGGCTCTGGGGAGACCTTATCACTCTCTACAACTCCCTGAAAAGAGATTGTAGCAAGGTGGGCGTTGATCTCTTCTCCCAAGGGACTAGCGACAGGACAAGAGGAAATGGGCTCAACTTGTGCCAGGGGATCTTCAGGGTGGACATCAGGAAGAATTTCCTCACAGAAAGTGTTGTTAAGCATTGGAAAAACTGTCCCAGGGAGGTGGTGGAATCACCATCCCTGGAAGTGTTCAAGAAACACCTGGATGTGGCACTTAGTGACATGGTTTATTTGAAATGGTGGTGGTCACTCAATGGTTGGACTCAATGATCTTGGAGGTCTTTTCAACCTTAGTGAGCCTATGATTCCATATTAACTTTGCACATAGGACTTCAATGTTCCAAATTTGGCAGCAGGGAGGTTTAATTCTGCACTGTAAAATCAATGTACTTACATGTACGCAAATTGTCAATACATCCAGAGAACAGTTTCAAATGCAAAGTTTAGATTGGGAAAAATGTGGAAACTTATTCTTCATTGCCTGTCATTTTCTAAATGTCTAATTGCTTTTCTCAAATTGCTTTTAATATATGCATCCATGCATATGTTTTCTCCCTTCTCCAGACTGTTTTGTTTTGCAGTAAACCCTCACCCTGATTTATGCTTTTCCATCTGGGAAACCATATGAAATAACCATGATTCAATATTGAATTGTCTTCTCCCTCTGCTAGTAATGTGTTTTGCCCAGTGACAGGTTTGACCAACATAACCACTGGGGGAGGAGGAGTAGGCAAGTGGTGGAAAACTCCTGTCACTTTTTTTTCTTTTTTTTTTTTTTTCGGTAATGCATGTGTGCATGTGGTTTTTTTTTGTTTGTTTTGGTTTTTTTTTTTTGCTTGTGTTTGGTTATGGTTTGTTTTCTTATTTTTGTTTGCTTGTTTCTACATTATTTGAGACATTGCTCAGGTTGATCTAAAAACCATGTGTAAAAATATTTTCTCTCAAGGAGAAAGAGTGGGAAAACCATTCTTCTTCCTTCTTCAGGTATTCCTCATTCTCTTTTTAATTTTTTTTAAATATATTTGATTTCCAGATTCTTGCTCATGTCTAGAATGTTGATTAAAATAGATCAGAATAAGGCAGTAGCCTGTTCGCCCTTATAGACAAGATGAACTTGTTTCACTAGAGTAAACCAAAGGGAAAGTGGCATAAATATAATAGTGGAATATAATGGTGAGTACTGAGGCAGGAATGGGAAAGCACTTCTCATTGTCAGCCTTTTCTATGGCAATTTCAGGGAGCATTGTATCATTTAATTTATGTAACTCTCAGGATAAAGATTTTGCACAGAAAATACCTTGCATCTCACATGAGCTGGTGAATTCTGTGCTCTCTTTCTCTTGTGTTAATTCTGGGAGATGGGAGAAGACATGGTATTCCAAATAATTGAATGACTTAGATGAAAAAAATTACTTTTTTTTTTTTTTTTATTATGAAACTTATGTGGGCTTTTGCACTCACTTTTCTTGTGCCCTTCTGAGCCCTGAAGGTCAAGAGCACCAGATTTCCTTTAGAAGAGAGTGTTTGAGGTGAGCTGTTGGTCACTGAAATTCTTCACCAGGAGGATTTCAGAAGTGGGAGTGAACTCCCTTCCTCCAGCCCTGGCTTGGCTTGGAGAGGTTGTCTTTGTACCTTGCTAGTCTGTTTGGCCAGTCTTTCTTGTTGGCAAGCTAACAAGAATAGTTACACTGCAGTCACTGTGTTTTCTTAGTCCTTTACCATATACACTGAAACCTGCTAGCTTCAGGCCAAAGAACAAGTTAAGCAGATGATACCAATTGTTTTGTGATTCTGCAGCCATAACTAAACCAAGATCAGACGTGCCAAAATACAACCCAGTAAGTCTTGCTAGCAGAGTCATCACTCAGAAAATGCAGATAACATGGCCTCTATAGCAATAACACCACTGATCTACTGGCTTACATCTTCTCTGAAGAAATTTTGTTCTTGGTTTTCATTCTTGCTACTTCACCTGCAAAAGAAGGGCTCAGTCAGCTATCTAGAGAACTATTAGGTGGCCTGATGCTCTTGGCAGTTGTGAGTGGCATGTTTGGCCAACAAAGAAAACAAAAATATGAAATTGAGTAGTTAGAGAAAAGTAGATGAGACTTTTTAGCATTTGAAGGCAGAAGCCCTCATCAAGAGAACTGAAGAAATATGAGGAGGCTGCTACATAGAGCAAGAAGGAATAATGTAATTTATGGGTAGCCAAATGACTGCCTGACAGGTGCAAAAGCAATTTAGCAGACTGTGGGATGTTTTTTTATGCAGAAAGCTTGTCTTTGGGGAGATGCAGCTCTGCCCACAGCAACTGCATTGGGAACAGTGTCAGAAAGAAGGTATGACAGAGGACTCTCAGCAGAGGCATCCATTGTATGCTAAGCCAGTGATCTGAAAAAAAGAAAACTACAGTGCATAAAGCAGTATGTAGCTTGATGTACCAAAAAAAAAAAAATCCAAATCAATCTTTGCCAATGAAATAAACACATACTGGAAAATCGTGTGATCTGCTGCTCTACTCTTCTGCTGGGTTGATGCTATCTTACAGGGACACACAAGCTACTGGTAGGAAATGTCTCTGCCACAGAGGCAGGAACAGATGTCTAGCTTAAGACCATCACAAGTTCACAAGGGACAGCTTCCAACTCTGAATGTAGATGGAGAAATAAGCAATTGTATCCTAAAGAGTGGGGTACATTCCATGATGAATAAAATCCCCTTGGCCATTCAGCATGGGGAATTCAGTGTCTTTCCATGTCAGCTATGTCAGGAAAGAACAGAGCAGTGTCCTGTGGCGTGGCAGATGAATCTCATGATGGAAATCAAATGAGGCAGCAAATTCTGGGGAAAGCATTTTTTAAATATTCAGCTGGTGACTGGGATTAACAAAGCTAAAAAATGGCCTAAAGATTTTGGATGAGGATTACTGATGACCACTAAATGCATTGAACTTCTTACACCAGGGAGAGGGTAATACTTTCCTAAGGGACAGTTCGAGACTGGACTAAGCTTTAGGAGGAATGAATGATCTCCATAAATGCTTTTCTCTTTGTTAAATTGTTAAACAAATTTTCAAACTTCCATGATAAACATAAAGTTTGTAGTATAAGTAAAAAATCCAGAAGTTCCTTTCTTCCCTCCATCTTAGTTTTTGTTTCGCAAGTACAAAGACTACACTGTAAACACAGATCCCCTGTAGGAATAGCAGAGGGGAGAAATAAGATGAAGAGTCCTTATTTGCATAACTAGTGTAGTACTGATAATGTAACCATAATGAATGTAATATAACATCTATTTAGAACAGAGTAAAAGAACTGAACATCAGTAAAAGGAAAGCATTATTCCAGAAGAGAGAAATTAATGAGAAACATCTTTTCATCATTTTCAATATACCTCATTAAATTAATTTGAGCAAGGTTGTCTAGATTCTGATATGTTCATAAACGTTTTTGTGCACATCAAGCTGAACTAGGTCCTGAAAGAAAGAAAAATGCCTTCCTAGACTCTTTCTCTATATGAAGCCAAAGCAGCAGGGTATTAATCAAAGCCATAAACAAAGTGCATAACCAGAGATTTAATTCTTGAAATTGCACTTGGCTACAAAACTTCCAAAACCATGTGAAGAAGGCCTTTGTGTTGAGTGTCTTACTGTAGCTTTAGAGTATGATGAAGTAAATTAATTCAAGGAAGTTATTACTGCTTGCAGTTTGCCTCTGATGAGAGCTGGGACTGCGTTTTCTTTTTGGAGCTTGGATTTTAATTTATGTTAATATTCACATCAACAGGGTAAGTTAATGAGGCCCAAGCTCATTTTATTATCTTTCATCTGACTGAAGCTCTAAGCTTCTACCCGCACAGCCTGGGATATGCACTCTGCATGCTGGATGAGGAGAAACAGTTTATTCTTGAGCATTTGTACTGCACAGACACAAGTGCTCCGTGGCTGGTGTTCTCCATATGGAAAAGTTAATTTTGTTTCTGTCTTGCTTGAAAACAAACAAACAATAAATCAGCAACATGAAAAAAATAAAAAGGCAAAAACAAGGGGTATGAAAAGAAATGCAAGTACGCCTGTGAGCTGGGTGTGCACGTTTTTCATTGTAGAAGACAATGATGGTTGATGATTGCTGACGTACACTGGGAAAAAATAGACCTTATTTGAAATGAGACTGTATTAAAATAGTCCCTTTTTGATTCCTGAAATTATTTTTATCACATTTGGGTCTCCTGAAGCATTTGCTTGTCATGATTTCTCAAGTAAGGACTGACAGCCTTTTCAGGAAGATTTTAACATCTCAGATGTTCTATCATCAGTAACAACTGCACAAAGAACAGTGGAGATGGCAAGTGGAGTAAATCTGGTAAAGTAGATTAAAAGGAAAAAAAAAAAGAAAATAAGGATGGAGTGTGAAACTGTGCAGCCTTTCTGGATGTTACGCTGTGGAGAAATATGATTTGGAGTGGGTCTGTCTGGCTGCTGAATGCCCCAGCCATTATGCCTGCCTGCAGGAGCATGGGGTGATGGAGCAGAGTTGATCAGATCCAGGAGAATGAAGAAGAATTTTCACCGTCTTAGTAGTTTTTAAAAGAATCAGTCAAGAAACATTAAAGTCTGGAAGAAGAGAGGAGTAGTTAGTCTTCCTGCTATAGGATTAGGTTCTCATAAATATTCCAAGCAAACTTCTTTTGAGGGGAATGGATGGGCAGCTGACACAACTGCTTCTGTCCCATGGCAAAACAGGTACCTTGCTGCTTAGTGGGGGGAGATCACAGAATCAAAGAAACATTTATGTTGGAAAAGATCTCTGAGATTATTGAGTCTAGCCTTTGACTGAACACCAGCATTTGAACTAGACAACAGTAATAAGTGCCACATCCAGTCTCACTTTGAACACTTCCCTGGGCAGTCTGTTCCAATGCTTCATAACCCTTTCCATGAAGAAATTCCTCCTGATGTCCAACCCAAACCTTCCCTGGTACAGCTTGAGGCTCTGTCATCTTTTCCTGTCACTGGTTGCCTGGGAAATGAGGCTGACCCTCACTTGCTACAAACTCTTTTCAGGTAGTTTCAGCTGCCTTCAATTTCATCAGTTTGTCACTCCTACTACAGAAATGCTCTGCTACAAACCAATTAGAAGAATGTCTTTATATGTCTTTCCATCCTCATTAAAATTTTTCTTGTCCCTAAGAGGAGCAGTTTTACATAAAATGACAGTATCATATAGAGCAAAATGAGATGGAAGGGAGGGCAGGTGAACAGAAGGCATTAAAAGGTTTGTGAAGAATTTTTATGTGCAGGGCTGAATTTCAAAGTTAATTCTTTCACCCTCAAGAAGTTACATGCCGACTTTTGCAGAGATGAAGGCGGCTTTAATTAGCAGTAAGAAAACAGGCCCCAGTGGGTGGAGCAGGCAGGTTGGATCCCAGGTTGTGGCAACCCAAATTGGTTGCTCCAAGATAACTGAAAGCTGTCCTCTAATTCAAGGGGCCATTAAATCTGGGATGTATTTATTTTATTCTGTTTTCAAATTATTTTCATTTTTCTCAGTGAGATATGTCGGAAAGTTTTGATCTGTATCAAGTGCTTCTCTTATTTGTTTGCATGGATTATGCTGGAACAACTCATGCGTTTATTCCACTTTGCTGAGTTTCACTCTCATCATAAATTGCTTATTTAAGTTCAAATGTCAGTTAATTCCTAGGTAATAGATTCTTGGATTTTAAAATTAAAACAAGGCACAAAATACAGAATATTTTGGGAGATAAAAGATTAAAAAGTTCTCAAAGAATGGGGACACTTATTAGAGAAATATTTTTTATCACCCAGCAGTACAACAGATGTTCAGTTGTACTTTCAGTTTGGAGAGTTTATAATCTCAGAGGAAAATTCTGTGGAGGCCTCTGAAAACAATAAACTATGTGTACATAGGAAGAAAAATGAAATATTCCCTCTCCCCAGAAACTGACTAAGGCAGCCTGCTTAAAAAACAAACAAACAAACAACACTTTCTTTGTCTGTAAGAACCAGTGTCTGTAAAATTTTCATAAGGGTTGGTGATTTGCAAGCTTCACACTCCTGCAGCGTTTCAGTAATAATGAAAGCCTGGAAACAGCCTAGGATATTTAGGTACTGAACCAAATTTCAAACTTTAAGCCTACTAGAATCTGAGGTCAAAATCTGGAGGAATGTTGCTCCCATTTTAGTTACTAGCAACACTGAGGCAGTTAGTGATGGTGTTGGCTCAGTTTCTGACAATTTTAACAGCTTTATTTGTACAGCCAGCTTTCTGGCAGTGACAGTGACTACTATCTTTTGCTAGGGGTGCTCATATATGATGCTGACATTGATGTATCTTCCTCAGAAGTGGTTGCAGCTGAATCCCTTGTTCATTTTCATCTTGATGACTCTCAAGCCATCTTCTTGTACATGTGAGCTGGTTGTTTTGATATTTTTCCCTTTTTTCTCATGAACTCTTTTGGATTTCTCAAATAGTGTCTTCCAGTGGCATTAGTATAAGCCAAGGCAAACTGAAGAGTATTTATTTCCAGTGTTGAGTCAGGATGAATTGTGGGGATTACGGAATTCTTAACCTTGTCACACTCCCTCTGCAACACCAGTGTGAAGTTACTGTCCTTGCTCCCCTCATTACTAGTGTCCTTCACCCACCACTCATCATGAGGAGAGTCAATGTATTTGGAAATGTGACTGCCTTTAGGATGAGCAACTAACACATTTCTTCCTTTTACCTTTCTGGAGGAGGAGCTGATCCATGCTCAGCAATTTGTTCTTCTCAGCAGGTCTTTTAGAGGCACCTGTGTTTGCAGATGACCTTCTCACTCAGGCAGGTGGTCCTAGCACCTTTTCAGGACATATTGCCTTTATCTCCTGAGCTGCTCAAGAATTTCACCTCTACTGTTTTGTTTCTGTCTCTCTGCTTCAGACACAGGTGTAGTAGGGGCAAAAGGGAAGGGTTTCTGTTGTCTGGAGTAGTAAGAGCTGTCCTTGTGGTGTGTTGTGCATGATGTGTCCAAAATAAAAAGAACACAAAGCTTCCCAAAGAGGGATGCTTGTGTTCTGGAGAATACTTTGCTCTTATAAAGCTCATGCTGGTTTGTATCACCAGTTAACAGCTTGTCAAATCATGTGGACTAGTTTTATATCACCTAGCTTGTTTGGTGAGGATGTGAGGTTCCTCCCTCCTGTAGAAGAGGTGTATTCATCACACTGTCTGCTGGGAGGGGTACCTAGTGTTTGGGGATACTGGAGTGCCCTTAGACAAGGCAGAGTAGGAGACACTTGGGTAACAGTACAGCAAAGCACTTTATAAGGACGAAGTCATGTGCATGTTTTCTTGTCTGCTCTTTTCCAGTTTTTAATTTCTGCATCATGCTCCATGTTGCTTTCAAACAGGGAATGTTCCACTGGAAAGGCTCAGGATTTTGTGGCAGAATGGGCCAGGACCAAGGAGAATTAATTCCGAGCTAGGGAAGGCTTGTGTGTTTGTGTGCTTGGAATGGCTTTTGCTTTTAAATATTTGGAAAATTCCCAAAGCAGGAGGTAGCATGGGTGTCTCTGCCTTGACACTCATGGTATTATGCTGAGCTGGTCATACTTTCTTACTTTCTCCATGTCCTGCCTCTGTGCTCTCTGCAACACGCACACACACACACACACACACACACACACACACACACACACACACATTGCTGAGGGGGCAGTGGTGGGTAGGTGGGTGATGTGGTCCCTGAGGAGGTTGCAGCTGTGGGTTGTAAATGTAATTAACACTCTTCTTTCTTAACTTCTGTGGCACCCATTGGATGTGAGCACAGGATCAGTTCTGGTCAAAGCCTGTATTTGCCAGCTCATGAAGGTGTCTGTCCTTCTGAAGCTCCAGGACTTGTGAGCTCCTTTTTGCTATGCTCCTTTCTGTTAGTGAGTGAACCCACAGGGTGCTTGCTGCTAGTACCTACAGATCCTGTCTCAGATCTATTTGACCTCTACTGAATTTGTCCTCTAAAGTTTAGGAATTTGTTTAAATACTTGTATGATGCTTAGCTTTGATGGGAAACCAGCAAAAAAAGAAAATAACAGCCACTTCCTTTGGGGAAGTGACACATTTTCTCAGTGTTTGGAGATGCCTCTTCTACCTTTCTCCTCCCACATGTCCTTCTCTCTTTCCCTTCATTTGGCCTACTTCAGCACTCATCATCAAGGGATGCAGTGTAAACCAGCTGCAGTTTGCAAAGTTGGTGGCTCAAAATGTCTGCAGGTTGTCTATGGCAATCCTGATGTGGTGGTTCTGCCACCCAGGGTTGCCCTTGCCAGCAGCCTGGGTTTTCCCTTCCCCGCCTCTTCCAATGCATCTCTAGACCCTCTATTGATCCTCTGCAATGTTGTTGAGTGAGTGGTGACAAGCACAGTAGTGCTCTCAGAGTCCTGATGGACTCAAGAGGCAGAGTGCTCTTGAAAATGCACTCATGAATAATATTCAGGCATATTAAAGTAATGGCTGTAAGTACTATTCACTTGTCAAGAGATGGAAAAGGCAGTCAGTAACTGAGAACTGAACTCTGATAAAAATCATGATGCTTAAACCACTGTAATAAATCTGTCAGTCTTCTCAGACAGTGAGCAGAAAACCCCTATTAAACAAGCCAGTGACAGGGAGAGTCAGCTTGCTGAATAGGGAAACCAGCCCATCCTTTGAACTGTGGTTTGAGAACACAATAAGCCCTGCTGATATCTATAGGGTGCTGCGGAAGTGCTGGGACAAGCCTTACTGGGCTGGCTTCCAGCACCTCAGCAATTCTGATTGGAGATCAGCAGAAACAGTAATCCAGTCGTGGGAAGAACAGGCATATTGTGCTGAGACTTGTAATGAACAAAAAGTTCTGAAAAGATCAGAAAATATTTGACTATCAACCTCTAAGGAAAGGTATTATAGCTCAAAAAAAAAAAAGAAAAAAAAACCAAGAAGAGGAAAATGCTCTTTCCTTACTTTCCTTGATTTTATTTATTTGAAAGTAGTGCTGCAAGATTAACAAACTTCCATTAATTCAATGGCAACTTTATGATTGTATAGGAAGCATATTTCTTGTGGCTGTGGAAACTCAGTGGTTCAAGTAAAGTTGCTCTGCCAACATCTCCCTCTTTTTTTTTTTTCATGACCCTTTAAAGTAATATTTCACTTTGTTCTGGTTTCCTATTATTCATGAGCAATTTTAAGTTCTTCACATCCTCCCACAATTTCTGGTTGAATATAGGTTTCACATTGAAGTCGTTCTGTACTTTTTCCTTTCTTGAATGAGCTTTGATGTATCTGTTTGAGTTTCTCCTGCCATCTGGTATTCTGCACTGAGAGCCACGATCCACACTGTTAACTCCTCACTGGTATTTCTCTTTTTGCATATGTTCGGAGGGACTTCTAAGACTCATGAGAAATCTACTGGAAAACCATTTGTGGTGGTTCTAATTCCCACATCTTGGGCTTTATGACATTTTGTGCTGGCTTGAAGCTGCTCCCCTGTTGAAAAGCAAACAACACAAAATGCACTTTCCTCTCACTTTCTCATTGCCCGACATTCCCACCCTCCTCCTGTTCTGCCATGCAGAAGAACCTGCTTTGAGACACAAATCCCACCACATGCACAAAACTAGATGGAGAGGCTTAGTGTTTGCCTTCATGCAGAAATTGGTGTTTATTCTCAGAAACTTCTCATTTGTTGATGCAGAGATTTTACTATTGAGCTGGAACATTGGCTCAACTTCAATAACTTGTGTGAAATAGTAAAATATCTCTTTTTTCTTCTGAATTCACATTCACTGTGGGGCAAGAGAGAACAGTGTGTGGGCTATGTGTGGTTTGGATAGAAATGTTCAGTACGTGTTTTGATTATTTTCCCATTTGAAAAAGGTGTTAGACTTCACTCTTGAGTACTGCAGTAATTGTATTTCAGGGCAGAGGCTCATCTACCTATTATCTCCAAATGCAAACTGTTCTACAACGAGGATGTGTATTTTTATTACATAATACATATTTATTAAAATGTAGCGTTGTAATAGGATTCCTCTTTCTCCAAGGAGGCTTTTATGTACATCTATATTTATATATATACACACACACACCCTCATCAAAAATGATTTTGCAATGGGGAAAGAGGGCATTGAGTCCAAAAAGCTAAGTTTTATATATTTTATTCATAAAAACAGATTTGCAACAATTTATTAAAAATTGATCTCATGCAGTATAAGGTTATACAAGAAATTCTTCATTTACATTTTATTCTGGCAGTTCCAGTCTAGTTTAAAGCATTTGTGCACTAACATCATTGGAAAATGCCATTGGGGCACAGCCTCTTCATAAATTTACAGTACATTTTTGCTGCAGTATAAAAGAACAGAAACATTAAATAGCTATATTCACTTGGTTGGTCTTGTTATCTGCAGTAAAGTAAAAAAAATGTTATGGGAGAAACTACCGTATCATTGAGACAAAGAATGTACTGCATGGTTTAAACCTAATAAACGTCACACAGTCAGTATTCACGAAGTTACAGACACACACACACACACACACACTCACCTCCAATGGTCCGATACTTCTGAATTATTTTTTTTCCTGCTAAGTTGGAATAATATTTCTACAGAGATCTTTGTGTATACATTATATACAATATCATAATTTTCTCTTTTTAAAAATTAACATTCCTTTTAAAATAAACCAGGCCCTGATGATATTAATAAAGCAAGAGAATACTGTCAACACACATTGAGTGACGACGTCAGTGTTTAGTGCTTAAACAGAGTAATGAGTTCTAGTTTATCTGTGTTTATACTTACATGGTTTTTTTGTTCTAAAAGCTACAGATATTTCCACAACCTCTCTTACTGTATGTGCCAAGTGAAATATTTTGTGATGCTCCTGATTGTAAGATTCAGATACATATTCATGTTGGTTTTGGCCACTATGAGGTGTGTTTATTTTTAATGGAGATTTATGCTAGCTTGTCAAAGCTGCAGTTAAATCCCTCAGCTAAGGAACCCCTTCAGCTGTGCTTCAGTCATTGCTGATTTGTAAACCTTTGTACGAACATCATTCCAAAGGTTTGGTCTGAGGGGCACAAGTGTTGATTAAAGGAAACTGAGAGCCCAGAGGGTGCTTCATGTGGTATTTTTTTTACCCTACTTTTAGCAAACAGCCCTGGCAGTGGGAGGATTCATTTCCAGTCCCTTAGAAAAAGAAGCTGCATGTGTGTCTCACCTGTGCCTGAGGGTTTGGCTCCAGAGTTGGTCCAGTACACCAATATCATTCCTCCTAATTACTTTGGTTCAGGGAAAGGAGCTAAAGTATAAACTCCACTGTTTTTTCACAGTCCTTTCAGGAGTCAGGTAAAATATTATATTGGTAGATTTGATTTGTCCTCTCCTATCCACTACAACTGTCACACGTACGCAGGTACAAAGCAAACATAGTGTATATTCACATCTATGTGCCCTGCAGGCTTTGCCCGCAGCAGCAAAGTGCTGTGCCCTAATCCCTCCCCCCCAAGTCCACTCAATTAATTTTATTGTAATTATGTGTGACACAATTCAAACAAACTAGGAAAAACAATTCATCCTGTGGCATTAAGACTTTACTGCCCATCTGTCCTCAGTTTCCTGAGTTATCAGCCCTAGGACTTTTTCAGACAGTTTAGTGTGTTATGGTTGGTGGTGTTTATACTGAAATAGGTGCAGAAACTTTGCTAGAAATGAAGCTGCAGATGGTCAGCAGTCACTATCATCACCCTGGAGAAGGATGAAGTGCTCTGCTTGCAGTCAGCAGCTCTCCAGCTGGTGGCAACTCAGAGCTGGAGCTTCAGGCTCTGCTTGGGTTGCACATACAGCTGCAAGGTAAAGGCGACTCTGCTCACACAGCACAGCAGAGTCTCAATGACACCCGAGGAATCATTTCTCACAATTCTTCTCTCCTACTAAACATCATCCCTGAAATGAAAAAAAGTAAGACTAACCAGTGCAGAATGTTTCCAGCAATTTAACACAACTCTTGTAAAAATGAGTGTATCTATTCCAACATGGTATAGCTCGACCACTACATTTTCCTTACATGGATACAGTAGAATTGCATGTTCTCAGCAGCCACGTAAAGCTCAGTGACATTTGAGTGGTTTTTTGTTTGTTTTTTTTTTTTCCCCTAGTGTCTTTTTTGCAAGATCCATATATCCCAGCATCCTTGTTGCTAGTAGAAATTTTGGAAGAAACATTTTTCAGTGACTTCTAGGTGAAGAAATAAAAACTCCATGAATAAGGCTACAGATCAAACTCTTTGTGTCCTCCTTTGCTTTTTCACATGAGTTACATGGGCACTCCTGTGACGAGGGCCTCAGCAGAAGTTCCTCTGCGCTAAGAGCCAATGTTACATGTTTGTAGCAGAGTTCTAGGTCAGATGTTTAGTCCAGTCTTTGAGTACTTAAAAGCAGTTCAGGAAGCACTAATCTCGCCCTCCTACAGCCCCGAAACCATCACTCGGAAGGAGGGTGGCACGTGTCTGTGCCGAGGACTGGCACTGGGGCTTACACACGGGCTGGCACAGCTGGCATCAACTCCTCCTATGGACGGCAGGTAGGCGTGATGAAGGATGGGCAGCTGCAAGGACAGCCGGCGCTGTATGCTGCGGGAGAGACAGGGAGAGGAGCGTTAGCCAAGGGGCACATGGAGCACACCACATGGCTGCTGTGTTCCCAGGCTGCTGCGAATGTGTCCTCTGTGCCTGCCACTCTGACCGACAGGGTTAACGCCAGGAGCATCGCACTTGCTGATGCTGAACTGTGCCACCATGATGCTGTTTTCCCCTTGGCGAATTTTTCTGACAGGTTGGACACGACAAAGGAAACTAAGTGTGCTTTCTCAGCATGCCACAACCTCCTGAAATTCCCAGCCACATTCAGGTTAATTGTTAGACTGCTGACACCAAGAAAAGGAAACCTTAAGTTTGCAAAGAGGGTGTATGCTTGATGACCCCCCACCCCCTGCCTGCAGAGCCCCATCCAACAATGAACGAGGTCACAGACTGAGTTTCAAGCCACGCACCACTTAGCACAAGGATGTCAGTTCTAAGCATGGCATTTCTGCAACTTCAGCTAAAGCAAACAAAGGTGCATGGCGAGAGGGATTTGGGACTGATGGCTTTTTCCTCTTTTAAGTAGCTCCTCTTTAAAGTTTGGGTCTGTGCTTTTGAGGTGATAGATGCTTTTGAGTTCTGTCAGTCAGTGCTATGGGACTGAGGAGTTGGCACCCTAAAAGCAGTCCTGCCCAACACCCATACTAAAATTCAGTGTTCCAGAACCCAACATTCTGTATCTATTTTTCCAAGTGGATTGACATAATGACAATGGGCATAATTTTTTTTTTAAAGAATACTAAATCATGCTCACAGGTCTAACTAAGCCCTTTCCTTGGAGAGGATGGTGCCATGAGAAAAGGGCTCTGCTACTCCTGTGCTGTGGATATACTAGCACCTTTCACAAAATCAAAATCCTGTTAGGGTTTGCTGGTGTAAAAGATGTTTTCAGTCATTTTATCATCAGGATGGCTTTGTATTTGAAGACATTTCCCCCTTGAAACACAGAGGCACTTTCTAAAGAGAAGAGAGATGTCAAAGTGACTGAGCTGAACTTTGGATTTTAGAACAAAAATGCCCATAGAAAGCATTGTACCATTATAATAGAATTTTAAATTTATGTTTGCCTGTTATCTGATATAATGTCAGTGTATAGAAAGGCCTTTATAAGCGGTGTTTCTTTGAAAGCTAACCTTTGGACAGCCTTTTTGATTCAAATGACATTTAATTGCTTTTTTGCTTTGTGTTAGGTAGCAAAGACAAATACTAAGGCATCCATTGCACTGCTTGGGGACCATGCAGTATAGCTTTTGAATTCAAACAGAAAGAAATGTAGTGTTCTCCTTATTAGTTTCTTCACTACAAACTTCAGCTTGTTTATACAGAGGTGCAGTAGAAGTAGCTGTTGTCTGCCTACCCAGGAAACTTTCTCATTGTTTGTCCCCCTCAAACTCCTTTCTAAAGTTTCACACAATGTTATTCCTCACTGATGATCATTCTAGTGCTGTCAGTGCATTCCTGAAACTAAACAAAACCCATTCATTGTTATTTTGCTACTGTGCTTGGCTCTTCCTAGTGCTATCAATGAAGTCATGCCTTGTTCCCAAGGAGTGCAGAGGGGGCATGGCTTGATGTTTCCCTGTGCTGAATCCTTATGAGCCTGATGCTGTGGATTGTCATTCTGTCTCTTGTTGAGGGGTCAGATGCAGAATTGCCTGCACTTATTTTCCCACAGTGGAAATGCTCACTTTGTTCAGCTGTTATAGACTTCTCATTAAAGGGCTTTTTGAAGCTACTCCAAGAGAATCCAGTTGCATAATCAAGTGAATAGGATTTTTTTTCATCCATTTCAGTGTTAGCCATACCATGGACAAAGCATGTTTATTTAGCTATGCCAACGGTGGCTGCAGTGGGTGGCAATTTTTGCTTTAACTGTACTTAAAAGTTTACTTTCACTTGAAAACTTGGTTCCTGGAATTGGGGCAGAGAACTATAGCCTAGAGACTTGCACACAATCAAGATTGTAGACAAAACCCCTAGAGTGAAACACGAAACAAAACGAGTAGCAAATCCAAACAAACCTGGTATTTTTGCCTGAAGTGAAAGTAAATTTTGTGCCTTGTCTCACTCTTTTTAGGTTTTTGCCCCATATATCAGTGATTTTCCTTTCTTCCACTCCTGCCAAAATTTGCCAATGCTTTGGGGGGAACCCTTGGTATCAATACAGGCTGGAGGATGAAGGGATTGAGAGCAGTCCTGCCAAGAGAAAGCTGGGGGTGATGGCAGATGAAAAGTGGACATGGCCCAGCAATGTGTACTTGCAGCCCAGAAAGTTAATCACAGCCTGGGCTGCATCAAAAGCAGTGTGGCCAGCAGTATGAGGGAAGTGGTGCTGCCCCTCTGCTCTGCTCTAGTGAGACCCCACCTGGAATATCAGCTCTTCTCATAAGAAGAATGTGGTCCTGCAGGAGCAAATGCAGAGGAAGGCCACAATGAAAATCAGAGGGCTGGGGGATGTCTTCCATGAAAACAGGCTGAGAGAAATGGTCTTTTTCATCTTGGAGAAGAGAAAGCTCCAGGGAAGCCTTAAAGCTGCCTTCTGGTACCTAAAGGGGGCTTACAAGAAAGCCGGAGAGGGACTTTTTACAAGGGCATGGAGTGGGAGGATGCTGTGTGAGGTTTTAAACAAAAGAGGATAGATTTAGACTGCATAAAAGTAACAAATTTTTATGATGAGTGTGGTGAAACACTTCAACAGGTGGCTCAGACACCCCATCCCCAGAGACATTCAATGCCAAGCTTGATGGGGATTTGAACAACCTGATCTACTTGAAGCTGTCTCTGCTCATTGCAGGCGGATTGGACTGGCTGACCCTTAAAGATCCCTTTCAGACCATTATATGACTCTAGGAATTTGTTTCAAGTTGTCCACACTATACAGATATGTATGTGAAAGCACATATATGGTCAAGTATTTTGGAGAGATAATGGTTGGTAATAGTGGGTCTAGAATCACAGGCAACCACTGAAGGAGATGAAAAGCAAAGATGATTCCACACACAGAGCACCCACTCATCAGGTTCTGTGTGAGGGCAAGTGTCCTCAGCTCTGTACCTAATTCCCTAAAAATACCATTTATTAGGGAAATATACAATCAGGTAAAATATTGACTTCCAGTGTCAATGCAGGAGCACAATGCAGTGCAGATGGGAATGCACAATACCACAAGCAGGGCCAAGGCATTTGAAATATTTTTTGGTTTTGCCATAGAAAATCACTAATAAGATCCATTGGTAAGTGGGGGGACTAAAACAAATTTCTGCAACAGTCAAACACCTGAAGTTCTGTGGAAGTGTGTAAACTGTGTCTAATCACTCAGGGATTATTTCAGCTAATTCTGCAGAACATTAATGTTGATTTTTAGCAAATGCAGGGAAGCTGGAGAAGCTCTAAAACACTACAGTAAAGCAAGATGTTCTACTAGTAAGTGAACTAACTGTTCTGAATCCACCTTATTTTAATGACACATTTGAGTAAGATCATAGATAGATAGATCATAGACAAACCATTCTCAGTGAATAAACCAAGTAACAAAGGCCTGTTCGTGCTGAGGCATATACATGGCTGCAATGCAATAATCCAGTCACAACCAACTTTTTTGAATGAGAATTTTTTGTTACTTAAATTAACATAACTGGCTCCAGTTATGCTTTGAAGTTATGCTTTGAAGGTTACAAAAAAACCCTGCATATAGAAATAGTCTATTAAGATGGCAAGTTTTAGTGGGGTCCCGCAGAAATCTGTAATCACCTCTACTTAGAGATCTGGAAGACTGTTACATATCACTGCTGTTAAAATGAGAATGGAATAAATTCTAATGGTGCCAAAAACGAATGACCTGCTAGTTGTAGGTCACTGGTGAGAAGGGACAATGTGCAGGAATGAAGTGCACAGATGGATGTCTTTAAGGGTCACAGAAGATAAACCACTGAACATGGCCATCATGCAGACAAGCTGACTGATGTGATCTTTAGATAAGCAGGACTGCCCATCAGGAAATATGCATAGTTTGGTGCTCATTAAAGCAGATGACTTTGCCTGAGAGACAACTCATCCTACAGGGAAAATAATTATATTTATTTTAAACTGGTTCAGACTGCTCTCTGGACCTGAGAGGAGCTGGCATGGTACAGTGTCTATCCACACAGCCAACATCCCCCAGGATTGTTGCTGAGCTTTACCTGGGAGAGTACAAACTGGTACAACTGTGCTGGGGAGTATGCTAAAAAACGGGAAATCAAAGTGCAGGACTTGTGCCTCTGCACTGGCACTGCTTTGCTTGCTATAGGAGGTGTTAATTTATACTGTGTAGACAGTGTAAACAGGAAAGAAAGCAGTCAGCACACACTTTTTGCTCCTCTTATCTGATGGTCTGACTAGGTATGGAAAATTTTACATGGCAGTATGGAAAATCTGCTGGGTCCTGCCCAGCAGGATCTGCCAAGGGAACTGAGATTCGTCTATATTCATGCTCTAAGGCTGCTTTACAGTCATACAGACTGCACTTTCCTTAGGTGCAGGGTTCTAAATATGAGACAAGCACAAAAATTTTTTTCTACATTCTGATTGAGACAGTGTAAACATCACCCCATCAACAAATGTGAAACAACTTCCTGCACTACTGCCTGAGGTGTGTGTGTATACTGTTGTGCCTTTGCTTTGTGCACAACTGTAGAATAAGTGATCTTACAATGAGTCAAATGTAGCATTAATGGTGAGAAGAAATGAAAAAAATCCAAAATCATCTCCTTTCTGGACTCTATAAGAGTCCTACTTTCTATTTTCCTACTAGAAGATGCCAGTTCTCATGAGTACTGACAAGCACAGGAAGCTAGGATGATTTCCTGCCCCCCCCCCCCAACAGCTATTAAAGAGTTAAAACAGCAAGAAAATTATTGTCTTGACATCCTCCTTTCACAGGTTTATGACCAAGAGGAAATATTTTTCAGACTAATTTTCCTTGAGATTTGTGTTCTTGAATAAGAAATAAGTTTCTCAGACTATGTGACTACCTATCAGATATCCTATGTATGAAGTGAAATGAGAAAGACAGAAACTACAGCTTGCTTTGAACTCCTTTTTTTTTTTTCTTCCCAAAAATTATACATTTAGCAACCATTAAATGACAGAAGTGCTGCCAGACAAGTTGAAAAACAATCCCAGAGGTGCAGAAGGATATCTTAAAGAGTAGAAATTTTGGAGAGAGGCAATCTCTTGTCAAAAAGAGGCAAGTCCTGAGGACAGCTATACTTCTCTCTGGCAGATCCACTGTGTCTGGGCAGTGTGGCTCTGGTGCCAAAGTGCCAATTTGTTCTCAGGGGGGAGATTGGCCCTTGGACCTGGCACAGTCACAGCTGTGCAAGTGTTGAATGACACTGTTTAGATTTAGCAGGATTTTATTAATTGCTTTCCATAAATGTCAGAAATTGTTCAGATTTGTACTGATCCACTCTCCAGAACCTTTAGGAAATCTCAGTCTTCTCATCAGTTATCACTAGCCTAGAGGAAGTTCTGTCACCACCAAATATTTTTCTTTTTCTTTGTCTATATTAAATCTGTATTGAGACAATTGGATTATCTGAGTGTCTGTGTTTTTCTTAGCATCTTCCTTAATGTAAGTGGGACACGTGTAGATGAGGCTGAATTCACACTACATTATTTCTGACAAATGGTGCTGAAAAAAACCCATGCCTTTAACAGCTATGCATTAAAGCACTCTGCTGACCCCATGAAGTCATGAGAGCTCTCTCAGCAAGAGACCTGCTTTTGTGAAATTACAAGATATTACTGTGGGATTTCTTTTTGGTGCATATGTGTGTGTGAATTAGCTTCTTTGCAGGTTTGGGTTGGATTTTTTCTTTGAGTGCAAGGACAGATTTAGAAATCCACGTGTTTTCCTGCTCCAGGTACTACAAGACAGGAGCTACTATCGGCAATCAGGGTTACTCTTGCTGATGTAATGTGACTCATTCTAATAATTTGTTTAATTTATTCTGTTTTTAAATAAGCTTTTAAATTGCCCAGGAGTCTGACAGCTATTAGCTCAGACACTGATGAAGTGATGCTCGTGTAACCAGGCTGCCACAGGGAAGCGGCTGATCCGGGCACACACGAGAGCGGCGCTTCCCTGAGCTCCTGCCCATGGCAGGTCCTGCTCAGCTCGTGGAGGGGAGGACATGTGTTTATTGTGTAGGATTCTAGAGAGAAATCTGACACCAGAAGACTCTTTCCACTCTGAAAATCTAGCCAGTGTTTTGTGCCATCCTCTCCTTGTAGCTGCAGCATTGTTTCTAAGGGAAACTACTTAGTGCGGGCTTTCCTGTGCCAAAACTCAGGTCCAGCTGCTATGGCAACGCTGAAAAGCCCTCAGGACATTTTTTATTTCTCATCTAGCTAAAGAATGTAAAAGAACAAAATGTCTACGTACACTATGAACCCCTCTGGCTGGTGTGTGGAAGGACTTGGACTTTTGACAAGAGTCATAAGACATTTGTGCACATAGGAACATGCTCTTCTCTCCTCCATACACTTTGGTCACAGCTAATCCTGTAGCTCTCTACAGAAATTTTGGACATCATGCTATAGATATTTCCAGCAAGAGAAAAGAAGCATATTGATTTGTCTTTGGGGCACCTGAGGATCTAAAGCCCCTGATGTCCTTTCAGTTTCTCGGGGTGGTGAGCTGGTGGCAGGGAGGCACAGTACAACATTGTTGCCTGCTGGTGCTTCAGGAGGTGCCATTCACATTCACCAGCTGTTGATGTTTCAGGCTCTCTCTGTAGCCTGGGCTGGCTGAAAGGGGGTTACAATGAAGGTCTTTCCATAGCAAAACATGCATGGAAGGGAAATACAGACTTTGATGAAATGTAATAATTTAAATTAACATCTTGTCAGTAAGGTAATGATGTATACTTACTGTTCTGGAGAGTTGATGTCTTCTATGGGCTCTTTGCTTGTTCTGGAAGGGTCTGATGAGCCCCACTGTGCTGGTGGATTTTGATCAAGATGATTTTTCAAAATGGCTTTCTCACCATCTGGATGGACAACACATTCAATTTTACTTTACGGTCACCATTTAAAAACAGTTTCATTTTAACTTTTTTCCAGATATCCATAATGCCACAAAGAAAACTCATACTACCTATATTCTAGCATAGTCTCAAGTTTTGCTGTGAGAATTTGGTACTCCTCTGTTTTGGATGATGTGTTCCTCCATAGGAACCATCATGAAGAAACAGAAAAGTGACAAAATGATATCATGTTCTCTCATCTAGTCTGGGCTATGTGAAAAAAATGCAACTATACTGTTCTTGCAGTTAGAAATTGTAACCTTTTCATAAACCCTCCTTCTTAAGAGTTTTCCTAGAAAAACTATAATTTCATTGATGTATAAACCCTTGATATTCTTACAATCACAGAGGAAATTAAGTGCTGTCATTTGCCTATCTGCTACTGCCATAATTTTCAGCATGGAAACATGATTCACATCAGTTGCACTGGTCCATAGGCTGTCTGCAGCAAGGACACCTAATGATGTCATGACACTTTTTTTCTTTCTGCATAGTGATAACAAAACAGATCATAATTCTTCTTTCCCCTGGGTGTCCTGGGTGTCCCTGACTAGCTGTGCTGAAGCCAATGGCATCATTCCCCCTGAGAAACACGGGCAAACACAGCCATTTTAAGATCCTTTCTGCTCCTGCCTGCTTTTTCAAAGTCTCTTTCTCTGGTAAGCCAAATAAAATCACACGGAAAGCATCTGAATAATGAGGGCAGTTCACAGTTTTCATAAATAATTACAGAGAGCTCCAAATCCATCACCAGCAGTTGTTTGCCACACAAACAGAGAAGCAGTGATTGCCGCAGGCATTGAGGCAGCATGGAAGAGGAGTCTGAAGTAAATTCTTGAAGAGGGTACTGGAGGATTTGAACATAAAAGTGGGTACGAAGGGGAAAAGCAGGAAAAGTGTGAAGAAAAAAGGAAAATGGCATGAAAAGGCTGGTACATTTTGAAGGGTTAAGCTGCTTTTCTGTTGTATTCATGTTCTGAAGCCCCAAATAACGCTCAGCTCCCAGCATGCTAGGAATATATTTGCTGTCAACAGGCACTGGGGGGACAAAACAAGCAGCAGAAACACAAAGTGAGGAAAGAAGCTGGAAGCATAAATGTTTTGAGGGCAAACTCCAACATCTATAATTGCCCTCCCAGCCAGGTCATCCCTGGCACTATTTGTTAGCATTCACTTCCTGCTGTGAAAAACCTAACAACCAAGCAGCAGCCAAGTGTGTAGGTGAGGAGGCAACAATGTGCAGACATAGGATCACTACAGCTCAGAAGAGGAGACAGGATTTTTCACTGATATTGCATTGAAGAGAAGAATCTGGGTGAGAAAGGAGAAGCTGCATCAGTTGGGGCAAGAAAATGTCAGTAGAAGAGAGCTAAGGAATTCAGTTGTAGCAAGAAGAGTGTTTAAAGTTAAGAGATGGCAGGATTCACTGATGGTTTAGATGTGAAAGGAGTACAGCAAAGAGTCAAATCTGACAGTGGTTAAGATAAGCAGTGAGGTTTATCATCTTGGGACAGCCTGAAGTTTGCTGGTGTGGCATTTGCTGTCACAAGAGTTCAGTTTTTATTTTCTGTACATTGCATTTCTTTGCATATCAAGTTTGACATTTGCATAAAAGTCTTGTGATGTCTCTAAACAGACATGTAGAAAAGAACACTTTTTACTTCCGTGATTAAAACCAACATTCAATCCTGAGCTGATCTAAGCTGACAATGGAAACTGCTGACTTTTTGATATAGACCAAAGCAAAAATTTGATTAACCCTTGTAATTAGGGATGGAAAAGCTCTAAATTAAATTATTTTAGGGTTCCAACTCCTTTTGCTAAGATAAGCAATTTAACATTTTTAAAAGCCACTAAATAAATAATTATTCATCAAATGATTGGAAAATGCAGCTGTGGCTGTTTGGGAGTGTGTTATTTAATAGGATAATCTGTGTTGCACACACTAAAGGAGTTTCATGCACTTTCAGATGTGCTGTGAGAGAGAAAGAGAAGGAGGTGGTCCTTGTCAAAAAGGTGGGGGATTTAGTTTAGAGTAGAGCAGAAATCATATATTCTCTTCCTACTCACCTCTCAACACCAACTGCCCATATATCACCGTGTGTTATTCTTAATAGACTCTTTTCTACCACTCTTGCAGATGACTTGCCCTTAATGCACTGAATAAATTTCTGCATACAGGGCTACCAAATGCAAATTTTGTATTTGGTACAAAATTGTATATGTATATGTATAAAATACAGAAAAAACACAGACTTTTTTTTCCTTTTTTCATTTGCTTCTTTCAAAATTCAAAAAACAAAAAAGGTAATTCTTATTTGTTAAGCATTTTGGGAGAGGAGTTGCTAGTTTTTATTTTGCAGCTATGGAAACTAGAATATCCTTATTTTTCATTTACCTTTCATTTAAATAATGAAGAGCAAGTTTCTCACTTAGTCATATGCTTCTGGGAGCTAGAGCTTAAAGAAAAAACACTATTGCCATATGTATTTTGAAAATTTAAGGGTTTAGAAAACTAGTTTTATATACATGAACAGCTGAAAGTAGTGGTAAGCATTTGATTTCCCAGTTTCCCCTGGAAAATGTGTTTTTGATACTTCCCCATCCTCTCTCTTCCTCTGTCCAATAAGTATGCTGGTTGGAAAATGTCCTTCATTCTCAGGGCACTATGTGCCACTGCAGATTCTACCCAGTAAGTTGCACCTGAATTATGTAACTACCTTTTAAATTGAAATTACATTAGCCAGGAGCACCTTCTAAATAATTTTCACCTTTGTAGACCTCAAACCGGAACTCAGAAGTCTGGATAAGTGATGCCTGAGCACTTTCCATTCAGAAAGCTGACGGGAAAGAAGACAAATACATCTCAAGAGCCTCACAGAGCGCTCGGCAATGCGCTCATTATGAAACAAAGCTTGCTGCCAGTGGTTGGTGAGAGCCAGAAGGCTTTAGCTTGGGACCTTTGTCTACCTGTAGCAAAAAACCAGCTTCCATTTACAAAGCTCTGAGCTGCAGGAGCACACCTGATGCAGGCTGCCGAGGGGCTCGGTGAGGAGGTCACTGCTCCCAGCTGCTTTCCTCTCCCTCTGCCATGGGCGACCTGTAATCACTTTGCAACCTCTGCTGCCAAAATTACCTGGGCAGACTTAAATGTGCCATGCATATTAACAACCCTCATTCAGCTGCAGGCAGAATGCACCAGGTGACTGATGATCCTTCAATTCCTTCCAAGAGTTTAGAAAACATATTTTTTTTTAACTAGGTGCTTGTTTGGTTGATGTTTGTACACTGCAGCTTTATTGAACATCTTCATCATTACGCTTTAGTGGCAATATTCCTCTGATGGCTTAGAACTAGATGACAGAACTGCTCTTCAACATCTTTCAATTCTCCTAATGTTTCTCTCTGCTAGAAAACATATATTATACTCCACAAAGAAGCAAGTGTGGTTTCAGAAGGACTTACAAGATCTGGCAGAGATTGCTGATTTACTAAAGAGCTCAGGAAACTTTAAAACTAGGGGCAGATTTTGAAAACCTGCTGTAATTTTTTCAGTTCTGTTGTTTGGACAGTGAAACATGACTAGCCAGTCTCTGTTTTTCATGTAAATACGGTGCTAAGAAAGTAAACTGAAAGGAAAAATTAAAACGATCACATTGTCTCCTGGTAATCAGCAAAAAGTTCTCTGAAGTAAGCACACTGCATTGGCAATCTAAATCACAGCTTCTCATAGTTGTGTTTTGAGAGGAAGATTTTTTAAAAAGAAAAGAGAGCAAGATTCTGCTCTTTATACTACTTTAAATCAGAAGATATTTCCCTTACTATAGATTCATTCCTGTGCAAGAAAGGGCACGTACTGAACCTCTGATAGGTTGGTCTCCCTGTTGAAACAGAAACAAGCTCCAATTTCAGGATTGAATCCATTTGTTAGGCTTCATAGAAACTAGCATACATGTCTCTATATATCTCTATAAAGAAAGGAACTACATCCTTGCTTCAAAACAGCATCTCCCTCTAAAAGAGTTATTTCTGAAAGCCCTTACCTTTGAATCTCTTTTTCAGTCTCAACCTTATTGCTTGAATTGCATGAACTTCATAGAAGTAATACTTCCCCCATCTATCACAGATGAACTCTTTTGCTTTGCATTTGTGAGCAACATGCCTTTGAAATCTGTTTTTCTTTGAGCTGCTTTTACATGGGGAAAAACTAACACCAGGAAACATCGGAGTGGGGTGACAAGTGACAGTATGTAGGCATCTCTGACATGTAAATGAATGCTCCCAGCCCATTTACAGCAATGAGTAAAGACTGCTTTCTGGCTTAAAACAGACAAGGTTTTCTGAGCAAGGAAGGGCGCCTGCAGAGAGAAAACCTGCAAAAAGGGTTTGCTCATAACAGGGGACTGTGGCAAGGCTGTCTCTTGCTTCTTCTGTACATCCCACAGAATGGCTGTCTCTCCTTAATTTCCCTAATATGCTAGTCTGAAATGTACTGGCCAAGATAGAAATAGAGGGACATTCTTCTGCAGGATTTCTTCTGAGCTTTGCTTTATATGAAACTATTTTGATCCATGATTTTGTGAATTACATCACATGGAAATAATTTCATGTATAAAAATGTCAAAAAGAAGTCAAGCAGAATAAGATAGTAAGATGCTAAGTGTAGCAAAATTTTCTAGCGCCCTCGCCCCCTTCCTTTACAAAGCATCACAGTTGAGACACTTGTCCTCCTTTTTCCAAATGTCAGCCTGGCAATCACAACCGTGCCTCCAAGCCTGACTCTTCTTGCTGAATGGCTCTGTCTGGTGCAGAGATGGCCTGAGCCAAGTACCAGCCTCCCCCACACCCCATCCCTGCCTCAAACCCAGGCTATAATGTGGCTCTGCCACTCCAGCAAGGCCACCAGATCCCACAAATGCCAAGGGAGAAGTTAATGTTGCACTGTGCATAGAGCTGAGGTCACTAGCAGGCACAAAGACTCAAATTCATCTGAGGAAATGAAGTTAAGGGGATGCCCTTTTAAATCCAGCATCTGAAGTTTCAGAGCCATAGTTCATGGAGCATGCTAAAAACTGCTTGACCACACAAAGCTGTATAGCAGTGCAGCTAAAAAGCCTGCATTAAAAGAAAGAAATCAAGCCATAAACCACAAATCACATTTTCCTAATTGCTTTTCTTACATAGCCAATTGCTGTAGATGTCTCAGGGACATCATACATTTGTGAACAAGAGTTGAGTGTCTCAGGTAATATCTCTCTTTAAATGAGATGTACTGAAATGTGCTGTAAGGAAGGAGTCCCTGCGCCAGCAAAGAGCTCCCGGGATACACCAGGAGCTGTTGCTGTTAACAGCTAACCAGGAATCCCAAAGTTATGAAATGCTGCCTGAGGTCAGGCACATATAGGAGTTCACAGCTGTATCTACCTATTTGGGCTAAAGTAATTTAACTTTTGTATCTTAAATCCATATGTTTGAATTAAATGAGGGTGGTGGAAAGGAAGAGATGAATCAAATAACATCCTCTGGCACTTGGCTATAGGAATTAGGACTTTTAACTCTGGGCAATTTTTACAGATCAGAAGCCTACTGAAGTGTATTATGACATTAAAGTTTGATTAGGGCTTCTTTGAGCTGCATTGCCTAAATCCCATGTTATGATCTGTTCTGTGAAGAGAAGTGCTCTGAGTTTGTGCAAGCAATAGCAGTGGGGTTACCCTACAAGGCATTCTCCCTGTGAGCTCCTCCAGAACAGCAAGGCCTTTTATAAAAACAATTCACATAGAAGTGAACAACAATGCAAATGTGGCAAATTATCTGGTATGATTTTTAGCTCTAACTCAGCTGCTATTTTGAGCCTCTCTCTTCACTGTCCAATTCCTGCTCTCTCAGCTCACATTTTTCACAAGATCAAGGAAGGCACAAACCTCATCATCACCTTTAAACTAATATTGGACTGGCTTCCCCATTGCACAGTGGGGATGAGAGAGATGGTCACTTCTAGGTCACGCTAATAGATTATTTACAATTCTGAAGCTTCACTCAAGTACCACCAGGGATGCATAATTTCAAGTTTCTGTACTTTCCTTTACTGAAAGCTCATGAAATGCAGAGCTACAGAAAGCATAGCCATGTCATTCAGAGTTAGCTTTCCCGTAGCCGTAAGGGCCAGAATTTTTTTAAGTACCATTTAAGTGGTGTCTGTTTGAATCTGCACAGAATCAGCAGTGACTCAGCAGCATGAATTCTCCAAAGCCTTGTTATTTTGATTGGAACAGCAAATTTATATTAAGCACATAAGTTGACTATTGGGAATGGGTGCAGTGAGAGAAACAGACAGGAGATTCAGATGTAGATAAGGGACAGGGCAATGTGGAAAGATAAGAGGCAGAAGAAATGGAATTGGAGGGACACGAAAAGGCTAGCAAGGGTTGCTGATCACAGTGGCTCAGAGCCTGAAAGTATAAATATTTAGTGTCAGTTGTGTCAAAATCAGGATACACTATAATATGCATGCGTGGAGTATTTGCCACCAGGAGTGGGACCAAGCTTCAAAAACCTTCTGCAAACTGGGATCCACATCTTCCTCACTCTCAGGTGAATGGGTACTCTCACCTTTCCATATAAATTTCGACAAGGGAAAGTGTCTTTCTCCATCTGTCCTACCTTTTGTGTGGAGCTTTATGTGGTAGGTCCATTGAGAAAATTGTGAGCAGTATTTACAGGGTAGATATTCTTCAGTATGCAGAATATCTACTCCGTAAATCCCAATAATACATAGTTCCAAGCTGCTCTGGGCATTAAGGCTCCATGCTTACAGATAATTTGAAATATGCACCCCACAGCAGAAATGTAAAAGTTAGGGAGCTGTACTGGGGAAAAATTAGAAACAAAGGCAATCTTGGATGCTGTTGCTTAAAGCAGCAGTTAGGCATCAATGTCTTTTGTAGACATAGCCACAAGTAAGTGCAGAAAGGTTATATTTTATCCTTGATTTCTTTGCCAGCCTCCTACTGCTAATGGAGTGCATCTTGCTGTGGGAAGCATCCATCCTAAATTTATACCCACTGTATTTCTTGAGAATAATTTTTTGATTCTCATACCCAGACTCAGATGGGCATTTGGCACAATGCAATGTATCTTTTCTGCTTGAAATATTATTCATGATTTATCATTTTTCCTGGAGCATCTGACATGAGAGGAACATTCTATGTGTTCCTTTCAAACTGCCTCATCCCACTCACTGATGTTAGTTCTTGCTCCTGATCTCAGCCCAATAATCACACGCCTCCAGCAGCTATTTACGGTTTCCTTTTCCTCCTTTCCCCTCTTTTTTTTTTTTTTTTTTTTTTTTACTTTTAAAAAGGACACGGGGAACACTCCCTTTTTCTTCTTTTTGCCACAAGTTATACAACCCAGTGTATACCCAGGCTAAAACAAAAAGCTCAAGAAAAAGTAACCTTAGCGAACAGAAATTTCAATATACTTCAACAACATATGTAAACTGTTGCAGTGGTTGTAAAATTGTTCTTCAAATATATTCATAAGAGTAACTTCTGTCCCACATAATCAAGCCTATGATGCCACATCAATAAGAAGCTTGAGCCTTGCAGTATAACAAACATGCAAATATATAAATTCCAAACATAGAGAAACCAGTTTTTCATGCACTATAGTAACAATCATCTGTACAAAGCTATTTGCCAGAAGTCACAAATTAAATCCATTCTAGAGTCAGATATGGAAGGTGGGTGTCCTGGCTTCCACTTTTATTGCACTATGCATCAGATTTTATTGCTTCCCAAAAAGCAAAATGGCTCTAATGGAAGAAACTCTCTTGCATGTATTTCTTCAGGGAGCGATGCAAGAGACACAGGAGAAACAACTTAGGAATATTACAGTTGTCATTAAATCCCTTTTTATCAGTTTCTAGGGAAGAACTTTCATACATGAGTGGCTTCAATTCTGCATTTAGAATCCAAACCAGCACTGAAATATTTACATGCTTCTCTTTTACATGCTTGATAGCAGTGTCCAAAAGCAGGATTTCAGCATCCTAGTCAAAACTGGGCTTAAAATTCTGTGACTTTCCTCTCTCTGTGCAGCCCAAAAAACTTGGCTTCTGAACACAAGTACACTTAAAATTTCCCACTTCACTCTGTGTATTAAATAAAAGATATATATGCAGAAATAACTACTCAGTGGGTACCATGTAGCTTATTATGTGAATCTGCATACTTACAATATTTAAACCAAAATATTTAAACTGTCTTACCAAGGCCTGAGTCTTCTGAAGCCAATTCAATGATTTTTATTCAAAGGTTTGGCATGTTAAGCTACTGATGGATCTTACTGACACTCACCTTTGCCGTCTGTGAAGTTCCGTATACTAAGAATGTCATTAAGGTCCTGATAGTGGTTCTGCTTAATGTATGTTGTTTTCTCAGGAGTGTCCTGAAGTTGCATTGTGACCTCTTCCAGGTCTTTGTCCAGCTGCAAAACAAAGGGTACAAATCCTTCAAAATCCTAGAGTTCTTGTTTCAGGTATCTGCACTGAGGCACAGCTTTCCATATTTAGGCTGGAAGGCAGGTGGTAATGCAATTACTACACTGTGACAAATACAGTTTTCTTATAGCACTACTACACTACCTCTAAAAATAATGCTACAAGTAACAAATTGCGTTCAACTGTGACATTGCACACAGGGCATAGGAGAGGAATAAGCTTTAGTAGTTGACAGCAGAAGCAATTCAAGTGTACTGACAAATGAGAAAGGTAGGGGCATAAGAAATCCGAGTCTGAAAACCTCTGAACTATTTATTATCTACATGCAAAATTGCGGCATATATAGCTATAACCATTTCATCAAATTATTGAGCATACTGGAGAATACAAGGGCATGTCCAGTCATGTGAGAGACTGCAGTCAACTCTATCAGGAATGCACTTTTAGCACTGAGCAGAGCACAGTGTGCTCTCCTCAGAGGCTGACTTGCACTCAGTTGTCTACAGCACCAATAGAAAATTACAAGAAACAAACTTCCTAATCCTCTTTGTGAACAGTTGCACACAGTGTAGTGTCCAGAGTATGTCCCACTCACTACCAACTTAACTGAATTTTAAAAGTGCTGAATTCAGATGTATCTTTTTCCTTATAGAACTGGGACATAGGATCTCAAACTAGATAAGCCAAAGAAGTAGCTGATAGCCATGGTAGGGCACGTTCCAAATCCCCTTGACAATGAAACTGATTTGGACCCACTGGTTGTGGGAATTCTATCTATTTAAGCGAAGTCTGAAAGAAAAAGTCAGGGCCCTGCAAGCACTAATGTGGCTTCTCTGATCAGCCTTACCTGTGCTCACCATCATGAGCCTTGTGGGGCAGTAGCTGAGAGCTTGTGTTAGCAGGTTTAGTAGAAAAAAAACTACAGTAGAGTAAAGGAACAGAAATAGCCAGCAGGCAGCTAGGCCTTCATTAAAAATTTCAAGGCTCTCACATGAAAGGGACCTGGCAAAGCTGAACTAAATTTCTTTAACAAGGCAGAGATAACTTTTACTTTTGGACTCTTTGGTAGCCTGAGCAGATACTTTATAGTTACGTAGGCAATTGTCATTAAGATCTGGGCAAAGAAATAACTGTTGCAAAAAAATAGTTTTTCTTCAAGGGCTAAGAATACAGACTGACTAAGAACAGGTAAATTTCTTTATGATATGATCAGTTATGGTTATCTTCTCTCAAAAATTGGGCAGTCTTCAGGACTGGTTTGTCATAGTTTCAGGTCTACTGAGCAAGGATGGACATAACTATAAATGTACATGCTATAGCTGTTATGTAATTCATGTACTCCACTCATGTACTCAGCCTTTCCCTCAGCAGGTTACTGAGGAAACCACCACCTTTGTGTCAAAAGAGTCAGCACACACATTCATAAAGGTATTTTTCTACCTCAAGAAAATATGTAATTCTGTTTCATGGAAGATGTAAAAATATGTCTAGCAAGTTTTTGAGCAAACTCTCAGAGAGGTTGAGAAATAACAGCAACAGCAGCCTCAGAACTCAACCATAAACAGGAACAAAGGCAGCCTTTAAGTGCTCCTGAGGCTGCGAGTCTCTGTTATGCTTGCTTGTAAAGGTTACACTTTACACTGTGGAGCTCAGCATGTCCACGTGAAACAGCAGGGTAATTGGCCTGTCACAAATAAATAGGGCAAGTTTAATTCCATTTTGCTAAGGCACATTTTCATTTTATCACACCTGCTACGTATTTGCCGAACTAGTTAGCAATCCATATAAACTGCCTCTTTCCTATTACTTCCATGGGAAAAGTTAACTTTTTTCTCTAAAAAGTAGTCAGCATTTAAGCAGATTGCAGAATTGCAACAAAAAACAATGAGAAATGCAGTGCCTGGGCAGTAAATACAATAAACAATACCTCTGTAATTTTCATTCTCAAGCGGTGGTTCTCTGACTGCAGCCCTTCTAGTCGAGATGTGCTGGCCTGATTGACGCTGGTGACTGATGTAGATGTTTTTGAATCTTCTTTCTTTTGATTTTGAGTGAACTGAAACCGTCTGTTCTGTGTGGCTGCATCTGGATTTGTTCGCAGTGTGATGAGCTGAAAGGTTGAAAAGCCTTAAGAAATCCTCTTTTATTTTTGCAGCTATTTATTTTGTATCTCAAAGTACTGAAAGGCAAACCAAGAACTCCTTTTTGACTTTAAAGTATAAAACTCTGGAAAGTGAGCTCGTCTTGCCATGTGCACTACTTGAGATGATTTCTGAATAACTTTATAGAATAGGTTGAATGAAAAATGATTATGAGAAGGGAAGCATTCAAAAATTAGGAAAAAACTAATTCAAAAGATATTTATCTGGATTTTAAATATATTAAAACATATCTTTATCCTTCATTGATACGTTTATACTTTCAAATGATATATTCCTTCTTCAAGAAAAATACAATCCACCAAACCCTCCTCTTCCCAAGCACAGTTTCATCTGAAATTTCTCCTTTCCTACTGTTACAAGTAACACTCAAGCAGTGAGAGACATGAAGCAAGAGTATTATCAGAGAGAACTCATGGGAGATTGCACTCTGGAGATAACAGAAACTTAATTAGTTTTTAGCAACCCAAAATAAACCAAATCTGTTTAAAAAAATCAAATAAGACACTTAGAAAAAGGTTAACCTTAAACATATTTAATTTAAGCAAATATAAGTAAAATTTAACACTCAGTGACAATGTGAAAATATCACCTCGACATGAGGAGAGAAAGCTACTGCTGTTTGGCAGCAGGAAGAGAGATTCTCAGATTACTCTAGAGAATGCAAAATTTATGTTACTTGCCAAGCAGCATCCATATATATTTGTATACAGACAAAGCTGAAGGAGATCCCTGCCCTGAGAGGATAGGCATGGGGTCATAAATCCAAAGGTTTTTTGAGTTGTCTGAAAAGAGAGAATGGGCAATCATTTTGCATGTACAACCCAGCCAGATTTTGTGGTATAGCTGCATTTTGGAATTGATTCCTTTTACTCTCGAGAGCATGGAAATGTTCTGCAGCTCCAGTGGCATGAAGTAAGGCCCTAAATTCTGATCAACAGAGATCTATCTTCTCAGGCTCTGAAGAGTGTGATCCCTGGCATGTATTTACAGACCAAGGCTGCAGATTGGGATGATGCTTGCAGATAATACGTTTCATTTTTCACATGGTAACGTAGATGGAGAAGGCTAAGGTGCTCTGTCTCTTCTTCGCCTTAAGTGGTAGAAGTGGTAAAATTTGCCTTCAAAAATTCCTGATCTCTAAAGTAATTGAATACAGCAAGTTCAGCCAACTTGACAAGTTGTATGCCTGAGGATTAAGAGAACTGGTCCATTTCATCATGAGACCACTCTCAGTTACTTTTGGAAGATGATGTTGATTTCGAGCTGTTTTTGAGGATTGGAAGAAGGGAAATGTCACAGCTGAGCTCAGGAGATGTGAGAGAAGAATTTGGAGAAATGCCTCCTTGCCACCTTCACCTCAGTCCAGGGGGGATGCTGCAGTAAATCCTCTGGGGAGCCATTTCCAAACATATGAAGAGCAAGAATGTGATTAGAAGCATTCATTGTTGATTTATGAAATAGAAATCCTGCCTGAACAACCTGAATTACAGCTGTCTTCAGTGAGATGTCTGGGCTGGTAGACGAGGGTAGAGAGTTATTTTTCTTGACTTAAGCAAAGATTTAACACTGTCTCCCAGAGCATCCTCAAAGTTAAACTGATAAAGTGACTGGGCAAGGAACCACTGAAGTGGATTCAAATTGGGCTGAACTGACAGGCTCAGAGGATTGTGGTAGCCAGTCACTAATGCTGTTCCTCAGTCTGGAAGGGAATGGGTCTGGGCCAACAAGGATCTCCTACAGCTAGGCAAAGGGAAATACTAAGTCCTGCCCTTGAGGAAAAATAAACCCCAGGCACTTACCCAAACAGAACAAGGGCTGTTTGGCTGGAAAGTACCTTTCCAGTAAAGGCACTGGAAACTGTGGTGGAACATGAGCCAACAGCACCCTGGGCCAACGGAGGTGATCCTTCCTTTCTACTCAGCCAGGGTGAGAGCACACCTGGGGTGTTGTGTCCAGGTTTGGGCTGCCCAGAACAAGAGAGAGATAGGTGTAATAAAGAAAGGCCAGAGAAGGGTCACAAAGGTGCTGAAGAAGGTCCCAGCCCTTATGGTACAAGTAGAGACTGATTATTTAGCCCTGAGATGGAAGACATTGCATATATATTCATGTGTATTCAATATATGATGGAAAAGAGTAGAGGATAGAGCCAGACTCTTCTCAATGATCTGCAGTGAAAGGGAGGGGGACACAAGCTGAAAACCCAGAATTTTCATTTAAAGATCAGAAAAAAACTTTTTTTATTGTGAATGTGCTTAAGTGCTGGTAGAGATACACAGAGGAGTTGGAAATGATTCATCTGGAAGTAACCAAGACCCAGCTGCTTAAGGCCTTGGGTATCTTGCTGTAGCTGAGACCCTAGAGGAATTGTCTTCACTCTCACAATTCTTTGTTTCAAATTAGGGTGGTTGTAATGACTGATGTGTCTAAGTCCCAGACCAAAAACTACATGAAAATGAAGTTAAATGTGAAGAATGGTAATTACAAAGCTTCTTAAAGTAGCAGGCAGACGTGTTACAAGATAAAAGGTCTGCAAGATAAAAGCTTGATGTGGTCTGAGTTCAAACTGAATATAAGATAGAAGTATTGCCATTGAATCATCTTCACCTGGGAGTTCATAGCTAAAAATTGGGTGTTTTGCAACAGGGACTTAGTTTAATGAATTCATTCATATGATGTGGACTAGATTAAAAAGTTCATGAGCAGCATTGTTGGCTCATGCTGTATGAAGAATAAGGTTAGATGAGCTTAATTTTTTTTTCTACCATAAAGTCAGTGGAACATATATCTTGCTGTATCTGTGAAGTTTCAATTTTCACAAAGGCTCAACACTGAATATCCACAGAGCCAACTGTAAATAGGCATAAAATGCTACCAACATAGAAAAGGGATGTTTTAATCCCTATAACTGATTTTGCCTTTCTGCTCTGCAGGAAACTGGATCAGAATTAATGTATTAGTGCCATTGCAGCCAGAAATTGTATGCACTTGCTGGGCGACTACAAGTGAGCCTATTGTTCTCTCTCAAAATGGATGGACTAGAAAAATGGATGGACATAGAAGTTTCGTAAACATGGATAAGCTTGTGACAATTACTTCATGAAGAGAGACTGCATATTATGATTTTTTTCTTTTAAAGAAGTGAAGAGTATGCTGAAAAGTACTATAGACATCTTGGTCCTTGAAAAGAATATTAAACATTGTAATTAATTTCTAACAGGCAAAATATACATAACAGGTGTTTGAATTCTGCAGATAAATTCTACAAGATACCCTTGAATGCAGAAATCTATAATAGCTTTAACAGTGTTTAGGAATCTTTTGATTGGATAGCAAGAATGTATACAGTTAAGGTAAGTATGATGCAGTATAATGCTATCAATATTTGTTCCATTAAATGGAGAGGGTAATGGGCATTTTTTCCTCTGATCTCTCTTACTCTGCTATGGGATTTTCCTCGTGTTTTTTTCTGAGGCATTTAGGTACTGAACCAAATAGCAATGGACAAAGTGGACATTTAACTGGAGAAGGATAGTAATTGCCATGTTATAAGTAAATAAGATTAGTAGAGCTGACAAGAAGGAAGGGAAAAATGTCATGTTTCATTCCTTAGTGTGTCGACATTGTTGAGTAGTTGTGTACTTAGATTCATAAAAGGGTTGTGGGGTAAAATTGAATTTCAGTACTGTTGACCCAGGAGAGTGCTGAAGATTAGTTAAAAGGAATGCACTTTACTCAGTACAGCAGTGAAGTAGTGGCACTCATCTGGCTCCGAACCACATTACTGCTTGCATCTGTCTGGTCAGCTTAATAAATGAGAAAGGGAAGTCTTCCAGGTCTTCATTATCATCCCCTGTGCTTGATGAGCAACAGGCTTTGGTATTCACCACAAATCTTCCTAAGTTTCCAAGATTGTACTAATTTACAACAGAATTGCTTGAGGGGAGAGATTGGGTGCCTGCCTCACACTGTCTTACCTAGACGTACAAACTAGGTAGCGTTGGACATAATCTGTGGTGTCCAGAGGAAGTATTGTGCAACCTGAGCAGGCTGAGGGGAGAGCGCTTGCCAGCTGTGGTACAGCACAGCCAAAGGAGATGTAGAACAATATATTTGAGTGCTAGAAGAACTCTCCAGCTGGGAAAACACTCCCATGGGCATTGAAAGTGCTGCATTCCAGCCCCTGCTTCAACATTTTTTTTTTTGTACCTTATCCAGTGATGAATTTTATTGCTAAATAGCTAAGCATTTGGAAACCTGACAATAGATGGAGAGAGATTAGGGACTTCATGATAGGGGGCTGTGGTTCATGTTTGTATTTTGAGCAAAAAAGAACAGATGAAAAATGAGGGTGGGGTAATTGGGGTTTAAAAGAAGATCAGAGGAAGGGGTTAAAAAAGGAATCAGAAAAGTAATTTCACAGCCTGTGACAAGAGAAGGATGGGCAAGGGAGCATGAAAGCAAAGGGGCAAAGGGCATGGGCAGTATTAATAATTCTCTTTGAAGAGAGTTCTGACATTATTTGGAGGTATTTTTGGCATAGGAGTTTTAATATGCATTTTCATATGGCTTACCCACTTAAATCTTGTAGTGTTTCAAAGTACACTCTATTGTCATGTTTGTGAATATTCCCTCAATTTAGAACAAAGTTGTGATTCTTCCCTAAGATCCAGAACAAAAATATGACTATACATGTCTCTATGGCTTTTTAATGTTTGAGAAGTGAATTGCAAAACTTGCAAAAACATCCTGTTTAGCCAGTCCTGGAGAATGAATTACTTTGTTTTTTGTTTTTGGGTTTTTTTTTTTGCAGATCACAAATCAGCTTCTATCTCTAGTCTGCACCTTTAATTTCTTTCAGTGGTTGCACTTTGAGATAATTTATTAGCTTGTTTCTCTTGCTTCTTTTGCACACACAGTTCTTGGTTGCCCAGTAGATGGGATGCCACTTAGCACCAGAATCTACTGACTACAAGTTGCTCAATACATGGATTGAATGTGGTCCAATAAAGAGCCTCTTAAAAATACTCACTTGAAAAAATCTAAAAACAGATTCTAGAGGCAAAAAGACCTATATTTTGACTTGCAAATTTTTCACACGTCCAACTGCATATATATCTAATTTGGGGTAAAAAGCTATATTTATGCAAGCCACTTAAAATGAATACAATTGAACATTCATAACATGGAATGCATTCCCTCGTACTTTAGGCTTTGCTAAGTAAGCTTACGTAAAAACCAGTTTTCCCTTCATTCAAGATCTGTCATATTCATGTCTAAAGCTTAACTCAGCAAGGGAACTGATCAAGTTCCTGCCCTCTGTAAGTACCTTCTCGATTCTTCCAACAAGACACAATGAACCTGCCCAAAGAGCAAAAGGAAATGAAAGCACGTGTCTCCCAGTCTGTGCCTCACTTAGTCCTTTAATGTACACATTAATAAATATAACTTCAGTGTCAGCATTTGCAGCATACACACAGTTTTCCTCTGAGGTACTGACAAAGCCTATTGTGCCACCATAAATGAATACTTAGAGGTTTCAACACAATCGATCTCTTATCATGCTAGTGAACTAAAAAGATTTTACCATTTTTGTAGATATAGAAGCAGAGATCTTGATTATCTTGTTTAGGGCATGTAAGAATCTTAGAATATCCCGGGAAGGGACCCATTGGGATCACTGAAGTGCAGCTCCTGGCCCTGCACAGGAGCACCTCAAGGATCACACCAAGTGCCCAAGAGCATTGTTCAAATGCTTCTTGAACTACGTCTGGCTGGTGCTGTTACCACTTTCCTGGATATCCCTTTCCAATCACCCTCTGGGAAGAACCTTTTCCTGATACCCAACCTAAAACTCCTCCGAGACATCTTTATGTCTTTTATCCTTTGGTACCTAGAGCTGGTCACCAAAAAGAAGAGGGAAGAGAAGAAACATGGCAGAATAGACCTGTCGCCCCTGATTCTCCACTTATATCTTCACTCTTTCAAAAAATTTCCTGAAAGTCAAAAATAGAGACTATTCCATTGAAACTACAGAAAACAACTTTTGTTTCCCCAGTCACCATTTCAGTAAAAATATAGGCATTAGAAGTTCAGATATTCATACTTTCTCCAAAATGTCATGAAGCTTTGTTTTTCCTTCAGGGTCTGGAGAGAAGCATTTATGGCTGGGCCTGGTTAAGAATTCATAAACATCCCCTGCACTTGAAAAGGTGATAAACACCTGCATATTACATCATAATTACAAAACAGCAGTAAAAAAAATCCAGACGAATGCAAAACAAATTCACCTACCTTAGGTACAAACACAAGGCAGAGAGTAATGGTGCTGCAGAATATTATGACTAAAGCAACGATGCAGAACTGCACATTGGGTTGGTCCCGGGTCAGGAACGAAACAGCAGCACCGATAATGCACATTATCCCCACGTTGTATACACTCATTCCAATGTACTTGCTGTCATTCAAAGCAGGAATGCTGACATTTCGTGTCTCCCAGGCGAGGAAACACCCAAATAACTGAAATGGTAAAACAAGGAGAAATGAGAGTTTTAAGAGGAATTTGTTGTCATCCAGAAAAAGCACTAATTTAAACAGGTATGTTTTCCCACTTGACAAATATCAGCAATATTACAGCTCAGAGATATACACCTACCTTTTCCTCAATATCTAATTATCTGTGTGATTTGTTTTGCTCACTAGGACAGATTCCTGCTCAAACAAGAAAAGTGTGAAACTTAAAATTAGTCCTGATTCAAACAAATTTTTCTAAATGCTATGGTTATCTTTATTTTATATTTTAAATAGTTTTTAAAGACTGTCCTTCCTGCTTCTTTTCAAGGATTCCAGTAAAGATATAATGTGCATTGTTTTTTAGTTATTTTTAGCAGCTGTTCTCAATATACTCTTATCAATCTAGCTATTCATTACATGATTATCACCTACATTAATAAGCAGCAGTGCCAAGATGTGTCCCATGAGGGACAAATATACAATGTAGAAAGTGTCACCCGAGTTGTTCAGATTACAATTATAATGCCTTTTATTATAGTGGGAGTTGGTAATGGCCTTTCAATTGCAGTTGTCTAATGATTTCTGGCATAAAACATTCTTGTGGCAATTTTTTGTTTGCTTTTTTCCTTTGGTGTATTTTTAAGTTTTAGCTCCTTTGTTATTTGCAATATGCTTTTGCAATTCAGCAGGGGAAAGCCTTTAGTGGAAGGAAGCCATCTCCATCCCTTGAAATTTAATTAGATTTTTCTGCAACATGAACTGCTGCAGACAATTATTTTCTTCCTCCTGCATTCCTCAGAGGAGTTCTGGCAATGCAGTAAAAGCCTACACAAACTGAAGAGGTTGTAACTGGGTAACGCAGCCTGCAGCCTGGGCAAAGCCCCACAGGAGTGTAGGGTGCCTTGGGAAGCATGACAGACAGATGCTGTTGGATGGAAGGTAAGGACAGAAAGAGAAACTATCACTAAGGTCCAGGACATGGTTTCCATGTTTTCTAGCTTTTTTTCTGATCGCAGTGCAGGGACAGACAAGAAGGAGAAAGAACAAACGTGCATTCCCATTGACCTCAGTAGCCTTCCTCCCAGACCAACACATTTGTCCATTGCCATGTCATGGAGATAATGTTCTCTTTTATACAACTTCAATTTATGTGCAATCAAGGAAATTGGAGGTCAATGGTGATGCCATTTGGGGGATTAATTGCAGTTGTCTAGTATAGCTTACCCTCTATTCTTCTGTGTGTTTTTTTTTTTCCTATGTCAAATAACCTGGATTGGAAGAACAGTATTTGGATGCCAGACAAGCAAAAGAGATTAGAGAAATGGCAGATTGATGTTTGCTCTACAGTCTTGGGTTTCAACCCAAGTAGTAACACCGGGACACTGGTAATGCAAGTTTCCTAGATTATTTGCCTATTTTTAATCTCAAATAACAATGGCAACAAAGCCAACCACTTGTGACTCAGCTACTTTGCACTCCCACAGGCAGGCTGCAGCCTCCTATCTTCTCATCCAGGCCCTTCCAACCAGGATATGCTGCTGAGCTCCCAGCCCTGCCCTCCCTGAGCTTGTTTCATTGCTGGCTTATTTCATTGCCTTGCCTGCAGCACACATCACCCTGCCTCGTGTTCACGGGCAGAGCTGGCTGAGAGGCTTTGGCAGATTAGGCATCTACTCTCAGCCCATGGAATGTGGCAGGCTGCAGGGGCTTCCCAGTCCAGGCAAGGCATGTAGAGCCATTTGCTCAGCCACTTTCCAGTGCTGCTGTCACTGCTGCAATCCCTATCCAGATACATTCCCCAAGTGGCCTTTCTTAAGAATTGCAGGGAGAACAGTGGGGGCTGCTGCAGGCAGAGCATGGGAAGGGGATGCTCTTAAGGGGTCTCAGACATTCAGGCAGGGCAGCTGAGGTGAGTGAGCCCCTTATCAAGCATTGTGCCAGAGCAGCAGCTCATCCTCTGATTTTCAGAGCCCCTCTGGTAAACAAGGTAATCTCTCCAATAGGGAAGGATGCCGGCAGCACTCCTTTGCTGTTGGGTCTGGCACTGTGCACAGGCAGAGCAGGAATGTACAGACTCCTCTTCAGGCTCTGAGGAAGCAAATTGTCACTCTGTTCACCTGGGTGCATGGTGGGGGACATGCAGTGGCGGTACCTCTTTTTCAGGGCACAAACCTGTTTTCCCCCAAACCTCACCATCTCAGGGGTTGCCTGTTCTCCCCTCCTTGCACTCTTGGTGCTGCGCTACTCAGTTCTGCTGCAAATTTACATTTTGCCAGCCCTGAACTGACAAACAGGCTGGTCTGGGCTGAGCTCTTTTGAAGGGTTCAAGGAATCCTTGTCTGTATTTCTACATCACATTTTTAAAGGGATGAGATCCAGATTAACTACGGAGAACGTTTCTATCTTTTCATACTATGGTTAATTATTAATAAGATTTTTAGGGTTGTAGGTCATCCCTCACTCTCCTCCATTTCCCCCAGTATGAACAGATTCCATTCCAAAAGGATTATTCTGGGAAAACAGCCAACATACTTACATGAGGCCAGCACTTATTACAAATAATGGGGATGAATTTATAGCTGAGGTGGCTATAAAATGATCTGAAAGATCAATATAATGGAAAAAAGATCGTTTGAAGAGTGTTGTGGGGTGTTACAGTTTAGCCCATTCTCATTTATAATTGAGAACAGCATGGAAAATGGTTAAATATCTTTTGGATGAAAGGAAGATATATATGTATTTATACAATAATCAAAGAAAGGGAGAGGCTCTTGCAGCACATGGGTTTCCTCAGAACGAGACATTATAAATCTGGGAGCATTGTTTTTAATTTTTATTAGCATTTTGGGTAAAATGCTTGCCTCAGGAAGAGAGATCTCCCTTTCTAGAAGTCACAGCTCATCTTTGAGACTCAAACATGGATAAAAGCTGAGAGTTTTCTGCATCCTGCTGCCAGGGCAGTGGTGGTTGCAGAGGTGCTCCTTGTTTGCAAGGCACAGATGCCTGCAGGGCTCTGTGGGACTGGTAGATTTCTCCTTTGAGATAAAGTCTTCCTGAGGGAACTTCATGCTTTGCTTCTCCTCCACCTGCCCTTCCTATTTTACTCCTTCCCAAGGCTCAGACCATATGCACACATGAAAGATTCAGTTTTATGACTGTAGAAATCCTGTAAATCCCTTGGTAAAATCCTGTAAAATGGCTTGGCTGAGGAATGGAATGCAGACATTGCTAGTGAAAGGTGCAGCTTTCTGTGATTCCTTGACAACTTTAGAATATAAGACCTGGGAGCTACAGTTAAAAACACAGGCTCATAGTACCTAGTTCAGCTCCTCTTTACTCCTGGTACCTAAACTTTAAACATTCATCTTCCCAGATAATAAAATTACATTTCAAATTATGCCTGGGGAGGACCTAATTCTTGAGGCTGCTGTGGAATTTAAGAACTATTTGATATTTTTAGTCTGCCTGCTGGGACTTGCAAGGCAGCTGTCTCTCCTCCTATTGCTCTTAGAGGGCTCAGGCTGGTAAAGGTTCCTCAAGACTGTCTGCGGTTTGGGCCCCACACAAAATACATCAACAGGCATCTTCATTCAAGACAATGATGTAGTTTCATGTTTGGAGAATACAGCGCAATTCCAAATTTTGCCTGAGATGTGCTCCCTAACCCCAGAGCAGAGTCTGGCTTCAGAGGGATCTCTCAAACTTCTTTCAGAGCTGCTGAAATTAATTAATTGGGCACTTGCGTGGGATGTTAGTTCTGATCTCTGCTGAGAATTTTGGTTAAACAGTCTTTAGAGAAGGCTTGCATCAATAGACGTTGGGATGGAGGCAGGCAGATCTCAGCAGTGCTGTAGTGCTGGATCCAGAGAGGTGTAGGACACTTCTGTACCCAGTGCTTCACACCAGTTACAATTCCCATCCAGAGGCTTCTCATGAACCCCACACATCTCTGAAGGAGTTTGAAAAACTCAGGGCTACACATTCCCCTATAGAAAACTGTTGTCTAAGATTTAAGGACACTTCAGCCTACTGTCAAGCCTAGTGGCCTAATTTTAGTCCTTTTTGGATCTCAACCAATGACACTGAGAATGCAGATAGGAAGGCTGCCTACACCGTTATTCATGAACTTAAAGCCTTCTTCAGTTTTGGTGGTCTAATACACACATCTTCTTGATGTAGAAAGTGCCATAAAATATTGGTTTGGATTTTCTCAGAAGATATGGGCAGCTGTACAGGCAGGATTGGTTTGTTTCATCTTTTGTTTGAGGGTAGGCAGCTTCCATTTGACACTGATGTACAGTATTGCCTTTGCAGCTGTTTGTATGGTAGGTTTAGACTGTGTTGTCAGTGCACCTAAAAAGGCTGCTGTGAGAAAGTCTACAGTGAGAAAACCACTGTATAAATTTGCGGAAAACAGTATCTGAAGACAACAGGATTGTATCACTGTGATTAAAGATAGAATAGTGATCACTAAAAGAAATTTGTGTTAAAATGTTAGAAGTGTAACAGGTGTGTATGGAGAATATTATATTAGTGTTTAGATTCAACAGGCAAACTTTAATTAAACAAAATATTGTAGTGACCAAATTTTGATACCTGGGAATAGAATAAAAGTGTTTGTAACTGAAGTATTGGAAAACCCTTAACACTGTTTCTTAGAACTCTACCAGCTGGTTAATTTTAAATGTAGTTCATGAGAATTACTGTTAAACACAGTAACAATTGCTTGGATCTACAACATATATCAATGCAACCAAGGGCCTAATTTGCTATTTGATTGCACAGACTGTCACATGACAGGAAAGAAATTATTTATTCATCTCCATTGCTCTGTACTGCTCTTAAACCATTTTTTAAATGTTTCATTTCAAAGTCATGCTGGCTTAGGTTATGAACAGTATTAGGAAAGAAAGATAGAAAAAATTACACTAAAGCTATATGACAAGAGCAGAGAAATACCAGAGGAAAAATCTCCAATCTTGTCAGAAGTCATGCTTGCCAATAACGAGGGGATATGGTTTTGGAAAGATTATATATTGGACCAGGCTGCAGCTTTGCAGAAAATTGCTGTGTTATATTAGCACTGACCCTGTTCACTAGTACATTGTAACCCTGCTGTGCCACATAAAAGAATAAAAGCAAGCCTTTTCTTCAAAGGTTTTACATCTGGAGATTTTTGTTTGTTTTGGTTTTGTTTCTCCTAGCTAGATTAGTGTGAGATTTCCCCTCCTGGTCCCTTTAATCCAAGACAGTCCTAGACCCTGACCTGGAACAACCTTTCAGCCTGAAGTAATTGTGAAGCTTTGATTTGTACATTTCTCTATTCAGGTTCATTCATTAAATCCAAATCATCACAGACACAAGTACATTTTTATTTCAGTGAAATGGCTGCAGATATTTTTCAATTAAAAAAAAGGGAATTTTGGTTTTCATATTTTCACTCAAGAATTGTCCAGTACAAAATACTGAGCAGCCTTCAGGAAGATGCACAGAAAAGTGACTTTTTTTTTAATTACCTGTACAATAAGTAAGGTTAGAAAACTGAAAGACAAACTATTCCCTTGTATGTCTCTTACCTTCACTGTCAGTACAATCTGATGTTAAACCATTGCTCACTCCCCTGATCTGTCGTGAGTTAGCTGTGTATTTAGTTAATTTTAACAAAGCTGCTCTGGATAGACATTACTAAAGGGAAGCTTAATATTTCTATTGAGCATTAGGACAAAAGCTAAATATTGATTTTAATTGCAAGATATGCATATTCAGCTACTCATCTGAAGGACTTTCTTCTTCAAGGTCTTGGCAAAATCCTTTATGCCCAGTGCAAGACAGAAAAGCTGCACAAAGCTATGGACACTAACAGGCATCCAGATTTAATTTCATACTCCAGCCTCTCAAACCAACAGGTCAATATAATATTTTCCCCTCTTTCCATTCAGAGTATATTTGACTTTTTGCATGAAAATTCTGCTTAGTCATGAAACAATTATAGTAACTCAATTGAAACAAATACACAACTGGTCATTATCAAATATCCATTTGGAATAGCTTTCTATTGTCTCTGGCATAAGATTACCACAATCACAGCTCTGTAAAGAGGTGAAGCACCTCTGCTAAAAGCCAGTGTGTGCTACAGTTTAAATCAACTTCTGCTATACAAAAACTGATGCCAAGAGACATGTAAGAGAATATTGAACTATCTGCAGCATTTCAAAAATATATTTGAAGTTTCCTTAGGGTCATATTAGGGAAAAATTTATCCAACAAAAACATATGGATACGTGGCTTTGGATGCTAAAATACTGTCCATGTTTTATTGACGAAATAATAAATATATGGTATAACTATAAACTACTTTCCCCAACCACAAAGCTTGATTATCTTCCTTTCTAATTACTGCAAGATGGGACAGATGGGTCCCACCATATATATGAGTAGGAATCATGCAAGTTAATTGATAAGGAGGTAGAGCCTTCTTCTGAGTTCTCTTTTTGTTCATGAAGGAAATTTAAAAGAATGCAAATATATGTGTTAAAAATCAAAGGTATTATCAAAAAACAATGGGAAATTTTAACATAATCTGAAAACTATTCAACTTTTCTACACATAGAATTTATTAGTTTTATAAAGTAATTAATTAATAATATGGTTGATATAATCTCATAAAATAATTGGGAGGGACTTGTGGAAATAATCTAGTGCAACCTCCTGCTCAAAAATCAGACTCAGATGTGAGTTCAGTCCAGAATGTCCATACTTTTATCCAGTCTGGTTCTGGAACTTTTTAAGGACAAAGGATGATCAAACTCTCTGGGTGAGCTGCTCCACTGCTTCCTTTTCCTTAGTGACAAAAAAAAAAATAAATTTCTTTACCTCCAGATTTCATTGAGTAAATATAAAATAAGAGTAAAATAATAAAAGGAGGAGCATGTGTTGCACACCACAGCTGTACTGTTCCTACCTAGCTCCTGGGCTCGACACACACAGAGGGCTTAAGCACCTGCAACAGTAGTGAGAAGCTGCATCCAACACCCAGCAAGGACAGCCAGACCATCCCTCAGTACCACCTGCAGGTACCTAAATGCTGCCAGTGGCCAAGTTTTCTGCTGGATATTTGTGAACTGCTTCCTGTCACAGAACCAGCATCTGCTCCCCCTCCTGCCTGCTGAGGCAAGAGCACCAAGTGCTGACTGAAGACTGGGCTGCAGGGCACTGACTGGTACCCAAGATCTAAACCATGGTACCTAACTCCTTTTTTTGAAAATCTACTTCCAAGTGCATGAAAAAAATGGAAAAGTAATGTTTATGTATTAGCCAACAAAGCAAAGGAAGCCATTGGAGAGGAAGAAGGGGTAGCAACAGGTATATTTACAAAGAGCAATTGAAAGATGTTTGTGTACGTGCTGTAAATTATCTGTCGTAAGCTGCACATGTGTAAAAAGGCTATTCTTACTTTAAAAATTGTTTTGGCTGTTGTGGCATGTAAAACAAGTAAGCAATAAAACTGGCCAAAGACTGGGCACAACATAACAAAAGTTGAAAAGTGGAAATTCATAATAATGATTATGAATGGAAGATCTAAAATAGAGATAATGGAAAGGTAAGTTAAATGTACAGTAGTAAATGAATGGCTAGCAGCATTAACAGAATTCATAGGGATTTATGAAAATGTGAGTTGAGAAAAATGAATCGTAATGATGATTCATTCTTTGGGAGATGACAAATTCAATAGTAATGATGCATGATAAGATATGCTTAACAAGGGGTTTTGTCCTACATTTACACAGAGATGGAAGAGTCCATTCACATCTTTCGAAAACAGTGAAATGCAGCTTACTCCAGCAGCAAGAGAGAGCTCTTGAAAACTCTGTCAAGACAAGCTGCTGTAATCACAGAGATCCTGTAACCTACATGCAGTAGTTTTACGAATTGATTTAGAAGTTGCCTGGACTGCTGGGCTTAATTGTTGATATTTATTGGAATTCTGGCAAAGCTCCACTTAAGATACAAAGAGGCCATATGGGAAAAGACAAAGTGGAACACCCTCAGTGATTACAGAGCTATTACCGTAATTTCTACCCTAAGCAAATTAATGAAATGGCTGACACATGAACTCAGCCAATAAGTGGGGGGGGGGGGGGAAGGGATAGCAATATAATTCAAGTTGCTATTATTTTTATTTTTAAATGAGTTTGCAAGACTGAATAAAGGTAATTACATTCATGCAAGATACATGGATTTCCCAATAGTGTTTGTCTTAACACTGCACAGTATCATTATTTGAATACAGAATGCTATAAAATCAATGCAACAAATTTAAACTAATTGAAATCTATGTGATGGATCTCAACATATAACTATTAATGAGAAACTACTTAAAAAGGAATTTTTAAAAAAAAATTAGCTTAAGCTGTCCCAGATATGTATATTTACTTGGAGGAGATAATAACATGGCTGAAAATGATGCAGAAGAAACAGAGGGTAAGTGTGGTAGACAGCTCACAGAAAGATTATTAGAGAAATCACGGAAATTTGGCTCAATGCAAGAAATTTGCCTAGAAATAAGGACATCAGGTCATTTTACAGTAAGAGGGATGGATAACATATATGTAAGACCCACCAAAATTCAAGGCTTGGAAGTAAGATAAATTCAGCTTAGCAATTACAGAGCCTTAGGAAGCAGTGGATTATTTCAGACTTTAAATTAAGATTGAACATTATCTCAAGGATCTATTTTAGTTGAATTAATATTTTCTTTGCCTTCTAAATAAATTACAGAGTTGTGTTGAGCAGTATATCAACTATAGTGAAATGCTGGAATATGAATAGTTAGAAGAAAATAAATTTCTTATTCTTAGTGACATTTATCAAGTCCCATCATGAATATGCATTATTTTTTTCCTATCTCAGTAAAGAAATACAGATATGTTCGTTCTTGGCAAGGTTAGCTAAGGACAACACATTAAAAACAGCATATGAGAAGTGGTCACTGTTATTAGTTATGGCTTAAAACCCCCTCAATTAACACAGGGCAAAAATAGAATTTCATACAGAGGGCAACAGTCAAGCTCAATATATATTTTTGCCTCAAAAGCCTGTTTCTCAGCAGCTGAATAACAGGTACCTGTAATAAGATATCAGGAACACAATGAAACTTCCAACATATATACACCTTGAGTCTAATGATAACTCCAAGCCTTATCAGGAAGAGAGGAATCAAACAGTAGACAAGACTAATGTGTGTGTGATTAATAAGCAAAGCATTCTAGGAGTCCAGTTCTGGATGAGATAAGTATATATATATATATATATATCTATCTATCAATCTATCTCTCTCTCTCTCTCTCTCTCTCTCTATATATATATATATATATATATATATATACATATATATATATATATATATCCCCAGAAAGACGTTAGTGCACTCCCTAATAATGCACCACCAGCAAGTTTAAGATGGTGTGTCTTGAATCATCCTTTGGAATATATGAAAGAAAGGTGCTTTTCAACTGTGTCTGCCCCATCAAAAATCAAAATAATGCAACTGACTCACTGACATGCTGGTGTTCAGGCATATGTTGGACTCGATCACAGAAGCATTTTCAGCCTAATTGATTCTGTAATTCTGTGATGGTCAACACGTACACAAAGACAGACCTCAAACTTGTTTGCAGCCTTTTCGGTGCTGAGCTTGAGATGGGAGAAAACAGTGAATCCTCTAGGTATGGACAATTGGAGAAGACTAACACATTGGTCATTAAGAAGATTAATAAAATGGTAAAGGCAGAATTTAGGATGGTAATTTTCCTGTTATTCTCTAGTCACCTGAGGAATCTGAATGTAATAACTGAGAAGCCTTCATGCAGAGTAAGCATTTCCTCACATCCCTTCAGAGGCAATTGAAGAATTGTGAATCTGACTTTAAGAGTTTGCTAACTTTAATGAAGAGGGAATCAGTGTATCCTGTTAAACAATGCCTTCCCTTATTTTTCCATTCCTTGCCTTCTCTGCCCTTTCCTGCCCTTCTGTGCTCTGCCCTACTCTGAGTGATTCATTCACTGCAACAGTGCATTTAAGCCATCAGAATGGACAGTATTGCTTTTACTTCAAGACAAAAAAGAAAGGAACTTTTTTAGGTTAACCCCATTTTTTATATTTCCATTTTGAGACAAGAGGTCACAGTAAATAATTTTGGCCCAAGTAAAGCAATTTCACCTTAAATATTGCATTGTGCTGTAATTAGCAATACTAGCTCTTTGGTATATAGCATGTTAAATTAGATATGTGTTTTATTATTAAAAATCACAGATTTTTGTATTAGCTAAACCTTCATAAAATTATACAGTAACAGGAGAGGTTTTGTTTTTTTGTTCTGAAGGCAAAGTATGTGTGGTGTACAGAACATCTTTAATGATGAGATAAAATGCATCAATTCTGTTGTCCTCATATCACTCATCCACTCATCATAGCAATTATTTAAATGATCCAGATGAGTATCTTTCTTTTTAATATGTAGTGATTTGTGTGTTAAGAGGGCACTGGAGTAATAAAAAGTGTGTGTTTCACTGGTGGTTATGAAACAGTGCCTGAAATTAGTGAGTAATGGCATACGTAAAATAAATAAGATACTAATAGCACTTAAGCTGAATATTATAGATATACCACAAACCAAGAAATTCAATAGTGAATTGAGTATTTTTATATGCATATATGCAAATATTATTGTCTAATAATGTAAAGGCATTTGCAAAATAGGTTTGCAAATTATACTTGCAGACTTAAAGAGAGTCACATATCTTGTAGAAAATAGCCTAACATACATTCTGACAAAATAATGTAGGGCAAAGGACTAGAACCCAAGCAGTTTGACTATAGTCTAACACCACTGAAACTTGAAACCTCCGAGAAAGTTGACTGAGAATGTATATTTGAAATATTTTAACTGAAAACGTTGTTTATTTAAAAAACAAAACTCCCCCCCCCCAAGTTGTTTGAATTTTACTGTGGCCCCTGTGCTGGTCAATGTCACGGCTCCCAGCTTGTGGCACCCTTCAGGACACAAATTCCTTGATGCTGTGCTACATGCCAAGGTGAATGTGCATCCAGAGCCACCCCAAGCTGACCAACCAGTAAGGCATGCTGCGGTGTGGAATCTCTCCTTATTCCCGATCCCTTTGTAGAGAGCACATGTGTCCTAGCTCTTTATTTCCTACTTGGACATTCTCTGAAAGGGAGGCATCTACACCTAAAGTTGTCACTTCTTTATTTCTTTTTCTTTATTAGATGGAAAGCTGAGAAGGTTTCTTTCTGGCCAGTAGCTCAAGGATCAGAGCTCTCACCTGGAGACACTGGATGCTGGTGGCTCCTTGCTTGAAGGCTCACCCCAGCAGAGTGGTCTGACCATAAAAAAACTGTTTAGAGTTTACAGAAAAAAAACTTCTCATCCCTCCCTGCTGAACCTCATATTGGATATTTAAAGACTTTTCAGCCTGAAAAAAGCAGCATGAAAAGCAGCAGGGATCATCAGAGCAGTCACTTATAGGGGAGAGGGAAGAAGAGGACTCCAGGCACCAGCAGTCCCCTCTGGGCAGCAGCACCAACCATGGCAAGTGGAAGCAGCTGATCCAATCTTTCCCCGGTGTCCTAATGAACCAGCATGCTCCAAATGCACAGAACAGATTGACCCCTTCAGGCAGTGTAAACTAATGGCTGTCAGGCTTAGGATCCAGATGGGGCTCAACTTTAGGTAGGTGTTCTGCTGGTCAGTGCTGTCCATATCAGATGTTTTCAAAACCTTCAGGCTCAGGAGCTTCTAATCACTAACGGTCACCTATACAGTTTCTTTTTTTTATTATTTTTTTTTATTTTATTTTTAAACTATCAAGCCTCAGGGTCCCTGGTTCTTGAGATCTGTTTTACTTACTACATTTTTTTATGGAGACTGGCTTCAGTGACAAAAGGTTTATTTTGATTCAGGCCCCAGATTAATCTTGTATCTCATGACTATTCCTCAAATACATTAGGAACTAAGAGGCAAACATCTTGGACAACCTAGTTATACCTTTTAGGAGAACCTTCAGGAATTCGGAAGATTTGACTTCTTTATTTACAAAGTTGTCTCATTTATAGACCCATATTTTCAGTACCAAATTTCTCAGTTTGTGGTATATTCATAATATTCTGCTTAAATGCTACCGATGTAATTTATTCTACGCATACATACATCCACATATTACTGTCTAATGAACACTAGAACAGATCTGATTATGGAAGTTGTACTCAAAGCAGTTTTTACTCACTGCCAGCCATCAGGAAAGCAAAGATAATTCAGTTCATGCCTATCAGTAAATAGCAGCTTGAAGCCAGTGCTGTGCAGAAGAAGCTGTGCTTACCATGAGCAGCCCTTTGTAAGCATAGACAATCCCAAGCCAAATGGTCATGTGGGTGTTTTCGCAGTGCTCCAGGATTGGTCGGATGGAGATGTCTCTGCCTGCAGGGTCCGGCTGCGAAAAGAAAAGGTGAAATATTTGGACTCAGATTTCCTTTGCTTCACACCTCAGTGGTACTTAGCTCTGTTTCAGTAGATTGAGGATGTGTAGGATACAGAGTGGACAACTTAAGAGTAACTTGTGGTGACAGCAGACCCATGAACCTGCAGAGAAATACAGTAAAAAGCAAGGATCTGAGGAAACATCTGCTTGATAGCTACTGCCTGCTGAGGTCACATCTGCTGCAAACCTGAAAGAAAATATCTGAAGTCACTCTGTGTTTAACAGTGTCAGTCATATTTATCAGCTTTAGGACATCTACTTTTTCTATAAGGCAAACAGCTTGAAAGCACAGGCATGAAAACTAATGTATTCAAATTTCTCTTTCACCTGCAGTCCTTGTGTCATTGGCAAATGGCTGATAAACAATATTTGAAACATTGCTTCAGGTGGTTTTTCATTCATAACCATGAGCTAATCAAAGACTATCTAAACTGTAGCAGTAGCTTTGGAGAGATGACAAATCATGAAAAAACAAAACAAAGCAAAGCAAAGAACCCCCCCAAAAAAAAACAAAACAAAAAAAAAAAGCCCCAAACCCCCAAAAAACCATACCCAAAACAACAACAAAAACCCCCACAACAAAACAAACAAAAAACCCCCCAATGAACTGTTTTTTAGAGCCAGTGATTGCCCATGCTAAATAAAATATTGCAGTTCTCTATTTATTTTGAAAAGGAGATTGTATAATACTGCAGAATCAAGAGGACTTGGAGACAATCAGAAGTGTTTGTATGAAGGAGAAGCAATAACAAAGGCTCAGAGAAATCTGCAAGAACCACCCCTTGACCTACTCACACCTTTTTTTTTTTTTTTTTAAGCACAGGAGAAAGAACAGTTGACACACAGAGAAAAGGGTTACTAGCTACTATGCTGTATGCAACTAGAATAGATATTAGGGTCTGGTCAAACTGCTAGACTGCTTTTTAATGGTGTACATTGTTAAGGAACACAATGATCTTGTATGTGATTCTAAGAGAACTTGTTTTAGTTACATAGTGCAGAGCACTCCTGTTGGCCATTGTGAGATGCATGTACCTACATTCTGCTGTGTTTACAGAAAGTGCTGAAATACTGAAAGCTATTTTTTCCTTTCTACTTTGAAAGAATGGATTTGAGCTTCAGCCAAACTAAGATCAACCCAGATGTAGCTTTCTGTACCTGGTGGTCCCAGTGGGCTTTTCAATTTTCCTTTTTTTGTGAATAACACATGTAAAATGTTTCATGTAGAAGTGTAATGATTATTATATAAGGGAAAATAATGTTCTCACTAACTGAAAATTAGAATTGTGCATGGAAGAACTTTGGGGAGATCTGAATAATTTCCTAAGGATTATTTTTTCTTCCTCTGATGAGGTATGACTTCTGCTATGTATTTCAGTGGTCACAGCAAAAATCTTCAGTTCACTTTCTTCCACTGGTATCTTTGTATGTGAGGCGTTTCCCCTGACCTCATGTAAAAAAAGTGAGAAAACCCAAACAACCTTGTGCTATGATGCACTGCACAGTGAAACTATTCACAATTTTCTTTGCAAAGCCTCCAGTAGGCAAATCATTAACATTTAAAACCTTTTCCTAACCTGAACTTCTGTAGAAAACCTAAATGGAAAAATAAAGCTCTTGGAAAAAAGGTGTCCTAAAATAAAATAAGATAAAAAACAAGGCAGCAATATTAATTCTCCCAAAGAGCTTATGACTCCATTCTAATGGTTGTTGATGGCAGGCAAACAACCATTAGCTGAAGAACTGAAATGACTGAGAACATTAAGTGTCATCACAACATTTAAGAAGCTACAAATGTTTGTCTGGGGATCAGTTGAACTACCTCATTCTCCCTGATCAATGACAGAAGCCCAGTGCTAAAATTTAGGTGCACTGAAAGCACATTTTCATGTCCAAGTTACAACCTAATATGTTTATCATATTTTTTTCTATTATGTAATAAACTTCACAGGACAAATAATTCACACTGAGCTCTGAATGTGTTACTGTTGTGTCAGCAGGACTGTCCTACAGAGAAATTTTTCTAAAAAGCTCCATCTCTTATGGTCTGGAATTACAGAAGTGACATAAAATTTAAGGTTTTCATTGTGAGAGTGTTTTCCTTTTTTTTTTCCTTCACACTGGTGAATCAGCAGAGGACTCTCTCTTTGCTTTCCCAGTTCCACATCCCTCCTGCCAGGTATTTCTTCTATTTCAGTTTCCCATTCTTCTGAAGCAAGAAAATGTATATATAATGAGGAGTTTCACCTGGTGTGACAGACGATGTCATGTGGTTTGGTTTCCTTGTTCATGGACTGAAAACTCTAATCACGCCTGGAGAGAAGGATTCCTCCACTTTTAAGTAACTATAAGTAATTGGAATATTTCCCTGTTTTGAGGAACATTAATGAAATGAGAACTCCTATTTAGTTTGTGGCAGATTATATGTTTCTATATTTTTATATAATTTATATATTCTCTAATGAAAATTTACTTCAAAACTGGAAAGTGTATATCAGTTTATTATTCAACTCCTCTCTTTTAAGATCCAGGCACTAAAATGATGAAGTGGAAAACATAATTTATTTTCAAATACTATTAGAGAGTAAGCATCGTTTCTTTAGTAGGAAGATTATCAGGTTTTATGAGGCATGATAGTTCAAAATCAATGTTAATTATGTAAAACAGTGTGTTCAGGTTTTTTTGTGAAATAGGAAAATCTTGGAAAGTGCTCTAGGTAGACCAGGGAAAGAGAGAATATTGATTGCAGAAAAAGTGTACATGGGGCAGCACTTCTTTCAAAAGACTTTCAAGACCTGCAAGGTGGTAAATTTTTTGAACAAAAATTTGCTGAGGTCCTGTGCATGTGGGGTTAAATGTTGGCAGGTAGCAGTAATTTTAAAGTGAATGGATTTTGCTGATTACTTACCACTACTGCAAAATGACATTTGTGTTCTACTGCTTTTAATTTGCCATTCTGTTTCTGCACTGATTTTGCATGAATTAACTAATCATAGAAAAAAGCAGGGTTAAAAAAACATATGATATTTTCTGATGTCAAAAGAATTTTTGAAAACTCTACAATTACAGCTGAATGGGGCACTTGACTGACCTCTCTAATCATCCACCATTTGTGCACTTTGTTATTGCTTTAGAGAGGATGACAACATAAATGCTACCAGTGATTATATATGTACTGGAAATTTGCCCTTTCCTTTTATAGAAAACAATCTCAATGCCCTTCAGATGTCATTCTCAAAAGCCTGAAGACCTCCTATCTTGTGATTAGGCTGAAGCTTTCCTGCCTCTTCTGAAACCTAATAAGGTTTCTGACATTGACATCCATTTCTGGAGTGCTTTCAGCAGATGAACATAAATAGTTTAATCTGTTCACTTCATACAAGAGTTGTGTATCATCACCAGTAAAAGGCTTGTTTTACATGAGATCTGCTAGGTATAGAAAGCAGCCCAAACCAATAAACAGATTACCCACAGAATTCTGATATCCCCTGTGTGTGTGTGTTTAAAGTATTATTAGTCAATTCTGTAGTTCCATTGCCTTTTCATTTTCTTTGCTCTTCAGTCTTCTGGGAGGGCTGGCAGGTCCTTGTCATAACAGGTGAGTGATATCCTAGGTGGGAACTGGCAGATTGAGAAGTACAGCTTAAAACTATCAGGGACCATCAGGAAAATATGATTTTTATTTCATTTTAATTATTTTATTTTATTTTTAAATCTGTAAGTGAAATTTCTTAGTGCTTATTATACTAGCCAAAATCCCTCTGGAAAAGGCAGATATTTGTATGATGACTAATTTACCTTCCACTTATTTTGTGTCTTTATTGTTATTCCTTTTCTGTAGCTTCGCAAAGGTTTTAAAAGGAGAAAGGGTCTCTGTTCCCTGAGGCATTTTATCCAGCAAATATCTGTGAAGAACAGACTGGGCTAGCACACAGTATCCAAAAGTCCTTGACCTTCCTGAGGCAGTTTTTCTACACGCTCTCCTCACCGGGTCCCTTGGCCAGGAGGGCAGCAGAGGATTCTGTTTGCAGCGCCGTGGCGCTGCTGCTGCGTGACAGAGCTCCCCGGGGTCAGTGTCAGCAATGCTCAGGACATTGCAGCACACCCCCAGGGTGACTCTGGCCACTTCTGAAGCTGAAGCACTTTCGCCACTGAGACAGGCACAACGTTAGGCCTCAGCCTTTTCCAAAGGTGGGAACATAAGGTAAATAGTTGCAACTTCTATTTACTATGTTTAAAAGAAACTGCGTGCTTCCCACAGTACAGGAAAATGCAGGATCATACTCTTCTGTCACGCTGTTAAAATGGCCTTCATACACCATCCCACTCTGTTTTATCTTCCCTTTAAATGGCTTCAACTGAACTGGCATAATGACTGTATACTACAGCTAGTTTGCAGTGTCAATTAGATATCTCTGGCATCTTTAAGCAGTCATATGGAGCTCACATGTGATTCCTTGTCTTAAAACTCAGACTTTGCTGAATTAGAAGATCGTTCTTACTTCTTAAATTCACCTTTTTTTTTTTTCCCTCCCAAGGATAATTATAGTTGGTTTAAACTCGGAATTCTGTAAAGGTGCTTCATAAAAGGATTCAAACAGTTGGAGCACGCAGTGTGAAATTGAGAGCCAGGCTCTTAATTACTGATGAAAAGAGAAGGATCAGACACGGTCAACTTTTTGATTACTTAATAATTTGTGGGTATTTTTAGAGCAAAACAGCTGATGTGAACAGTGATATGAAGAAGAGATTTTTTCCTTTTGTTTCATGTATTTTTTACTTTATGCAGTCATATTTTCCATTAATGAAAAATAGGAATGGCAATACTAAGTTAGGGTAGCTCATTTGGAATGTCTTCCAATTAAAAATTTGGTAGGCAACCTAGAATAATAGGGAACCTTGTTTGTCTTTGTTGATACCTGAGCTTAGGTTTGGGTACATTATGGATCCTATTTTATGGCACAGAGTATCTCAGCAAAGCACAAAACTATTACTGAATTGTTGCAGTCTAGCAACCAATTTATTTTCCCTCCAATGTTAATTGAGAATTTTGGACATTTCTGTAACATTCTAATGATTGAAGGATGAGGTATGCAGTGTTTCAGGACACAAGCTGTCTTACACAGGTCTGAATACACACCCCTTGCCTCTTTGACATGAACTAAAGGATTTCTTTACGTTATCCAAGGGGATTAAAGGGTATTTTTTGCTTCATTCATTTTCTTGTTATACTGAAATCCAGTTCACCACCCCACCTGAGTCAATGGACTGGACTTTAGGCACTGTCTGGCTTCACAAATAATTCAAAAATTAAACTATTCCCACAATTCAATATAGCAATATATATGTTTATATTGTAACTCCTAAAACCTTAATTCCAAGTGGTATTTTAGTATGAGATAGCAATTCAGTAATGGTTAGCTTGCAATCATGGCACAACAAAATGACACTTGCTGGAACACCAACATGATTATCCCCTTTTTTTATTCAGTCCTTTTCTCAATTTGGTTTTCTAAAGAATAAAGACGTACCATATAAACCAAGGAAAATGTACTGATATGTCTGGGGTCTTCAAGGATATTGACGTTGCTATTTTACATCCCTCAGCTTGTTGCATGTACAGAATCCAGGTCTAAATTTCCAAGTGAATGGGATTGAAGACAGACAGGAAACCTCCCTTCCTCCCCCAAAATGTATTAGAGATAGCCACTGTAATTCCTATTATCCCAAAACACCAAGGTTTGATAATACAGACATAGTGATATCATCCTGCAATATATTTAAAAGAAAACTACTTTTAAGGTCCCCATCTGCCTCCTGTACAAATAATTCCATAAATCAGTCAGCATACATACTGTAAATTAGTCTGATTTAAAGATGATAAAATGCCAGAAGAACTATTTATAAACTCATGTATCATGAATTTGTCCATACATCTATTTGTAGAGAAAATCCCCCATCAGCATTATTTATAACATCACTTTACTTAATGACTTTTATTTTCCTGTTGTGGTGGTTCATTTTTGTTTAAATGAAACTGTTTTTCTGAGAGGCAAAATGTTCCCAGAGATTTCTTGCTATTTTTACTAATATCATCTCCTATTCCAAGCAGTTTCATTTATTTGCATTAACATAAAATTCAAAATAATAGTTTAGACTGAGTCAAGAAACCTCTGTGATGTCTGCAAACAATCAAAACTAGGAAATAAAAGGGAACAGGCAAAATTCTCTTGAATTGTGGAGAGTTTTAAACAACTGTGACTGAGTCTTCCCACTCAGCACTCAGCTATCGCTTCAGTAGAAATTTTACATCATCTTATTTCCTCAGAGAATGTTGCCCCAATTGCATATCTAGTGACTGGATAATGAAATTTTTCTGTGTATGTGCATGGAGACACAGGGACAAGCGTTACAAAGGCTTAATAAAGCACTCGGCAGTAGAACGCGTGGTTTCCTTTGCAGGGAGGGCAAGGGGCCAAGGCACATAAGAGAAGTAGGTCAGAAGAATGAGGAACTCTGTTACTACCCAGACCCTCTTGCACTGTAGATTCTTCCAGAAATGGACAGTTCCTGGTATCAGCTTCACAAGATGAATATTTTCCCCTCCTTTCCTGTGAAGCTGCCAAGAATTGTGGTTCACAACCCAGACTTGCTGTTCCTTCTAGTTTTTGTTCCTTTCCTAGGTAGATTTCCTGCTGTGCTGAAGGCCATGCCAGGCACTCCTTTTGGTGGCTGGAGCAATTCAATGCCTCCTTGCTTATGGTAATGGAAACAGACAGCATTCTTGGGAAGGACAGCAAAGGCAGAAAGGAGAACAGTGGAGTGAAACCACAGAGGACAGCCAGGGACAAACTCTTTGGGTGGCCCCAGCTGGAACCAAGGTGGAGGCTGTTTTTGTAATTAATTTCCTAGTGGGCAGGCTTTGAGTTGTAAGTAAGGATATGACTTACTGCCCATTATGTGGCACTCAGAGAAGCTGGATTTAACGCTTTTCCTGTAAACAAGCCAGGCTTGCACCCAACAACTAACAGAATCTATCATCAGTTGCTTCTTCTTACAAGAAAAATCAGGTCCTCAACTGTGCCCAGCTATTTGGGTCAAGGAGGACAACAATCTCATGTCTACAACTGTCTTATATTTTCTGTTTAGTGCTATAATTCCCTTGATTTATGTATTCTAAAAATATTTATCACTATGCTTATTTGCATTGTAGTAACAACAACAAATGGACACTGACTTAATTTAGAAAGTGAAAAATCCATTCCCTAAGAGGATTTAAAAACATATATACCATGTGTGGGAGAAGAGAGAAGCATAAAGTAGGGTTGTATGACATTTTCAGAGGCAAACATCAGCAGAGACCACTGCCACCCTATGCAGACACTGATAAATTAATAGTTTCTGGGCTGTGGAAAAAAAAAAGAGATTATTTCTCGACATTAGGAACCATTTTAATTCCCTTTTTTTTTTCTTTTTATGTTCTCCAAAATTATAAGATGATGGTGCATCAACCTATTGGAGAATTGTATTGCTATTTTTATGACTGCACTAAGACATAATTCAGGAACTGCTGTAGTAAGGGGAGGTTTTTATTTTCAAAAATTTTGAGCAAAATCTTTAATTTTTAAATCCTGATAAGTCCATTCCTTAATTTCATCATGATGACTGAAGCAGAAACACCTAATTCTCTTCCATAAATCCTTCTAAAATTAGGTAATTCAACTTCCCCAACACAAAAGCTGCTTTCTCTTCAATCAACTCCCAGTTTCTTGTTGACAGCCAAACATAAGGTACATCTCAATGTACAGAAGTACATGAAAACATTTGTCTTTCATAAAAATTTTGAAGATTTTGATTTTTTTCTCCCACTTTGCAACTAGTAATCTCTCAGATATAACATTTTTGCATACAATTTTCATGCAAAAATGAGTGGATGAATAAATCAATAAAGGTCAGGTCAAGAGAAATATTTTGATTACTTCAAAAGATTTTATTTTGTTTTGACCTTTTAAAATTGATAACCTTCTTTGGTGTAACCTAACTCCATTCTGATAAGAAAGGTCATGTTGAATTCAAAAGAAATGTTCTTTAGTTAACAAAGGTCAACAAGAGTATTTTAGCGCTTATTCCTACCAAAATACTTCTGCATGGGAAAATGGACTGAGACTACCTTTTTTGTTACAAGTATATGAATCTTATGGCTACTCAATGTTTTCTGAGAAAAGCATCTCAATACTTAGGGAATATCATCAGCAATGAGCTTGTAAATCCGTGTTCTTGATGGATTACTTCTGAAGATTCACACTGGCCAGTATAACTGAACCTAAATTAGAGCAGTGAAACCAGTGAATAAACCACACATCTTTGCAACTTTTACAGACATAATTATGTCAGCAAAGCTTACAGGGAAAGGCAGGTGATTAAAGGTGTACAAAGTATGCCTTTATCTTTGATAGAATTCTGTTTCAACACTGAAAAATGTAGGCCTAAACAAAAATTACACTTGGAATCTTAAATCAATGTCCGTCCTGCTTTGAAGAAAGACTCTGAAATGAGGCTTAATATTTCACAGCTATATTGACATTACAGTTAAATCAGAGTGTCTTGCTAGCTGTCTCATCTTCAGTAAAACACAAAATATAGATTTTCATATTCATATTTCAACTCCAGTTTGAAATAAAACATCCTGTGACAATAAACCTATATAGCTCTTGCTCAGCCAATTGTATTGACTGTAGAAAAAAATAGCCCTAATTTTGGTTCTGTTGTCTAAAATGAAATATCAGGTTCCTTTAGTTCTTACTATGTTTTGTCTAGTAAATTTAAAGTCTGAATAACAAAATTTTCTTGCTGTGATTTTGCAGATTTTGACCCAGTAAACTCTTAATGTAGTCCTTGATAAACTATGCCTTGAGCTCGTGTTTCACTGTTGACATGTTTTAGCTTTAACCTGCCTTATTGGTCTTCACTGGACCAGCACATTTCCTGAAATCTGAGGAGTGGAATGGAGTATGCTTAGCTGTCAGAGCTGCCTTACAGACATGTCCAGGATTAATACCACCATAACACCCAAGGTCAAGCTAGACCAAAGTGTATATACGTAACCATGAAATTGTTACAAAGGTGCCACAAAATCTCTCAATTTCTCTTTTCTCTACTCTAAATGAACACAGAAATGTGATGATAGTTTAAAAGCTGTAGAAAAGAAACAAGATAATCTTGAAATCTTATTCACCAAGTATTTATCTTGATTTCATAGGAATACTTTACATGAGTGAGAACCCATTATAGTTGCACTAAGCTACCTTGAAAGCTACATGCCCCCAAAACACAAAAAGAATAGCAGTTACAGGGATTTTTGTTTTTTCCATGACATCTTTCTTCTACAAATAGCTATTTCCGTGTTGCCACTTCTATTGACGTTATTCAGAGCAAAGCAGGTAGTCATGGGAATTTTTTCTTCTCTCAGTTCAGTAAAACTTTTATGCAACATTTTTCTTAAATAATTTATTTTCTTTCAGCATCTGTCAGACCAGATTTCATTTAACACAAGTCTACCAAACACTTTAAATGTTGCAGGTCCTTTGCTCTGGTATACAACAGAAGAATATTCAGTTGAAAAAGCAAGCCAACGTAGAAAAAAACCTAGCAACCATAAAATCCATTTTATATTTCCATAGATTTTTTCAACATTGTTAAACTTGAAATCATATAGGGTCTTTTTTTTGTTTGTTTTTGAAGCATATATATGATATATATGTATAAATATATGTATGTAGCACAAGCAGATAATTCTGAATCTACTCTGCCTTGCAATATCCACATATCCTTGATAATATTAGTACATTTGCTTGTTTTTAAGGTGACGTTTCTGTGAATTCTTGCATTAGAAGACCTGGACAAGATAAAATGTTTATTATTTCAAGCTAGAGAATTATAGGAAACATTGATCTGAGGTGTTTTCATTTCTTTTCTATAGCAAAATATATAGAGTATATCTATAGCTTTACATTTTTTCTCTTGTCATGAGAACTTGAAGTTATCCTGTTAGGTAGAGATGATCTTACCTACAAGCATCTTCCCAGTACAGGTGTATCATCCTGTGTGAGGTGTCAGCATGTTTCAGGAAGCTGGATTGTTTCAGTATTGGAAACAAAGCCTGTAATCTTTACTGGACTTGAAGAATTCATTGAGGTGATTATTTCCATGGTAAAGTGTCTACATCTATCCATAATTTTTTAATAAGTTGTAGTTAGCAATTTAATAATTTCTCCTGTTATTTTTTTAGGGATGTCTATTCCATAGTTTTACTTTGACAGGTGAGCATGTGTAATTCTTCTAGAGCATTCCAGAGCTGATATGAAAGCCATTAAAAACTTTTTCTCAGCTTACATTTACACATAAGTTTTCATTTCTGAGATCAAGGCATTGAAGAGAAACAGTAAGGGGTTGATGCCTTTGTTCTTGATACCACTTTTCACAGCCCACTGAGAGACCAGCAGAGGATGAGATAAGCACAGGCAGATGGGCATTATCAGCACGAGGGCAGGAAAAGCAGCACATTTCTGAGCAGTGATGGCTGGTATCAGCTTTGCTTGTCTGACTTGGCATTCACCTTCTTTGCAGTACTCACCTACAGCCACTAACCAGCCTGTCACACATTTCAGAACAAGTCCTTCTGTCTGAGCTATCTGAGCAATTATTATGCTGTCACCATCTCCTCTTTGAGGCTGGTGTGACAGGGCTTTAGGAGAGGTGGGAGGTGTGACCTTCTGGCACTTTGCACTGGGCTGCGGGTGGCAGTGCTGGAGGGCTCCTTGGAGCAGGACCAGCCAAAACAGCTGGGAAAGCAGCAGTGGCGTGGCCCAGGAAATCTCAGTTTTGCTGATGTGCTTTGAGGAGCTAAGGGAACTGCAGAACGTTCTACAGAGCTCTTAGTTGATTCTCCCTAAAGTAAATCCACACTGAGGATCTCTGGAGCACCTCTGGTAAGAGCCAAGTGATCCAACTCAGTAAGGGGAGCTGTCTTAGTCCTCTGCTGGAGTAAGCTTTCCTACCACTGAGAAACTGAAGCTTGAGGTGGTATTCACAACTCATCTGAGGCTTGAAAAGTGTCAGCATTGACAATTCTTCATCACTTGAGTTTTTATACAGCCAAGTAGACTTTCAGTAAATTACTCAGAAAATTAAGTAAGAATCTCACAAATACATCAAGGATAGAAATAAACCTTGGGGGAAATCCTGAGATCTAATGGAATAAGGGAAATAAAGAAAACTCAAGAATACTGAAGCATCAGACCATTTTGGCTCAAGAGGACTGTGGGGAAGAAAGGAAGTGGTAGTGAACACTTTTGCCTGCCAAATTAAGAAGAAAGTAAAGAGAGAGCTAATGCAGAAAGTGGACAGGTTCACAGGATCCCCTAAACAGCATTTCCTTCTGTCATCACCAAGTGGGCTATGAACTGACTCAGCATTAATCTCATACATGGTCCCCCCGTTAACACATATAAACCAACATATATAAGCCAAAAATAGCAAAGAATTCTTTCTGCAGACTGATCAATATTAATTAAAAAAATTTCTCTTAATGAGCTTTCATAAAAGTGATTTTTTTTCCTTTAGAAATATGTTTGTGTAAGTAGATCTCTATTTCTATGCAACTAGGCCTGATGTTCCCACAATCACTTTGATATTACTTTGTGAATACATCGGTCATTCAATACAACAAATTAAACAACAGCAATTATTGGTTAGAAGCAGCAAACTACTTTCTTAGGAGATAGTTGAAGGCTATGAAATCTACCTCTGTATGAATCAGAATCTACATAATTAATATAAAAACAGGAACTCTTATAAAGGCAAAATACAAATGCAGTCTTTTGAGCATGATTTAACAAAATCTTAATTTGGAAAAATAGCTATCTAATATTACCCTCCAGGGATGAATGGACAGGGAAAGACATATGACAGTTTTTCATACAGTTGTTTATGAATAGATGAGTATATCCACCCATGAGCAGTGCTAGGATATGTTCAATGGAATGAACAAGTGCAAATCTTTGAGTAAACTATGATTTAGCTAACCTCTTAAAACACAGGAATTTATATATATCAGACAGTAAATAAGCAGCATGGCTTGTTTGCATGCAATTGAGGGATTAGAAAATCTACTTTTTATCAAAAATTTTGAAAGGACCATCAAAGGTGGACTTATTGTTTTCAGAGAAAAATTGTTTTCCTTTCTTTTCTTACTATTGTTTTCAGGGAAAAATCCAAACTAATGCTTACCTTACATTTCAAAATATTACAGTTTTATATTATATGTATAATATAAAATATTATACAGCTGAAAGTTACATGAACCCGTTCTATACAGACAGATTATGACAGCCTTCCTTAATTGAATAGAACCACCTTCTACAAATAATTCTTTGCTGTAGTAATTTGGACAAATTGAGGAACAATTGGTTAAGCAAAAAGTACCTGAATAACGGAATGTTGTGTTTCAAAATGAGAGAGTCCCATTTACACAATTTGCATGTTAAATAGTACCTTAGCACTGTATTAGCAAACTCTCACAATATAGCCCCATGCATTTAAGCTTTTATGGAGACATATTAACTTCTTACTGTTCTTTAAATACCTTTTATCCCCTGAAGACATAAAGTCTGTGGTATCTTGATTCCTATATCTGCTAATTATGACTAAATAAAAGGTTTCAGTTTTCAATGTAGTATTGTTAAATACACTGCTTTCAAGAATTGTATCAAATATAATAGTCACAATATGCAATTTGGGTTGAGTCACAGGATCATGAATCTAAACATTGAGATATGCATTGCTCATGTGTGAATCAAATCAAACCCTGAGGACCAACATCTCTTGTGACAAGCAATAAGAAGCTTCCTCCAATACTGTCTGATCTATATTAGCTGTGCAAATATGTTCTTTTTAATTAAATAGTATGCAGATGTTATAGTTCAATTTCTATTCCCAACATATTTTCATAAGTATGAGTTCTTGCTCTCTCTTTAATGGGCTCTATGTTTGCCAAAATAGTCTCCAATGAATCCACTAACGTTTGACTCCATGGTTAAAATCATTTGCCTATGCCATGGGTTACAAAGACAGCATAGTGCTTATAGATTGAAATCAAATCCACCAGGTACCATTTGTTGTTTCTGAGGGGTTTTTTCAGAATATTTTACTTAGTGGACAATTAATATAAATAAATACCTGAAATTCCCTGATAGAACTCTTGCCTATATGGAAATAAGAATATCTTTGCTGGTATCTCCTAGCCTCCTACGTTTATCTGCACATGTGCATGGCCATCTTCAACCCTTAGCTTTCCATTATTATCTAAATAAAAAACCAAAAAGAGAAATGACAAATACACAGATGAGGGACATGATTGAATATACTATTTTTGACCATCATCATGCCAGATTTTAATGAATGATTATCACTCACATCTGTATAAAATATGTTTAAAATGGGTGTGAAAGACAGGGATGTACAGGCTGTGTTAGCAGAGGAATTTATTTTGTGTGCACGAACAATGGCCAACAAACAAGACATGATGTTATTAAACCTATTCATTAAAGTGGCTGTCCAGAAGGGTTAATATGTCTTTCCTAAAGGGTGCAAAAGGTGTTTTTCTAGCTCTGCGGAGAAGTGTAGTTCAGAGTATATAATTGTTTTGGATCCAGTAGCCATATCTAAAAATTGATTTCTCTAGTTGCTCATCCCTGACAGGCAGGTGCTAGGGCGGGAAGAGCATCTACTCTAGTTATAGCCTTCCCTAAAGTGAATGGGAATCTTGCTTTTCATTTTAATGCAGTCAAGATTATGACTGTGGGTTTTGTTTCTACATTTTTCAAACCCAACAGGATTCCTACAACTGCAACTATGAGTCACCACCCGCAACACTGCCTGGGCTGGGCACACCTATTCAAACAAAGCCCCGTAGCCTTTTTACCCACCAGTGGATAGAGCACATCAGATACATTTTTAGAGCACTTCTGATGTAGTTCCACTGAAAAAGTGAAACCAAATCTCAAGTGCACATTCCCAAATCAAAATGCTGATGCAGGCAGACAGATAGATAGACACAAGCTTCCTTGAGGAGGGAAGCCTTTTCATAAGTCAAGACTTAGATTAAACTGAATAAGTTATTAAAGGTGCATGTGCCTTTGTATGGGTATAGTTTCATGAGACATATCCCTGATATAGATATCTTTTTTTCTTTATAAAGAGGAAATCAGCTTTTAAGAAACTGCAATTTAAAGATTCAGAGTTTTTTTAATTTACATTAGAATGCTGAACTATAATTTAACAAGATCAAAACAGAAAACTGAACCACCTTACAGAAGCTGTCTTTCAAGCATGAAGAGAGATTCAGAATGTTTCTGCAAATTGCAGTCTTCAGGCTGATTAGACATTCACTATGTCAGCACCACCACAGACAGAAACCTGGAGGGGTTTTTTAGCTATACCCTCTTTCTACATCTGTGTTTTTTAACTTGTGTCAAACAGTGATAGCAAACTTCCAAGAATGGTGAGGCTGATCTGAGGGTCGCTCCCGTGTACCATAGCACAGAACATCAGTCACTCTCAGTAGTCCCTTACAGGCATTGCACCCAACCATGGCACCTTGGAGTTCTGTGGCATGTGCAGGTGCTCCTGTGCATGTGCAGCACATCCAGGACTTCCTGAAGGTCATCAGGAGAAAACACACAGTGCCCAGTCACCTGCTTAGTACACAGAGCTCACAGAGCCAACAGTCTGAGCACTGAGCAAAAAGCTGGGCATTTCTTTTCTCCCAAGCATTTCTTCTTATGGCCAAAAGAGTGTCTTGTTAGTTAACTGGCAATTTTTGGAGTATAATGCAAAGCGTATACTTTCAAATTCTAAGTCTGTGTCAAATTCACAGCACACGGAGAATGGGGCTAAAAGGGTGAAACTTACCCAGTGGACTTTTCTGTCTTTTTAACTACATCTGCTAAGAACATCAGTAGCTCAGTGGATAAACTATTGCAAGGACAACAAGAAATCAGGCTATTTACACAATTCCAGCTTCCAGAAACTATGCAATAGCTGAGGTCAGAAAGCACATCTGGAATTCATCTTGTCCTCTCTGCCTCACACAGGACCAGCTAGGGTCAACCACATGGTGTGATTGACTGTGGTGGTACCCAGCAGCTTCCTAGAAAGCACAGGATATTCAGCTTGTTTGCCCAAAGCTGGCCAAGCCGCAGTGCTGCACAAGACAGGGCACTGGTGGCACTATTACCTCAGGCCCACGTTTCTGGCTTGTCCTGAAGTTTGCACAAGAATTCTTTGGTATCCAAGTGGGGATTTTGGTCTGCACTCAAAATGAAGTATAGATATGCCAGTGGAATATTCCAAACACGGATCCACAGAAAAAAAAAAATCCCATGTTTTACCTTCTGCTTAGTCTTCATGTATATGTCTTTCCCCCTAACATATGTCCTCAATTCCCAAAGTGATGGGCATATTGAAAATTTATGCATGCTTTACATTTAATTTAAGCATTTCCATAGCAACGCCTACATTTCTGAATGTTTTATCCCAAGCTACAGAATATATTCTTTTTTAGAAAAATTTCCCAGGCTGTATTTAGCCACATTCATATATGACTTTCTACAATTTAATTTTCAATGAAAATTACCCTATGATCTACCAGAAGCAAAAGTTTTAACAAGCAGATTAGCTTTTTAGCTTTTATGACTTCTTTCATCTCAATTTGCATTTAAACAATTAGTCCTGCATTAAACGGAGCTAACAAAGCCTGATTTCTCAGAATCAGTGTTTTTGATTGATAGATGCAGTTTTATAAAGTCCAACTTTGAAGGAATAGATCAAAGGTCCTTCCTTTCTCTCTCTTTCTCTCTCTTCCTATCCCCCTGGGTCTTTCACACTGGTGCTTTCCTGTCAGGAGGTGATCATAATGACATGATGATAGATAAATCAAATATATCTATATATATATACATATAGATATTACTGTCTCTTGAAGTCTGGAATAAAATTAGAGGGACTTGAGGTGATGTATGATGCACATGGTAGTAATGAATTGATGACCCATACTCCTATATGGGTGAACTTAAACTGCTTTTAAAAACATCTGGGATTCAAGTAGGAATAAAAACTATCACAGACAGAAGAGGAAATGCATATACAAATAAAGTAAAACAGAAGAGGTATGGGAAAGAATATCTTCCTTGCAAATTTTCACTTGTTTTTCATCTGCATTTTGCCTTTCTAAATGTCACTTCTTGGAAGTGTGGAAAAGGATTCCACAACTGCAGGTTTTGCTGTCACAATAGCAAACTTTCATCACTGTGATTCCTGTTCCAGGACCACAGCTGGTGCAGCACACATCTCTTACACTGGTATGTCTCCCTGAGCACTCAGCATAAAGCAAAAATCTGATGGAGGGGAGGTGAACGAAGTATTCAGATTTGCTGTCAGGTTAAGCACACATCACCTGCATTTTGTGCAAGCAGGAATGCCTAAGCCAAGTGGTGAACGATCAGACTTCCCATGCTGTACTTGGCTGCTGTGTCACACAAATCTGAGCTGCTCTGTAAACAGCAACAAATAACTGAAAAGTCAGTGGTGACACACTGAAATTTGTAACTTGCACATTTCTTCCAGTTCCATCACTTTTATGCTAGGAAGCAAGAGAGGGAGTTAAGAGAAAGGGGTACTCTCAGGATCCTGGCAGGTTCCAGGACATAACCATCAAATAAATAAATTAATTTAACCCAAATGCAATTATGTGCTTTAGATGAAGGGTGATTTTAGCTTCCTGGATTCACTTATAAGATCAAAAAAATTATCCTAATAAGTTTACACTATTCTAAAGATGATAGCATTCTCAGTGGCCCTAGTACAACTCCAACGGCTTGAGTGGAGCTGCTAGACATAAATTTATTACATAAATGAGAGCTGCTTTCAGTGAGGCAGCAACAATTTGATCTCCAATTAAAAAATTAATCTTCAAAAAAAAAGCCTGGCATTACAATTAAACTGCTGTTAGAAGTACAGTGAATGTGCACCTGTAGCACTGAAATGATACTCAGTTTGTGGGTAGAAGTTTCAATAACAGATTCAAAATAGAAGACATTTCCTCTGGTTTCAGTGCCCAATCTGTTGAAAGTCACAATGTCCTTAGAAGGGCATGTGTAAGGCTCACAGGAACATAGGATATTTTTCCTAAAAACAGGGTAGTGAGGAGGAACAATGTCAGGCAGGGATTTGTGAAAACAGAGTACTTCATTAAAGGCATGTGGTAGTTTCAGGTCTTGATCATGCAAACAGAAAGACCAAGGTACTTCTCCAATAAGTGTGATCAAAGCCAGTAGAAAAAAATTCTGAGTCCATCCTGTATCTCCACAGGTTACTAGAGTAAAGAGACTATTCTTAATCTGATATCTGGTTTTAGTCCTCTAATACAGACAAGACTGCAAAGAGAATATCAGATGGAGGAGTGCTCAGCCTGTGAACCCTGGCAGAGTTGGAAGAGCCCAGCAGCTCAACAGCACAGTTTAGGCAGTTCTACCCTCAACAATGCACTTGGTCATCTGAAAAGTTAAGAGCTAGGATTTCAGAAGCCTGAATGGAGAAGTGGCAGCTAGACTGAGTTTGGGTGAATTTGAACCTAGGTACCTATGAGACATCTAGGCAATTAAGAATTTAAATAATTTTGGAGTCCTGACCCTGCATTCCCACATACCTCCTGCAGTGCTTTAGCTATTGCTGGCTTTCTCTGAACAATGCACTACCATGCAGCAAATACTGCCATCCCCAGCTCCTTTTGTTCTGCTTCCCTTGCAGCCATCTATCTTCTGCTCCAAGGAGTCCCCCTGAATAGTGCTGAACATTTTCCATGTAGCTAATTCATTTAATTCCATGCAACCCTGGCATTTGTGGACACTTTCCTTATTTATGATTTCCTTCCTTTTTGGTGGCAGAGGTAAAAACGAAGCAGCCAGGTTTTTAGGAGGATGAGAAAACCTGGGAAGCACCAGAGAGGCTGCCACCTCAGCCATGCAGCCCAGGGCAGCTCAGCCTATGGGAGGCTGAGCGACAGGCAATCCTCTACTTGCGGTCAGTGGGAAAGAGCAATAGATGAAAGCTGAGAGAAGGTTGGAACAGTAAAGCTACAGGAACCTGGTAATAATTGCCCGCTGTATCCAGAGCTCCCCAAGCCAAACAAAAGCTATTATGTTTAACTTCAAAACTACATGTGTATTCACCCCATCTAAAAGACATACTTGGCAGGTTGAAATTATGGCCTCTATCTCATAAGAAGTATTGAACATATAATACTGAAGGAAAGACATGGCAGCTGAAGTTAATAAACTGTTGGTAGTGTATTGTTTCAGCTATCCACACATAAACTGGTCAAAAGTCACATTGGGACAAAGTTTAGAGAAGTAATTTCTTTACAAATTAAATGACTGCCTCAAGCAAGACCTAGTTCTGAGTACAGAGAGGAAGGAATGAATCTCAACCGAAAAATTACTTCAGCTAAGATGAATTTGGACATTATTATTCTGAAAATATAAAGCCTACACAGATTACCAGGAGAACAGTCAAAGTTTGTAATTGATTTAATTATTTCAGTTCATGTTTATTTGCATCTCAGTTCTGAGTACTAAGTTGAGAAGCAGAAGTTTTTCTCAGCAGTAACTGGAGTTCAGCCTTAAACAGTAATTATAACCAGTTTCCTTGAAGGCCAATAGATTAGGAAACAAAGAAATTCCTATGTACATTTATCATGAGAATTCCAACCCATCTCAAACACAGTCATTAGAAGGAGAAAGAAAACACAGGGATAAATAGGCAATTCTTCCAATTGTTAGATGGAGGACACTTCATCTAACAATTGTAAGAATCTAACATTCTCACTAAGGTCAAAGACAACAAAACAGAACAAACAAGAAAGAGAGAAGTATCAGAGATGCTTCAAGGATGCATTTACAAAGAGGACAGGAGCACTGAGTTTCAGGGATACATGTCCACCATTTTGATATCACCAGTACTTGTGGCAGGCAAGCTCTGCAGGCAACACATCCCTGTGACATTTCAGTTTCCTCTGCAAACATTCCTGGTAGGCACCTCCACTTCAGCAGTGAGGTGCATGCATGGCACCACAGGACATCTGTTCACCTGTAGCTTATCTAATGATGAGCCTTACCACAAAATGCTTCCCAACTGAATGGGACTGACATGTAGGTCTTGATTTTCTGGTTCTGCTTTGGCAGTACCTAGCCCTGTGTGAAACACAGCTGGTGGGAAGGGCAGGGAGGCACCCTTTTATTCTTTCGTCCCCCATCCCAACTGCTGTCTATCGGGATGGAATACAGATGCACTCCAAACTTGTTTCCATGACACCAAATTTGAACCAGCATCTTCCACTTTTACACACTAACTTGCTGAAGCACAGTGGAGTTTAAAACCTTGTACTCAAATTGGGAAGAGAAACATGAGAGAAACTGCCACCTTCTCGTGTCCCTTGATGTACAGCTGTCAACTGAAGGAGAGGAGATGCTGAAATGAGGCACCTCAAAACCTAATTTGGGATCAGGGATTCTATTAACTAGTGCAAGCACTTGAAAATTGACCTAGTTCTCTGTGTGGCTGAGCAGCAGTGAAAGAAATAGGTATAAAGATTAGGAAGGAGGTTGAGAAATTTTGAGGTGGTGTACTGGAATACAAAAATCACTGGCCATTAAGAGTCTCTAATCCTTTTCTGTTTTTGGTCTAACACTTAATTCTATGTCACAGAAATCCATCCTGCCAGCAGTTTCACTGGCTTTAAGGAACAAAACAAGTTCAAAATGTGATATAAGTGGAGGTAAATTAAACATTTCTCAAAAAATTGCTGTACGACTCAAATAACCAAGAAGGTAATAAAACAAGGACGTGTCAGGGTCACCAACACCCTGAATTGCCATCAACAGATCTCTTCATACTTTCAAAATAAAATTTTCTGCAGTGCTTCCTTGCACACAGTAAATGTCTAATTGCCCCTGAATGGGAGTAATGCTATCATACATGCACGTACCAGTCACTTTGAGAAAATATGGTGACAGGGAGATGTACATGGACTATCTACACTGACTATTGGAAATCATCCATTTAATCAACAGTGCCTTTAATTTGTTTCCTGAGGATGAAGACAGCTTCTACAGCTAATCCTGCCCTTAAGACCTTAATATTCTAATCCTTCTCATACATGGACAACACTTAATTAGACATAAGCTGCATTTGGTAGAATATGAAACTGCTCAATTATCTGTGTCACCATTCAGTTGGCTGGCAGGAAAGTAGAAGAAAAACCATGTATTTTTCATAGGAATTTTGTAAGGATGACAAGTACTATCACAAAGAAATTTTATTATTTATCTTACAATGAAGTTATAAAAACCTGTGTTTTTAACCCTCCTGTAGAGTGAAGAAATGATACCCTGAAATAGGGTATTTTATTGAAATTTTCCCACTCCAATCCCAACAAAAAATATGTCCAGTGTATCTTGAAGAGAATGATTTTCCCATTTTAGTGGTGGGGAATGGTGAAAGACTAAATAGATTATTCAAAGCCATGGTGGGAATTACGATTACACTCAAGTGGACTCAATAGGAATCCTAAGTTATCAGACCATTATGCCAATCTCCTACCCTGGTTATCAATAGCTTCAATTGCATTTTGTACTGAGCATCATAAGATCTCACGTGTTCCTTGCTGCAAAACACTTTTCCATGGCATAAATTACAATTATTGAATTAGTATCAAGGACAAACTTGGTAGGAAATGAAGCTTTATCCTTACATTTAGATATCTAAAGTGCTTCTGAGAAATGGGTTGGGAAAAGGAGTGACCTACCCAAAAGTGTCCTGACAACATACAAGCAGCATAAACTTCTGCTGTGGTAGCGGAAGTGCTTATTTTGAATAAATAATTAATTTATTACTGCTAGTAAAGAAAAATTTATCTAAGTTGTTTTTAAATAGTGCATTACAAAAAAGGTCTGGTCTTAATTATTGCTCTGGTTATATAGCAGTACAACTTGTATTGCACAGACAGTTGTGAATGACAATTAAAAACATAATTTGTTTCAGCCTTTTTTCCCCCACTTTTTAAGGGTAACTAATGTATCTGCACTGCACTACAGAAAAGACAAAGGAATGTCACTGTAGTTGAGACCAATAGCCCTGTTAGCTGGAGACTTACTTCCAGATGTGTTTTGCAAAATGTCCAAACTTACTAGCTAACCATATTTCCAGGAAAAATAAAATAAAATCTTTCTCCCAAACTACAGGAATTTTCTATGAAGAAGTGGTAAAATCTTTATTACTGGTATAAATGTTGCAGGTTTTTTTTCTTCAGTTCTTGCACAACTTACTTCAACAGGTTATTTATGCATAGTCAGCAAAGTATACACTCTTATCTATTAAAAACACGTTGATAAAATTAAGACTTGGGCTGACAGTTTGCTGATGTCACATTAGAAGAATAAATACACTCTTTGGCCTTTTCCACCATTATTTATTTATTATAGTACTATCTTATTCGCTTCTATGTATTTTCTGAGTTTTTAGAAAGCATGTGAACTAAACTCCTTTATGATTTTTGTTGTCCTCCTCCTATCTAAAATTTCTCTTTTATCTCTCTGATCTTCCCTTTGTATGTATTCCACTTTCATCACTGTGTGCCACTAACACCTACCACTCTTAACAGCTATAAAATTCCTCTTCAAAATGGAAACCCTTATATTATGCTTCTCTTTGCAGGCTTTTCCTCAATCCTTTAAGCTGTCTCACAACAATTTAAATATAACTGAAGTTAGGGCCAGCTGTTTTGCTATGTAAACATTCATAGCCCCTTTTAAACTTGTTAAGTAACTATGATATTTATACTGATTTTGAGGCATTTCATTATTAGGTAAAATAAATAAATAAATATAAATATAAATATAAATATAAATATAAATATAAATATAAATATAAATATAAATATAAATATAAATATAAATATAAATATAAATATAAATATAAATATAAATTTACTAGAATTATATTACACTTAATATATTTATATTTATATTTCTGCCATATTTATTTTTATATTTATTTATATAGATTTATAATATTTATAGTATTTATAATATTTATAATATTTATAATATTTATATTTATATTTATATTATTTCTAACCAATAGATCTATGAAGGCAACCTTTACTGATCTGTTGTGTGCTTTTTCAACTAAAATAGCAGAACAAAATCACCATGCTCTGACTTTCACTATTAAAATATAAGGTAATAATACTGTCACACATTTTTTGTAATAGAGTAATGATTGCCCAGATGACTGGTTTATGTAGTACATACAAGCTCTGTTAATGTGATATACTTTTGATTTAGTATCTTGTGATACTAAAGATAGAACCTGTAAGAAAACCTTTGGAAAATGTATCAACTGCTCAAACCTCCATACTTTTAAATTTTGCTCTTCATACTTTTACTCTGGTATTTCTGACAAAAAAGTATTTCAGCATATTCTTTAAAGCTTTAAGAAACTATAAAGCTTTAAAGAAAATATAAAGGAGAGGATTTTTTAAATGTTTTTGTGATGTCTGAAAGCAATGGTAGTCTTGTATTCTTTCCAAACACCTAAAAGATGTTTGAGGGCAGGCTATTTCAGGTTCTGCTGTGCTTCAAAAGTGAAACTCCAAAGGTATCCTCATTGTCTACTACACATTTTATTTGTTAGGATTACATCACTCTTTACACTTCATACTTGAAAGTGGGACATTTGTCCTCAAAAGTGCTTGAAAGTTTCTACTTTCTTCATATATGACTATTAGAGCATGTAGAATATATTTAGCATCTGTTTTCCACAACTGGATGTAGTGACTCACACTTTGTGGCTGCTCTTTTCATTTTTGAAGCAATTATTCCTCAAAAAGGCTCATATACCCAGGTTGTCAGCCAATTATTTCTTATATGCCTGAAAAAACCAGTCATCTTTGCAGAAATGTATCATTTGTTCATTTGCTGGAGTCTATGGTAGCGTTAGATTTCTTTGAATATTTCAGTTTGGATTTTAATTGTTTTTATTCATAGGTACTAAAGTAATGAATTAAATGCAGGACTATATTCATCCCTGGCAAAAGCATAGATTTACTACTTTAAAGCAAGTCTCTGTTTATTAAAAAACCTCAACATCAAGAACAAGAAACAACGTTCAATGAGCACTGAAATGAATTTCCCTATACTGTGCAGCTAAAACCTACAGAAAAGAGAAGTTATGTTTAGAGCTTGTTTTGCCGTCACCACAAATTATCTGTATTTTAAATATGCAACTCAACAGTACATTAAATCTGCAGGCACATCTCATGTAGGATTTTACCCTGCTGGCTGGGGAAGAAGGAAAACTGTGACAGCCACAGCAAATTATTTTGAAGAGCCCTTTCAGACTAAGCAGAAACAATTCCACTTAACATGAATCTTACATCTAAATAAAATTCAAATAACTAGATAAAAGGCTACAGAGCCTTAGAGATTTAAGCTAAACTCTTTAAAAAGAATGGCAGAAGTGGAAGCAACCCCTTCTAGTGCAGAACCACTGTTACACGAGGGTGACACACTTCATGAATTCTTCCTGTCAGAATTTCTTATTTTAATTTTTCCTTCCCAATGACAACGTTGCTGTAGACATTTCTATGCCTATGACAAGGAGAGAAAATAATATTCTCCTGTGGCTTAGGGATCATTATGTGTAATCACAGCAAATCTGCTTTATCAGAACATATCCAGTTTAGCATGACATTGTTGGAGGTCTCTTGAGATGGCTAAACTTTAGAGGTTTCCTCCTGCAACTCCTACTGTGTCAGTATTGTGTTTGTTTCTGACATGCTAACAGACAATTTTCCTTTCAAACAATTTGTTATAGGTTCACAGGAAAATTCTGAGACACCTCAGGGACCTGTCTATAACTCAAGCCCCTGCTCAAAGCAGGGTCAGCTATGGAGTCAGAACCAGTTACTCATCCAGTCCAGTCTCACAATAGACAGAGACTGCACAACCTGTCTGGGCAACCTGCTTTAACACAGGACTCTGTCCCCTGCAAAAAATGATTCTCAGTGTGACTAGGCCAAGCTTATATTTTCTGTTTGTGCTCATTGTTTCTCATCCTGCCCCACGCACTTCTGAGAGGAAGCTCATCTCCTCAGCAGTGTCCTCAGAGGTGTTGGAAGGCTGATGTTAAACCAGCCTGAAGCGTTTTCTTCTCAAGGCTGAGCAAGACCTTTTCCCTTAACCTCTCCTGTCATGTGAAGTGCTCCAGCCCCTATCATGATGGTGGCCCTGTCCTGAACTTGTTTCAGTAATGAGCTCACAGAGATTTAGAATGTGTGAGTGCTTTGCTTTGACTCTTGGAATAGCACAGGAACTCAAGGAAATGGTATTCCAAACAAAACTGCAATTTTTCTGAATCATCAGTGATAAATTGAAATAGAAATTTTCATATATAATTTGAATTTTTAAAAAAAAATTGACAAAGACATGGAGTGACAGGACAGAATCACAGAATATCCTGAGTTAGAAGGGACCCACAAGGATTGAGTTAAAATCTTAAGTGAATAGCCCATATGAACAATTGAAATTTTAATCACATCAGTTTAGACACTAACAGCAGTAACTTTAGGGCCACAAACTGTCTCTGTCCTAGATTCTTGATTCGTCAGATGTAAGATCACATGCGACCTAGTTCATGAAAGGATGTTAATTTTACAGTCTCCATTTAATGTGAATTATGGTTTTGACAGGGGGATGTATATGTTTGTAAAATCAGCAATTCTATTTGAATGCTCGTGGCAAGTAGCTGATTCTGTAAAACACAGCTGCAATAAAAGGCTTCCACGTGCAACAAACCAGGTGAAAAGTAGAAAAAAGTAAAGTTTTTTCGGAAGCATATGCCATGTTTTGTACTTTATATAAGACAAAGATTTTAAAAGTTGATGTTCGACTTTGTGTTTGCTGGCAAACACAATTGTTTTTGTTCCATTGTCTTTACTGTGAAAATAGTTACCAGCAGTTTATATAATAATTAGAAGCATGATGTAAAGGCATTGTGAATGCACCATAATTTTCTTTTTCCAAGATAATAAGATGTGTTGTTGACAGATTCTAGAAAAAACAGCAGCTCATGTACTAAGCAGAGGAACTACAGCCTCTATGTTACTTTGGCATTCAAATTAGAAATGCTTCTGACATAAAGTATATGAATATGAGAATGTGTTTTTTTTAAATTAAGGAAAGAAAAATGGGACCAAAAATATGAAATTTACAATATTTTAAAAACAGAGAAATTTGAAAAGCCTGCACTGACTTTTGTCCGGCAGGCTGGGTGCTTTGGCTGTGCCTCTGAGGCTGTGCATTCCCTGCCAGGGCACTCACCCAGCCCACACCTGCTCCTGAGACCAGCTAAGAAACAGCTGCAGACAGAAAATGTTCATTATGGTGACTGGGCAGCAATGTCAGAGCAGCCAGATGAGTGCAGTGTGATTGATCTGAGGATATGGGGTCCACCTGATGCTGCAGGAAAATTCCAGTGTGGGGGTGTTATGCAGACCTACACTGAATTTAATGCAAGTGAGCTGTAAATAAGGGGATCAGGTGAAATGGGGGCAGAAGTGGTACACAGCTCACTCCAACCTTGCAAGAAACATTGAATGCCCTGCAGAAGAATGTAAATAAGTGGTTTTCCAACCTCTCTTGCAAGATAAGAGCTACTGTCTAGCACACTCAACCCTCTCATAACAGAACTGTGTTGCATATTTAATTAATTACCTAAAGGCGACAGTTTAAAACAACAGAAGAGAGAATAATTGTACTTGCTATTGTTTCCTCCAGTGAAACAAAACGCCCCAGACATCTCTCAGGCTAAGGGATGCTCAACATTCTGAAAGAAGCTTCTGTTTTCCTGAAATACTTGGAAATTAGAGAAGTCGCTGCTGGAATTTCCAATTTCCAACACTGTCTTTAAACTCTGATGCAAAATATAGGTGAAGCACTTTCTGAATGCTTTTTTAAAATATCAGTGGGAATATGAGTACTTAATAAAATAAACCACATTGGGAATTAAGGCTGTGAGACTTTTTTTAGCTGAATCAAATTGTTGATCTGGATCAAACACCCACATTTATGTGGCTCATAAAGATTTCCCCCCCATTTTCTCCTACTGTGAAAAAATAAAAAATCTTTCTCTCTTAGATAAAATATTATTTTAAAACTTGCTAAAAGAACAACACTAAAGGAAGCCTGAACTTGCCGAACAAAAAAGAAAGAGGGGGTTTGTTCAGCCTGTCAGGGATTTTCAGTTTAGGAGCTCCAAGCTCAGATGTCTCCTCTTCTTGAGGGGATCCGAATTCCCAGTTCCTACCTCCCTGGAAAGTGCCCTGCTGCCACAATGGTCAGTCTGCTTTGCATTTCACCTGCTGAGGAACTTTCTGTGTGTTACTTGATAGTAACTTGTGTGAACACTGGTGTGTGTTGAATCATAGAATCACAGACTAGTTTGGGTTGGAGGGGAACCTCTAAAGGTCATCTGCTCCAACCCCTGCTACCTCTGTAGTGCATCCCAATGCATTAGTATACTGTCTATCCAGCAAAAATCCTGGCACATGGCTGCAGAATCAGTCTCAGACAGCTCTCTCTCTTTTTCTTTTTTTCTTTTTTTTTTTTTGTTGGGGGGGGGGAATGTGTAAGTATGTCAGTATTTAATAAATAATGAAACAATCTCAAAAGGGAAGCGTGAGGAAGCCCTTGTTTAGAGCATCTCATGATCTGATTATTGGCACCTCCTCCTCAGCCCACATCCACCTTTCAGTCTGACAGAGGATGGATTTTACTAGAACTGAATCAAGTCCCTTCCAGCCTTCCACACTGCTCTAAGCCCTGAGACAGCAGGCAGACAGAAAATAATTCCCCTTGTCTAGCTCAAGCATGGATCTGAATGATGCACCTTTCTTTTTCCCCCACATGAAATTATTTGGTGAATTGGGTTTACGTCTGTAAGATATTATGAATTTGTACTTTGAAGTAATTAATTTTTTTTTTGCCTTTTTTTTTTTTTTTTTTTGGCTAAAACATTTTGTCCAACTATGAAATGGCTCACAGTTAGTCTTGTTCATGAATCCTGTTTGGCAAAGAACAACTACAACTGCACAAATACAAAAACAAAAAGAAGGAAAAAAAACAGCAGAAAAAACTTAGGAGGCCATGAAGACTTTGCAGACAGAGATCCTGAGAATAATAACCAAAGGACTGTGGCAAAGAGAATATTGCGGGCTCTGCAGGTGAGCCAGCCAAGGCGCTGCTGGCAGCCCCCACCAGGTGGCTCTCCACACTGGAACATAGCAGATTGGAAAATCCCTTCTCATAGGAGAAAGGGGCTTGTGCTTATGCAAAAATACTGAGATTTGCTCCTGAATCTAAGTATCCACCTCAGCTGCTGAACAGATGCTCAGTCTAGGGGATAGTGTGAAAGCCTCACACTCAATTCTTCTGTTTACTCTAGGCCGTTTTGTCTAAATTGTTGTTCTGCACCTGGAAGGATCATTCCCTGCTTACTCAACGCTGTATCCTGCAGTATATGCAAGTGGGATGTGTGTCTGAGTGTGTTGGATGTCTGTCTACTGCAAAAAATGCAGCAAAAGTCCTGTGCACCACTAAAATCCCAATTAAGGATCATGTAATCTATCCTTTGAAATGTGATTTTTCTCATTGGCTGGAGCTCCTCTCCCTTTAAATCTTTTCTGTCTCTACCCATGACTGCTTAAATTGTTTTTACAATTTCTCTGAAGATCCCATAATGAAATATATTGTCACTTTATTATGGTGGCAGGCATTTATAAGATGGGTTTTTTCCCTCACCACCTCTGCATACCTGAGATAACAATGATTATCAAAGTCATCATGCTAAACTGGGTTGTCATTACTGGGTCAGAGTCTGAAAAGGATGCAGTAGACAAAATCATCTTTATGCACATCCTGCTTTAATTGAAGGATGCAACAGAATGGCTCCTGTTTCACTGACTTTAAATGACCTTGGTCTTCTTTGCCATTTTAGAGGAAGAAAAAGTATTAATTCTGAGGGCGTCATTTTTTCATATCTCACAGCATTTCTTCATCTTTTCCCTCTGCCTGTTTAATAACTACGTTTTTAATATTGAGAAAGAAGCATTGGGGACAGAATTATGTTTGTTTTCTTTCTTATCCCAATTGTTCATTTTGTATTGATTCTTCATAGTGCTGGCACCTGGACAAAGAAAGAGCACTTTGCAGCCCAGTGTTTCTTCTTTGTGGTATTAACACAGAGTCCTCATTTCAATCTTTACAGAGCAGCTGCTTGTAATGTAAAATGTTATCACCACAGCAAGCTAGCAAAAAGAGATTTGTTTACTGAGAAATCATAGCTATTCATACAAAAATAGGAATATTGACTGATATTATGGAAGGTCTGTGAAATAAGCTAAAGTAGTGAGTATTTGAAGGGATAATCCCTGAACCAGATCTCGGGTGCTACTCTTTTTTCTCAAAATTCAACCTCAAATTTGATAAATCAGGGAAAATGGAACCTATCCTCTAGGTATAATGTGTTACATAATAACTGTGTATTTAGAGAGGGTATATCTTTATAAATATATATAGATAGATTTTTTAAAAATTTCTTTAAGAAGACTTCTAAATTCAGTGCTGCAATGAGGAGCAGTTTCTGGTTTGCTCACTTCTGTGGTTGAAGTCCCCCATCCTGCTGTATGTCACCAGGTGCATCACCAAATCCCTTCATTCTGCCACGCTGGTGCTGAGCACAAGGAAGGTGAAAGTGCACAGGCAATCTCCTGGGGAAGCAGCACCATTGCATTCCTCCCCACTCCAGGATGCTAAGAGGCAGAATGTGGCCATGGCAACAGCAAAGGGATGGATGGGGCCTGCCTCCTAGGAAATACAGGGAAATCCCTCTGCCAAGTAGCACACACGCCACAGATGGTGGCAGCATGGGCGACCCACGGCTGCTTTCTGCCAGCAGCAGGTGTGCTCCCACACACACACCTGAGCCCAGTCTATAGAACTGCAACTGACAGGGCTTTTAAATACAAAAACTACCTGCCAGTACTCTATTCTACCTCAAGGTACAAGAGAAATGGACATGCATAGCGAAATAGAGCATGTAAAAACTTCACTTAGGTCCCCAGTTTATCTCTACTTTAATTCTAGTGCATTTATTTTTAAAATTTAAATGGCATTGACTTCACAGGCACTTAAACAAAAGTTTAAATATATATATTTTTTTTAATTAGAAGGTACATATGTCCTAAAGATAATTAAGGGGACAATAAACAAAGCAGCAGTTCACCATTTTTAAAAAGATATAATGAAGTGCAGATTATACATTGTTAGGGATGAGTTCACTTTCAATTTCAAAGATGTATGGCTGTGACAGATATGTTAATCATAAGAAGTGTCTTGTTAAAATTAACAGAGTAAACAAACAATTTTGAATAAAGGAAAATTTTTTCAAGAGAGAAGATAAGAAAGCCAAGAAAACCATCAAAACCATGGAGCTCATGATAATATGGAAAATACAAGGCAGTGGGCTGATCTTTTTTTATTGTCTACAATCCAACTGGACTTACAGATACATACCTCCCCTTTTTATTATAACCTGGTATTATTTCTGGAACCAGAATATTATTTCTCCACCTTCTACTTTTTTAGTACTTTTGAATTTGGGATACGAACACACTAACATAGTTTCTGTATTAATTCTTTTTGTTGCTTTGCACTGCCACGAGGAAGAACAGAATTAGAAAAAAAACTTTCTGCAATTCTAATTGTTACCAGCTCAACAGCCCATGGGGTTCATGTTCACAAAAATCTCTGGATGTGGGTCAAGTTCAGACTTGCCTCTTTTTGCTTGAGGCTTTTTCTGCAAGGATAATTCTATAGGGCAGAAGCACAGAACGTTAGACTGACAGGACTAAAGACTCTGTGTTTTAAGAAATAAAAGAATTGCAATTTTCAGAATAATCATGCTATGCAGCAAAGATTATACAAATACCTCAAATGTGAAGAAATGGCATCTTTTCCATGACAGCACTTGTTTTCTGTCCTTGTCAGTGACAGCTTATTTATTTTGTATTGTTTTTAGAGATTCTGAAGTGCCTAAAACACAGTTGCACTGTTTTCCATGTAAAACAATTCCAACAGCAGCCTGATGTGAAAGGTCTTTTTACAATCAGGTTAAACATAAAGAATGCAACATTTTAATAGCGGGAAAGGCTAATCATGTAGGAAGCAGTGTTTTGTAGTGTGAGCACTATTAGGCAGCAAACCTTAGAGGAGACTGCCACAAAGAATGAACAAAGCTGGGTTTTGAGCACTTATCAAGTGCTTTTCCAATCCCTGCTGCTGCTCATTATATCTCTGGGAGATGTTCTGACAAAACATGGAGCTGGGGAATTTTACATCTCCAGCCAACAGAGGACTGTCAGAGAGGCTGATAGCTGTCAATAAAACTGGTATTTACAGCAGAGCAAAACATGATGAAAACCAAGATACAGATGTGTGTGAATTACCCCTGGTATCCCAAACAAGGAGGTGGAGTGGAGCCCTTATCATAAACAAGATTTTCCTTCTGATCAGGAGGATAAGCATTTGAAAGGAAGCCATCAAGAGCCACTCATGAGCAGTCTCTTCTTCCAAAGTAATTTTCCTTGAGGATACAGGAAATCAAGTGTTCATTGATAATGTTTACTTTGTAAAGGAGTCATGTGGGTCAGATTATCAGATCTGCTTCACTTACTTTTCACAGCTCAGCCAGTATCAAGGATTTAAAAATGAGACATTTGCCAGCTAAGGACTCTTTCGGTACAAGACAGTTCATTATAATTACAAACAGAGTAGTGTCCCACCCTTCCTAGAAAAGGAAGCATGTTGGAAAGGGCTGTAGTTTTCTCGCACTCTGCTTACTTTGGCAAACAGCTCCTTTAGACCAGTTGCTAATTAGCAGTCTTCTGAACAGCACTAAATTCTCCCAACACCATAGCTCATGCAAAACCATCCCCAGAATCAGGAGCCAGGCAGTCTCAGCCACGACCATGGTGAAAACAAGCCTATTACAAAAAGTAGCTTTGTTCTATGAAAAAAGTAGATATTTTAATTTTATGCTAATTGAGAAAAATGCAAATGTTGAAATATCTTAATTTTTTCAGGACAGTTTTTCCCCCACAGCCTCAATAGAGATTCACAGCCATGCTTTGCTTAATAAAGCTGTACAATTCTTCCTCTTGAATTGCAAAGGTTATTTTTTTTGTTTGCATAGACATGAAATTTGTGTAAGAGTATGTCTCACCTATATGTTAATTATTTATTTTAAAAATATTTTAAATTTGGGAGTATGAATTTGTCCCATCCAAGCCTCTGACTTACTGTGTAAGTGTTTTGGTCATAATAAATAGTTGACTGGATATCATTAATATATTTTCAGAGCTATTGAAAGTAATTTTCAGACACCTCTGTATTCTTCTAAAAATTATGCTGTCACCAAGAACAATTATAAGTGACTGTTTCTTTTTCCTGTCATTCCGATTATATGCAGTATTTCCCTTTAGTTTTCTCTCCTTGCTGGATGGAAAGATGAAAATTGCCTATGCTCTCAATTAATTTTCTCACTCTGTAAATCAAACTTCCTGAAAATTGTTCCCTTAAAAATTAATTTATTACTTTTGCGACTGCAATCAGTCTGCACCCAGATAATCTCATCCTCACTCTTTCTCATATATATCTGCTAGTTCCAGATGGTTCCACATTATTATGCCCAACTATGGCATGAGGATGGCCATGCAGAAATGGGGGAGTTCAGAATAAGTAGTTTTGGTTTGTTTGGGGTTTTTTTTTTGTTTTGTTGTTTGTTTTTTTTTTAATCTGACCCCTACTAGAAAGTAGGAATGTGCTGTTTGGAAGAGGCTTTCTGACTATGTGGAGTTCCACCATTTATGAGAGATTCCAAAAGTTTCATTCAGCTTGCTGCTGGACAGAAAAATGTAGGTGACATTTGACTAGCAAGATCACTGAACCAAACAGAGCCTCAGCATTGTAGATGTGAAACCTCTGTGCATCATACTAAAAATAACAAAAAAATGTTTTGCATTCTTCTACAAAGGATTGCAAAATGCCTAAAACACAATAATGTGCTAGGAAATGGTTCCAGTGGGATCTGCTCCACCACTATCACAGCAATTAAGGTGTGGTAGACTGTCCTGTAGTTCCCTAGACCCTCCTGCTTGTTCATATTGAACAAGTGACCTTTGGTTTTCAAGTCCTTTGAAACCCTCTCCAGTCACCATAATTTTCCAAAGACATTCAAGAGTGGCCTCAGAATGACATCAGCCAGTTGCCCTAGTTCTCAAGGATGCATTCACTAGTGTCCCACAGATGTGTACATGCAATTCGTTTAATATTCTGTAATGTGATCCTGCTGAGTATAACACTTCATTGCTTCAGCCTTTCTCATGGGTTTCAGGGAGCTGGGATTCCTCAGGACAGATTTCATCAGTAAGGCTGAGGTGAAGAAGGCAGTGGATACCTCACCCTTTCCCATGTCCTTTATCCCCACCCCATTCAGTGTCAGGCCCTCATTTTTGTGGATCTGTCTTTTGTTGTTGATGTTCCTGTTAAAGTCCTTCATGTTCCTCTTCCTGTCTTTTCCAAGATTCAGCTGTATATGGGCTTTAGCATTCCTAATGCCATTCCTGCATAGTCGGAGAATATCTCTGTATTCCTCTTTTTCACCTGTTCCAGCTTTCACCTCTTCTACTATTCCTTTTCAGGTCTGAATTAAGTAAGGAGCTCATCCTCACCCATCACGGAGTCATTAAGGGTGGAAAAGACCTCTAAGATCATCAAGTCCAATTGTCAACTCAGCATCACCATATATTCATCACTAAACCATGTCCTCAAGTGCCACATCCACATGCACTTTAAGGGATAGTGACCGTACCACTTCCCTGGGCAGCCCCTTCTATTACCTGGCCACCTTTTTATAGAAGAAATTTTTCCTAATATCCTTTTCTCTCTACAGCCTCCATTCTAGTATCTATAGAGAATAATAAGCCCCTCAGCCTTGTTTTCTCCAGGCTAAACATCCCCAGGTCCCACACTCACTCCTCATAAGACATGTGTTCCAGACCCTTCACCAGGTCTGTTGCCCTTCTTGGGACATGCTCCAGCCCTTCAATGTCTTTCTTGCAGTGAGAGGCCCAAAACTGAACAGAGGTGTAGGCCTCCTGACACTTTGGTTTGATTTCTTCCACACTGGCATGGCTCATTGTTATGCATTCTGAAAATCAGCCAGAGCTCTGGATCTGCTCTTCTCTCCATGACCATCTCCTGTCAAGTAGATCCTCCAAGAGGCCAAAGTCTGCTGTTGTGTAACCCAGAGTCACGCTCCTCCTATTTGTTGCTCAGAATGGGCTCTCCACCACCTCATGGGCAGCCAAGACTGCCCCCAACTTTCATATCCCCAAGCCTTTCTTGTTTGCAAGCACCCAGTCCAATGGAGGGTCAGCCACTGCTGGATCACCAGTCACCCCTGCTGGGAAGTTGCCATCAGTGCAATCCATGTATCAGGATTGCTTGTTTCATGCTGTGTCCAGCACATAAAAGGCCCCTTATGAGAAGCAAGGTTTTGAACATGAGGTTCATCCCCTGGTCTGAAGATAGCAGCATCCTCTTCCCCACCTGGCAGTCTGTAGCAGATACCTGCCACAACATGGTCTGTCCTCTAATCCCAAACCATAAACTGCTTGTCCCAGGACAAGGCTCCTCTGTTAGTCTCTGACAAAAAGCTGAATGACTCCATGAGCTTTCCATGACCTGCTGGTGCTGCAGTGCCTGTGCCCACCCATTGCAGCACGCTGGCTGGGGGAGCTGTCCCACCACGCCTGTGCAAGGTCAGAGACCTGCACCCACACACAGGCTTTTGATTCCTCCTGCTTCTGTCTCATGCTCCATGAATGCATCAGTGTAAAGGCATTTCAAAAGAGCGCTCCAACCAGTTGATTTCTCATAAATTATGAGAGTTTCCCCTGTGATGCGGTCTGTGGCACTTCCCTGTTTGCCTTCATGCACTTGAAGTGGGTGTTCTTCACCCTATTTTGTCATTCTTAAGCTTTGTCTTGTCTACTGCACCTTCCTGCCAATACAGCCCGCCACATTCCTAATGGACTGTGGGTCACCATCTCTCTTCACCCCCTCATTCCTAGTTTCCAGGTCTCATCTGGAGGCTTTGCTGGCAGAGATACTTTTGCCTGAATCCACCTCAGAGCTATTTTCTAGAATCCACCTAAGCACTAATTTCAGACATTTGCATTACTAAGTAGAAATCACACAAAGCTAGGCTGAAAGAAATCTCTGAGACAGGATGAAGCATACCCAGCTCACTCTTGATTACACATTCATCTAATGTGTCCTCAGAAATCTCCAGTGAAGGAGACTGCACAGTTAGCATGTTCCAGCACAATCTGTCCCTACATTTACATTTTCTTAGAAACTAACTTAACTCTCTCTTGGATAAATTCTGCTAACTACTTTTGTCCTATACTCAGAGGATAAGAGGGAATTTGAATTTCTCATCATTGCAATAATCTTAATATTTCCCAGTTCTTTTTAGGACAAGCTTTCTCTTGCTTGTTTTGTTCAGAACAAAGAAACCACAACAAATCAGCAAATTCTCAAATCTCTCTCACAAGCCATTTTCTAAACTTCTCATATCTCTTTTGACTTTCCTTTCTACTCTAAGCAATGTTTACCTATTCTGAAAACCAAGCATCTGACATAATGGTCCAGTTAAAATGCCATATGTAAAACAAAATACCTCCTACCTCCCATGATTTAGATACAAACATTGAAATTCCTCTGCTCCTTTTTTTTTTTTTAACAGTATGAAAATGCAGTTTCGACTGTGATCTATACCTGCTGCTTTGTACAGAATTATCACCCTTACTTCAAATCTTCTGTTTGAGTATTTTATTCTTAGTAAGTGTAGAAGTTCTTTCATGTGTAATGATTTTCAAACTACCATGACTTTTGAATTTTAATCCTCAAAAATATTCTCATCTTATCAGTGGATAAAAAAAAATCAATTTTTTGATGAGCATTTTCTGATCATTAATGAAACTGGAACAAAACACAGGAAAAGTCTGTAAGGAATGTTATATAATATGTCTTCCCAATTTGACAGTGAACTGTCATAACTACTTTTTAGTACATTTCTGCAGCCAGTGGGTGCACCCACCAGATGGCAATTTCATCCAGAACATTTCCTTAAGTTGCTTATGAGAATGTAACTGGTAGTGTGTCAAAAGCCTTATTAATGTCCAAATATATCACATCCCCTGCTTCCTTTGTATCCACCAGGCCACTTACCCTGTCAACAAGAAACACAGCCTGATTTGACTTGATTTATCCTTGATAAATTGATGCTGGCTGTTTCATATCACTTTGCTATTTTATTATCTATGTTCCTATAAACTGATTATTTAACAAAATTGTTTTGGTAACTTTTTGACTGTTGAAGGCAGGGTGACTGTTCTACAATTTGTATTTTGTCATTGGCAATATTTCACAAAATAATGATCCTTTCTATTGTAGCGAGAGCATTCTTAAATGCTCAAGTCGACAGTTTATAATGTCATTGTAGATATTACACATTTTTTAAACTAAATTACAAATTTGAAGAAGGGCTTTTATATCTCTGTCTCTCTGAATCTGGGTTTTGCCTTTTGCAACTGTGTATGCTACTAGCCTCTTTCTTTACTCTGTAATAAGTTATGAGGACTCCACAGAGACATTTCTGAAGTCCTTCTCTGATTTACCCCACAAACCCTTTTTCTTACACTTCAAAGTCCTCCTCTGGAAGGTATTCATGATCCTTAGACAGAATTAGTGAAGCAAAAGTGGTTTACTATGGGTTTGTCTGCAAATTCCTAACAAAAAATTAGCAAAAACTGACTGCATGTTTTATCCTTCCTTTGCTGATTGGCATTGCAAATGTTCAGGAATTCAAACCACTTCAATGTTTGGACAGTGAAGCTTGAGGGTACTAAACAAGAGATCCAGTAAGATCTAGCTACATCAATCTTAGTTATATATCTGCCTTTATCTCAAAACTTTTCATTTTTGTGTTCAGCCTGACAAGATAAACACAGAAAAGGAATTTGTAATTTCTAAGAGACAACAGATTTAATTAGCTCATAGTACAATGCAGTGCACCAAAGGATGGTGAGAAATAATAAACCAGAAAGCACTTCAGCCTCAAGACAATACTGCTAACAAGTGTTATTGTTAAAAAATACTGAGTAACAAAACAGTTTTAGGTTGCTGTAAGACATCTGGATGCTGTGAATGACACATAAGACAATTATGCTGTGAACTGTTTGGTCTAAGTCATTATTTGGAATGGTGTCCCCTTACTGCTTGACTCCTAGGATTAGACTGGATGCAGTAAGAAAGATAAGCAGTTTTCTGTGGTACACAGTCCTACAGCTTCATCTTGTCTGGAGTGCTGAATTAGGGGAATATATTATCCAATACTCACGTTAACTTAGCACTCAGGTGGTACACACTTAATCAAGTCAGAGATAACAATACCCCAGTTCACCCTGGCAACTTATTTTAAACAGGAGAGACTCCTTTTCCTAAGTCAGGGCCTTCTTTTTGTTGGCCATGCTGCTCCTGCACTCTTAATGCAGAGACCAGTTCATCTCCATGCTGTTTGCTCTGCACTGCAGGATTTGCCAAAATAAGGTCACTGTAATACAGTTTTCGGAGAGAGCTTGCCTGTGATGCCTCAGATGTTGAAACCTGGGTTACATGGAAGGATGAGTAGGAGGTAAGCCCATTACACTACTGCCCTCAGCACCACTGTACTGGCCTTCAGTGAGCTCCTGGGTGGAAGTGAAATGGACAATTTAAGCCCATAAAGCCCTAAATAGTCTGACAAGGATCTAAATAATAATGGTCAAAATCCACTGCTGAAATAATTATTCTGCAGTGTAGCCTGAAAGGGTACCAGAGAAACAGAGTCTCTGCAGAGACGTCACAGGCAGCCAGAATTTTGCCCTGAGAAATCTTTGGTTTTACTCTCCTCACCCATGCCATCAGTCAACTTTCAGCATGCTGCAACAACCAGTACTCTTGTGTTTCAGAGGAAAAGGCAAGATCAAAGTTTGAGGAGGCAGGGAATAATCGATGTAAGTATACCAGAGAGCACAGGATTATGTATTAAAAATTAACACACAAGGAGCACAGATGTACGTAGGCACCTCTAAATATTCACTACTGCAGTGAATCCACGTGTTCATGCTTTCTCATCCCAATATCTGTGAACACTAACTACCCAAACTCAGAGATAAAAAAGTGCCAAATTTAATCCAAAACTTATTCAAACGAGTTAAATCACATTAATGCCAGTTCAGAAGCATTTTCTCAGTGATGTTTCTTCTCTTCAGATCTCAGACAACTGATAGAAAGACAAGACAGTTGATCAAAGTAAAATTAAACCGCCTGTGGCTGAGATTAGGGAAAAAAGTAATAATTGCTAAATGAGAGGAGGCACTTCCCTGCTAATAGACACACAGAAACCTTAGGTCTGTATTTGAAATGCTGTGGACTTAACAAGTTTGTGGGGGGGAAAGCTGGCATGACATTCACTGCATGTTGCTTGGCACTCAAGGGAGCAGAAAAACTGCAACAATTAAGTTTTCAAAAGGCTTTCTTGGTAACTCATATTTAAAGTTTCAGTTGCTGTTTTAATCACTCTTGTTAGCAGACAGGAATTCCTATGAAACAGACTGCCAGGAAACTGGCTTCTTTTCAACACCCTTTATATTCCTGTCAAAATTGAAGAGGGATAACTTCATTTGTCAGTCATTTTGCATTTCTCAGCCCTTTTCTTTCTCTTTCTGCTTCTTTTATTTACAGAAGAGAAAAAGGGAGCCACACAGAAAATATTTTTTTTCTCCTACATAACTGCACACTCCTTCCCATCCAAATCTGCAATTTTGAAATTGATGCAGTTATCACATAGGACAACAGAATCTAGTAGTTCCTCTTATGTACTGCAACGTGTGTTTACCATGCTCTGCTGCCATCCCTTGTGACTCCACAGGGAATTGCAGGCATTCCAATGCAGAGCACTCCTGAAGCTGCTTTTGCATGGGAAAGTAGTGTGAGCTGTTTATGGTCTCTCAGAGCTGCTTAGCACTGATATCCATTCTCAAAGGAAGAAACAACTTTCAATACTTCCTTCAATACCCTAAAATCAGCATGTACTAGCCAGCAGATTTCTTTTCAGGGCCTGAATTTTTTTTTAACATTTTGCACTGATTTCCTGATTTGAAACTAACCAGAATATTGGTTCTGCTCACTGAACATTATAAAATTAATGTCAATAGGCAATTCTTCTGCAGCTTGGCAATGCAATGCATCCATCTGAAACCCCCTACACTGAATCTTTTGGTATTTCCTTATTTTCTAAATGGTGGCCACATAAATAAATCGCAATATTGTTAGGATGGTGCAGCAGATTACTTATAGCAAGCATTCATAATTGCTTCATCTTAATTGCTTGCAGCCCATTTAGTATGTCTCCCCTTTATAGGCATTTGAGAAAATAAAAAGTTTATTGCTGTGTGGAGCTGTGATATAAAGCAATTGCTCCGCTTATGGAGCACATATCTTTTAACATGATTTACAGAAAAATTAGCTGTTTTTTCTTTGAATAGCTGAGGCACGCCCCTTCAGATGGAAACTGTACCATATAACATTACTGTTGTCTGTATGTGCACACAGACATATGACATAGACAAGAAAATATATACCTGTGTATATGAAATTAGGTCAAAGCATATCTGAAGAGTATTACACAATTGTAGGTTAGAACAAAAGTAAATTAACAGTTATTAAACACAAGCAAGTTCAACTGGACTGATAATATCAGAGAGGAGCAATTCTGTAGCCTGATCTATAAATGATACCAGATACTACTCAAACCCTGTCCCTGAGTGCTCTGGTGAACCACTGGATGGCATCAACCTGTAATATTATCAGTTTCTGCTGGTTCTGTCTTTATACAACGCTGCTGATTATTTTACTGTTTGCCACTGCTTTATACACCTGTGCACTCTTCATCTAAACCCCCAATCTGGTGAGTGCATCCCTTTGGAAAAAAGTTAGCACAGTTAGTTTATTATCCTAAAAGAGATACTAACTGTGAGCTTATTAACATTTCAGCAACTGATTTTAATTATACTTAAATATACAGCACCATACTGGAAAATAGTGCTGTATATTGTAGTACATAGAATCTAATAAACTTGTTAAGGACTCATAATCCTCTTATGCGAAACAAACTTTTAAATAAAAAGTTTAGAGTATGATGTCATCTACTGTCACAGATACTTCTTGCCTTGCTTCTGTCAGTATCTGTGGTCAACCAGGAGAGCTATATTACCAGTCATATTCTATGAAGAAAAAAACATGTTTCATAATATCTGAAATTCAAATATGGGAATTTTACTGAAAATTTATTTCTACTAGTTGTGAAAAGCTCTGGGTCTCATGTTTAAAAAACTTCCCTCTTGTCAAAGGTATTGATTTCATGAAACATCTGGCTATAAAGTTAATGGTGTAAATGGGAACCTTTGTAAGATGAGTTATTTGCATGCATATCACACTTTGAAGGAATGGAGCCTTTATAGGCTCAATTCTACCTTCAAGTATATCTGAAAAACTACATTTCAAGCCAATGCAAATTAGAAAGAAGAACTGAGTGCTCTTTGTAGACTTTGGCATCACTGATAGCCTTCTTCTAAGGAGAGGAAAAGTGCTTGGCTGGGACGGCAGCCTGTTATAGATAAATGTTGAAATTCACAGGCTCAGCTGCAGTGCGGTACCTTTGACTCTCTACATGAGTTTGTACACTCTATTCCAGCTGTGCTGTGTACATCTGGCACAGGGTACTTGTCTTGATGGCCACTGCTGAAAAAAAAAAGCCCAAACAGCTACACTGGACTGACAATGCAGCTTATGTACTCCCCATAGAAATTACAGATTTGTCTCTGTCTGTACTGGGTCTACAAGCCAAGATCTGCTGGTAGGAGCCTCACAGCTCTTGTTCATGTTTCAATTTGCCATCTCATGCCCATCAGTGTTTATGCTCTCATGCTGTTTCTGCTTCACTTGAAGGCAGGAGTCAGCTTCACTTATATTTGAAATATCCAACAATGAGCATCCAGTAACAGTCCCCATAATTCATTTTGGGCTGTCTTAATTAACATGAGATTTATTGAAGGGAAAGAATCAAATTAAAATTTAAGCAGAGTAAAAAACATAGTCAGATAAATGCCATGATAAATTTAAGTCTCTAGGCCAGATTATTTCTTTTTTAAGGTTGCAATTTATTAGACAGATAGAAGGAGTATAAAAAAACTGCATTTCATAAAGCAAATTTGCTGCTACCCAACAGCAATGGGATCTCAAGGCTGGATCCAATAAGATGATCCAGAAAGTAAAGACAGGGATGGCTATCTTTCATGCTTCTGCCTTCACAGGTTTGGTGGTTGGACATAGAGAGATATCCTCAAATGTCTTTGGTATGTGAACATAGAGATCTATCCTCAAGTGGAAACAAGCACAATTTGAATCTCGAGTGGAAAGCTACCTGGAGCTAGGCAATTGGATGGCAAGATCATTAAATCTTGAATCTTGCCTCTTAGGCACATTATACAGATTTTTTTTTTTTTTTTTTTTTTAAAGCTAACAAAGCTAACAAGAGACATTCCATTTCCACATAAAAATTGGTATCTTAGACCGTTGATCAGGAAGAGGGGAACTACTTCCTGGTTCATTGAATAAAATATTAATAATAAAAGAAGTAACCTTGAGACTAGGAATCAATCATCTACAAAGTTAGCTTGTGTCTCCAATCTGATAATGCGAAGTGACAATTTTTCAGGATACATACAAATGTGCCAGGCAATGCCTGGAACTGGGAGTTTAAACACTGAGCAGGTAATTGAAATGTGTCCCAGTTCTTGGGCAAACAAACTCACCATCATCTCGTGCAATCCAAAGGGTTACATTTTACATGGAAGGAGCAACTGTCACAGAGGTTTTTGTTTGGTGGTTTTTTTGAAGTCCACATGTGTCAGAGTGTGTTAAGCCTAAAGATGAAGCTGCTCAAACTTAATGAGAGGAGTGATGCTTCCCTTCCAAGTGTGGTGTAAAACAGTAAGAGTTTAATTCATTCTGCCAAGACTGAGGCAACTCATCACGTGTGTTATCATTCTGGAGGATTTTAAAGCAGTAAATGGAGTGTTACTGGTTTAGGTTACAGCTGCACTAATTTGGATTTAATCACATAATTCTGCTGAAGTTCCAGTTAAGGTTCTTGAACTTTTTCTCTCAATTCCTGTTTTTAATTTCTCTGTTAACCTCCTTTTTTCTTTATATTTCATATCTGCTCAGCATGGCAAGACTAAGAACAAAAGAAAGAAGTCATTAATATTATTCTGTAGGCTCTTCATAGAGCCTCAAGTCTTAAAAAAAATGTACTCAACCCTTATAAAACCAAGTTTGTGAAGTCAGCTGGGCTGATGTTTATGCACAATAATCCAAGATATCTGATCTTAGAAAACATGACACTAAGCAGTTTAACACTGGCTGATGCGGACACCAGAAAAAGAGAGAAACTGATCTTTCTGGCCTCTGAAATTGCTGGCCTGGAGGGATGGAGTCTCAGCTACTGTTTAGTGCTGCTCTATTCCACCACAGCATGGAGAGACCATTGTCACTGCTCACATTGCTTCAAATAAGATGAAGTAATGCCTGAAAGGGATCTCTGATAAGTCTGCACCAACAAATTTCTGCAGATAAGCACAGCTGAATGAGTGGCATGGATTTTGGTTTGAAAGTCATCTCACAGAAGAAAACTCTCCTTTTTATTTTGGTTTGCTGTGATAACTGACTCCAGGTGATGCAGAAGGGGAAGATACTGGTAGTGTGCAGCAAAATATCATAATGTCAGCTGGTAACATGCTTCTTAGTCTAGAATTCCCACTATATCCACTTCTGCAGAGCTGCTGTGGCCAATGGACTGCATATGACCATCCACGACTGATTTTTTTTTAACAATGTGGTTAAAGACATTCATCTGGCAATGCAATTAATATCAGAGTATATCGTAGAGAGGTTTCTGGAAAGTCCTTCTTTGCTTAAAAGTCACAGTAATGTACAGAGGAAACACCTCAATTTCCCTACTGAAGCTGCCAGTTGGATGACAGACTTGCAATAGTTTATAAAAGTGGACTCACAATTCAGAAATTTAGGCTGGATTTGACACCACTGGCCTTGTATTTTAATCTCAACTATACAATCTTATTTCATTTACATTGGGTAAAAGAGCATAGATTAGGACAAGATTTATACAGAATAGACAGACACCAGATTAAAACAGCCTGTCTGAATATTTTATCTAGTCTGACTCTCTGGAAAGCTCATCTATGTTGGTTCAGCTATACTGAAAAAAATTACTTTTCCAAGAAAGAACTTTCTGCTTTCCCCCCTCTGACCCTTTCCATCTCTCATGCTGTCAGTTACTTCTGGATTAAATCCACTTTTCTCCTCAAATCCCAGTCCAGTGAGTTTATGTCATTTGCTTGTAAAAATCTGACAGACGTCTTCATCCTATAAGAGAAACTGATTTGAACTCTGATCATTCCTGTGATACAATGTCTGATCAGGTGCTATGTCTGAAGTGGGTAGAATAGTTTTTTGTTCCTGGTAGATTAGCCATGTCTTTCATTTCTGCTGACATACATACCTAGCTCTAGTTGTACTTTCCAGTTCCATCAAAATTTAATATTTCAAATGCACCTGTCATGCAACTGGTGTGTTACTCAGTGAAAAGAGGTCAAGGTGCATGGATCTTGGGTGACATTTCAATTATTCTTGCCTGAAGACAAATCATGTGTTTTGTCTCTGTGTCTTAAAGAAAGGATCCATAACTTACACTTCTGCCAACATTTTCCCTTCTCTTTATAAAATATGAATTATTTATAAGTTTTACAGGGTTTAAACTGTCATAGAGTTGAGCAGTTTAATATAAAATATTCCATTCCAACACTTGCTGAACCAATCTAGATAAATGCTGGCACCCTCCCTCATACCAAAAATAACTTGAAAACAAATAGCAAGCCACTTATCAAAACAGCAATGAAATAGTATTTTCTGATTTATTGCCTATCATTTGAGTACTGTTTGAACTTCCTGCATGGATGATTAATATTTTACAAGAAGGAAAAGAAATAGTGGACAGTCACTGTTCTGGAAAACAAAATTTGCTCTATTAATATGTATTAATTTGCCATAAAGTTCAACGTGCTTCTAGATTTGAGAAAAATTTTTCTAAGACTCCTAAACTTAGATCCAGAATAAGTACCTCCCAAATCACAGGAATATATCATCAGTTTGGGAAGGATTTTCTAGCTGATACAATAGCTAACACCTTGTACTACTTATAATAATGTCAACGGTAAAAATGTCTTTGTAGTAGTGGTGGAACTCAAAGGGCAGACATAATCACAATCAGATTTGCACATACACAAACTCCAGAAGCGGGAGAAGATTTCAAAACTAAATTAAAGAATACAGACTATTTCTTATAATCCCTCCTCCCACCAACCAAATCAAATGACATTCACATGGTCACTGAATTGATTATAAACACAGTTTTCTTAATATTAATCTTTATGCATCCCTTATCCATAGGGACACTCCCATATCTCTTTTATTCTTTGACTAGGACTGTAACTCAAGGACTTCAAGAGTCTCATCTCGGAGTCATTCAAAACTTGTATTCCATCTACCACTTTGAGTCACCCTGGAAGCATGGCAAGGTGATGGAAAAGAGAGAAAGAAAAGTAGATAATAGGATCCACAGAGACAAACCATTTTGAATTACTGCCATTTTTAACAAGAAATAGGTTTAGAATCTTGTAGTAGGGTTTTTTTTTAAAATAAGAATGCCAAAGGGCATCTCAGAGAGAGCCAGGAATGTGGCCCCTTACAGCACAAAATGGTATGTTTTCAACTCATTACTCATTTCCCTTCTTGTACTGAGAGGATTGGTCTTTCACCTTACCTGGCAGCCTGGGGATTACTGACTGTTTAAAACAGTCTGCTGGGTGGCTGCTTACACCTGGTAACTGCAGTGCTCTGCAAGCTATTTAATGCTGAATCTGTCAGGGTGAAAAGCTCTCCCTTACCCAGTGGATGGAGCCAATATAACATCTGTCAGGATGCAAGATGTAATTTCTCTGAATTGTCTGAGTTTTGATACGTTTTCAGGAGGAGCGGACTACTGAGGGTCCATATGCCTCCTATGTGCTTGTGTTGAGGCATGTGTTAAGCCCATAAGTTTGAAGGGAGAGAAATATTGACACTGAGACTGCATCTTTTTACCTGTCCTGTAGGAAGACAACACTGGAGAAGTGATACTGTAAATGCCCACACGCTGCTTTGGACTGGCAGCCAGCTCTGAAGTAGCCTCAGGAGAAATCTTGCAAGTGAAGCAGTACAGGATAATTATTATAATAACATTGTGATGCAAGGATTTCAGCTGATCATATTGATAATATTGACCAGAAATCTTGCTGAAATTGCTCAGGATCCCAGGACAGTCCCAGGAAAGAATGGAATGGAACTCAATATCTGGAGAAAAGTCCTGAGATCCTAATGAGCACAAAAAGGCTAATGCCATGGTCTTGAGCTGAAGATCCATATGGGAAAACTGACTGAGCCATATCAGTTATATCCTCCCATTTTCTCCTGGATAGACAGAAGAAAGTGACACAGATAGAAATGTAAAGTTATTCTGTATCTCTGAGATGAAAGTAAGGCATGTAATTTCTGTAAGGGACACTGGTTTACAAAACCTATTTGCAAATGATTTCAGATGTTGGAGAAGAAAAAATGGAAACAGAAAAAAGTGGAAAGCAAGAGGAAGAGCTAAACATGCTGCTTTTTCTTAGGAAAAGATGTTCTATGTCTTCCATGTTTGCAGGATGATCATGTGTTAGGATCTCTGTAAGTGGTTCATGGATCAAAAAATATTACCTTTGTCTGATCCTTAAACTGAAGTGTGGGCTTGAAGTCTATAAAAGAATAGATTTTTTTTTTTCACAAAGAACTGACAACCTTTAAGCAACATCTCCCACTAACTAGGATGCTTCAACAGCTTGTACCTATGAGCCATGATGGATTACACCACAACTACAGCGCCAGAAAGATGCATGCACAACAATGGAAAAAATGTGTGTACATTTTCTTCATAATTTTCAGTACTTCAAAAAGACTTCTTAAAAATATAAGGGAAGTCAGTGTAACCTGGAGCAATACCAGAACAGAGCATCAGAACAGTATAAGGATTAAGACTTTAAATACAGGAAAGCATTCATAGTAAAGGTATAATATCATTGTGATTGACAATTATAATGTCAATCCTGAGACTAGGGAGATGTAATCAACATAAGTGATAATAAATATAATATTTTTCAGTGTTAAGGGGTTCCCAATTAATCTTATTTTTTGACTTGACAGATTTGTAACATATTTTCCAAGAAAAACATCTCAATTAAAGCAAAGCAGGATTCCTGTAGGCCAGAAAAATCCTTATGGCAGCCTTTATTCTTCTACACAATTTGGATACAGTGAGATTTAGAAATAGGAAACCTGATAACTGAAGGAAATTTTAGTGGTAAATCTGAATACGTCTTTCCCTGAGATTGAACTCTCTGAGGAAGTTACAGAGCAATTAGAGATGCAATTACAGTAAGTCATCAGGACCAGATGGTATTTCATTCAAGGATTGAAAGGAATAATGTGAAAGAGTGTACTGAAGAGGATATTTATTCTGCAGCTTCCAAATAGGCAGGTTTCACTTTTGGGAGAATGAGCAGCATGCTGAAGAGCCCTGGACAGTTGTCCACCAAGTCTCTGGTGACACAAGAGCAAGCTCTGGTCTCTGGGTCCTTGCTGCTCCCTGAATACAAGTATGAGTCTTACACCCTAACTCTGAAATTCAACACATTTGAACTCTGCAGAAAACTTGACTTTGATATTGAGTGATTTCTATTGAAAAAATTGGTTCAAGAGGTCAAGATGAAACTCTCAAACTTTACCACAATCTCAGATGGCAAAACTAGTAGTAATGCAGAAACTATTGTATTTGTTCCTTCTTGAAATATGTAATCCATATTGTTCAAGCTGGATTGGTTGAATCTATGAAATAAATACAAAACTCTGGCCAGTAAGAGCTGTGCCAGTGCAAAGGGCCAAACTGGCTAATGTGTAATCTGCAAACAGTAAAGGACAACTCTCATGGCAAGGGTATGCCACAGGATTACAGGACCACCCAAGGGAATATTGCCCCATCCCAGAGTAAACTGCATGATTCTTCTGAGCTAAATCCACTTCTTTCATGTGAATTGTCCCTGAAACTCTCCTTGATTCTGTTAAGTGATAAATGCTTTATTAATGCTCTATTGTTGACCACTCACTCTCATATGGTCTGTAATTTTGGACTGAGTTTTGTGCATTTGCTTTTTTGTCTGCCCAAAGTTTAGCATGAGGTTCTTGTCTGCAATGGCAAGGAAAAAAACTTTAGGTGAACACTTGGAAAAGAAAAATAAACATGTAAATGAAGTCTCATACTTGTTTTAATTTATAGAATCGTCAGAGTGTTTAATGTCATACCTTGTCTATCACAATAATCTGAGAAGGATCTTTAGGGAGGGTGATATTTTAATTGCCATTGCACCAATAGTTAAGAACAAAGCAGGCTTATATTTTTGATAGCAATGACAGGTGAAACTGAGTCTGTAGAGAAAGTAGAGCACAATATTCTGGTATTCAATAATAAAGACTCAAAAATGCTTATTGAGTAACTGATAGAATGTCTGAAACTGGTGTTAATATCTGAAAATTAATTCAGGTCTTTAAGACTGGTAACAACTACTTCAACAAGCAGCATACATTGCATTTTACACTGAATGGGCATATATTTCAACCGTGCTATGCTGGCCAATTAGAACTGATTAAATATGGAAGAGTAAATGAATGCCTAACATTTAACAGCTAGAAAACATATTTCCTTTCTTTTTCTGGGCACTTTTGCATACTGAGCTAGCTCTACCACATATCCAGAAAATACTTTACATGTTCCAGTGCAATTAAACCTACTGTTTATGCAAGTAATTCTTAAAATAGGAACTGTTTCTAAAGATAGCAAAGCTGCTCCTAAAAAGACAGCCTTATAATCTACAGACAGAAGCAACTTAAATGAAAGGCAGGGAAACTGTCTGAGAATTTAGTTCAGAAGTTGGTAAAACATTGATACAATTTGAGGTGATTAACATCTAATCTATCAGGTAAACAAAAAAAACAAAGAAGTACAAACTTTGGCACATTTCATCCTTCATCAAGTTTGGCTGTACCTACAATACTTTTCTCTGCAGAACCTCCAGTAGTCACAACCCAAAAAGCCAATGCCATTCCTGGGTGTCCAAGGCAGAGCAGATTGGTCAATGAAGTAACAACACATGTAGATTTACACTAGGTTAGAGCATACACTCCGCAGCAGGGTTAAAGGTTAAAAGGCTCTATCCTACAGAGCTATTATAAGCAATATTTATTTTACACACTTATATGAAGAGAGGACTGAGCATTACTAAATCTTGCTGTTTCTACTAAATGGTTTCAGACATTAAAACACTACAAAGTACTTAAACTACAGCAGATTTGCACAAATTGGGGGGATCAAGCTGTCTTGCACCAGATGGTACAGGAATGAGCTTCTTGCCTTCTGAAAGCATAATGACAACATTAACTAAATACCTAGAAACGTTACTTGGGTTTGTCTGTGCAGGACTATGAATAAATAATTTCATGACCTGGACAGAAAACTGAGACAAAGTACTATGACGGGTAATACTGTGCCAGGTTTTTGATTCCAGCAGTATCACAGCACCCATCCATATTTTTCAAGAATGTTATCCATATCCATATTTTCATAATTTTGAATGAATAGTTGAAACTACAAGATGAAGCTGTGAGACAATGAACATAAGAAAACCTGAATTTCTAAATTTTATTAACAAGACCTAAATCTGTGGCACTCTGGAAAGGAAATAACTTTGGGAAAGACATAGTGCACCAGCCATTTAAAATATTTATTTGAACTAAAAATTTTATACTGTTTATATTCTATTAAAATCCTTCCCATCCCCTCAGAAAAAAAATGCTGAATATAGCTGGACAACTGTCAGAGCACCTGGGATGGAGAACCTGTTATAAAATAAGAATATGTAACCTATTTCATTTAACAATTTAGCAATGTTTCCCTACAAGATTTGCAAAGGCTGAAGAGATGAGCAGCTGGCATACTCCTGTGCTTTGATGGTTACTTGTGGTGAATATTTTCCTTTCTCCAGTATGCGGAGTGGAAAGTAGCAATGGCTCTGCCATTGTTCCCAGCCATGTTACAGACACAGAAGTTTCAAATCCCACTTGATGGAGCCTAACTGTGGATTAGTATATCTGCTCTATGACCATCCTTCCCAGGCTTTGTTCATCTCTTTCTATGCTTTTAGCTAGAAGGATGTCCTTTGGTTCACCAGGAGAGGTGGCTTAAGGAGAGTCTGTTATGCTGTAACCCTAATTTGCCTAAAATTGCTCTGACTCCTGGCCTGAAACTGTTTCCTCAGTCACTCTCCATACAATCTGTTCAGCTCACCCACTGGATGGGTGAAGTATCCCTGGCAGTCATATGAGAAAGACATATTTGACGGGCTTGCTACTGAAACAGAAAGTACTGCAGAGAAAAGGTCATGAAATTGCCATCCCAGGAAATGTTTCCTGAAACATTAGCAGCTCTAAGGAAAGACTGTAATTCTGATATTGTTGACTCACAGTGAGGATCGCTAAGATGCCTGAAGCTATTCTATAACCAAGCCAAAGGATGGTTAAACCATGCCTGAAGCAGTCCCCAGACAACTGCAGGAAAATACTCCCCCAGACACTATAATTATTTTCATCTTCTGGGTCGCAAACCTCATGTGTGGTCCCTGCTTTGGAAAGGGCAGCACCTGGGACAAGGAGTGGAAAAACTGGTAAAGGCAACACGCATTTGTGCCACATCTGTTAATTCATCCTGTGCCAACTCAACTGGATTAAAACAGAAGGGAAGAAAGGTAATCATTGCACCACCCTGGATGAATAACTACACATGGTTGCTCTATAGTGTGAATGTGAATGCTTCAGGCTAGTTCATCAGACTGTGAATTGCTATAATCAAAGCAGGTAAACCGAATTTTTGCCAGTTTTTTGCTCCTCCACACAACAGAACATGTGATCTTCTACTGTCACCAGCATTGTAACAGTCTTGTAAAAATGTCTTCCTTTTAAGATGAAAACTAATATTATGTAATGATGATCAGCACATTTTTCTCTTAACATTTATAGTAATATAAATCTCCTTGTAAATTAGAAAAAAATATATTTTTCTCTCCTACCTCAAGCCACATAAAACATTACAGATCTCTAAATGCTTTTGTTAATCTTGATTCTAGGGGTGCTATGGTTTGGTAGAGGAAGATGTCAATCTGTATCAGTTTAGCCCAGTCCTCATATTAAGTGTCAGGACCACAGCCAACCCAGATGCAGAAATACAGCTCACAGTAGCACCCCTCATAGTCATGACAGTAAAATTTTAGCTATAGTAAAATTCCAATGGCTACTGTAAAAGAAACTCTGAGCAATTTCCAGATTTGGATGGTCATGCATATCCCTGGCTTGAACAAAAACAGTATCACTGCTGATCTTCCAGGGGTACTGGGAAAAAAATAAAATGATTGTCATTCTTCGTCATTTTTTTTCCATAAGTCAAAAGTTAATTACTTCACAGATGGCAGAATGGTGAATGAAATTAATTCAGTCAGCTTGCCTAGAAAACTGGATTGCAGAACATATGCAGTGAAATGAGACAGAAAAAAGGGCTGGCAAACAATAAATATCTATTTCCTTTTTGCTTTAAATAGACTAAAAGGTCAAGAGAAATATATGACTGACATTTGTCCAAATAAATAGCAATAAAACTAGTTATATTGGTCCACAAGCAATCTCAGACAGAGGGATGAGCACTAAATTGGCTAGTAAAAGACATTCCTCCATAACAATATATTTCTTTTATATTTTTAATCATAATAAATTGAGATAAATAGTCCTAAGTCTGCTGCTCTTCTGCCATATTGCTAACAGTGATAAAGATCAAATTTTTATTACACATTTAAGGGATATAAAAGAAATAAAAGAAATATTTTATGGTTTTTAAGTGTATTATATGTAGGAATATTGCAGACAGTAATTTGTAGACTTGCATGGTCTGCACACATGGAACATTTAGTACCATAGCAAAAGATTTCCTTTTATTCTTTTCTGCCACAGCTGTTCATCTACCTCACTGATTCAACACTGACAAATATTGGGATATTAAACAAATAATGAGAGTGGTTACAGGCATCCCAGGACAAGCTGAGCTAGAATATTAGGGGGCCAAATTAGTGACAAGGTTCAAAAACCACAAAATAATGTGTCATTCTGGCTAAATTCATCAGAGAGGTCTACAGCAAAAGAACAGATGCAAGTGAGTGCTGTTTTTTTCTTAGTCCTAAACTTCATCTGATAAATTTAATTATTTCAAATATTGCATTGCATGTGTTTATGTCATGGCCATTAGAACCTGTCCATGGAAGCTCAGCTGCTCCCTTATCCATCACCTGAGATTAGGGAGAGGGATTTTTAAAAATTTTTTGAATAGCCAGATGATGTAAGCATGAAAGAAACAACTACTGTCCAAACTGCAACACTTCATAATTAATTTGTTTTCAATTTGTTCGTTATTGTGGTAAGAGTTCTTTACCTATGAGCAGTAGGGAGTCTCAGCCCTGATATGGTATTGTGTGAACTTGGATTGGCCAAGTCTTGCAGGAAAAGTTCTGTCATCAGATTTTGTTAATGTACATAAAATATTTGCCATATATCCCTTTACGAGAGTGAGAGCATTTAAATAGCCAGGTCTGGAGCTCCTGTGGTACTATAGGAACAGTAGAATCCACAGTGGAGGACTTTTATTGTGATGCGACACTTTGGCACCTTAGATGATGTGATTTATACTCATTCCTCATAATAAATTTTTCACATGTGTTAAAGTATCCATTGGGCTTGGAAGTGTTCAGTAGAACACCAGAATGCAGCAAACTCTCAATGCAATAGCCAAGACCTACACACATGTCAGCAATGCTGACACATCCCTGTTTAGAGTGAACCCTCAGGTACTGCAGCACTTTTGGCACCCTTGAAGACCCAAAGGCAAGACATGTCAGATTGAAGAGCATGGAGATGAAACCAGCATACTCCTGCAGGGATTGGGATGTTCAGCTCTGGATTAATCTCTACAATCAATTGCTCTTCAGCAAACACCTTTTAGAAGGGCAGATCACAATTTTCTTTTATGTAATGGTCACCATCAGTAAAATAATTTGTACCTTAATGATGAAGTCTTTGTCCTGCGGGAATTTCACTGTATAGGTAAGATTGCAGAAGAATTTGAGAAATTCCAGGACCTGATCCCCTTAGCTACCAGCTGGGATTACAGAGAATATTTTCTCCATATCCTTCAAATGTTATAGTTTAAGCAGAAAAGAGTCTGTTTTGGAAACAGATATCCTCAAAAAATAGTTACAAAAATGAAACCCTATTTAAGCATAACCATGGTTATGTCTTTATTTTAAAAAAATCCAGAGTTTGATCTTGGCATTGAACCATAAGTCTAAACTTGGCAAATGGGCTGAAGTGATAAATTAAGCAGAATGAAAAGAGACCTGAGAGACCAAGCTTGATGACGTGATGTAGTTGGCATGGATTCTTACTGTTCTTTGACTGTAAATTGAATAGTGACTGTGAGAAAAAGAGTTAATATATTTCATTTTAAAATCCAATTTCATATGGAAGAGGTTACTGCAAAGCTGTGAGGTGATGGGCAAAATAAATGAAACAGTAAGGAACTACAAAAAGATAAACTTGCATCTAACACAAGGGGTTGATTCCAAACATCTCCTTTAAATGCTCAGTATAGGGGCTGGAGGTGGGAAGGGTGGGGAGAAGTGGAGAGGGTGTTTGATGGTTTTTTAGAGTTTTTTCCTTGCTATTTCAAAGAGAGATTGATTCAAAGTACCTAAGTATATAACTATCCAAGTTAGACATTTAAACTCCCAGGGCAGCCGATGACAGATTTATAGTCTGCAGTCTCTGGGAATTCATGAAGATTCAAGAGGTCACCAATCTGAGCTGTTTCTTCTGGCACAGGCTACTGCCACTGTAGCCACATGGCAGAATGGATGATATACTTGCTGTGATTCAGTGCTCACACATTAACTTAAAATCACTGCTGACTTTCTTTTAGGTTAACAACTTAGGTGGCACTCTATGGCAGCCAAAATGTCATTCTGCCACTTCTGGTAGCAATCTGGAGAGCCCCAATAGATATCAGGCTTGGATGTTTGGTGGCAGCAAATTGCCCAGAGTCCATCTGGCAGAGCACAGCTGATAGCAACTGAAGTGCTTTTAAAAGGCATTTCAAGGTTCTTGCAGAGCAGAAGTTATCCTGCAAGGAGCGCTAAGCACTGCCTGACCACTGACCTCTCCCAGATGCCTCTGGCTGTGAATGAAGGTTCCATGGCAGGCACTTCAGTCTGCTCAGATCCAGAACTGAGAATCCTCCCCTGCAACTGCCTCTTCTCCTTTCAAACTGAGAGGAGAAAGACTGCATGCATGGTAAGAAATATTAGTGAGTAACAGCAAACTCACCAAAAAAGAGGAATTCCTAAGATTCGTGTCAACATGGACCTGTCTCCACGCAAATGCTGAAGAGAGAAAACACCTAATGCTTAGCTAAAATCCAGGATGGAGAGAAATAGCTGGGTTTTGACCCTGTTCCCAGAAGTCTCTCTGCTTTCCATTACATGAATGGGCAATGTAAAAACAAAACAAAACAAAACAAACCAACAACAACAACAACAACAACAACAACAACAAAACAAACAAACAAAAAAACCCCCAAAACAACCAAAAAACCTCCCCCATGAATGGATTATGCTAAATAGATTACTCTAAAACAATTCATCTATTGCAAATACAGATAAGGAATGCATATGAAAGAGAAGCAGAAAACTGATGCATTCAAATCCAGCCCCTTCAAAGCTAATGAAGAGAATGAACAGTGAAAACATAGCAGTACTTCAAGACCTGAACAGAAACTCTTTGCAGAGCTGTACAAAGAAATAAACCTGGAATACTGGCTAGGACACAATCTCGTTCCGTATCTATGCAACAAAACCTTGGTTACGGTATCAAAACCTGATATTACGCTGTCAATCTTCATAGAACTCAAACAGATTATCTCTGCAAAGCATTAGCAGAACTTCCCATCCAGCTTCCAGTTACATAATGAAGTCTATGTAATTTGCTTGTGGTTGCACAGGATCATGCTACATCAGCTTTTCCTTTAACCTCATACACACATATGTAGAAAGAAATCCCACAAAATATAGCTTCATGGCACACAGACAGGAAATATGGAAATATGTCAGGTGTCCTGCTCTTCCACACAGTGGAAGAAGAGCAGTTTTGTTATATTCAGGCTTTTCCAGCATGAATTTAGATCCAAATCTGGAAAAAAAGGAAAAAAAAACTAAACTACTTAACCATATGCTTCTGTCTAAGCATGAGTCACCTGTTGACTTCAGTATGAGTACCCATATGCTGAAGGTGTACAACACATTGAAATAGCATCTTGGTATGAAACCAAAACTAGAAACAAGATAGATCCTTCTTCTAGGGACCAGAAATGGTGTGGAGTTCATATGTGAAAGATTTACAATTGTGTCAGGATTAAGAAAATAGAACATAACTATTAATGTAATTAGGAAGATGAAAAAGAAAGGGATCACAAAAATGGCAAGACAACTTCTATATTCTGGGATGACTAGAAGGAGATTAATTCACAGTAATAGAAAACTGGATCACTATTCCTTTTGCAGTTTGAATGCTACAGAGCACTGCTGAATTGAGGATTGCTAAGAAAGAGGAATTTACTACACAATTAGGATGGCCTTGTGGCTCATTAGTGATGTATTCAAAATGTTCCATCTTGCTTCTTAATGTGGGCAGTGATAATTTTGCTTGTCACTCAAAAATCATGCTTTTTTGTTTGCCAGATCAAAGGGTTAGGTAACTTGTATCTTTTTTCTCTGCATAGGTATTTCTGAATTTGCCTTAATATTGTATTTGAAAATAAGCAACCCCGATTGTAGTATCTGCCACAAAAATTAGATCAGACTCTAAACAGACCAAAAATACTCAGTAATGCCAGATAACAGGGCTATGAATTGTGGGCACTTGGGGCATTTTTAAATTGCATTTGATACCTTTTCCAAAAGCTATTTATAGCTCGGAGGAATATTCACTGAGCTGTGCAGTCCCAGCTCTCCCACTTACATATGGTAATATTCCTGAACATTCAAACCCCTCAGCATCAGTCAAGGCCTCTCAGTGCTATTGTTCAGGAGTAAGTATGCATCATACATTTCACTCATGAGGTTACATAAGGATATTTTAGGCAGAGCTGAGCATAAAACACGGGTTTTTAATGAAAAAGCTACAAACATTTTCCCTTGCTGTGCCACAGAACAATATTCCTAAACTATATGCAATATAAGTGTTGTTCTACCTTCAGTGTTTAATGACATAGAAATGCAGGAGTTTTAGGAGCAGGTGATTTGTTAGATTGACTGGAAGACTAAAATAAATTTATTTATGAGCTCATCATCAGGTTTGAAAAGACAGCAAACATTTCAAAGTAATGCACAAAAAAAAAAGTTCTGAGTTAAACTTAATTTTTAGGTACTTAAGACAACTTGAGACAAATAGATAGTTAGTACTAATGGCTAAACCAGGTGTTTTTATCACTTGCTCCTTCCTGGATTGTGGAAGGCAAGCCAAGCACAAATATCTAATGTACTATCACAGCATCATTTATGACTCTACTTCCTATGAAGTGCTGTGCTATGGTTCTCCTAACAGCACTAAAGGAAAACATTTGTTCTGAATATCAGAAAGGTCCAAAAGTGGAAAAACTATTTATGTCCCAGGATATAAGGCAATAAATGCAAGATTCACCAAGAAGTAGCTTAAACGTAGCTCAAGCATGGCTCCAAAATTTGATTACCTGATGATAGCTATTGTGGTCTTTTAAAGTTTAGTTTATTTATAAGCAAAACTAAACTAGCACTTCTCCTTTGGCCTCACTGGCAACAGAACACTTCCTCTGTACCATATCTACTGCACTGCAGCCCTGTTCATTAGGATGCTGGAGCCATTCTTGCTTAAAAGACTCAAAAGGTGACGTTGGCTGTTGGATTCAGCGCTCCTGTCCACCAGCAAGGTCTGCATGCTCACTGGAAAGTCAGAGCTGCACAAATTGTTATGATTGAAAGGTCTCTTATCTCCAGAGGAAGTTCCTTCTCCCTTCTGGCTCCAGTGTTTGCAGACCACTGTCAGTGAAAAGATTGCCTTAATCCCAATCTGTAGACATAAAGTTTTACTACCAGCTGGTATTCTTTAATAATTCTAAAATAAGGTAATCTTTGGAAAAATCTGTAAATTTGAAAAACCAAAAATCTGTAAAATAATTAATGGTTAATGCATAATGCAGGTCACAACATTAGATAACAGGGAGAGCTGCTCTCAGTACTTTGGGATTCTGCACTAGCAAGGACATCATCCTACCCTGCTTTCAGAGCAGTACTAAAAAAAGAGCAGATTTTCACTACAGCAACTCTACCCTGCCATGTATTGGGAAAACATCCAGCTCTCTGAAAGACTCAAGTCCTGTTTCCAGCCTTCATCTCTGGTCTCCCTAGTAAACTAGATTATTCTACATGGTTATACTGGCAGTACACACTTGACTGCCCTTCTCTCCTCAGTGCAGTCAGGAACCACAATGAATGCTGAAAATCAGCCTGTTATGAAATTACTTTCACTTTCATGGTTCTTCCTTAATTCCCACTGACATCTTGCTCAGTCTCAGGAAAGATGAATTTGTATATCCAGACATTCTCAGAAACTGCTAGAAGTAGATGTGGGGAAGTAAACTTTCTCCTTTTACAAAAATCAGTCCAGAGGATTTCTTTACATCCAAACTGCACTAACAGACAGATTCAGAGCTTGTGAAAACAACAGACCTCATAAAAGTAGCTTTGAGAAGACCAATTAACTAGTTTTATGATATGAAATTTGAGTTTTCTTAATATATAATCTATTTTAATTAACCATGAAGTAGAATGTTAATTACTGTTGTCATTTCATGTTAGACAGTCATATCAGTTTTAGAATGGACTTCACTGGATGCTATTGAAAACACATTTCAAAATCAAACATGTGACAAATTAAAGTGTTTTAAATAAGCACCATTCAAATTCGATTCTGCAAGTAGGTGGGAAAATAGTTTTGGTCTGCAGCCTAAATGCTGTATGTCATGTCACTGTAAGGAAAAGCCTTTGTGGCAAGGAGATTAACAGACACAATGCTTTACTTTTCTACACAACCAGAATTTTTACAGAAGACACAGATTGCACAGACATAGTCCGGAAGGGCAAAAAGAAGTGGGGCATTTCTAGACAGGAAGCTTCCCTCAAGAATTTTGGAATATTTTCTTGTACTAGCACATGCAGTTTCTTATCTGCACTTTGCAGCTGTCTAGCAGACACTAATGAGAGATTTCACGTTCGTACCAATTACTTGAAATATTTAATGTCCTTCTTAAGGTGCATTTACACATCAAAGAAATGACTCAGTCCAAGCATGCCACAATGCTGCAGAGGAAAAGAAAATGTCCCCACTTTGTGCTGAAAGAGAAATGACTTTGAGTTCTCCTGCAGCTAAGGCTACATCATCAGTTTTATTTTAGATCTTAATTTTCAGAGGTTGATAACCTAGGGCAAAAGTGCTGTATCTGTACAATTCTTGTAGACAGTATATCAGGTAAACACTAAAGTCATACCCTCCTTAGCCAGTTAGGAACACATTTAGGGAGGCATCCAGACAGGATCCCAAGAAAAACTTGGGCACAACAATAGTGAAAGGTGTTGTGTGTAACTAACAGGCAGCTGGATTCTGAACCAAAATAATCCATCCTATCTCATGTAACTTGGGTGTTGTAGCCAATTCTCTAAGGTCTGAGACAAATCACTAACATTCTCTGTCCACAAACATAGCCTTCTGGAAATAATAGTTTTCTTTTTTTGGTTTTGTCAGAACTCATTCAATAACATTTGCAAAATGCTTCTGTGAAGAACACTGGGTGTTAATTAGCCTTTTGTTATTCAAGAAAACAATCACTGAAAGAATAGGTTTCAATTGCTGAAATAACTATAAACCATGTAGCTTAGGCTGCTAGTGATGTGTTGCTGTGGCCACTAACTTACGTAGTGAGCAGCCTATTAAAAGGTTTTTTAATTTTGGGGTTTTATTAACTGCTAGAAAATATATTGAGCCATCTTTACCATTACCTACATGAAACCAAAGAAAGCTGGGCTTGTTAAGTGAAAGGATCCAATTAAATGCCTATTGATCTAATTTTCTGTACTATTATCTTACTAAAAAATTTCAGATCAGGGTTACAGTCATGTGAGGACGAAGCCCCCCCTGCCTGAGCCCACCTGCAGCTCCAGTGTTTCTGGTTGGTGAGGAGGGATACGATGCACTCAGAGGCAGCAGATCAGCGGGGTGGTAAGGGGTGAGCTCAGCAGTGTCTGAGTGAAACACCAGGAGCACCCTCCCTTCCCCGTGCCACGAGGCGACCTCCATCTTCCCTTTTCCATCCAAAGAAATTGGTGTTATTGCCAGAGACTGCTGCTCACAGAGACATCTTACCCTCAGTACATAAGCATTATCTGAATTTAGCCTCACTTCCTCTGAGGTCTTATTAGATCTGTCTCTGGTAAGGAAACATCTTTAGCTGTTAAATCAAATAACATTTTCCTAGCACATGCATTTAAATGGCTGCAGTTTGTTCTCAGCCTACTGTTTCATGCTATTTGTATTTTAGTTTAAAGAAATGTAAATCAGCATTGAGAATACATTTTTGGCCTTAAAATATCTGTAATAATAATTGTAACAATTTTTTCTTTAGAATACTAATATAAAGAAATACATTCACAGCTATGAAGCATATTTCCCATATGTAGAGAATGTTTATAAATAATATCAGGATTTTAAAATGAGTAATTGTCTCCCATTTTTTCCACTGCTTAGAGAATTTAAAATTTTTGGCTTTTGAAAATGAAGAATAAAAGTGTTAGTCTTTGATAAACAGTATCATTTGAGCTAAAACAAAACCAAACCTCCTGCATTTTATTTTTATGGCAGTTCATATTCAAAATACTGCAAGGTTATGTGGTCTATACTGAAACTGACAGGGTTTTTTTTTAGCAAAACACATATTAATCATTCCATCAAAAAATTTAATTGCTGAATTTGAAAGAGTTAGTTTGCTATTATTAGCACAGGCAGTCTTTGATTTGTAGGTTAGAGGGAAAAAATGGTCCCTTAGACACCATTAGCAAAAATCTGCTTCATGTTTAATCCTTTTCTTCAGTTGGTACTCCCTTTGACCAGGAACTATTAATCTTTGTGGCTTTTTCATTCCTAGGAAAAATTAGCTTTTAGTACTCATCCTCCCTTTTTTTTTTTTTGTGGCAAAAGATGGCTGAAATGGTTCAGAGGTATCCTTGAACTTTTGTGACTGTGTGGTCAAGTACGGTTCCATGCAGAGAACAGAGAAATCCAGTTACTCTCCCAGAAAATATTTGTATCTTCATTCAGAACCCAGCAACTACACCGTCAAATAACATTAAAATCTCTGCAGAAAATTGTGCAATTTCACAAGTAGGTGTGTGGGGTGCAGAAGAAGGAAAATCTACTAAAAGAGGTTACTGAGATTACAAAATCCTGGGAGTTCAAAAGAAGCAGGAACACCGCCATCACTGGTCTTCAGTAAGGCAGGGGTACTAAACACTTTCAGGTGACCCTCTTGCAAGTTCAGCAGGAATGGACACAGGAGCAGTGACCGGACACTCCAGCCACAAGTCAGGCACAGATTGCTGTAGCAAAGAAATAAACCTTCATTATGGGTACACCATAGCTTAATGTGTGTGTTTATGTGTGTGAAAATTTCACACCATCTTCCGAAGGGTGTGGTATCGCCTGTCACAGAAAATTAAAATGGTTTGAATTACTTATGTACTTCTTGATGATTTTATAGAAAAAATTTGTACCAAATTTCAAGGCGATATGAGATTGTGAAGTGTTAGTTTACCTACAAAAGGAAAGCAGACTCAAGGTACTTGCAGAGGATGATTAGGGACATGAAATACAGCGGGATATAAAGGAAAACTGTCCTCAGGATACCTGTAATACAATTGCCCATTAAAATTCCACAGGTCAGAAACTCATAATGTTAATAGTAGAATTCTGAAGAGAATGAACTGGACAATGAGTGGATAAAGGTTTTTAGTGAAGTATTAACAAAATCTTCATCCCTTTACTTGTTTTAATGGGGACAATAGACTTCTAGAAGAGTCACAATGGGAACTTCCACATATGGTTCTCCCTGTTCAGAACCACAGAACAGTGGATAAAATAGGAAGTGCAGTGTAACAAGAGAAAGGATCCTAAGATGGACAGGACTGCAGTAATGAATCTAGAAATAAATGTAATTAGCACAGTTGTATGACGTGCGTCCTGGACACCTGCCTGCAAGAATTTAAAAGGAATAAACTTCAAGAAGGTGGGTTTTTAAAATATCTATATTAATAGTATGCCTAAAAGCTGTTTAAAAGTAAACTATAACAAGGGAAGATGCAGATTGCTGAGAGCAGACACTCTATGAAAAGTGACACATCTCCAGCTGTGGAGTGGTCTGGGAGGATATTTGACACTGCAAAGGAAAGACCCAGCACACTGAGGGAGCAGAGGTGGGAAGTGACAATTAACAAATATACCATGGCTCAACAAGAAAATAGCATTCCATTCAGGGAAATTAAGCATCCTGGAGCCCATTGGCTTGTCCAAGTTGCTTATCCAAGGGCAGCCCAGACCTGCCCTACCTTTTGCCAGCCTGCCTGATTACTGAGCTGAGGACTGGACACGCTGTGTGCAGAAATGGACTGACTGAAGTCATTTAGCATGAAAGTGCATTTCTGCAAGCCCCAATAGATGAAAGAGATGATTTAAGTGCTTTCTGTAGCTGGCAGATTAAAAGATTAAAATTAAAATTGTAAAGGTGAGTTGTGCAAAAGGATGCAGACACAGTGTGAGACCTGGCATTGTGGTGTCTGACTTTGAAGTGGTTAGCATCTTCTTTTGAAGTGCAATCCACCAAGATGTGTCAGCTGCCTGCACTCTCCACAGCACTCTTCTGAATGAGACTCAAAGCAGCAGCATGCTGAGCAGTGAGCCACAAACACTACTCCAAGAAAAAAAAAAATAAGAGAGGTATGTCTGAAATCACACCCTCCTTTGGCTTTGGACTCCTAGAATGGGAAGAGTTATGCCAGACAGTCACACATCAGAGTTTCTCCAGTGGAGAAAACCAGCTTCCTAGCTTCAGACCAAATCTGTGGAGAGTTTACTCCAATGGTTTTGGATTGGGACACCTGGATAGTGCAGCTGTAGGAACCCCCCGTTGTATAATGCATGTCTTGTTGAGGACACAGGGAACTGCAGATGTCGAGATGCTGAACCAGCATCACACCTGCAGTCCCAGCTGCAGAAACTGCTGTTGGTCCTAACATAAACCATCTTGGTTGTGCTGGGCTACAAGGACAAAGAGAAAGGCAGCACAGTACAAAAAGCAGGGGGATGGGGCACACCCCAGCTGGAGTGGCTGAACCAAGAACATTCCTCTATTTTTTAAGCAAAGCATCGGACACTGCTATGATTTCAGATGAACTTATACTGCTTGTATGCATCAGACCTGCTATTATAACTAGGTACTAGATCAAATTCCTAAAGAAGGATATGTAGAGGAAGGCCTGAGACACAGCATGGTGGTGAACATCCACTTACATGGAGTATGCCCAGATTCAGCATTTCAGGTGTGAGGGAACTAACCAGTGAAACCTAATGTCTGCAGACCAAGGGGAAGTGATTTCTAAATGAAGTATAAATACTGCTTAATTTCCCAAGAAAAAGTACAAGTCTTTTGTCTTCTCAGAAGATGAAACTTGAAAATAGGAAAGGACCAGAAAGGAAATAAAAAAACTTAAAGAAATACCAAACAAACAACGAAAGATAATTTTGATTTTTTCCTTAAATACCAGAGGTGCAAATTATGGTGTAATTTACATGTAAATTAGACAAATATACTGACTACACTGGGTATATAGAGGCCACGATAGCCTTCCCTCAAAGGCTGCAAAGTAAATAATGTAACATTAAAAGAGTATGACAAAACATAGAGTGAAGGCAAAACCATAAGATAAAGTATTTGCAAAAAAAATCCCTATTTTGGTTATGACAGCATTTCAGAAAACTAGTACAGGATTATTTGCCACTGAAAAAAGTCCTGCATGCACTGACAGAATACTATTATTGTTTTATAAGAGATCAGCCTGTTAAAAAACCTAATTAAAAAAACACACTGAAATACATGTGTTTCACTCAAGGTAAGAAATCGTAAGTTGTAGATGTCATTCATTCACTTTTGCCAGTTACCATAACCAGCCAGCATCCCTGCTGCTCTTCTTTGTCTATATTTTCCCTAGTTCTCACTTCTGTGCTCCTGACTGATTTTCTCCTTGTGTGCACCAAAAACCAGAAAGGCACTGTCCTCCTCATAATACTCCAGGATCTTAACAATAAAATAAAAATAAAAAGATAAGGAGAAGAATTCAGCTTAATGGCAGAATGGCATAGGTGATGTTTGGCAGATTCTGTTTAGCATACAATATAAGCTACTACATACACCTTATGTACAATTCCCCCTGCCCTATAAAAGACCAATAAAGTTGCAAAGTATTTTAAGGATAGGACTTTTATCTACGTGAAAGATTACAGGTGGGATTTGGATTCCTAAAACAGCTTGACTATTGCAGCAAGCTTGCCATTGACTGGTACACCTTGTTCTTACTTGAAAAGTCATGATTTAAAATCTAAATCCAAGCACTGCTCAAACCCTCACCACTGAAATCAGGTGGAAGCTTAATGATTAATTAGTCTATACAAACGATGATGCAGAAGACACAAAACCAATACCCCAGTAGAATGGAGAGCACTATTAACAAAACCACTTACATTTGCAACAGTAAGGGACAGGCCCTTTCCCCTCCAGGTTAGACTCGTAGGTCAGAAACTATTTCTGTCTTTAGTGAGAGGCTTTTCATCTCAGCCTACTGAACAGTGCTGACAAACACTGACCTTGCTTGACCATGGTCATTAATGTGTTCACCACAACAGATTTAACAGCACTTCTGTTTTACGCTGCTTTCTCTGACCCGTTTCTTCCTGGCTTCTCACTCAGACCTGGCTCAGGATTTCTCTTTGCCAGGGTGAAGTCTCAGCAACAAATTTTCCCAAACTTGGTTTGATTTTTTTAAGGTTTTTTTTTTTCCCCCCAATCTATGACCTGGCTTGGCTTGCTAAAGGGAAGAAGCTCAGCAGAGTGTCAGGTCTGACAGTTCCCCCCAGCTACAGAAGCAGACGTGGTTCTTTCATAATGTATTAAGAATGCCAAGAGGACAATTAAGAACAGGAAAAGAAGGTAAAACAGTCAACTGGATTCTACTTTCTGAGCATGCAGTGTGGGATAAAACAATTCATGTCCTCAGTCTGGACAGAAAAAAACCCAGAAAAGTGATCTGCTTGTGGGAAAATACAAATGTTAGCTTCTCTTGCATTCATAATTACAGAGCAGTTGCCCAGGTAATTCAGCTTTTTTACAGTATGGATTTTCCATGTTTCTCAACTTAATTAAATTATTAGACACAAAATTTCACACAAAAGGGAGTGTATATGTTTGTTTGATACTGTGAACAGCTAAGTTTGATAGATGGAAAATATGCAGGAGTAACAGAGGAAACTTGAGTAAAAGGAAGAAGATAAGCACTATGAAATGTAATACCCTAAAATATCACTTATTCACTATTGTTGGGATGAGCAGATAAGAGTGAGAAGTGGAAATTCTGTATTCCAGGGAAGAAAAACTTTTTCTTACGTATCAGATATTTGTACTCTAATAGAAAAAACATACATGTTAATGGAAAGAATGGAGCTAAAACTGTCAAAGGTGGTTGACTCTGAAAATGTATAATCTGTGTGTCACTTCCAAAACTAGGATATTTTTTGGAGAACAAACCGTTCTTGATTGCCTCTCAGGAGAGCCTTGCCAGTGAGAAGTCTCAAGTGAATGATGATCTTCTCCCATTCAGCACTGAGGACGAAATCGATAGCCCATTCTTCAACAGTTAATAATAACCTTTATATAACAGCAGTTTTTTAAAAAAAGAGACAAGAATATTTATAAAAAATCTGATTTATCACACATTGAGAATATGCTTTGCCTGCAGAAGCCATCTGTCTATGCACTTCACAGCTCTGTTTTCTGTAGGAGATAGGCTGTCATATGAGACATTTCTTTCTGCTGTTTATTTTGGGGTTCTCAGTTTGAAGGAGATAAAATATTTTGTATTTTGTTTTTTTTCAGCACAAGGAGACATATTTGAAGGCTGACACATGAATCAAGGGCCCTGGGAAGGTGTTAAGCTTGTATAAAAGTTTAAGTTGAAGTGACAATTGGGTCAGACAACTGTCAATGGCTGGAAAAGCTTTCAGGTGAAGTGCCTCAGAGAAGGGTAATAGTAGGGTTTGAATCTGACTGAACCACTGTACTGAGCAGAGCAGACTGGAAAAACAAGTGCTTTGTTTGCTCCAACACCAAAAAATGCACTTTGATGCTGCAACTATGGCAAGAGTGCCCTTTTATAATTCTCTCTAAAGAAGCATTTTTTGCATGTATGAACATTTATGATGGAGTTCTGTTAAGAAAATGTATTGTCAATTAGCCAAAGATTAATTTTTTATTGGCTTTTTATTTCTAATTTATTTTTATGATTTAAAAATTTTGTGAAGAGAGTGACTTCCCAGTAATAGGTGAACATCCTTATGCCTCAATGTTAACTAACTACATCCAGTTACACACCGAAGGCAAGTGAAAAAGAAAATATGGTTTCAGAGGTTGATAAAGACTTGATCTGTATTGGATGTAGATATTCCAGTAACAAAACAAGGGATATGTTTTTTAGCAATATGGTCAACTTCAAAACTCCAACAGTTAGGAAGAAACAGTAGCAATGATCCTAATAATTTTTCTGCAGAACCACATTATGGAACACTCAGCTGGGCAAAATTGGTGCATGCTGAAGTATAGCAGCAGAAAAGGAAATACTCTAGTTAACCAAGAGCAGGTGTATCCTCAGCCGAGGAGAGAAAAACAAACATCTTTCCTTGAAAGAGGAAGCTTTCAATGGCAAAAGCTGAGTTAAGAGATGTAGTAGGTTAAAAATTAATGAATAAAGAGGAAAGGAGTAATCTGCAAAGAAGGCAGCTAAAAGAATGAAAAGATAAAATGAGAGAAAGAGGCATCCAGGGAATGAGGGGGAGGAAAGAAGAACATTTAAATACTTATTTGGATCAGTTCACAGACACTAATTTCTGCAATATTTTCTCATCAGTTTCAACAGGAATTAGGGAACTCAGGGTTATACTTGAGTTCATATTTCTGTTAGACATGCAACTGTGTGCAGCAAGAGAAAAAATTGCAGGATCTGGTTGTTTTAAAATAAATAGGAATGCTGGCCTGACAAGTCCAGATGAAAACAATCCTGCTCACATAAGCAATAAAAATGGTTTATGTGTGTTTCCTGTGGGTGCAGTTGGAAAGTCTGTGCAGATGTGGTGAGTACACACCCCACTGCTCCTGTAGTGACTGTATTTTTTTGGAATAGAAGTTTATTTAGGACAAGTTGGATCTGGGAGGGAAGCAAGAAATAACAGGCAATTCTGGTACAATTTTATTAGATGTAATACAAAAGGAGTAGATGTATGTTGAGATAGGAATGTACTCTGTAAGTGTTATGAAGTGAAGAAAGGCTTGGAAACCAGCACCCTTTCAGGACTTATTTGCACAAAATCCATAGTTCCTTCAGTTTAGTGACAGGGTTTTTTATAATTATTATTTTTTCCACTAAAAGAAGAGAACAAAATCTAGACAAGAAAGTTTCAGATTTCACCTTCCTTCATGGTCAAATCAAATAGTCACGCCAAAAGGCCAAATTACCTTTTCTGAGAAGTTTAAAAGAGACTCATTACATTGGCTCACCAAAGTCCACAACCACAGAGAGCCTGACTCGGGAGCTGATGTAGTTTATGGCAACAGTGAAAGAGCCAAACCTTAGATTACATGCCTGAGGAGAAGGTGTTTAGGAGGGAAACAGGGGAGAGAGGGAGGGAGCAGGTAAGAGACATCTGATCTGAGAGTTGCCAGGGTGCATAATAAATTGCTGAATGGGTGAATAAAAAAAAAAAAAAAAAGAAAAAAAGAAAAAAAAAGTGGGAAGAGCACGAGCCCAAGCTAGACTTCTTACAGTAAAAGCACTTTGTGGAAAATTAAAAAAACCCCTGTAGCATACTAATATCATGTGTAAGAAGTCATCTACAAATAATTTCAAAACCCTTTCTCAGGACAGCATCTGTTTTGCCCTCAGATGAACTACAGCACACAGCCTGGGGATTTCTGGGAGGAGCAGTGACCAGTTTGAGTTCCTGCACTGAGTGCCACTGCACTTGCTTTACACTACAGGAAGCAATTCAGCAGATACATCTACAATCACGGGAATTTTGAGGTAAAAATGATGCCAGTGTATACTCAGTGTATTTTATGGCTGGGGAAAGCAAAATAAACACTTAGCAAGGTTAACAAAAGTTAGCTGTTAATCATTCTAGTGTCCCAGCCAGGAGATCAACAGGTATTGCCATAATGATAAATGAAAAAAAACCAAAACTTTTTCTTGCCAAAACATGGACACGCAAAAAGTTATTTTCAAAATTTTAAAATATCAGAATACAGAGTAGTGTATTCTTTTTTCCAATTTCCAGTATTGCTGGATGCTGGGAAGAAGTCCTGAAAACAGACATATGTAACATGAAAACAACAAGGAACAGAAGAAAAAGATGGATTTGTAGCTTTCCTAAACAAAACTGTGTTCATTTTTATTACTTTTTTTGGTTGTTGTTGTTTGTTTTTTGTGTTTTTTTTGTTTGTTTGTTTGTTTGTTTGTTTTTTCTTTCACAAAGTGATATCACTTGCTGCTGTAGCCCTTATTCCACCAGAATTACCCCCTGGGCACCTCAGGGTTAGCCTGATAAATGGTCATCCCTACAAACCAAACAGTTCTCCTCTGCAAAACTAAGAGAGGAGATAAACAGAGTGACTGCAACTGTTCAGCTGTACCAGCCAAAACATATAAAATAGGTCACATGAGGGGTTACTCTTATTCTGTACCTTGAGGACCTTGGAGCCATTATCTTGAGATAAGTCACTCTTTCTGGTGTTATAAAATGAATTATTTTAACCCAAATTTCATGTAAGTCCATAAGGAATCAGCAGAATACTGGTTTTCACTGAGTCTATAGTCTGTATTTGATGATCCATGCAATTTTCCATGTGTGGTTCTTCGTGGTTTTTGAGTTCTTAACATCTTTTTAATAAATTAGTTGGTCTGCTTGCCAGTTTCTTAAAGCTTTTCCTTATTATACATTACAATCTCTAATAAACAGCCTCTCACTGGAGTTTTCTCAGTAGTTACTGACTTCACAAGGTGCCATCTTAATGTTTTTGCCCTCTGTAACAGTATTTCATTCACCCTTGGAGCACTGAAACAACACTCTTTCACCTGGACCCTCTCCACGGAATATTTACTTTCTTTGATGACAAACAATACAATAAACAAAAACCAAAAAGCCAAACAAAACAAAAACCAAAAAAAGGGAGAAATAAGAGGGGGGGGAAAGGAAAAAAGAAAATAAAAACCCCACCACCACTCCCTAAATAATCTCCAGTATTTTAATGCAGAATCTGGTGGTAAAATGAATACTGCATGTGTTGAGAAAAACCACAGTTCAGGCAGTGAGCACATGCTGGTAGCTGTACACAACAGCTTGCAGAGTCAGGGCCTGAATCAGCAGTATAACTGGTAAGAAAAAAAGGCAGAGACAAAAAAAATCTATGATATGTGTTATGATGAGCTGTTTCATGAGACACAGGTGACAAAATGACATTCTGTACTCTGGTTGTTAAGAACAGAAAATTCAACCATAATTTTTACCTTACTCTTTTTCAAATACTAAATATTAGGTACAATAAACTTCACTATTTGTGCTATGTTAATGATTTATTTCATTTCACATCACAGTGCTTCTTCACTGAGTCTCTAGGACAAATATTTGTGAACAGTGAATACTTTTTAAAATTTAAGTAAAAAATTACACTGAAATTCACTTGTGTGTAGGACAGCCATCTGTGCCTCAGACTTAAATTATGTCACTGGTATTAATACCCTCTGTGTCCATAATATACTTCAGAAAGCACTCAATGTTGTTATTGTTTAAAAATCTACTAGTAATAAATATAATTGGGAAAAATTAAAGATATTTTTAAAATTATGCTAAATACCAATGCAGAGAATACTTCATTCAGAGACATACTTCTGTTATTTTTTCAGGCATTCAATGAAGTAAACAATAGTTTCTGTTTTATTTCATATCAATTTACCTTATTCAGTTCCTCATTCCCTTAAGAAACTACTTGTAGGCTTCATTACTTGATTTTTTCTGCTCCTCTGCCTTTGACTCCATGGAAACCAAGGTAAAATTAGTAGCAGAGAGGAAATCCCAAGTAGCCCTGAGGTAGAGCTACTAGGAAATCCACCTTTTTTTTATTTTACAGAATCAAAGAATCACAGACTGGCTTTGGTAGCAAGGGATCTCCAGAAGTCATCTTGTTCAGCCCATTTGCTCAAGCAGAGCTACCTGGAGCAGGTTTTCCAGGACAATATCCAGGTGGCTTTTGAGTATCTCCAAGGGTGAGAATACCCCCTCCATGTCTCTGGGCAGCCTGTGGCACTGCTCAGTCAGCCTCAGAGCGAAAATATGTTACCTGAATGTTCAGAAAAAACCACCTGTGTTTCAGGTTCTTCACTGCCTCTGGTCCTGTCACTGAGTGCCTTTAAAAATTAAGTGCCTGGCTCCATCCTCCTTGTCCCACCCGCTTTCAGGTATTTATTCACACAGCTGTATGTATATCATGTGTCATATGTACATATATATGTATATCATATATATTTACACACAGTCCCAGCTCTCTCAGCCTTTCCCCATAGGAGAAATGATCCAGTCTCTGAATCTTGTGGCCCTTCATTGGACTTTCCTAAGTGTCCTTGTCTCTCCTGTACTGGGGAGCCCAGAAGTGGACACAGCACCCCAGGTGTGGCCTCACCCATGGCAAGTAGAGGGGAAGGATCCTCCTTTCCCCTCCTGTCAGTGCTTTGTCTAATGCAGCCCAGGGTTCCATTGGCCACCTTTATGGCAAGGGCACATTTGTGGTTCATGTTTGATGTGGTTTGATGTACCAGAAGCCCTGGTCCTTTTCTGCTGAGCTACTTCCACCTGGTCAGCCCCCAGGGTACTCAGGCTTGTTTCTCCCTGGGTGAAGGACTTGACATTTCTCTTTGTTGAATTGCCTGAGCTTCCTGTCAGTCCATTTCTCCAGACTTTCAAGGAGCCTCTGGACAGCAGCACAATCCCCTCATGTACCAACCATCCCTCCCAGGTACACACCACCAGCGACCCTACTAAGGGTACCCTCTGCTCCATCATCCAGATCATCAGGGAAGATGTGGAACAGGGCTGGACCCAGGACTGAGCCCAGGGTACACCACTGCCTACTGGCCTCCAGATGGACTCGTGCTGCTGGTCACCACCTTCTGGTCTCAGCCATTCAGCCTAAAAATCTCTTGTCTGTTCATCATCTGCAAGTTTCTCTATGAGGATATGGCAGACAGTGTCAAATGTCCTGTTAAAGTTGAGGTAAAGAGATAGTATCCATCCTTATTTAAAAGGAGGATGTTTAACTGAATCTGTGGTTTGATGATGTAACTAGCTCTCTCTCAGCATTTCTGTGCAGTGAACATTTCTAATATACTTGAGTGCGACAGCCAGTGCTTGGAGAGCCACTGAAACAAGACAAGTACCAGCAGCTACATTGTTGAAAGCACTTGGCCAGAACTCATCTGAAAAACAACAAAGCAAAAGAAGCAAAACTGGAAGAAATATAACTATCACCACTTATACAAGTTAGGATGGAAAATACCATTTAATCAACAAATTTTGAACTTCTCTCTGGTGTATGAAACTACTGTGAAAAGCTCTGTGGTTGTTATGATTTCACTGCCATATAATGAGATAAGGGAAAAACTTCTAAGCACACAGATGCAGGGAACAGTCTGAAATCTCTGTCCTTTTCATTATCAGGCCATGAGCTAATTAGCCAGAATGAGCAGGAAAACTTGCCTCATGGCATATTAATTCACAATTCATATTCATGGGGGTTCCTACTCATCCCCTCAAGCTTCCTGGACTGCCTACTGAGAGGCAGCATGGTTTGCCCTCCAGTACTGCCCTGCAGAAAAGTGGGTATAGCACCACTTACTGTGTTTTGAAGTCTAATTAGCTGTTTGCAAAAAGAAGTGAGGTCGGCAGATGAAAAGTGCTTCAGAAATGCAAAATATTATTATTACTATTAATAATAATAATGAAGCACATGCACCAAATAATTATCATAGCAAAAAACTACTGATATCTTTATGAGGTTGAGAAAATACCTTATTTTCCTTCAGCAAAAACCCTAGAATATCATTATTCTTGTTTTTAACAGATACTGTTAATGATACAACCAGCATTAAATGTTGCATATAAGCTAAGTGACTTTTCTAAATGGAGAAAATAATACAGCTAATGTTTTAAAAACAAGTCCATATTAGGTTAACAAATACTGAATGTTAATCAGTATTTCATTTTCCAGATTTTCAAGCACTGAATTGGCTGATCTCTTGAAAAACATGACCTATTTTTAAACACTGATCTTGAAAATGCTCTACTTACAGTCTTATGTTCAAAGTATTAGACTGCAAGGTTTGGAACAATCTAAATAATTGATGATCTCCTAATCAAAAGGGACATACATCAAAGCAAAAAAGCCACAGTTCTGTTCATTGAAAGAGTTAGGAAAACATGGAGGAAAAGAAAAAGGAGTGTTGAGACTGAATATGTGAGCAAGCAGTAATCAAATTACTACCAAAAGATTTTTTACAGACCACTCCCATCACAATTCCCACAAATTGTTTATGATGAATAATTCCATTGACAACATCAAGTAAAAACTGAATCCCAAAGAAAACTAAATTTTCACAAGTTATACTTTTTATTTCTGTACACTGATAGACTCAAATCTAGGTATTCAAATACCTAATTGATAAGATTACAATCCTTCAGCCTGTACCACCTAGAGTGAATGTTTCTGTGACAGGTAACCTGATAGCTTGGAAAGTGGTAGCTTGTCTGCATAATAAACATCACTGGTTTAATTTATAGAAGTTAAAATATGTCAGTTAAAATGGTAAAAAAATTGTAGAATTAGAAAAAGGTTTGACATTAATAACTGCATCCAGCCAGAGTTCTGATGTGAATGAAATGGCTGTAAGTTAGGTTAAAATCAATTTAGAAATGCCACAAAGTATGTTCATCTTAGGATCCACCTTTACTTTAATACTCTCAGCTTTGTATGCGAATCACAACTAGAGTTAGACATTTTTTAAATCTTTCAGTAGCAATGGCAGTAAATTTCCTTCTAATGCTATACAAAAGGAAAATTGTATCTGTGACACCTAGGGGAAATATGGGCTCTGAGAAACCTGTCTCAAGAAGGATGTCCCTCCCCATGGCAGAGTTTTGCAACTGGATGATATTTAAAGTCCCCTCCAAAGGAAACCATTCTATGATTCTATGATTTCTAATACAGAAGAATATTGACATCACTTCACCATGGAATATTCTGAATAGATCTTTTAAGGCTACAGTTGTCTTTTATTTTATGTTTACAAACTGCACTAAAATAGTCCTAACTTCTAAAACACTCCAAGGCCCACCATTTTAATGACTATACTTCACTAAACTTTAAAAAATAATCTATTCAGCTACCACTTTGTAGTCTGTGTTTATGATGATAAAATAATTATCTTGGTATTTTTTTAATAGATATTTCTTAGTTATGCCCAGGCACATGCATTTTCACTGGCAGACATGTATTTTTTGCCTTGGTTTCTTTCTTTGCTGGCTTGTGGAGCTCTGATTCAAAAGAATAATCTTCTCCAGTTACCTTTCTCCTTCAGGTCACCCTCACCTTCACTCCTATTTCTCATGGGTTTTTTCCAAGCAAGAACAATAGAAAAAGGACATCTCCTTTTCCCACTATTGTTTATAGGCAGTCTTATTATTCATGAAAGATTAAAAGATTCTGAATCATCCTAACATAAAATTATTTTTAAAATGCTAATATTAGATTTCAATTTGTTATAAGTGTTAAATCTAACATTATAAAAGTAACTAATTTTTTTGTTCTTTCTAGAGCTTTTATGCAGAGTTTAAATAAGGGTCTGTGCTCAGCAAGCTGTATGTGGTGCAAACAAATGATGGAGAGTCTATCAGGTGGGTTCTAGGAGTGCAAGCTCCCAGAGCAGCTATCAGACACCTGGTGAGATAGATCAAAGCCAGAGAAAAGGAAGTCTTGATGGCACAATTCCTACACCCTAAGAAAACCACACCCATAAGTATTAATATAACAATTTGGAAATCAGACTTCTTTTGAGGAAAAAGATTTATAAAATTAGATTTTGTCCTTTACAGGATACACATACATAATGCTTATTACTATTTGTACACAAAGGAAAAATTTCCTGCAACTGTCCTGTACTCACCAAAAATACAAAGAAAACTCCAAGGTAAGTTTTCTCCTAACTAGAATGTTTTACAGGATGGGAAGGGAAAAAAAAAAAAAAAGGATTCAGCACATTCCCTGATATACACATAAATGCTTCCCCCATTATCCCTCTAAATCACTCTCAAGCTTTGAACACCAAAACAGTAAATGCCCACTTCCTCTAGCTGTCTTCTCTTTCAAAGGTGCAGAACAAAGGAAGACAATACAAAAATAACCATGAGTTACTAAGTTGTTTTAGAATATGGGCTGAAAGTCAGATAATAAAATCAGATTTTTGTTCCCAGAATTTAAGAAAAGAAAGTTCTTGGGAACAGTTACAGAATTGACAGCCTAATAGCTTGGTATGTCTTGCTCCCAAAGAAAAAACTAAAAACTCTCTCTGTTAAAGGAAAAGAGTGTGAAGATACATAAAGATGCCTTTTGTCATATAGTTGGACCTTCATAATAATTGACTGAAGGGAAATTCAGAACTACACACCTTTGCCTGTTCTCCAAATGGCACACCCCTTTGACTCTTCTCGAAAGGAATGAGAATTGGATGTCTTAAATGACATCCTTGGGTTGTGTTGCCATCTGAAGCTGAATGCAGAGGGATCTGCTTAGCTTGTGAAACTTCCTCTCATTTCAGGATGTCAGCATGACACTGCAGCTATCAATGAGGGCTGCTCCAAGTGCAGAAATGCAAGTAAGGGAGTATGGTTACAACTCAGTCTCTGGGCAGCTCAATCCTTTTCCCATTGGGTAGAAAATACAGCTCTTTTCTTCTGTATCTGCTTCAAAACATGGAACACAGCTGCTTTTAAATGAAAACAATTAGCTTAAACAATCATGCCGTTGTCTGTAAATGTATCAGTTATAAGTAGCTGCAGACACATTTGGTGGTCAACATCAGCTGCATTCACCAATGTATTACTAGTTTGCTTGAAACACAACACTGCTACCAAGAAACTGAAAATGTTTTCCTCTAGTCCCTTCTCGTGCTTCATGCCTGAAGTTCCTGACACAAAATAGAGTACACTGCACTCAGTTGAAAGGTGGCAGCTCTTTCCTGAAGGGCTGGTTCACAACAATGATTAAACACTTTCATCACACAACGGGAGCACCTTAATTCTGAGTTTATGAACGTGCCTCTCTTTTGCCAAAGGTTAAACAAAATTTGAAGAATAGTTTGTTGCAACCACTGAAACATCTGTCACACTTTAAGCCTTACATTTTTTTGTAATTTGCCTTGTCTAGCTTTTCCTATTAGTTTCTACAATATGCTGTGACAGTTGGATAGATTCAAAGCCCTAGCAGTAAGTGATAGAGCCTTCTCATGTAAAATGAAAATAACTATTTCAAATAGGTTAAATATATTTACACATGCAGAGATATAAAAGAGGTTTTGAGGTTTCCAGATGTGTATTATTCTGTATTGGGCTACTGAAAAGAAGCTGTGATCTAAAAGAGACTTTATTCAGCCGTGCTTTATTTCTCTGCATTTAGTACAGTCTTTTACTTTCCTAGTCAGCAGCATGCCACCTGCTCTTTCATTTCCTCAAAGTAGGTCAGCAGTCAGCCATCAATCTTTCATCTTCATTACAGCTAAATCCTAAAGCCTGAGGCAAATGAACCATTTTAAAGGAGATGCAGTGATAGCTGTGGTATTCTCTCTCTTCTGTTAGCCATTTGCAGCTGAAAAAATATCTCCAAATCCAGATGAAGCTAGCCAACCTTTAACCGGAAAATAGCAGGGATGAAAGTAGTTCTCACAAGGTCTTTGTCAAAATCTGGGGACCAGTTCCGAAACACAGAAAGATGGGGGCAGTCTTCACATCACATAATCTCTTTCATATCATTATTAAACTCTAAAATTCAAGTTATATCATTACCCCCCCCCAAAGAAGACAATTCTAGATCTTCAACTAATCTAGTGCCTTAGAAACACAGTCTCACACCCACACACAGTGTCTCTTTACTTGTGATCAATTTTTAGCTATATATTTCTAGATGAAGCCAGACTTTTGTCAGTGGTATTCAATGAAAAAACAAAAGGCACAAATTGAAATGCAGGAAGTACCATTTAAACATGATGATGAGGGTGGTTGAACACTCTAGCATGTTGCCCAGAGAGGTTGTAGAGAGTCCACACTTGAATGTATTCAAAATATGATTAGACATTTTCTTGAACAATGCACTATAAGTGACTCTGCTTTAAGCAGAAAATATCCAGAGATCCCCTCCAGTCTCAAAGATTCTATAATTCTGTATTTAATTTCTTAACCTCAGTTTCTTTTTCAGGAGTCAGTTTGTACGAATTAAATAAAAATTGGGTAAACACTGAAGATCTCTTCCTCTTTATGACATATTAGAAGAATATGTTTTCCCATCATAGCACAACTATCAAGTGCTCTAAAAATATGTGACATACTTGGAAAAGAATGCAGGACACCTGGTGTTGAGAATTACATTCTAAACATTCTTCCATCAATGTTCAGAAATGCTATCTGCAGTTTGTCAGAATTGTTCTCTTTATTCTATGAAAACAATTATAAAGAAAAGAAATAAAATTAAAAGCAAAGACAATTAAAAAATACAGGGGTATTCCCTTTCTCCACAGCTGATGTATATAATAGATGTACTCATAAAAATCTGTCTAGCCCAATGTGTGTCTCAAGTCCTACCAAACCATGCCTCCCCTGGGGAAGAATCTGAAAAAGACCAAGCATATAGAACAACTCTCTAGAATAGTCTATAGAACAACTAGAATATTCTAGAATATTCTCTAGAATATTCTATCACCTGTCACACAATGATTTCTTCAGAGTGAGGTCATGTCTGCTTGTTTAACACCTGATAGCTTTTTCTTTCACCGGTGTGCCCAGTTGCTATGTTAATCCCATGTAAGCTCTTAGGAGGGACAACATTTTGCAGAGAAGTTCACCACCTGCATTATGTTCTTTGTACCTGCCAGTTCCACTTCACAGTCCTTAGCTCTTGTATAGGAATAGACTATGTGTGACCACTTCTAATCATATTTTCTAAGCCACTGAAGATTTTATTCTGCCCTGTCCTCATCCATCTCTTTTCCAGCTTATTTCTTGGATGGGGGCTATTCCATCCATACTTCTCAAGGCTCTACATAGCTCTGGATGTTTTCCATCTCCTGGAGGTCAGGAACTGTGCTGGGACTGTACACAGTATGGTTATAACTCCACTCTGGATTTAAACACTGGCATAGTATTGCTTTATATTTTGTCCCCTATTTCTGTTCTTAAAATTCCTTACACTTGGTTTGCCTTTTGAATCCTATTGTACATTAAGATGATATTTTCTTAAAACTGAGTGGTCTTGTATCAAGATCTAACCATCACCTCTCATTTATTTATATGCAGCTTCACCTATCCTGTCATTTTCCCTTAAACCAAAAATCTTGTTTGGCATTCAATTTATGAAATCATTGTCATAGTGACTTGCAAAATGACTTGTCAAGTTCATAATTTTAACTGCTTAACTAATTACTTTGGTGATTTCTGATATAGATATCATTTCACATTAATTAAAATTTTATTAATTTATTTTTAAAACTCCAAACACTGGAAAAGAGGGGGAAAAATGTCCAAATTGCCCCCACAGTGAACTTTTCCATCTTATTCCAGTATTTCTGTGCAATGCTGTCTCTTATAATGTTGTTTGATGGTTTGTCATCACACACACATTTCCATCCTGAATGTGTCTCCAGAGCACTTTAACTGGCTGTTCTTTCTTCTATATTAATGTATGCAAATGAAAAATATGAAAAAACGGAAAATACTTTGGTTTAAACTGCTCACAGCATTATTAAGATTAGATCCCAATGAAAGCATTAAAGGTTTGTGCCTTCAACCTGTATAGCAAAGCTGAAGAGCATCTCCATTTTGGAAGCAAGAAATTCTCATTTTGCTTTCATCTGCTGCACAAAGTTACATGCTGGCTCAATGGTATTATTGAAAACAGAAAATTCCATAGTAAATGGAACTTTCTATCATTAGCCCTACAGATCGGGAAGCAAGTGTACTGTTCTGCTGTTCCACTTTTATTTGCAATAGCCCCACAAAATGTGGGAGAACCAATCAAAGCAGTCAGATAAAAAATTCCCTTTCTGCAGGGAAGCAACTATCAGACAGAAAGAAAAAACGGAGGGGAATATTCAGCTTTTGTCAACCACAATCCAAACCACTGTTTGTTTCAGTTATGTCCCTGACCAAATACCAGAACTGAAATACTGAAATAAATATCAACAGTCAAGATACTATATATATATAGATAGATAGATAGATAGATAGATACTATATATATATATATTTGTACATATTAACATACATTCATACATATACATCTACATCTATATGCAACATATTGAAAATTAATATTTAGACAAGCATTTTTTCACAAATCACCTGATATAAAGTGATAAAGGAATTATCAATTGCTTAGAAAGATTCTCAGCTCTCTAAAACTCTTACTTGAGTCATAGATGCTTCATGAGAAAGCAATCAAAATATCCCAGAATCAATGGAAAGCATTGAATAAAATGGGAATTCTAAAGAAATAAGTACACCAATAATAAAAATCAAAAATGTAATTTGAGATAACCAGGACTCCTTTAAAACCCAGTCATAATATAGAAGTTATATATTATAGCAGAAATTACATTAGAAAAATTAGAATGGCTAATACAAGTTCTCAAAAACAAGTAGTCAAAAGGCAAGTAGGTACATTTTTGTTTTTTTTTATGTACCCAAAAATCAAAATAATGGATCCATGATGTTGCTGTTAAGGTGAGAAATAATGATGACATTAAAATGAAAACTCAGAATTTTCTGTTGAAAAGAGTGTTGACTACCACCACCAAAAAAATAAAACAACCCAAAAATCACAAAAAACCCAAACAGACACAAAACCTCAAACAAAAACAAAACAAAAAACAAACAGAGAATAACAACAACCAAAAAACCACAACAACAAGAATCAACAACAAAGAGGGCTGCCAAGCAGCTACAGCTGTGGGTACTGGGTGTCTCCCTGTATGAGGCACCCTCATGCACTAGGAACTCATTCCACTTCCACATGACTACTTAGTAAGCATTTATTTTTGAGTCTTAACTACAAACCATTAAATCAGGTCTTGCTGGGAAGCCTTACACTGACTGTCCAGAAGTATGTCCATACCAACCTGTGTAGCTTATGGTTGATTCATAACTCCTTCTTTAAAGAAAAAAAAAAAAAATTATTGGATTTGAGCAGACTTGAGTATTCTTAGCATAAACAGAAGTGAGTGCCTCTCTTGGGAAATTGCCCAATCTGCATCCATTTTTCACTTTTTCTTCCTGCTTCTGACTGATGGTCACCAGCAGTCAGGTCATCACCAGTCTTTAACAGCTGCTCTAGAGTGGATGGTGATCTAAAGCTGAGCTGGCCTAAGCCACAACTTTGCTGTCCTTTGACACAGTCAGTTTTATGAATGACTTGCACATTATGGGAGTGAAAGTGAGCAGGAGGTAAGATTTGTTAAGCATGACAGTTCATGGACATAGGCAGGAGAAAACATTATAGGAGGGTAGAGAAGCATGGAAGAAGGAATGCACTTCCCAGAATAGAGCTGCTGAAGATCTAAGAACAAGACAGTTTGGAAAGTAGACTTCAGGGTGATTCAGGTCTTTAAAAAGCACAATTCCCACTGTTTTACACCTTTAAAAAATACATATGCAACCAAAGTATTGCTAATGAATATTGGCCCCATTAATAATGTGGTTAAGAGGTATTATGTGTTTCTTCTCCTTTATCCAGGGAGAGAAGTCTATAAAGAAGGATATTTTAAAATAAAAATGCATAGGCATAAACACATTCTGCTGGATATTAATGCGGGAGACAACTAATTGAGAAACAATCCTTGCTTTTGTACAGCTGAGATTTGTGAAAATTTGCAATTTTTATAGAAAAGTCCATGCTAGTGTTTGCCAGAGCCAGAAAAAAGTTTTTTTCTCAATTGCATATGAAATATACATTTTAATTTTAGAACATGCTTATCAGAGAAGAAAAAAATTTACCCTCTAAAGCAAAATAATTTTACATACCTAAAAAGTAATCATATGAAGGGTTTGATTTACTACCATGTGGGAAACTCCAGCAGAGAATGGCCCAAGGCACTTGCAGAAAACGTCCTGTGTTGGTACTAGCACTTTAAAAAAAAACAGTTATCAAAATATGACTGCATTGCTTTGCTAGGGAAGACCTGAGTCTTCAAGGTTTGGGCACAAATACAGTTCCACTGCTTACAGCTGCTGCTCTGTCAGAGAGCAAACAATGAGGAATCCAGCAGAACCAAACACAGAAGCAAAATCACCTGTACTGCATAGCCATAAAGAGGATGGCTTTATTCAAGGAAGCTTTTCCTCAGGCCCTCTGTCCACCAGCACGAAGTCTGGGTGAAGTCTGCAGCACTCTGCCATCTGCTTATTGCCTGTGTGTGTGTGTGCCCTGGCTGTCCAGCCAGCTCTCCCTGTCTCCCTGGGTGTGCTTACAAACAGAAGTGCTCCACCTGGCACTTCACCTTGAAGGAAAAGTACATCAGATCCCATTAAATTTGAGCAGCACTGAAGTGGTTTTAGTGCAAAGCCAAGGTGATCCTTTTGAGTGAGAGAGCATTACTTCATAGTCAAGCACTGCATAAAGATCTTGTGGCAGGTTACTTGTGGCTTGCTTTTCCAAATTTACAATCACTGCCCTTAAACCTTTCCAGTACAATTTGCGGGCCAGAACTCAGGACATTCTAGGCAAATGATACTACCTATAACTGCCTATAATACAAGCTTGAGGCTTGCCTTCTCCAAAAAGTTGCTTAGGATTGAAAGAATAGTTTTAAAGAAGCACTGGGATATCTAGATTGTATATTTCAGTATCAGCCTATTTAAACATTTGAAGGAAGAAGAGAGTATTTTTCCCCCAAAGAAGTACTAATTACATTAGATAATTTTCTATTCTAAATAGCTATTTTAATGGAGAGTTCTCTATTTTCAGAGATGTCTGGTGGAAAGATTTTATTGGTCTCTACTGCAGCCTTAGCATATTTGTGGAGTAATTTGTTATGGTTAGTTTTATCCATATCAGCATCTGGTTTTGGGCATAAGCATTAAAGTCTGTCTTATACAGTGCTGGTTTCTTCCAGAAAACAAGAGAGGTGTTACAATGCTAGAAAGGGTTGAACATTGAGTACCCAGGAAAATATGCAACGAGGAAGATTAATCAGTTCCTTTTTCCTCATCAGGTTTTGGTGTCTGATGGAGAAAAGAGTTTTCTTGCCTTTTTTTACTTCTGATATTAACAACTCAAATCACTGAGAAGAAAAAAAAAACAAACACAACAAAAACCCAAAAAATTAATGTCTGGCTTACAAAGCTTGTAAATCTTGACACTCAATATGAAGTTTAAGTAAAAGTATGTCCAGAGATCTCATAGAGACTTATCTTTGAAAGAAGAAGGTAAGTATGTGACGAAAAGACCTTCTATGACCTTGCTAATGTGGTAGTGCTTAACAAATGCTGAAGTATCCTAAAGCCAGCTATGTTTCTATTTGGTGGGCAGCTCCTAAGTGCCAAAATATCAGCGTTGTCCTATACCAACAATGTAGTCTTATGAAGGAGCATAAAATCAGGGTTCAGTTTGGCACTGGCTTCAGTTTTCAGAGAAATAAATCTGAATGGTTGTATCCTATGTATTTGAAGTTTAAAGTGAAGAAGTGCCACTGTGTCTATCATATACTGAACCTCCTCAATGAATCAACAAAACTGTCACAGTGGCTTCTGTGTGAAGCAGACAGGTATCCCTGACAGATGATGTGTCTGCTGCTTTTAATGATGGTTAGGTGGTGAATCATTCACTGGTTGTCTCACGCAGCACCTCAGCAGTGCTGCTATCATAGGTGGTCAATGACTGCTTGGGTCCGTGTGTCTGTACTGACTCGTTGGGGTTGGATATCTGACATCTGATATCCTTTCCTCCAACAGACTAATTCACTGAGGACTAGGGATTGTGCCTTAAAATCCCAAAGGGGGAACAATAGTCTGTATTTCCAAAAGCAGTTGAAAGGATGGGTCCTGTTGGGTACATCTGGTAGCAGAACCCTCAGAACTGGAGTAGCTACTGGAAAGTAGCAGTGACAGGCCAGAAATGTGACTACATAACAGTAGCCCAAGTAACAATAATTATATAGCAAAACCCCTCCACTCTCCTACTTCCATATTCCAGAATAATACTTCCACTCTGTAAGATATACAGAATCATATGTATGGTTCTGAAAGAACCGTAATTCCATACTAAAATGAGTTTTGCCCAATAGCACAGCCATGAAAATACCCAGACAAAAACACTGAGGTTAATTGGGTCTAAAAATGTGAGGAGTGTAGCTGAGTGGGCCATATGATGACAAGTGGAATTTGATTTCAGTAGCTGTAATGCTACTGTAAAAACAGTAGAACTACTTATACGTTTTCTCAGAGTCATAATTAGCTCATGGAAATGTTCTGGGAATCGCTTTGACTGTGAAGTCCAAGATTTTGTTCAATGGTGTGCAACAGTGAAAAATAATACACTAAATATATGGAAGAGGATGAATAATAGATAAAACACATTACACAGATATTCTAAAATATGCAATATTAGTCATCCTAACTAAAAAGGATGCTTTAGAATTTCCACGTCACATGAAAAAGAGCTTAATAACATTGGGACTATCTACCAAAGAGAAAAGAGGAAAATAAGGTTGTAAACACACAGATGCATAGTAATGATTGGTGCTTCCAAAGGAAATGTGGAAAATTCAGTTCTCTTCTTTTTCCCTAAAAGAAAAATAATGTATGTTCAATGAGACTGAAAAGCAACATTTCCAAAACTGAGAAAGGAAGTTCTTCACACCGTGTCTAGCTAGCAATTACTCTGATCTGTGCAAAGTTTGCAAGAGTCAAAACCCTCTGACATTTATGAGAAAAACATAAAAGTGTTCAATTAGTGAGAGTATAAGAACTATGAGTTATACACAACTGCTCATTTCAAGTTACTACTCATTATGAATCACAGCTGAAATTTTCAAACGTGACAGATGAACTTTCAGATGTGCACTGCACGTTTCTGGCACCCACTTCTGAAAGTATTTGGGCCAGTCATTATTTTTAATGAGGTGCTGGACAAGAGGAGTTACAAGTCTGGTCAATGATCGTGGTTCCTACATTCCTAAAGTGGGAATATTATAAGTACTATTTTTTTTTGGGAGGCAGAACTAAAATTGGAATTGTTTATTGAAGAGGAATAAGTACCAGCAAGCCTCATCTTGTTAAGTAGCTGTTGTTAAGCAGCAGCCATTCATCCTGCCATTTTAGAACTGACCCTGCCCTATTTTCTTATTTTTGCCAATTTGATACATGTTTCCATGGGAACAGAAGCAGGACTAGCCACCAGCTGAGTCAATCTCAGCTGCTGGATCCCAGCTCTCACGTTTTGTTCTGTTTCCTTGGAAACTGATGTCAAATGAAAGAAAGAAGTAAACCAGCTTTTACTCTTTAGTATGTACTCTTTCTTTGGACCTGTGCTAGATCCTTGGGCCGGTAGAAGGTTTACAGATGACTTTAATGGCCATTCAGTTTCCTTCTCTCTGGAGCATCTGCCAGCCACAGGAGTGTCCCAGCAGATGCAAGTAAGAGCTCTTGGTTTCAGATACTCCTGGCAGGCCACCTGCTGAGAGCTACAATGGCAGGGATTGAAACCAGGCTACAGAATTCAGGAGACATTTGACTCCCACAGTCTGTCATATTTCAAATTGGAAAGAAAGAAATTAAATTTATTTAAAAAATAGTAGAGGAAACAGATGGGCATAAGGATATACAGAGAACAAATTGACTAACAAGCTCTGACCTGCATTAGGCTGAACACCCGCAGAAACTGCTTCAGCCAATTAAATTCTTCATTTCACATCACACGTTTAACAAAGTTCCCTCTAATCTGGCTGTTAGCTGACTGAACAGCACAATGTAAACAAAACCCCATATACACATCTGTTTATGCATATATACATATGCAGAAGAGAAAATAACGTGATCCGATTTTTTCAAAACGTCAAAGAATTCACAAAAATCTGCTTGAGTGCATGAATTTGAACCAGACACATTCACCAATTCCATACCTATGTTACTCCCATGTTACCATGTGAATACTAACTCCCCCCACCCCAGCCCACCCCACACTCCTCTGTGTATAATTTTGGATCAAAGTATTTTCCAGTCTCTTCAGCAGCAGTGTTGTTAATGAAAATGGATATTAAAGAAAAATATCTACATCTGTGCAGCTAAATTAAAATTTTCACGTAACTTTCATAAAAGAAAAATGTAGGGACAAAACAATTTTGAAAGACAAAATCTTTCCTAAGGAAATGTTTTATACTTGATGACCACAGCTCTTAGTTAACTAGTCCATCAGGGTATAGCACCATGTACACCTTGGACATTCACATATAATATATGCACTCCTTCCTGATTATTCTTTACATCCCATCTCAGTTATTTTTTGCACAACTCTCACTTACCATTGACCTTGAATTACTATTGTAACTTCTGGAATTGTATATCTATATATAGTTAAATTCATGTACAGCCCAAGTGACAGCTCAGTACTATTAATTTCTTCAGGTTCTTAGAGCAGTCTCACAGAAAAGACTATCAAATACCCAGGAACAATATTAATTTCTCCAGTCCTCTTGTACTTACATCCATTTATTGAGGATATACTCAACATATCTGGGTGCTCAGAGAGCTGTGTCAAGCCAGCTAATGTGATTTTGTTATGGGTTAGTTATTTAAGTGAAAACTTTAGGCAGTTATAATTGTTTTAAGCCAGGCTTTTCTGTCTTTTTCAGAAAGATGTAAGATGTACTCAATTTATTTAATCTATTTATGGGTTTCCTCTAGCTGAACTTAAATCTATAATTCCACCTTCCTCTCTTTCAGAAAGAGTTTACCTCACAAACAAGACAACATTTATTTTTACTGTTGCAGCTGCAATAAGGAAAGAATTTCACTTTAAGCTTTGCAACGTCTGTCCCAAATTCTTCACAGTCAGCCTTCATTTATATTTTCTGAAATAACTTGATATAACCTCTTCCAGTGAACAATACAGGTACCAGCACAAAGACTGGGACTTGTCCTGAAGGACTCTACTGGCTACATGCCTCCTTACTAGAAAATGAACTTTTATTTATTTCTTAGTTCTGTTTCCTTATTCTAAAGAACTTCATACCCATTTGAGGGCTTCTCTCTTATTCTGTGTCTATTCCTTTCTGTGAGAGCCTTTGATGAAAGCAATTGATGAGTCCTTTCTGAGACCTAGCTGGCTGTGTCAGCTTCTATTCATGTCTGCTGGCTTCCTCAAAGGACTTCACTAAGTTTTTATGACTTGTTCCTTCACAAGCATGATGTTGACTACCCCTCAATGTAACTTATCAATTTCTAATCCCACTCCTAATGATAATTTTTATAAGTTGACCTACTACATTAACTTACAAATTTAAGGCTTCTACTCTGTCTTGAAAACATGGTGAGATATTTGCAACATTTTGCTCAGATAACAAAGCAGTTCTGAGCTAGTGATTACATACTGCTGTCAGTAGTTTGACAATTATTCTTTTGAATTGCTATAGAAAACCTGGGAGAATAGAATCTTTTTCCATTGATTTATTTCTGATAAGTCTCCCTATTCCTACCAGCAACTCCAGTCACTCCTCAGTGAGTTCATCAAAAGGGTTCTAGCACAGCAATCTCCACAAATCCTTCCACTAAGAATTTTGTTGAACAAAGCAGCAAAGCAATCATTTAATCATTCCACATAGCCTTATTTTCTGCAAGTAATGATCTTCTATTCTGCTTAAATATTATTCCCAAGATTCTGTGGCAAACTTGCTGCTACCGGTATTTACAGAAAGATTTATTATTCTTTTTTCATTCATTGTAATATGCTTTTTTAGACTGCTTTATTTTCTGTTACATTTAACTTACCAGACATTATGATCCTGTGTACTTTCCCCGTTTGGATATAATTTTATTTTTTTTGAAGGATGTCTTCCTGCTGTTTTGTCATGCTGAGTCTTTTCTTTTTCAAGTCTTACTTGATGAGTGGTATGAATTTACTCTGTGTCTCACATAAAGGTTCTTAATACTCTCTAAACCACCTGTGAAGATTTCACTCTCTACAGTTTACTCTTTAGCCTCTCTTTAAGACACTTCCTTCATTCAATGTTCTTCTGCTTTCTGAAGGTGAGTACCACTCTACAGACCTTTTGTGTTTGTTGTTTTTTCAAAGCTATCAAAACTAAGAACAATTTGTAGCTATGGAAAACTCTTTCAGATATCAAGACTTTGGAATGGATTCTATGTGCTATTCAGAATGAAATCAAGGGTTAAGTCTCTGTCCGTGGGTTCTCTAATCTGTTAAATTATAAATGAGTTAGTTTGAGCAGCACATTTTTTTTGGTTTTGCAATGTTTTTGAATCCTTCAACATATCAGTCAAATCTGAACTTCTGGCTTTTTGTGTAGTAATATGTGTCTGGCGACATTGTTATACACTTGTAATACATAGCAATCCTGTCTCACTCACTGAAATTATTAATTTGGTAATATGAATTGACTTTTCTTTAACATACTGCACTACTCTCACACTGGCATGGCCTACTAATCATTCCTGCATATTGGTATTTTTGTTATTACAACATCCTTATATAAGGTTTCCTCATATGGGTTTCTGCATTTTACACTTATATCAATGCTAGAAGCCAGATAGGACATGCCTCATTGATCTCTTTTTCTCTTCTGTGCCTTCTAAAATGGCATCTCATTCAGATTTTTTTCTCTATTTTATGTTTATTACCATCCCAGGACAAATTAGGGTGAAACCTTAAATACTGGTATTCCAGATATCAGAATGAAGTTTATTTTTAAATATTGATAATGCTATCATAAGAATGCATAAGAGGAAACATCACAGAAATAACTACTTAAGTGGTACTAAGACATCAAGGAATACAAAGGCTGCTGCCCTGGATAAGCATTTTAAATTTTACAAGAAATATTGGCATCCAGTATGCAAGATATTACTTTCATTGAATCTAACACTAATGCAAGATATTTTTATCTTGGGAATTATAAAAGGTAGTCCATTTCCCCTACAAGTTATTATTTATTAAACATTATCACTGTCTACCTTCCAAGGCCACAGAGATCCAATCTGTTTCATAGATATTTGTGTTGGGAGAAGATAAGACAGTCAGAGGCTTTCAAGCTGAACTCTAGAGTAAAAGAGTTACTACACCATAAAATCACAGAATATTCTGAGTTGGAAGGGACCCACAAGGATCACTGAGTCCAGCTCTTAAGTGAATAGAGGGACTGAACACTTGGCCTTGGCATTAGCAGTGCCATGCCCTGACTAGCTGAACTAATTGTGAGCAAGAGGTGAGTGTGAGTGCATGTGTACACATGGACCCTTTCCACTGTACTAAGTACATGATTGAATTATGATATGGCTGTTGCACAGACCACACTTTCTAAAGGATTTTGTTATTTCAGACTGTGGTTTCATTGCAACACAGATGAGCAACTGAAATTAGAGGGAGCTGGTTTCCTAAGTATTCTTTTCTTGTGGCTGGATTCTCTTCAGCTAAGAGTGAAGCACCCCTGTAGCAAGTAATTTAAAATATCTGGTTTTAGACAAAGGGATAAACTCACTCTGTGACCCTTCTCTTAGAGGAGACACCACCAAAACCTCTCCTCCACACAGCTGGCTGTTTCCAGCAAGTCTGTTGTGGTCCTATGTCCTTAGGAGCTGTATCTGCTCAAATTTGTCATATTTGACTGAAACTGGCAAAGTTTGTTAGGCAGTAGGAAAAAAATCACACAGAGCACCCTAGCACATAAACACTGCCTTCTTAAGAAAGCAAGTCAAAAAGCAAACAATGGTAGAACCTTGCAAATCTCTTCTACAACAGCATCCACAGAAGCACCATAGTTCCTCATGGGCAGCCCAGCCACTGAGACAGTGAAGGAAGGATGCACTCCCGTTCACATGACTGGAAACAGTCTGGCAGGGACCTAGCTCAGATATGAGCATAATCATTTTGATTATGACAAAAAAGGTGAATCATGATGAAAAAAGCAAATTCCTAGTTCAGCCTAGGAAGAAATTAGTGAGGGGAAAAAAAGTGATTGGTCTCTCCACTGGTCTGAAAAATTAGCAAAAGGAGCAACGTTACAGGCAGGGAAACTAGGGAAACAGATAAATAGAGGTAACATGGATTAATTCCCTTTTTTTTTTTTTACACTGCTGCTTGAAGATTAGAAGCCCTTTGTGTCATCAAATGCTTTTTGCATTATGTGAAAATCAAGCCTACAGCACTCTTAGGAAAAGTACATAGGGACACTGTTATGGTTCTTCTGCAGATCACTGTACACCTCGGGAAGTTTTAACATTGTCCCTGCCTTGGCCTTTAACCTCTTTTCTTTTATCCAGCAACTTTGTTGTCCATATATCATAAACTACTTCCCCTGCTGATTACTGGAGGAACTGGATGCTTTATGGTTCAGTCATTAAAACTTTCAACATGGTGTCTTATGGCAGCCACAGATGTTTTTTTCCTAAAGAAACCATACCTGTAGGGCCAGGGTACCAGAAATTGGTCTGAAAACTGACAGATCCAACATTTCATAGCATTTCTGACTTCTGTAACAGCCAGAGAGTCTCTAAAAATGCCTTACTTCTCTTTGTATTTTTACATTTAGACTGCCTATCCTCAGATTGTAAGGTATGGATTGCTTAGACTTTGCAAACAACTCCAGGAAAGGAGCCTGGATTTTAAAGCCCTGGGTTTAAGAACTCTTAAAAAGTTCTTGATAATTTACTGCTGTTGCTTCATTAAAATGAACTATTTTGTGAATAATAGCAAACAGCACAGGACATTACCAGTCTTAGGCTTCTTGTCTTGGTTCCTTTGATTCACGTGCTTATGAAGACACAACTAACAGAGGGTGACCCAATAGAAGCCAAATGCAGAATGATCACGCAGGAAGCTGATGAGTATTCATAAACAGAGCTCAAATGGTTCATTAGCTAGAATGACTGATTGCATTCATAACTTTGGAGCCTACATTTAGTTTAATCTTTATCACTTGGACTAGCATTAACTGACAGAAATAATCCCTTTAAAATTATTTCACAGAATCAAGTGAGACAAGAAATCCACTAGAAAATATTCCTGAAATAAAACAGAAACTTGCCACCAGTAGTGTTTACTATGTGGCAAGTATTTTTCAAACAGAGAAAAGATTATATGTAGTCAACCAAACTCAACTAAAGAATTCACCATTACACTTTAGCAACCTAAAAGTTAAAAAAATAACGTAACAACAACAATAATAATTATAGCAGTGAAGACAATTGTCATTTACTTTTACACAGGATTTTTTGAGACCCACAGAGGTGTGCTTCAGGAAAGTAAATTGCAGTTCACCTCACTGCTTTTATAGTGATATATTTTATGCACATACAATAGTTTAATGACTACATTTCTAGCATGATACTTTTATTTCCTTCCTACCCCAAATCCATTAGCTTAAAAAATATTCTGCATAATTTACAGTAATAGCTAAAAGCTCTGACAGTAAGTTCAAGTCAATTCTATGCTGAGTGATCAAAATATCAAACATTGTCATGTGTGAATTCAGTGAGTGTCACTTTGCACAGGTTTATATAATTCCAGGAGAATTTCAGTTCTTATGCAAAGTTCAGGCAAGTGGTGTGCAGCCCCATGGTCTGGAAAGCCCCAAATGTGGAAAAACCCACAAAGTTTTTAGTATTATATTTTAGACGATCAAAGAATATACACTGTAAAATTCAGATGGAAATTGCAATCGTTTACAACTACAGTAAACATTGTTTTTTTAAATATATGGTACTAATGGCTTAACTTCACAGTTACTGCTGCTGTCTATGGACATTATACTCAAGTGAATCTAATAAGACTACATATCAGGATTTTAGTTTAAACTAAAGTAAAATTCCTTCTATGTGAAATTATTTTAATTGGATTTTGTGACTATTTGTCATAATGTGTTTGGGTTCAAATGAGCGGAGAAAATGTTAACAATACTGACAACTGAAATATCAGTTACAATACAACTGGAGCAAAATGAAATAAACAAGGTCCTCAACAAGCTGCTATGGCTTCAGGCTATACACACATAGACCAGAAGTGTCTCCAGCAGACAAATTTCAGCTACATTTTCTATTTTTTAGTGACAAATGTATCAGCTGGGAAGTCTTTCAAACTCTAGGAAATGACTGAGACAAATCTTTTCAGATTCTAAAATTATTTTTTCAAAGAAATCCCTTGCAGTTTAAGAGGCATTGTTCTTGGGTATCCTCTACAAATTATACCAAAAAAGTAACATCTTATCCTAATAAAGTTCCAGAGCTACACTGCAAAGTAAGAACAAAGTAAAAACAGTGGAGTGAAATGGTATATATTTTCTTGCAAATGTTAACATCAGAAGAGAAAAAAACTGTTCTTTTTCTTACTGATTGCCAAGTACAGGAGAAGAGACTAACACTTCTAGATTGTCCTCACATGATCTAGCTTTCAGATATCAACAGTTTCCATGTTGGAGGCAACAAACTCTCAAACAGTGCACATCTACATACAGATGGATGTTTTTTTCCTAGGCATAAATTGTTGCTGTCATGCTTCTTGCTGTCAGTTTGTCCAGAAAGCTTTACTTCAGCTCCACTTCTAGAAACCAACCAGAGTGTTGGAAAGTGTATACAGATGGCATTAAGCTATTACCTCCTGCCTATCAAAATTGCTCGTGTGACCTTTCTGGGAATACCATTAAAAGAGGAACAATCAGTATGGGTGCATGCACATAAAATTACTGCAAATAAATATAGCAGTAGGTAACATAATTCCTGACCATCTCCACAAAGAATGCAGTCTAAGCAGTGACCTCTCCTGCACTTATCTTGAATGAGCTCTTACTGAAATTCACTAATGGGTTCTGATAATCTATTATTTATTGAAACAGACTCTAATAGAGAGTCTTAGCAGAGGACTTTCCTGTGTTTACAACCCTTGCAAATAAAATGTCGCACAAGTGACAGAAATGTGGCACCTGCAACTACATACACAATTTCTTTTGGTTGCAATTGTTTCTTTTCTATTTGGCTTTGAAAACCAGAACTCTTCCTCCTCCGAAATACACAGCTTGACTTGCTTTCATATTATCTAATGCACCTTTAGCTTAATCTTATGGATAGCTGTAGATACTGATAGGCAACCATTAGTATTACTTGGGCTTGAGGACATACCTCCATGTTATACTTTTCCACTGTCCTCCTCAAAGGATCCACAACCTGCCAGCAAATCAGGATACAAAGATCAATCAGTAGCATCCCTCCAACTATCCCCAGTAGCTTCTGGTCTTTAATGATCTGGAGAGACAAAAAAAAAAAAAAGAAAAAAGAAGTAGGGAGATTCCCATGAGCCACAGATAGACCCTATACGGCTTTATTCCTATACAGAGAGAAAGACACAGGTTGCTAATAGTAAAGGTTTTTAACAATGAAAAAAGAAAACAAATATAGAAAGATGAAAGCAAGACAAATTATTTTTGTTCATTTCATGGTTATTAGAAGTATCTGAAGTGCTTTCCCACTTCTAAAAATACTTTGGGAAGACTCTCAAACATTTATATTGAAATCCAGATTTAATATTAACTCCTGGACAATGAGAAAGACATGTTCTAGGGAGCCACTACTGTGTTTATGCATGCAAATGTGGAAAAATGTTCATCAACCTCTCAGAAGAAGGTATTGAGGTAGTTTTCACTAAGATTTAGTGCTCGCTCTTTCATAACCTTCTTGGATGTGGAAAACGCAGAAGCTATCAAAAGTCATTTTGGAGGTTTGTGTCTATGTGTTTAATATTTGCCTCTATTACCCAGGGAGCAGGAAGGAATGATGTATTTTTTCTATATTACAAAGGTCGGAGGCTTTAATGCACACCTCGTATAAAACATGCTTTAATTCTGCTTCAGGTTTAGATTCAAAAAAGAAAAACAAGAGTTGCTGATAAAAATAAAAAAACAAACTATGTATTAGAGTCTTTTATAACTGCGTGCAGTCCCTATGTAATTTCTACTGTTGTACACGCAGCAACACAGAAAAAAATATACTGCAGTTGCATTGCTTCAGTTGCAAAGTTGTAATCATGTTGAAACATCAGGCTTAAATTAATTTTGTTTCAGTGTTCTTGAGTCCATGGCCATGTTTTCTTAATTAATGTCTAACTCTATTATTAAGAACACTCATCCAATAGTCAAAAGTTACTGCCAAATTGCTTTAACATGGACAAATATACATCTTTTTTTTTTCCAAGTTTCCATTCTGGGAAACAGTTGACTTAATCCAAATGAAATATTCAAAAATATTAAGCCTGAGAAGCTTAAGAAAGTTGTGATTATTTCAGTTCAATTTGATGAAATTATTAGGATTTCAAAAATGCATTAAAAAGCCAGAAGTGTCAGCTAATCTTAATAGAGGCAAGGTTAGTATTCCTGCGTAGAATAAATTGTATTTGCATTACATTCTTATCAAGCTGAATGAAATGATGAAAATGACAAAAAAAAAAAAAAAAAGACAAAAATTTGAAACTATGTATAATGTATAAAGGACTTTAGAAAGTCTGGTTTTCATATTGCTTGGTGTGATATCTTTTCTATTTTGAAAGATGTTTCGGCAACATTGGGCGCCACCTTTTGTTAATCTACTGGTTTATTTTATAAATACTTCGAAATAAACTAGGAGTAAAATAAAGGCTAGAAATCAGAATGAGCTAAAGGACTTGATACAACATTTTCATTTCCTGAGACCAGTTATATAAATCCATGTAGCTACCACTGCCATAAAGCACTGGAAAGTGATGCTTTCCACATGTTTGTGGCAGCAAGGAAGCAGGACACCCATCTCAGCATTCTGAAACAGCACAGGCATGTCTGGAGAGGGCAAGTGAAAGGGGAGGGTGCAGCTTTTAGAGTGATATGTCTTGCTGCTGGATGATTTGGCAATGAGAACTTTGCAAGGAAAAGGTGCCCTGGTGTGCTGTGCAGGGAGAGGAAGACTGTTGAAATGTGGTTCTTCATAAAGCTAAAATGAAAGAAGGTATTAAGCAAAAATTCTCAGACACAGCTTGGTCCCTTGTCTTCTTTGGGAAAACAGAACTATGTCTGACCTTTTAACTGTTTATCAAGTGGCAATCAGAGCTGAAAAGAAACAGGTTAGCCTTTGTTAAAAAAGTCCATGTGTTTTTCAATCTCTTTTCTAATGCCTGCAAACAGGCCTTGGGTGAAACACACCTAGTACTGCTCCTAGTATGAGTAGAGACATGGAAGAGAAAAAATGGGAAGTCCATAGTGAATATGGATTTAGATTAAATGTTGACACCTTAACTCAAATTTCTTTTCCTCCCTCTTAAATGGCTAGGGAATTTATTGTATTGGCATATTTTAGTTGGTCTTCTTTTTTAACTGATGTAGTTTGTTTTACTGAAGTTGGCTGTTGAACTATTACATGTTTAGCCTTTCTCAGTAGCCAGTGAGCAGGGCCAAAAGCCTTTAAAAGACAATTCATCCCACCTGTCCTGGGTAAGATTTAGAGTCAGAAAAATTAGTGTTCTGAAACATGTCCCTGCCTTCCTCACTCCTCATCCCCTAAGAGGAGGTGAAGACAATTAACTTCAGCTAAAAATATGCATTTTGACAAACTAAAAGCTATGTAAAAGCATCTTGCCAGAAATGTCTCCCTCTGCTCTTCTAAGCCAAAAAGGTTCCTTGAAAAAAACCCTCAAAATATCTTATCTTTCGAATGGAAATACTGCACATTTTACCTAGGATAGGTAAGCAGCCCAATGTCTTCCATATTTATATGAACTATCTTCATATTGAAAGTAAGGACTGGATAGGATTGCATTGGATTCAGATTTGCCAGTCCCCAGTAACATTAGTCAATCTGGTACAGCAATGCCAGAAGCAAAAGAGTGAAAGGATATTATTAAAAGCAGTAATACTTATAATCCACTCACAGAATAAAAATAAATAACTTCCTATTCATGACCACATTGCTAATGTTATCACATCATTTCTCCTTGCTCTTGTATATCTTCCATTTGTGCCTGACCTTCCACTACTGTAGATCAGTATTTTAGTTTGGTAACCTTTTTTTGGACAGGTAGTTATTAGAAAAAGATAAGAGAAGAGATAGAGCAAACAGTTGAGCTCTTCCTTGGATACCTCTTGGAGTAATTTTTCCTGCATTACTCTGCTTTTTTCTGGACAGAAGGGGAGTTGTATAACAGCAGCTGTCACTGGCAGCAGGTATTATTCATCCCTTACTTCTGCCAGACAGCCAGGAGGAAGGCAAGCAAAAGAGAGCCCATAAGATAACCTAAGTGACCTACACAAGTGATGAGCCCTGTAAAACACAGTGGTGCTGGTGCTGCTGCAGGGTGAGAGGGCTGAATGCACAGCACCTGGGGCTGCCTCCCAAACCCATCACAGTGCCTCTCTGTCCTTGGCAAAACCACTGCTGGAATACAGCTCTGAAGCAGAACTCTCCACCAGAATGCTAAATTTCAGAACAAAACACCAAGGTTCAATTATTTTTCCCTTCTGCCAGTTATTAGCAGCTCGTCCTAAAAGAGATTTGCCCTGAGAAATGCCACTGATATATCACTAAGAGTGCTTCTAAAAGACTTGCTGCTCCCTGCTTCTACCTGCAGGAAGCCCAGCTTTCCCTCTCCCACCCACTAGAACTCCTTAAGTTCAGTACATTCACTCCTCGGGAATCACCAGATGCACTGAAGGAGTCTTGACTCAGATCTTGCAAATCCAACAAATTCTCTGTCTGACAAAAGAAACTAATGAGCTAGTGAGGCTCCACACAATCAAAATAGTAATTTTTCTTTAAGAGGAAGGTTCTTATTTTTTTTTCATCTTTTCATTTTCCTTCTAGCAAGCAGTAAATCAGCCTTTGGAGAAATACATGGTAGCTAATAAAATCCATTTATGCAAGTGCTCCTGAATCCTTGCTGAAGCCAAGCTCTCACACAGCAGCATCTGTGAGTCATATTTTCTACCATCTGTGATTGGATAGGTGAATCTGTCTCATCCTGGCAGATCTGCACACTGTTATAAATGCCACTGCCACCAGTCTGGACTATATATCTGGATATGAAGCGATCTGTCCTCAAAATAAATTCACTCAGAACAAAAGCTGGTAGGCCATTTTCTTCTCAGCAATATCACTGTATGGGCAAATCGAAATTATTCTGAAAACTCCCAACCATGAAGACAGATCAAAGTCCTTACTCTCCACAGAACTTGCTTTCTGATCACAGGAGATAGAAAATCTGCCTAAAGCTCTGGGATAAAGTTTCTGCTCATGGAAACTCTTGAGGGTTTTCTAGAACTATCACAGGCTGTACCACCTGCCAGGGTAACTTCAACTGTCCATTTGGTTATTATTGCATAAACCTTTTATTGGGCTTTTTTCATTTGCTTTCTGAAGGGTCCTGGAGAACCCTATCACCCACCTGTTTGTGGGATCACCTGAAAATTTGGCATTTAACAGTAATTAAACAGTAGGCTTGTTTTATACAGTTACGGCTAGGGAAAACTTTCTGTTATTTCTTATCTTATTAGAAACCAATTCTGAAAATGTTCATGACACAGACCTTAAAGCTGAACTCCATTCTAAACCATGCAGAAAGAGTCTTACATATGAAGACTTACATCTCCAGGATGCAACATTACCTTTGTACTCTCTGATTTCCACAAACAGCTTTCCAGCATGACTGAAGAGTTAATTTACTCCTGTATTTTCTTCAGTTAGTTTCCTTATTACCAGATCACCTCCATTTGTCAGAATAAAATATCTTTAAATTTAAAGCTATATTAGCTAAATCTTTGCAGTTTGTTTGTTTGTTGGGCTTTTAATTGAATTCATGGAAACATAGACCAGAAGTGCTTTTGCATTTATTCATAGGTTTTGATATAAATATATACATTTTTCTTTTCCATTTAAAATGTAGGATCTTTTTTGCTTAAGAAGGAAATTCTGATTTCTCTTATGTAGATCAACCCTGTCTAGCGTGGTCCCTTGCCTTCTGGCACTAGCTGGATAAACACTTAATGTTATTAATTAGCTTTTTTTTTCAGTTGTCTCTTCCCCAGACTCCTGGGATGGAATCTGTAGAGAGAAACTCTCTTTAAAGGACCCCTCTGTGAAGATTCCTAGACCTTATTAAATTAAATGAATATCATTGATATCAATTACAAAAGCCCTCAGAAATCTGAAACCAAATATCCTTACCCTGATACATACAGAAATCCTGCTGATCAGAGTGCCCCTCCTGCTGATCAGAGGGGAAAGAAAGAAAATAGAGTTTGCAGGAAAAAAACCAGTGAAGTCTGTGAGCTTGCAAAAGGAACCATAAAACCACTCATGAACTTGCCTTCAGGATACTCTCTCCACTTCACAAAGTAACCTTTCATTTCCCAGTGGGGTTCAGGGACACCTTTGGCTTGCTCCCCTACATTAAGTGGGTTGGCACAAGTGGGATGGTGCCAGGAGGTTGGGCATGCAGTCAGTGGTGGGTGGGTGAACTTTACCCTATGTGGGCTGAGGGAGATTCTATCTCAGAGTTATTAAAGCCATTAATATTTTAGTATAGTGAACTATACTGTAATACATTCTTAATTTCTATTGTGTAATGGAATGAGAAAAAAGGACTATTGAAAACACATTATGCATTGTTCCCAGTAACTCCACAATGTTTTTTTTCAACAGCTATTATGAGTACTTCTTATAATAGATTGTATGATTAGTATTGGCAATGCCTCAAGCTGCAATTATATTAGTTTTAATGAGTGAATGCTAACATTTTAAAAAACGTGTTGTAGTATTAAGGATTTTGACCAGCAAGTCACAGGGAGTAAAAAGCTAAGTTTTATTCTCAGAGGTATTTTGACTGATTTGATAGAAGACTTGTATATCTATTTATAAATTTTTAAAAACCCAAAACCCCAATATTTCTGTTTCCAGTGAGGATCTACTGTGACACCTGTAACCCAAGAATTTGGTGGTTACCTTTCAGGATAGTGGAGTGTGTGGTACTCATGAAAATAACGGACAATTGGATATGATCAAAAAGCTTGGCTTTGAGAATTAAATAGCTACAGTCACTAGCCTGCTAAAGCACATGTTTCTAAAATATGTCTTCATTGGTGACTCCTGTTTAGGATAATTGCATCATTGGGCAGACTCATTCTCCTAATAATACTACTGCAAATGTGGATGTGTTGACTCTATGTCCTGCTGCCAGGATAAGAAATCAATTAGAAGACACCTTTCCTCTTTTCCAACTTATATAAAAGAAAAAAAATAGTAGGAATATCCTAGTGGTGATACTCCCTAGGGGAAGCAGAAAACAGAAAATGCTCAGAAGTTAGAGATGGAGAGAAATTAAGTGATGGGTTAAAGAAAGTTATAAAAATCCTCATTTTTTGAAAGCCTGAGCCTCAGTTATGACTACACTGCACTAGAGAATTGTAGAGGTGATTGTTTTACTAACATTACTAATCCAACCATAATAAGCACACAATTTATATTTTTCAATATAAACCTATTTTGAAAAATGACTAATTTTCACAAAACTATTTTGAAAGGACAAAAATAAAAAACATGTTAGTCTAAAAATGGCACTAAGAAATCCAACCTGATAGCATTAGAACCAACCATTCTTGCTGGTGTTCTGGAGAACAGTCTTAGAAAAAAACCTCAACATTGTGTTAACTTCTGCTCAAAACCATAAGTAAAGGAAGATGTGCTGCCTTGAGAAACCTGCACATCCCACCAACACAGCTGGTCAAATTCACCTTTGAGAGAAATGCACTTGTTGTGCTCAAGAACACATGGAATAAGTTCAAAGGACTTTCTATGAGAGGTGTGAATTCTCATCTTTGGAGTTGAAAGGAACCCAAACCTTCAGAAAAAAACTGGTGCATGAAAGATTTGAATGTTCAGGAAGAAATATTCTGATTTTGTTTGATATAACATTAAAGTACCTAGATTTTAATATTTTACTTAATGAAAATTCTCTGGGAAAGCATACTTCATCATTACCAAATAGCTGGGAACATCAATGCACTTGATTACATTTACAATCCAATTTCAAGCTATTCAGGAATAAATTGCCTCATACTGTATAGCAACATGTTCTTTATTTCTCTGTCATCCAATAGTCTCATAATACATAGAAATTATGGTTGTAGCACCATTTATGAGCACTTACATTTCACACAGAGTTTTCGTTGTTTTTGTCACTACTGAAGTTTGCCCTTATCAAGCTGTACCATGCAGAAATTTCCATACATAAATTACTTCAAAAGCAGATTTTCTCCTAGATGTACAGTTCATTAGCTCAGCTTCTTTCTGTGACATGAGCTTAAGATTTATCTCCACATTCCATATTTATATGAATGTAAATTTTAGAAATATGATTCTTGTTGTTCCTTGGTTGGCATTTTGGCTGATCAGCTCTTATGAAAACCAGGATGCTTATTTTACATCTAAGTTTGGATTCTAAGATTACACTGACTATTTTTAAAGCTTTGGACTTAAAATTTATAGTTGTAGCTATCTGGGGAAAAAAATCAAAATAATTTAGTTTCTATTTATATCACTTTAGGAAATACTGTATCTGCTTATTAATAAACCATAAGCCATACCTGAATAATTTACACTGCCCTGTAAGTATCAGAAATTACTTGGTCCAGTGGTAAATATTCATAATGAAAAAACTTTCTAAACATAAGCAAATTTCAAATTGTCTTCTTTCTTACTCTCAAAGACTGAACAATAACACTGAACACTTCCTTAGGTATCCATATGCTGGTTCATTTTCAGCAGATGGTCCCTAATAGATTGTTGTACTGTTGGTATGGTTACCCAAAGGAAATTTTTGGATCTTGACACATCTCCTCTCCAGACTTATGATCTCTCATATATATTTAGTAGAACACAAGTGTATCCTAGGGGAAATCCATCATATAACTTCTTGTTATACACACAAAAAAGCTCTAGCAAGATTAAAAAAAAAATCTTGGAAAAAATATAAACATTTACAGTCTGAAAACTGACCTGGAAAAATATTTTAAAACAGAATTTACAAAAAGAGATTATTAGATAACACAAACTACATTTATGCTAATTCAGAACTGCGTCTACATAGGATTTAAGTGAATAAATGAGATGCAGCCTATGAGGGTCTGACCTAAACCCTTTGTCAACATAATCTGGAGTATTTTGTTTCATCTATTTTTAAAATATTAAGATAATGGGTAACTTTTTTAAAACGTCTGCAGGACTTTGGTGAGGAAAAATATAGATAGTAATAAATTCTAAATTCCATAAGTGGGTTGAAAAACTTATGGAAAAGTTTATAGCCAGAGATGACATTCATTCTATGAACTTCCTCACAGAGGTTTTCAAGTGAGGGATGGAGATAGCAATCAACAGACACAAGCTGAGAAGAGAAGGCAGCAGCACATAAACCCATAAATGTGTAGCCTCCAGCTGCCTTCTCCCCTCTGTTTTTCCTCCCCAGAGACACTGTGGAATCACAGGAGCTGGCAGCTTCCCTGCAGCTGGCACCATGCAGGGTAGGAGCACACAACCAGCTGCTGCCCACCCCAACCTGGGAAGTGAGGGTTGGGCACTGCTCAGAGTAGCCCATGTGCCCTGATCCCCAGAAAGAGCCTGGATGGTTTCTTACCCCTCCCAGTTTTCTACACACCTGGTTTTGAACCATTAAATGTGCACGTTATGGAGGCAGGGTGGCCAGATTTGTTAAAAAATGGAGTATGAAGGCAAGGAGCTAAAATGTCTGAGAATTCCTGCACTGCTTCACTCAGGTAATATATTTGCTTCTCAGAAACAAAGAAACAGAATAATAATTTCTGAAAAATATGCTGAGAGAGATTTCTACAGCATAACAAATAATTCTGGAAAGTGGTTATTTTTCTTCATTTGGCACATAACTGTCTTATACATGAGACCACCTTTCTCAAAACTCCTACTGCCTTTTTCATTATGCATGTTTTCTGGTTTAAGTGAAAAATATTGTAACATAAAACTCTCTCTTTTACTGTACAGTCCTATTCCATGCCCAGAGCAGACTCACTTCGTTTGCTCCATGACAGTGGCATCCTGTAGGAAGCCAAGGCTTCACTGGTGTCCTAATAATCCACGTAGGGGAATAAATGTACATTTTAGAGATCCTAGCAAGCTGTAGTTTTTCAATTATTGACATTTCAGCCACCACATAAAACTTCTAATGTTTTGTGAGCCCATTCTTCATAAAGAAAATGGAAAGAGGATTCAATTATAGAGAGAGCTGCATGCATCAGCAGGAGGAGCCTTTACATCTTTGCACACCTCATCAGCTTGAGCGGAAATAGTCACTAGTAGCTATCAGGGTCTGTACAACTGCATAACAGGAAGACAAGGAAGATACCTTTCCTGTAGGTTTTATAGATACATAGTAATAGGAAAAAAAACCCCAGTGAATTTCCAAAATCCTGTGTTCAGATTTTATGCTCTGCTCACATTTCTTGTGAAATCATTTTGGCCAGTCTTAATTTCAAGTTTTTCCTTGCCTCTTTCTCCATTCTTATTCCTGCTTTCCTTTCCTAGAATAAATCCCTACTTTTCAGGCCTCCCATTTTGCCTCTAAATTTCAATCCTAATCCAATTTTAAATCAGACCTAGTCCTTCAATTACAGTTTGCCACTTAAATACTCAGGCTCTGCATTCCATCATCATGCTCAGCTTTCTTGATAAATTCTTACAGATCTTCCTGCCTTTGCTGTCTTTGAAATTTATTTTTCAAGGCAATTTTAATCTAAATTCAGTTTCCCTCTTCAATATCTTCTCCCAGTATACAATCCCAAGATTTTCCTTTTTTTTTTTTTTCATCTGGACAGGCTTCTCTCTTGGAGTAATTGGCAGGAAATCTGATTTCTCCTCTTCAGTCTCTTTCCTGCGCCCAGTCTCTTGGCCCTGAAGTTCCCTTGCACTGCCAACCTCCCTTCCCCATCCTACTGTCACAAACATGATCTGTGCAAGCTCCTACCCATCTCTGCAAGGCATGGAGACCTCAGCTCTCTTCAGTACTCTTACAAGGACCTAGCAGGCCAAATGGACGACAGTAAGTTTGCCAGATGGCAGCCTGACAGGCACAGCTGAGTCAGGTTAGACCGATAAGTCATTTTTGTCTGTTGTGATTAGTTGTAGCTTTCTTTCCCTTTGATACCACCAATACAGAGAAAAAGCTTATGAATTATCGTGAAGGAGTAGAATAACGTTGGTAAAATTATAGCAGCATAAGCCTCAAGAAAAGAGGCTGCTCTACATCCCTTTTGTCATTATATTCTGTATTTATCTTGTAACAACTTTGTCAACATAAAGACATATGCCACCAGAAATCTACAGCAGCAGTAATAACTGATATTACTTAATATGCTTAAATAATATTTTAAAGTGAAAATGGAACATAAAACATCCCTTCTTTGATGCCACAGTAGAAGAATTAAGAATTAAGTCCAAATAGACAAAGCCAAATAGACAAAGTCTACTCTGTTACGGGTAAGACAAGCTTGTCATGGCAGCATCAATTGAGATGTGTTGTACTTTCAAATACAGCAAATGCAACAAGGCAGCACTGTGACCTTGATCATCTTAATGCTTTAGTGTAGCCATCTACAAATGGCCAAAACCTTGTCTTTGTAGGAGCAAAATTTATAAAATGTATGGAGGCTTTAAATATCACTGCTTTGAACTTCTTACTATTCTGGTATTTATCAAAATGCATGGGCTTTATTTGGCATTCAGGATTTGTGCAGAAGCAGTCACTGTGCAGGAGTGCTTCAACACTTGCAAAAACCCAAGACAGTGCAGATCCCACCAAAATAGACAGCTCCTCATCCTCCTAAATTTACCAGAAGGGTTCATTCTGTAAATGGTTCAGATAGCTAAAGCTTCCCCAGGACACCCCATGCTCTCCTGCCACTGATATTCTCCTCTCTCTCCTCTTATCCACTGCCAGCCCTACTGCTGCCAAGGGAAACAAAAAACCAGTCCCCACCTCTCTCTGAGCAGAGGACATTCTGCAGCCCAAAACAACAGAAAGGAGATGTATGAAAACCAGAACTGCACCTCAATTATAACTGTTACAGTTATTTTTAATTCTAATTCTATTTCACTTTCCATTTATCTCCGCTAACCTCTTCAAAACTCAAAAATCATTTATTTCCCCCTACTGATTTTGTCATTTCCATTTGACAAAAATTGATCCCCTTGCACCCCTGTGTTTGCAGCTAAAACTAATGCATTTTTAATTTGCTTCCTCTGAGCCCTAGCAAGATCAAAGATGGTGACAGAGCTATGGGAATTTTGCAAAGTTTGTCCTTAGTAGTCTGATAACAGAATGAGTATATTCTGAATTTTATTGTTTATTAATTTCCAGTAACAGAGGAGTGGATATATAAAAGGGTGAAAATAAAATAGACTTTTGCAAGTTTTATAAACAGCAGTTAATGAGAATCTTCAACTAATTCAAGACACTCTAACTCATTAAGTTCCACTTTCCACTGCAGTAATATGGAGTGCATTATTATTATTATTTACAATTCTGTATATTTTCTCACACTGAGACAGATATCCACCAATCTCTTCAAAAAGCCACGTTGTACAATAAATGTACAGAAGCTTGCCCTATCTGATGAAGATAAACAGATGTATTCATAATATTCTCTCCCTTACTTAACACCCACTTTCAAGAAATGAATTAACCAGTATTTTCAACAGCCACACAGAGATTCTCTCACTCTGTGAATAAATTTCACTGTTGGCAAATATTTTCCTAATGAAAATATTGAGGATGACAAGCAAAGGTTGTATGCCCAAAAGTCATACAGATTTTACTGTCATACTTATATCCAGGTAGTAACTGAAGTGATCACAAATAAATAAGATCCACACTACTTAAATAATTTTGGAACTTTGTACTTCTCTGATTGCAATGTCAGTCTGCTCTGTCATGGCACAACTAATTCAGAAAACATTAATTTGCTTTTTTCATGTGGCACTACCTTTGTGCATTTGTCAGTTTAGATATTGTTTGCAAAAATTTTTACTTTTTGTGCATCCATAGAAAGAAAATACTGTGGCTGTTAACTACATCTGTAGAAAATGGAAATGTCAGTCTTGCAAGACATAAGTAAAAAATGCCATGTTTTTCAGTCAACTCCTAAAAACACTTTTATCTATCCTGGCAAATCAAAGACAGAAAATATATGACTTGTAAACACTTATCTGGAAAGCTGATTTGTTTTACATAAAGAAACTGTTGTACTTCATGATTCATACTTATGATTTGGAACAAGATATCTAAATAAAGAATTCTTTAAAGTTTACAGAAGAAATGTGTTATTGACTTAATTCCAGAACACTGAGGAAGGTGGCCTAACAGCCTCAATGTTTCCAGTATACTCAGAGCAAAGCAGCTCACTGGCCATCATCCAGATGTCTGAAAGTTTATCTCCCTTATACTGGTCAGTACCTTTTAACTGATCTTAAATAATTTTAACATCCAGCCATGCATAATCAATTGCAATTTGCAGTTGGTGATGAGCCCCTTGAAGAACAGGGGAAATAAAGAATTTGAGGCAATAAAGAATCTATTTAACAGACAGTGAAATTTAATATTGAGTAGCAACTTGCAGATCTAAAATGTAATGTTTAAAAAAAAAGGAAGCAAAAGCTCAGTGACAGTCCATTGCAGTACCTGTTCACTCCTATCTGAAATAGTATGTATTGGAGAAATTATAAAATTCTGAGGATAATAAAGGTCATGAAGTTAATGCTTTTATGTGTTAGACTGTAGTGTCTTGTGTAACTTCACTAACTTAAAAAGATTTGTACCAACAGTAAAAAAATATTTGCAATGTAAAATTTCATTTCTCAGGAAGGTAAAATCCTGGCTCATCTTTATTTAAAAAAAGGAAGTGTCTAACATAGGAAGTGTAAGATCCTTGAAAAAAAAAGAAAAAAGAAATAGAAAAGACTCTGGTAGTATAAACTCTATGTTACAGTGGGCTCTTTGCACACGTGCAAAAAGGAAGGGTTTCCATTTCACTCCACCCAGAGCATCCTGGTTTTGGTATAAAATTTTTTTTATCATTTTAGCTAGTTTTAATATATTTTGTATTTATTAATTTATTTTTTTAACAATGAATGATAATGAAATAGAGAAAATCTGACATGACCAAATAGGAGGGGGAAGTGCTGAGTGGATGTGTTGTGGTGCCAGAGTAATAGATCCAGTCCCAGACACAGAATGTAATTTCTTAATAACCTCAGACATAAATCTTCCAAAAAACAGAGTTAACTCTCTCCCTGTCTATCTAAAGTCCATTCCAAGGGAATGATGTATCCTATTGTGACAGACTCCCTACATATTGCAATTGTGGAAAAATAACACAGTGCTAATAAAATAAAAATTAACAACAAAGATCTTTTATGACCACACATAGTGAAAAAAGAGGACTCTGACAAGGTTTTGGAACATTTTTCTACTTAATTTGGTTATATGTAACTCTTTATTGATTATTAGAATAAAACTGTTCAGGTGAACATAAGAACTACACTTGACACTTCTGCTCATTCTGTAACAATATTAATTTTGTTCTTCTGTTTCATGAACATTTCTCATAATTTTTTACCAGCAAAATGCTTTCTACTTAGTGTTTTTCCAATTTTTTAATAAAATCATCTCATAAAAAGTACTTCATGTACGAAAAGAAGCTTAATGGGAAAAATATCATGAAGAACTGCACTACTCCTAAACTGAGCCTAATCTTTACAGAAAATGTGCTGTACTAAAAATGACAGCCACAACTATTGTGGTTCAATTCTGACCAGTCTTAGAGTAAAATTGTGCAATTTCAATATTAATTAGAAATAGGAAGCTATAAGCAGCACTTTCTCTTGCCTTCTCCTACTGATCCATGAGAAATCCTCAGGTAATATCCACATCTTAGACAGATATAATCAGAAAACATTTAATTTAAAAAATCTACCAGAAGTAGACCTCTGGATGCTGAAGCAACATACTAAGAGTGAGCAGAGATCCAAATTCACTTTGACATTTTATAGCCACCTCCACTGTCCAACTCTTCTTATGAAGACTGGAGGGCTGATTCTTGACTCCAACTCTGAGACTAAACAAGAAACCAAAAAGCCCTAATATCAAACTATTCAGGATCTTTGGATGTGATACATGAACAGTCAGCACAGCTTTGGCCATCCAGGAAAGGTATGAAAATAATTAGAAAATTGTATTAGCAGGGCAACAAAAAAGAGTCTATTTCCCCTCACCTTTTTCTTCATTTTTACGTTTTTGAAAATTGCATGGACTCTCCACGTTTTTGCAAACATTGCTCCAAAGGCAGTTGTGTATCCCACTGTGAGAATCCATGTTCGGACCTAAAAATGTATATACATTAAAAAAAAGACAAAGTTACTTAGATATCATAATTTCAGACAACTTTTTTATTAAGACCCTGAGGAAAAAAATATCTGAAGAACTTCAAAAACCTTGATATTTAGTAATTTTTCATTCATTGCTCACTTGCTTTTTTACTCACCTGTCCATTCCCCTAACTGAAACAAATCTGGATGCTGAATTAACTATCTCTTTCATATATAAACCCATAAATCTCTTAAAATATTCTGTTTTTTTACTTTTATTGTGTTCTTTGCAGATAGAGGAAAGAACCAGTGGAGAAACTCAAGAGACAGACTATAAAAAGCACTCAGGGAACTAATATTAACAGCAGCATTTTGAACAGAAATGAGCAGAGAAATAGAGATGTAATTCAGACTAAATAAGATAAGATTGTACTATGTGAGATGTGCATCACTCAGTGAAAAACCTGAGCATTCTGGAAAGATAAGAACAACAGATTTTAAATTATCCTATGAGAGAAAATGGCAAAACAGGAACAATATCCAAGTCAATGATAATACCTGCAAATGTGGCCTAGGAAAAGGAGGTGGTGAGCTTGCACAGAGCAATGGTGTAATGAGACCTGAGCTGGCCACAGCTTTGATAAATACAAAACAGAAGATTTTAAAACTCAGAATTTCTGTCTTTAGTGTAGAAAAAAGATTAGGTTTTGGTGGTTTTTTCCCCCTTGTTCCTTTTAATAGAGAATCTTCAAATTGATCAAGAAGGAGAGAGCATAGATTTAAAAAGCTTTTTCTGCAATTCCTCCCCTGACCATAGCATCTTGTACAGAGGCCCTCACTTTTGGACTTGCTTTGAGCCAGGACAGTGATCTTCAGAGTTGCAGCAAGCTCTGCACAGCCCTCTCTAATTTCTAGGAAGTTTCTGATTTCATTACCATGCAGGTTTGGCTGTTTGAAAGCTTTTTTTCCCTGAACAGGTAATTTTCTTCCCAAAGATGGATAAGAGACTGCAAAGCATAGCAGGTAGAAGACCATGTGAGAGGCACAGCACAGAGCTGGAAGCCAACAGTTGGATCTGAGAGCCTGAGAAATCACAAGGAGGAGGAATAATCTCACACACCAGCCCACTAAAAAGGGAGACTGCACAAAATTGAACAAAGAAGTAAAAAACCAAAGTACTCTACCTCGCAGATGAAAAAACTGGGGGAGACAATGGCTAAATACAGGGAAAGGCAAGCTAGAAAAAGGGAAAGCCAAAGGGAAAGTCAGCCTTCTTTTGGCCATGTTGACTATGCATGTTTGGCCAGCAGAGCTGTTTTGTGATATAAAAAAGCAATCTGATTTAGAGAAACTAGGCTGTTCTAAGAAAGCATTTGGGAAATGTTATTTAGAGAACCTAAAGGCAATGTTTTTCGTCAGAAACCAGCCTAGTTTCACATCCAGCTTCTTGGGAGTTTAGGATTTTTAATTTGTAATTTCAGGATATGCATATTGATGAGGAACTAGGCATTCTAGTAAGATTTAAAACTTGACATCTAAGATAAACCTGAGGAATAACCTAAATGTTTCATGTCTAAATACATGCTATTTTTTGCCTTTCCAAACTTTTCCAGGATTTCCATTTTTGTATTCAAAACATCATCTTCTTACACAAAATATTCGGTGGAAAACAAATTCTGATTTTTAGTAGTGTTTACTGTCTAGGTATAAAGGCAGGGAAAGGAAAAAATAGATATATACTCATTCAAAAACTATTGATAAAACCATAAAATTACTGCAGTGCCCTAATATACATAAATACTACACAAGTGGCCCAAAATAATGAATTAGTAAGAGAAAAGTGGTTCTTCACTATGAAAGTTGTGAGGCACTAGAACAGGCTGCCCAAAGTTGTGGATGTCCCATCTCTGGAACTGTTCAAGACCAGGCTGGATTTGGCTTTGAGCAGCGTGGTCTAATGGGTGCATCTTGCCCATGGCCGTGGAATTGGAACTTGATGATATTTAATGTACCTTCTGACCCAAACCATTCTAGGAGTCCATGAAAAGTGCACACAGCACCATGAGTCTTAACATTTGAAAATGTTGTGATTGTACATAGAAGGCTGTTTGGATATTTGCATGTATATATTAACGACTTAGTGGCATCTAATGTTGTGGTTTATCTGTTGCATTGTTGATAATGACCCTGAATATTGACTCATTGCTGGGTAATCTTGCTATAAATAAAACCAGTAAAACAATTGTGATTAGATTCAAACTACAGGAGTTTTGCCACTTTGTGACATTCTTGAATGTGATATTGAAAATGAAACCCCTAAACAAACAAAAAAATAGAAAAAAGGAATTTCTATTTAGGCCAGCAAAGCATTATTTTTAACTTCATTATTTTCCAAGTCTTTGCTGATTAGCCACTATCCAGCACTGTACTTCAGTAAAACCAGTTAGATCAACTCTGATGGATTTAAAAAATACATTTCATATAATTGTGTTCATACTAGCCAGTTACAATTTTTTTGACTTCACATCAATAATCATACTTAGCATTCAGTCCTTTTGCTGCTATTAATAAGTATTCAGCTCTTTTGTGAACAGCTTAGTGGTATATTTGGCAAACAGATACATGGTATTTTCGTGTCTCTAATGAGACTCTGTTTTGTTCTCACTGAAACAGTAATTGTCTCTTGGGAATACTAATAAATTCAATTATGTTCATAATATGTTTCTAACTCAATATTCAGAAAAATGTTATTTCTAGCATGTTTGACTAAAAAAAAATTATGTATCCTTGATTAGGATTGTGCACATTAGAATAACACAACTACTGTCTGTATTGGAAACATTTTAGTTTAAATATACCAGGATTTTGTCAAAATGAGATCATTGTTGCTAAAAAGGAGATGGTAAGTTTCAGATGAAAATTAATTTTTAATTTTGAAGAAAATGACCTCAAATCCATCTGCTATAATTCATTAATGCAGCAGGCAAAATGAAAAATTTAGAAAACAGCAAAAGTCTCCGAAATTCTTATATCTGCCCATTTATATTCTTAAATGTATTATACCTTCATATCCTACTCATTTGAAAGAATGTGATAAAAATATCAGTAATTGAAGAGCATGACCATGATGTTGTACAGTTGATCAGCAATTCTCTCATGTTGGAAGTATTTAACACTGCATTTGGCCAGCAGCTGAAGAAAACCACCCTTCCCTCAGAACCCACCAAACAAGCAGGAAAATGCCTCCAAACAAGCAGGAAAATGCCTCTTCAGACAAGAACTTGCATTCAAATACTTGTTCCTAAATAGACACAAAACTTGAAAAAAAATTTTTTTTTTCTTGAATGGTTAATTAATTACAAAATTCTTGATGCCTTCAACTATTTTAGGGTATACATTCGATTATCTGCTTATATGTCTTGGTTCCCTTTTTTATGAATAAGATCAGTTGACTATTTGAATATGTCCTAAAAATATTTTGTTTTCTATAATTCAAAGACAACATGCAAATGTCAAAGGAAATGATACAATTTGTCATACAGCAATCATGTATTCCTACACAGATAGCAAAATGGAGTATCCTATGTCTGCTCTATTTTGGGTGCTACACTATTTTGCTTTAGGGTCTGTTTTTATAAACATCATTCAGGAATTTTTTTCTTTTTATAAATTACCTGATAGAAGCTCTTACATGTGCATTAACTGTGATAACTAAAAAAACCTAGAAAACATTTTACTGGTAGATAGCACAGCTGACAAACAGTAAACACTGAAAGTATCTCCACAAAGAAAGAGATCTTTCTGATAAGGTTCCAGACTTGAAACAGATATGACTATTAAAAAAAAAACAAACAACCCTTACCTTCATCAAATATTAAACTTTATACAAATATTTTAAGTTTCAGCTTAAGAGTCACTGCATCTATGAACAAGATGCTCCTTATATCTCGTAGGAGCATTAGTTTTTATTTTCCTTTGGCAGTAAAACCCCTCTGTTTTTAACCTATCCATAAGGTGCTAAACACCTTTTATTTTTTCAAGGAAGACAATTCTTTTGCCACATAATAAGCACAGATAGGTTAACAATCTTATGCAACACTACTTTGAATTCAATTCTATTTCCTCTCAACCTTGAGCTTTTGCTGGGTAGTCTATATTTGCTGCTATTTGATATCTACACACAAATCTATCTGAGTCTCTCCCATCATCTCATTATGGGAATGGTGAAATGGTTACTAATTATCAGTCTGTGTAACAGACATAAAAGTTAGCTGATATTATCACTCATTATTAATAAAACAAACCATCTTATTGCAAACAATGAGTTAGTAGGGGGAAATTATTAACTGGGGAAAGGGCCAGAAACACTCTGAATGAAGAAGTAAAAACTTCTGTTTATATATTCAAAGAAAGAAGCTTACAAATAAACCCAACATTTGAGGTGCTGTTAACTTTCAGGTAAACAATAATATTATTTGAATTAATTTAAAATATTTTATTTTACTATAATTGCAATTCTATATAAAATTATAAAATAACGTTATCTTGGAAAAAGAACTGAATTAATGAAAAGTTAAAACTTTAATTTTTCAAGAAGTTCCATTATTTTCTTTTATTTGACCACCACTGCCTATACATTCAGAAGACAACACAGTTATAATCCAACAAGGAATGCCTGGGAAGGTCTTGAGTTCATGAAAATGTAGTTGATCAAACAAGTGATGCATTTTATTGCTTTGTTAAATTGAAAGAAAAAACTATAACGACCTGAACCGAATACACTACACACTCTGTTTTTTCATGTTGCAGCTTTACTAATACTGTGTTAATCCAGTTTGCCAATCTCAAGTGAAAAAAAAAGATGGGATTAAAGACAGAGTGATGAGTAAAAAACCCAAATATCAGCACAAAGAACCTTCATGTGTTTTGTTAAAAGCTTCAACTTCTTATCACTTCTCTAGGTGACTTTTTGTTTTAAATAACAGTTATTTCAATGACATAGTGAAACTGCTTGGTTAAGAACTCCCTCAGTAAAACTTTTAAATTATACTTCTGCAGAGGAATCACTCAGGTTTACGATTCTTGCAAACATACTTTTCGCCACCTCAAGATGTTAATTTTTTTTTTTTTAATAAAACTTACAAATCTTTCTTTTGTAGGACTAGACATTCTACTTTCCAGCTTTGTTTATGAGACTTGGACTGATTCACTTAAGGAATATCAATAATGAGCCAGTTCTACACACACCCTGGGTAGAAGCTGCAGAGCCCACAGGGTTAGGCTGCAGCTGAACATCACTGCTGAGCAGCTTGGTGGCATCTCAGTACTAGATTTAGGTACTTAAAAGGAACAAATGTGAAAATAAACCATGCTGTGCATTTAGCCCTGGAGAGCACAATTGTCTTTAAGTGGACAATTGCATTGATTTCTGTGGAGTATGCAGGAGTTGGAAATTAAGCACCTTCTATTTTTCTTGGAAAACTGGGGACATAATGGATAATTACGATGAACAAAAATGTGTCATCTCAACAAATTTTCACTGGGTTATGGCTCTGCTTCTATTAATGGCAAAATTGACAGTGTGAACACAAGCAGACCCCAAAGAATAAGTTCATCCCTTTGAATAATACTTTTCTCATTTATATCAGACATTTTTGACACATTTTTGTGACTTTTAGCTCATTTTTTAGAACTTGTGTGGCACTAGCACAGATTCCTGTAAAACATAAGTGGCAATAATGTTAGAGAATTGAATCCTGCTGTTTTCACATAAATTAAATACAGAGGTTCATCGCATGCTGTGAGATCCCCTGTAGTGATTTCTTAATATCCTTTAGATCATTTTTCAGAGTTAATCTATGGGTAGTGTAAGAGATGTTATCATTTCTTCTGTTTCTATAAGGGGGCTTTAAAAACTGTCTGCAGTTTCTACTGAAGGAGAGGAAAACATTCTAAAAATATTACCTTAATAAATCTCTGGCAAGGTTGAGGTGTATTTGCTTCAGTATATAACAGAATTTTGTGTCTAGGATGTATTCAGCCTTATAACTTTTGTCTGTACTCTTTTTTCTTTACCCTCAAGAAAATGTCATTTACTAAAATAGAAGCTGATCAGGCTCATGTTAAACTCAGTAACAGAACTGCTGTTTAATTAAACAGGAGTGAGATCAGTCTCAGACTGAATGACAGTGAGAACAATTGTGGAAGTGATTATACAGAAAAGGAAGATTAAAATTAACAGCTAAACAATTAAATAAGAAATAAACTGAAGAATACACACACAATTAAAAAGGCCAGATGAAAAACACAAAGGCTCTGGTTTCCAGAGACAAATAGATTAGAGGTCTAAATCCTTTTGCAGTTCAATAGAAGTTGAATATCTGTCTGTTGGATTTTCTTTTAAATTCCTGGCCAAAAGTAAACAATTTGAGCAAAAGTATTAGGTAAATATAAAGTCTTAAGACAGGAAACATCCCCCCACCATCCAAAAAAAAAAATATATATATATATAAAACCCACAATAAGCCAAAACAAAACCTTGAGTTTTGGGGAATGCCTGAAGATCATAAAGGGCATGAATAAGACCATATCATCCATCAACTACTATCCAAGTATCAAGGCCACATGCTATTTGGTAGCATGGGGTCTAGTCCAAGAGCCTCTTGTCCACAGAGAAAACCACAGCTTTAGTGGTGGTGCTGCCCACATGTTTTCCTTTTGGTCTGTTGCCTCAAAATTGGTTAAACAGAGAAAATTCAAAGTGACAAGCAAAGACAAAGCAGAAATAAAAAGACAGAAGGCTCATACTTCTTGACCCTCTCCCTGCTTTACTATTAGAGGCAAGTCCCTCCTTTTAGAGCTGCACTCAGCCAGCTTTTGGAGGTTTAGCAAATTGCCCACCCTCCCCCTCACCCTGCATCCTGCTTCCATCGCTAGGAACTCAATCCACAACAACTCACAGCAGTCTTTTTCTCCCTGTTCCTCAGAGAGAGACTTATACAGTCTGTAAGTCTCTGATGTGTTTTTCAGGATGTCTCTCTACTCTTATATCACATGGCAATCCCCATGTCTCAGGGTTCCACTAGAAAGGGTGAAATGTGGACCATGGAGCTCCACCTTGCCTAGCTGCTCTCTCAGCATGGCAGATATAAGAATATTTCAAAAAGAAACAGTAAAAAAGAAAAAACCTGCCTTTCACATTGTTGCAAGGCACAGAGTCAAAAGCATTCATGACCCATAATTAAGAATAATACTAGTTGAAAATGCTAAGTGCATCTGAATGTCTGGATACATTTAAAGGTCACATTTTAAAAGGCACCTTTGAGAAGATATAAGGTCTGTAACATCTACTGTTGCCATGAATGCACATGTCCTCAAGATGTTTTTCTGAGAAAAACACAAGTTCTGTGTAGTCACACACACACTGTAGCAGTGAGCTGGACTTTGTCAGTGGTCTGTACTCTCTCCTTTCTCTTTTTGTCTCTCCATCCCACCCCACTGTTGAGTTTCTTCTTTCTGTGCAAAGAGTGTTTCCAAATGTCCACACCATGGCTGAGAGCAAACAACTGAAATCTAAGAGCCTGAGCACAGCCTGCAGTGTGCAAAAACCTTCATGCCTTTTTTTGTTTTACTTTATCCAAGCCAAATCACTGACCAGGTTCAGTGAGATCACCTGAAATCACAGAACATCTGTCTAGCTTTGGCAGTGCATACAAATGATGCTAACTAGTGAGATGAACAAGACAAAGAATGCTTTATCATAGTCCCTATGCAAATTGCAATACTTAAATTCTCTTATATTTTATGTGACACCCTTGAAGAATACTTTGGAATGCAAAGGATATTGAAAAGCAATTTCTATCTGCAGAATATGTATCTCCTATCAAACATGAACCCTATACTCAATTACTCAAGACAGACCATTTGCCCCTTCCCAATCACTGCAATGACCCACTGCAGCACACTCCCCTGGAGAAAATCCTGCTACACATCAGAAGACTGAGGAGAAGAGCTGTTCACTCTACTACTACCTAATGAACCAGGCCTTTTTTTGCGGAACTATGGGTGAGAGCAACATGGAGTACTTAAACCATCTTCAGCCCCAACTTAATAATTAGATTTACTTATTTGAGGAAGATGTATAACAGAGAAGACAATGGTTGTCCTCAGGACCATAGTAGTCTTTTATTCAATAGCAGTTCCAACTTGGAAAGACATTACTCATCTTAAATGTAAATCATGAAATTCTCAGTGGAGTGTATTACAGAAGTCTAAACGTTATGATCTTATCGAATATTCTCTCTACTTTAAGTATCTCTATTTAGTATGTCACTTTAAACTCTATTCATAGGATATGTCACTAGCATTGCTAATTTTGAGTCTCTCTCTTCCATATAATGACTGCTTTCAAATATGCTTCCACTTGCTTGCATTTTTTCAGTTGGCATCACATCTCATTTCACACCCTTACTTGTAATGTCTTTTTTTTTTTTTCCATGATACCATGGTGTTTCTGAGATTAAAAACAAAGATAAATCATTCTCCTTCTCTCTCTCTCTCTGAAACCCTTTGTACTTTGGCATATGTATGGACATAATGAAATATTGTATTGCTTTTTCTTTTTCTGCACAACCAATAAAGTTGCTATTAAGTAAGACATTATCTAATGGTTCAATAATACACTGACCACTTTCTCAGAACTCACTGCTCTGGATCATTTTAATTCCATGTAATTGGAGTTATAAAATATGATCCCTAATCTTTAATTCTGACATGGAACTAAATTATGTTACATTTGCTATTATGAGTTCTTACTGTGAAAACACAGAATTATTATATATTTAAATATACTTGATTACCTTTCCATAGAAAATGGGCATACCAACATAAAAATGAGTGTGTTTGGGAACCAATTATCCACTCTATCACTCTGTCATGGAGTCCACATTTTATAATTTTAAAGACTAATATAATATCTGTATTCAGCATATTATTTTACTATATGTTTAAAGTGCTTGCTGACTCTTAACTACGTGTAACACTTGTTTCTATGTTTCAGCATAATAACTTATAGACCACCTCCTCCTATACCCAGTGCCCTACAGAGTGGAAAGTGATAGTACAACTTAGCAAATACATCTTTTGAACTTTTCAGGTGTTACTGGTATAATTTTGGGTCATGTGTCAGTGTCCTTGGAATATTACAACATTAGGCATATGCCACATATAGGCATAAATTGTTGAAAAGTAAAAAAAGAGCTGATGTTGCAAAGCATTTCACCCTCCAAACAGCACTGCAAACAACATGCTCTAGAGGAAACAAACCCAACAGAGCTGAATGTAATACCTACAATTTGGAAACCATGTTTCCTGAATTTGTGAGGACAGAGTGATAGAATGGCCTGGATTGTAAGACATCTTAAAGACCACCTATCTCCAATCCCCTAGCTGTGGCAGGAGCACCTTAGTAAACACAGAAGTTTTAAGGACCTCCTGTAAGTTTGCCAAAAATTGTCAGAATATTAAACAGAGACCATATTATAACATATCCAGTTAAGTACACTGGCTATTGTGTATATACTGCTACTCTGGTGACACCTCATCACTTCTGAAATACAGAAGACAACAAGGGTGATTACTTGGTTTAGACAGGGGATAACACTAATGGCAGCTTTACAGCTTTGCATGTGCTTATAAAACTGGAAGGAAAACTTTTACTTCCCTTCCAAAATAATAACACCTTTCATTGACACATGGCTCTTCTCTGTGTCTGAGATACAGTTACACCCTGACAACTTGCCTCAATGGCTTTTTATGATTGTTCTCAATTGTAACTGCTTTTTTTTTAAGACTTAGCCACAGTCTGAAATAAAATGGGAATTTTAAATTAATCTCTCATGGCTAGAATGAGTAAACAAAATCATGCATTTCAAAGGAGATGGATGATGAAGAGATTTGTCCTGGCCTGATCCTATAAGCACTTGTGTCTGAAAGCAGACCTTATGAAACCACTAAGCATATTGCCCACATGGGAATAGGAATGTCCGTGACATGGAGCCAAATGTACTGCTCTGTACCCAGCACTTGGTGGATGTTTTGAGGAGAGGAGGAGAGAGACAAGAGTTATCCAACAGGTAAGTGTATTTGCCTCCCGTATTTATAAATTTCCCAGCACTAACTCAGAGATTTCTAGATAAAATAAAAGTGCATTGCCACAGTGAATGGTAGCCATGTAGAGATGATATCTAAGAGAAGCATAAACTATCCCATTTAAAAGAATATAAATAGAGGAAAAATTTAAAAATAATTGCTTTAATGAGTAGGATGTTGGAAAAACCTTCCTAATGGGTGGCTACTGAAAGATTTGTTGCATCTATGACTGTAGGATTAATTGCTGACAGAACTGGGGTTCATAAGACACATCAGTAGCCATACACAGGAAAACACAATCAGAAATGCTTCTGTACTGGACTCAAAACCTGGAAAGCCAAGATTGAGAAGAAATCTCAGACTCTGCTCTATTTATACAGCATTTAACTATGTAAAAAAAATTAAATCTCTGCTTAAGGTATGAAATGATATTTCTTAGTCAAAGTTTGGCTCTAGGACAGAGCATTCTCCTCCACCCCTTTCTTTTACTGGTCACCTAAGTCAAGTGTTTTATTCAAGTGAAGATCTACCCCTTTATAGCAGACACACAGACCTAATATCATGTTACAGACACAAACTGGAACAAAAGGAAGAGATACATATGATTAGACAAAATAAGTGGCCCAGAGTTAAATTTGGTTGCATTTAGAAAATGAGACTAGCGACAACATTTTGAGAGGCAGATTAGAGAAAAATCAGAAGAAATGTTCTAGCTCAGAGGAAAAGGATTTTGGACATTGGTTCATTTTCAGAGTTAAGGCTGAACTGTTTCACATGTAAAACAGGACTCAATTTCATCTTATTTAGTCTTATATAGCTACATTTGGTTGGAAATCTGTTTCCTAGAACAGCTAGTTGCTGGTAAGTACCTCTGGTTCCCACTTTCCTTCTGTTCAGCAGTGCATGGCTGCTTCCAGAGAAGGGTTGTAGCCCAGTCATACAATGGCCTGCAGCCTGGCAGGGAACTCAGGAGCTCTGGATACAAGCCCCTCAAGAGTGAGCAGACATCAAGACTAAAAAGTTGTGCCCCATGCCACTAGATCCTTCTGCAATGGATGATGAAAAAAGAATGAGGATTGACATCAACAATGGATTCCTAATGACACTTCTGCTCCATCAGAAGCTATTTCACAAAAAAGGATATAATTCCTGGATAAAAAAATGGATTATGTCATCTTCCACTTCCTATTGGCCCCATTGTATTCACAGAGTTATAGACTAGTTTGTGAGAGGTGACCAGGATCATCCTTTTCAAATCTTCAAAGCATCTATTTTTACTAGCTGTACTGAGAATTAGAGCTCTAGTTGTAGGAAGACTGGATATTATTTCCTTCTCCTCTCCTGTGTTGCTAAAGTCTAAGTGTCCGAAATACAGCTGGGTCCAGGCCCAGCTAAGGAAGGTAAAACTTTCCTTATATAATCCTGTACATTCACCCATAGTATGTCTTCTAATCCATCCTTGGCATTCGCTACAGAATCTCCAGTGTTTTCAAATGGTCTAACTAAAAAGATCACACAGTGTTTCACTTCTATAAGGATTCTAGTCAGTATGCAGGGCTTCAGTTGACATATTGGGATGTATTTGCATCAACTAGCTTCAGGTATCCAACTTTCATGGTTTGAATAGTCCTCTTCAAGTAAAATTCCTCTCTTGCCAGTCATAACATCAGAAATTCAGACCCCTAAAAACAAAAAGTGCTGTGAACTGCAACTTTCTAGAGATGTGAAGATGAATCAAAATGATAGTGAAGATAACTCCTGAGTAAGTGTGATATTTTTAGGCAACAGGTCAAGCAGACTCATAAAAATTTTTGAGAATACACTGGATAAATTTAAATACTGTTTTGTACTGCTTCTGGAAGGAGTATCCCTGAAGTGAAGTTCTTGCCCTATCTGTTCTTTGGAAAGACCTCTCTGTCAGTCAGAGTAAATGCATATAACACCGAACAATTAAGACAAGTTTCTAGGCGGACGTATTTAATTTGGTTTCAGAGTTGCTTGTTTTGATTTAACTAGAATGTATGGATCTAGGCTTGTGAGAATTTATAGCATTGCCTGGAAATAATAGTTGAAGTCTTTGGAGAATTGGCAAAAGAGACTGACTAAAGAGATCTAGACAAGCAGCAGCCATGCAGTTTAAAATAATATGTAACATATAAAGAAGTAGCTTTACAGGTATTACAAGTTGTCCTGCTACAAACACAAAAATCATCTTCAGTAAATCATCTTTCTAGATACTATTTCAAGGCAAGAATATACATCTACCCTTTCAGTCTGAGATGAAATCCCAATGCATTTTAAATTTTCTATAATAAACAATAATAATAATAACAATAATATGAACAACAACCACCACCTCCATAATGAAGCTTTGTACATTTTTAGAACTTGGTCCCAGAAAATAACTATGAAAATCAGTGATTTAATGGAATGACACATCCAACCACTGAACTTTTCTGTTTGCATTTTCTGTTTTCTCTAAGACAGAATTCAACCAGAATTGAACTAGAACATATAGAATTACTTACTGTGCAAAGCGTCTCAAATGTCTTTTCGGAGACAAAGGATCCATCAAGACCAAAAAGAAAAATTGATGCATAAGAAAGCATCCCTCCAAGGATAATAAGGTTGTTCATGTAGGGACTGGACATCTTTATTAGTCTATGGACAAAAGGTGAGAGTGCATTAAAGAGGAAACTATTACTGCTAGGCTACTAGAACAATAAAGAGCTTTATGTAACCAGGCAAAGAGATAACTCTTCTAAAATTCCATGAAATCTAAAGGCATGCACAGTATTTGCTGTTTTATAAAGTTTAGCATTTTTTTTGAACATATAGTTTAGCAGGTTTTTGAATGCCTAGTAAAAAGACCTCTTTTACTGATGGATTAATTAGCTAGAGTTAATGTTATTAGCAGACAGTCAAACCTAAAATAGTAAATTACACTTTTCAGACAGTAGAAAAGAATTTAAATACAGTCTGTTTTAATGTGAGTATATTACCCAGTGATTTCAATTAAATAGCTCTAAAATACCACCTTTCCACAGTTTTAGATTTTCCCTACATGTATATGTAGATAGATATATTTACATGACTGGTTCTACAAACACCACATTAAACACAAAAGAATAGAAGTAACATAGATAGAAGTGATAGAAGGAACATGAATGTCTTACTTCTGATTTCTGTTTTTGATGTTAAAGAACAAGAAAGCACTGGCCATGATCATTCCTAGGATTGTGAGGGCAGAGAGGATGCTGTAGAGAGGCAGGGAGATTTTGCGCAGCTCCTCTTGTATAATTGTTTTGTCCTTCGGAGGCTCAACTCCTAGAATTACAAGGGGAAAAAAAAAAGGCTAAAGCTCAACCAGAAGTTCTGCAAGAAACTTTGCCTCATCTAAGTACTATACCTTGAATTAGCACACTTAGCAACTGTGAACCACATCAGTAGCTGACGAAATCATTGACTTTGGCAGACATATGTTAGTCACATTGATTGACATAAAGATTTGCATTTCTGGGGCAGGTAAATATTTTCTTTGGAAGAAAAGACACAACCATACCCCAGTGCAGAACCCCATACATAGTAACTAGCATCATTTCAAAGTAAATAAACACCAAAATGCATACTTTGAGTGTAAATTTTACCAGGAGGTTATGCTTTTCTGAAACAATTGACAGAGCAATAAGTAGAAAACAGAAAGCATCATTTCTGTGCCCATTGCTGTTGCCAGAGCAAATTCTAACAGCCTGTCTGGAGACAAGCCTTAGTGTAGCATCACTGGGACAGGGATTGATGGCCCTGGGGCTGAAATGTGGTCCTGGGCTGTGGCCATGGTGGGGGAAACTCTGGGAGGAGCAAAGGGAGAGTTGCTGGTGCCCTCAGGATTCTACAGAAGGGAACTATATGGAACAATGGATAGAAAAAGTTTTATAGGGACAGATCCACTTTGCAGTGGATTTGAATGTCTGAACTTAAAAACTGTGTTTAAAGCTGTGTACTTCATCGACAGTCAGCTCCAATTAATTAAAGGCTTCTCGGTTTAATGAGGAGAATCACTTCCTGACAACTGCAATAAAACTCTGCATCCCCGACTTCCCACACTCCATTTCACCTGCTTACTAATTTTTTCCTTGGTGCAGGAGATTGGCAAAAGGCCTTTTGCATCACTGTCTTCCTTCAGAAACAGATTTGTGTGCCCTATAGTTCCTGAGCCTGTCCTTTTGCATTGGATCTCCGATGGGGCTGCAAGGGGCACAGGATAGAGCAGCTCCTTTCACAGCATGGCTGCAGAAGTGGAACTATGAATACCTGACCAGCAGCTGCCATGGCTAAATTTTACATCCACTCTTCTGCCTTGCACCTAAAAGAATATTCAAGGATTTACACAATAAAATAGTTTTACCTTTAAGAGTTAAGTTGAAATTATTCCGACCATGGAAACTTGCTATCCTTTGGCCTTTATGTCCAACTTTTCAGAAAAAAAAATCCTTTAGATTCTTACAAAAAAGTGGCAGTGAAGGGTCCATTTGTTGATTTAATACTGGAGAAAAGTACCTGAGATTTTCCTCTTTCCCTCCACAATTGTGTGTATTTACAGTCCATAGAAATTCATAAAATTAGACAAGTAGCAAGCCAAAAAAACCAATAAACGCCTGATTTAAAAGAACTAACACTAAAAAATAAAACTTCACCCTACTATTTCTACACTCTACAGAGTATACTGTTGGTTTGTATTTATTAAATATAAACACAGAGTGAGACAACATCATTTATATTCTTGTGTGTGCACTGGGCATTCAATCCTGCTGCTTCCTGTTGCTGTGGAATTTTATGCAATTTAAACAGGAACAGGTTTAAACAGGAACATTTTTACTATTCTCCTTTTTAAATACTTAAAGTTACTAGGATTCCACTGACTGGAAGTCAGTGTCTTCCACAATCAATATTCAACTGTCTCAATGAAAAGCTAAGACGAGTCAAAGGAAAAGATTCACTGTGAGTCACCTAATACATCTTAAGACTAACATAAGACAGGTTATGGGTGGAAAGATCACTTTCAGATGTGGTCAGAAGGAGACCTAGCAGTCTTGTCCTGAAAAAAGACCATACAGAGACTTTTCTCCATTATGTACTGCCTGTAAAGGAGAGAAGTTATAAACAATGCTGTCTCCTGAAATTTGATTCATACTTCATATATTCTCTGGAAATTAATGGACTGAATCAGTATTAAACCACATCATTAGTTCCTCCTTGCGGCAAAAATAATCTGCTGCTTCCCAGACTTTGACAACTGGGAGAGATTCTGCACTCTTCATTTCCAAAGCCTCATTCCCCAGAGACACGTGAGAAGTTTGTGTATCTGTGCTCTTCTAAGTCCAGCAAGGGATATCAAAAGGAAAGGTGGACAGCTCCAGCAGATGGACAAGCAGTGATGAATTAGATCACTGCAGTGCAGCTCCACCCAAGCTCATGCAAACCTTGGGTGTTGGGACATTGGAGAAATGTGTAGTAGAGTACAACAGCACAACAGCTTGATCATGCACCTCACCAATCCCAGAGGAAAACCACACAGAAGTCACAAAGCCAATTCACTTTCTCTCACTGAACTGCACCATAGCAGACCTTAAGATTAAATCTTAAAATTTAGCTTTGAAAAGAACATATATGTCTGCATTCAACAGGAGACACACTCAAAACTCATTTCAGCTCACACCTGGCTGCCATGACCACAGGCTCTCAAAACCATGGATATGCTTGCACTCCAGCTACTTGAGGGCCAAGAAAGTCCTCATGTTCTGTTGGAGCAGCATGGGACAAAAAATGACAGGAAGATACAGCAAGAAATGCTATATGCCTGCTGTAGATCTTCAGAGTGCTGCTGGTCTGAAAACCCTCTCTGGCCCTGTTTCCCATGGGCCATATTAAAGTCAGCATTGGTATTTTGAAAACCTATTTTCTAATTACCTAACAGACACCTCCCAAAGGAAAACAACTACCTCCTCCTCACGTCAGCAAACACAGAACGTGAGAGCATCCCTCAGGTGAGATAAGCTATAAGCTGGGGGAGTGGGAAAAGGGGATGAAATAGAACATTATTAATTGGCGAAGAACATGCTTCTTGAAATATCAAAGAACATTTGTGTACACATATAAATTTGATTTTTGCCCTATAATTGGAATAAAAACCAAGTACACAATATGAAAACACTGCAATTTTCTGTTCAGAATTCTATTTTTTGAAGAATTTTCCCCTTTTACTTTCTACAGATATTAAAAATCCTTCAACAGCTTTTTAAGAGCACACAGTCTTACAAACTACATACAGCTATCCGTGTCACTCCTGTGCCTCTTTCCAGTTTTGTCTCCTACCTTGGAACCTGATGCTGTTGTTGATTATTACCAATGTGTCATCCACAGCATTGTATTCTCCCACCTTTACTTCTTTTTGTTCTGCAGAGAAACAAACAAGAGTGATTGTTTATGGCAGTTCACATGTTCTCAACTATTTAACTGATTTTTCTTTTTTGACAGTGTGTCAAAAGGAAAAGAAATATGAAAGAATAGGGCATGAATAATTAAATCAGAATGCCAGACAGCTAACATCATTAAAAGAAACATTTCTGGTACTTGAAAGAAATGTAAAGCATTTTTACGGACTCATTTACATAATCAGGAAATTTCTATTGGACACAGTCATCTCCAACTTAAAGACCACAAATTTTCTTACTGGCTCACACTACGCAGGACATTTTTACTGGGAGAACACATACAGTTATATCACACATTTCCCTCCCATTTAAACAACCAGGACATCTTGCTTTGTGAAGTATTTCCCAGGAGAGTGATGGTGACAGGCTTCAGCCAGTATGGAGCAGACTGGCCAGTTAGCAGATGTGCTGGGAATCAGATCCCTTACTCTGAGTGAGAATTAGCAACTCATTAATACCCTGACTGCAAAACACACTCTGTTATATAATTAAAGCCAACACACACTTGAGTTAAAATTTTACAGTTAGTCTCATCTGGTATTTTGGGACTGTCTTCACATCTATGGCCTTCTTGTACCTGACAGAATAGAGTATGCAGATAGAGGAATTTGTTTGTTTGCTGCCTTGGCCACTGTACCTGGAACTCTGACATGCATTTATCCCACACTTCTGATAACATCTGGCATCAATTATGTTCTGCTATTTTTGTTGAGCTTTTGGTATGGCTTTGAAGTGCAAGAGCTTACTGAATTATCATTTTTACACTAAAACTTTTACATTTTGATAAGACTTACAAACCACAGGCTAAAGATTTAACCATTGGCTAAAAATTTCTTTGAAGAGCTGTCGCCATGATATTTTCTGAAAAATCCTTTTGCCAGGAGTTTCTCCTGAGGAGATGAGGAGCCTCAGGAAATAAATGTAAACAATAACTATTTGCTGCAGTGGAATGCAACAGGTGCATCTGTGATTGGTGCATGTTGGTTGTTTCTAATCAATGGCCAACCACAGTCAGCTGGCTCAGACTCTCTGAGAGTCATGAACTTTTGTTATCATTCCACTCCTGTCCTTTCGAGCCTTCTGAAGGATCTTTTCTCTCTATTCTTTTTAGTATAGTTTTAGTATAGCATTTTAATATAATATAATATCATAATACAATAAATCAGCCTTCTGAAACATGGAGTCAAGATGCTCAGCTCTTCACTTGTCCTGGCACCCTTGAACACAAGTGTAAAGAGCTGGCTCAGCAGAGACAAAAATTTCCTTTCAGGCCTCTCTGTCTGGGCATGCACAACCCAATTTACATTTAAATTCTGAGCTCATGACCCTATTCGTGACACTGATTTGGGGAGCTGATGATCTTGAGCTAGATGGCAAATTTGGAAAGACTGTATTTCACCCAACAGCTCCACATTAACCTTTTCTCCTTTCTCACTCAAAGTGATTTTGCCTGTTCAGCTCTGCTGAATAGAGCATCTAGCTCCATTTTAGTAAAATCAACAGTCTGACTAATACTAATCTGAGAGCTCACAGGAGGCAAAAAATTTCCTTAACACTAACTACTATTTTTATTGTTATGTTGTTATATCTATTGTTATATTTCTAAAATTGTCTGCAACAAATTGTAGGCTGGGCTGGAAATCTGACAGAGGGTCCTAGGCTTTTACTGCACACCCATCAAGTGCTGGAGTTTGCAGTTCTGAAGATTTATGGAGTTTTCAGTCTGAAGACTTTGCCTTTCCCATGAGCATGATCCACTTGGATGGACCTAAGACTAGTTTGGAATAAAAGCAAAATCCCCTGGTGTCTAGCAGCAGTTCCACAAAGCCCACCCACATGGCATCACACACTTTAGAAGTGAAGATAAGTTTATAATTTCTGTCACAGACTGAACATTCACTGTGAAACAGATACAGAATCAATTCTTGACAATCTTAAATAAAATATTCCCAGTAGTCATCTAAAAGCTAAAATGTTTAATGCAAAAAACAGAAGCAATTTACTTCCATTTGTATTTGTAGCATGACAACTGTTACCTCTAGATCTAAAACATCAAAACATAACCTAGAGAGAAGAGAGAAAAACATCAGGTTGCAAATTGATATGCAGTGGGCATATTAGATACCAGATAGTCCACAGCATCTCCTGACAGCAAAAAGGGATGACACACACCTTGGTGCTGGTCTAGCCCCAGCTTCACAGCAACAGGCTAAAGGCTCATAGCTCTGATGAGCACCGAAAGGAAACAAGTTGCTCTGCAACCACTTCTGTATGGAGAGTTTACTGAGACTAGATGAGATGTGGGAAGCACATAACAGGTGGAAAAACATGTACAAAAAACCAGTGTAAATCTGTGGTCTGATTACAGTACTGAAATTAAAGAAGTTTTTGTGTGATTATTTCATGTGACAGATGACACCATTTCTTTTCAACGCTTATACATTCTTACATGGTTTCCTTCACAGGTGAAGTAACACTGAGAATGTGCCTAGTCCTGTAATTAGCTAGCCTGGGTACCAGGAGCCAACCCTTGTAGGAATGGAGCTCAGTATTCAGAGAAACAAACTTCCACAGCAGCCTGAAGAGCAAGATTTTTGGACTTAGAAACCTAAGAATGTGGGGGAAAAACCACAATATTTACTATCAGGAAACCACATGATCAATGCCTTGTCCCTTACCAACAGGAAAGGACAGTTCATAGACAGTTTCACATGCCACATTTTATTGAAGTCAAGAAGAGTAATAAAGATATTTGATATCTTAAAGTAATGACAACTGTGGAAATTAGTCTGTGAGGGAAATAAAACATACTTTTATTGAGAGGAAGCATATACTATCCATTTTATGATGTGACTAGAGGGGTGCTGAGGGGGAGACACAAAAAGGTTTTTTGTGATCTTTTGTTCTCCCAGCAAGGACAACTACAGCTGCTGGTTTTTCAAATCCCCAAGCACAAGTGCTCATCAGTGACAAAGCCACTTCCAAATATTAATTAAAGGAAGCAAGGAGACAGGACTGTGGCTCTCCTCTCTTGCACAGGTCAATACAGCTAAGGATGGGACTGCAGGCTCACTTTTCTATATGCCATTCCACTTGCCTTTGGAAATTCTGAATTATTAAAGCTAGTATAGTTTTTGTATAATGTAGCTCATATCTGTCAAACCTCTGAGTGTGAACAACAAAAGGACAGGAGAGTAGAACTCCTTCAAAGAAACACCAACAAAGTGCTTTTCAGAATATTCAGAATATGATGTTGGTTTCTTTCTGTAGTACTTCTATTATTTTTAACTAGATCTTTCTGTAATCATAATGGAGATATTGTATTGAACTTCATAATAAAATGCAGAAGAAAAATATGAGGGAAAATGTACTGGGGTTGTGAGATAATGTTTATCAGTACCATGACAGGAGCAGAGAAATTTCAGAACTTGAATCTGAAGCTGTTCTTTCACAGAGAAACAAAACAGTATAAAAACTAACCAACCCAGATAAAACTGGCCCAGAAAAATGTGACTGTAAATTATGCCTATAATTCTCATGGAATTATAAGCAATCCTTATTGTTAATTAATTGTCACAGAAGAGATTACTTATATGGTCAAGATGAAAGCCTTCTGCCAACAAAGAATTAGATACTCTTACAGGTATATTAAAATGCTTTTCTCTACATATTTTATTACATAATTTTATAGCCCACTTTAAGCAACTCCACACAAATTGACTCACTACCACTTAATTAATTCACTCACATTTCACAAAGTTTGTACAGAGGATTTTCAGGAGCATATCAGATAGTTACATGTTCTTGTTGAATAAAAGCAAAAAAAAAAAATCCTGCAACTGATATCAGCTGAATGAAACAAACTTACCAAAATGCACAGCAGTATTATGATTGCCAGTTTGACAGTTATCCACTTACACTGAGAATTTCCAGATGAGACTATTCTTAGTTTCAGTTCCTTCAGTTCCTCATAATTTCTATTTTCACCACATTTTTGTAAGTGTACTTATTCACACCTCATGAAGACAGTTTCTACTGAAAGTGTTTAAGGATAAGAGAAATGCACTTGCAATGCTTAAGAGATGGGACAGATGGATTTCTTTTATTTTCCTCTATGTAGACAATGCTGTCTAGCTTTCAATGACACAGTATCTAATAACACCCTCAGTGTTAAGCTAATAGCTTAGCTAACTAATAACTAAGCTAATAGCACCCTCAGTTATGTCAGTCTGACTGCAAATAACCCTCACAGTGATGCAATTAAGCAAACACAAAAATGTTTATATCTGTATAAGCACCAGTACAATTTATGCTTATAAAGGCCCCTCTGAAAAACCACCATATCCTAAAAAGTTTCAAAAATATGTATAATGATATTCATATCCATTCACTAACTCCTATGTGTCTGCTTGGATATACTCATGTAAAAACTATGTCTGTGCTACCATAAAGCCAAACTACATGTCTGTCCAAAACAAGTGCCCAAAACACTTGGCTCCAAATGAAGATTAAGGATTTTAAAACTCATTATAGCTTACCACAGCTTGACACTACTAAGAACACTCTTATGTCACTGCAGCTCTTAGAATTCCATGCAAACTACAAAGAGAAATATGAGCAAGTGATGAGTATTCACTTTCCAACAAATATGAAGTAAATTTTAAAGTAAATTTGACAAACTTAGCATGGACTGTTCTCCATATAACCAAGGGTCATAGAGGTTTCTCATCTAGAGGACACAGGCTATGCTTGATTTAGAAGCAGCAGAAAAATATTACATATAGCTGCAACCCTAAAAAGTACCTAGGTCTTTGTTTGTTCTGAAAAACCATGCCTGCAAAAGGTGCTGCCTCCATGACTCCTCCTTGAAAAGCTTTTCAACATTTTTTTTTATACAGCCTCTCCTGCTTGTCCACACAGTAAATGATCACTGCACTCCCTTAAACCTTCCTGTGACATCAGTTTAACAATCCCTTCTCCCACTGTCTTCCAGATGCCCCTTTTGCTTAACCATCCTAATTCAGTGGGAGTGATTGGAAGCTTAGCCTTTTAGAAAATCTTGCTGCATAATCAGCACTCAGCAGCCTATCTCAGGAACCAATATTATTAAACCTTGTCCTACAACAGAACCATTGAGTTTCTGAGCCTTATTCCTTATTCATACATCACAGCTCAACAGAACTGCGGGCAGCTATAGGGAATACTTAGTCATCAGGTCTCAGAAGAATTTTGGAAGAGTTTGCCAACAGGTGAAACTAAGCATGGTCCATATGCACCTGAAATACTTGAAGAGGAGAATGGCTCTAAAATTTGAAAGATTTTCTGGTGATTTCATCTGGGGTAAAGTTAATTTTCTTCACAGTGGCTAATACAGGACTGTGCTTTGGATTTCTGCTGGACACAGAGTTGATAATACAGAGATGGTTTTGTTCCTGCTGAGCAGGGCTTACACAGACTTAAGACCTTTTTGCTTTTCCTACTGACACGTTGGCAAGGGGCTGGAGGTGAATGGGAGCTTGGGGCGAGACACAGCCGGGACAGGTGATTTCACCTGACCAGAGGGATATTCCAGGCCATATGGCATCATGCTCAGCATATAAAGTGGGGGAAGAAGGAAGAAAGAGGGGATATTTGGAGTGACAGAATGTGTCTTCTCAAGTAAAGGTTCATGTGCTCTCCTGGAAATGGCTGAACAGCTGCCTACCCATGGGAAGTGGTGAATGAATTCTTCGTTTTGCTTTGCTCGTGTGAATGGCTTCTGCTTTTCCTGTTGAACTGTCTTTATGTCAACCCCTAAATTCTGTGCATTAATCCTGTGAATTCTCTCCCCAGTCCTGCTGGTGGACAAGTGACCAAGTGGCTCTGTAGGGTTTGGTTGCTGACTGGGGTTAAACAACGACAGATTTTAAACTCAAATTTCAAATCAGTCTCCTAGACATGAATGAAAAATCATGCCACTGCACAAGTACTCACACTTTCAAAGACACATCTGACTTGTTTTAAAGCTCACCATTAGCAAGCTATTGGCAAGTCGCTGATAGGTTCAGTGCAGAGAGTGAAGGGTGCTCTGACACATTACATTATGGTGTCCTGAGGCTTGTCTTTCTCCAATTTCGCTTCTGCCCACACTCCCTTTTAAAGAGTGAATGCTTTTCTTTAACACTTTACGCTGCCAGTCACCTAGCAATCATTTGTCACTGACAGGTCTTAGGTCTTCTTTCTCATTCCCTCTATTGCCTCCTGGGCAGGCTCCTGAAGAGATTATGTGCTGCACTGAGCGACAGCAATCCTGTGGCCAAGAGTGTTCAGAGAGCAAGTCACGGGAAAGAAGACTGGCCAAACACAAACAGTGAAGAACTTAAGCTGGAGGCTGAAAACTGATGCCAAAGCTCAGAACACTTCCCATGTTTCAATAAATCCTGAGCAAATTGCCTGCAAAGTCTCTGCTAACCTGCCCTGTCTCACTTGTTTTGAAAGCTGTTTCATGAAATAACAATCTACCAAATAACTGGAAATGCTGTCTCAAATGCCTTTACAATAATGAATGAAGCTAAGTGTCAGGAAAGCTAATTTCCTTCAGAATAAATACTGAAACATTTCATGTTGTGGATCATGTAGAAAGTCTTAGCAAATTAATGCAATCTTAACTTTCATAATATGTCCTTGTCAGACAGGACTGAGAAGCTTTTCAGTTATCCTTATCACATATCAGCAATAACCAACAAGAGTTGAAAGTTTCCAATTAAAAAAAAAAAAGAATCACAATAGAAGCTTATAAATAATGAATGAGCAAAACCTTTTTCATTCACCTGCAGGCAACCATTTCTTTGTTTAAAGACAAAAATGCTGAGATTAAGAATCACAGTTCAAATAAGGAAGAAAATGTCAGGTCAGATAGAAGATTATTTTTCAGCAGAAGCTGCCAGAAAAGAAGGACTCAAGGAAGAAAAACATGTTACCTTTGCAAGGATTTGAATTGTGACAGTTTTTGCCCTTGTAATTAGGGTTTTTTAATTTGTTTTGCCCTAAGAAATGCTATTTCCATCTTTAACTGCTGCATAGTTATTTATTTCATTTAAAGTTTTATTTATGTATTTTATTTATGAAAATCTTGATTTCATTGCTTTGGAAACATAGACACAGCATACAGGAAATCTTGAGTTACAAAAGCAGTATATATAACAAGTGATAATTACTCCTCATAGCCAGTTCTCTGGCTATAAATCTTTCAGTCATCCATAAAGCAAAACAGACAGAAAGGTCAGACCACACAAAGGCCAAACAGGATATCCTTTGAGTCAGGATAAAAGCTAAGGAGTCTTAACCCTGGATGTATTCCACTATGTTAATAATAGTATTTTGCCAAAAAGACAGAGCATGCTAGTAGCACATAAAATATCATTAAGTAACCTGATCTCATAAAAGAATCTAGTAATTTTGCAGTCCAAGAAGAATCTTCTATAAAAACTTCAAGAATTTGCATTTTTATAAGCTTTCAAAAATTATTTTTACTGATTCTTTTAAACTTTGTTTTCACCTTCCTTATTATACTTCTGTCTCTTACTTGGTTTATTAGACTGACTTCTAGCTCTGAACAGAAATTTAGTAGTATATTTCATACGAATTTAACACCTACAAATATTAGGTATTTATATATTATGTACCAAAGAAAGAGCTATATAATGAAATTAAAAAAAAAGACTTTGTTTAAAAAAATTATTGCTTTAATGTGAATTGTTAACACCATCATTTTATAATGATGGTGTTCTTCAGGAAACTGAGAAAGGTATAAATAAATATAAAGAAATTAAGGCAGATCATCCATGAAGCATAACAACAGTTGTGCTAAAGTAAGTGAACAGAGCTTGCATTAATTCTTCTGCATGGAAGTTTCTGTTTCTTAGGATGCTTAATAAAGTCCTTGATCGTTTGAAATTAGGTTGTACATGAGATCACACTTTTTTAAATATCTTGACTGATATCACACTGTATAACCTGAAACAGTAATTTGAATCAACTCTAGTAAGTAAGTTAAAAGATAAAAATATATATTCAAGTGCATATGGTATGTTTATATTCTAGGATACATGGATATGCAATAACTGCAATATCTTATTCTAGCCAAGGGTTGTTCTGTTCTACTTTCATTGTCTTTTATTATTTGATTAACTTTTCAGAGAATGCAAATCCTCATCATTCTGGGAGTTTATTTGCCAAAATAAATTATTCTTTAAAGTCTAATGATGTAATTATACATGTCTTATTTAGTATTAATATTAATATTTATCTAAATGTAGAATGGTCTACAAAAATTTATATTTATAACATTTATCACTCTGACTTACTTCCTGGCAGAGTCCAAAGCCAACAGGCTTTTCTTGACTCAGAATTTACAATGGGAAATAACATTGTACATATAAAACTACAGGCAGCAATCATGAGAAGACATTTGCTATATTAATAAATGATAACTTCATTACTGTGTCATACAGTAGTCCATTTTCTATAGGGGTGTGTGAGCGAATCAGCCTGTGCAAGCTTGGGCTGACTTCCCAGGAGAACTCCCAGGAGCTTCCCAGGTTGGAAAGGGCATCCAGGCAGTGACAGGTTTGGACACGGATACCACTGATCTGCAGAGAAGCCCCTCTGGCAGCAGCCCAGGGCCCAGCAGCAGCTCCATCTGTCAGAGTCCCTCTGGGAGAAGGACAACTGGAGGCAGGGTGTGGAGGTGGCAGTGAGAGAGGCCATGGCCACATTCTCTTGCCTCCTGAGCTTGATTTCAGAGCGCTGAAATGTCAGAGATTGTGAGGCAGAATTCAAAATGCACCATGACACTACACTTATTCAAAGGTAAGGGACAGCAAACCACAGGACTGCAGTGCACCCATTTGAAAATCTGTGGTGCTTCCAGAGAAACCCAAGATGACAGGGCATTAGTGTATCCACATCTTTTATCCAAGGGGAATAAATGCAATTATTATGTCCCTGGTGTCCTGGAAACTCAGTCTGAATAGGCACACTGTGCACTATGAGGATAGTCTGGCAAAAGAAAGATTTAAATCATTATGAAATTACTAGATTTTTTTTTCTGGTTATGCCAAAAATTACTCATGAATTTAAATCAAATCCCCCAAACAGCGTCATTTAGGGAAGAAAAAACTGGGAAAATCACTGCTGTCAGTCTTTTCTGGCTTACCAGGGTAAAGTACACATGCAGTTTAAAAATCAAGACACCCAGGACAGTGACCTAATCCCAGTTTCCATCTGCTAGCTCAGCATTTAAGCTTTCCATACAAACATGACAGATGATGTGATAGAAGATACCCTGACAGGAAATACAGAGTCCCCAGGGACGTGGATGACCCTGACACCAGCCCAGCTACATACTCTGATTGAATGAGAAAGAAGATCAAGGTGACCTTTTCCTCCTCTGGTATGCTTACTATTCTAGCATTTCATTTGATTTTCTTGTGCACACCCAAAATAAATGTTTTGCTACAACTACCTAAGCCCATTACTTATGTAACTGAAATTCTAAATTCAATGTGTAATATCAATTATTTTTGCAGTAGACAAAACAAATTTAAAAACCCACATAATTTACTTAGAAAGCCTGATGTGGTTACCTTTTCCCAGAGAGGCTTTTCTTGTCAGTGTGGTGATGCACAGCACAGCAGTTTGACAGTAGCCCTGGTCTGTGGACAGCTTCAGCTAACCTGCACGTGGCTGCTAAGTCTCTGCCACTGTGTTTTCGGTGGCTGCTCAGATGTACAGGATGAGCTGCATGATGCAGTCCTCCTTCTGAGGGCTGGTTAGCTCTTGCTAACTTAAATGAAAACCAAATTTAAGTGCACAACATGACAGAAATAAAAATGTCTCCCAGAGCAGATGATGTGTGCTTGACCAAAGGATCATGCCAGCAATCATGCCTCCCAGCAAGGCTGTTTTCCCTTCATTTAGCAAGGCATGTCTGCTTTCTGGTGATCTCACGCCATGCAGGGAAGAAACATAAACTCCATTTTGGCACATTTGGATGCAAACCTATGATTATATAATTAGGGCCTTCCCTCACCTTCTCTCAGGGCTGTGTTCCCCCTCCCCTGGCAGAGGAAGGCTGAGCAGCCTCCCAGACGGCTGTGCCTGCTCTGCTCCAGCTGAGATGCTCTAAACCAAGATGCTCTGGCTTCTTCCTTATGTACTGCATCCTTAAACTTTTACAGAGTTAAGAGGGTGTTATTTAAAGGTTGTAGTTTCACAGCTACCAAGCCTGAAAACGCAGGAGAGCAGCAGCTGCTGTGCATATTATGTGTGTTAGATCTCAGCTACTCATTATGTCCTTGAATAACCATTACACCAGGTGGCCTGTGAAAACACTGTAGCTCATAAAGAGCATTCTTCATGATTCAGGGTCAAACCCAAAGGCAGAATTCCCACTGTCCTCATCCTAAAATACAAAATAAGGGAGTTGAGGCAGTGATGAACACATTCATACAAACCTATAAAGACTATGCTCTTTCCTGTCTTATGATTTGTACAGCAGCTGCCCAAGATTTTTCCTGTAAAAGAACTGCAGTTTTGAGTTGTCCAGGCTGGTTTATTCCAAATACTTTATTCAGGACTTGCAAGGGAATAATTCAGGAAAAACTTTAGAGCAACAAAAAGCTCACTTGTGCTGTAACCTGCAACTACAAGTGAACACTTACTGAGATATAGGGGAGACTACAAAGGCCCCCAAGTAGCAATACCCTCCTTAGATCATTGTTTCAGTTTCAGCTGCTGAGATGAACAAGACAGCTGTCACTCAAAGAGCCATCAAAAGCCAGAGACTTTGAGATTTTCCAGCTCTAGCCTTCCCCTGACAATCAGATTCCTATGCAAAAGTCACATGGGATCACAGACTGGATTTCCCTGTCCTCAGGGAGGAACGCTCTGTTCCCATAAGGGACAGGCTTGTCGCTGCTACAATTAGGGACTGCACTCTAGGGAGTTAGAGAACAAGACGCGTTACACCATGCCAGGATGCCTGTCTAACCCAAGATCTGCATGATTCCTTGAGTGAGGAAAGTGTGTGCCTGGCTGCAAATTTCAGTGTTTTAGAATCATAGGAAGGGTCCTTAAAGATCATCTAGTTCCAACCCCCTGCCATGGGCAGAGATGCATTTTACAAGTAGACGTGGCTGCTGGGAAATTCCTCTTCAAAATCTATTTTTCTTGTCTGTCCCCATGAGGCCACCTAAGAAGTTTGGAAAGTTTGGGTTACTCACCAGGAGGAGGGATGCTGTGAGAGTGTAAAGACGTGTGAGAGACCCAGAGCCTGGGGCTGAGGCTCTGTGGTGAGGCTGTGCAGCCCCATGACCTCAAGCACTGGAAGAGGAGAAAAAATGGCCATGCCCCACTCAGTTCTCACAGGCTTTAAGAGACAGATCCAGAAGATGGACCCCACTCACAAGACACTGCTGTCTACAAAAGGAGTGGTGGGGTTTCAAACAACAATATTTGAAACGTTTTGTGTAGCAGCCCTGCCCAACAGACCCCTACAAGGATATTTCTCACTTTATAAATTTCATTTTTATGCTTTTTCATTTTTAATGTAAATAAATGTGAATTGTACATCAGCATGAGACCAAAGCAGTTTTAAAACATAACATGATGGTCAATTCAGAATTTAGACCACCCTGATCCACACCTTTCACATTGATAGAGTTGTTTGACTTCCACAATATCCTACCAGTACATTTTAGTAGGATGAAATCTAGTCTTGAATTACAAAATTTATAACCACAACTACTTCATTATTTTTAATTTTAAAATCTAAATATGTTAAAAGTTACAGGGGGGAAAAACCCCTCAAAAATAATAATCTTTGCAAAAGAAAACTCATTAAGAAAACTATTTTGGTTTGGTCAGATTTGGGGGCTTTTTTTACCTGTATAAAAATCCTATATTCAAGACAAATCCTATATTCAAGACAAAGAAACCACTCCAACTGGAACTGGTTAAAAGTCAAGGTTCCAGAGAAATAACTCCATTTTCCTGCTGCTTCAGCAAACCTCCACTTGTTTTAACCTGTTTTGAGTAATCTCTTTGTACTAATCCACTGGAAAAAAAAAATAAAAAAGGAGGAAAAAGGTCCAACAGTGATTTCTTTTGAGCACTAATTAGGAACAACATGTTTTACTATGAACAGAGAAATTGCTGTAGAAAACTGTCCAAGACACAAAGAACAGTTTTAAAGTGAAACCCATTGATTTTATCTTTAATGATTACTTTAAAATTTTTCTTAAAATATGGCATATGTCATTGCGCTGTTTCATTTTGAATTCTGATTTATTTTTCCTTTTATTTCTTCATCTGGAGTTTGAATAGCTACAGGAAGCAGACTAGCATCAAGAGAAAAAGCCTGCCATGGAAAGCTACAGCCATTAAAATATAATTACTTCAAATAATAAAGGATTTAATAATTAATATAGAGCAGTTATATAATGCACCTGACAGACAGCTCTGGAAAAAAGTTTTGTGGCAAAGCTCAACCAGAATACAAAAGCATTTATGCATAAGAGTAGCATTGCATTTGTGTGTAACATTAAATACACTTCTCTAAGTGTTTCCAGAATTAAAACTGATACTTCAGGTACTGAGAGAAAACAATTTGACAAAACACTCCTAGTTTCAGAGAATCTATTCTTCTTAGAAAATTGATAGCATGCAACAACATTGTCTTGTTAGGATAGGATTTATGCCTGTAGGAGTGAAATACAATATGAGGCAAAAATCCTTGCAAAGCTGATTAAAACTAGAAAAGCAGAAGTATGCATTTTTTCTCATGTATGAATATTGCAGTATGAGACTGAAGAATGGTAGAAATTTTTTAAATTATTTGGGCATAAAATATTATATTAAATAACCCCCACATGATGCACAAAAGTTTGGAAAACTACTGTATAAAATGGATGCAATCGGTTTTTCCTTACAAGTGGGATCAAAAGTCAAAACATTGCAGTGCTTTAAATGAGAGGGATAAGTGTCTAACTGTTCTAACATAATTTTTTGCCTTTTGCCTAAGACAATGTTAAAATTATAGGTGAAGAAAGCTGAAGATAGTTTGGAGTATGAGAGGAAGCAGAATTTTAGAAGAAGGTAAGGCTAAAACCAGTTTAAAAATATTTAAAAAAGCTTTTCCTTGAAACTGATGGCAAAATCTTAATGTAAATTACAAAAGTCAGTTGTCCCATTAACTTTATTTCTGACAAGTCAAAACCACAGTGATTAAAGTATGAGAAGGGGTTTTAAATCTTACCTGGAGTGAGTACACAGTGCATATGCACCTGAGTAACTGCTACCAGTCCCTTGATATTTACAGCATTTGATGGAAATTTAAATCATAGAATACATCCAGAAGACAAAAAAAAAAAAAAAAATACTGGGAGAGAATGATAATCTGTTGATAATCTACCATGTGTTTTATATAGTTACATACTTGATCATAAATCTTTAACTATCCAAATTTTAAGAATCTCATTAAAAAACTGTATTTAAAAAGTACTTAGGCACAAGTTTTGTCTCTTCACTGTCTTACAAACAATTCCTTCTTCTGCAATAGCATGTACAGATTCATGGGAGCTATCAATGCAAGTCAAGTGCTGTTACTTTTTCGGTAAAAGATGTGAAAATGTTCTCTTGCTTCCCTGTGTTTTGGGTAGGGACAGAAAAAATCTGTCACAAATCTCTTGTAGATTTAATTAACTTTGATTTAAACAAGAACCATGGGATGTAGGATAATAAAGGTCAAAACTCATGAGTAAGCAGTAGCCACGAACATATGAAACACATCTGAGATGAGAAATCACACCTCTCGCGTGAGAGCAGCCCCTGGATCTTCACCTGTGTATTTGGAAATCACCCTCAAATTACAGCTACAACCTTTTCCTTATTCCTGAAGCCCTCCTCACCTCAATGCTCTTACCATCTGGCTTTCTAGAAGGAACAGAGATGTCCTGACCATGGTCCTGGTAGAACCAGTACCAGGAAAAAGAAGAGACAGCAGAGGGCCAGGATTTATGGCTCATATTACAGAGCTTTAGTTAATGTTTGCCTTGGGTTTAAGCCCACCCTGCTGAAATCACTTTTTCACTTAACCAGATCATGTTACTCCTCACTGTAGCAGTACCACGAGTGAACATGGGGGAAAACACAGCTGCTGAACAGAACAGTGCTTCTGTTGCATCTTCCGCTGCACTGGTCTAGCTGCACGAGGAATCACTGGCTCCTTTTCAATCACACCATTGATGGGGAGAGCACTGCTGTTTGGCAGCACCTCTGTTTTCCATGTGCAGCACCAACTTGCTTTGCCTTTGCTCTGCTGAATTATAGCTGGCACGCTCCAGTGGATATATTTCTGGAAATGGAAGTTTCTTAGTTAAAGGGAAGATATTCTATAACTCATGTATCCTATTCATGGACTGCTTCTGCAGGTGCTTGTCAACTCTGAGCTGTAAAGGACTGGATTATTACAATTCATAGGGAAAACAATTCCCACTTCTGCAACTGGTACTGAGGCCATGACAACCTACTGCATCACTTAAGTTGTTTCATCCCTGTGCAGAATGTCCCCATTCTTGCAGATTTTGAAGATGCTGTTTTATTTATAGGTAGCATGTCATGGGTTTTCTGGTATTTCTTGTGTGTGTATGTGGGAGGCACAGTGAAGCTACCATGAAAACTCCATGGATCCTTCTGGACTAGCCATTGAATGACAGTCCTTTCCTGCTCATGTTCCTACCCTGAAAATACTGAATCCTTTCACAGCTTTGACATGTGCCATACCAAAAATACTTTGCAAGATCAGGAGAACTGACAGAAGAGACCAGAGAGAGACCAGAGAGCAGGCTGACACAGGCACAGCTAGGACACACAGCTCTGTGGCCAGGTCAGGCGACCATGCTAAGCTTGGTGAAGAGAAGCAAAGGTGATGGGAGGCACAGAGAAATGCCGGGAGGAGCCAGACACAGCCTCTGCTTCATTGGCAAAGGTTATAGCACACAGTACTGGAGAGACGGGAGCCCTGAGAGACAGCCATGTTTATCCTTACTGCTTGCATACCTCCAAAAGAAATATCACACAGACCTTTTTAACTGTTGTTATGTCCCCAATGTCATATTTAAGTTTCTTAAAACAAAACAACTACCTTACCATTTACCGTTTACCAAAACAACCATGCTCTACCATTCTGAAGTTTTTCAGAAGAGGTCCAAAGAGAGAGTTACAGGTATCATTCAGCCAGATCCAGTTCAAAGGTGGCAATTCATCAACAGAACAGCAATAACTACTCAGATTGAGACTTTTGTTTGTAAAACTGATCTTCTGAGTTTCCTGATTTTGCATATGAAAATGAAGTAATGAACAAACAGAAAATATACACTGATACTGCATCTTTGATAACTTTCTTTTTAAACTTGGGACATGATTTTCTCAGACATACTGCTTTAATTTCCTTCAGTGGGTCTTTCCATACCTTAGGAGATTTTTACAGAGCATGCTGTAAAACTTCTGTGGATGAAACATAATTGCATTCAATTGAAAACAAATGGTAAATCTATCATGATCTAGCTTGTACATTGTCTGTTTCCTTCAATAGCTGATACTGGTTTTGTGAAAACCCACTCACTGACTTTAGTAAGAGAAATTGGGTAAATCTGTTTTGAAGAGGTCCAATTTCCTGCTCCTCTTTTCTTAATAAAAACCTTCTTCACACCCCATACAAACCTTTTGTTGAGCTTAAACATAAAATTACCTGCTCTCTGATACCTAGTAATATACTTCTAAATCATCTAATTCCCATCCATTTGAAAATAAAAACTATTCTATACCTTGACCTAGCCTAGAGTGTAATTTAACAATCAAGAAAGCACTATACACATAATTTGAAGTGGTGAAAAACCATCTGAATTTCTCTGCTTACATGAGACATTTTCTTAGAGGAACTGTGTATGACTAATTTAGTTCTACATCAGAAGGAAAACAGGCCTATTGAAAATAAAGTTGAACAGAATTATTACAATGAATTTGTGTAAGAGCATGCCAGATAGGATGATCTTTTTCTAAAATTATATTACTACAGCTTTTATAACAATCATAAATAAAAGAATGTTTTAAAGCCAGTTTTAAAAGAACTGTCTCCAAATTAAATATGATTTTTGTCAGTATTTAATTTTTGGTGGAAACAAATAATGAATCAAATCAACATATAAATTCAAATACTGCATAAATTATTTTTTCTTACTACAAATAAATTTATCTTGCAATTTCATTTGATTGCCAAGCAAAACCAACAAATGCAAAATATAACATCTGAAGTATTTAATCTCTTTCCCAGATGTTAAACACAATTACTACATATAGCAAAATTCAGTAAATGTTACTAAATATTTTTTTAAAAGAAAAATTTAAAATTATGTACTTATAGTAAAACAGCATTTGGTTTTTTCTGCTTGGTTGGTTGGTTTGTTTCTCTAGAGATGTGGTTGCTAAAATATTCTGTGTTGGTAACAAATGCATTAAAAGGGAGGGACACAGGAATCTCTGCTGAGGTGACTAGATACCCAACTGGCTTTCTGCACGGAACAGGCACGAGGGGACACAGCCACAGCAATTAGTGAGGTGCCTCAGGGAGCCCACAAAGTGCCTGAAACCCAGGTATGGCACTAACAATTTCTGTGCTTGTAAAATTCACTCCAAACTGAACCCATCAGCCTGCGGTGACACATCTCACAAGACTGCTGAAGACATAAGGCACCACACACAAGAAAGTCGCAGTTTTCACAGGCTGCTGGGTCGCCAACTCAGCTACCTTGGTTCAGCCATCATAAATACACAAATTATCAGACCATCATATATTTTAAAAACTAATTTGCTCAATTTTTGGAAGCAAACTGTTATTCCCAACTAGCCTTAAAGTCAGCCTAACAGGTGAAAAATGTGGATGAATATTTCCATTCACAATTCACCATACAGGGGAAAAGAGGTGCAGTGGAGCTTGGTGTTGAAAACCTCACTGAGAGCTTCCTGGTTTCTGAATGAGGTACTGCTGGCCATTCTCCACGATCTGCAGGTACAAGAAAATTTTATGCACCAAGGCAATATAAGTTAGGATGGTGAAGTCTCCTTTTTTTCCCTTGTCCTATTACAATAAGTCCTTAATGGCAATATACCTACCAATTCTAGGAATTGAGGAACTAGTCATCAGATTTGCTGTGCTGCCCAAATTACTGTGCTGGGGAGGAATCTAAAATTAATTTAATCTCAATTTGCATTATTAAAAAATGCAGTTTGGGCTTTTTCAGCTTTCTTAGCAAGGATTCTCATATTTTCAGAATTAGTTTTGTTTGATTTATTCTTCAGCAGCACCAAATTATTTTTGTGAGATCTAAAGCAAATAAAAAATAAGTGTCTGAACTTGTTTATTTAAACACTATTATACAGAAAATGATTAACGATTTTAAACCTATAGAAGAAGCAACTGGGTAGTGCTCCATTTAACTTATTTCCAAAGTTAATTCCACCTTTTTAGACCCACTACACTATTTATTAGTTAGAAGGTAATTTGGTGGGATTCCTCTGCCCAAATTTCAGTGGGTATGGTGTATATCACAGCTACCTTGTCTGGGGTCTCTGTCAAAAATCTGAGGAAGACAGGCACTTATAGAGTATGATGTGCTTGATTTCCTATAGACTCATACCAAAGGATAACATTTAGTTTCATTCTGGAATTGTCTGCATCTTTCTTTAAAATGCAATGTTGTTCAGGACAAGATGCAAATATCTGGGTAAGTTGTTTGAATTTTCATGGATATCACATGTGACACAGGTTTCATCTCCTGAGATGACCTCCTTACAAAAAAAGGGTGAAGGAAAACAAACACAGAACTAATAAGTTATTCCCTTCTTACACAATGATTTATTGCACGTAGCAGCATAGCTTTGAAGAGAGTTGAAGGACAAATGTTTGAAAGAAAGGTTTTCATAGAGTCCACTAAAGAAAACAATACCTGCTCACAAAAAATAATCCTGCTGTCACTTACACCTGTACAAATAGAGTGCAGCACACAGACAACAAACACTGAGATCAGCCAGAGATGACTCCTGTTGCATTGATATATTTGGGCTTAAGATTTTTCTTGGCATTTCCTACCATTAAACCAATTTAAGCTAATTATTTACCTTTTCCTGTTAATAAAATAATTCAAAGGTCTATGACTATTCAAATATAAGTTAAGGAATTTCCATTACTATTTCCACTTGTGTTAGCCAGGAGATTCAATGACCTAGGCACTAAGGTCAAAACCAAATATGGGCATAATTAACAGTGCAGATATGTTCTAGATCTGACCCAATACTTTTGTGACAAGAAAGAGGAATTTCTGCTAGCTCCACTCAGCATCCTAGATCAGTAACAGGAATATTCCTCTGAGATTCATCAAATAATGGTTTAAGTTCCCTCTCAGAAAAATCTGGATGAGGGATCCAAAATTAGTTCTCCCTCTGTTTAGATTAATGCCCCAGCTTCTGGACTGTCATTTTGCTCTTTCTTTGTGGTAAATTAATATTTAGTTATTTATACATAGCAAAAAAGAATAAGCATGAAAGTCTTAGAAATTCACCTCAGATATATCTCAGGAGCAGTTCAGTAACTTCAGAATAAAGGAGGTTTTGATGCAAATTCTTTTTCTACAGTGAGCGGAGGTTGGAACTACATCTGAATTATGCACTTTTTATGTAGGTGGTCTATCTGCTGTGTGTGGGGACATCCTGAGCAGTGCTGCATTTTGTCAGAAAAAAATTTGTCCTGAGATATTAGGGCTGAAATGTAGTTTAGATGTGCCACATTTTAGTGCAAGTCTGGAGCAGATAAATGCTGGTGTAAATATGGGCATGCAGGGAAAAAAAGATCAAGCAAACATCTGAGGAACAGCTTGTGGATCTACATTTTTACCATTTAATTGGTAAACTAACTAAAATATTCAGTTATCAAATAAAACAGATATATTAATGAAATTTGGAAGTTCATTTTCCTGGCAAGAGTCAATATGTACACTTGTCAAAACCAAAAAAAACCTTAAAACCAATCCATGAAAAACCCCATTCAAAATGACACACAATTAACTGTATAGCCACTTTAGCAAGAAATAAATTTTATATACACCTTTTTCACTTGTAGTCCTAGAAGAAGGCATTGCAGCAGGCCATCACACACCTGGTATAACTTCATTTCTTGAAGGAAATAAAGTTTTGTATTTCATATGGCTCAAGAAAATAATTTCTATATTTTGGGTACTTAACATTGCTTCAGATTATATAAGATCAAAGTAGGCTGTGGATCAATACCTTAAAAATTTAAAAGCTGCTACAGTCACAGACGAATATTTAATCCCTGTGCAAAACAAGGTCTCTTGTGCTGTCTGTTGCATTACAGGTTTGACTGTGTGAGATGCTGAAGGCTGAATGCCCATCAATTTAATAATTCAGGATAGATTCAGAACTTTGTTGTATCAGTCTCAGAGTTTATTGTTACAACTACAGTGTCTTCATAAAGCACTGTTTAATTACAGCACATACACAGCAGTAATTCATCATACCATAAGCTACTGCTGATTAAAAGCTGTAAGCTGGTTTTAAAACCTTGTGCACTCATTATAATCAACAGTAGGGAATGATTCCTAAAGGCCTGACCCATTTCCAATGGGATTTGACCCAATTCAGTGTGATGCAGCTTCATTTATATTTCATCTGTTCTTTGGGTTTTATCCATCTAACAGATCAGCTATTGATTTTCATGTAACAGCACAATTTATAGATCCATTGCAGATCAAAAAGAGAAACAGCTATTCAGTTTTGCTTGTCCTTGGTTATTCCATTGTGATTAATTATCCACCATCATCTAGCTAGCTTGTTTTGAAAAAATGAAATGTGTATGGCATAACTGTCCTGGCAGTTTCTTCTGTATGACCATTACATAGAGTTACCTGATGATCTGGCCAACATGTAATCTGAATAGTCCCCTAGAGTCCAATAGTCCCCTAAATCCTTCTTTACCCTCATAATTATGGATCACAGACAAAAATCCCCTCATTGAGAATGGCTATTACATTGTAGTATAGGATGGAAACCTATGACGTGTACAAGCTAAGAACCTCTCCTCCTGCTTCAGACCTTTACAAGGCATCCATATCTTTTAGTCTGGGAAATCTGTGGCAATTTCTTGAACAGCAATTAACAAATCTCATATGAGGACAATTCCCAGAAAACTCATACTATCTCAGAAAAGGGAATACACAGGAGGATATTCTAGTCAAAGCACAAAGGAATTTACCACAATTCCAGGGACTGATTACTACCAGCCTTCTATAAGGAATAGAACATACACACATGGTGGTGGCAGAGGACATCATATGATGCTAATGTCAAATCTGAGATAACAGTATATGCATGCATATCACTATTTTTTATATAAAATTTAGCCAATTGTAAAATTCCTAGCATTTTTACCACAGCAAGAATTAAACCTAGATTTCAAGGTCTAGTTTTTTAACAGTTCTCTGTTCTGCATGGATATCAACAAAAATGAATAAAAAAGATTGACAAAGGGAAAATTCTGAGAACTCTGAAGACTGTATTTCCTCTCTGTGCATCTTGGGCAGCTTTCCCATTTCTGTTTTAGTAAAAAAACTATTTGGAATGCTAAGTGGCAAACAGTTTTACTGAACTAGAGTAACATTATGAAATATTTCAACTCTGTGTTTCCATCCCCATCCTGAGCAATGTAAAACAGGGACAGAATTTCACTTTCTTAATGCAAAGTGACTAAAAGCCACCCCATGACGTAATATCTCATCCAGTTAAAATCAGGTCTGCCAGCACAGACTATTCCAGTTTTCTTTATCTGGACCTTGAATTGAGTTTACCTCAGCTGCTTGTAACTTTCTCATTGTGAGAGATTTTCAACATTAGTAATTTTATACTTTAGAATGGAGGGAAAAACTATTTGTGAGTTTTTACTTTTGTTTTTGTCCTGTACTTTCAAATAATAATTTGAGTACTTGGTGTATGACATGCAAATGGAACATTTCACTCCCTTACTCCTGTCTCTCCACTTTTTGCTTGTTTTTAATAACAGTTGCAATGCCAAGATTAAAGGAAAGCAAACAAGTCTTAAATAAAGTATAAATATTTCATCCTAAATTTATCCAAAATGATGAGAATATGAATGTCAGCTGGAATGAGGGCCTCTTGAATGAGTGTAAATTACAGATAGTAATGAGATCAATTAATTCTATTGTAATGAAGACTTCTGATGAGCACTTTTACACCTGTTCTTTTAGTCTATATATTAGTGAGCCAGTGCAAGTGCAAAGCAACAGATGCTGCAGAGGCTTAGAAATAATCTCTTGTCTCCATTCTCTGCATCTGCAGCTTGCAGTTTTCTGAACTTCAGGAGAAGCACTGCCACACCTGAGGTTCCAACATGCATAATTTTAATGCATGTCCAGGGTCCACAGCTGGCATCTGCCCAAAGGCTTGAGTGCACCTTGCCCCCATTACCCATGCCTGGCCATGGCTGTGCTGTTTGAGGCAAGAAGGTTGCTTGAAATGACAAAAATCACAGAATCAGTTAGGTTGGAAAAGATCTCCAAGATCATGGAGTTCAACTTTTGACTGATCTCTGCCTTGTCAACTTGACCCTGGCATCAATTGCCAGGTCCAGTCATTTCTTGAATTCCTCAAATCTGTCATGAAAGAGGCAGTACACATTTCTGTAGGATCTGCTGCCCAGCACCAGGAGGTATGTAGGCAGACTGTGAAGGCCCAAAGCTACTCTCCCAGTACATCTGTCCATGGCCCTGTGGGATAGGAAGCCCTGCCAGGGATGCTAGTTGGACAGCTTTGCATGGGCACGTCTTTAGGCAGCAAAAAGAGCCTTTCCTTCCAAGCACTCTGCCCATGCAAGAGCAGCCAAGGTTTTGCTAAATGGAAGAGCTCCAGGCCAATTAATGTGAATAAATTGAACCTGACAGGTCATTTAAGATAAACTTTTATTCCTTTTAGGATCTAATGCTAAGTAAATCTCTACGTTAAATTTCACAAGGCAGAGCTGAGGAACTTCGCAATGCTCCTACCTAGATTGTTACTCTATATTCAGTAAAAGAGCACAAAACCCACTATCATTATTCTGGCCAGATCTCCTTTGCCAGTCACAACAAATGTCTAAGGGAGGAAGAGCTTGGAAATATGTCTACATGCTCAAATCTCCAGTTATGAAGCCAAGGGAGATGCATTTTTCTGGCTACTACATCTTAAAAAAGCTGGGTTTCAGCTTTGCTCCATTTGGGATGGGGCATGTCTAGGTTGACTTGGCTGCCAGCAATCTTTACAGAATCACAGGATATCCTGAGTTGGAAGGGACTCACATGGATCACTGAGTCCAGCTCTTAAGTGAATGGCCCATGTGGGGATCGAACCCACGTCCTTGGCATTAATAACACCATGCTCTGACCAACTGAGCTAATCCTTGGGAAAATCTACTTTGGGTGGCATTTTCAAAATTCTTGAGTGACTTAGAAATGAAAAAGTATAACTCAGTTGTCTTTCCCCCAAACATTTTATCTTTTGTATTCCTTTCATTTAGCCAGCCACTTCCATACAAATAGATAGATCATAGAGAGCTAAAAAAGTAATCTGAATTTTCATTTAAAAAGATAATGGAAATATGTATTAACAAGGGAAACAGAAGCAGAATTCCAACTCAAGACCAGACAAGGGATGAAATATTTAGCTTACACAATGGTCCATGCCATCAGTAGGGCATTCTATATCCAAAGGATACCTATCTACATTTTTATGGCTTGCGAGCCCATGGTCTTTTCCAGAACTAATGTTTCTGTAAACCCCACTTTCTCCACAGTCCACAACTGGAGTTATGTGCACCACTGATTTTATCTAGCACAGTAAATCAGATGGACTAAAGCTACCTGAGTCTTTCAGGGATTAAAGTAGTTCTAAAGTGCTGAAAAATGAACCTGTAACACACAGGCAATAATCTAGCATTTGGCTACAGGTTATCACTTAGGTTGTCAGCTAAATTTATCAAACCTGGATATGAGCAGTTAAAAAGCTTTTGATGATTTATAGCATCTGTACACAACCGCAGTCTTAAATCTACTTAACATTTTCAGGATGTGAAATACCAGAAATTGGGTTTTTTTTAATTCTATTCTCTTCTCTGAATTCAACAAGGCCTTTGTGCATTTACTGACCTTTGGGATTCACACTTCAGAGACTTTTCAAAGTCTTTTCCTCTGGAGAGGGGAAGCACAGACTAAATATGTGAATAAGTCCCTCATTTTACCAGGCTGTCTGCCATTTACTAACACAGCACAACGCAACATTTGCCTGCTGTCACATCAGACTGCCACAGCCATGCTCCAAATGTCACATTAGCAGAGGCAGGTTAAAATCACTTTGCGTTACAACACTTTCTGCAATGACCTTTTGAAGGCCCAGAATGAGAAGAAAGCTTAACTCCCCTTGCTCTGTGCAGGGAGCCTCCCTTATTTTTCTCCTAAATGTGAGAAACACCTTTCACTTTCAAAGGGGAGTTGTCAGCTTTTATGAACATGCGACATTCCTGCAATCCACCAAGCTCTCCGTGGCTCCATCCTATAGCCTGTGAGTTACAAACAGCATTCTAAAACAGTAAAATTGGTTACCTGAGGATTAGGGTCTTTGTGTATGTCAGACACCTTTTTCTTGAGGAGCACAGGGATCTGCTTCCCCTGATGTACTCAACTTTCCATTTTGACACAGGTCAGGGCACTATGCAGGGCAATTTGCCTTACCAGGCCTACACATAATTCGACTTTTAAAATGGCCTGAGCACGGTACCTGTATTACTAATTTGGATCCTATGTCACACTTTTAATAGAAACAAGCATCCATCATGACTATATTATAGATGGGAATATAGGTTTCCCAGGGAAGAGCTATCCAGCCTGCAAAAGAAGAGGGACTGGAACAGACTGGAGTGAACTGCCTTGGGAGATGGAGGAGTCACCCACCATCCCTGGAAGTGTTCAAGAAATGACCGGACCTATCACTTAGTGACAGGGTCTATTTTACAAGGTGGTGATCAGTCAAAGGCTGGGCTTGAGGATCGTGGGAATCTTCTCCAACCTCAAAGGTTCCATGAGTTTAGGGGATACACTTTCATTGAGGTATTGCTCCTTTCCTCATCCTCCAATCTAGTCTTTATTGGTAGATCCCAGATTATTTGCAGCAGCCAAGCCACTGACAGGGAGACTGTTCCCATGCTTCCCATGTCATGTGGGGCTTCTGAGACCACCTAGTGAGTCCAGTCAAGGCCAAATCTGGTAAAATAAAAGTAAATTAATAATTATACACAAGGGATTAACTAGTAAAGACTGTACAGTCTATCAAGGTCAAGCATGGCCTGGATAGCTCTGAATTGGATATGCAAAAAGCAGCGCAAGGAGGAAAAATGTGTCCATGGCATAAAGGTTAAACAAAGAGGGGAGGAAAAAAGGGAGAACACAGCAAGCTATCAAACAGCTTCTTGTCAGTAGCTGGGGATCATATAAAATAGCACTTAGATTTATGTACAAATGACAGTTCCCTATATCTCTGTCTGACCCTGTTCCTTACACGAACAGTATTAATTCAAAACATTTTTCATCCTGACAGTAGTTTGAACTAAATCACTGCTAAATCATCTGTAGTGGAATCACTTTATTGCAGGTAGATGTACTAGATCAATATAATGAAATAATTTGCTTATGAGGAATTCATCCCTTGTCCTCTATAATCACTTAAGGAAAAAATTATGCATGCTCCCCAGATGAAGATAACAAATACCAAGACCGGTGGAATTTCAAACAGACATTTTTCTCAACAGTCCACACTCATTTTCTCCTTTTGGTTTCAATTTTTGAAATAGCAACTCAAGAGTAAAAAAAGTATGACCCAGTCCTTTCATTGCAAGGGGACATTAGGGGTCCATAGTAAGCTTTTAAAAAACGTTTTGCCTAAGTCCAAAATGTATGGGGTGTGGCTGTTGTGGGGCTTTTTGACTCCCAGACTCTATAACAGAAAACTATGAAACTTTGAAAAATGAGCTTCTTTAAAATATGAGATTACGAAGGGTCTTCAGTGACTCTTGAAAAAGAGAAATGAAAAGATATTATTTGCTGAACTGGCATCTCTACTTAATTTCTTTCCAAAAGGAACCTGTTGGAGCAAATCATCAAAATACACTGAAAATAAACAGAGAGATGTTTATCACAGATGTGCAACAGATTCAATATCGTTATATTAAATAACATGATTCAAGCCAGAAAATTGCACCTGTGCCATTGTGAAATACTACCAAAATTCAGACATTTAGACAAAATTCTAAAGATTTCTCACAAATCTATTAATTACATGTGCTCATTTTCTATTACATGTTGACAGGATCGGAATCCTTTAATTTCTGAACCATGGTCCAGTGATGATATATCGAAATAGATTATTTTTTCAAAAACTAAAATGTCAGCTTAGAGAAATGATCTTCTATGATTTGAAATTAGATAAACATTTGTAATGGCAGAAAAAAGAAAACTATTATTAGGATGAAAAAAGGAGACTAGTAAATTTGAAAGGCAATTTAGCCTTTCTGTACCCTTAATAAGGAGCTAATAACCGGGACTTAAACTGCTTCTGTGCTCTTAAAGTTTTAGTACAAATGCCTATATGAATTCTGCAGCATGCAAATCACAACTTCCTTTGGTCACCTACACAGTGAATAAATCAATCTTCACTCTTTTTTAAAAAATATTCCATTTTCATCTCCCCTATCTGTAATAGATCAGAGTTGTTTTCTCATAACACCGTGATGATATTGTCTACCATCCCTGAAGTAGTTTTGTGAAGGAAATTTTTGCCAAATATACTTTTTTATATTATTCCACAGATTCAGAGATATTTTAGACTTTACATGATTGTTTTCCTATCTGTAGCCTACAACTATACAAACCTTAGCATGCTAGCTTGTTGTGCTACTCAACAATTCTCTGTTTTGTCTTTTCAAATGATAATGTCAAATAAAAAAATCTATGTCCTTTCAGTGACCTAGATGAACTTAATTTTCTTCTTTTCTATTCATTCAGAATTAAAGTTATTCTATTTCACAGTTCTGTATATCCTGAGGAAATATTTGAACTACATGTTAAGGATGATGTCATTGCAGTAGACTGAATTCTCTGTCAATTACACCAAAGTAAATATTTTCCCAAAATATACACCAGAATTTCATGGGTTTCTTCTAAGTCTTCTAACTCTTTTTATTCCCTTACATTTTTTAAAATCTTTTTATGTCTTACAAATTCTTCCCAAAAAAGCATATCTCTGAGATATCAAGGAGAGAGATGTGCCAGCACACAGCTCTGCAGAGAGCAGCAGCTCATGGTGGCCCCATAGCCCTCAAGAAAACCTCTGTCTCTCTTCAAAAGACAGGGAGGACTGGGTGGTGACAGGGAGGAACAGCACTGTCCATCACTTGAAATGGAATAGCTGAACAAGTTAACTCTAGTAGAAGTAGGATTCTGAATGCTAATTGAAAAAAAAAAAAAGTTTAAATTACAGTGAAAGTCAGAGAGCTCTGAAGGAAACATCTAGCAATTCTTTCAGGTTCTTCTTAGACATTATTTCTTTAGGGGGGTACTAATTTCTGTTGACTTTTTGGAGCTGGATACTTCAGTCTCTGGTAAAAATTAATTCTTGTAAAATTATCTTCCATTGCTTTTCAACATTTTTTTCTTTGCTGTTGCATTTGAAAGTTGCATTTTTTCTCAGTAATTAAGACATCTCCTAGGACATTTTTTGCACAACATAGTGACAGACAGTTATCAGATCTTGCGAAACACTTTGCCTCAGAGTACACTGAATGAACTGAAGTGGAATCCTATGAAGATGACAGCTTCTTCTATAGTGCGTGTGCTTGTCCCAGTAATAATTATTTGCACATTGCAAACCCCCTCTCAAGGGATGAACCTCTCTGTACAGCACAGGCACAGAACCATAGTGATAAACAGGTCCTCACACATGCCTGGGGGAAACAATGAATGCAACTCTTCCCAGCAACCCATCACGCTCACTGCAGCTTTGGGTGGCACAGAAGCACCCTGCTAGCCTGAAATTAGTTGGCTTGAATGCTGATAGCTGCAAAGCTGTGGCCTCCCATAGCTGTTCTCCCAATGGAAAGGTCACCTACCAAACCACTGATCTTGCCCCAGGGCAGATTTCCAGCTTCCAGTCTGCTCCATGTTATTGTTGCTACACAGCTTGCCGCACCGCAGTTGGCCTGTTTAAAGCTAGCTCAGGTAAAACAAAACAAAACAAAACAAAACAAAACAAAACAAAACAAAACAAAACAAAACAAAACAAAACAATAGGGGCTGCCATGACGACCAGCAGCTGCACATCAGTGTCCCCCTCCAGCGTGTCCTCCCTGGCCTCGCAGTTTATATCCACATAATACAGCTTGCTCAAAATGAGGAGACTCAAGCAACTCCCCACACTTAACTGCATTAATCTGTCTTTGTAAATAATTCCCTAAGACCCCAAAGAATTTCTATAGCCCTTATCTGTCTGTCCTTTCTCCAGTTTGACATCACAAGTACACAACCTGGGTACCTGAATTTTCATACACTTTTCTGTGTTTATAAAAACAAACCAAATGAACACAAACCCCAACTCCAAATAAATAATGCCAACAGATTACAAGACAAGTAACTGGCACAGGGGGAAACATTGCTTCTGGTAGGTATGGAAGAGAACAATCACTGAACAGCAAATGTGTCCAAAAAATCTGACAATAAAAGGGGAAAACAGCTATAAACATACATTAAATATAATTTCCTGTATGGTTTCATCTGACAGAGGACTGTTATAAAGGTGAGTGAAATACTGATAATAAAATTACAGTGAAGTTCAGTGCTAGTGAGATACAGCATAACATACAAGAGAACATATCAAGTATACAAAATGAAGCTGTTGGTTCTAAGAAATTAAGAGCATCCAGGATGAGGCCATGGATTTACTGTGGCTGATTCTTTGAAAACATCAGTGCTGTGCTCACCAATGGCCAAAGAGGCAAAAGGAGGATAAATGTGGCAAAACAGAATATTGTGAGAGAAGCTAAAATAATGCAAAAAGGTCATTCAGAAATATGAGTTATGGAGATGGGCATTTCAGAACTGTGTGTGGCTCTCATTAAACTCTCACAAAAAAAAAAGAATATCAGGAAAGGTAGAGGCTCATTAGAATTATAGAGCAACATTTACATGACGAAAAAACTAAATGGATGATAAAGACTTGCATTTCTAAAGACACTCATTGATAAGAGAGGTCTGTAAAATATGAACAATGTGTAAAAAGTAAGACACAATTATTCACTGCTTATCACACCACAAGAAGCAGGGTATGCTCAGTGAAATTCAAAGATTTAAAACAAACAGATGGAAGGGCTTTAATCATTACATGCATCATCATTTTGTGAAACTCATTGCCAGCAGATGTGTTGAAAGCCAAAAGTACAAATGGAGTCATGAAAGACAAATTGATAGACAATAAATCCACATTAAACCTTAAGGTCCAAAGACACCCTCCAGCTCAAACAGGCATGGAAACTCTTGCCTTTTGGATCTCAGAGTGTAAATCACGCACCCATATAGATACCCATCCATAACATAGATTTATCATCTGCTTGGGAAATCCCAGCTTCAATTCACTTTTTCTCTGACGAAAAACTGTAGTTTTTACCTCTTTGTATTTATACATACATCTGGGTAATGATTTTCACTTTTTGTCCTGCTAAATCTTTGTAGAACATAGGAAAAATTAACCAGACTGATAGACCAGAAGACAAAGGGTAAGTGGCCCTGACACCTATTTGCAGTTTTGATGCTCACTTGGCTGAGGGATCAAAAGATTTATGTTCAAATAAATCTGATTTAAAGGAAAAAAAAGAGAACAACAAAACACAGAACTGATGCTGGAAGAGCAATTAAATGTTATGTTTCCTCCCCACAAATAACCTAATCACAATTCTAGAGTTCCATGCTTATCTTATGTCTCTTATTAGAAACACTAGAGAAAAGTACAACAAGTGGTGTTAATAGCATAACGTGGACAAATACATGTAAATAAAGTGTCAGGATGACATTATGGACACTGCAGAGGAGCAACAGGTCCAGAAGAAATACAGCTGGAGTTGAAGGGAACTCAAGATGCAGTAAAAGTCATCTGTCTGTCTCAAGGTACAACGAATACATCTACAGCATGTCAGGTGTTTGTTTAACTTGTTTTTCAAAACTTCCAAGGACAGCAATTTTATACATTTTCTAGAGTTTGCATCCTTTTCATTAAGAAGTTTTTCCTAACATTGGCTCAAATCTCCACTCCTATTCAAGTTTCTTAATTCTCAGCCAGATGATGAAGACAAGGACAAGAAACTTTTATCAGTAGTTGTCATGCATTTTGATCATGTTCTCTAAGCAGCCCAGATATTTCATTTTTTTTTATTAAGGTATGTTCCTAGTCTTCTGTTTTCTCCGCACATTTTTCTTAAATAAGCACTGTACACTGTACAGTTAGCTATAGCCTTTTGGCACCAGGGAGATTAAAAGGATACTATTATGGATACATGCCAGTGCAGAAATTTTCTTTTTTACCTTTTCATGTTTTTGCTTATTCATGTTCATCCACCTATTGTAATCTTTAGTACTTTTTATGTATAACTATGGACTAGTGAATTGCTCTCCATTTTGTATTTGTCCAAAAGTTTGTTCCCAATGTAGCACCAGACATTTGACCTAAAAAATCAGCATTCTTTTTCTCTTGGTTACTTCTTCAAATTATTAATATTTGTTTGAATCCTTGTCTAGTCCCCCTGTACTTGGTCAGTCTCCCAGAGACCATTGTACATTTTGATAATTATATATTCTAGTTAATCTTAATCAGTAATGTCAATATTCAGTGACTCCAGATTCAAGGCACACCCTTTCAGAGTACTTTTTGGTATACTTCCCCAAATTGAAATGGGACTTTAAACCAGTTTTGTGGATACTTTTATATTCATTTAGATCACAGGCTAGTGGAAGGTGTCCCTGCCCATGGCATGGGGGTTGTAGCTAGATGATCTTTAAGGTTCCTTTCAACCAAAACCATTTTATGATTCTGTGAATTGATCACTGAGCTAAAAAAACCCACTGGTCACTAAGGTATGGACAGTTGAAATAAAATTACACTACTCATATGGAGACAAAAATGGACTGGATATGGTACAGCAAGAAGTCGACAAATTACACATTCATGTGATTACAGTCAAGACCTCCTGTTAGGATGTGTCAGAAGCAAGCTTTCTGACTTCTTCAGTAATTCCCTTTTTTTGCTTGAAAAATTATAGTTTTTTATGATATGGTGATCTTTTCCAGAAGGGTCCAGATCAGAATCCTCTGCCTAGGATAAACAGTTTAATTTATGTGTTTATTACTCATTACATGACACTAGAAATTATTTACTCATCATTACTAAAAAATTGCTCAAACAACAGAATTCTGAAGTTCTTTATATACTTTTTTCCTAAATTAATATCTAGATATTTGAAGTTATTCCTTAATTTAAAAAATCTTAATAATTATAAGGAAATTTTATTCTGATTTTCTAAGTTTTTTGCAGAAGCAGTGAAATATGAATCCACTGATTCTGGATATTTGACACCATGATTTACATATATACATATATTTATATGTATATATATGTGTGTATATATATGTATATATATATATACACACACATATATATATATATATATATACATCTGAGTTTTCAGAGTTCTTACTAAATATTTTCTATTCATTGAATTATATTCCTTCAACATTATCACAGAAAAAAAAATCCACAGACTGGTTCTTTGGGTAATATTGTGGACAGATGATAAATATTAAAAAAAAAAAATATCCTAAGGCAATTAGTCTCAGTATTTATATGAGCCTTTGTGGAAGCAAGAACCAACAATAGTTAAGAGTATGCCAGACTGTATTTTGAATAATAGAAGGAAACTTTTCCAGGGTTGGATTGCTGCCCCTAGAGAACAAGTTATGGATGAACTGAGGATGCAGGAAATAATCCTGGGTTCCTGCGTAGCTTCCTATTCACTGTAGAGTAGACATTTGTTTGTCCACTGCTTTTGATTAAGCTCAGAGAAGAATATCTGGGGTTTTCACTGCAGAAGTTCAGTAAGGGTTTTCCTGAGCAAACCAAAGGTTTTACACTTGACAAGTCCCGCTCTCCCTCTCACTTGGTGCGCAGATCAGCCTTCAACACTAACAAATGTCACACCACATTACCTGGCTAAATGAGTTGAAACACTTAAATTCTTCCCAGAAAGACACGGAAGGTGATCACCCACTTCCTTAAAGTTTTTTTCCAATATGCAGTACCACAGACTTTCGTTCTTATCTACACAAAGCACAATTTCTGCATGTTTCATTTGTATTTATTTAAAATTCTTTTATTTTTCTTTTTAACCTATTCCAACACAGATGTCTCTTAGCTTTTGTTTAACGCCTGACAGAAATAGGAGTCTGACTGAAAGCAAGGTACCTTCTAAGGTTCCAGTCAGATTAAACAGAAAGGATCTGCCAAAGTGAAACATTCTGAAGGACAGGTATAGATCTGTTCTTGAAGCCTCCCATATCAGAGCAATCTACAATCTCAGCTTTGTTACTGCTCTCCTTTCTCCCTGATACACCCACAAAAGTTGTCAGGACTCTTTTCAGCTCTCACTAGACAAAAGATTTTGACTATCTACTTCAACTACCTGTCTGACTATGAGAAGAGTTCTTTAATTACATCCATGGAAAAATTGCCAATCATTGAGAAGGATGCAAACTTCAAACATCAATTGGATAACTCAGCTAAACAGTCTGCTCTTTATTTACCAGTAAGGTAGGAGGAGAAAATGCTATTGCATGTGCTTTGTATTCTCTGTTGCATACTAAATAATTCCTGTGACCAAGCAGCAAGCAGTTTGGTCACAGCTATCTCTGGCACCATCTGTTTGACCACTTGCAGAAGTAACAGACTGCACAGAAGCTCAAAAAGAGGCATGAGTAGCATGAGTTTGGAAATAACTGTATCTAGATCCAAAATTAAACCAGCTATTCAGAATTTCATCACACTGTGTCAGCTGTACTGCAGTTACCCCTTGAACTCTCACAGGCTGCTTTTCCCTTGCCTCTGGCAGATGTGCCTGTCTGCTTTTCCCATAGCCAAAATGTTTGCTGATGGTCACATTAAAACAAAAGTTTCTAGCAAAGAACAGAAAATTTAGCTCCTGAGACTGCTGATTTTTCTACCCAAGCAAATGAGGAACAGAGGTTTTGGCCATATTCTGATAAATGATTACCTATTTATCTGCTTTATTTTTCTGCATTGAATTATTTCAACTGGGACCTACTGACAACTTTCATTTAAATTGTTAAAGAAATTATAAAGCTGCATAGATTAAAAAATGCCTCTTCAAGTATGGAACACTAACACTGGATATTCCTAACTATTATGTTTGGATAATGAGCTACTAATACATTTAATATAAGCTATATTCATAATTACAACTAATCTTACAAAAGCATTTACAAGACATCTTTGATGAGGTCTTTTTTCATTGAAATCATCATGATTTGTATTGTTTTCTTACCAAAAAAACCTTTAACCACTGAGTTTTATATCTGTCTCATGCTTGATCACTCCTAATAGCTACAACTACAAAGGAAAACCCCATTTACCATTTTAAGCACTGGACTTAATTAACTTCTTTACATTATTAGGAACTTTCCCAATAGTCCAAGAATTATTAAATGTTAATGAGAATGTTTCAGAAAGTTTTCTAACCAATAAAGGATTCTTTTGAACAAATTAATAATGTCCACAATTATACCACAAGTATTGAATATAAAAGCTTAGGACAAAACTAATACCAATTAAAGAAGAACAGAAAAATCCTTGATAATATTTGGACTATCATTTGTAGTTAAAAAAAAGGAAAGCTTTCATATGTGTTATACTGTTCCTTATTTAATTCTCTCATACATTTTTGCACATTCTCTTTATTTCCAAAATGGGTGAGAAACTAAACAAAACTTGAGACGAGCCTTATGATGTGATGACTGACTATTGCTTGCATGAGTAGAAATCCAGCCCTTCTCTGGCATTTCTCCACAGGATGCCTGATTTTTTTTTTCTGTAGGTTAATTGGAAACCTTTGTTTGATGATCAAAATATTGACTATGTACCTGAATCACTTCTGAAATAGTAATTTTGCAATTGCAAGGGATTTTAAAAGGGTGACTGTCTCCTGTGTTTTTACTGATCTAACAAACAGCTGACAGTAAAACCATTGGTGTTAAATAGTATCTGATATGAAACTGAAAATATTGTAAAGAAACTCAGTTTGAATGTTGGAGATAAAAATCAACATAAAATCAGCTATCCTGGACGCCTTCTGGATTCGTTCAGATGACATATATTGCACCTCCCCATGATCCCAAATCACATCCTTAATGTGCAGAGGGAACATGCCTCTCTTCCTCCTCGCTCAGGTGTTCTAGGAGGGTACACGTAGCTACCTTAGGCAAAACGCATTAGAGCTCCTCCAGAGTTCTGAGGAATAAACACCTCTTATAAAAATTTTCTCATGATTCTTTCACGTGTCTGTAAACACTGCTATTATGGAAAATAAATGGGGGCAGGGGGGAGGAACAAGAGGAAGCAATCAATATTCATCATCAGGACTGAGCAAGAATTCCTAAATTACATTACCATGAGATGATGTCTGCAAAGTTTTGGTGGGTTGAAATGCTTCCGGGAGCATGAGTTAATAGCATCACTTACTGTTGTGAAGGCAAGAGCAATTCTGAAGATTGCTTCAGTAATTCAGAATGAGTAACAACAGAACCCCTCAAGTGCATTGCTGTTCATTAATAATAATGTCCATACAGCAGAAAATTTCTGTTTAAAGAATGAGCCTTTGTAACTTGGTCAGCAGGATTATGTTTAAAGCGCTCTCCTGAAAACAAAGGAGAGCAAGCTTCTCTCTCATGCATTGTATGAAAAGAATCTGCCAGCTTACGACTACCCTCACGAGACCATCCAAATGCAATCATCTCCTGTTTTATCTCAGCCTTAGCCTGGGAAAAAAACCACATGAATTGCATTCTATAAACTGCAGAAACAACTACAACATGAATCACCATTTCTGCTGAAACCTCTCCCAGCAAGCACCTCGTCCTGGCTGCAAATGGCCCCTGACAAATCCCTACGGCTCCATTTGCAGTCTCTGCTGCTGAGACCATTCCCTGCAGGAGCAGCTCAGGCTGAGAGCATGCAGCAGGCTTGGTGAGTTGTGCTGTGGAGCATGTTGCCTCCAAGGGATGGGGTCAGCAGTTTGTGTCCTCTGCACGCTGAGGGACTGACTCCTGAAGCAACTTTTAGCAAACAGTTGCAGAATGTCAAAAGTGAGTCTTCAGAGAGAGCAAAAACTAACTTGAAAGAGCTTAACAACAAAAATCCTCTCTAAATTCCACTCCACATTGGTTTTAAGAAACAACTGTATTAAGAAGTGGATACTTAGCTGACCAGTAGGGTTTTTTAAACAGGTACAGGTTGCTATAGTTCAATAGTTTCTATAAATATGGGGACTGTAATTGAGAAAAATTCCTGGAAATACCTCACAGCACTCAAGGTTCAGAACACCATATTTTAAACAGGTAATAAACACTTATTAAGTTCCTTTCTGCATCTTCCAAGCAAGTCCTTTTCAAAATAATTGTACATATTTAAAACATCCTGAAACAAATGCAAGTGACACAAAAGTTTGAAACTGCATACATAATATAAAGAAAACTGTTTGCAACCTACCTTGGAATTGCGTAAATTTGATGGTTCCCATCCTCTCTCCATTTTTGAAAACAACATCACCCTAAATAAAAAAAATAAACACCTTAAAAGTTTTATAAATCTCTCATAATATAGTTTAGCATTAACATTTCAATTTTCCATTGACTATTAAAATTACCAAAGCAATGTTTAAAATCTGAAGATGGAAGATTCAAACGGATTCAAAATAACTCAAGAACACCTCCTTAAAGCTTTCTGTTCTATAGATTTTAAGTGGCCTTAGAAAGTTGCCTGGTGTTACCACCCACTTTTCATTTCAAGGTTATGGAAGCACAATAAATCCAGAAACGTACTGAATTTCAGATGATAAAAGGTGTGCAAACAATTGATTTTCACTGTTTGCTTTAGGAAGGACATGCAAAAAACCTTCAAAGACCACACAAGAAAATAGTTTTCCACTTCATTCATCCATCATACAGTTCTCCAAATGGCTACAGAATCTATTTATCTTGTTTTATATACTTATCCTACAAGATTATGGATAGTAGCTCCTATGGCTTGGTTTTGTACTATACCAACATGTGTGTCCTAGTATTCATTTTAATTGTAATGTCTTTAAGTCAGTACTACCATTGGTGGTGCTATTCATTGTTACTTCTCAATATAATGGTCATGTAATGCTAAAACCTCCTCACACATCCCTAGGAAATTACTCCCATCTTTTATCCCATCTTTCTGGATTAAATTAAGAAAAGATCTTGTTAAATTTCCTCCTTGGTTCAGCTATTTTGCAATTGAGTATGAAAGAAGAGGGTTTCATTAATTTATAGTAAGTATTTTGAAAATTGAACCTCTAGTGGAGAGCTGAATGCTGTCAAGATAGATTGCTGTTCTACTTCTTCTCTGCTTTGGCTTATTAACACCATCTCCATAAATCTTTGTTTTGGCAGACATCAGAGTGAAAGAAACCAAATGGTAAACCTGTGAGACTATGGTACATTTCTCTGTACCAGATTATTACTTTTTGGATAACCCTTTCTGGTCACTGAAGGCCTCTGAAGTACTGAAGCCAGGTCCCTACAGGAACAGTGCAACAATTTTGTAGTACAGCACACTCAACTCCCCTCTATTTTCTGCAAGCCAAAAAACACCATTTCCCTTTGATACACAGAAGAAACCTTAAACAAGTGTAAGCCATATTGTGCTAAAATTTAAGAACCAAAACACCCCAATCTTCTGGCTATTTTATTTTTAAAAAAGATAATTATGTTTGAAGCAAAGAAAGTGATATAAATAGACAATTAAATGTTGAATTTAATTTTATGATCTACAGTAATGCTAGTAAGAAATAAGCCAATCAATGTTTTAGAAACGTGTCTTTAGGAATTATGTGCTGATTTATGGCTTGAGAAGTGAGCTATAATCTGACGATGTTCTAGAGCTCACATCAAGCCGTTTCTTTGTTACTGAGATAACACACCATAAGATTTAGCTGGAGAGTTGTCTTCTTTACACTTGAGATTCATAAATTACGAAAAGTGTTTTTTCTTTATTTAAAGTGGCAGGTGTTTGAATAATAGATATTACTAATACACACATTAAGATGTGACATTCCAAAAGCCAGTCTTAGCACTATTTTGTCCTTTCTTTTTACCTCACCACACACTCCAGCACATGTGCCAGTACAAACTGCAGTTCATGGTGTGACCCACCATAAAACCTAGATATTATAAAATCCATGTGAATATAGCAACACACAAAACCCTCTTTTACCTTCCATTATGTTTTGGTGACATTACACACACAGGCATATTTAGATATTGATTAGTAATGGACCAGTGATTGTATAGAATTAAAGAAAATATCTGAAGCAATGTTGATACTAACTTCTTCAGAACATGATCATTATATCCAAAAATATTTCTTGATCAAGTAAAAATTTTATTTCAAGCGATGTAAAAGAAGACCTCGGTCCTGAACAAGCATTTAAATCAACTGCACAAGTGAATAACTTGCACTTAGAACAAACCCCACATTTTACTATATATTAAATATATAGTAAAGCAAAGCTTTCTTCTTCCATTACACACAGGTCACCACGATGGAGACTAGCAGAAACCACACTTGGTGTCTTGGTGCCTATTTAATTTTCTTCAATCTACCCTCTACATTTTTTTTCTTTTCTGGTAGTAAAAGTGAATGCCAGAATAAATAGCAATCTGTCCAGCTGATCTGCACAACTTTGAGCTGTGGACAGGCATCTTCACCCTAGCAATGACCCTTGAAAAGTTGATGGGAAGGAAATAGATAGTTTGTGGCTTGGAGCCCAACAGACAGAGATGTGAACAAAGGTGGAAAAGGAGCTGAATGAGCTCAGTCTGGCACAGCCTGCCCACCCTGGATATTGCTGCTGGTGTGTACAACCACCACGGCACACAGAATTTAAATTTTTTGGCCCAAATACATCCCTGTACTTGGGTTTCATTGCAGCTGCATAACTCATCATACAACCTTACACAGATGTACTTTATTTAGTTTTCTTGAATGTACTACCACCCATAAGTATAAACCATACTAGTCTCACAGTACAAGTTAGGTGACTCAAACAACAGAAATATAGAAGGTTATGTTGTAGGTTTTTGTTTGTTTGCTTTTTGCTACATCTCTGACCTGCTTCCCTTGTAATTGGTTTTGGGTTTTTTTTTCCCTTCCCTGAAAAAGCTTGAATGTCTTCTACAAATGATGAAAACCAGACTGGATCAAACATTTCAAGAGCATCAATCTCACTCTTGCCACATACAAGGGCATCATCTCCCTATTTCTTCTGAGTACCATCACCTTTTTTGTGCTCTCTTTTCCAAACCCTAATATTGATTTGTGTACTTTGTTATACAGAGTAACTGTTTCACCCCCTTAATAAAAAGACATTTTCTACCCTCCTTGGATGTAGTCTTTCCCTTTTATCTTAAGTCATTAGTCCATTATTTGTGGTCAGAATAAGAAATCCGCATTATGTATTCACACTTACAAATTATTAGCGAACATTGGATTTACTTCCGACACATGGGACTTCCCTGTCTTTACAGCAGTCATTTGTCTCTACTTGGAAGGAACTGTATATTATGCTTCTCTATTTTTTTCCTGGTGGTTAAAAAGCAAGTCTCTTTGCTATGAACACGTCATCAGCTCTTTTTGAGCTACTGAGGACTAGCATTTATTACAATTTTCTTTGCATTATCTTTGACAGTATTATTATTCAGCTCTGGACAGAAGCCCATGTCAAAGTTAAAATTCTTTTATTCTTCATACACTGAAATCCATGGCTAGCACATTTTTTCATTCATGTCTTTAGTTGTCATCATCTTCTTCAATCAAACCAGAGTTCATAAGTTTCTTAACTGCTCTCTCAGTCAGGGCCAGGTCTGCACTTGACCATAATCTAATTTACTGTGTATTTTCTCCTGCAAACTATCTCAAATTTAGTAAACAGAGAAATAAGTGCATAGTATTTACTTAATAATTTTCAGCACTATCCCTACAGGAAATGTCTGCTTTGGACCATGTTTACTTCCTCCTTCATCTGTCTTCCACCACATGGCGCTGAAAACCTCTTTATTCACCTGTTTATCATTTACCCAGCCTATACTTGTTATCTTATTGCTGGTTTAAAATGTCATAAATATACACTCAAGCTAAATTAACACAAATACTCCTCCATCAGAGGAAAGACTATGAGAACATTGACAGAAATACCAGAGCTGGATGCAGGACAGTCAAATACCACAGGACTTCTATGCCCTGAGTGTTTTCTGATGGGCCAATACATTTCAGGACACTGCTTCTGTTCCACTTCACTGCCCAGGAACCTGGGCTACTCTGCCCTACAGACAAGTCATCTCCTCATATAACAGTATTTAAAGCCAGTGGCTTTTCATGAAACATCTGAGACTACACTGTCAAAACCACTCCAAAAGTGATCATTTGTGTTTTCCCAAAAAAAAGTTAGCTCATTCACTTTTGGGGCACTTGAGTGAGATATCAGATATCAAGTAAACAATCTAAATAAATGCATGCAGAAATACCTGAAAAGCAGTAAGATAACTATGACACCTGAAATAATATTTTACATAATTTAATATATTTTTATATATTTATATAATATATCAAATTAAATCTGTCCCTTGAAGTTCTGTGACACCTACTGAAGTCAAGGTATACTTCTGAACTTCTAGTTTCCTTTTTGGTCTATGTCCAATAAAAGTACCAGCCAAGAAGTGTGAAGCATCCCAGGATACCCGGAACCCAGAGGGCAGCTTACTGACCTCTCACATTGTTTCTAGCTCTATAGCTCTGCACCTACCTGGTGGTAGCTCAGCATCCATCAGGCCCCTGATCAATGAGTGGCCTACCAGCAAAATACATTGTGGTTTGGTTTTGGTTTTGTTTTCTTGGGTACTGTTTTGTTTTTTTGGAGGATTTTTTTTGTTTGTTTGTTTTGGTTTTGTTTTTTTTTGTTTTTTTTATTGCTTTCACAAGTGGGCGGTATGTTGTTTCTGAATTATTGAACCAGAGCCAGCACAAAGGAGCCTTGAAAGGATGCAGGTACTAGCAGAAGGAGGTAGGAAGAAGGGAGAAAGACACTCTCTGTTGGTCCCAGATGCTTTTATAAGTCTTTCTATGTTTTCATGCAATCCACACAGACTGATACTCACGTGTTGCACCCAATTTACTCTTTCAGGGCTCCTTAGCGACTGACACACCTTCCCTGACATGCACAATGCAGCAAGCTGGGATTCTGTGGCTAATGGTTCTGCAATTGGCAGGCAGTGAAGAGCTACCCACTGGAATTCTTAGCCTCTTCCACCCTCCAAACTTCATGTCCAAGACAGTGGTGTTTGTAGAGAAAGGAAGTATCATTTATTCTACCTGACAAGCTTTTAGTTCTGCAAGTATAACCTCACTTCTGAAACAAAGCAGCAAGCTTCCAGCTGAGGGCAGCTTGTGCTCAACTCTTGTGGTTTCAACCTAGTTACATCACTCATTCAGCTGCAGACAAAGAGCTGAGCACAGGAGATGTAAGCTGAGTGCAAGAGAGGGTACCAGGGAGACAGCAGTGAAGGGGGACCCCCCTGTGGGATAAAGAGGTAACCATCAACTTTTGATAAATGAAAGGAGAGCAGAAGGCACAGGGTGACGGAAATTAAAATGCTCCATCAAATCAACAATGCTTCTCAGTCCATGATTTTATATCTTTAGACTGCTGTGGATAAAATGTTTCTGGAACATTTGATCAAAGCAGACTCAGTGACTGCTGTTTTTCAGGCCTTGAGTCTATTTTCAGAAAAGGTGTTTCCATCAAAATTTTCAAGATTAAGGACTAAAATCTGAAACAGTTTACAATCCATTGGGATGCCTTTTCCCTTCCTGTTTTCTCTCTTATGACATTTTCCAAAAGGTTTGGGTAACTGAACATTGTTGTCTGGAGAGCAGCAGAGCAGCTCAAAGAGCAGGGTGAAGCATAGCTAAAAACCTGGTCTTGGCTAACATTTTCTACATAAAGCAGTACCACCATTCTCATCTAAATAGGAGCTTTTGTTCTAGGCATGACAAAGCAGGCACAAAACAACAGGAAAAAAATGAACAGGCTTACTTCCATACATTGAGTATCCATCTGCACCACAGCAATGCTATGCATATGCTTAAAAAACATACCCAAAACCAAAGTGGTTTCCCCCACAGAAAAGCACTGGTTTTGAAGAAAAACAGTGTGGAAGAAGGAGGATAAATTGTTGGAAGAGAATTGCTGAGAAACAAAAAATCTGGTAATCATGACAATGATGGAAAAGAAGAATGAATAACTGGCATTCATCAAATCCCTTAATATTGGAACTAGGAGGCACTCATCTATTAGGACTTTGGCCTAACAGAAAAATCAGTGATGTTTTTCACATTATTCCTTTGCACAGCAGGTAATGACCTTCTGAAATTTGCATTGAGTGAGGATTACTTATATTTATTTTTTTTTTCATTTAGAGGACCAGGACGTGACCCAGTCTACAGATCTCATACAAGACTTCATATATTCCTATGTCGCTGCTGTAAGCTCTTGGAAGCCAGGCAGGTAAATGGAAAATTAGATCTCAGAGATAGGTCAGAGATCAGGAAATATTAATGATTTTTAAACAGGTTACAGAAACTGCACTCATATGGATGAAGTATGGGATAAGCAGATGTACAGATTCACATCAGAAGCAATTTGGAAATAAAGAACACAGAAGAGAGATATCTAAGTTCTTTTTTTGTCCTCCCCCATGGCAAAACCTGTTCTGGACAAAAACATCTGGCAATTTTAATAAAAGAGATGGGCTTTGTGTCTCATATTTGCCAAGGTCTTTGTTAGCATCAGCTAATTCAAGTAGTCTGTGGCATTGCCCATTGTGTTCTGCTTTGGCACTTGTCTACCTAGAATGCCTACAGAATAAGTAATAGATTTTCCCAAAATTAAAAAAAAAATCCCTGATATATAAAATAATTTCTTTAGACTATCTTGAATTAAAATCATTTCTCAACACCACGTTTCCTAAAAAAACCCAAAAAGCTACAGTGTATCCCCTAATATAATGACAGCAATGAGTCCTCTTCCACAGCTGGGCTGGAAGAAATGGGAAGTGAAGATCAACACCCACAGTTTCAAATTAAGTATAGCATCTTTATGTCCCTATCATTCATGTACATTCTCAATCTAGATTATGTGGAAATACAAAGTACTGGAAGCCTTACCACCATGGTTTCATCACGCAGCCACTACACTCCCTTCTAAATAATGAGTTCCAGTCCATTCAGCCTCTTCTTCCAAGGAAAGGGGATTTTTAATTTTGTCTGTCTCCCTTCCCTAAGCCCCTGTTACAATTTTATTTATTTCTTGATAAAGGCATAACTGGAACACAGATGCTCTTGCTGTGCAGAAGGGTGCCTCTATTTCTAACTAATATTTTGCTAGCTGATCTTTACCATATTTTAGGCAGAACTTCAACTTTTTTTTTTTTTTGAAAGTGAAGGAACCAGAAGAGGAACAGACAGGATTTCTTTCCTCCATCTCATCAGCATCCTGTATCATCAGTTGTCACTGCATAAAAGTGTGCTGTTGGCAGAACAATGACATAAGCCCAGACTAAGCTGCTCCATTAGATTAGCATTTAGATGCATCTAAACAATTTTACACAGCTATGCTGAAATGAGACAGCACAATCATAGCATTTCTTTCAGCACAGCAAGCAAAGGCATCATTTACAAACATCTGAGCACTCTGTTTACACACAGAAGCAAGATTAAGGCAATAATGTCCCTGACAAGGTACCAGCAATTCATAAGCAGCTAAAAGTGGGGAGAAAAGCATGCTAGCCAGGAAATCATGCATCAAAGTATAAGACTTGCTGGCCATTGCAGGTGAAGAAAGATGAAACCTTTATGCTTTGTTACTCATTAATGTGCTTTTACATATTCAGCTGGGCTTATGGCCAGCAAAAAGCAAAGCAGTTAAATGCTCTTTTCTTCTTTACGGCCATATCATTTTTACCAAGTGACAGAGTTTTTTGTGAGTCATCTCTGTCAGTGATCAGGTAAGCTCTGTGTTGGACATCATTAGTGGTCTTGGGTTTAAAAGCATGGCAGGACAGAAATTGAAACATATATACTTGAGAAGCTACTTTGCAAATTTTTTTGTAAGTATTTCAGAAACAAAATGACAGGCCCTGGAACAGTGTGCAACAAATGCTTTCAAGTCTGGTGATATATGTGATATATAACAGCACTGACTTGGTATTTAGCCAATTTCCTGATCTACGGTTGGTTTCTGAAGTATGAGAAATTTAATTCCTTTTCTTTTCATTCAATCTCTTCCAGGAGCGTATAAAAACATTGATGTAAACAACCTGTCTTTCAAGGTGGCAAGAGAAAAGGAAACAGGCTGAAGCACTGGGACTAGGAATGCAAACCCTTCCATTGTGTATAAAAGAGTAAATATGAACTGCTGAGGGGATGTTGAGAATTGTTCTTACGAGGTTGAGTCCCTGATGATTTCAGTTTCTAGCTTTGTGTGTTTGTAGAAACAGGGTAACAGCACGTTATCTTCCACCACCATGGCATTTTTTCCCCACTGCTTTTGTAAGAATGAATCAGAAGAGATGGCAAAAAGCCTTTTAAGGACACCGCATTAAGCAGCAGTTCCATCTCTTCAACAGTGCAATTTCATATGATGTTCTGAAGTAATTTCTTCCATTTTCTTTAAACTACATTAATCTCAGAAGAGAGCAGAACCGCACAGGCTGTATTCCATTTGTTCTGATGATGACCCAGATGACTGGAGGACCCACAGCCTCCTCTCTGTGCACCTCCTGCCCAGGCTCTGTCACATTAGCTGGACACAGGAGATTACTTTGTTTACTCTGTTCTTTATAAAGAGCAGGCAGCCTCTGTTATTAACAAGGGTTTCATATCCAAAGTAGAACAACAGGAATTTCCCATGTGCAAGCGCTGAGCACAGTATCTTCAGACTATTATCTTTCTAAGTGAGCAACTTTAATTCAAAACTGCCTTAACAGGAAAGGGGAATAAAACATTTTACAAAGACCAGACAGCTTAACAAATCTCTTTCTAAGTGTGTATACCTGTCAGTCGTGGATTATTCTCCCTACTGGGGTAGAGAAAAGACTATGATAGCAGATTCATTCCCAGTGTTACACAGCTACTTTACATCTGAAAATTCCCCTGCAGGCAGAATGTAAACTGATGCTGACCAGGGAAGACTGAGTAGGCTAAAAAGGTGTCTTTTTTGTAGCGAGCAGCTGTCCAGGTCTAGAACACTAACACAGATTTTCTCTCGTTTCACATAGTAAAAGCTCTTACACAGGAACTCAAACTGTTTAATTCAATATTCATAAAATGTTTCTAGTGATTAGAGTATTTTAAACTTTTCTTTGGCAAATTAACTAAGACAGCTCAAAGCACATGGGAACTGACTGTCCAGGACATTGACTTTCTAATACATTTCCCAATAACCATCACTGAAATGGGTACAGTTTTCATTTCAGAATGAAACAACAATTTTTGTTCAGCTAAACTTACAGCAAGCTCCTAACAACCTTTTAATTTAGCCCAGTTGTAGTTTTGGCTTTGCTTGACAATTGCCAGTATTGTTATGACATTTCAGATGTCTCTGTTTCTGTAAAGCCAGAAAGCCTAGCCTAAGTTATTTCCAATCCTAGGACTCTCAGATTTACTTTTCTTTAAAATTTCAGATTTTGTCTATATTGCTATCAGAAAGACTCCTGAAGACAGCTACGTTTGATGATAATGAAGTAGAAGTTTCATCCTCTTCCCCTTCTTCAGCACTGCATCGCTCCAGGTGATGCTTTCATCAGCATCAAATTCTGACTGAAATCTGCAGAGAAGAGCATTAGCATTGCTGAGCACAGAGATTTGAACAGGCTTGGCAGCGGCATGAAGGAGATCTAACCAGCATATTCTTAATAAAATCAAGTTCAGCCCTTTTCATTGTCCATTTTAATACTTCAGGCTATTCTAGCCTGTGCCAACAACCTGCAGAGAGTCAGTAAGATATAACCGGCATAATTTTGACACTTTAAAGATTCTCTATTTATATGTGTGTAGCAATTTTGGTGAGGAAAGATGGGAGGTTCTTTGTAAAACACTCAGATCTGAAGATGTTTGGTTTGGTTTCTGAGTGATCTGTGCCATGTACCATTAGATCCTAAACATCAAAGCAGCTTTCCAGCTGGCACAGGTCACAGATCCCAAAGGTGTAGCTCTCTTCAGACTCCATAAAGTGATGCTTAGAGTAACAGTATTCCTTTGGGATCACTCTTCCTACACTTTCAGAACACTAAAGTTAAGGCTTACGGGTACTTAAATATCTTCCCACTGTGATGGATGCTTTTAAAAACTTTTATGAAACACTTTGTTGTTTTAAATACATTCTCTGCCTAAAATTAATTAAAAATCAATGTCATATTAAATCTCTGAGACATACTTAGTCACTAATTAGATAAAGTGTATTTTTCAATGAAATATACAACTTGAAAATCTTCTGGATTCCCTATGGACATGATGGTGAAGATGAAAACAAGACAGCAGATGATATCCCTTGTTACCCCTTAAGTCACACCAGCTAATTTGTGGAAATTAGTATAAAAGCAAGTTAATGAAAAGTGAGTCCTATTTTTGGTATTCTTCTAACTTAAGGTAATATTTAAAGTCCAGCTAATGCTATTAAATAGCTACAGACTAGACATCTTCTTCCTACCCATGCCCCCCAGCATTTCCACACCCAGGATGTTATCTATACCATGCCATGCAGACCAATTCAGATGCACCCAGGCAAACAAACTGGTAAATCTACATAGGAAAACAAGATTGGTGTCAGTCTAACAGTACAAGCAGATTCCCAGACTAGCAAATTTAGTCTAGGGAATTTCCTTTCTCAGCTCAGATACCACTAAGCTGTTTCTGGACAAAAAAAAACCTCAACAGAAACAAAAACAAACAAACAAACACACAAACTGACAAACAAAAAAAAAACCCACAAAAAACCCAGCAAACAAAAACAAAACACCACAAAAAAACCAAAAAACACCCTCCCACCAAAACAACAACCAAACTAAAAACCAACCAACCAACAAACCCCCCAAATCCCCAAAAACCAAGTACAAAACCAAAAAATCCTCTACCATCACCAAAACCAAACAAATACAAAAAGAATCCCCTCCCCAAATATCCCCTAAAATAAAGAAAAAGCAAAAAGATTTGCATTTCTTTTAAAGGTACTGCTCTCAGTTCTTGCTTCAATAAAAGCGCAGGCAGAATCAGAGAGAGTAAATTTGGAACTGGAAGGGAATTAGGGAATTATTATCCATCAATGCATTTCATGGGACTATATTCATATCTAAGCTCCTGGAGGTATAAAACTCAGTATGGGGAGCCTTTTTTACTTCCAATATTTCCATCAGAAGACTGCTTCTGAACCTGGATCTTCTTATCATTTTAAGCCTTCCTCTTGCTTTCAGGGTCTTCTTATTATTGGCCATATGCTTACTTTTTGGCTCACAGTATTATTTGAAGGAGATTCCCCTGTTCTTTTTTTAAATGATATTTGTGCAGAGAAAAAGTAGTTCTCCTCTCAGCAGACTAGGTATTCTCAGAGCTGCAACAGGGAGAGGAATAAAAAACACCTGAGTTATCTTTCCACCACAAAAGTTGGTTTTATATAGGAGTAAGATTTTTACCTGGCCAGTCTGAAATGTGTCTCTCATACACAAAGTGTATTGGAACTTCATGTTCCAGAATGGAGCCAGGGATTGAATTTCAGAGTCCTGAAAGTGAGATTGGAGAGGAACCATTCTGGGCTGCTGTTCTCTGAACCTCAGACACCTATGCCCACCCATGCTCTCTTTAAATGCCTCTAGTATTCCTAAAGTAGACAGATTGATGCTCTCCTCTCATAATTTGGCAGAATAACACAATTCATTTACTTAACACATAAGGGAATCTGAAATTTGTATATCCCTTACTTAGCTGCAATGAAAAAAAAAAAAAAAAGAATAAATAAAGAAGGCTGGAAAATAAGAAAAAAACCCCTGCATATATTTTTCCCATGAAAAAAGGACTAATATCAGTTTTCAAACTTTAAAAATACTTTATTTGAAAGGAAAAGAATTATTTTTCTTTTGAAACTGTAAAAACAAACAATTTTCTAAATATTGAAAATACCAATATTTAAATTTTGATTGAAAAAATGTGTGTGAGTCTGTCTACCAAATGGCTGAGGGTGGCAGGATACCACTCAGGAGATAATCTTTACTAACTCTTAACTGCACACTTTAGACAATAATGTACACAGACCTACACTAATTCCCCTGATTTACATTCAGAAAGGACTGGACTCATTTGAATATCAGGTGAGCTTTCATTTCCCTCTCTCCCTTCCCAGCCCCACAGCCCTGAATCATACTGAGCTGGGCTGAACTGCTGTTTGAGCCCCAGCAGTGCACCAGCAACCGAGCAAGCTGATGCCAAAGTAAATCCACTGAGAATACTGTTGGCAGCACCTCAGCTTGTGCTGAAGGAAGTCTTGAAACTGTTCTGCAGGGCTGCTGAACTGATTTTAAGCTTAGATTTTTCAAGGCAAACACAGAGGCCCAGACCTTGCTTTGCCTTTTTTTCTATTCCCAGTGAAGGAGAAGGCTGCCTCATACTCAAAAGCCTTCTTTTCAGTTTAAGAGATCAAACCTTCAAGATCTAGGAAGCCTTAAACCTGGACGAGATCTCATTGGAAAACAAAGAAACCATTGCTTAAAGATGCAGTACTCTTCACTTTCCTACAAAAGATCCAACACTACAAGTTCCAAATAAGCACTGTGAGTTGAGGCTCACGCTGACACCTCTGTAATTAAAGCATTCCAGTATCAGATGCTTGGCTTCTTGGAGAGACAGCAATAATATCTAAACAGCCCAAAGGAAGACAAATGACAGATTCCATTATTTTTTCTGGCTATCTCCAGTATCATAACCTTTTCCTTATCTTGGTCAACACACTCACACTGACTGGAATGGGACTAAATTTCTTTTTAATACTCTGACAAACTGCATTGCTCTCTGCAATAGCAGCAAACCCTGTAGTCACAGCTACCCTTAAAAATCAGTTACTTCTATTTTTGAATTCTTGTCATCAATCATCTATGCTAATTGGCTAAGTGTATGGCATGCCTATAGAGTATTAAATGTCCCAAAATAACTAATGAGAAGCCTTTTATTTCATCTATCTTAAATGAAACTGGTATTAGAATAAGAAAGTATTTCCTTCTCTGCCACTGGCATTCAATGAATATTTATGATGTTTTTCACTATATTGCAGTGATATGACAATGTTGAAGCCCATCTAGAATGAGGATATAGCACTTAAAAGGAGATTCTACATTCTTTCTATCACTCATAGAAGGAATTAATAATTGCAAAACAGCTAACAATTGCTTCTCAAATTAGACCATATTTATCTTCATATTCTAAGCTGGAAAATGAATCTCTTAATTTGTAGCAATAACTATCTTTAAAAACACTAATATTGTGAACCCATTTATTAAATATTTGTAAAGCTATTTTATGCACAGCACTAATGCTGACTGATCAAAGCATACGTAATTAATGGACAAGAAAGCAATCATTGCAATAATGGAAATCTTATTAGCATACAAATTATGTTGCTTTCAAAAACTCAGAATACTCATATAAGGAAGATACCACTTATTCCAGACTATTTTTCTGAAGCCTATAAGCCAAGTCAACTTCCTTGGAAGGGCCATATTGCTGTGTCTCATGGTATTGGAAAAAACTTTACCCTCTGTAGAGGTACTCGTAGGAAATGATTGGGAAATTTCAATGCAGATCTGGGTATCAGGTGGTACTGCTGGACTATGTCACTGTCCACATAAGATAAAGGAATTTATGCAGCGTTGTTCTTCAATCTTATTTCTCTGTCTTCTTCTACCATCCTCCAGTTAAGGTGTATTGGTAACTCCTAGAGACAGGGAGGCATTAATTTATCTCGCTCTTCTCCTTTTTTTCATCAGAAATCTTCCCTCTGCAATGTGGCAGGGGGGATATACAGGAGCAGAAGAGGTGAGATGCTTACTGCAGCAGATATGACTTTTTTGACTCAATGTGTTCAGAAAAGGGATTTTGCTTACTAACCCCTGACAATAATTTTTGTGGCTGGAAGCCAGGAACAATTTCCAGTGCTCTCTGACTTATCTCCTGGGGTGGACACAGTCTGTCTGACAGACAAAGACACAGTGTCCGTACTCTTTACTGCCAGGGTGTGTTCATACTCTTGAAAAGAGACATGGTGTTCGTACTCTTACATTCTAAAGACTGAACTTTATTTTGTTCCCCATGTAGCGCACACAGGGAGCAGTGGATCCAGAGATAAAGCTGCTCCTAGTTGCAAACTTTTTTACATCTAACCCCCTGAAGACTATCAATATCCTATTTGAAGATGGTATCTGGAGAGAAAATTCATGTCTCCAGTCATTCTAACCAATATTTGATCAACAGCATCATAGAAATATCTGAAGTCTTCTACTGACATCAGTGAAGTATAATTAATACAAATTTCTGTCTCAAGATAGCATTCATCTTTTTTTGTTTTGTCAAAATGTATCCAAATAATGATTATTTTTACCCAGAACATGTACTACTTTATTAATAAAGACCATAATTTGGAGATTTTCTGAGCCTCTGAACATCTTTAAGATTTATTCCTAGAAGTCGAGTCACTTCTCACTTCACCAAGTTTTTATTAATGGAATTTTCCCATTGAAAATAATGGACTAAATATTCTTGATGACAGCTAAGCAAAATAAACTTTCCTACTAACTGAAGTGAGAAGGATAAGACTTTCTACTTTGGATGTGGATATTGGAGACCATTGTAACCTTTTTGTCCAAATATCATGCATTTCACATGGGGCTAATATTCCCACTGCAATTTAAGCATAAGGCGGCTTCTGTCTGTATTCAACAGTGCTTAATTTATACAATTTACTGTATATAATGTATACAATATACTGTACACAAGTTACTATATTACATGCTGTTGAACACTATAACTCTTTGTTTTCTCATGAGTGAAAAGGATGGTCAGGTGAGTATAAAATATTCCCTATTTTAAAAATTGTATGATAAAGTGTATGAAAACCAGTTTGCCACACGTCACAGATATACTGAATATTACTTACAGGTGCAGAATAGGGAAATGGCAGACAAAGTATTTTCCATGTTGACTGTTTAATGAAATAATTGCAAATTCCATGTTGTGATAGTGTAGTTGCCCAGCACTTCAAATATGTTCTAGGAACTATTATGCTGTTTTAGTATTACAGGATTTTTCTCTAAAATTTTCATTTTATCAGAAATGGCTTCCTTAAAGAATAACTCCAATTACAGCTTGAGATGAACCATCTTTAGTTTCAAATTTATCTACGGAACCTGTGGTAAGAAAAACAAGTATTCTTCAAATGCAGAACCTCCTATTGGAGTTTTATTTTAAAATTTTCTGTACATCCTATGCTGCAAACTTTCTCCTAATTCTCTTCTTCCCAACAGGTATTAGTTGTACTAAAATTGTCCTTTTTGTTTCTCTGTGTATTAGGTAAAATCAAGATTGTTTGGTCACCATATGCAGTCAAACAAATTGGGTATATCTCAGCATGATGCTTATCAGGGGGAGATATGTTAAGGTTCCATAACTTTAGCCTTCCCTGTAATAAACTAAGGATTCTGTTGTAGGAAGCCCTTCCCAATTTGCATTTTGTTTCCTGCTTCTTATCTCTTTTACCTGATGATGTAAACAGAAAATCAGCTGAAAATACTGTTGCTCAATACTGTTTGAGATAAACAACAGCTTTCATCAGAGCAAAGTACATTCAACAGAACTACAGTCTTGTGTTAGCTCTCCTTTTCCCGTTTAACCTACAAACACTGCAAAACTTCAGCAAGCATCAGATCCAGAAAAAGCTCTCACGTTTTGCCAAACCTGGCTGTTCATTTCAGTGTGCAGCAAACACGAGAAATTTTTCATTCAGACGCACTGCATGAAACACCACTCTTTGAAAAGAAAGATCATGCAGATAGTTGTTATAAGAATATGCACTCAGTAAGAAAACGCATTCAAATTCAAATGTGTTGGCTACACTTCAAACACGCTCCACAGCAGAGCTCTGAGTGCTGTGTCTGACCTTCAAACAGAGCCCTTTCACCACGCAACTACTGCTAGAGGCCATCACAGAGTCTGTCTTCAGATAAGAGTGGGAACTGGGGCCTCTCCTGGAGCAGGTTTGGCTCAAGTGTCCTGGGTCACACAAACCAGCCCAAGCCCACTGCTCCTGGGTTACTCTAGCTCTACACCAAGAAAGAGTCCCATGAGTGGCAAGGGAGCAATCACTCTCAAATCCCAGTTCCCATCAGTTTACTGCCCAGCATGGTAGGTTAGCTGGTATTACAGAATTGAAAAGGAAGCAGCAAGAAAAAATGGGGAACAGCTGAAAAGCAGCCCTGAAATAAGAACATGACACCATTTTTTAAGATGAATCATCTTTCCTTCTACCATATCCTAGATGGCTAATCCAAAGAGAGTTATGACCGCTTCTGCTGAAGTGAAGAGCACCATCTGGTTTTAATTTTTCTTGTTTTCACCTTTTTTAGCAGGATATATGGCCTTCAAAAATTGGTGGCTTGCAAATGATGTCATCTTTAAACTTCACTTAACCTTTCTCTACAGTGAAATCAGGTCAGGTTTTTCAAACAGATCATAAAAACAGTGCTTGTCAACAACTTCCTAGATGCAGCATTCAATGTTTTTAATGTTTTTTCAGCTTTTCTACATAACTAGTAGGAACAAGCTTCCACCCTTCTACTGTTGCCTTATAACCCCTGATAACCTCTTTTGTGGTTTGGAGAGTTTTTAAAAGTGGTTTCCACTTCATCCAGCCTTAAAAAAAAAGAAAAAAAAAAGCCACAAAGCAAATTTAGAATTCCCTATGCTGGCATACATAGAACTTTAAAATGTGAAAAATAACATCCTAATTTTGGGGAGAATTTCAACCCATCCAACTTTTAAAGAAATATTTTGTATTTTTAGTGTTAAAAGCCTGCCATCAGTGAGTACAAATGCATGCTAATTACTGCGTATTTTAGAAGCACTGTACAGCAAATACGAGAACCACTTGAAAGCCTTGCCTTTTTTAACATTATAGAACAACAAACTGGAAATACTCTATCTGTAAAAGCATCCTTGTAACCCTGCCTGCAAAGAGACTGCACCAAGGAAGGCTGGGAAAGGTGCCAGCTATACTCACCTACATCAGTACTACCCTCCTGCAGTTAATTACAAGATTAAGCTGAAAACAACATGCAGGCTTCAGGAATGTGGAAATTAGGACAGGAAAATAGCCAGTGTTTACACATAGTAAGGTAGATCTGAACAAACTAATCTTCAAACTAAAGGCAAAGAGGGAAAATACTGAGAAAGATAAGCAAAACTGCCCCATCTGTCTGGAGTAAGCTCTGGAATAACTTATATTGAGAAAGCTCCTATCAGACACAAACACTGCCACTACAGAAAGATGTGAATTAATGAAGGAAAATTCAGAAAGCCACAACACAAAAGCATCTTTTGCCAACATCATACATGTCAAATACTTTTTTCTCTCTCAGATCACAGTATTTAAATCAATGGCCTGCTCACTGCCACATAACTTCTTAATGCATTGGAGGAATTTAAATCAAATTAAGTACATAGGGATTAATTTCCTGGAGAGGATTAAGACCTTGCCATCTATATGGAATGGCTGAATAAGAAGTAAAAGGAGATATTGTCACAAATATTTGAAGGAGGCAATCAGCAGACAAAAAAAGCTTTTACATTTAGCAACTGCAAAGGCAAAGAAGAACTGTAACAGGAGTAGCAGATTAGATCACAGCACAAAGGCTAGGAGGAGAAATATACTTTAAAAAAGATTTCAAGTTTTGGTCATGACCAGCAGGATTTTTTTACAACTACAGAAATGAAAGCAAAAGACAGTGCCATCTTGGAGTGGAGGAGAAATTGTAGAGAAGATAGCAAGGTGAATATCCTGGGAGGGGGAGGGCTTCCAGGCTGAGGACCACAGCATCTGCACAGCAAACAGCCACATTTGATAACTACAACCAGAGTCTAAGTCAGACAGTGATGTCTGATTTCTGAATGTATCTATTTTGGCTGCCAGTGAACAAAAGATAAAGGGACATGAACCTAAAGTTGCATTTCCCTAAAAAGATTATGGTTATTAAAAGTAATTTTATCATTGTTATAACTGAAATAAAATTGAAACAACAACTAATTCTTATTAATATAATAGTGATTAAATATTATTATAATTATGAGGAGTTTTTTTAAATTGATAGAATAATAATAATACTTTGACAGAGAAAGATAGCCATTCCTCTTTTGCTTTCTTAAAAATCTAATTAAAGCACAAAGGAATTGCTGTGTTTGAGAATTTTTTCACTTGTTCCCCTTCTTATATGAATGAGATTATACTAGGTACACACAGAGCATTTGGAGCAACTTCTTTCCTGGCTCCTCTCACCTATGGTCTGCCAGGAGTTGCTGAGCTTTGTGGAAATGTAGTCGGTGTGAGAGACACAAGAGAAAACAAGGCTGCTGTGGTGCACTGGGATTGCATCACACACAGCTGCATTTTGTGACTGACTGAGAGGAGTCCGTGGTTTGCCGACCTCAAAGAACAAAGCCAACCTAAAATTAAAATCCTAACTTCAATTTTATTATCTCTATTTGAGCTCAGGATATTCTATGATTCTGTTGTAACTTAAGATCATAAAATACATGCAGTCTGCAGAAGCCTTAACACGTTATATTTCAGAGGTAGCACTGCCTCGCCTGTCACTCAGAGAAGTGAAAAGCATGTCACAAACTAGATTTTCAGCCATGACAAGCCCCCAGGCAATGGCATGCCTTTGCTGAAAAACCTACGCCTGACATGCCTTTAATTTCACTGAGATGCACATTAAAACTTGTATAATATTCACATTTTTTATAACCAAGTTTAGTCGCTCTCACAGCTAACATTTGGGTTATTGTAAAACAGTTCCACAAAGAGGGGATACTAAACATTAACTCTATAAGGGAAATGTTCCTTCTCTTTAAAGACTTGATTCAATGCAGCCCTTCACCAGCCCATTTCCAATACTCATTCTTAATATTCACCGTGTTTTTAAACACTTTGCTTAATCAGAACTTAACAGAAAGACCAGTAGTTTGAAAGCCTCAGGAAAAACATTTTTCAGAAAGAAAATATGAAAGACAGCTATTCTGCCCCTGATATTTTAAAGTATAAGTAGAGAAAATACATTCTGCAATTTTTAAACATTTGGTTTCGCTTTACATGTTCCTTCAACTTCCAACAGAGAGATATGCAGCTTAATATTTGTAAGTGGGCAATACTAAGGATATTCCAGGTTTATTTTATAATTATTATGGAGTTTTTTTTAATATCACTTTTTGATCCCTCATCTCTGGGTAAGCCTTTCACCAGCTTACCAATTTATCAAATTCCTTATCTAAAACACACTATAAATGTATAAGACACATAACATGATTATCAGGATATATAAAAATTTCATCATCCACTTTTCTTAATACTTCATGGATGTATTTCAATCAGAAATACAATACCGTATACTTATGCTTAAATACCTGCTAAATAATAAATTGCAAAATAAAATCAATATTCTTAGTGCTTAGCTGCATCTTTAGTTGCCTGAACATTTTAACAGCTGACATTTATTCACTGGTGCAACATAAAAAACCATAAAACAAAAGTACCCAGATCTGAAAAACCCCAAATGCCCAGACATAAAACACAAATATGAAAAGAAATAATTGGCAAGGTAGTTACATTTTCCTTCCTTCCTTCCTTCCATCCATGTACATGTTATTTGCAGGAATAGCTACAGAAATTCATGAGCCCAATGAGTCAGATGCCACTACTTAGGTTTTAAGGGAAAGTACACTTAATATTCATGATTCATAACAACTACTTATCCAAATGTTTTCTGAACCACATCTACAGGGATTTCTGTTCCCTGTGTCACAGCTTCTTCCTTAGCCCAGAAGCAGCTGAGATGCACTTTAGAAGTGCTCTGGAGCAGGATCCCTCCCCTCTCTCACATTTTAAGGGTTGACTCAAATTGGGGAATTGGCCCCTGCTGTGTCCCTTGGGACTTAACAGCTGTGCTATGGAAAATAGACTCAAAATAGAGAGAAAGCTTGCTTTTCTGTACACTGCTAGGAAATAACCACTAAAGGATGTCTTTCTTCCCATATGCTTTCACCTTACTTTCTGCAAGAGGGAAAACTTGACACTAACACACATAGGTCTGGAACACTAGGCTGAAAGCTGAGCACTGAATCTTTTCTAGAATACTAATTGTGGTTCTTTGGCCTCCATAATATAACTTGCATCTTCAAAATGGAAACTAGCAGAAAACACCATCTAGATGCAAAGAGATCCAAATTTCCACAGTGCCATAGTCTTTGCATTTAAAAAACAGGCTATAGAATAAATATCATTAAAATTAATGGCTTCAAAATCCACAAAAAATCATGAATCAATTAACAATTCCAGAATTTACAATGGAAAGGGCCTTGCAAAGCATTTGTGACGCTGCTGAGGTCTACTCACAGCAATCAGTGTGTGACCCAGTGTTTAATGCTGTGTCGGTTTGTTGTGCACTCATCCAAAGGGACCAGCAAACAATTATCCCTCAGCTGTATGTGTGGCTTGACTGATTTATTTCTAGATGCAATTTAACTGATGTATGTGTTCTTACCTCAGGCAATTTATACTTTTAATCCCTGATCAAATTTTGTAGTGTCATAATTGCTTTTCTTACACGTTTGCCTTGCTGCTATATCAACAAAACTGTCGTAATGGAGACGAAATTGTGTAGCCTGACACTGAGAAAAAAATTTAATTTTAAAAAAATAGGAAATTAAGCGACAAGCTTGATATTTTACATCTCAAATGCCAGTCTTCAGTGTTATTCATAACGAAAGCACCGATAATAAAATTTATGAGATTTGAGTATGATCTTAGAAAACTTAGCATTAAGATTATCTAACAGAAAATGTCAGTGAAGTCTCTCTTGGACATGCTCACATGCTCTCTGGTCTGAAGCAAACATCTGAGTTCAGCAGAACAAGAAACTCCAGGCTATAGAAGTTTACCTCTGTCTCACAGAATTCACGTTCAGCTGAGACATGCACTTCTGACCACTGGAACCTCCTCTCCCCTTTGTAACTCCCCTTTGTAAAAGAACATTTTAACCAAAGCAGCTCAAGACAAACATGGTGAAGCTGCAGCCCCACCACACCTGGTAGTCACCAGGTGAATGCAGCAACAGCACAGTGTATCAGAAAGCAGCTCAAGCAGTAGCACGCAGGACAAGGAAGACACCTGGGGAAGATCTTCAGTGCTCGAGACTCCACAAAAAAAATCAATAAGCTATTTCCTTCACAGCATGGAGCAGGACCCTATCCTTCAGTGGGGGTGGCTAGTGGAGGGAGAGAAAATTGCCAGGCTCTGCTGCTGTCTTACTCTGGGACAATATTCTTTGCAGTCTCTAGATGTGGCTTTTAGCTCTGGCTACTCTGCAGCATTCACAATGATGACTGCTTATGCACAACATCATCCTAACTACACGGTCAAAAACAATTGAACCACTGTCTAATTCAGCAGCCAGGATGAATGAGGCAGAACTGAAATTGCACAGGCAGAAGAATTTCACCAGAAGTTTTTGAGGCACAATTTATGAGGTAGAAAAAGTGTAGAATTTACAGACTATAAAATAGGACCTTGATTTTTCAAAGAGTTCTGGTTGAAGTCTTGGTTCCTATATAGCTAATTTATGCAGACAAAATCCCCTATGTCAATCCATCATAGATGGAAAACCATGCTGATTTTTAAATATGCTATTATGGAACCACTCTTCCCTCAAATAATTCTCTATAATCTCTTGATTTGTGTTGAGTTACTTTTGAAAGTTCTACGTTTTTCAGAATTACAGTCATATTCCTATGTCACCAAGCAGCACATAGAGCATACTCTGTAGTGGTGATGAAACATCAGACCTGGACAGCTTTATTTACACAATCTATGACACTGTTTGACAGTGAGTTCACTCTTTGTACGCAAATTATCTTGTTTTGGTTAGAGTTGGGTTGTTTTCATCTAATTACCTGTTATAACACTTACTGATACTAAATAAGTGGCATTGCACAGAGACTCTGCAGGTTTTGCTCAGGATGAAGTGTCACTCAGCCAAAAAGGTTTGATGACACGTGAGAGAGCTGCTGCTCTCCTTGTCTTAAGCCACATACACAAGATTTAATGTCAAAGCAGTTCAAGAAGTTCTTGGATGAAGGGCAGGAAGAATTTTTAGGAGAGCCAATAAGGTTTAATGAAGCTTTGGCTAGATGTTGGAGGCTGATATATAAAAATATAGATGCTGTTAAAAGTAACAACAGCCAAGTGATGTGTGAACTTCTTTATAGACCGTGTTCTAAAAGAATAATCTGATATCTGACAGGTTAGTAGGAGGCATGGTTATAAGTTCTGGTGCATTTGAGGTCAGTATGAATTACAAAACTGGAAAAATTACTGTAACACAGAAAGATTCAACAAGTCCAGAAGAAGCACAACAGGTCCCAGGCTTGATTTAAACTGTTCATAAGAAATGAGAGAAGAGTCAGCTTCCTCTCCAGTGCTTTGGGTTCATATGCAAACAACTTCAGCTGTCATTATGGACCACATATAAAATGGGTGATAATGCAGAAATCAGAATCCTAGGATTATTTTTCTAAAATGTGTAAAATAGTTACCTAGAAGTTGTTCAAATGAGGTGGTTGGCGGAAAGAAAAACAACAAAAGGCAGCCTACTATAGTTTTCCAAGTGCTGCATTTGGTCTCAGCCTGCTTTGTCACAGGACAACTGAAGCTGGGATGCAGCCCAAGTGGAGCATGTTGTCCTATACTGAAGAGGCTCCACCAAGGGCCCTGCTGCACTTTCTGCTTCATTACTTTCCAAATGTTTATGTTAAGATCTCCAAGGGGGAAATCCCACCATGGCATATACTCTATTGAATGCAAGATCTCTTTTGTTATGTGAAATCCTAAAAAATAACTGTCTTTATGTGGCTCTAGCAGAGGCTAGACAATGCCAAACTCATCCTCAGCAGCAGCAGCAAATGTGAAACTAACCTATGAGAAAACGGTGGGGAGAAGAGCAGAAAGTAGCAAATAGAGAAGTCTAAAAGCTGACTCCAAAAATACTAGAAAACTATTTGAAAATGTACTGTGCATTTATCTGTAATAAATGCCACTATAATACTTTAACTTTCCTGTGTTTCACTAAAATGCTTGCAGGCTCCAAGAATCCTATTTGCAACTGGAGCACCTCTCCAAGGAAGAAAACTAGTTCATAGAAATCATGACTGCCAGAAAAGACGAGCAGTGATGTATGAAAATATAATCCACTGAACATCAGACCTGACAACCTCAGAGCATTTCCAGGCTAAGTCAGCTAATAGCACCACTCTTAATACTGCTGCAGGTGGATTCACACTCAGCAGAATTCTATATTCAAGTTAAGAAAGATTTTTGCCTAGAGCTGCTGTAGGCAGCAAAGGCAAAGATTAACAACAGTGGAGAATATGTTAATTTGTGAAGATAAAAACTCAGAAGTGCTGCAGTGTGAACAGAGAATTATAATAAATACAGTTTTAAAAATTAAGAGTTTTTCACTGACCATAAAGTAAAAATGTCACATTGCAAAATATTCCCCAAGGGAAAATTTTACTTTTAGGTGCACACAAAAATTCCCATCACGCTAATTTCTAATTCTTGTAACATCAGGTAGGTCACTATCACTGAAGACAAAAAAGGCTCATTTTAAAAGCTTTTTTAAATTGTCCAATGATGAGGTAACCTAGATGAAAGCAGAACATAAATTAAGGTTTGCCAAGCAAATATTCAACAATGGAGAGAAGTACAATTAACCTAAATCAATAGATCTTTGTAAATGGGGTAAAAAAACTGTCATAGAAAATCTATGTATTTTATTTATTTTCTTAGAGTATTCAAAGCAATGCTGTAAAGGATAAATATAAGCAGGTTAGAACTGATTTTATATTTCAGAATTTATTTACTAAATGAACCTGCTTTCAGATCTAAGCACATTTAGAATACATTTGTATTTATCATTTATGAGCTTTACTCATTCTCTAAACACTCAAGAAAAGCAGATGTTGAGAAGATTTTAGAGTAGAATGATGAAAACTCTTCAAAAACAGTAGAAAACACATTCTTGAGATTTCCACAAACTGGCTTATGAATATTCTTCCTATTGCTTCAGCCTTCTGAATATTATTTGTATGCTTCAAGGTTTCTCATTTATCTTTTTTCCATGTTTCATTTTCCCAGCCATCTGATACCCAGTAAAGAATTACACTGTTGATCCAAAAAAATATATACAATGAGCACAACTGATCACCGAAGCATTCGGCATTTCTTTGATTTACATGATCTGCACTTAAAGTCGCAGGCTCTTACAGTCATCACTAGGCAGTATTTTTAAATTGCTAAACTCCACCCCATTATTTTAATCACTCACAGTTATTTGACATCTGAGTCGTGTAATTCCATATAGTACACTCGACACATTCTCCAAACGTTCTTGAACAAGCTCTTGAGCCTAATCATTCATTACTAACCTACAGCAATACACCTGATCAGCACTCTTAAAATACCTCAACTAATTCCAGACGGCATCTCAAAAGTTTCTCCTACATTTACTGTGAGCAAAAAGGATTTCAGATTAAGGTTTTGAGTTATATTTTCGAATTGTTTATTAGAGCACTTTGCTAGGTAAGAATTGTCTCCTGCTCACAATGAAGCTAAAAGAGATTTATCCCTGATTGAAACAAGAAGAGGATCAAACAACAAAATCTTATTATATTTTCCCTTTAAAGTGAAATAATAATAAAATGAAAGTCTGCTTAGAGAAGGGGGAACAGTAATACTAAAATTTTGCATCTTTATTTTCCCAGAGGAGTCCTGGTGAAAAGCTAGTAAATAATAACTTCCTCATCCATCTGAAACCTCAGTAAGAGTTTTAGGTACACAGAACAGAATTACCAGAGCTGGAACAATCCCAAGGCAGCAGGGCGAACATCTGTTCTTGTGGAAAATAAAAGAAGAACTGCAATTCCCTCAAGCACTCAGGAATTCAGTTTTATACTGTTTCTAAAATATGTTAACTCCAACATAATAGTGTTTTTTAACTCTAGAATCATGACAGAAGAGCATTCACATCCCAAATAGCTTACTAAACCAGGTACTTCTCTAGTGCTCTCTTCTAGGAGGGAAGGGATATAAATCAGATGTAGCCTTGAGGAAAGAGTTTACAGACTGAGGCTGATGCAGGATACCTAATCTTGCTATTCTGACCACTGTGTCCACTCAGAGAATATGTTCCACTTCAAGGTTCTGTTTGGTGGTTTTCATCCCCAAACCACTGGGCACCTACGGGGTTGGAAATATCCATATAAGGTGTCTTTGCCTGTAATTTCAAATGGAGACATATTAGACAGAAATGGTAAAATCCCTAAATTTGCCATACATTTTTTTTCCTTCTCTTAGGGACATCAAATGCAGGAATAACTATACCACTGAAAAACTCTGCTGCTCTGGAATGTCCACAATTCATAATTTTTTTTTTTTTTTTTTATTTTTTTGCCTAAGCTTCACTGCATCATCTGCAAAAACACCTGGCAGAATGGCTCAGCTGTGCCTGTATGAGCCCTCACCTGTATGAGCCACACACCATCTGCCAGGTAACCACTGTCCTAGGTTACAATATTAAGATGTATTCTATTCCCATCCTCAAGAGTTGTTGAAACCAGGAGGGGCATTGTTTTTCCTTATCTCCTGTTAATGGGCCCATCAATGCCTTTCTGCATGACTCAGAGATAACTCCCTCCAGGAGCCATTTCTGTTTAATGGGCAATCAAGGACCCACCACCTGATCACAAAATGATAGCAGCCCATTGTGAGCTGCTCTGCCCAGGGGGGAGGAGCGAAGCATCCCCACCTGGATATAATCTGGGGTTTGGGACAGAACAAGCTGCCCTTACCCACTGGTTTCCAAAAGACAAGAGCTACATGAACTTTTCACCACTTTTACAGGATCACCATTTCATCTGGACTGCTACCACCACCCTAACTAGCAGGGTGTCAGGTTGTATTCTGACTCTGTCAGTGGTGTTTTCTTTTGCATGTATTTTGGTACTTTTCCCCTTTTCCTAATAAACTGTATTTCTGACTTGGAATCTCTCACTGGTTTTGCTTTCAAACCAGAACACTATAAAATACCCATGCTGGCTCTTCAAGACCATCAAGCTCCATCTAGCATATACTTATACAGCCCAGCTACTAAACGCATGGGCCATGCACACCAGGCTTATCTGGACATATTTCTGTGGAATTGGCATAATCTGTTGCTGATCTGCTATTCAACAAAGACAGTAAAATCAATTCCAAGAAACACATAGTCAGGTAAGATGTTCATTAAACTTTAAGCACTAATAAACAAATCAAAACTAGAACAAGAGACACTAGAGACTGGAAACTCGGAACTGTTCAGTGATGCAGATCAGAAAAGAGCCTTCCAGGAAATCTTTTTTCTTCCCATTATATTCTCCTAAGTACACATTCTCCTGCAGTCTTCCTTTCCAGAATCACTGTACTTAAAAAAGCATGTGTGCGGGTTGGGGACATAGCTATGGATATAATTCCTCTCCAGAGCCTCTCCGCCCAGAACGCAGACCCTGCTGATACTTCATCTGTTCCCTCTGCACTCAAGTTATTTCTCTCTTGGGGAAGAAGCAGTCCTCCGTTACAGACATTACTTGAAAGGGGCTTGAAATAATTTTAACCTGCGCTATGTAATCACAGCTCTCAAGACAGTTGTTTGCTATGCTGCTGTACTGACACACTATGTGCTACAACAGCTACCAAGAGCTGTGACAGGTCCCAGTGCAGCTAAAGCACTTCAGACTTTCCCTCCTCCATCAAACCCCACTTTCCTTCTGCATCTCCCTTTACAGCAATGTTTCAGTCCTTCCTAGGGGTGTTACACCTGCCAATCAGTGACAGAAATGGAGAAGTTCCAAACAGAAATTTAGAAATTTGCAACATTGTCAACACCACATCCCTTTCACAACATTTTCATTTTGGATAATTGTTGCAGGGAAGACTCTGTCAAAGCAGTTCTTACAGCATATATTGCAAACCCTGAACTGTTTTTATGGACTTGCATATGATGAAGAGAGGTGCTGATATTTTCTTGCTGATATGGGATCATCACCAGAGATCCACACTGATGTGTCATCTGCCACTGATCACAAGACTTGGTTTGAAGTCACAGTACAGGTGGATGGAGCTACTCCAGATTTTCTACAATTTTAGGTGATGACATTTCAATGGTACACTTGTTGCAAGCAGGACATTTCTCCATAAGTGTCTGTAGAATTTTATCTTATCACCCTTTTTCAGTAGGCACACAACACTTCCTATCTCATATAAAAAAACCCCCAACTTCTTGAAGCAGGGCGCAGGGTGTTAATGCAGTGATAGAAGGTACATAACATTTTCCCATCTTTTTCTGATAGATGTTGAAGAGGTGGCAAAGGAATCTACCTACCAGTACTTCTGACTAAGCAGAAGACAAAAGGCCATCTAATCATCAGGAAAAACAATGTCCTCCTTATTCAACAGACACAGAACCTGTAGTTCCATGTTGCCTGTCCAACACACACACACTGCCCACTCTTTCAGTATCTTGCAATTTTCAAAGAGCCCTCTGTAACAATTTCAGACACGCCCAACTGGCAAAGGTAAAAAAAAACTGTCTTGAAAAGTTGCTTTAAAATCATTTATACCCTCTCCCATCTTAACTACTGATCTGGAGCAGGACAGAGCTTTCATAAACTTAACTTTTCTCTTTAGTCTTTTCACCCTTCAAATTCAAGGAATACAGACAAGAAAAACAAATCAAAACAAAACAATCCCAACATATAAACAAAAGGCTTATTAGAAACATGCAGCTAAAAAACAAATCACACTTCAGAAAAAAGTCCAAGGTTGTGGTACTACGAAATGCTCTTGCTTTCTTCAGAAGCTTGAAGGGAACTACCCTGTGAAGTACAAACCTGCACCACCACTCAGACAGTGAAGTGAGTGCAATAACCTTTGCTTGAGCTTTGTTTCTTTATTATTTGTAGGGATTTCCACTCTTTGTACAAAAAGCAGCAACAAAGCCACTTCTCGGGCATATTAAATATTATGTTAAACACGGTCTAGATACCGACAAAATTAAATACAAAGCAGAGGAAACTAAGAGATATCAGCCAGAGAATGTTTCACTAGCTTTTCTATAAATGTATGTTGTTCATTTATTTTCATCAAATATCCAGCTATTAAAATGACAGATGCTGCAGTAAGTGTTCTACAACTTCAGACAAAAGCCTTTTTTATTTGACACCTACTACAACTATTAAATCGTCAACTGCTGATTAGCTTGAGGGCTAATCTTTGAAATGTCACAGTTAATTTCAGATCTCATTGCTAAAAGTTACTGTTTCCTTTTGTATGCAGTTTTACACTGTTGGCAGATGAAAACATTTGCAATGAATTTTCCTAATGAGCAAACATTGTTTATGACCTTATGCAAACTTGCTGATGGCTTAGTTTAGCAGCTCTCTGTTTTGAGGAGTCTCCTAAATGAACTGGCCACATAGAGAGCAAATTAGTTCACCAAGCCTCTGTACTGCTCTCACTTGCTCATGGGAGTTGGATAATTTACTGGAAGTCAGGAGTAATGTAGGAAGAGATTCACCATATTTATCTCTTCTCAGGTAAATGGAGATTCAAGGTTCAAGAAAACCAGAAAGTTCTGTAGTGGGTCTTGCACACAGCCAGACCCCAAGTGCTTTTCTTTTTTGTGCTACACAAGAAATGCCCTAACAGGAATCAAGTTCTGAAAAATGAAAAGACAAAGCAAGGCATTAAATTCAGAACAGTTCACACTCACGGGGTCAGATGTAGAAAAAAACTGAGATTCGCCAAGAGCCAGTGGGGTTGTGAGCATGTGCATGTGTGTGCATACATTTATAGATTTTCCTGACTACGTGTTTTGCTAGTTTTTTGCACTCCCTCAAATCAGCCAATTATGGTTAATGTCCAACAAGAAATTTTCAAATGCTCAAAATTAAGTTGAATTTGATTGAACATTCAAAAGCATTTCTCAGTAACAGATGTCTCTATAGTGTCAAGTATTCCACTGCACACTAAACCTCTACCCCCCGCCCCTTTTATAAAATTAAATGTTCTTTTAAAGCTCTATTCTGTATTAACAAGAAATTTTTCGATTGAAATTTCTGCCCTCCCCCCAATACTTTTACTATTCACCCTACCTCAGCCATGCCAACAAAGAAAATTTACCTGCAGGTATAAATAGCTCTTGAGGCTTAATTCAGAACCGTTGATGCAAAATTAGCCATACTGATCAATGCTACTAACAGAAATGTTTGTTAGACTCCCATATTAAGGATAAGTTAATCCTGCTGAAGTCCATGCTAATTTTATCTGATTCCCTGCCAAAGACTGACACATTTTTTAATTTAAGCATCTTGGGTATGGGTTTTTTTCCAGGATGACATAAAATAAATACTTTCTCCTGTTCCTATTCCATTGCTAACACATCCTGTATTTCTGAGATTCCTGTACAGCACAGTGGCTTCTGAAGCCTGGAAATTGGAGGCAAGCTGCTAAGATAAATCTTCAGAAATAATCAGCATCAAAATACAAAGCAAACTTCATATAAATAAGCATTTTTCCAGTTATGAAATATGACTAGATCTATTCAAATGCAGGATGCCAGGGACAGACTTGAAAGCTATTTCATGGCTGCGGTTTCAATTGTGCAGCAACTACTGTGATGGAATTTTATCCTACTGTGCTAGTCTCTGGCTGACATAAAAGGAAAAGACAACACTGTATTTAATTTTCTCACTCCTCCACTGCAATTCTTTTTCCATTACACAGAAATAATAGAAGGTCATAAGGATGAGAAATAAATTAACAATTTTGAAGCTTGATTTACAATAATAGATAATAGCACTAAATGCAAGAAGCAGAACACCCCGCAGCAACAGTTCAGGCATAAATCAGTGAGAATGGTAACATTCATGACTTCACAACAGTGACAAAGGTGAAGCAAATAAAAAACTACAGGAATAGATTTAAAAAAAAAATAGTGTCATGTTTTGAATTAAAAAGGAATGAAAAAAAACATCTGACATACACTGCATTTTTCCCAATACTTGGCTCCCCCATGGAACCAAAACAAACTTCTAATATCCTGAGAACAAATGTGGTATTTAATATGGCAGCCTTCCAGTACCTGAAGGAATCAACAAGAAAACTGCAGAGTGACTATTTACAAGGGGATGTAGTGATGGGATAAGGGTAAATGGATTCCAACAGAAAGAGGACAGATTTAGAATAGATATTAGAAAGAAATTCTTTACTGTGAGGGTGCTGAGGAACTGGAACAGGCTGCCCAAAGAAATTGTGGATGTCCCATCCCTCAAGGTGTTCAAGGCCAGGTTGGATGGGGCTCTGAGAGGGGTTGGAACTAGATGGCCTTTCAGATCTCTTCCAACCTAAACCATTCTGTGGCATCTTTCCAAGTACAGCCAAAATTTTTTTCCTAACAGATATAAATATTGCTGTAATTGTAAGTTACCGTGAAGTCATCCATAGTCTCTACAAAGAGAAGAAAAAAGGTAAAAAATTACTAAAACCAAAATGCATCTATTCTCTAGATGGATTTTGATTCAGTATACACTAAATATGATTTGGTACCCTGAGAAGACAGCACTAATTCTTCACTAATTATTAAGCCTCTAAGCTATATTATGGTAGCATTGTACAAAATAAAGTTTGACTTTTCTTCTTTTTTTTTTTTATTTAATTATGCCTTAGACAAACAGCCATGATGAACATGTTATAGGTAGAATTCTGAAAAATGCTATAAAATTGAAATGTAGAAATATACATCTCCCAGACATATATTTTTTCCCATGACTTTATCACTCTGTACTGATTCAAAGCAGTAACAGTTCAGCAAAGACCACAGTTGATCCTGCAAATCTAAATTACTTCCAGTGCCTCTACCAACTACATCAAGGAACTCCTCAAACACCTAAACTGTGTCAAAAAAACTGTGTAAACACTTATTTTCTACCAACTTTTCTGACACTCAAGTTATCTGAAAGAATGTGTACTATTTGAGAAGAGGAATATATTTAGCAAGGAAAGAGGACCTGGCACTTTATAAATCACAAGGGTAGTGTTGCATTCAGTTTCTACAAACGTCTCTATCTGGATTAAGTGGAAAAAAATAAGTTCAAAATCTTTTTTGTTGTTGATTTTTATTTCAGCAACTTTCTCATTTATAACCAATCAAGTGCTCTGATATCTAAAGAAACTAGAAAAATGCACACCATGAAAGCCAAGCTAGTCCCAAATCAAAAGCACTCCTGTCCTGAAAGCTGGTCATTGCAGAGGGGCCGTTCTAACCACAAAATACCTTATTCAACAGGAAAATGGCCAGCACCAGTGAATTTGAATGTCATCCAGAATTAGGACATTCAGAATAACAAAACTGTAGGAAGATCCCTGCAGATCTTTTGTTTTGCATGTCTCATCACAAAATCCTTTTTCACCTGTAAAACAGTATCCAGTTTATCTTTTTAAAAGTGTAGCAGATAGCTGTATTACTCTTTTCTGATAAAACACCAAATTTATGTTTTCCTGCTCTGTATTCAGGATACACAAGAAATTTATATGGTAATCAACATCATTATAAGTCTGATAAGTATGAAGGCAAAATAACAGAAGGAATCAATTTGCTAAGAAAAAAAAATCTAGAAAGAGAGCAGAACCCTCAGGAATATTTAAGGAATATCCATAATTTCCCTTCCAATAGATTTCTGACAACAGAATTAGAATAAATAACATTTTGTACTGAGTTTCTGATGCACAAAAATAGGATTTGTCATGTCAAGTCTCTGGGCAATAGCCTTATCTGTTTTCTAAATGCTGTCTCCTAGAAAATGTTTAAAAATTAAAAAAATTAAAAAAGAAGAGAAAGTTGAAAGAATTATATTCCATATAATTAGGAACCAGCACACTTCATCCCAAGTTTTTTCCAAATGGTTTAAAAAAATTCCACAACCCCCTTCCCACTCAATGCTGTTGTCTTCTATAAATAATGTCAAAGAAAATGAAAAGTGGGTAAAGGGATTTATTATTTATGACATGGCAGTGTTTCTGATATTATATTCACAGAAAGCATAGAGAAAGCTTCTTAGTAGATTTTCCAGTTTTAGATTCTTGTCTGCAGCTTCTTATTTATCTTTCTTAATCTGACAAATAACAACATAGTTTATTATTGGAAGAGTCTTTGAATATTGATAAGATTTAGTCCTCCCTTTTGGTTTGTTGTTTTTTTTTCCAAAACCCACTTTATATTTGGCACAGATAATCTTGAATAAAAGAATGTCCTTTTCCTGTTTAGAATAAGATTTTTAAAATAAACTGTAAAAACTTTATATTAAAATACATATTCTGGAAAAAAAAAATTAAATTAGATTTAGCACTCCAAGACTTAAAACTCAAATTCCAGTAAAATTTTTTAATTAGGTCACAAATTACAGCATTTATTACACTGAAGAATAAAAATTTTAAAAATATTTCTGGTAAAAATCAATTTGTTCCTTCAGCTTCAACTTTTTGAACACTACAATGCAAAATAATTAATATCCTTCTAAAACTCTTTTTTCTCCATGCTGTGTGGAAAAGCTTGAGCATTGTGTGTTTTAATTATGCCCTAAGGAAGTGTAGTTGCTATAGACTTTCTTCTCTCCATATCTCTCTCAATAAAATGTTGTTGTGAATTACAGGTACAGGAAGCATGATCCTTGCAATTACCAGATTTGGGCTTTGCATTGTCATTATGATTTGGTTGACCAATGCTAAAGACAAATATTTTACCAAGCACCTCAGACAGGTACTAAATATAGTGAATAATCATGCAGTAATTTCTCTGAAAACCATTATACATGAGACAGTAAAGTAAGTAAACATAGCTGAATGTGGCTGTTGAAGCTTTGATTCATTTCCTCCCTAAAGGGATGCTTGTGAGATTTTGCTGGTGTCTCTGAAACTAGTAAAAAAGAGCTTTCTTTCAATCTTATATTTTTTGCATTTGATTTTGTTGGGATTTTATTTTGTTGTTGTTGGAGAGGAAGCAGTGAAGGGTAATTAAGCAATGTTAATGAAATAAATCAATTTCACCATAACTGGCTGCAAAACTAAACAGAAGGAAAGAAGGATAAGAAAAACAAAAAACAAACCAAAAACAAACCAAAAAGGAACTACACAGCAATATTCAATTTTAAGCCTATTGATAGGAATGGGAATAACATGGAACAATGCAGGACAAATACAACTGAGTCCCTGCAGAGTCTGGTTCATAGCTGCTACTGTCTGAAAGCTTCATCAAAGATCCAGACCGACTGTGGATACAATAGAATACAATAGGATAACAAATTCTTTTGCTGAAACATTCAGTCTAATTCAGATTAAAAAGAAAGCAAAATTCATCTTGTGCAAGCAACTAGATACAGGTATTTTCTTGTTATATGTTGGGTTTTACTAGAAATTCTGAATTAGTTTCAATTGTGTGTACCACATCACAGAAAGCTTTTTCAGCAATTAACAAGGACAACAAAAGTTTGAGCCTTTACACCTTGTTGATGTATTTGTGCAGGCATTTCCTCCTTGAAGCAGTTTCTGGCACCTTAGTTCTGCTACTTCAACGTGTTTCGATGTTAATTGATATCCAAGACAGTTTGTTCTAACATGGAGACAGGATTTTACCAGCTCCCTCCAACCTTCTCCATGCTCTTGCTGCAAGGAGGTGCCCCTCTGTGCACCACTGAAACACACTTTTCTTCAAACACTGTTTTCCTTATCTAGCCATATTGCAGACCAAGCACACTGCTAAACAAGCATGTTCCATTCCAGTAGGTTCCTTGCTGCAGCTATTGGAAACTCCAAAGACCATTTTCCCTGAAATGGAGTCTGTTCACGTCTCTTGGTGAGCTCTGCAGACTCCTGAACACATATGCATCACTAATATCTGACTGATGCTGCCTCAGATACAATTAAGCAATTAAGAAGTTTTAAGATCACACTCTTATTGCCTGTTTTACTCTGCTAAAAAGCAGAAAAGCTGAAGAAATGTAAACAAATTCTAAAAAAAACCCCCCAAAAAACTAAGGGTTTGCAATTGTACAGTTGAAATCAGAATGAAGATACTACTGCATATGAACAATTCTTAAGGCAATGTGATCATGCTTTGTACTTAATTGTGAAAAAATACAAATTATAAATAAATTTAAATCACAACTGAAGCATGTTGCAAGAATATCTAGGATGTACAGCACTGGAGATAGAGACACTGTACTCTAGACTATTACCAAACCTAAATGATGGAGAGAAATATGTATTTCCAGATCACATTCCAATTACTCCTTAACTGCTAAAACATTTGCTTAAAAGGTCACTGCAGCTTGCAAAACTTGTGGTTCCCTTGAGACCACTCTGATTTGTTAATTCAGATGACATTCATGCTTAAAAGTCTGATAATTGAGGAATTGTACAGTGTCATCCCTTAGCATCTGAACATAGGTAATGAGTAAGATTGTTGAGGCATTAATTTTTAATATGAAATGGAACTGGAAGCTCTGAAGATAGAAGAAATAAACAACTCTGCTTTCTTTTTCAAATGTTTCTTAATATTTAATACTTGTTTCAATTACTGACACAAGCCTCCTGCATCCCACAATTATTGGATGAGGACTCACCGTTACTCCAAAGAACCTGGTTTCATTCATCGCATTCAGAAAAATGTTGCCGAGTTTTTGATTTGAGTAGTTAAAATCTTCAATTTTTTGGTGCTTGTTGGTGGAATTCAGGTGTTTCATTGCCCGCTGTAGGGTGCTGGCAATCACCCATATTCCATCATAGGCATAACCATGAAATTTGCTGGATTGCCCATCACCACGTCTAGCGTTGTATTCCTTTTCATACTGCTGTGGAGTCTGCAGAGGAGATAAAATTCAGTTTTACCTCAGCACTTAACACTTTACACAGCTGAATCTAAACCAACACCTCAAACTGCACCCTCCAATTTAGAGATGTGCATAACTAATACAGAAAAGGCCTCCAAAATAAAAATTATGAAAGAAAATAAAATTCCAGAAACATGTATCGCCTGATGTAAAAACTGATGGGTGAGATTGGGAAGCAGAACTAGGAGACAGAGATACTGAAAGCAGTTGTACTGTTGTCACATAAATGACGACTTGCTTTATTTTATTTTTGTACAAAAGGCTCCAGTTCAACCAAAACTGTACACTGGTGAGCCCTAATACTAGAACAGGGAATAAGTCTCTATTCCTGAAAATTAGTGGTCTGATTACACTTTACAGGATAACACAAATCAAATAACCTTTACTCGAGCAACCGTTTGCTCAGTATGAAATTTTGAGTGGATATTTGTCTGTATTTTACAAGTTCACTATGTTCTGCATGGTGTGTTGTCATATGATGAGCTATCCTTCAGTAAAGCTGTCTTTGATGCTCACTCAGCAAGGAATGAAAGGCAGATGGGAAAAAAAAGATGAAAAGCAGCAAAATCAGGCATGTTTATTCATTGGTTTGTATGGATTTGTTCTGTGATAAAATTTTGTGTGCTTTATGGAAAAACCATATATTTTTATATTTAAAACAAGCCTCACCTCCTGCTCCCTAGTTCTGAGAGACCCAAATCACCATTCAAACTGCCATTTGCAGAACAGGTTTACATATGAGAGTTTTCTGTTTCTGTGTTTAACTATTTAACTTGAAGTGACACAGCACATGACACTAAAGACTGTAATTCGAACTTTCATGTACATTTAACTACAATGTTCATACTGGAGGAAGAGGGCAGATCTGAAGCAAGGGACTTCACAGCTTTCTTATGCTACAGAGAATTAGATTTGATTTTGAAATATTTTAAAATTGCAAACTAGTGAAACTAACTAGTGATTAAGTAGTGAAACTAACTGTGATTACTTCCAGGTCACTTGGTAGAACCCTTTAGCTTCACCTCCCTCCTTGGTGCTTTACTGTGCCAACCCAGCAGTGAGAACTGATGGTACAACAAAACAGATGGAAGAGAAATACTAACCCTTCCTGATATAGTCTTATTTGTTTTTGAGCTGAGAGGCTCAAAATCCACTCCAATATAACCCTCCATGGCTGCAAGAAGATTTTTGATGAGACACTGTGAGGAATTAATCCAGGCTTCCCACCAAAGATTTTCATACCACCCTGGAATAATCCACTGATATTTGCTGCCATACATTTCTTCATCATAGGCCTGCAAATAAGAAAAACAGAAAAGATAATGGACATTGTAATAGAGGTATTGAACATAAAACCAATTGCTTTTGGTTAACTTTTTTAAATTATTAATGAAATTATGATAATTGGCATACAGAAGTATTTTAAGCAGTTTAGAATAATTACTTGCTAATAATGAAGACTTTTTTTGAAGACTCCTGACTTTAGAGTTCAGGACATGAGAATTTACTAAACCCTGTTTTTCTTTCAGTGGATCATTTCTTAAAAAGCAGAAAAATGAAACTGTATTCTAGAATTGAGGGAGTTAAAGAGGAACAAAAACAGAAGGCACAGCTTTCCACATAAAGTTCTTTACAGCACAACTATTACATGAGTGATAGAACTATCATGCTACCACATTTAAACTAAGTAATTATCACCCTTAAGGACTAGATTAACAAGAAAATTTGGATCATAGGCACCATTGAATCACATGTGGAAAATATGAATTAAGTGATTGCTAGAAAGCAGACCACAGTAACAATAAATAAGCAGCTCCTCCTGATGAGCATGAGTGAATAGTGAATTGATAAAGCAAAATCTTAATGATTTTTTTTCTCAGCAAGAAATAAAAAAAATTATTTTTGTCATTTTAAATGTAAATTTTAATTTTTTCATATGAAATTCTATATTGTTGGAATACTGAATACAACCCACTATAATCCAGGATACTGGGATTATAGTTATCTCCTTTCAATACATAGCAGATATATATAACAGGAAAAAGAAATACTTTCTTAGTGAGGCACATATGCTGTTGTACCTAAAAGCTGATGTATTCTCAAATATTCTCTTTGATTGGGAAGAGTGTTCTAGGATAAAATTAGCAAATTTTATCTCAGATGTGTCTCACTGTCTTGCAACTAGATATTTTTCTTTTGACATTTCAGTCAGACTTCATTTCAAAACTGCAGGTTTCATGCTTCTTTGGCTCATAATATAGGCAATACTTGAGATAGAAGGCCTAAGATAAAAATTCCAATTTTTAGAAATACATGGTGCAAGCTTAGAGCTCTTAATAGGAAAACTCCTTCATTTTCACAAAAAGTATTACAGAAGAAGGAAATCATAAGAATGCAAACAGGACACATTAGTAATTCTGAAATGACTCTTTTGAAAAGTATCCCAAAGATCACACAAAAAGCCTATCAGAGAAGTAAAGATCAATAACAGAAGATATGAAATAGGAAAACCTCCTAAATATGTTAATACCCAAATTGAGAATGGTCTCTAAATCTGTGAAGTCTATTATAATGGTGCCAGCTCAGTTCATAACAGAATTGTGCACAAAGCAGATTTATTTCGCCCCTGGTTGCAGGAGCTTTTGTTCAGACAAAATCAAATTTCATGCCTTTGTATACATTGCTGCTTGAAAGTCCTGTCTGAAAGCTGGTGTCTTGTATCTCATATATTATTCCACAATCCACATAAACAGTTTGTCTTTCTCTTGCTTATTAATTCTGCCCTTCCAGAAACATATCTGCTTCTCTCCTCCTGCAGCTATGGAGACACTGTATTCCAGGGCCACCTGCAAGGAAAATGGCAATTCCATCCTGCAATACTTCCTTCTAAAAGTGTTTGCATTATACAGTTAGGTCATTCAAGACCTTTCAGTCACTCAGTGTTTTTTATCTGACAGTTTTTGAATCATGAGGATGCAAACTGACTCAGAATAGTGCTTTTAGAGAAGGACAGTCTTACATAGCTTCCCCTGCTCTGTAGAGATTAAAGTATCACATTGTGTATTGCCAGAAAGTATTGGCTGTGAACTATTCTGAAATTAGAGCTGCTGGAAATTTTGTTTGCATAAGCACTTGTACTGTTTCCTGCATAATCTGTGCATGCCCTGGAAAATCGGCTGAAAATTGAAAGTTTCAAAATAGCCAGAAATTTCATCCTGGAAACAAGGGATCATTCCCAACATGGTTGCCTGAAAGAATGGTTACACTTTCACATTTCTGCAACAATCTAGTTTAACAAAAGGCAAAACAAACACTTTAGGAGCTGACAACTCTTCCTTTGAGATACAGTGGAATGACAGGGCTTGAAGGGTAGTCTGGGGAAGGTAAAAATGGGAAGAAAATCAGATCCTCTGAGGCTGAGCACCATGACCATGCAGTCATTTTTCTAGTGACAGTGCAGCTGACAGTATTCAGTGTTTGGGCCCCAGAAGACTTATTGCAAAATAATGCTTTTTTGCCACCATTTTCTCCCTGTTGATTCTACTAAATGGAGATTATTTTGATGCTTATAAGATACAAGTACTTGAAACACATGGATCTTTCTTGAACTATTTGAGTGCACGCAGACCAATACTTATACGTTTCAGTTTCTAAGGGGAAGATTTTTTGGCAGACAAGAGCAGCCTGAAGAAGGTTTGCACATACTTTGTACCACCAGAACAACATAAAGTAGTCATACATTTTCCTTAATCTTTCTCCCATGCCCTATGTAGAATGCAAAGCCCTGAGCTGCTGTCAAGAAGCCAGGAAACTGTCATGGACAGTTTTTGCCTTTGTGAAACTGAATTTTTATTTTTTTATTTTAAAGCATTTTATTCTTGTTTGGATACATAAATAAATGCTTGTTTACAAAAAAAGAGATTCGTGCAATAGATATTTCTTATGTGTAGCAAACAATTATTGGCAATTTTTTGATTGTTGAAGTATTAAGTTTTGACCAAAAGGCCCTAATTTCTGTTCCAAGAAAACATCACATTCATCCCACAGAGGTGAAAATTAATTATAAAGCTAAGATTTCCCATAGAACTAAAACTGCTCACTGTTTTTGACACTGGTGATAAATGAACAGCTAAATTTATTTAAATCCTTGTAGGAAATACCTGCCAACATTCACTTTGGCTTGAACCAGTCCTGTCCTGTTTTCAAAGTTTGCTACTGTATTATACTATCTTTTAGTCCAATTTTTTGGGTGTGGGTGTGGATGTTGGTCTCTTCTTGCAAATAACAAGGAATAGAAAAAGAGGAAATTATCTGAATTTGCAATTTAGATTGGATATTAAGACTTCTTCACTGAAAAGATTATCAGGGACCGGGCAAAAGGTTGAGTCATCATCAATGGAGGCATTCAAAAGATGTGCAGATGAGGCACTTAGAGACATTACTTAATGGTAGACTTGACAGTGCTGGGTTAATGGCTGGACTTGATAATCTTAAAGGTCTTTTAAAACCTAAATGGTTCTATGATTTTATATAAACTCCTCTGGGTGTCCTGGGGAAGCCTTACAGAATATGACTGCTGAATACAGGCTGAAAAGTGAGGTAAACTTTAAAAATTTTACCACCTACATAAGTCATTAGCAAATAATATTTAGGACATAATCACAATTAGGAAAAAAAAATCTTGCATTAGTGAAAAAGTAACTTCTATTAACAAACTCAAAGTCTTTTTCTGACTGACATCAGTAATCCTGCAGAATATAACAAGGAATCACAAGTGAAATCTGTCTGAAGACACATCTGGAAAACAGGAGTTTAAAAACTTGACATATCTAAATTATTGTCCTCTTAGACATGTATCTGTAGGAGTGCATGAGTCAATAATATATTTTATGACTAATAACAAGCTTTCTGACATATTGTAGTGCATTAATATATAAATGACCTACTTTGAACTGCCCTCTCCTGCATTCAATCTCCTGCTGAAACTCTCAAATAAATACCTTTAAACAAGCCTAAATACATGAACTTTCAGATTTCTCCAGGCTCCAAAAAAAATCCACCTTATTATTTTTGACACTAATGCACTTTAGAAGCCACCATCACTCTTTAAACCTCTGAGAGTTACACACATTTCCCACATTCACACCAAACCCTAGCTTCAGAAACCTGTGGCTGGCACTTCTGTGACAGAGACAGCCTCTCCTTGGAACCTTTCAGACATCAGAGATGCAGACTAAAGGACAGCCTGCCCCTCTAAGGAATTCTGAGATTTCTTCAGTGGCCTCACATGAACATGGATTTGAAAGAGAATTCTAGAGAAATGCAACTAGAAATTAAGGGCAACTAGAAATGTGGCCAATCTCTTGCTAATGTTGGGTTGGAAGTTAATTCTGACGAGGACTCCTCTGCTGGGGAAATGCAGCCCAACCCCAAGAGATCTGAGGAGGATCTGGGCTGCAGAAGTACCATTCTTTCTTCTAGGAATGAAAAAATAGGAGATTATCTCTGTCAATCCAATTTAAATGGCAGTACAAAAAGATCTATATATAAACACCTATAAGAGATGAGAAGAATGGAAAATAAAATAATGCTTTCCATTTCCTTTTGGATGAAAACACATTTTGTTCCATCCAAATATATTCTATACTCTTCTTTCCAAATTTTGCCACCAACTGGGACAGCTGCTGAGTAAGAGCCAAAAAGCATCTGAGACACATGTAGCACTCAGATTTTGAACTTCTGCCTTTCCTTTCCTTCCAAGGATAGGTAACTGTCTCACCAAGTGAACACTAAAAAACATCCTTGGAAATTTAGATGCTGTTATTATTGCTTTTCCATTATATTTACTATGTTATTTGATTAATCTAACTATATAGACCAAGAACTCAATACTTAGGCCACTAAAGTCTCAGTCTTTCCTATTTTTTTTTAGATTGGTACAAGTATAGGTCCACATTTTAATCCTGCTACTTTTGCAGGCAATAACAGTGGATAAGTTTGCAGCATATTCACAAAAGAAATGGTGAGGATAGGGAATTTTATGTTTGCTAGTCTTACTGTTATGGTTAAAAAAACTTTATTTTTCACCAACTAATATTTGCTTTCATGTAATATAAAATGTACAGCAGTCAGGTGGGAATGACAACTGTGCAATTAGCAACATTTTCAGTAGCAGAAATTATTAATGTTGCTGAGTTAGAATGTATAGGAACTGTCTTGAATTTCTTATTCTTTAAAAGCAAAATATACCAAGCCCATACATACAGATATTATCACCAGAACACAGCCCTTGGACAAGACTGAAATCTTGCAGTTCTCTCTCTATCTGCTGCTACATATGCAAGTATTTCCCTGGATCTGATGTGAAGAGCAATGCTCAAGTTTGATTTAGCACTTAATTCCACTACAGGAAAGTCATAAGAAGCTAACGATGCAGTCTATACCTAAATTTCACTGAAGACAAAGCATTTTATTGAAAGAGAAATAGAACTACAGATGTGTAACCTCTATATCCTATATTTAGGATATAAACCTTCACAGAGATAAACTCCATGATGAAATGTTTATGCTCAAGTTACTTTTTTATCAAACACAGCACATTCTTTATTCTGATATGCAATTAAATGTATTTACTTACGCAGCAGAAAACTTTCACAGCCATCTCCTCATTAAACTGGCCAAGGATTATCCGAACGTCATTGCCCTGCAGAAGGAATAAAATAAGGGGCAGTTAAACTCAGTCACAGCTTCCAGAAAGTGGAAACTTTAATTGGTCATTCAGATCATGCAGGGAGTTAGCACAGATTACAGCTGCAGACAGAATTAACACAGAACTGTTTCATCTTCTATAAGTTCAAGGACTTGAGATATCGCAAAAGAAAAAAATAGCTGAGGTGCAGAAAATTATTAGTCTATAGTAGTAATGAGAGTAAAATTGATACTACAGTCAAATATTAGTATTCAATAACACTAAAATATCAAATATTTGTTTGCTTCTTTGCAGTATTTCTACTACAATTTTGTGTATTAGAACCAGTTGAAAACATAAACTTATCACTGTCTGCAGTGAAATAAAACTGTAAAATTAAGAAATGAGATCTGTGAGATCAAATGCCCTGATATTACACCTGCTTTAGTAATTTTTAAAGGTTTTACTCACACAACATCTTCTCTACAGTCACTACAACATATTGTCAACTCCCTCTCTACTCCCTCCCACCTCCACACACTAAAAAAAAATCATCACAGTTTAAGAACCTATGACTGAAGTCCAAAGACAATTTTACTTTCATACTTAGAAACATGTTAAGAGAGTCTTCCTAAATTCAGGAGCATATGCAGAAGAATATTTCTCTAGGAACAGGACTAACCTCTTCCTAACATGAAAAATTATTTCTAATATCCATAAAACACACTTTTATGGCTTCACACTACCTTTTCTTTCACACAATGGCAGAGTTCTCTGCAAAAGCTTGAGCAAATCAATTTTTCCATTTCTTTCATATAAGACCTGTTTAGAATTACTAATAGCTCTTTCACTCTCCAAGGAAAAAACAAACATATGTTTTGGTACGATTTTCAGTGGCAAAAAACATTTAAGTTTTAATTAAATCAATTTGTCAAAGACTTTTAGCTCAGATAATTTCACTGTTTATTTCTTGTTCAGCAGAAAAGATTATGATGGACAGTGCAGTAAGATATTAGAATGCCTCTGTAATTAAATACATGAAAACAGTATCACTCTTAGCATGGTTAAAATCAGAAATAATGTAATGTGCTTTGCTCATTCTGAACCTGTGCATTTTCAGCAAGCCTGCTTCTCTTCATTTTTATATTTAGCCACAGACGGATAAAGTAATGTAAATCTTTTTCAAGTGGATTAGATTCTTTATAAACAAATCTAACAAGGTTACATGAAAATAAACAAACAAATTACACAAATTACATCAATAGCATTACAGTTTTTGTAAGGACAATAAATAGATTTAGGAATTATGCACAAAAAAAGCCCTTAACCTCATCTACTATTTCTTTTTTTTCATATTTAAAAAATAATTTAGTTATTCTTGGAACCTCAGCTCTGAGTCACTTGACTGCTCTGAACATAAAAATGCAGACTTAATATTTGAAAAAAAGAGTTGCAGAGTTTGATTAAAAATAAATGGCACAGCACCTAATAATTACACTTAAAATTGAAGAAATTCCTTTCTATTTTATAACATGATGAGAACCAATTAAAAGAACAAACAAAATATGTAAACTGTGTGGTTTCATAAATAATAATTCCAGAGCGTGCATGCAGCAATGTTGCCCACTGGATGTGTGACAACATTCAGACTGAAGTCATAGTGCCTGTGATGTCTGGTTTCACACCTTAAGACATTGCTTCCACCTGGTTATCACATAATTTAGTATGCAACCATGTAACCAAGGAATTGTGTGTCAGAACACATGTAATTTAGGAGCTAATTTAGGAAAGTCTGTACAGCAGCTCTCCCTCTTTCATGCACAGCAGTCTTCCTCTGTGCAATGACAAACTCCTCAGCCAGCCTCTTCCTCCTGAACTCCACTTTCTGCATTCCATTCCATGTTTTCCCCAGATTTGTTCTTGAAGAATTGCATTCAAGATTGCAAATAAGCCTAGATCCATTGGATGCCAGGCTTGGGTCTGCTGGCTCCATCTCACATAAGAGACACTGAAGCTTCAAGTTCATGCAGCTGCCCATAGCTCAAGTCCTTGCAGAGGTTTTATCTGCACGGACAATGAAGTCTGCACCGAAGTGTATCAGAGCTGGGTTCATGTCAGTGCTCATGGGTCAAAATCCACATTACAGACTCATGCAAAGAGATACATCAGATGCCTGCTGGGCAAAACTTTTTTACCCCTTCATTCTTACTATTAACTGACTATAAACCAGCATGATTTCCTTGCAAGGATATACTCGTCCTTTACTCAAACCCATGCAGAATGATGTAAGTTAACAGAGTGGAACTTCCTCACAGGGATCAAAGAAATCACCCACTAGATCCCTGCAAGTGTCAAGTCTCTTTTTCAGAGAGCTGTAAATTGCTTGCATGGAGTTAAAACATATTTGGCAGAAGAGGTTTTAATTCATGGAACTAGGCAGGTGATCTACAAGATGATTAAAAGCATCCCAGGGGAAGGCAAATCCCAAAACTGCACTTACATAAAAAGACCAATGTTTAGACTGTTTGCCAGATGGTGAGCTGTCATATTTACTCTTCCCAGAGATTACAGTAGCAATATCAGCATTTAAGCTTTGCCCCTCAGTAAGAAATACATATGTTCCCATATGGACTGAAGTTCAAACAAGAAAATGAAGAACAGTTACATTTCATTTACCCACAGTTGTGGCAAACCCTGCATAAAGACATGTTTTATAAATTAAGACTACAGCACAGCCTCAAAAAGTAATGACTCTTTTTCTCCTTTCTTTCTTTCACATAGGTGAGGATATTATTTGGTTACTAAATATAAAATGTCTTTGGTAGCACCAGGAGCTGAGTAATATAAACCCTGAAGAGAGTGAGGATCAACACATCTAAGATGCTCTGCTGAGGGATGAAGAACAACTTGTCTCCTTCACTGCCATTTCTAACAGCCTCAGACACGAGAGACTCTTTAGCCTTTTCAGAGTTTTTGAGTGATGCACATTATGCTGAAATAGGCAGCTTTTTTTTTTTCAGCCTTCAGAGCTTCCTTTCTTTGATCAGATTTTAATCTGTCTCATTTCTAATGAATAACACCACAATGTTGTATTATATAGCTTTTCAGAGAAGGATTGCTACAATATCTCATCTGCCAGGAAAAGTCAACATCTTGGCAGGCTCTTTATGAGATACCTAAATTGAATAGCTCAGATACTCTGTCTTATTCTCTACCACATATCTGACAGTCAAGAGGTTATCAATAAATCTACAAAATCCTGGGTAACTTTGACAAAAGAGGTAGCCACGTGTTCTGCCTTCTAAATGCTTGGACGTCCACTTGAAGAACTATAGATAAGCCTCTGACCTTAGCTATGGAATCACTGATGGTGAATGTGAACTAGAGGACATCAACTCCCACCATCGTAACATGATGGTAATTCTTTTGTCCTACATGCAAGACACAAAAAGTTGGAAGCAGAAGTGTTATTGCTCTTGCAATTTGTCTGCACATGCTTAGAATTTTCAAGCTTTTACATGGATGGACAAATCCATCCCTTTCTCTGAATGCAAAACTGAATTTTAAAGGTATCCTTAAGCTTAAAATTACCTTTAACTGTGCTGCCAATACAGTAGAAACTAAGGTGTTACTGAGAGAAATATAAAATATAAAGGCATATTTCTACAAATCATACCAGACTTTGCTATTTTCTATTCCATAATCATCAATTTTATTAATTTAAATGTGTTTGTGAAAATAAAACTTATTTCAGGTAAGCAGATAGCAGTTTACCTTAGATATGAGGTTTACATGTTGAAGAAAGGAATTAATATTATTAGAATTGTTGAGCTAAATTCTGTGCCAAACATGTACCTAATTATAACTAAACTTATGTTTATATCAAGAAGAAGCAATTTTCTGGATAATTGCTTATTTATTATTTTACTAATTTGGTTTGAAGAAGAAGAAATCTAGAGATAACAAGTATACTGTAAGTTCATCTGGAATTCCCTGCAAAACAACCCAGTGTGTTGCTGATGCAGAGGATAGCTAGAATCACATTGCTTCTTCTGACTTCCAGCCTGAAGATGCATGCTTAATATGCTTTTTTTTTCTTGTTATTACACCATTCTTAGTACAAAATATGTTTATTGTAACACCTACTGGAGTGTCTTCAACCCAGACAGGTTTCCAGACAGAAAAAGCAAACTGGCTTAGAGTGGACAAACATTGGCTTTTCACAAACATAAACTTTACTTATTAATACTTTAAACACTCAGGCTTAGGTTTCTAGATTGTGAAAATAATAAAGCCAAATTAGTCTACCATGCTCCAGAACCTTTCCAGCTTCAGTAGTGGTCTAGTCTTACACAGGTCAATATTGCTTTAGTGTAATTTTTTTAAACATAATTTAGTTTATTAAGGTTTTTTGGGGTTTTTTTTGCATCCTGTTTTACACATATTTAAGCATTTGAAAGACTGTGGATTTGATTGTGTGTTATATGCACTTAATGCCAGAAACAATTTGATCTTGGCCATTTAAAAGTGCTTTCTCCTGCTGTTCAATCATTTGTTTCATGTTCCTGTGCAGTTTAAGATTAATCTCTCCTGTGTCTAGTTTATTGCTGGTTGTGCTGCATGGTAATGCTAAAATATAGTTTTAATTTTATGAGATGCCAAAAGTCTAGTAAATCAATATAATAAGAGAAGGATGGGAAATTATTCTGCTACCGAATTTTTTTTCTTCTTTTTTCCTTGTGATTCATTTGAAATCATGCAGATGATGTTAGCAAAGAATTCAATTTAAAATGTGTAATGAAGCTAATGGAAAGGGGCTCAATATTCTTTCTATATGATAATTTACCTTAAAAGGGTTCTGGTTCCAAACCTCAAGAGTTTTCACATGTATATCACTATGACTGGGGCTTTAACTGCAAACATTAAGCCAGCAACAACTTCCTTTGTTTAGTATAACTATCGGGAGCAATCAAAAATATTTACTATATACATAGACCTTCATTAACTTAAGAAGGACTAGGCCCTCAAAATGCCTTTTTAAAAAATATTATTATGCAATGGAATATAGTAATACATCATTCTAACACAAATTTCATTTCCTTACTCCTGTTCATAGAAAAAAAAAATCACCACTTTCTCTTTTTCATCAAACAGCAACACATACCTTAAGCTTCTTTACACTTGTGCAGGGATCATCGGAAAAACTCTCAGTATCCGAAATCTCGATGTCTTTACCATCAAGGACGCCAGTCAGATTGTTCCTCACCTGTCACAAGTTGAGAAAAAGGCAAACCAGTGAACCGAGAGCCAGTGAGAAGGAAGCAGATGGACTGCATTTATACCTGTAGTGACAAGCAATGATCTTGACGATGATCTATGCACCCACATAGTTTTTTCCATTTTGCCTAAAATGTGATCAAGGTGCTATTCCCCTACGACCACAATCTGCTATCAATGGCTGCACCACATAAAGCAGGTTACTATGATGGGCAAAAGAAGTTCACACACAGCCCCGCAAACTGAGCTCCCACTTTGTGTCATGGGGTGGGCAACTCTTCTGTGTTCCCAGGGCTGTTAGGACCAAAAACTTGTGGCCAAAGTGATGCATGAGACAGTATAAAGGGAAAAGACTCATCAAGAAAATCTTATACACTCTCAAGTACTTATTTCAGCTGGTCCTAGCATGGATCAGCAGAGCTTAGCTTACATCACTTAGGGCCTGATAAAACCTAATGACTCCTCTGTGCCCTATCCCTCTCAGACCACTCATCACACCATGGGGCAGCAGCAAGAGGTATAGCTGGCTTGAAGGTGGCACATGCCACCAGGTAGTAGTAGATTTTTCACCTGTTTCATAGTGGCAAGACTGTCCTCATTGAGATGCCTAATAGCACAAAGAAGCCAGACAACAAACAAAGCAATCTGGCTTTCTGATTTAGGGTTTTTCCCATATAACTACTTTATCTGTCTTAATTGTTGCTGGTTTTCCTCCAGCCACACAACTGCAAAACCAGTTTCACATTACTATTCCTAATAGATAAGCAAAAAATAATTTTATTCTGCAACATGATTACAGACTGAAATGAAGAGAGTGGCATACCAATTTTAAGTTAATAGAATTATGATCACATCAATTGCAGTGGTTGTCTATTTAATTTGTTTGTAATAATAGAAATAGGAGAAGCAAATCAGTGTAAAACAGGTATCCCACATGCAAACACAGAAAAAAGAGGATGGAAGATACGTGATATTAAACAGGAGAATTTAGAAGCCTGTGTATCATATGCAGATACTTTCTGATGACCCTCTGTATGGGTCATTTCCTGATAATCATCACTACACTAGCTGCCTTAATTACTTCTTTCATGGCCTTTATGTCATCTTATCCCCTTTAGTCATGCTTTAAAATTACTAAGACACATTTTTTTTACTTTATATCCTTTTACAATGATTAGAACAAATGGACGTATAAGTAACTTTTTATTAAAAATTGTTTTATCTCAGAGAAGCAAGTCAGAATGGTCAGCCCGCCAAGACTTGTTACATCCTTTATCCTTCTGTGATGTTACCAGCTTTTAAACTCATTCTGTGAAAATGTGTTCACAGAAAGTGATCAGTAGTGACTTCTTCTGCTTCTATACTAGTAAAGCTGAATTATTGTTATTTTCCAGCAATGCCATTAACTGCTACTTACAACAGAGGTTTTTCTTGATACAAAGAAATTTTTTTTAAAAAAACCAAACATCTGTGATAATAAAAGAAAACAAACCTCTCTTGATCATAGTTTAGCCAATGTCCAAAATCCTTCTACCTAGTGTAAGAGAACACTAGAACTATCATTTGCTGCTGACAAAAAGTAGCATTTTCCTTACTTAGCATCAATGTACTTTCCAAAGGAATACGTGCCATATGCTTCTACCCAATACTGAACTACTTACTTCTGTATGACAAGAATCTTTTTCATTTCAGATATATTTTTCTGATCTTTTCTAACCAATGCTAGTCAGTCTTTTAATCAAAGAAGAACTAGATTAACAATACTCAGCTAAACTGAGCAGAAAACAGCTGATTTACCAAATACTGTCTAGTCAAATTAGACCACTATTAATGTAAGAACAATTACCAAAAAACACACATTAAATGTTATTAATACTTATGGATAGGCTTCAGTGTGGGCACAAGGCTGATGATCATAAAAATTATACTTCAGGCTGTCTACTGACTTATTGGGATTCCATCCCTTCTGAACTCTGCACTTGAGGAATTAAATTGCGTATGTTTGGGGGTATTTCTGAGCAGCACTTATTTAAATTCAGCCACTGAGAAATTTCTTTGACATCTCCCCTGGTTCATCTGCTAGAAGTAAAGTATCTGTGGCTTTCAGAGCTCCTAGGCTTTTCATTTATCTACTGATTAATCTCCCAAAAGACACACCTTACTAGATTTTGTGCCAAAGAAGTTAAAAACATTTCCTTTTACTGCTTCAAGCAGATATTTACTGTTTTCCAGATGCATCTGCTGTGGAGATTTTGCCAAAATAATGGTGATTCTTTCCCATTATCCCAACAACATATTAGCAGCTTTGTAAGAATTTACAAGGTTTTTCTAAAAGACAATGTTTCCCTTTCAATGCTCTGACCTATGTCTGACACATGTCACCTTATGTCCCTGGTCTGAGAGCATTTTTACTATATTTTCCAGTTTTTACTTCCTATTTCCATACTTTTTTTCCCCACCAACCTCAGGTTCTCTTCTTCCCTTATAAATACTCTAATATATCATGGAATAGAAACTTATGCTTTTCTTTCTACAGAGGTTCTTGACTTCTTTCAGATAAATTTAACTACAGAATCTTCTGATTTGGATTTAGGTCCAAAGTCAGTCACCTCCATTTCTACAGCTGCCAATCCTGATGCAAACATTCCTATTTTGCAAGAAATTTGTGAAACTGAGAATACAAAATGCTGCATGGTTTGTTTTCGCAGATGCTTGCAGTCCTGGAAAGCGTATCACCAGCAGTTTTAGTACAAGCAGTTTTAGTGCTCAGCAGCAATCCTTTCATTCCACCAACTCCAAGTAAGGAGAAATGTAAACTACTGTGCTTCTGGGTTTTGTTGTGTAAATAGGATCATTTCCACTTTCAGAAACTGCTGTAAGAAAGTGGTAACAAAACTGCATTAAGTTTTTATGGGGATCTACAGTTGCTAAGGAAATTTTGCACCAACTACAACACAGAAGCAGTGTTATTCCATGGCAGTTTAGACCCTTGTTAATAATTTAATGAAGGCTGTAGCTCTATGTCTGTTTATATCAACTTTATGTACTTTGCAGACAGCAATTTTTCATTTTCCTAAAACAGGAACTACCAGCCCTGGTCACCAATAAACCTGAAAATTTTCACAAACCAGTGAAAGACACTTTTGCACTATTCTGCCAACAAAACTAGATGAAAACAGTATTTCACCATACTACAAAAACTGCAAAAATTACTGGGGTGCAAATATGTTTACTCAGGGGCAAGTTCCAAAAATGAAAAGTTTGTAAGGGATGCTTTTGCAGGAAGAAAAGGATGACTCTTTTGCTTTAGGCAAAAGTAAAGATGGGATGCAAGAGAACTGGTTTTTCTTTCTTGTTCTGCCAGAGCTGCCCTCTGATTCAGCTCCTATGACTGAAAGAAAGGTTTTAAAAGTTTGCTACCAATTCAGGCTGTACATTTTTCTTGTGAAGTGGATGGCAGCAATACTTGCCTACCTCATAGCTCTTGTATCAAATTTAGTGATGTTTGAGAGGTGAACAACAAAGTCCCTCACCCTGCACCTGTGAAAGAAGAAATACAGGGATTTTGAGGAATAATGAACTTGCACTGCAAAGGCAGAAATTTTAATTTCTTTAATCTCTACCAAACTGAGAGAGTAGATAGAAAATATAAGTGGGCTGTTAAAAATGGTGAGTCTAGAGGAAATAAAATTTCAACATACTAGTGGTCTGTACCAGAAAGAATGGATGTAGCTTAAAGAGAAGGAAGCAAATGTTGGGGAGCATCATGGTCTGGCACCCTAAGGAAATGGGGCACGAGCGCACAGCCCCTGGACCAGGGACCTCACCAGCCAGCAACCCAGCAAGGCCAGCAGGACAGTCTTGGAGAGAACAGCCAGTTTCAGCCATGAGATGACAGCTCCATGCAAGTTCATGGTAATAAGGCAGGCCCAGTGCAAAGCTGAGAAGTTGATCCTCAAGTCTGGAGCAGGTTTGGCAAAAAAAAAAAAAAAAAAAATAGGATCAGACAGAACCCATGGTTGCTGGGCAGGTCCATACCAAAATGACAGGACTGAGGACAAGCTTACAGGGTCCCTGCCAGCCACAGCTGTGATGGACAGAATGAGAAACCAGCACCCCACAGCATCACAGGGCATGGACTGATGGCACTGAGTTGAGCTGAAATGGGATCAGGGATGGGAAAAGGATGGTGGGGGTGCAGCCCTAGGGGACTACTCAGGGGCAGAAAGAGCTTTTGGAGCTCTCAGAGCCCTGACACAGAATTTTGGTTGCTTTTTACTTCTTACATGAACTCTGTGTGATGATTCTCTGTGTACAATACATAAATGACGTCCCTCACAAAGATACAGAAGTTGCACACATACTGATTTTATTTCAGGCGAGATGAGATTGCTCACTTCAGAGATATTAGGGGTGCAAGCATCTTGTGACCTGTAGTAAAGAGTTAGCATCCATTTGACCACAGTATTTCATTTTTTTTGCAAGCAAATTTCATTAGGTTTTTTTCTGAGGAAAACAGTAAAGAAAGGTGATACTCCTGATGAACTGTCAATCTAGTTATGCTAGTTCGGATTTAGGGGTCTCCACTGACCAACATTTCAAACTATTTCAAATTATACATTTAAAGGCACAGTTCACTCAGTTAATCCTAACTCTGCCAGTTACAAAATTAATTTAATGATGTTTAGATTAATCATACGACTTTGCTTTTAACAGATATTTCCAATGACCTTTTGGTTCACTAAAGCTGCATGTAAGTACAGCAAGCTAAATCCTTGTCGTTCAGGGCAGTCTAATCCCACCAGATGTTGATCATAAGAGATGCCTAACAAATGAGAACTGGTCAGACCAGATGGATTACACAGTCAGATATTTTAGTAAGATTTCCTGTTGTCCAGAATATGCAGTTCACTACAAAATGTTATACCGTAGGAGTTTCAGTACAGACATATAAATATATGTGTACAAAACAAATGCTTGAATGATAAGAAAAAGTTTCCTCATTACGTGGACAAAATATAAATTGTGTGTAATTGCATAGGACAGATTACAATTTTTGGGATTAGTATAGATAGAGGTCTCACTATACAATGTTTTACAAGCAAACATAATTATCCCTATTTGCATTCCAATGGAACACATTACTCACATTTAGAGGTTTAGAAGCATTAAGCGAAAACTTACATCCAAGAAATACAAACTGCAGAGATACACTTTCATTGATATACACATCATTTGGGACTACAAAAATGAAACAGGTTGTAAAACCTCATTTGAAGCAGAGAGACAATGCAAAAATAAAAGATGAAGCAAAAATACACCAAGAGGAAACAGTAAAATGTTATTTTAGCTAACAGGAAAGAGTTTCATTTAGAGGAAAACTAAAAAAGTAAATATGTTTTATCGTGTAAAGGAGAAATGAAATCAGAACTGCACTGGATTTCCTTTTCTGTTCAAAAGAAATCAGGTATTTTATAAAAGTACCATGTTTATGGTTTTCATTGCAACAGGAAGGGAAGAAGGAACCCCAGAATACTGGATTTTTATTTGGGTAGACTGCCACGGTACAGGTTTTCACAAAAGATCTTACTTTTTTCATTGAAGTAGGATGTTAGTAGCTGGGTCTAACCTGAAAACTAATGCAATCAATATTAGTCTTGCCTAAAAGAAGCAACCATGTGTTTCAGACTGGAGCAATAATAACACTGCTAGTGATATTTTGTTGTATTTGTACTATGATTATATATTGCAGTTAAAAATGGTAACTATCCTCCTTTCTGCCTCAAATGGCAGTACAGTTAAATATGGTTTCACATAAAACCTACATATGTGTGACTATCAAACAGCTCATGCCCATTTAAAAATAAACCTCTATGGAGTCATCTACAAAATGCTCTAATTTCCTCCCAAATTCTCTAAAGGAAGAAAGAAATTTCCTTACTTTACCTGTCTTGTGTTTTTTGATCACAGAAGTTAAACATAAACAGGAGCTCTGATATTAAAACTACTAGTTGTGTTTAAGAAGAATTGATAGGCATGTAGGGTTCTTGTGGTAGGGGGGAAGTTAATTAGGGGGCTTTAGGGTGACCTACACACAGTCTAAGTTAGAAGGTGATTTCTCTCCGATGGATAAAAAAAAATCAATTCATCTTCTCAAGATGTGGATCAGTTGCTATGAGGTACTCAAAAAAAACAGCAGATTACAGTGAAATAAAAATTTAGCTAGGAAAAAACTCTAAGGATCTGCACTATGACGAAGTATGAAAAGGTTAAGTTCCACTTAATCTACAGGCATGTTAAGAACATGGACATAATGTTCAGCAGGACTTTGAGCAGTCTGAAAAAATAAACTCTCTTCACTGAGGCCGGACACTAAGACAAGTTGAAACATAACTCAGTAGTACAGCAGAGAAAGAAAAGGAATGGTACATTCCTTACAGGAAAAAAATGCATAATGCATTGCCAAGCCAGAAAGGATCTCTAAAATAGTAGGCAAGGAAAGTAATGATGTAGTCTATAAGAAATCACATCTGTTTACATGAGCAGTTAAAGAGAACCAATGAACAAAACTGAAAAAGAAAATACACCAAAAATAAACTTCTGGTTCCTTTACTGTGAGATACCATCTACAAAACAAGATAATGTGATTTCTGATGGCTTCCAGGGAAATAGGACGACCATCCTTCCAAAAGTTTATCAGATGTGACTCGTAGAGAAAGCAGAACAAAATTAAAGGGTCTGGAGGCTGTAATATTATACAACAGTAATTTTCATGTCAGGTATTATGAAAGTAAATAGGGACCATATTGAGAATAGATTATTTAATAATTCATAAACCAATGCCAGAAGTGCAAGTAATTAAGTGAGAATTTAGAAATGCTTGTTTATTACAGCAAGGGAATGCAATAGGACTACTGAAGCTGGTGCAAGCATTCAAGTAACTGGGAGTGTTGAAATACTCAATATTTTTTCTTGGAGGGAATGTGGAGGCAGACAAGTAAAGGCACTCTATATTATTATGTTTGAAGTGCAATCAGAACATCAAATGAAGAATATAGAGTACACCTGCATCTTTTTCTGGGAAATTAAATTTCACAGGGTTTAAATATGAGTTTAGAGAAAAAATATACTTAAATAATTTTTTTTCAAATTAAAATAAATTTAAACCCGCTAGAATACATAGTAAGGCTGCTTTACATTGGTGAATTTAATCTAGCCTAGGAAATAAGAATAGAACAAGATGGAAAGTCTCACGGTACCACAGAACTAAATAAATCAAAGCTTAGTAAAAGATAATTAATTTCTTTTGAAGGACACACTGTGCCACCCCCCTCAAACTCACTTCTATAATAATCCACATGTAGCAGAGACTGACCACTGAACCAAAAATTAGGGACTCAAGATGTGCCTATATTATTAGAGGTGGACAATGTATAGTAAATAATTCTTGCATACATACACATTTCAAACAGATTTATTACACTCAGGAAGAGCCCGTTTACTAAAAAAATTCTGAACAGAATTCATTGAGAGGGATAATTCAAACAAACGTGAATGATAATTAAATATTGCTTAAGAAAATGTTATCAGTATTAAAAGAGCTTTGATTTACAATTACATAAGGAAGCACCTTATGTAAAATCCTCCTTGATTAGGCAGAATGAAAGCAACCTACCATTTATACATTTGAAGTCTCTTAATCCATGACGGATAAAATATTTTTTTTATTCCAGCACTAACTAGGAAGGGTGTTACATGCATATTGCTAAAGTTAAGATAAATGAGCATTTCTACGGAATGAGTCATCTCATCAATAAATAGATGTCTAAAACAGGTGAGATGAATTGCACCCTGGAAGAACCTCTCTGCTTTCTCCATTAACTATAAATGGAGCTAGATGACTCTCAGATACAGACAGCTGAATTCCAGGTCTCAAAATCTAACCCCGTCTCAAAATCGTGTTCCAGTAGCACTGCCATCCACTGAAAGTTAGAAGCCCCAAAGATCCCTTACTTTAATAAAAAGTTCTCAGGACAAGGTCAGAGGGGTGAGCTGCCTTCCTGCATCACTCCTCAATCTGTCCACCCAGTGGCTGAGGGAGAACACACAGGGTCTTATTCCACTTCATGGCTGGCAGAGGAGGTTTGTTCAAACCATGGGTTTGCAAAAAACTTTAAAGTCCTTAAGTATTGGGATTTTTTTCTTTCAGAAAACCTGGACCAAGTTGGAAGTTTTGCCATGCACTCAGTCACTCTTCCAAAGCTACACCTCCTCACTAATGATTTAGTTGTATCACACTGAAGGGCCTATGCCAACATTTATAAAACCTCTGCATCCAGGAGTAAGTCTTGTTATCGACTGAAAACTATGAATACAAGCCTCGGTGGAAAACTAAAAAAGGAAGAAACATTCACGTAACGTAAAAATTGGATGACATTTTGATGAAAGAGAGATTACAGAACCTGTGAGGATAGATATCACAAGGAATTATCACATTATTTCAAAAGTCCTCCAAGATAGCAATCCATATTCCTCAGACTTACTAAATGTGGAAAGGTCAGCAACATCAAGCTCAGATTTAATTGTGTTCTATGTCGGAACCATGGGAATACTTGCCCCCCTGGCAACACACTAGGGTATTAGGGCTTTAGGCTTTTTAGGAGTACAGGGATAGGTTTGCTTAAAGTTTGAGAACACTTTAATGAAGCTTTTCATTAACTTATTTTCCACCGCTCCAAACATCTTTGTTTAGATCAACTTTGTAAAAAAAACCCAGCAGCTTAAACATCATGAGTCTCTATTTCTTCTTTCAGATGAAAAGCAGAAAAGAGACACCATTTCAAGGATCCAAGGCCACCACATTACAATGATAATGCTATTATAAATATACAATAAAATTTTACCATATGAGCCATGTTCCAGCCCCATTTTTCTTCTTTCTGAAAAAATCACATGAGAAGTTACCTTCTGTCTCTTCTGACTCAGAGAGGTTCTGCTACATTAGAGAATTAAATTGGATGCTAACTGGAGTGATATTACTGGGCAGAGACAAGCAATAAGGAGATTTTAAAAATGAATATTCCTCTTTCTCTCCCCTGTGTATCATCTACATTCAAAGAACTTTTTTTCACTTGCATATGTATATTAAAATTGAGCCATTCTTTTCTGTTTTCTTAAGACTGAAATTTTGTAACACATTGTACTAAGGATGGTAACTTTAATCCATTTGGAAACCAAAGTCAGAAGAAGATAAGCCGAAGACATATGACACTAAAATACTAATGCATTTCTTAGTTTTATGTATTGAAATTTCATACCCCTGGTTTTTTTTTTTCAAAATTAACTTTTTAGAGTCTTTGAAGTGGAAACAATTGCTCACTTATTAATTTTTTCCTGCCTCAGATGGTCACAAATATCATTCCTGTGATCACTGGGATTATTATCTGAGGAAACAATGGGTTTACAAACACAAATGGCCACCTTCTACACATGCAAGTTCTGCTGATCTGATGGTTTTATCAAAATGATTCAGCATTGCCTTGCTGTGAAGACACCATATAAGCTTTATTCATAATTTATATTTATTAATAATTCAGAATAGCAAAATAGTTTCACAAATATTTGTGAAGCAAAATTTTAATTTTTTTTTTTTCATTTCCTGTCTGTGGTATGCAGAAAATCATCAGCAACGCAGATCCAAAGAAGGGTTGTGAATCTGGCTATAATAGTTGGCATCAAGAGTCTGCACTCACACACCTGTACTGAAGATACTGTGGTGTTATGAAACCTTGAATGACTCAGACACTGTCAGCATTACAGGAAAATATACTTCTCCCTGCTTTCAAGCCCACAAGCCACAAGAAGGCTGAAATTCACAATCTTAGTTGTGGCAGTCATCACAATGTGAACATCTTCCCTTTGGATCTCCTTGAAGTTCTTTATATTTCAAAAAAAACAGACATACACAGGCTAGCTGAAAGACTACATAACTTATGGGGAAAAGATCATCCCCAAATACCAATCATGCTTTTATTTATAGAAAGGACTTCTGTAAATTCCATCTGTAAATCCCAAGTGATTTCCAAATCTGTTAACTTAGCTGTCACTACATTCAGATCTACATATCTTACATGACTTTGTAGAGTGAATTAAACATTCTAATAAGAATACTTGGTAAGTTCAATGTTATTGTCATTGGATGCTGCAAGAAAGTTCAAATGGCCAAAGCCAACGATTATTTTTCTTTTTGGAAAATTTATTATTTTCCAAAACTATAAACTTCTTACAAAGTGGTTACACACTACACCTGTAGGAGGAAGCAGCAGTCTTGCAGCAGCTGTATGGTGACTGTGGTTTTCATTGTTTTAGGAAACCCTGCTTGAGTCAGTAAATATTTCCTGAAGAAATTTCCTGATTTTACTGTTCTGTTTCCAAACAACAAAAAAACCCCTGAAACCAAAAAACCACCACCACCAAAAAAACCAACCAACCAAAAAAAACCAAACAAACAAAAAAAAAAAAAAGTCAGGTGATCCTGGAAAATGTCAGAAATGCATATAAAGTGGCTCACATTCAAAATTATTGGTATCTAAAATTTCAAAAATTTAGTTGCACTTGCATTTAGATTACCCACAAGCTCAGGAACAAAGGATAAACCTAAAAGTAAAGGTTGAAAATTCAAAACCAAGAAAAGACAAGGCATACAATTTCAACTACTTAAGTGTATTTTGAAAAGGTGCCATGTACTTGACACAATAGCCAACTGTGATTTCTAGGAAGCACACAAAATTGACCCTGTCTCTTATATGCAGCAGCAAGCTGAAGTTCAAGGCTTCTTCAAGGAGTGTGACAGAATGTTGCTAAAACATGATGGATGTTTAAATGACACACTCTGGCAAAAGGGGAGCTACAGTACCTCAAATCACCTGGGGAGAAGAAAGTTACAGACTAAACTACTATTTCTCCTTCTAATCTCTCTGCCTCTCACCTCTTTCCCCTAAAAACTGATAATGGCACTATCATCTACTACATCAGTGATTTTCCCAAATTCATCATGAGAGACATGATTGTCCTCTGCTAAAGGCTTTGGAGAGCAACCACATCTGTTAAAAAAACCAAACAAGCTCAAAATGAATCCATAATCACATTCCTCTTTGGAAAGCTCAAATTTAGATAAGCAAGGTAGTTAATAGCTCAGTTAACCCATTCCAGTTACCAATTCATATGTGTTACGTGAATTAAATTCAATTTTAAACCAAGTTAAATTCAGGGAAAGCAATAAACACTTCTGTTTCTATTAGAGTGTTTTCATCCTATTTTCTAGGACTACTAGATGATTAAACATAATTTTAGAATTTGGGGATTTTCCCTTGGTTCTCCAAGATCAAAAAAATACAGTAACTATATTAATATTTTTTTTTAATATTGAAGAAAAAACTTGCACATCATTTCCTGCAATGGTGTATGACTGTTATTTCACACTTTATTTACTCCAGAATCCTCAGAAGGACACCATATGGTGGTGATAATTTACTGTACTTGAGCGTCTCAGTTTGATTCACATACTTCCTCCACTGAGATTTCAATTGTTGGCTGAAGCTGTGCTGCAGTTACCTGTGAAAAGTCCTTCTAGAAAAGAGATTTTTCTCTGGCTCTTGTACATATCTTTTTGAACCCTTCAATGCCTTTGTTAATTGCTCTTTCTTTTCTTTGACAGACTTCTTTGTTCTGAGATTTTTTTCCTTATCACTTTTCCTGAAACTTCTTAAATGAAAATAATTTCTTGTATGTCTCATATAAAGTCCTTTCTAAATAAATTCTCTGCATTATTTTATATTATTCCCAATGGGATTCTGAATAGGTCTGGTGCTGCATCTTGGCCTTAAGTAGCCTTTTGGGATTTGCACTCATTCTTGCAGCAATGCAGTTAAAAAAAAAAACAAACATGGTGGCATCTTTTAATTTAATTGGTTTCTCTTTTCCTGTAGAATCCTCCAGAATCACATTCATAGAAGCTGTTTGGTTTAAGAAAGTAAAGCCAATTGTACCCATGACTGGAAAATCATACAAAAATGTAAGCATTCTATCAGTTCTGTCTGGGAGGAAGTCCTTATTTCAGTATGGAAACCAGAACGAAAAATCTTCTAGGTAAGAATTCCAGGTGAGAATTACTTAAAGTGTGCTATGCTGAAAATTAAGGAACCAGTTTCAATCTGTGTCTTTGGGCCATTTGTTGGCAGCTTCAAGTGGTAAGAATTATGTCTGTTTGTATGGACTGGTGGTCCTCTCCTTGACCATATGTCCTAAACTCTTTTTACTAGTGCTAACCTTTTCTTTTTAGCCTTATGGATTGTGTCTGGAATTCAAAGAACAGCTGGAATCAGACTTCTATATCCCCACAAAACCTAGCAACAATCTGGTGTGAAAACATGTTTGATACCTTCATAAGGACATAAAATGCTTTGTTATGTCCCTGTTAGGAAGGAGAATATACATGTACTATCGTTATGGGTTACACATTTGACCAATGGAATTGAATATCTCCCTCAAAATAACTTCTATCTATTAATGAGTTTTAAATATGCTCCATGCCATTTGTTATGTGTTTTGAACTGGTTTGAAGGATAATGCCCATTTAGCATTAAAAAACCCAAAACCAAATTGTAACATCAATTGCCTGTAAAATTAATCTCCCTCATTTAAACAAGAAAGAGACTTAGAAGCACATGGAATAGTCCCATAGTCCACACAAGCAAACTCTGTTCTGGCAAGAAGAAGCTGTACTAGACTGGGAGTTAGGAGAAAGACATTGATTTTGTTTAAATTTTGTCCTCTTTCTTTACATAACATTTCTGCTAAAGCTCTGCAGACATATTTGAATTTATATTTGTGTATACTGCAATCTAAATAATTCTTTAAATTTCTACCTATTTATTTGTTTCAATGCCAGGAAAAATTGGTGTATATTATCTAGGAGTGCAGGTGTTATTAGAGTATTTAGAAAACTGACCATTCATTACTGATTTGTGTGAATAAATGTTTAAATACCAATCCATTGACATGGAAACATATTTTCCTCCACATAACATGAACATATCAAAGTAAGGGAAGTATCAGCTACTACTGATATGTGGGTCTAAAAACATATATTAGAGAAAGGAGGACAGGAATCCTCCCTCTTTCTCTCCCTGCCCTGATTCCCTATTGTTACCAGATGACGTGATACTCTTAAGTATGATCCTAAAGGAGAGGAGAAATGGAGGAATAATGTGGTGCATCCTTTAGTTTTCAATCATTTCTCCAAACTGCTATTTAATAGATTCTAATAGATTAAGTTTCAGCTTTATAAGTTTTTTTTAAATATAAGATTAACCACATTAGTAGCACTGCAGGACTTCAGCTCAGCTCCTGCTTCCTTCCTGCAAGAGCTTGCCAATGACTGACACAGCAAAGGTATTTCACACATGATCCCAGATCTGCAACCCTCTGGAATACACTTTTTTGGTACCAGCTGCTCCATTAGTGGTTACACTTACATTGTTTTTCCATAAAACATGACTTATTATTACTGCTGAGAATATACCTTCTGCAGTACATATTTCCTTCAATGGCTCACAAAGAAGTATTTCTTTATCTATTCCACTATTGAAATAGGACCCAACAAATACCTGAGACACATCAGAAATATCTGTACTTTCAGATACTCCCAACATCCTACACTGCATGATTTTTTAAATATCTGTTTCTTACACTCTTCAGCAACTCTTCAATTCTATCCATCTTACAACAGTATTTGCTGACAAATGGACTTTGTCACCTCATTGTTTTCCATGCATCATTTCAGCTATTTTCACTGGAGCAATAAAAACAAGTATTGCCTCAAAAAATATGGGTGTTTTTGTATTTTCCTTCTAAGAAAGAAAATTCAGAATTTTCTTCTAAACATTTATCATTATGTTTAGCTATGTAAAGTATTGGACAAACTATCACATGACTTTACACACCACTTGAGGCTTGTTTTCATGTTCTGGATGCTTAAATTTTAAATGGCTTCCTAATCTCAATGGCTTCATTTACTGTCAGTAGCAAATGTCTCAAGGCATAATATACCTTTAGAGCAAGGTTTACTATTAGCAACAGCAGCATAATGGTCTTGGTAACTTGTTTGGGGTTTTTTTTTACTTCACTTTTTTTTCAGATCTGCTTGGCTCATCATATTTGTTATCCATTATGTGACTGATGAGGAGCTCATACTAGCAGGAGGAGAAATGCCAGCTCTGTCATTTTCTTCGTGTTCACGTCTACTGGCATTATCAGTATTATCTTCAATCTGCAGTTGCTCTGCAGGAATCTTTTTAAGCCCCTGGTCCATTTGGTAGTGTAGTGAAAACTACATAATATAATCCATAAATCCACTTAACTGGACACATGTAAACAGTAATACATGGAATAAGCTGAAAGTGAATGAATGAGTGAAGAAGCCACTCAACTCCCCAGTGCTGGGAAGTAGCCCCTCTCCCCTCAGGACACTTCAGGAACCCTATGTGACTATCTGACATACGGACTGGCTTAAATGCACCAATATCAATTGGTATACTAAATATTAGTAAAGCTTAATTTCTTCCTTATTTTTTAAGATAAAAAAAAATATAAATGGAAATGTGATAATTTTGTTCCTGCACCCAACCAGACCATCTTATACAACAATTGGTGTGCAGACACCCCTGTCTGGAGACCTTAGCCCTACTCTCTCTTTAGGTGGGCACAGTTCAGAGTTTGCCATCCTATATCTGGACTGCAGCATGGATTGAAGGCAAACTCTGGCCACTTGCAAAAAGATGTGCACTTCAAGATATATGCCTAGCAAATAAAAGACATATGGCTAAAGAGCCTAGAGTATTACTACAATAACTACACTCTTCCCCCAAAACTGAAGATAACCAATTCTATCCAGTTTTTCCACTAAAAGCAATTCCAAGATACAGTTCAAACTTCAGAGGAAAACCGTAAGATTGATTTGCAGTTTGGAAATAGACTGTACAGCAAGAGACTAAATGAGCTCTAAGATGGATTAAGACAGAACTGGATCTTGATGATAGTCTGTACATGATAAATTACCTACTTAAGGAGATTTTCTAACTTCAATCTCTAGCAGACAAAAATACATAAAATATAGTGACTGGAAGTTAAAGATTAAATAAGACATTTTTTTAATGTGTATCACTAACCACTAAGACAGTGACAAAGACGGGAGTGAATTTTTCAGCCTTCTGGTATTCTTGAGCATGAATACATGTGAAACAACAGAATTACACATCTATTAATTAGATTCTGTAGCATTTTCCCTTAGCAAACCAAGAAAAATCTACATTTTGACAAGATAAAACCAAACTTTCCTATTTTTAACTTTTCACTGGATCCAGTCTAACTCCCACCCCTCATTTATTTGTACTTTATTTGTACTAAATGTCTGCATTTTTGAAATTATAATAAATCCCTGTAGACAATAAAAATGGAAAATTCTTTGATATCAGCAGAAAGTAGTTATTTTTAACTGTGTAAGATCTACTGATTAAAAACACTTTGAATTTAAAAACACTGATGACTTTCATTCTCTGGCAGCAACTTGAGCAAAAAGGAATAACACGATGTACTGGGTCTGGCTGGAAAGAAGTTATCAACTCAGCTTTTTGTGCATTGCTGTGCTCTGCAGTGGTGGCTGAAACAGCACTGATAACCCACCAGGGTTTTGGCTATTGCTTGCAAAGAGTTAAGGATTTCTCTCTGTCTCCTATCCCCCAAAATCAGTAAACTTGGAATAGGTAAGATGTTGGGAAGGGACCCAGCCAGGACATCTGATCCAAACTGACTAAAAGGATATTCCCCACCATATGATGTCATAGCAACAGATCCTCAGGGGAAGATTTTAGTATTATACCACATAATGCTGCATTAAGATCTGGAACATACCAGGCTTTTTAAGGAAAAATACTAATATTTTAATGCCAAAAGGAAATTTGTCAGTTGGAATTCCTGCAAAATAGAGGGCACAATTCTTTAGTCAGAAACCACTGCATCAAAAGCATGTGATGGATGTTGGCAGAATCTTAGCCTTAATAAACAAAATCTTTTTTCAAAGTTCTCTTTGTCTTGGAGACAAGTAAGAACTTTTTTGGTTTTGGTGCAGACATATTCTTAAGACCTGGAATCTCAGGTCCCACAGAGTTCAGCATTTGCTTATCAAGTAATTCTATTTAGCTTTCTTCTTTTGACAGATAAAAGTTTGCAGCTAAGCCTAGCTACAGCTGAGATTGCTTTTCTTTCATTGCATCTCTGACTGAAATTCAAACATACACACTGTGTACAGCTGAAAAGATGTGCATTGTTTTTCCCTCCCTGTCTTTCATTCTTATGTTAAGTTTTACAGGAAAGAAGTCTTTCATTCTAATAACTGAAAACTAATGTGCATTCAGTTCTTGTCTACAGTTTTATTTTAAATTGGCATAGAATTTTGAACACAGATTCAAAGGATCTGGGAGCCTTGCTTAAGGTTGCTTTTTAGTAAATGCGAATCACTTACTTCATCAAGAATTACCACATCTGCTTGATATTCATCCAGCAGAAGGGATGTTTCCACAACAGAAATAAAAATCAATTTATTTTCAATTAACTGCTTTTTTCTTATGCAAATATGTTAAGCCTGTATTCAAGCCTCAGTATGTTCCATATTTCAGGATGCCTGATTACTTTCACTAAACTCTGATCAATAGCTGCCACAACACAGCAGTGTTCTTCTGCATTTTTCAGTAAGGAACTATAGACATTTGAGGCAGGTGTCCCTTCACCTGCTTTATTACTCCTGTAGCCTCTCTTGTTCCCATCACCCTGCACCCTGGGCTCTTGACCCCATCACCCATCATCTCACTCAGCCACAGATGATCATCTCCCTCTCCTGTGGTTAACACTACACGAAATGGATCCCAAACACAGAGCAATTCCTGTAAGCAAAGGGAACATTCTGGCCCAGAGGCATCAGTTATGCAGGCATGTCTTCAGTCACCTGAAAAATTGAAACTTTACATGGGTCACACTCTGTTAGCACAGTAAATATTTAAGAGGACCAATTCTGAATCTAGTAATCTGTTTTATCAAGATCATTCAGAATTAATCTTTATCTTTTTTTTGACTCAAAAATTTGCCTAAAGGTGTTGGTCAACAAAGTACAGGAATCTTGCCAGAGGAAGAAAGTCTCAATCAGAGGTAAATTTCAGAAAGTATTTTATATGGAAAGAACGAAACAAGTTATGCAAAGCATTTTAAGGACACAAAATTTAAGCTAAACAAGGAAGTCAAGGTAGGGGTATTTCATTAGTTTTGTATTTATAGAGCTGCACAAATTATAAGTAACTTTAACAGAAGTGAAAACTCAAAACAGCTAGCTTCCAGTTTGTTGAGAACTTCTTTTTTTCCTTCGCATTCATCCTAAAGTGTCCAGTATTCATACAAACAAAAGCATCTCTGAAACCGTTGGCGATGATATCGACCACAGAAAACTTCACATCATGGTTTTCATTTCACCAAGCTGGACAAATAAAGCAAAGCTGTTCTGAGGGAAAACCTCAGGACCAATTGCAGAAGAGTGACAAAAGTAACACAGAGCACTTGTCTGTTCCACCAGTGCAACAGCAAACACTTTTGCAATCATTAGACTTGACAGAGGCAAAACATGAGATTTTTTACTAGGCTGTAGGCAAATTGGTTTGCTAGTGCATCAGAACATCATAAAGCCTGAAATTAAACAAATAAAGCTAAAACTAAAATGAAGAAAATTACTGGAGAACAAAATAATAACTAAAGGGTACAGCGCAGTGTACCATAATCAAAAGGTAATTCTTATATTTCCCTCCTCCTCTTCTCCATGGAATATTGTTTCAATGTGATGCTGACAGCCCTGCAATCTCTGGTACTGTGAGGAATACAACTTTTCAGTACAGACAAAGATATCAGAGCTGGGAACTTCACAAGCAACACACTGCATGAGCATAGCAATTTGGATCCATTCTATCCTAAGAGTACTCTTATGAATTCGTACATGATTATCAGGACTGGATAGAAAACTATATTGTGAAAACCAAAATTTATATAATTTGTTGCATTTTGAAACAGATTCCACCCTCTTATACCTCTGGGATAGTGATTCTAGTGCTGACATAAATTGAAGTTTTACAGTCTTAGAGAAGAAGTCTTAAAAAGACAAGTGGACAATTCTTGATGAAGCTGGGCAGTCACAAAAACGACTTTAAGAAAATGAAAGGCTACACTTTTTAATTTATAAAGATGATACAGCTGGATTATGCACTCATTCAGTACAAAATTAGTATCTCATCTACCAAATCACTTCAGACAGATGAAGTAGTCTGATATAGAGCACACCTCTGCTACACGCAACCTCAAAAAGCAGAAGGAAAAAATTTTCAAGATGGAGACATGACAAGATTCAGAAGAGTTCAGCACAAAGCAAGGGAGGAAAGTGAGCCAAGTAAGATCTATGGAAAATATTCCTGTCTCTTTCTTAGTGACTGCAAATAAGCACTTTGTTGTGTCCATGCTTGAAGGCAAGAGGAACTATGGGGATGTATGGCCCTCTATTGAATAGGAAGGACATTTGTTTTATGGATGGATCCATGGTTCTGTAGGAAGCCATGGTTTCAGCAATCACTATGCAAAAGCACCACTTCTGATAACTGCAAAGCCAGAGCCTCTTGTTTCCCACACGCACACTTTGATGCATTTTTCTAAATGCTACTGTTTATTTACTTATTAGGAAAAGTAACTGCAGCCTGGGTATGCAATTGAGATGGCTTAACAGATTACCCTAGTCCTTGACACCTGTTTGTCCTGCCTGGAAAGTTGCACTTGATCACAGAGCATTATTAAAGAAGATTTGGTGTGCCTGTTAAGACCTGCTAATGCATATATTGTCTTGTCTGTCATGGTGAAGTTTGCATTTCTCTTAGCACTCCTATATAGACTGGGGATGTGAGAACAAATCCCAGAACGTGTGAGAACAGATCTCCATTATGTCTCCGCATGGCAAACAAAGGCACAGCAAAGCCACTCCTGCTCATGCTGCATTACTAACTGTGCATATCTAAGGAATGACTAGAACAGTCTCTGCAGAAGGAAGACCAACATCTGCTCACTTCTTATCCTCCAAACAGTGCCAGCTCAATGTCCATATACAGGCTGAACTTCAAAAGAAGTTTTGTAAGCGACATGTTCTGTACAACACTGTCTAATTCTGTTCTGTACTCCTCCTCCCTTTAGTAGATGTGTAATTTGCAGAATGAAGTACAGGAATTCACCACCCACCTTCCTCCCTCAGAGCACTGCAGAGCAAACATAAGCATTTCTTGCTACGTATCTGTTTAAGAGTACCTGGACATATTCCTCGTTTTCCACCTACACTGTATCCTTCTGGAATGGGTTATGCTCCAAAAGTACTTGGAGTTACTGCCAAAAAAATTAGCAGATGTCTGCCACTCTGATGATTAGGTCCCCATCCAGGCAGTGGGCTGATGTGAGTTTGAATTCACTTCAGAGGATTCAGAGAAAGGAACAGAAAAGAGAATTTCCACTTCATTGGCATGTTCTTGAATGAGAAACTAAAGCAAAAATATCACCTGCAGCAACAGCTTTCTGAGAGAAAGCACTGACCTCCATTCAGCCTTTGAAGTACAGACAGTAGCACTCTGGAATCCAGAAATTTTTTGGGGATGCAAATTCTGCATGTGTGGAAGTACATCCCTATAGCCCCAGAGGAAGCCTTTAACTTCCTAGAAAAATGGCAGCATTTGTAATATACAGAAATCTCAGTGTTGACTTTTGGTTACCCTTATTAGTTCATTGGTCTGTGTGTTGTCATCTCTGCCTCTGATTTTGGGAATGCACCCAAAAATTATTTATCCACTACCCCATCAGTTGTGTCAGGAGGAAGAACAACTAAACTCCACAGGTTTTGAAGATGATACACTTCTTACAGACCTAGGTTATGAACCTCTTGAAAGCTCCTTCACAGCAATTGCAAAGAGCTCTGGAGAAGAATCCAAGACAGTCACTGCAACAGTTTTAGTGAATTTTGCTCCTATTTAACATGTATGTGATTTAGCTTTTGACATTTACAGAAAGGGTTTATCTCAAGTTTGTTCTGACAGTATTGACTACAGTCAAAGTTTAGAAATGTGTATGCTGGAAGTTCTCATGCATTCATTCAGCCAGGTAATACTAATACAATGCACAAGTAGATGTCTGAGCTAGACTAAAAAAGAGGCATTTGGCAAAAATTAAAACAGCTTCAAGTGTATCTTCAGTATCATAACAGTACGATTATTATAATAAAACTTTCAATAATCAGAGTTTGATTAATTCTGTATTTTCTAACAAAAAGAAAAAATATATATTTCTTAAGTAAGTTCTCCATAAGGTGATGTAACACTGATTACGAAACTGAAAAATTTTCACTTGCAGAAGGAACTAACAATTCTGTTTGATTGGATCTAAAAAAGAACAAGGAAAGGAGGTTCTTGTTAAGAATGGGGTGTGTCTAAAATCCACAAGAATTTATCACTGAAAGAGACTGCCTGGTACAACCAAAGAGTTGATACATGGATTTAAAATATCCACACATAGGAAGTCACTTCATATGCTGTAGGCTGTAAAACATTTTACAGAACTAAAATTTAAATCTGCAATAAAATATTTAACGCTACAGCTATAATGATCCAAAAGATCATTTTAAGTTTAACAGAGAGTATTTGAAACCATCCTCAATGTCTTATGGTTCTGCATCAGCTGGAATCTATTTAATTAAAATCCTGGAGTAGCTGGAAACCTTACCACACGTAAAGCCTAACACACTTCATTTTCTGATTCCTTTTAACAAGATCACACAGAACAACCCTTGTGATGATCTGTTTCTTTTTCATAATGGGAATTTTTTTATTCCCTGTGTCATCTACAACTTTCACAAGTTTGTAAGTTGTTCTCCCTGAAGTAAATTAATACAATGAAAAAAATCCATCCCAGGGCTATTCCTTTAAAAGAAAAAGTCACTATCAACTTCTTTATTCTAAAAGTACTGCTGTTTGCTGGAGCCTTCCTTCTGGCTGTGCTTCTGAACTGACTTAGAACTCCCTGCACTCATCCCATCTTCCCTGTTCTGCCCAGGTCCTGCAGGGCACTGTATCAACCAAAATAAAATCCAGCCAAGCATTAAAATCCACTCTAATAGTTCTAAGAAATCAATTAGCTTACCATCTCTGACATAATTTTCCTTCAATAAAACTAAGTTGTGATTTGTTTTTCCTGCCCTCTGCCTCTCTTTTTATTATCTCCATGCAGACTTTGCTTTTCATGTGTCCCAAACAGACATGGCAGTCTGTGCAGCAGTCGATGGTCTTTGCTTTGTGATCCTCTGGCCACAAGGTCCAGGATAATGAAAAAATTCAGGAACCCTTTGAAGAACTTCAAAGTGCCTGCTACTGCCAGGAAAGGATGAGATAAGGAGAGCCATGCCAGCGTGGCCCCAAAATGCCCTAGCAAATTCTAACAAACATGACCAGATGCCCTTGAGCCAAGGTGCTGAGAGCCTCTTGCAGCCACCAATTACAGAGGGTCAAGAATCCTTTCAGCTGGTGCTCAGGAGAAGCCTCTGCAAGAGTAAAGCCCAGAATACAGCTCCTAGGGACAGACAAGCACAGAAGCTTGTGCAGCAGAGCACAAAAAAGAAGAACTGAGAGGTGGAAGAGAGAAAGAGGCACATGACTGTGTTCGAATCAGCATAAACACAAGTGTGGTATTAACACATAGGTTGCACAACAGCAGGAAAGATGAAAGGGAGAGAGACAGACAGACAGACTTCTTGGACACATTACAGATTCAATATCCCTGCAACCTAAGATGCAGTGGAGATTCAGGCTGTCCATGCCAAGTCAGTGATCTCTGGTACCAAGAGGAAAACTCCTGATTCACATGAAGGTCTACAAATGTGACAGATTCACTGCTCTCACAGTGGAATAGTGAATACTGAAGATGACCAAAATGTGCTTTCAAGTAAAGTATCTGGGTCCCCCAGACCTAATCTTAAATCACGCAAGACTACCAGGAAGAAATAATAGTAATGGGTGGCCCCTTGCTGTGGACAATAGAGGAACTCATCTGTGGACCTGATCTATGATCTAGGGAGGTTTGCTGCTTTCTGGGTACCTGGATCCAGGATAGTATTTAGAGGGTGCCAAAGCTTTCCTAACACTATTACTCCCTGCTGTCCTTCCATATGGGCACCAATAATGCTGCCTGGAGAGTACCAAAAGTGACTTCAAGCTCTATGGGAAGTGTCCAGGGGCATAGGGGCCCACGTGGTGTTGTCCTTACTCCTGCTGGTGAGAGAAAAGGTTGTGGGGAGGAGGCAGCCAGTAATACATATCCACAGCTGGTTGTGGAGCTGGTTGTGGTGAGAGGGTTTTGACTTCTACAAATATGGAACCCTGTTTGTGGGTCAAGATTTGCTTGGGAGAGACTCTCATTGAGTGAGACAAAATTATCTTTGCCAGCAGAATGGCTGACCTGGTAACGAGGCCCTTTAAACTAAGAATGACAGAGGAGAGAGAGTTACCAGAAGCACTAAGAGACAGTGGAGAGCAGAGAGGGTTGATAAGTAAAGGGCCTGGCATGACATGACCAAAAGGGATCACAAAATCAACAAAACAAAGCTTAAGCAGCTTAAGCAGGGCCGCCTCCAAAATGTAAGTAAGGATGTGCCTACAAGGCACCATTATGGAGAAATCTTCCAATTGTTTTGGGAAATCAGCATGTGGGGTTGCCCTCTGCACTGCCCATACATTAATGCTTGCAGCATGGAGAATAAATGTGGTGACTTAGGTATCAGTGAGCTGCTGCGGGGCTACCATTTTGTGGGGCACACAGATAAGGTGGGATGGATTGTGTAACTTGAGTGATGCAATGGGATACAGGCTCCTTTGGTAGTAGGGGAGGAAAATGAGGAGGTGGAGCTGCCCTTTATGAGGCAGAACAGCTGGACAATAAGGAGCTTTTCCTAGGGATGGATAGTGAGCCAAATGAGATCTTGTGGGCAAACAGTTACTGAGCACACCAATGTAGGTGATACCGTATTGCACCAATAATCAAACAATCATGGTGAGTGGGAGAAGTGCCTGAAGATAGAGGAAAGGAAATGTGAGGGAACTACAGGCCAGTCAACCTCACATCAGTCCTTGAGAAGGTGATGGAGCACATCATCTACCTAGACTTCAGCAAGATTCCCAACATTGTCCCATAAGATTCTCATAGAGTTAACAGAGCATGGACTGGACAAGTGGACAGAGAGACAAATTCAAAACTGGCCCAAATGGCTGCACCCTGTGGCATGAGGTCCAGGCAGAGCCCAGAAGGTAGGGTGTACCCCAGGGGTCAGTACTGGCTTCAGTCCTGTTCAATATCTTCATTAATGATTCAGATGATGCGGCAGAGGGTGCCCTCAACAAGGTTGCTGATGACAAGTAACTGGGATGAGGGACTGATACACACCAGGGTTGTACTGCCATGGGCTAACATGAGCCTCATGTTCAACAAGGAGAAGTGCAAAGTCCAGGGCTGGGCAGGAACAACAACCTGCAGCAATATATGCTGGATTGCCTAAGGGAAAGCACTATGGGCCCTTGTGGCAAATAAAGCTTATAATATTCTGGGCTGTATGAAAGAATGTCGCAGCATGTCAGGGGAGGTGATCTTTCTCTTCTGCTTAGCACTGCTGAGCTCATACATGGAGTGGCAGGTTCAGTTCTTGGCTTCTCAGTACGAGAGAAATGGACACACTGGAGAGAGACCAGAAAATTAAGGTGAAGAGGATGAAGAAAGGCTTCTTCCAGTGATGCCCAGTGACAAAATCAAAGAGCGTAAATTGAAACGTAGGAATTACCATCTGGACATCAGGAAACACTTTGCAACAGCGAGGATCACCAACCACTGGCACAAGTTTCCCCAGGGAGGCTGTGTAGTCTTCATCTGCAAGGGTACTAAAAGGCTACCTGTACACAGTCCTTTCTAACTACTATTTACAATTCTCACCTATAATAACCTCCTGTTCTGTAGCTGAATGTACACAGACCATTTCCTATGAAGAGGGACAAATCTGAGCTAAGGTTCTGTCCCTCTGATTTATCCCCATTTCCTATATCATAGTCTTATGACCTTGCCATAATCTCACGGCTTCTAAATATTTACCAGGACCCAGAAGAATCATACTAGATCTAGTACTTCAGCTTCCCTTTAATTAGTAAAAGTCACTTTCAGAGACTGCCTTTCTGTGAAGATCTTAATGTATCAACTTGAATAGGAAAGCATAGTTATAAGCCAGCAGAATAGAAGAATTCATTCTTCTCTGCAAGGCCAAGAAAACTGGAATTAAATTGTTCCTAAGATTTTGCTACAGAAATCAGCCGGGAATTGTGAATGAGGCAATATGAAAGAAGATCTCAGGCACATGACACTTTGAAAAAAAGCAAACATTAGGAAGAGATACTTTTAAGAGTTTTATAGTTAAACAATTACATTTATAATGTCTCAGTTTTCCTGCTCTCAATATCTTTTCTTCATGCTTTTTCCCATATTTTCCTTTTACTGCCTTCTGTGTCTCTCTAATATTCTGCCTTTCCTTTTTTTCTGATCAAAGTTGAAGGTAGAGCACTCCTTCTAGGATGAAATTGCTGTGTAATATTCAGAGCTCCGAGATTAAACATTTATGTTATTTGGTATATTTGAGGCTTCCAAGCTCATTCATGGACAAAAAGTAATGTTTTTCTTGCTGCCCTGAAACCTCTTGGCAATTGTGATGGAGAGTGGAAAGCTCTGCTCCTCTTTTTCATCCTTAGAAGCCAAACCTAAGAAGTTAAAAAGCATAATCACACCTTGAAGTCTACATGATACATACATACAGTCATCGAAAACTGGTGTCTCAAGCTTGTTTCCTAGCTGAAATTTGAAAGATCAACAGCTATCTCATTTTTTTAGCCACACAAAAACTCTCTCGTTGCCTCTGCTTATCCAGTTCATTCTTATCAGAACTGACCACTAACTCACATGCAAGTTTGCAGACTGCACAGTGACAAAGCAAGGCTGCAATAAATAAAACTCTAGATTAATAACACTTCTACCCTGCTTTCTCTAGAGTAACAGACATATACTATGTTAAGAAGACTTATTGTTAGCTGCTTTTCTTGGGAACAATTTTATTTTTTCCAGTATTACATTTTCTGGGATGAGGCTTGGAATTTAGAGACCCCAAATTCTTTAAAGTTAGGTAAAATAGACGCTGATGGCCTGCTGATTTTCACAGAAGTTGCATTATTAGTGTACAAAATGCAACATAATCTGAAGAAATCCTTAGTGTTCACCATGTCCCCCAGGAAAAAAATACCTTTTTGTCTATTTACAAGGTTTGTTTTTCTTAAGTTTTTGTCACTGACATATTTTGAAGGTATTGAACTCAATGAAGACTGTGACAGAGTCACAGGAGAGAACATTTTATCTTGATATTCTTAATGTATTTCATTATCATACTGCACACTTCTTCTGCCTTTTTGAAATGCCACCTACATTTATAAAATTACGTTACAAGTTCTCAATATTTCCATGAAGAAGCAGAGAAATCACATAAAGAGATGACTATTAAAAAGTAGGGAAAAACAAAGACTCACTTGAGATGAGCAGAATTTAACTTATTTTAAAAACAATCCCAGACAAGGTATTCAGTGGGAGGAAAATGTATATATTTTTTTTTTCATCTAGAAATATCATGAATATGCTATCAAATGCTAAGTTAAAGTGCAGTTTCAATGAACTTCAACATGAGATGATTGCAAAAAGAAGTCATTTAAGCCAGTCTACATCACAAAATAAGGAAGCCCTCTTAGTGTACCATTGCAATCAAATGCCAGCTTCCAGTTTGAAACATACTGTGAATAAAAAGGTATATAAATAAAACAAAATATTCATGAAATAACAGAAAAATACTGAAGCAAGATAAACCAGAATTCCTAATAAGCAAATAAAGCATTATCTGAAAACCAGTACATGAATATACATTTTTCTGTTTCCTAGTCATATTCTGTAGCCTTTATGTCTTCTTCAATACTGGTGGCATCCAAAACTTTTGACTTACTGATAGTTAAGTATAGCTTTATTCCCATGACTCTTCCCACTAAAGCATGAAAGACAGCAACCCACAAACCACAGGAATATTGCTTGGTTTGCCTAATTCAAAATACAATCCCAAACAGGTACTGCCGGGCAGCAGTAACCCTTGAGACACCAACCAATGCGTAAGTTTCAATCAGCTGAAAGCGCATCTGTGAATCAGAAACAGGACACAGTCAGGTCTTTTGTGAAAACTGTGTGTGTGCATCAGTGCTATGGTTTAGGAATGTTATTCTCCAATTTAGTGCTCCCAGTGAAACCATGAGCCTCATGCTCACACCCTCTTCCCCCTCCCCTGTGGTGGGATGGAGAGGAGAGTAAGAGGCACAAAAGGTGAAGATCATGGGATAAGAACAATTTACTGGAAACAGCAAAGAGATAAGAGAAGGAACTGTAACGGCAGCAATACTAATGACAGAGGGTACAAGAAAGATGTGAACAATTCATAACATAACAATTCCTGACTGCTCCCTCCACCACACTATGCAGAGCTGGAAGGGACCCCTTCTCCCTGGAAGAAACTCCCTTCCCCCAAATCCTAGCAATGAGATGAGGTGGTGGAGAATAACTTCTGGGTCCTGGAGATGTCCCCTCCTGGATACCGCAAAAACTAACCCTTCCTGCCCAGAACCAGAACAAACAGCTATAACTCTTCAGGGTTATGAAACACTAAAGCTAGACTGGCTTTGAGCAGCAGGTTGGACAAGAGACCTCCCAAGATCTCTTCCAACCTAAATTACCCTACAGTTATATACCACAGCAAACACTTGGAGCTGAAAGTCTTGAAATATTTTGTAACCTCATTTATAAATCTTTGCCCCAGAATTAACTTTTGAAACAGTCTTCTCCCAGAGGATGAAAACAGGGCAGCAATCCATAAAATCTAGGACACAGAAGCACAGTAGGTATGAATTTGTCCTAGTTAAGTAACAGAACTGATGAAGTGTGTACATTATTCTTATACCAAGTCAACTTACACAATTGAAATATTAACGCAATGGAAAGGATATTTATGGAGACCTGAAGAACTCACAAAGGATGCTAACAGTGTGCTCTTCTATTGGCAGCCATAAAATACAGGTCACTTGAAAAGTCATAATCCTTGAATCCATGTAATGCCAAGAAAGGCAGTCTCAAGCCACAACAGCAGTACAAGATGTATAGATATTGCCCATGTGTTCTAAGAACTGAAAGCACAGTGGCATAAAGTTCTCCATTCTATCTACCTACCCTTAATCTCTCTTTATGACCTGGAAAAGAAGAAAGATATAACATTTTTAATAAGGAATATAAGTTTTTTCACCAGGTAAAAGGAAAGTGGTGATAACCCAAAGCCTCAGCAGAAAGGATTCCTAAAGGAAACAGCTGAAATAGAAGCAGGAGATAGTCTGTGATCTTGGCCTTCAGAGATATACTGGAGTGAGACACATAAACTAAGCAATTGAGACAACTGCCTCATTACAAGGCAAAGTAAACCAAAAAGACAGCTTGATGACTTCAAGGGGCAGCTAACCTGCAGACAAGTTAGGTGAGCTTTAATTATTCAGGAGATAAAATCAAAGTACAAATTGCAGAGGGACAAGAGACAGTGATCTAGCTAAGGAAAAAAAGTCATCAGCCCAAAAATCCCTGAACTTAGACAGCAGGTAAAGATTTACAGTCAGGATTCCTGTTGACTAAACTACATGGGTATGAAGTCCCTATGCAAGAACAAGCATCTAATCCCCCATATGTTTAGGTGGAGGACCACTGGAGGGAATTTAGATAGATATCCAAACTGCTATAGATTAAAAAAAGAGAAAGAGGTCTGTCAAACTGATGCAGTTTGGGAGACGTGAGATGGAAAAATGAGAGAACTGCTCTGTCTCACTGTTAAGAGTAAAACCACCTGAGTTACTACACAGGCTTCTCCAAGGATTCCATTGATTGGTTTCTGCTTATTTCATTTTGCACAAGAATAAGAGAAGACATTCAGTTACTTTTGATCTAATGGCTTGTAATGCATTTTCATTATAGATAAGACCATTCATATCCCAAGCTCATTGGCATTTTACAATCAAAATAGATGTTTTAGATAATATTCAACTATTTTGTCACTTACAAAAAAAGTAAAGAAGAATAATTTTGCCTGATGTTCCTTTAGAGGCAAAATTATAGTTTCAGTTGAGCAGCACCTGAGGGTCACTAACAGGCCTTGATGGTCCTTCCTCTGGGAGCTCTACCCAGCCTTTAGTCCTGCATCTTCTGTCTCTGCCATGGACCTATCCAGCAGACACTAGACCTGACCCTGACTTGTGGATTGATTTGCCAGCTTGGCCTTGGACCTGCTTTATTGCCATGGACTTACTTGCCTGATGACCTGCACACTTTGCCAATCTTGGCCTCAATCCCTGGGTCTGCCCTCCTGTCTTGCAGAGGGACTGGGCTCTGCCCAGCCGTCGCATGCTCTTCTGCTCCACTGCTTGTGACTCCCATTCCTCACTGCTCCCAGAAAGCAATTTAATTAGTTCCTGCAGTTTTTCCTGTGCTTTCACTGTCTGTATTAAGAAGGGAAAAACTCTACATGGAGTTGAAAAAGGAAGAACCGAGCTCTAATCATTTTGAAGACACTGGACTCAACATGCTGTATAAAAATCACTGCAATTCAAGGAAGCTTTAACTGAATCTTGCACTACTTGAAAGCTGTAATGAATCACAGACAATTGGGTTTGCAGACACAGAAGGTTGTTGCTTACCTTTCAAGAGAAATGGAGAGGCTTTGAACTCCAGTGCAGCACTCTTGCAAACCCTTGAAAAATGCAGTTTTAGAACTTCTTAAGTGACCCTGAGAGACACAAAGTCCCTCCAGCTGTCCCAAAGGAAGACCAAGAATCTCTGTGTTGTGTTTGTTTAGTTTTATCATAAAAAACCCTATACAAAAAAAGTTCAACAATCTACCCTATTTGACTTTTTCCACTTCTAATCTTTCTCATTAAATCTTTCCAAGCGACCCAATATTTTTTACAGATTTCTCTGATCTAGTTCTTGAAAATTATACTAGACCTGATGTTCTAAATTCCACCTAATGACCACTAAGCAGAATTACTACTTTGTGCGTCTTAAATGTCAATATTGCATTACATTGGGATGGTGCAACAAGAGCTCTTTGCTTCTTTTCTACTTTTTACAGTAAATCCAGGAGTCTAAACATCCTGCCCGTTATTCAGTTTGTGTCTCATTGTAGTACTTGACATATCTTTCTCTGGAGATTTGCTGCCTACATAGCCATTTTGCACTTTTTTACTTAAATATTGTTTTTATTAAAACCTTTATCAATGTGCTAGTTTTGGCTGGGATAGAGTTAGTTTTTTTTCACAGTGTCCAGTATGGCGCTGTGTTTTGGATTTGTGCAGAACACAGGGTTGACAATATAGAGATGTTTTTGTTATTCCTGAGTAGGGCCTGCACAGAGTCAAGGCCTTTCTGCTTTCCATACTGCATCTCTGGCTAGGGGCTGGGAGGAGACACAGATGGGATAGGTGATCCAAACTGACAAGAGAGATATTCCAGACCGTATGATATCATACTCAGTATATAAAGTGGGGGAAGAAGAAGGAAGGGGGGGCAACATTTGGAATGATGGTGTTTATCTTCCTAAGTAAATGTTATGTGTGATGGAGCACTGCTCTCCTGAACATGGCTGAACACCTGCCTGTCTCTGGGATGTATTGTGGTGTGGTTTTATTTTCTTTATTTGGTATATTTTACTGCTTGATTTGTGGTTTTGAAATCCCTCTGTGTTTTTCTCCCCTCCACCTCGGTTAACTATCAGTCCTTCTGTTTGTTGCCTGGCCACTCCCTGCCAAGTTGTCAATCCCTCTTATTCCTACCCTTTTTCCCCAAAACCACCCGTGCTCCTTCTCTCCTTAGATGTCAATCCTTCTCCAAGCCTTGCCTCCAGAACCTTCCCTGTCAGTTTTGTATCCTTTAAAACCCCATTGGTTTACTTAAGCCTTTCCCCTCCCTTAAGACCCTCCCTTTTGTATTTCCCCGCCTTGTGTCTAACCCCCAGTTCTCCCGATTGGTTAAAAATTGTATCCTCCCCCAAGACCGCCCCTGTTTATAAGCTAGTGCCTGCGTTTAGTTCAGGGTCTTGGGACCTTGGAATCAGGGAGTTTATCATCAGATAAAGTTACTCCTGTTCTCGCCCCGAGACCCATGCTGCTGCCTCTTTGTTCATCTGCACTGAATCCCTGCAGGCAGCTGGAATTCTGTGGGGTCTGCCAGGGGGATCTGTCGCATCCCTGTTGTCGTTGTCACCAGGCCAGGGGCATATAGCCCCCACGCTGTGACAGGGAAATGATGAACTAATTCTTTGTTTTGCTTTGCTTGTGCACATGGCTTTTGCTTTTCCTATGAGTCTGTCTTTATCTCAGCTCCTGAGTTTTCCGGCTTTTGCCCTTCAGATTCTGTTCCCAAAGCTGCTAGCAGGGGAATGACCAAGCAGCTGTGTGGTGCTTGGTTGCTGCCTGAAGTCAAGCCAGTATCAATATCATTCTGAAACTCAGTCCTGTCCTCAGCAAAGTACTTGCAGCTTTTCCTGGGTAGGTATCAAATGCAATTTAATAAACATTCTTTCTATCACACTATCTAGAGAAAGCATTATCTCTTTCTAGAGAATACCATGTGACAGAATCTCATCCTTCGTGTTTGACTGTGTACCATTGATAACTACTCACTTAAATTACTTCCAAGACAGAGAAGGGTAAAATATACCATACTTTTTGGTGACTGTTTGCTTCAGCATTTGTTTTAAAAACAAATATTCTACTGACTTGATGTCAGTTAACTTCTGCTGCAGAAATATTGGTTAAAGACTAGATTGCTCTTTCAGTATCTTCACAAAAATTAAGGTTCCCCTACTTTTCTTTAGGAGCACTTTTAACATTTTATAAGTCATGAAATGTTGCAGATCACCTATCACACTTCCTTGAGACCTGTTACCTTGTAACAGAGGGAAATCAGATTTCTTTATGTGATCTATTCTTGACAAATCCTTTTTCACCATTGTTTAGCATTTTTGTATCTCCTCTGTGATTCCAAACAGATTATTTGCTGTAGCGTCTTTCCAGGAATCAAATTTAACCTGACTGTCCTATAATTCCCAGGGCCTTTGTGTGTTTACTGCTAAGACAGACACAAAGGTTTCTTCTCTCCCCCTACAATTCATTTACTTTTAATCCTTTAATTCTCAAATCTCATAAGGGAAGAGTCTAAGATTTCTTAAGTATTCCATAGTGAATTAATTGTGCCAGACAATTTGAAAATATCTGACTCATCTACGATGACTCTAACCTGTTCTTACCCCTCTTCCCCAATTTTAATTACGCTAGTCTTCAGCGCACAGTCAGCCTTTAATGAAATCAATGCTGAGGAAGAAAAAAATTTCCAACAACCAAAAACCAGGCATGTCTCTGTTAGTTTTACCTTTCTAATAATTAATGGGCCAACTCTTCTCCTTGTCTTCCTCTGACTCATTACATGTAAGATACTTTCTTTCACTCAGTTGTTAAAACAATGGTTAATGACATTTATTGCATATTTTTTTGCAATTTCTATGACCAGAATGTTGCTCAGGGTGAAACTTGAAAGATCTGTGGGGTGCATGGTGTGTGATCTTCTTAGTTCTAGGGCTTCAGACATTCTTGTCTCTGTAAGCTCCTCTGATATTTTCAGCCACAGACTTACCAGATTTTGTTCCTCAGCGCTCAGATTGATGCTTATAATAAATCAGAGCACAAAAGGAACATGGTGAAATTGGATTTATTCTCCTTTTTAAGGGAACCAGTGTCAGAATACAAGCCTCCCTCAAAAACATGTGTTTTTGCAAATCAAATAGTATAAAGGAACCTTTACACTGGGGTGCAATGATCTTGTGTGTGAAAAACAGACATGGATAAGAATGGGTAGCTTTCATTACAGACACTCCAATAAACCCCAGAAGGGAATTAAGCTTATTCAGTACAGCAAATGTGACCTACTAAGAGAAAGCCAAACAGGACTGAAACAGTGGGAGTTTTTCTTTTTTCTGAATTGCTATTAATAAACGAACTAACTGCTTAGAATTTGATATTAGTATCTCTCTGTGTGTTCTGTAAATTATGCAAATCTTACCTCAGAGAACCTTTGTACATCCTGGGTTAAAGTTCCTACTCTTTTCCAATGATAATGTTTGAGTAACTTCAAAATTGCTGGATTCACTGCATTATCAGATGGCACTGTCCGGAAGAAATAAGGATATTTTTTCTTATCAGCCAACTCTGGAGTTGTTGCTGCAAATGAAAGCTGGAAAAAATCAAAGAAAAAAAAAAGTCACCATAAGTCATCTGGCAGTCAGTAAAAAAGCTTTGCATTTCTCAGTGCAACAAGACACAATCTTTACATTGCTGTCATGTAGAGAAATTTCTTATTCATACAGCTTGAACATCCTACCAGCACCATTTACTTTTAAAGAGATTTTTGAAATATTTTAGCTCTATAAACCACCTGCTGAAAAATTAAACTAGGAAACCTTAAAAGTCAGTGAGGTAAAATCCTCTGTTTAAAATCATGCATCTTACACATTACACAGAGCAATAAGGCCTAAGGGAATAAATCTCTATGATGAATTCCCCATCAATTTATCTTCGTAAAAGTTGAGAATACCTCCAAGAGAATGTTATTTTCTCAAAGTCTTATATATCTTAAATTACTGGGCAAGTCTCTAGTAGTACTTCTTCCTGTCTTCATGTACCAAAACAGCTCCAGGTAACAGAAAACCAGAAAATCATTATGTTAGCCAAGGCTGAAACTCAGAAGTTTACTTGGGTCTCAGCTTTCTTCACTGAAGCAGGCCCCCTGTGGTTTGTGTTATAAAAGAGGATTCAATGGCTAAAACACTGGAATTTGTTCATGGTTAGAGAATGCTTATTGCAAAAGAAAAGAGGAAACCTTTTAAAACATACAAAACCAAACAGAAAACTTCATTGAATTCTTCTGCCCAAGTTAAGGGCAGCATGTTTTTGTGAATGTTTTTCAGATTGCATTTTGAAAAGAATGCCTGCACATTCACTTTCTGAAAACACTCCTATTCCAAAGATACTTCTGGTCATTCCCTCCAGTTCTTTTTAGGCTTCTAGAAATGTACTTCTTAAGCATTTTTTCAGCCAGGATTTTTGGTTGAGGTTTCTTAAAGTACTGTTTTAATGCAAATCGGTTTGAATGACACAAAATAAGCTCCCTGATGCAATTATTTAAATATTTTCAAAATCAATAGTCAGAAAATGTAGGTGAATTCAAGACTGTATATCAACCATAGCTTTACGTTTTCACTTTTTAAATAAAACATTCAATATATTTTGGTTAGATAGCCTTTTCTGAAATTCAGAGTAGATGAGTTTAATCTGAAAAACCACTTCCAAGTCTATTCTTCAAAAAGAATTAAAAAATATTTCTTATATTCTTATAGTCTCTATTTCTTTCTTACATTTTTATATTCTCTATTTCTTTCTTATAAAAATCGAGATTTAGTCTATCAGAAACAGGACTTACTCTCTGTCTGATCTTAGACTCAAAAAGAATTTATTGCATTGTTATAATGGCTTGAATGTAGTTTGTTTTCCTAATTAAAAGAAATCTAAACAACTTAAATTGTGCACAACCTGGACAGTTTACAGTATACCATTCAAAATAGAAGATCCTTTCTCTTCACTGGTCAGGAGATAATGAATAATGCAATTGTCATATAATTCTGAGGTAAACCATTTTTAATATAGCAACTGGACTTTCACTAGATTTCATGAAAAAAGTGCAATATTAGGTGCTATGATATATTGTCATCTTGATTTTCCAAAACCATTCCCATAAGGAAAGAAGAATGAACATCTGCCAGGCCGACCTAGTCAACTTTTCTATTTAGCCTGGTACGGCTGAACATCACCCACTCACTGCTCAGTGAAGGTGGAAATAAGGACCTGTACTGCTGACTGAAAAAGAGTGAAAATTTGACATTAGAAACCAACATGAAGAGGAATACCTCTCAGCAGCCCAGCTTCTTGCAGCCTGCTGACTGCAAAGAAATTGCTTTTCAAGTTATTATGGGTTTGGATCAAACATAATTGGATTGATCTTAAGAAAAAGAAGTGAAGAGCAATGCTGAATAACAGTAGTGGCAAGGAACATCAGCAACATTCACCTAGCTCAAATTGTTAAATTGAATGGAAAAATTTTCTGATCAGTAGTACAAAGGTCCTCTATGTGTGAGCTGTTTTTAGGGTGAAGATCCATGATATAAGCATGACAATTCAAAACCATCCTTTGTGATTTTTTAGTGACTTAAAGGCCTAAATTAGTATCCTAATTGCTCAAATTTCCTTGGAAACAAAGAAGCAAAACATTACCTCTCTTCATTGCTTACAGAAAGATGAAGTCTCATAAGAGATTTCTCAGCCACATGAGGTGAGATGAGACAAATCCAGGTTTAAGTGCAAAACTAATGACACCAAAATTACAAAAAAAAAATCCTTTTCATATTATTTTAAAATAAAGGTTTTGTTAAAAAACGGGAAAATTTAATGTTCAAACAATTCTCATATTGTAGATGTATTCAGAGGTCTTTCAAGCATCATATATATCATGGTTAGTCTTATTCTGCATCACTTTGACAACTAATAAGACCCTTGTAAGAGATGGAGAAATATCCTGAAAAATTTAAGTCATTAAAAATATTTAACTTTTCATAAAATTACCTCTGTAAGAGTTTGGGCCATGCAATGAACTTAACCCCAAAATCACCAGCACTCAATATTCTGTTTTGAGAGGTTCAAGGATGAAAAATGAAATAAAACCTCATTATGTTCTAAAAAGTGGTAATAAAAAGATCATGTTAAGAAATGAACTGACATTTTGGAAAAAGTATGTAAGATAGCACAGCTATATGGAAACATAAGGAAAATACTCATAAAACCCCCTTTTATTTAATGTGATAAAGTAAGTAAGATCACAACACAGTCCACCCACATACACATTAAGATTGTACACCCCTTTTTAACTGAGCATTTTTCCTCTGTATTTTAGGGCTAAATTTGTTTATTCATGGCTGATTTGAAACTTGCATATTGAAAGACTTGTAATAGTTTCTTAACTTCATTCTACAGGATTGAAAGCCATCATGCTTTTCGTTACAATAATTTATTTTGATAATTAAGTTGTTTAGCAAAGGCAATCATATTGTTCATAGAATTCTTTGCAAACTACAAAAGTTGTATTTTTCACATTATTCCATTTTCAAAGCATACATATTCATGCATTGCTCTGTAATTTTTTACAGGTGTTTATACTTGCCTCTCCATGTTCAGGAGGAGTGAGAGATAAACATTTATATTCAGGATTATAACTCAGCCATAAATACCTGTGGGAATCATGGTCATTCCTTCAAAGAAAATTATTTTACAGGACTGCTAAAAGGTGATGGCCAAAAGCCAAACTTAAGAAAGGATGAATGAAAGGAAAAAAAAGTTTTTTCAAGATGGTATAAAGCGGAAGACAGTGGACAGCTACTGGGTGATACATCATAACTGTGTGTGTCGTGTTTGTGCGTGTGCATACATAAACAGGCTCTCTGCATATGTGTATGCAGACGTGGATTTTAAAAAACTTACATATATTATATAAATACGTATCTCTTTGAATGCTGTCACAAAACCTTGCAACTACTTCCTAGCGTATCTCTGAGAAGTCTTTCTTTAGAATATGTGCTTCCAACTTGTGAGCAACCGGATCTGAACTTAAAATGAGTGTATGTAGGAAAACATAAGCTATGATTCAGATGGGAATTTCTGAAATGAAGCAGTATAAAACTTTGAAATGGGAAATAAGATAATATTTACCATTCAAGTAAGAGCTATAAAAATATTAACTACAGTACAACACAACTAAATAGACTAGGGTTATTGGATAGACTTTGGTGGACTGCTGAAAAACTGAAAAATATACAGAAAGATTTTATTACAGAAGTTTTTGGGATCAGGCATGTGTGTTGATGAATTAAATTTTCCCAAGAAAGATAATATTTTTTGAAAATGTTAATGCAGTTGAAATTCCACACATTTTCACGGAAAGTTTGTCATTAACACTGGATAGTGATGTGAAAGAAAAAGGATGCTGAAACAAAAATGTTGAAAGGAACAGTTCTGCAGCAGGGGAGTAAAAGGTAGCTTCAAACCACCATATTAAGTTTAAAGAGGGTGTTGTAGATTAAATGAGAAACATCAGTCTAAAGTTCTTTTAAATGCTTCTGTGTAAGGAAGTAATGCATTCAACTTAAAGTCAGTACAGAAGCAGGTATGATAAGATGATAAGCTCTACTGTTCATTTAAAAAAAATGGGATGCAGCACTAATGAAATCAATGGGAAATATTAAGAGTTATGTAAAAAAAAAAAAAAGTATGGATATTATTAGAAAGCTGAAACAAAATTAGGAAAGGAAACAATACTATATATCCCATATATGAGTCCAGAAGCTGGAAGGCTGAATGAAGCCACACTGCTCCCCCATGTACTGCAGAGAGAGAGGAAGGCACCAGAAATGGTAAGTAATCTTTTTCTGTTTACTTGTTTTACTATCGCTAGGAAGTATTTGTTTAATTTTTGTCACTGTAGTAGGGTACAGAAGTCTGGGAAAAATAAAAGAGCAGAATTATCCCTGGGTAAACAGTTGCCCTCACCTAAGGCAACAGGTTTATTAAGGAGCCATATTTAAATTGACTGTATCAGTTAAAGTATTCCAGTAACAGTAATCTTCTGGAAAGTTGTTGTAGATCCAAATGTGTAGACCTCAGCTGGGTCTGCCCCAAGCTGAAAGGAGCCAAGTGGATCTGGACAGAGCAGTCAAAAGCGGCAACGCCAGTGCCAGCCATAGCTGTGTGGAACCAAGTCCAGCATCCAAAGCAGCAGTGTGGCTCAACGTGGACAATCTAGCTTTTGGGGTTGTCCATTGTTTTCCTGTTCCCATCTCAGGGACAAGGAGAGCGCTGAGAGGAGCACCTGCCATCCTGTGACATGGTACTGTGCGTGGGAGCAGCCACCACTGTCTTTGTCCTGGCAGCCACACAGAACTGTGTCAAGGTGGTGCACACCTTTTTGTGTGTAAAGCACCTCCTCCTTTTATATACTTCTGTTATTAATATTGTTGCTGTTGCTGTGCATTTCTCAGTCCATTGCTGTTTGCTTTCAGTAAATTGTTATGTCAATGTATGGTCTCTGCCTTTGTCCCTCTCCTGCTGGAGAGGGTAGAAGGGAACGGAAGTGGCTATTTGGAGTTTTAATTTCTGCACACTGTGTTCATGGAGTATTGTATAATGGGTGGAAAAAGAAAAGGAGATAAAAGTGCCTTCAGGTAACAGGATAACTTCCCTGGAATAAAATATCATCTGCTAAGAGAACTGATTCACGTTTGCAAAATGGGGAAGTCAGCTTATTGAGCACCAGAGAGAATAGCTTAGTTTCCTAGGTTTCTGCACTAGGCTCATACAAGTATTTTATTAATGATTGATAGAAACTTAAATGTGCCCCTGTTGCTGCAAAACTAGTCCTGATGGAGAAGGTTTCATATATGGCAGATATTACCTTTGTTTCCCAAACATTTTCTAGAAAGCTAAATTATGCTGATAAATCAGCATTGCTAAACAGGATATAAACTGCTGATTCAACTGACTGGTGCTAACATTTATCATCATAACTAGAGATTGCATGTCATGTATGCTTAGATAGAAAGCAATATTTTCTGGAAAAAAAAGGAAAATGCAAATAATTCTTTCAAAGAAAAGGGCAGAACATGAGAAAGCTCCACAGAAAATACTCTTACAGTGGTACAGGACTGCGCATGCAGAATCTTGTAGTATGAAAATAACAAGGACAAAACTCAGGAAGATGATGATTTGCAGCAATGTGTACTTGTGACACCACACACGGCTCCTTTGTGTGCCTTGCCAGCTCTAATGCTCTGACAAGCCTGTGCCAACAATAATGATCCTCAAGTTCAAGCACGTGATGACTTGATGGTCCCAGGAGCTTAGAAGGACCAAAACGGAAACTAATGAATAATGAAGAGTTAAAAGATTTGCCTGCTGCCACTCTTGAGCATTAGATGATGTCACATAACCGATGAAACAATACATTCAGAGAAAGAGAACAGATTGAAGCATAACAAACTGCATTTTTAAAGGAATGGTAATTATAAAATATAAATATTTATGTTAAATGTTAATTCACAGTAACCTTACTATACAAGCTAACTTATCCAGATGTGCAGACTACCACTGAACTTGATCTTGCCTCTAGCGAAGTTATGAATAAATTTTAATATCATAACAGTACTTGAAATAAGAAAAAAAATATTCTAGAAGAATATTAAAGTGAACCTTAAATACATAATAGCCTGTATAATAAGAAAAGGGATATATTAGAGTGCCTTTGCCCACCTCAGAGCACAAAATATATTGTCTAATCAGCTTTGATGGATGACTTAGAGGAAAAGCATGTGGAAGTAACATTGCAAAAATGGTTACAAGCACCTATATATTTGAGAAATATGTCAATATAAGAAGGTAAGTGCAGCAATTTCATTGACAGTTGCTTGCACAGATCTTCAAAGCAGGGGAAAGCAAAACACAGCTATAAAGATCAAGAAACAAAGATACAGTTTCTTGACAATTTACCAGTAGTGCTGGTGATGAGTGTCTAGATAGAGGCAGCGAAGAAGCAGGTTCTGAGCTGGACCTAGAAATCATAGTGGCAATCTTCTCTCCTAGCTATGCCCTAATCCTGATCCCCACATGGCACAGGTGATAAGTTGACATAAAAAAGACATAAGTTAACTAAAGAAAAAAATATTAACAAGAAATTATGCTTTTTCAGCAGTGGTAAATAGTTACATTTTTTCCTGTCATATAATACTGTTAAATAATTACTTGAATGAAAGCTCCGGAGATTCCATCATTCAGAAGATTTTATGGGACTGGACAAACTTCATTGTTACAATAGCTAGAACTCATAATTAAAAAATGAGTAAAGACTTTCATTATGACAGCTGCAAGAGCAAAATAAAAGTCTGGGAGAATACCTATTATGTCTCACTAGCTGGTACATGGGCAGGATGCCTCATCCAAATGGGAATATGAAGATATGCATTGTATTAAACTCACTGGACAAGAATCGATCCCATTGATGAGCATTCCTTTCATCATCCATAACATATTACCCATGTGATTAAGGATACCGTTCCTTTTGAAATCAGATGTTTTGCCAAACACTGTTGCCCAATATCATCAGCTGTTACCTTCATTAATTCTGTGTCTGAAATTGCTTTCACTGACTGCCTTTTGGCACCTGGGAGTTTACAGAAAAAGCACTTCCAGCTGGTCCAAGGTTGGAAGGCACCTGCCTCAATGCTGATGGCATTCCAGTGAATTAATCTAATCACAGTAATACTGATACTCAGCTGCATTTTTCTCTGGAGACATTAGTTCAGTTCTGGCCACTGAACTAATCAATATTTAAAGGACAGAAACTGGTTTAGATAAAATCCAGATGATAAGCACTTCAGATGGTAGATAAGTGTCTACAGGTTGATGGAAAAGGAGCATTCAATCCTGTTTCCTTCTTGGGCAGCCCAAACTACTCACAACATAATTTGGTAAGACCTTGTAGATGCCTGAATGCAAGAAGTCTGACCAGACTATAAAGTTTGGGCTTTTGATGTTAAACTTTTTTAATTCCAAAATGTCTGTAGTTTAGGATGACGATTTAGGAACAGCGATTGAAGCTCTGGGGCGCCCAATGTAGGAACAATGAGGCCTGCTGGAGTGAGTCCAGAGGAGGACCACAAACACGATCAGGGGGCTGGAGTACCTCTCCCAAGAAAACAAGGCTAAGAGAATAGGGGCTGTTTAGCCTGGAGAAGGAAAGACTCTGGAACGACCTTGTAGCATTTTCCAGTACCTAAAAGGGACTACAAGAGGAGAGGGACTTTTTAAAGGACATGAAGTGATGGGACAGGGGGAATGGCTTTAAATTGAAAGAGATTAGGTATTAGTATTTTTTTTTTTGGTTTTTTTTTTTTTTTTTACTGTGAGGTTGGTAAGGCATTGGAACATGTTGCCCAGATAAGGTATGCATGTCCCGTCCCTCGAAATGTTCAAGTCCTGAATAAGGCTTGGAGCAAGATGATTTACTAGAAGATGTCCCTACCCATGGCAGGTGGGTTTGAAACTAGATGATCTTTAAGGTCCCTTCCAACTCAGGCCATTCTATGAATCCATTCTCAACTGACAGGTGCTTTTTTTGTCTTCAAGTCATGGAAAGGATAAACAGTAGCTGAAAATTGTAAGAGATCTGCTAAAAAAAAATTAAAAAAGGGACGGAAACAACCTAGACATTAATTAGCACTACTGCTTCACCTGCCTCTCAACACAGAATATTAACTTCCATGCATCTGTTCACACCAGAAAAAGCATACATTTATGAACTTTATAGGAAAAAAAAAAAGAATTCTTAGAACAACATTTCTAGTAAACAGGAAATAGGGTAGTTATTAGTGTTCAGAGTAAAATATAGTTACATATGAAATTCATGTCCAAGTAATGGGATCCATTTTAACTTCTAATAAATACTGCCTCACAAACCTATATGACATCAACCTTACTTCCAAGACATGCCAAGGAAGTATATCATAAAGTTATGGAAAATGTCCTTCATTCAGTGATCAACAGTGCAATCAGTAAAGTTAATAGAGACTTTAGGGTTCAGAGATTCAGAAGGTAGTCAGGTGAACAGGAGACAGAACCATCTCTAACAGATGACCACATCCGAAATTAAAGATTTATCATTAGGCTTAACTTGATTCTTTCATTATTAATGGAAAATAAACAATTGCCATCCTCTTTTCATTGCATATTTTTTCTGACCATTCATTTGAAAAGATCTGTTAGAGCCTAAAAAAATCATTAATTCCTTTTTCTACACTCTAGAAACTATTTTCAGATCTATATTAAACACAAATAATTTGCACCTAACACACGTTCTGCTTATTGCTACAGGTTGAACAGAGCATTGAAATTAAATGTCAGATCTACTGAAGTTGCTGCAAATTTGTTTCAATTTCCAAACAGAATAAGAGACAAAATCTTTTGAACATTTTCAAAAATGGAACCACATTGCAAAAGGGGGCTGTGTAATTTTGTCTGTCACACTCAGTTGCTTAGCATTTGGCTACTGGCCTGGATTATACCAGAATTCAGCTTCAAATCCCTGTTCTCCTTCAGTCACAGCATTATTGTTTATCCCAAACCAATTAAAGTTTCTTATGCTCATATTCTTGGTACCCAGTTTCCTTGTTACTTGTCTACAACAGATTATCCTCAAAATCTAGTGGAAACCAAACATAAAATATTTCACCTTTGATAAAACCGGCTATATTGCCAAATTCCATTTAAAAAAATATCTTTCGAGACCTATTCACAACAGCGTGTTCCTGGCTGGCTGCCCAAAACTATTATCATTCTATTAGTATTGTTTGTTTGTCAGATTTCATCCAGCTAACACAAGCTAAAACTACAGCTGTTCTGTCTACATTTGGTCTCTAAATATCTGTTTTATTATTTTTTCTTCTGCCTCTAAATGATGAAAAGAGGGGGAAAAAATCTCTCCAGTATAAAGGTACCTTAGATGTGCAATATTGTTCTTGGGAGAATATGAACCCTTCACTCTACTGGAAACAGAGAGCAGGCCATGGTGAGCTTTAAGGTGAAAACTTCCCAGTTCTTCTGAGGAATGGACACTCCATTACAGTCCCAATTCAGTTCTTTACGTCTTTTATTTCTTTTACTGGAATACAACATCTTAAGAAATAAGGCACATCATATTAGCTCAAGATTTACTGAAATGTTTACAAAAATACTTTTCTTTCACAGTCCTAAGCTGTGAATTAATGGTTTGCTTATTTCTTCATTCTCTGGTTTCAAACCCAAGCAAGAAATCCCAGATTTTTCAGGCTAAAACAGGTGACAGGCTCACTATGCAATGTAATAATACACAAAGACACCGTTTATTCTACATGGAACAGCATAGCTCAAAAATGACTTATCAGGTCCTGGGAGCAATACCTCATCATTAATTCTGTACTCAGCTGGGGCTAATTTGTATTTTCTTTCAGCTCTGTAACTTTTCTGGTATCTCAGCATGCTGCAGTTACACCCCACCAGAAGTGCTTAGAGAGTATTCTGACACCAGTCACCTGGAACTGTACCCTTAATAGTGGATAAGAAGGGCTATGCTACAGAAATCAGGGGCTTGCTGGAGGAGAGATGTGGAAAAAAAAATGGGTAAAAAATCAGGGAGCTTTTTTTGCCAACAGACATTGCCAGCAAAATAAATTCTGCTTGCCCACCAACAAGGGTAACTTGGATTACATTGCCACTAAAAACCTTCAGCAGAAATGTCAATCACAATTATGATTATAATATATATTTGGCATTAAAATGTCAAATGTGTCGTTGATCCTTCTCTCAGAAATAACCAAGATCATGCATATTTTATGCATATTTTCTTAATCTGCGGTCAGCACAGATTTTAACAAGATGCTCTGGATGGGAATGTACATGTACAAAACCTTTCAGCAATACATGCAGCGAGGAAGTGCTCATGCATATATATTCAGACAGCCTAAATCACAAAACTGTCAACTTAAAGATGCATTCTGTGTTTTTTAATCTGTAAGAGGTTGCAAAAAAAGAATCTAATGAGGCATTTTAATCTAGTTTTATGGAAGAAAAAAATGTCAGATGGTCTTGGTTCAAGTACAGTTACAAAATAAAACCCCCTCTCGTATGTCACTGAGGAAGTGGAAGAAGCCATGAATGTTTCCTTCCAGTGCTGATGGCTGCAGGACATAACCTAATTGTTGCCCGAGGAACGCTCAATGTGTTTTTCTCCATACCTATGCCTTGCAGGTCACTTCAGCAGTTACTATTAATTTAATAAGTGTTTCTTTATGCCTGCATTTGATTTTAAGTACAGTACTTGCCCCTGGTCTTTGAATGCATGCTGGGTACAAAGCATTAAGATTATCTACACCATTTAAGATTATGCACACTTCAATTAGATCTCTCAGCCATTTTTCCTTAGCTGCTGCCATCGCCCTAGTTCCTGCAGGCTGAAAGCTGAATGTTTTCTCTAGACCTCATTATCTTTTTTGTCACTTACTCCATAAAACTGTTCACTACGATCCCATCTATTCCTGAAAATAGTCCTTATCAACCTGCTCTTCATGACAATATTTTCCATAACTTACCTCCCTCCAGGTGAGACAGAAACAGAACTAAATCACTCCATATCCATATGCAGCACTAAAGTCAATGTAGCCTTAATTTTTCACATGCACGGAATAGCTTTGTGCTCAGTCTTTCTCACTGAGCCAGGAAAGTGCTTGAGAATATAGTTTAATTTTAAATATTTCAATAGTTTTATTGATTTGCAAGAAGGAACTCATATATGAAAAGTCAGACGTGCATTAGACTGTGGTACTGCTTATTAGTTTTAGAAGCTGCTTTAAGTATCATCTCTCCTAATTCAATCTCATGTATTTCATTATTTATTACTCACTTCTATGTGCAGTGAATAAGTTGTGATTTTTGAAGTCGCTTGCCTCTTCTCAGCTCTCTTGTGACACAGTGTTTTCTGAATTGCCATTTATTTTTATACAACATTTCTGACCAATTTGTTAATATTTGTGTGGGGAGGTTTCTTTATTTTGTTGGGTTTTTTACCACACACCTTATGGCTTTGTCAACTTAGTCTCAACAGACTGACTTGGGCTTTTGTTATTTTGGGTAGTATAGAGTTATTTTGGTCTTTTTCAAGCACTGGTCTTGGACATATTCCTGATAAATGTGAACTTGTCTGCTATTTTTACTGACTCTGCATGGGACAAATGCATGATGGTGCAGACAGCAAGGAAAATAAAAAGCATCTGTGACAGATGACCAGAGCAATTCCAGTTAATATTTACCTGGTGATTCAGATTAAATTGGTGATCTGTATTGCTTTTCCTGAGGAATTATGCTTTATTTCATGCTAATACAGTTTCACTATGAATTTTGAAGTACCTCTTGCAGTTAAAATGCCAGCTTTATAAAATATACCTATCTATCTATATATATTAAGAGATGCACTTAACAACCAATGCACTGTGCATCTGGGTGAAAAACAAAAGATTTGTTATATTAACTGTCTTTTTTACAAGCAGGCTATTCAGACATTCTCTGAAGTTGAACAGTTAAGTTTCTTAAATCAACACCAAATTTAGTTTTCACCCCTTTAAATACAACTACTAAAGAGAACTACACCTTTGAGACAACTCTTGTTATATCTTTACAATTACCCAATAAGAAAAGAGAAGTTAAACCACAAGTGACAGACTACCTCTGACAGAGCTCTAGTAAAAATGAAGATACTTTTCCTAATATGCATATGGTGCCTTTGCAGCTAGTTCACAGAAACCACTAGAAATGAAAAGAGCATTCTTTTTGTTTGTTTGTTTCTTAATTTGTTTAGCATTAGATTCATCCAGTTTGCTATTTATCAGTTACTGGATTTGACAGCTTTTTTTTCCACATACCAATAGTTTACTTAATTTCCAGCTTCCTGGACTCCTGATTTTCCCCTTATGGAGAAATTCAGGTTACTCTGAACAGAAAAGCATGTCCCAGAGCACAGATAAGGAAAGATCGGAAGGCAGTCAGCTTGAATACAACCTCTTGACCCATTCCAAAACAAAGTTCTGTAGATAAAAAGCAGGGAGGAAACCCTGTGAGGAATTCCAACAGCAAGGACTGCAAAAGACACCATGAGAGAGATGGACAAGTGAATACAGGAGAGGTGCTGTTCACTGCACAGAAACACACACTTTAGGGGAAAAATAACCAAACAAGAAAGGAAGGAAGAAAGAAAAGAAGGAAGGAAAGAGGAAAAAAAAGAGAGAAAGAGAGGAATGAAGGGAGGGAGGGAGGGAGGGAGGGAGGGAGGGAGGGAGGGAGGGAGGGAGGGAGGAAGGAAGGAAGGAAGGAAGGAAGGAAGGAAGGAAGGAAGGAAGGAAGGAAGGAAGGAAGGAAGGAAGGAAGGAAGGAAGGAAGGAAGGAAGGAAGGAAGGAAGGAAGGAAGGAAGGAAGGAAGGAAGGAAGGAAGGAAGGAAGGAAGGAAGGAAGGAAGGAAGGAAGGAAGGAAGGAAGGAAGGAAGGAAGGAAGGTGAACAGTCAGAACATGGATAGACAGCATGGACAAATAAAGTGAAGAAAAGAAATCTTGGCCTTATTTTTATAAACTACTGAAAGGTTGGCTTTGTGCCTACTTGGGCTGATATATTCAAACACAAGCATCTGGCCATGCACAGTTACGTGTCCAGGTGTTCAATGAATGCACTTCAGAGGCCTTAAACCTGTGCCACATGGACATCACAGACTGAAAGCAGAGGATAGCATATGCTTTCCAATATTTTTTTAAGTTTATGTGAGAAATTTTATGTCCCAGTATATTTGAAAAAGTACAAAACTTCAAATTTCATGTGATTTATATTAGTATGTCATAACTTATATTGACTTGCCTAGGGTAAACCTTGGGATGAATCACTCCCTAGAAGCATCTGCTGCTAACTGCTGTAGGCACCAGTGGGAGACTACAGTGACTGTATCAGATGCAGCCACCTACATTGCACTTGGTCAAATGAATCCCACAAAAATTACCAGACCTGTGTAGATATTAAAGCATGTGAGGAAACAGCGAGCCACCTAGAAGACACTTTGGCCTCCTAATCCCTGAGGATTTTAAGGTATTTGATCTCTTCGAAAGGTTAAACTAAATGGTTGGCAAATCTGACAGCGCCTTAATTCTTCAGAAATCATAGTAAAGGAAAATACAGATATCACAAAATTTTTAAGTGGTTCCATATTTTCACTGTAATTTTCTTACCATATTGCTAAGACTTTAGATAACTGAATTTTCACTGCAATTTCTCTCAACCTTAAAAGTACTTGGAGATTCCAGTCAGGTGTTTCAAAACAGTCTAAACCTTGTCCTTACCACTTATTTCATCATAGCATAATACTTCCACTTGTACATAAACTATAAAGCAACTGATGGGGAAGCTGCTTACTTTGTTAAGTAAGAGCTGCCATTTGAGCCAGTGATTTTTTTGTAGTGCTATTAAGCATGTAATGCCATCACAGGCCATACCAATATAACCTCCCTCTATGACCAACAATCATATTTTAAATTAATAAATCAAAGAGAAGGTGCAGCAACTTTAACCTGACCCTTTCTACACTAAATTACAAGGTTTTGCAGAAGCAGTGGGGTTAAATTGAGAGGAAAAGGACACTGGAGAGACACTGCACACAAATCTGGTGATTTTTGGTTTAATGAGTCAGAAACCATCTCCCATGACAGCCAGCTAAACCTGCAAGAGAGGCAGATAGGTAGAAGGTTTTCTCACTATTCTTTGCACAAAATGGTGCACCAGAGCTGTGAAGTTTGCCTGGTTATAATAAGAGCCACCAAAAAGTCAACCAAAGAAGCAAAACAAAGCCTCAAAAATACAAGATCTGGAAGTGTTTTGAATTATTTGATCAAGGAAAAAAATATGGAAATATGCTTTCAATCCCTAAACTGAATATTAAGTTGTTAGGATGTCATTCAAATTGTAGCTGTCTCAAGTCCTTTTGTGCTAGATGGCTACATTCAAGTTACTGGTCAAATAAAAATGGAATGTCTTAGTGCTGATGGAAAGGAATTTTTTGTATTCACATAGACTTTACAATAACTCAGAAATTTTAATACCATTACTTACTGATATTATTGAGATCTCATAAGCTATACATAAAGATAAATGCACAATCTTCCTGTGATTATAGCCTCTATCTCTCACTGCCAATAAAATCATGCATTTATTGAAGTTCTGAGCCTGCAGGCCTCAGGTCAGTGTAGCTGCTGGAAGTGAGTGAGTTAGGAAGTAGCAGGGAAGGGCAACATCTCCAAAAGGAATATTACAGCTTCTGGGTATTTATGTTTTCTGGGTGCTTCTTTTGGAAGGGTACAGTTCAGAAACTTCACAATAGTTTTCAGAGTGAGAGGCCACTTCAATTTTTTGGGGAAGAGACTAGAAACAGATGTGCACCCTGTCTCCTCCATATGTCCTCCTACCCCTCCCTTTTCTCCTGCAGTACACAATATATTCCTCCTACTTGACATTTGAAATTCAAAGGCACAAAATAGCCATTCCTCTATCTATGGCATGACCTCAACTCACCTCCTCCTGTTCTGCTCAAAAGAGGCAAGAACCAGAAGTTCCTCCCTGGAGAAGATGGGATACAAAGGTGAGAGTAGAACAAACAGCCCAGCAACTCAAAGGGCTGGAGAAAGTGGTGCCTGCCCTGGCTTATCTGTTCCTTGCCTCCCTCTGCAGCAATCCCTCTTTCCCCAGCCCCCACCTCACCACTGATCAGAGAAGGAGCAGGACATATGTCCCTGTGTTTTGAGAGGAGGCAGGCATCTCTTCCCTCATGGCTAACCTGGTGTTAACAGAGGCTCAAGCTGCTGCTGCAGGGCACAACGGGGATTTGTAATGAGAGCCTCTTATGAGTGTGTGAGCCACAATTTCTAGGCATTCTTGGGAAGATTCTGAGTCTTTTCTTCAGGCTAAACAATCACAATTCTCTCAGGGTCTCCTCATATGATAGATGCCCAAGTACCTTCATCTTTGTAGAGGTTTTTCTAGACTTACTCCAGTATGTCAATGTCTCCCTTGTTTAGGGAAGCCCACTGTGGACAGACCACTGCAGATGTGCTCCAGTCAGGGCTGAGCAGTCAAGAAGACTCACTTACCTCTCCTGATCTAGTGGTAATGCTTTCCCTGGTGCAATCTGGCTTCTCCTGGCTGCCTACATTCCAAAGGTACTTTGCTGGCTCATGTTCCACTAGGTGTTCACCAGGATCCCCAGGGCCTTTATGGGAATGTGGTTTTCCAGCCAAACACCACCCAGCCTATACAGGTGAGTACCTGGGGTTTCTTCCTCCCCAAGGGGAGGACTTGGCATTTGCCTTTGCTTGGATTTAAAAGAGTCTTGCTGGCCAAGATCTCCAACCTTCTGACATGCCATGAATGGCAGCACAACCCAGTGGTACATCTGGTGTATCAACAATTCATCCTGTTTTTTCACATCTGCAAATCTGATGAAGGTCTACTGTACTCCATCATCCACATGATTACTGAAGATATTACAGTTATTGGCCCCATTATCATCCTCTGTGGTCTAAATACAAAACAATATATTTTTAAGGCTTACATGCACACTTGTTTGTCATCTTCTCAAAATATTCTTGATTAAAAAAATTAAAACTGAAAAATGTCACCAGTGAAATAAAACAGTCATAAAGATGCCTTTCAAGAATGACTAAGGTGCAGTTGCAAGTTAAAACTGTAAGACAGAAAATGTAGGGTATATACCTCTATTTTCTTCTCTAACAACAAACTGATAGTAGAGGAAACATATTATTCCATCAGAATGATGCCCCCCTACTATTCACACAGAATTATACGGAAGATATCTTCACTTAATCCAAACTAACCATGTGCAAACTCATCCTTTGCACTGTTTCTGTATATGCAGTTACTGGTTCAGATAGCCAGCTTACTGTCTCATTATTTAAATGTCTGTCATTGAAAAAACAGTGTTACTTGAGTCACATAATTCCAACACATGATTTCACAAAATCCTACAAATGCAGCTCTCTCATTGCTTCTGCACTCAGAAGCTGCCATGCATCTAAGAGCTGCGGATAAGAGAGTAGCTTTAGATTTCACTTAAGATAATCAGCCATAAATTTGTTATCGCTTCACTCCTCTTCACGAAGGCTTGAGAGCTGACAGTCTGAGGAGATGAATGGGAGAAATCCACACAACATTCAAATTTGTTCATTCAAATTAATTCAATCAAGTTATTCTCAAAGGAAGGCAAACACCTACGCGGGGATCCACTTTGCCCGAGATATATGCTCCAGCTTGAAAAAGCTCAGCATATCAGAGCAATGGCCATACCAGGTCAAAGCAAAGATACACACTGTTGCTTCCTTCATCTCTGTGTCTGCTCTCTCCTAGGTCTCTGTGCTCTTAGAAACCTGCTCTCAGCCACTGCTAGAGGTATTTGCAAACTCCCAGCCTCCAGAAACTTGCAGGTCGTGAATTTATTTGGATATTTCTCTTGCCTTTGGATTTAATATTCCTCACACCGTTTATTTTTCCTGACCATAAATTTCACCCGTCTACTTCAGCTATTATTTAATCCACAGCAGAGATGCACAGATTAAGCACAGTTTACTTAATTTACTCAGGTCTTTACACAGTTTACTCAGGTCTTCAACTTGATTTTGAATCTGTTGCTTTCATGCTTCATTGTATGCTGCATAGTTCTTAGAAAACAGAGTGAATAAACTACTGCTTTAGTTAAAGTTCACAGGAGCTCATGACCAGCACCATTTTAACTGCCTGAGCAATACAGAGTACTTGTTATCTTGCTCTGTGTATTTGATAAGAAGGTCACGATTGCAAGATATGTGTACAGCTGCTTAGCAGCCCAAAGATTAGTAAGACAGTTTTGGCAGAGATGGTGGAAATATTCCTTCTACTAACAAAAAGGTAGATGTTCATGGCTAAATACTGGGTATTAAATGGTTACAATACTAGATTAATTATTAATTTTGTGGATCCCATTGCCAATGCTAGAGGTGTTTTAATTACTGGAGATAGTTTAGTGGTGAACTTGGAGGTGCTGGGATAACAGCTGACTTGAAGAAGAGGTCTTTTCCAACCTTAACAATTCTATGATTCTATGAAATGCATGCCTTAGGACACCTGTGCAGCAGCATGACATTTAAAATACTGTAGGACAACTGGCCTATCCACTGACCTTTTTTATGCACACAGATTGAAGTCTTTAAAGGCTTATGATTCATTACTAGTTCTTCCTATACCCACTGCAGCTTCCCAAAGAGACAACAAGCAGAGGGTGAAACTTGCTGGCACAGTGAGACAACTCTGGCAATTCTTAGTTGAAGCTAAATGTCTAGTCTTTAGGCAGCTTTCAATTATAATGAGATAGGAAATAGCATGGAATTGCTCCCAGGATTAGAATTTTATAAGTGGTTCTGTAAAAGTCTGTCCCCACCCTCTGGCAATAAATAAAGAATATGGCCATGCTCAGAATCCAGCCCCCTTCTTTCTTGAAAATGCAAGGACAGCTGTAAACTATATTTAAAAAAAATTCTCATAAGGAAGCTTACCAGCAAAACTAACTATACGGACATTCTAAAATTCCTCAGGTTTCATCTTGGCAATTAGATTTCACCAGAGCCAAGCAGAAATGGACAAAAGAGAAGATGCTGTGACTCCTGCATTTCAGGATGTGTGGCTGTTGCATTTATTGCTGGGAAGCCAGCAATGCTTGCAGCCCTCAGGAGCCCTTCCGTTCAGCATCCCTGGTTCCTAAAAGCTCTGTCAGGCACCTGGCAATGCTTGCAGCTGACATTAACCACTGACTTTGGGGTTCACAGCTGTTACAAGCACTTTCAGAAACTTGGTGATAAGAATTTATTTCACTTAGCAACAAACGTTGGCATATTAGGTGTTGCTTGTAATTTCTAAGGAGCTTTTGCCAATGCTATTAGCTTCCACAGTCAGCTGGGGCTATAGTAACAGGAGACTTAAGAACTTTTAGGACCATTTCTAACAGTGGTGCCTAACCACAAAGAGTACCTTTGGCTGCACTCACTGTGCATACAAACATTCCAAACATGTTGGCAAAATTCCTAATAATAACCAAGTGCCTGATACTACCTACAGCTGTGGAAGCATTAGTCAGAACTTGAAAACGCCACTGCAATGTCAACAACGTGTACACAGTTTAACAAGTTGTTCTTACAATACGAGGAGATATTCTGCCAGAGCTCTGTGCTGCAGCTAAGTCCCCCAGCAGGGTATTAGCTCAGGCTCAGCACCATGTGAATCAAGTCACACAAATTTTGAGCAACGTGAAAATATTGAAAGCTACACTGCAGTGAACACAGGAGGCTGAGAACACAAAGGCTCTGCTTCTGAATGCTGGAAAATACATTTAATGCAGCAAAGAGACCGAGTAGGACATTTTAATTCAGACATCATTGTCATTAGTTGTGAAGATATCTGTTGTGGGTTGTTTAATAAATCTAAATTAAAAATAAAAAGCAGAATGCTCTGAAGTCTTATAAACATGTTGTAGATTTGCTCTATGATGTCTCCATAAAGAGATGTCCAAGGAAATACTAGAGTGACATAATTTTCAAAAGTAATGTAATATTAAAAAAAACAGTGCAGTTCAATCCCTGAATCCTGCTATATAGAAGTATATTAATCCTGTAATACAGAAGTATATTTTAACATTATTCTACTACAGATTAGGAGAAGAGTCTCCCAAATCCTTCCTTAACTTCAAGTTTCAACATATCTGCAAATTCCATGGGAGAAATTTTGAAAATTTTTTATTTTTTGTATTGGCAGAAGACAAATTTCTCTCTAAATTAAAGAATTCAAGTGAAATTATTTTCTTTAACTCTTCTTAATATATAAAAAAAAAATGTATTACATGTGATTTCCTAATTTCATTTGGAAAATGGTTAAGCATTTTCTTCTACAAGTCTTTGTTTAGCTTGGTTTGGATTTTATATATTATACACCTACATATATGACATTAACATGTGCTTTGAGATGCATTATTGAGATATCTTATAAAAAGCATGGCTAAAGGCAATTTTGATTTCCAAAAATTTAGACAGATGTTGAAGGACACAATTTTAGTGCATAACTTGACTGTTTTCAATTTATTTTTCTTCATGCTTCACTGATGACTTCATCATAAACATAAAGGGCAAATCATGCTGAACCAGTCAGATCATCCTTTTGGACAGAAAAGGATGGTATCTGAAGGAAAAACAAGGGGAGTGACATATCTTGTTTTTCACAAGGTTTTTGACACCATCTTACGATATTTTGTAAGCAGGCTAATGAACATCCTAAGCAGACTGAACTACTATCCAGTGTTTAAAAAAAACAGTAGGAAGGTGCAAAAGAAAATTTGCTATGAAAATTTCGTATGGCATCATACAGTTTATGCTGCTTACATACAGTCTTTTCCAGCTGTGCTATCTTATGGACTGAATGATGAAACAACATGCAAACTGCTACACTTGCAGATAACAGATAAGAGGGGATCTAAGATATACAAATGCAGTTGAATAATTCAGAACAACAGTAAATGCGAGAATTACTCTGGAGAAAACAGGATGAAATTTACCAAGATGAAATGAAAAAACCTTTATACATTTCAGAACAATGAAACTCACCAAATTAAATAATAACAAAAAAAAAAGTTGAAACCCAACTTGTTAGTCTTGCATGGGGAAATTAAAATATCTGAGCATATAATAGTTCACAGAGTTGAATGTGAATCAAGAATGGCATTCTGCAGGACGAAGGTCATGCTGCTTTGTATGAATGGGAGTGTTCTCTGTAGTCCAGCAGGAGAGAAGTTTGTCTTCTACTGCTGATGTATGGCAATACAGGAGCTGAATTTAAGAACATACTGTTGTTAGGAGTGCCAAGAGGAGGAAGGGTCAACCATTTCTTTTCTGCTGCTTTCCAGAGCTTATGCACAGGATCAACACAGAAAGTTCAAGCAATCAAACTACTTAGAAGGTAAACACTTCCAGTTGGTGGCGTGTAGTCAGTATAATCTGCCCACCACCATATAAAGTTAGACCTTGTTCATCAAGCCCCATTCCAGCAATTGCAGGATACCACACAGCAAGAAGAATCTAGAGGACATGTGCTCCAATAAACCAAACCCACAGAATATTCCCTACACACTTCATTAATCTGAAAACTTGTAGTACAACCCCCTTTGACTCAGCAATGATGTGCCACAAAATGAGAGCATAGGAAGATATGAAACACTGCCAATGCCCTTGACCTGCACAGAAACAGGGGATTTATTCTGTGAAACACCTAATGACCTTGATTAGAGCTGTTGAATCTGGAGGTCCAACAGAAGTGAGGTTGCCCCAGCTCTGTGCCCCCAGGTCCAGCCAGTAGCAAGGCTGGGCAGGTATTCCACATACAAGGAATACATAGATATATGTATATTCGTGCACATGCACACGTGTTTTCCCTATATAAACACAATTACAGAGCCTGCACACAGCCAATATGTATTCCCAATCTCCCTGCCCTCACAACCTCCCTTGATGTAGGTCATCTCAGAGCTTCACTCTTTAGATGTGTAGAGACTTTTTTAAAACCTTCAAATCTAAATGAATACTGTACATGCATTTTCTCTTTGAACAGAACGATAATGAGCATCAAAGCTAGTTGGAAAATATTCATGTACTTTCTCATCATCATTTCACTAAACAAGTTATAACCTTTTTCTCCCAGGAATCCCTCATTCTCTTATTCAGCTCCTTTGGGCTGTTCATGTTTGGACAGTGTGCACATTTTGGCCAGATTTTTGCAGAATGTTCTAATTATATAATGAGGTATTACCCATATCTTGTACCGTGGTACTTGTTCCAATCAAGAACCCTTTGCCATGACTAAACTTAATTATGTTTGCATAGACATCATCCTGGTGTTTTATAGTCACAGGTGACTCAAGCCCTATGTCTATGGCAGAAATTTTTGTTACCATTTCTGAAACACACAATTCTTCACAATGAATCCTTCCTGCAGAACTGTACCTTCGAAAAATACTTCTTGCCTCTGGAATTCAGCAAGAAAGCTCTTTTCAATAATACAATATGTGTGAACAGAAGAAAGGTGCAATATTGATATTCATTGCTATTATGGAGGAAGTAATTTATAGGGATGGTCTAAGTAATAGTTTATTTTGGGGGTATTCTGATAGAAATCAGAATAATCATCTTTGCTATTCAGTAATGGCCATAAATACAGCAATGGACTGGTACAACTGATGTGCCCTTTTATATGTATATAAGTGATATATATTTCTATAATATACATTTATCTTTTATAAGTTTAGCTTTGTTAATATGTACTTAATCATGGTTCTAGGTAAGATTTCTTGACTTTACCTATTTAAAAAGAAAGGTCTATTTTATCCCTTAACTAAATTGAAACACTGAGATTTTACAGAAATACTAAAAAATTGTTACTTTTGGAACCATTTGGGGTTTTTTTCCAAATATTTTAATTTTACTTTTTTATAAATCTTTCTAATTTCATATAATAACTTTGTTTGGAAGGAACTATAAAAGTCTGGTTCCAACCCACACTCCCAGCCAGGGACACCACCCACTAGACCAGGTTGCTCAAAGCCCCACCCAATCTGGCCTTGAACACTTCCAGGGATAGAGCTTCTGTGGGCAACCCACTCTAGTGCTTTACTATCCTCACAGTGAGTATTTTCTTCCTAACACCTAATCCAAATCTCTCCCCTTTTAGTTTAAAACTGTTTCCCATTGTCCTACCACTATCTGCCCATGTAAAAAGTCACTCTCCCTCTTGTTCTTCATGTCTGGAAGACTGCAATGAGATCTCACTGGATCTCAGATTCTCCAGGCTATACTCTTTCAGCCTGTGTTCACAGGAGAGCTGTTCCACCCTCCTGATCATCTTTATGGCCCACTTTTGGACCTGCTCCCACAGGTCCACAATTTGCCTGATAATTTCCTTCAGCTGTGTAACCACAAGCAGTAGTCACTGAAGACTACACAAGATACAACACAGAAAAGATAAAGGATTTTTATACTAATTAATTACAAGTGACCAATTAGAGGATCCATCAATTTCATTTTGTGGCACCAAATCAAATGGCCCATGTGTAAAATGAGAAGAGTGCTTCTTGCGGGGGTAGAAAAAGAACTAGGCCATTAGGGTATAATCTGTCCATGCACAAGTTCTAGTGAGGATAAAGAGAAATCTGTCTAGCATTCAGTAGCAAAATCTGTCCTAAATTTGTCTAATTGCTTCATAAGTGCTATTGAGACAGGAAATGTAGCTGCTATTGCAGTTGTAAAACGAAAGGCAGAGAAGGAAGATGGTTATTGAGTCTATTTTTAAGTATGAAAAATGCACTCACGTAGTACAATGATTCAGACACACCAGAATGGAAATGCGAATAGTGCACGGAAAGAACTGGATTGTGCTACATTTTAAGATTATGACAGCCCTGTGGATTATTAAAACACAATGGATAAATAGGTTATAAGGCTTAAAGGCTAGTAGAAGCACCCCACAGATAATATTTCATGTGTAAAATATGCTTTTGAGAATTTTATATTACATCGCAGTTTTGGAACCAGAGGGCTGCAGTCCTGTGTGTTCATATACCTTAAAGACTACCAGGACTTTCCTGAGGTCTTATTAGTTGGAGAAACAACTGAATGTACTGACAGTGGCCATTCTAAATAAAACACATACACTCTTTTATGTCCTGTTCGAGTGACAGAATTTCTTTAAAGTAATATTTCAAGAGCCAGATAGCCTCAGAAGAGAAAATGTGTATTTTTTTCTCTACTCACAACAGGAGAAAAATCACTGTAAGGTACACCAGGATCTGTCAAACCACTGGTATACTGGTAGTTCTGAACTCATAGAAACATTAAGGTTGGAAAAGACCTCTAAGGTCATCAATTGCACCTGTTAACCTAGCACCATCACCATGTTCACCAGTAAACCATGTCCCCACGTGCCATATCCACACATCTCTTGAACAGTTCCAGAGGTGGTGATTCCACTACTTCCCTGGATGGTCTGTTCCAGTGCCTGACCACCCTTTCAGTGAAGAAAGTTTTTCCAATATCCAATTTAAACCTTCTCTGGCACAACTTCAGACCATTTCCTTGTGTGCTGTTGCTTGTTACCTGAAGAAGAGACAGACCCCACCTGACTACCGCCTCCTGTCAGGCTGTTGTAGAGACTGATAAGGTGCCACCTCACTCTCTTTTCCTGCAGGTTAAACAGCCCCAGCTCTCTCAGCCACTCCTCATGAGACTGGTTCTCCAGATCCTTCACCAGCTCCACTGCCCTTCTCTGGACATGTTTCAGAATCCCAATGTCTTTCTTGTTGGGAGGGGCCCAAAATTGAACACAAGATTTGAGGTGCAGCCTCAGCAGTGCTGAATATAGAAGGACAAAAAAATTAATAATGATGCTGAGAGGGGAAAAAGAGTAAAATAGGGAATTCAAAAGTGAGCATGTTGCAACTGAACCTGCAGAGGGTTCTACTGGTTTCCATCAAAGAAATTTGAAGAGCATTTACTTGGCAGTTTCATATTAAAATGTTATATTCACATTAACAGATAACTATAAGAATACATTTGAATGATACACACATTTCCAACTCTACTTTTTTCAGCAAGTTTAATGTTTGTATGATGTTAATAACAAGTTTTTCAGAAAGCAGAGGAATAGATAAAAAGGTCATATGTGCTCCTCCCACACTAATCAAAAGCTTGTATCAATCATTATTAGCTGGAATTGTGACCCAATTAGAGTAGTACAAATCGTACCAAGCTATGATGGCAGAAGTGACTGATGAACTTTGCCACAGAGCTAATCCCCCCTAAATGGATGGATGGGCATGGCACTGATGCAGTGTAATGCCAGTGAAGCGTGTCCAACTACAATTCAGAGGGACATTTAAACAAAGAGAAACTATCTACTGAAGACAGGCTACAATCTCTCTGTGGCTATAGCAAAATGCTTCTCCAGCATGGTTTACAAGGGATTAATCTTGAGTGGCATTAAAAAAGACAAATATTTATCATGAACAGAAGTATTATCTAAAATAAGCCATTTCAGCAGGTAACCTATTGCAAATTGTCTACCACTGCAGATGGAAGGTAAACAAATCAAGTTTATCAATAACCATCAGTAACCTTTACAGTAATACCAATATCAAGCATCAAAAACCCCACTTCTTCAATTAAAATAACATTAAAAAGCAAACACATGGACCTATAATTTTCCCCTTGTTCTATAAGGTTCATAGTTTAAATCTGACCTACTTATTTAAGAGGGAAAAAAATCTCAAGAATTTATTTTTGCAGGGAAGATGGAGATTCATTGTATAACAACAACGCAGGAATTGAGATGTTAAGTAAAAATCCTAATATCACAAATGTTGCAACTAAATCCTGAGGACTGAAAGCTCAGTCCATGCCTCCAGGGCCAGTGGTAGCTGACAATGAGGGGTTGAAAATGAGGGATTTTGTGTAAAAAATGGCATGTACTCACCAGTCAGCTTGTGGGTGATGACTCAACTAAGTTTGTTAATCACTTACTAATAATAAGTTCCTAATTAACAAGCTAGTGTGAATGTGAATTTTGGCTTTCCACCAGTCACCAAATTACAAACCTAATATCTATGTTTGAATAATTTTTAAAAATTAAAAGTGTGTTGGGTTTTTTTCCTCTTAGCTAAATAATAAAATTAAATTGCAAGTTAACACCTATCTTTCTAATAATTCACCTAGATTTTAGAGAGATATCTTACTGAAATAAAAGAACATGCCTCCATGGATAGTATCCTATTTGTGAGCTCACTGAACCAGTAGGTTGAATCCTGCAGCGTTGGCAGCTGAGAGAGTCTGCTTTCTTCACACCTCCCCCAAAGCCTGCATCAGTGGCTCTTTCAGATTCAACCACAAATTACTGTCATTTCAAAGCAATTCTAAGTCCTGAAGAATATGTTGAGGTAGCAAGAAATCACAGCAAAATGGAAGACCTTCAGTGAGGAACAATTCTGTTTCTCCTCCTATGCAGTGTTCTCAGAAATGCTTTTGGGAGACCCAGGAAAAGCAGACATGGACACCCTCAGACTAGCAGTTCCTAATCCTGTTGTGCCAGTACATGGCACAGGACACATAAATGGCCTTTGGCTTTCAGCAGGCAGCACGTGAGAAGAGTCAGGCACCTCAAGGAACCTGTTTGTTTAACTATCATTTAACACAGTTTGTTTAACCCTCAGCCAGAGGGAAATGACAAGCAGAAAAAGCAGACATGTAACTTTGCCCTTCTGTCCAGATTATAGCTATCCTCTGTAAGGATAGCCTAGAAGTCAGGATTCCCAGGATGTACACCCCTCTTTAATCCCAAATATTGTCATTTTCCCCTCCCACCATCTGGGCTATCACTGTAATGACAAGACCACAACTACATCAAGGAAGGGTGCACTGCAGCAAAAATGTCATCACAAGCCATGCATCCCTTTCTTTGCCCACTCTCCTCCTCTTTTTGTATCTTGGAAGAAATTGTGGAAGCCACTGTTTCCACAAGCCTGACCACACTGATGCGGTGAACACTTTCACAGCACAACTTCTAGTCACAGCAGTCGGGACATTTATGCAAAAAGTCAGGTTTAAGCAGGAGCCACATGACCCTCAGGTCACAGAGGTCCAGGCGGTGTACAAGTAGAAACATTGGTGCCAGCAATAAGTAGGGACACACCAACCAACTGTACGTAGAGACCCCTTGAAAATTCAGCTTCTACAGCTTTTAAGTGCTCAAAGCCTTCCTACATCCAACATGAGACACACATGCTACTCCATGTTTGAATTTTCCCACAAAATTGTTATAACACATTGTTTCATATCATCATTGGGTTTCTGCTGCCTTGGAGAGTCTTCCAGTTAACTGGTTATGTCAAGAACAAAGAGAGAGGTTCGGCTGCTAGCTCGCCACTTGGTTTGCAATGAGCCTTCCGCAGCAGCCAGCTGTGATCTTGAAACCAGAACCATGAATTCATGTGGTGATTAAGCAGATTGAGTAAAATGGCAACATTATACTCAGCAGAACGCACAGTAATATCTTCCACAGGAGGATTTCAGCCATGACTGCCATCCTGTTTTTTTGGCTGAGAGAAGTTTGGGAGGAAAACAGAGAACAACACTTGCTTGGAAAAAAAGTTACCTGACTTTTCTAATACCACTAGAATTAAGTTTAAGCTTGGTTTTGTCTACCTTACGTCTAATGTACTACTAGAAAAACTCCTAGAAATTCTAACTTAATAGACTTACAACAGATATATACAGATATGTGTACTATCAGTATAAAAGCTAGAGACACCACCTGAAAAATATGTCTAGCAGAAAGCTGAAATTTTCCACCTACTGGAGGAATGAGACAATAGATGAGACGGGAGGAAGAAATTAAATGACAATCCAAGAACCAGGATAGTATAAGAAGAATTCTTGCTGGTTTAACAAATTCTATGCAAGAGTAGATGGAGTAAAGAACCTGTTGTTTTGCCAAGAGGGATTTGTTTGTATTTCCTTGCTATGAATGGAACTTCATACAGCACACAAAGCAGAAATTGCTTGGGAGATAATCATAAAAATTAATTCCTGAAGAATATAAAACAGTGATTGCAGACTTCCTGTTAAATGAGGCTGGAGGTTTAAAAAAGTATGTTTCCATGATGGAAAAGAATAAAACCATTATTCATATGCATCTACAAAAGGAAGCTCAGAAAGAGGCTTTAAACATGCAGGAATAAGAAGGAATGAAGTCAGGTATTGGAGAACAGTGTAACAGGAGCAAGTCAGAGAATCCTACATTGGGCTGGAAGGGACATCAGCTCTTCTGGCAGACAGACTGCTCTATCTCATTAGACAGTCTGACAAAGTTGGCAAGTTGTTCCCTGCTCACTGCAGTGGAGGTAAGATCCTGCCTCTGCTCTCTTCCTCCTGACAGTCAGTTCCTTCATGCTTGAAGTCTCTCCACCTTCTTCCTTCTGACTCTTCCTTGAACAATTCCAGGTCTTAAGACCTTTCTTTGAAGGTCAACCTTTCCGGACCAAAAATTATTCTCACCACTCACCTCTGAACATGAAAGCTTTAAGTGTCATGCTCAGTTGTGGACTCAGGCCGTGCAGGGTTGAGCGCTTATCCTATTACCACATTTCCCCTTGTGCTTCTGCTGTTGGTCAGAGAGCTGAGCTAATTCTTTGGGATTTATGATGATGTTTCCTTTACAAGGGTAATGACAGGGTCATGAATTCAAACATTCCTTGGTGGTTCAAACTGTACTAATTAGCTGAACACAGAATAAGAGACCTGAAAATGCTCACAAACTTGTTATGTTTCTGGACCCTGTCTATGATATTCTTGCATATATCTTCAAAAGCCATCATGTTTCTTGATGTTTGTTGGCATTTTTGTTTCCAGTTTTAAGTGCTTCAGATTACTGAATTGCCTCTCATGGCAGAGAAATTAGCAAACCAGAGACTCTCAGTGGCCTCTTATCAATAAGCAAAGCTAACTCAAAGGGACAGGGAGTGGAATTGTGGAATTCTGTCTTTATCTGAGTATAGGATTATCACTTGAACTATTCCATAGCCTTTGAACACAGATCCTACACATTAAATCAACAGATAGCACTAGGTAGACATGGGTGGTAAGCAAATTAAAGCTCAAAATTAGAACTAATAAGCAAGATCTCAACAAAATGAAGCAGTAGCTTGCAACTAAATCAGGAATTCAATTGAAATATTGGCAAGCTATCAAACTGTCAGGCAAAAATAATCACTTGCACAAATATAAAACAGGAAATTAATGTTTTTGCTGAAAAACACACTGGTTCAGCTTAGAGAATAACATTTTAATGAGGCTGTGGACCAAAGACAGTATGTCCAGAAATGAGCATAAGAAAGGACCAAAGGTCCAGAAAAAAACTACTTGAACAAAAAATTGGGTTTTAACCTTGCTGGAAAGAGGGGATCTAATAGGAGTGTTTAATATAAAAGCCTTCTTTCATAAAGCCAACAAGAATAATCTCAACTCTTTTTCAAAATGAAGGCAATAACTAGTTTAGTTTGCAACAAGAAAGATTCTGGTTAGACATGATGAAAAAACCCTGATAGCCCAGTACTGGAGAAGGCAGGTTGCACCATCACCATTTCAGAAAGCTTTAAAATCAGATTAGTAGAACTTTTCCAATAATAATGCAGATAGAATTTCTTTAACTTAAAGTCTTTTCCAGCTAGGATTGCTATGGTGACAAGATAATGATCACTGGTTGTTTGGGGTTTTTTCCTCTATTCTTATTATAAGGTTACAGAAATAAAATTAAATTTTATTAAAGAGCAAATATTCCACTGGATATATAATCCCAGCAGATTGCAAAATTAATCAGAAACTGAAGTGCCCAGACACCATAAAAATCTTGGAGTTTTATGATGAAGTGAATAATTTGACCAACTTCTTTGAGGCCTATGCCTCTAAGTTCAGGTTGATCACTAACCCAGTTTGAAAATATTGTTTCATACCTATCCTCTAATAAATGTCCCATACAGACTGCTTCTTAGAGCTGAGAAGCAAACATTGTACTATCTTTAGGAAGAAAAGAAATTGGGGAAGTGTCAAGTGAACAGAAACAACCATGGTACATATGCACAGGAAGTTGAATAAATTAATTTTGACTGATTGCAGTCTACGCCTGATGTAAAGTAAAAAGAGTACCAAAAAAACCCCCCTCAATTGCCTACTATTCCACTTCAATATATTGTCAAAAAGCCAAAGAAATCTCTCTTTAAAAATTATCTCTTAAAATTTAAATGCCAGATAAATGAAGATTTATATTTTCATCACTTCCATTTCTAACCATAATCACTTTGACAGCATAGGAAGCAAGATAGAGGTTTATAAGTTTAGTTACTTTCTATAAACATATATATATTTTGTTTTCCTCAGCACTGGATGCCCACACTGAATACAGTTCACAATCTATCTTGGGCAGTGCTTTGGCAGTATTCAACTAATTATGTGTAATGTATATTTTATTTCTGCATCATGAGGTAAGCCAAACTACTTCTAAAGGAACTGAATCTTTAGAAAAACACAGCAAATATTCACAAAAATAAAAAAAAAAAAAGTTGTTTATCATTAATAGCAACAGGAAAGTCTGAAAAATTGTTTTAATCTGCAAGTAGCAAAGTCATGGTATGGCAGATGACAGCTACCCGATTTTAGAGAAGGCACTTGTGCATCTTAGCAAAGTAAAGGCACATTCTCTTGGGACAGAAGCAGAACAGCAGATTTTGATTTGTGGTTTGTTTGGGGTATTGTTTAGTTGGTTGGTTTGATTCTTTTTTTAAATTTCTGTTCTGCATTTGTTTTGGTTAGTTAGTTTCCAATGCCAACTGAAACATGCCACAGGGATGATACTAAGGTCAGACACACTGCCATCAGTTTAAAGTACCTTGTGAGCAGTAACTGGTTAGGCTTTAATTGAATATATAAAATAGGTTAGAAAAAGAAAAGATTGTGCCAAATATTTTCTTCAGCTTTCATGTTTTTGAATCTGAACTTCTTTTCAAGCAAAAGGAATAATAAAGAAGATTGCTACCAATATGGCTTTGATGTGATTGGTACACAGATACACTCAACAAAATGTCCTAATTGCTGTATATTGTTCAAATACATTACTCAATGCAATTGGTCTTACAGAACATATTTATCTCAATGTGGAAAAAGACAGCTTTTCTTTAATATGTTTTCATCTGATGCTATAAGGGAAGTTATTTTTTTTAAGTGGTTTGGAAATAACACACATGTTTTACTTTCCCATCTGCCTGCAGGCGTGAGTTGGCATTTGCTCTGCTGGGGAGTCTGTGGCAGCCTACTGAGCTGCCATCAGGACTGCATGGGAAGCTATGTCACGTCAGGCCAAGAGTAAAGGCAAATAGATTTTTAATTAAAAATAGCAAACCCAAAGATGATACTTGTATAAGTGTGTGCAAAATTAATAAACACATACACAAAGAAATAATCCATTGAGGTACAGTCAGGACTTTTTTGGTGTTTCTGAACAAGGAAGCATAGGACTTTTTATTTTCCCTATCCACCTATTTGTCCATGTTTGTTTTTTAAGTAAATTTTCACTAAAACCAGCACAGAAAAGTAATGTTGCCTGTCAATTAAGGCTCAGGAAGTACAGTGTCCATAAACCCCAAAATGCATTTAGCCCCCTTAGGGGGAAGTATTTTGTGGTTATATTTCATTAATGCCTGCAATGTGCTTGTTATTTTCAACTGGCAATAGCAAAATATATGTTGCTTCACAACATGCTACATTTCACAAGACCTCCTATTCCTTGCCATAAAACTCTCTAACACAACTGTTATATTTAACTTTCAGGCAACTTATGATTTGGGAATTTTTTCTGCCAAAAATGACTGCCAAAGTAATGCTGAAGGCTTTGCTTTAGCCTGCAAGCTTCATGCATATGGGACACATATTGCTTTTGATACTTGTCTAAGACAGATCCTTCTGTATGTTGTCATTAGCTACTGGTGAAGCAAAATAAATGTCTGCAGAAGCTATGTATAGATATGTAGACATAACACACACACAGAGTCCAACACAGCAATTGGTAAACACCAATCCCTGATCATTACAGTGCAAGAGTGAGCACTGAAGGTCACTATATGCCAGCACTTCGTGCTACATCATGACTACTACTCCACACACACTCAGTGTGCTGAGGGAGTCTGTGCCTCTTGTGATATCTGTCCCTGAGAAGAATGAAGAGAAAAACTACTGTGTACTATTTTTCCTGTAAATCTCTACTCATATTGTGTATCCTTCATAATTTAAACAAGGGCGTTACTGGTGACTTCAAAAACGAAGTGGGGCAATATGTGATCTTGTAAACTTGATTTCATAGTAAAATAATGCAATATTCACTTGTCTCTATGGGATTAAAGTACTAATGGATTTCTATTGAAAATACATTTACACACAATCAATCATGACAGACAAATAACTTTACACAAGACTGCAAAATTTAAATAAGTAATATGCAGACTTAGACAGAGTATCTGTCTCCAGAAGTCTTGCCTTTTCACTGCAGCAGATTTCAAGACAATTTCAGAAAGACTGAAAGACCTTGACTGAAGATTAATGATAAGTAGCACTAACAGAGCAGCTGCTTCTGCTGCCTTCTGCTTCTGTGATGAGAGCAGAAGAGATTAGAAAACCATTACGACGTGATTTCCCTGAGAAGTGCACCCCTGTACCTGTATACACTGTGACCTTTGATAAAGAAAGAAACAATTAATTCACTGGAGTCATCCAGAACATTCCTGCATCTCCCCAGGCATCCAAGTTGTTGAATGCTGTATCTGGATAAGAGCTCTTCCTCCAGGTCAGATAAGCAGAATGCAGACCCCTTCCCACAGTGATAGGGGTACAGGGCATACAGTACTGCTTCCAGCACACTCCTGGACAAATCTGCATCATGTCCTCTTAGAGGAAGTGCTTTTGGTAAGAACTCAAAAGAAGGAGCAGCAAAAGCTACACAACTCTCATCAGAAGTTGGGAAGGTGTGTGAAAAAGGTGAGCTGTTACTGCAACACTTCAGACTCTGAAGTAATATTCTGTTCAACATTAATTGCTATCTTATTAACTGAGTGTAGAGCAGAAGCATATAATCACAGAGTGGTTTAGACCAGAAGGCACCTAAAATATCATCTAGTCCCAACCCGTCTGCCATGCATAGAGGCAATGGTTTAGGAAAGGTTTCCCCAGTTTAGTACTCCCACTAAAAAGACCACAAGCTGCTTAGTCCCCTCCCCCTCCAACTGAAACCACAAAAGGTGGAGAACTAAGAACAATTTACTGGAAACAACAATGAGATAAGAAAATGAAGAGTACCAGCAATAATTTAATAACAAAAGCTGTAAGACAAAATAAAAGACAAATGTAAAATAAAACAACACTGGACTATTTTGCCCACAAGGTTTTCTCCCTCTGAAAGGAGCACACTCCTCCCCGGAAGCCAGAGTGTCCCTTTCCCCTGCCCCTGCCAATGACATGAGGTAGTATCCAATAACAACTGGGTCTGGCCATGCCCCCTCCCAGCTACTGGAAAACATTAACCCTGTCCTTGGCTAAAACCAGGACACCAAGGACACCGTTCCATTAGGTCAGTTTACTCAGCAACATGGCCTTAAACACTTCCAGGGATGGGGCATCTACAACTGCCCTGGACAGTCTGTACCAGTGCTTCACCACCCCCACAGTAAAGAATTTCTTCCTGATATCTAATCTAAACCAACCTACTTTCAACTTTTGGAGGCTTATTTATTCCTTTCCTAAATATATTTATCTCAAGATTATCTTAACTCAGTGTGTACATTTTCTTCTTTCCTAGAAGCTTTTTGAATACTGATTAATTAGGCAACAATGATTTTTAACTCCTTTTTAATCATAAACATTATCCTTGTCATTTAATGACAACCTCTTTGTCACTTGTGGTGAAGAGCTGGTTCGAAGGACTTTCTTTTCCCCTATTCCTTCCCCCACCCAAGCTGCTTCTTTACCATACCCCCTCCTTGTTTTCCAAGGATTAGGTTTTGCTCAGTGCAACAGATTTTGATATGTCAGCAGAGAAACAATGAGGGCATTGCTCTGCCCTGTTGCTATTCATGTGTTATTTTTGAAGTGCCTGACTCAATCTGGCACGTTAAGGACTTTAAAACACTATTCCTTAGCTCATCTTAGTGCTTAATTCAGAATCTTTACTTCAATGCAACCAAGCCTGTAGAGATAGAAACCAAAATAAAGATTAAATATATTCACTTATCTGAATTTTTGTCTGTGCAGATACTATATTTCAGCTGATGCTGCAAAAAATGGCTACATGCTCAAAAATATTTTACTACTATATCATTGCAAATATGACTTACAACTTAAATACTCATGGTGCAACTCACAGCCTTTTTATCTTGGGGGCATTTGTACTTTAGTCTCAGCATATAATATCTAGATCTTTATGAATAAATAATTCAAGATTTCCAACCAGTTGTACAGTATTTCTCTGTTCATTGAAAACAATCATACCCTTGCAGAAAAGACAGATGAATGTATCCTGAGCTGCATAGTTTTTTTCAAGCACTTGTATCTAATTTTTAATTTGTTAAATTTACTTTCCAGACAATGTGTACTTGTATTTCTCTTTTAACTTGTATTTCTCTTTAAGTTAGGGCCTAACGTCTTTCTTTGTATACACTTATAAGGCCACAGACTAATTATCTCTTAATAGGCACACTGATAAAGCCTGATAAAGTTACTTTACTGATAAAGCAAGTACACTACTTTACTTCTACAGAAGATCACAGGAAAAACATACAGGACTTTAAACTGATTTAAAGAAGACATGACAGTCTTGGTCATAATATCATTGAGTAGAGGACAAGAAAAACTCTCATCTTCAAAAACAAAATTATTTTTCATTTCCTTTGAATTGTTTTCTGAAACAGCATAAAGACTTTCAATTGTTAAAAATACTTCATTCAGCATGAAAGGAAATTTCTTACTTCACATTCTCCTTTCCTGAAGTACTGCACATCATTGAGAAGTGCATACTCAAGAAAATCACCTGATAAGTTTAGACAAGAATACTCGGAATACACATGCAAACAGATATCTATCTGTCTTCCTGCTTCTAAGTTATTTTAGGGATTTTTAGGTGGGAAAAATAACATACTTACGCTGCAAAAAGAGCAGTTCTGGAAATTCTCTAGGATGTGACAAAACTCATTATTTTAAAATCACAAAGACTAAGAAATATTTGTTTGTTACCGGGAGCAATGGCTGTCCAAAGACCACTGAGGAAATTTTCTAGAAACCCCCTCAGAAAATAGTGAACTTTGAAAAACATACTTTTGCTAAAGCACAATTCATACTTTCTTCTAATCAAATGGCTTGTGATAAGCAGAGTATTTGTGTTTCAAAGCAAGACTAGCAAAAACCAAAATTCCTACTTCCTTTTACTTCACTGCAATGAAAATGTTATTTATAAGAAGCAACTCTCATGAGAAGTTAGATACATTCATTATTGGAAGATTTGGGGAGATGAGGGAAGGAAGGGGAGCAATTCTGGCCCATTCAGATATATCTACTATCAAAATAAGAGGCAAGGCAAAACATTGCATTAGTTACCTTTATGCAACTGAAAGGTCTTATATTTGCCTACCATTTGTTTGATGATATATATGTATGTACACACACAGAGATACATTTACAACATGGTAGCATTATCAGATATAGAGACACAAACTCTTATAAATGGCCAAAATTTCTCATTTCCTGTTGCCCTGCAGATGCTCAAATATCTCCCTAAACTGATATATTGTAAAGGTTGCCAAATCTTTTTTCTGCCTAAGCAGACTATTTTAAAGCTTCTACTGAAAGACTTAAGTCTCCATGAAACTCCATACTTGCTGTTAGAACAATTAAGAGATGCTAGCACATTGACTAAAAAATATATAGCTTTTTTTTACAGCTTTTGCATTGCAGTATTGAACACATGACTTTGAAACAGAAGTGTATTTCAGTTTTAAGATATATATAATGGAATTGCTGTGATGCTAAAATGAAAATTAAGTGTGGAAAGAGATAGGAGAATATAACGTGATTGGATTGAAAAAAATAAACCTGAGCAAGGACTCAGATTTGTATTGCTTGCCACACAACCATTGGTAAGGCAGATTTAAATCTGATTCATGAGCATATTTGTGTGGAGTATACCTCTCAGATGCACAAAACCAGGAGCTGTACCCTAACAGATATAACTCATTATCCTAGGTATGGGCAGCACACACAAGAACACAGAATTAAGAACTGCTGGCTTTGGCAGCAGTTCCAGCTCAGGTCCCCAACACACTGAAACGCTTCTGGTGCAGCACAGAGCTCATTTAAGCTGCTTCTCAATAGGAAATAATTTATGGGGAAAGCTGCATGCTGACATTCAGCAAATGAGCAGCTCTGCCACTCCCTGCTCTAGGAGTGCTCTAGAATAAACTCTGTCAGTGTATTCCCAGGACTTTTAGACCTCCAAGGTGGCAAGGTTAATGAGAATCTTAAAAAGAAGGTGGAGGAATCAAGATGCAGAAGGATATCGTAAAGTTTTGTAACCTCATTTTATCCCTCCATGAAGTAAGAACAGAACAGTCAAGCTTCCAAGACATTAAAATAAAATCCAACTAACCCAACAAAACAAAACAGAAAGAGCAGATACTGTGGCTCAGTAGAATCCATGGTTGGGAAAATCTTACTGACAGAAAGATGAGCTGCCAGGACACAGCTGGTGTGGAGAAGAAACAGCATTGGAAGGGCAGGTCTCCAGGGGAATGTCCACAGGGAGCTTTATGCAACATGCAGTTACAGTCTTCTGGATGAATTGTCTGTAATATCTCAGGGGACAAAACCAGCAGTCATAAAATATCCCTCCAGTCTACTGGTGAATTTACTATTATGCCATTTTTTATTAGCTGATTTTACTTCTCTCTTTAATACTTCATTGAGGCAAATCCAGATTCTTTGTTTTCTTTCTTTCTTGCATCTCTGTTAAAGGGTAGCTAATGATGAAAGCATCCTCTCTATCCCTGTGGTTGTAGTCATACTGCAATTACCTTTATCTTTCTTTCTCTGAGCTAAAGTATTTCTGCAAAATACAGTCATCAAAAGTGTTGTTGATGTAAAATGAAATTGTTTAATTATTAAGGATACTTTTCAGCAATTCAGCATCTATTATCATTAATACAACATTTTTAGCCCTTGCTTTCAGTAACGGATTACAGATCCACAGAGCTTTTAGATACAAAGCCTCAAGTAGTTTAATACCTTTTCACCTGTCAGCAATTTTAGACATGTCACGTAGGCTGCAGGGATACACAGAAAAGTTGTGCATTTTTCTCCGGAGATAATTTTGCTGCAAATACACTTTCCATTCAGGGAGACTTCCAAGTCCAAACCTGAGCAGTTTCCATTGCTCTGGAAGGACCAGGCTGAGTAGGTTGTCATGTTATGCAGCAGGTGTAAGAGTAGCCATTACTTGTATAAACAGAAGGGACTACTGTGCACCTATCCCTTAAGCTAAAACAGTATCTGAAACCTGTTTCTATTTTATTTTAAATTGCTAATTATGGTGTGGTCCTCCTGACAGCTGACCAGAACAAATCACTCTTTAGAACACCGTCAGCAAGGTTGTAAATAAAAGCAAACACCAGACATATTAATAAGTGTCATCCTAACTCTATTAACTGAAAGAAGGAAGTTTTGGGAAGTGACAGTAACAAAGTAGTGTTTAAAGAGATCATCTTTCAAATTTTTCCACACTGATAAGAGGAAATCCAATGCGAATTGTACTTCAATATTCCATCTGCTTCACATGGAGTTTTCTGTGCTCAAGGTCAAAATTAAGATTTTATTTAATTTCTAAAGTGGGATGGGATAAATAATGATGCATTTTAAGTTCTTATAACTACTCCATGTTCAAAAACTACCTCTCAATTAACATTTCTTACTAATGTGTCAGATTTTATTCAATATTTACCCTGAGAAAAAAACCGAATTTCCTAAATATGATATTTCTTTCAGAATTCACTTTATTTTCATCAAGTAGAGCAGTGTAAGACAAGTAATTTTACAAAGGCAAAATAGATTTAAAAATTCAATAAATTAAATCTATTCTACTGCCTTAATTTTATTTTTTTAATCGTTCCAGCTAGTAATGCATCATAGCTTGAAATTTAGGGTTTTGCAACATTTTTATTTAATGTTTACCTTTATGCCTCTCTAAAGCATGTAAAATTTGTATTCATGTTTCAAATAGACATTCTTTTTTAAAAAAATTCTTTCAAGTGATTGCTTTTATTTGTATTTTGTATCAATAAATTTTTTCCAGCATTAAATGCAAACAAAAAACTTAAAGCGGCAGGAATATGCATTGGACCTAGGCACCAATACCCAACTAAGTAACAAGGGGGAATCTGGATGGGGGTTGGAGAGAGGTGGCTGTGCTGCTGGTGGTGTTATGGGCATTGAATTCTAGGTCACAGTTTAAAAGAGTGTGAGGGATTCTGAAAAAAATTCTTTAGTTAGGAGGCTGGTGTTTTGTGATAAAATCAAGCACTGTTGCCTTGTCTTATATAGGACAGTTGTTTTCTTTCAGTTGACATTAATTGGTTGAGTTGTCCAATTTCTTTGTTTACAGCAAATAAAAGACACTTTGAGTTTCAAGCCTGCATGGCTGTGGCTTGGTTGACATAAGACTCCAATTTTAAGAGCAGTAGTTTTCCATTTTACTTCATGTTTGTTTGCAGAATTGTAGAGAGGAGACTTTAACTTTATCCATCAGTTGGGATGAAAGGAATTCTAGTATAGACTCTAGAATTGTGTTTACAATAAAGAAAATGTAATCTGAAAGATGACTCAATAGAATATGCCACTTAAATGTCAAATAAGAGAGTGGAAATAAATCGAAATTTCTGAAGAAACTGGGCTGCAGGAAAGGTGGACTTTGGAGAAAAGTGCAACAAAGGACAAACAAAACTAGGGGAGTATCTCTCCTACCATGAAAGGCTGACAGAACCGGGACTGTTCAACCTGGAAAAGAGAAGGCTAGGGGAGGAACTTATGGCTGTGTAGAAATACCTGATGAAAATGAATGAAGAAAGAAGAAGCACAATTGTCCCCAGTGGTGCCCAGTGTCAGCACAAGGGGCAATCTACACAAAGGGAAACACAGCGGGGGCCATGTGAACATCAAGAAACACTTCTTTCTTTACTATGGGGGTGAATGTCCAAAAGCTGTGAGGTCATGGTCTTGGATGACCATCTCTGAGTGGCCCTGCTTGAGCAGATAGGTTGAACTGGACAATCTACAGAGGTGCCTTTCAGCCTCAGCTAGTCTGTGAATCCCACAAAAGTGACTGGAGTGACATGATAACTACAGCAAAAAGTCAGGAACTTACCAGCCTATAACAAAGGTAAAACTAATCAGTGAACTGGTCTCAATTTTTAAATCACTTGATACATTCTTAAAACACAAGCTGTTCGAAGCATTACTGGATTAAACAGCTTGTGTTACACAGTAGGCAAGCCTAAATGATGATTAACTATCATCATTCTACTGAAATGCATGATTTTTTTTTTTTTGCCTATAAAAATCTTCTAGGCAGTGTTTTAAGTTAATTTATTCCTACTGAACCTTTATTTTATAAGAAATCAATTTGTTAAACGACAGGTAATACAGAAAATATCATCTGACACGTGGCTAAAATTCTGGAATTCTAAGGAGCTTTTAATTTCTCACTTCTGAGTTCTTAAACCTCAGAAGCTCCTGTGACTCCAGAGGTTGCTTGATCACAGAAACAACAACCATAGCACTAGTGCATCCTGTATGTTTGCAAGGTAAAGGTCTTAACATTTGTATAAAATAATGTTTTTATTGGTAAATTCTTACCAATAAAGGGAGAACAACCATCACGTAACTGATTTTTTTCTAGAACAGTAGTCAAAACAATTTAACTGCTCTATGACTTAAATCAAAAGGTGCTGCAGCCTCAGAGGACACATTTGCAATGAAAAAATATATTGAAATTAGTAGTAGATGCTGCTTGGAGTTTTTAGAGACTACATAAGAAAGTGAAGAGTATGGCAAGAGCCAAGGTGCGTGCAAGGGACAAATGTTGATAGGATAGTGAGAAGATAGTTTTCTTCTACTTAATTTGCCAGGACAATTCAGTTCCTGTGACTATCACTGCTCAAAAGGCATTAAGAAATCATACACCTGCCTGACAGGCCAAACACTCCCTCAAGATAGCATCGAAATTACTAGATTTGGTGACCTAAATTCAGAAAAAAAGTCACACTTTGCTAGTCTTGAAATATGTTTTGTTGGCTGGGATTTTGAATGACTTTCCAATTGCTACTGCAGTTGCAGTGATTTAAATTCTCATTTAACTGACTCAGTTCTCCAGTGCTACTTTTATCTTCTTCTAATTGAAGGTGGCAGAATATTCATTCTGTGCCTCGCACCTGCACAGGTGATAGTATAATAACACGTAATAATTACATTTTAACGTCTCAGTTGTTATTAGCACTTGTATTAAAAGTTACACGTATTTTTGAGCTGTCAGCTTGCAACAGGTGAGAACATCTGTGCTAGTAACTGCCTGAGCTGCAGAGATCTATATCAACTTTGGGGTTTTTTTGCTACCTTATTTGCTAACAAATTTAAAATTCAGCATTTAATATAAAATCATAAACTAAATTTCAAATGCTTTCATGTTAGTCTTTTCAGGTCTCTCAAGAATTTATGAAATTGATAAATAACCCCTGCAGACTTCTCTGTCCACATAAGACAACAAATGATGCCATAAATATTTTTATGTTAACGTGGACTATTTAAGTTTACCAGTACATCAATAATATTTGTGCATGGGAAGCCACCTCCATGTAGTAAAACCAAACAAACCCTGCAGTTCTAATTAGGTGTATAAAAATTTTCACTCTATAACATTAATTATTAAATGGCTATGACAGGTAAACCTCTGCAGACGTCACATTACTGTTTAAAGGTAGCCAAACATTGGCTACCAAACATAATGGAGTATTAAGAATTTCTAGAAAGATCGTAGCATAAAACAGAGGATATCCTTATAACAGTTTATTTATCTTCATGATGTCACCTCAGATGGAAAACTGTCTCCAGTTTTCTTTTGCATACTCCAAAAATGTAATAGTAAATAGTAGAAACAAAGTAGGTACAGCAAAAGTATGTGAAAAATGATGAAAATCTCAGCATGATCCCCACAACGTGACACTAAAGACACCAATGAGAGATAGAAATGATTTTGCAAAGGATCTATGAAAACAAAAGTGATAGTGGAGAAGGTGGTAACAAAGAAAGTGGAGGGCAGGAAAAAAATAAGAGGCGAGGGAAAAAAGTGAGAAAAGGACAATAGTTCCCTAAATTCTCAAGATGAAGTATTTGGGTACATATTTAGAGACCTGATCACAGAATGGGTACTGTTGGAAGGGACCACAGTGGATCATTTGGTCCAACCTTCCCGTTCAAGTAGGATCATCCTACAGTACACTGCACAGAATTGAAACCAGATGGTTCTGGAGTATCTCCAGTGAGGGAGATTCCACAACCTCTCTGTCCAATCTGTTCCAGTGCTCAGTCACCCACAAAGCAGTTTGTCCTCATATTCACGTGGAACTTCATGTGCATCAGTTTCTGCATGTTGCTCTTTGCCCTATTGCTCAGCACCACTGAGAAAAAAGTCCCCTCTCAGTTGTCTCTTAAGCCTGAACAGGCCCAGCTCCTTGAGCCTTTCCCTATTAGAAAGATGCTCCAGTCCCTTAATCATCTTTGTAGCTCTCTGCTGGACCCACTCCAGGAGCTCCATCTCCCTCTTGTACTAAGGAGCCCAGAACTGCACACAACACTCCAGATGTGGCCTCACCAGGGCTGAGCAGAGGACCAGGATCATGTCCCTCAATCTTTTGGTGTTCCTAATGCACCACAGGACACCACTGGCCCTCTTGGCCACAAGGGCACTGGTGCTTCATGGACAGCTTGTTGTCCACCAGGACCTCCAGGTTCTTCTCCACAGAGCTGCTTTACAGAAGGACAGCCCCCAGCCTGTCCTGGTGCCTGGGGTTATTATTCTTCACCAGGTGCAGGACCCTGCATTTGCCTTTGTTGAATTTCAGACAGTTCTCTGCCCATCTCTCCACCGTGTTGAGGTCCCTCTGAAGGGCTGCACAGCCCTCTGGGGTATCACTCACTCCTCCCAGCTTTGTGTCATCAGGGAACTTGCTGAGCAGGCCTCTGTCCCTTCATCTGAGTCGTTGATGAGCAAGTAAAACAACTCTGGGTCCAGTGTTGAACCTTGGGGGACACCACTTGTGACAGGCACTAGAGTGTGCCACTGATTGCAAACTCTCAGGGATCTGCCTTTCAACCAGTTCTCACCTTCCCCTCACAGTCCACTGGTCCTTCAAGGGTGCAATTGAAAAAGCCATACAAAAAAACCCATTGCTTATATGATCCATGCTCTACATTTCCACAGAGGGGGGAAAAAAAATTATACACTCTAGCTTCCAGCAGTTAAAGTAAAATCTCAGCAGATGTGGTGTTCCACTTTGTTCTTTTTTCCAGTACAGCATCTTACAGTAGGGCACCACTGTACCTGGGAGCTACAGCCCCTCAACACAGAGCAAAGAAAACTGGAGAGAGAAGTTTCCAGAAGACAACAGTGCTGCTATCTTTTAGCCATACCCTTATGGTTTTTTAAATTTATTCCAGAAGCACCCGGTAACATGGGTCTCCCACTCCCAGTTCCTGTACAAAAGCCTAATCCAAAGCCAAGTGATGCCCTTCCATTGTTCTAAGTAAATCAGCTTCTCTGGACCCAGAAATAAGTGACTACCACCATTTATTACAGCCTTTTCCATAGGAGCCAAGTGTTGTGTTAATGTTCTGCAGAGTTTCAAATGAAGGGCAAGTTCTCATCAAGTAATGTTGAGTAAAATAAGCACAGTTCATACAACAATTTGCTTCCTCTGCTGTGAAAGACATTCTCATACCATTCAAATTAAGGTTTTTCCATTAGAGTTTGCTCATCTCTTCTCTTTCAATTCTATAAAAAGAGAAATCACTAAGGAGCAGCTGCCTGTTCTTCAACAGCAAAAACCTGCCACATAATCTAAATTCTGTTTTTCCTGCTACGTAAGCATTTTCATTTCTTGACTTGCATTTTAAACTCATTTAGCAGTAAACAGACATTAAAAAAAAAAAACAAACATGTTCCGTTTTCCACACAAACAATCATGAGAAGTGGCTTAACACTGGAAAAGGACAAAATGCTTTTGGTATCTAAAAAGCTAGCTGACCTCAAACTAAACATTATGTATTGTCACACTCTGACGAGATTTGATAGATATCTGTCTTTACCTACTTATTCCTGTATTTATCTACTTATTTTTATCAATTATTTTTAAGGCTATCCCTGCTAAGACATCCTAGAGTAAATATTTGTGAGTAGTGCAATTCTCATGCAGATTTATTGCAAAGCCCAAGTAGAGCAGATTGGTTTATTTCTAAAGCTCCTGCAATGCAGAAAAGTGCAAACCTCTCTACAAAAACCAAGATAGAGGATGTGTTATACTTGTCATGGAGCTTTTCAGCGCTGAAAAGGGTTTCTTGAATATCAGAAATTACTGGTATAAATTAAATGTTTTTTTTTTCTTCAACTTTTCACACATATTCAAGTTAAAAAGGGTAGAGATTAACTGTTGCTATTACAAATTCTTTTATTTATATGCACTTCTTAAAATATGATTATTTTTAAGTAAAAATGAATCTCTGCATTTCTCTGCCTTTGCTAGTTCTGCAGAAACATTTGTGCATCTCCATAGGCTTACTTGCAGCAACAAATTTTCTTCTGGTTGACATTTTTCCCAACTTAAAGCTCTGTAGCTCTTACACAGCAAACATCTTGAATCATAAAGTTCTTATTACTAGTTATAAAAACAAACACATTTTTTCTTAATTAAAGGTCACATAAGGAGTTGGGAGCCAGTTCTTGTTTTCCTTTGTTCTGTATAGTGTTTAATTGTATCACATATTACCTTTTCTTCTCATAAAAGCAGAATAACCCTGATTGTTTTAATTGTTCATGTTTGTGGTTTATAATATTTCCTCTTTTTTCTTGGATATGTTATTTAACTACTCCTGTTTTATATGTAAGTATCTACTGTTGTAGAGTTATTTATTCCATCTAGCTCCAAAAAACATAATTAAGTTATTCCTTTAAAATCAGAGTGCAAACACTACCAACAGATTAAAAGCCTGGGGACTGTAAAATTAGGATCCATGAGTTATGCATTTAAAAAAGCTAATGATCTGCATCAACTATGAATGCATCACTGAAATCAAAAAGCTCTATTTCTATTTTTACCACAAAGTCATTGACAGAATAAAGAGTCTAAAAGTAGTGCAATATTCATGAATGATTTAGTATGAGGAAAAAATGCCGATTGCATCAAGATTCAGACATCAGCATTTGTCAGCCAAATGGGACAGAAATCTCCCTATAAATGAATCCGTAAGAACAATTGAAATAGAAAATGGAATCAATGCTTTTTAGTCATTATCTATAGAAAACTGAAAAGTCTGGTATGTTGTTCTTGTGTCTCATAATATATTTTCTTCTGTTTGATGTAAGACACAGAAGGATCTGTCTAATGTGAAAGGAATAATCCTCATCTGAAAAATTGCATAGTTTAAACATCCTCTACCTCCACACACTATAGAATCATAGACAAAAATAAACACAACAGTCATATTAAATGCCTCTTCTGTAGAAATCTGAGTATGTCTCCCCATTGTGTTTCAATAGAACAGCCTGGACTATACAGAAGGTTACAATTTATTAACACATTTCATAACTTTGTAATTTCTGACATCTGGTTCAAGATATTTTAATGTGTCCCAGATAACCTGAAGTATTTCTTTTCGGGTTTCTGTTTTGGTGAATTTTTGTTCTGTTTGCTTTCCTTTTGAAAGTGGGAATTAGAATTACATATTATATTCTAAAAAATATTTTAAAATTAATTACTTGGCAGCTATAAAATATAAAAATTAAGCTGCTGATGCAAGTCATATGCATGAAACAGTATATGCTGATGAAAATTATCACACAGGGCCTAATTATACTCCACTGAGGTGTGCCTTCAAAATAATCAAACTGATCTGGATGTAACAAACAAACTTTGAAATTAAAATATGCAAATCCCAAAAAAAAATCTGTTGCAGAAAAATCTGGAAATGGAAAAAGTTCAGCAAAGCCATACAAGCAAAAGCAGTTCAAAGTGTAGTATCAATGATAAAATTAATTCCATGCCCAGAGAAGGGGAAAGGCAAACATCTGAAATTTCTTGAGGAAGCAAGGGGAATTTCAACAAAATAGGAAAAGTATATCGTTAAAAAAAATAAAAACAAAACCCCGAAAAAAACCCAAAACAAAACAAAAACAAAACCCATAAAACATTTCTACATTTTATTTAGAGACAAAGGAGGAAAGGATTGCATTATACCATTGCTATGAAACTCTAGAATTAAAGTAATTTTTCCTAATACCTTCATCTACATCAAGACTTACGAGATTAAAGTGGAAAGGCTTGAAGATGGTTTGTAAGGAAACCAATACAAAAAGCTGAAAATGTGCAGTAGAGAAACATGCAGCCACTTTTTGATACATCTAAATGAAATATCAAACCTTGTTTCAACTCTGGCAATGCAACACTGGGCAATAATCTTCAGACTCAGTGAGTTTTATGAATTACTTAAATCTAACAAGACCTTTCTCTAAGTTCATGGTTTACATCACAGAGACTAATAGTTCTGTCTCATCATGACAGATGCCAGTTATCTCCTAAAATGAAAGAAATCTCTGAAGAGAGTATCTCTAACTTGATATCCTTTACTGAACCATCAGTTTGAAGATGAAATAATTTCACTTCATAAGCTACAGTCAAGGTTTTAAAATAGAATTCCTTTTGCTCCCTGCAGTCATTAAGGTCAGTGAATAACTTTCCAGCAGCTGGCCAAGGGGATGTAACTTGTCAGTCCGACTGCACTGTGATTAACACCAAGGCAGAGTCCATTTTTTAACCACAATCATTTGCGTTGCATGCTAATTACATAGTGACAGAAATAGAGCACTTCAAAATAGAGTACTTCCATTTACATCTTTCAGCCCAAAGACACTATTTTCTTACCTTCCGGTTCTCTTCCAAGACCGCTGAGGTTACATCCTCCTACCCCTCATAAGAAATGTGACAGCTCTCCATTTAATATCAGTGCACAGTAAGTTGACAGAAAACAACTACACACAGAGCAGCAGAATTTGTAGGGTGTAAAAGCTCGAGCTAATTCTGGAACACTCCAAAGTGACAAAATGTGCAATTGCGTATAAATTCTTATTTCAGGCTAGCTGAAAAGTGTTATTAAATTCCCACTTTTTATATTTGGTTTCTATGCAATAAAAGAATAAAAACAAAAACAGTTTCAAAATAACAGTAAACTTTCTCATTTATAATATATTTAGGTTGCTAAAACTCCTACAATATTCTTCCATTTTCATTTAATATCAGCACAACCCCTTGTTCCAACAATATAAGTTTTCCTGGACTACTCTCCAGAAACTGGTGGCTTGTTTTAAACTTCTGAGTGACTCATTCAGTATTTGGAAGTTCATAGTCAGGAAACAATCCACTTTTATTTATATGAAATCAGCTGCACCATAAGGCACCTGTGTTATAGTAAGCAACTATGTAATGCAGCTAAATCACAGCAATGCAGATTAACTGGAAATGAAATTTATTTATGACAAAATTGAATCTGAATATGGTGAGGTTACTTCAGAAATAAACCTGACATGGCAGGAAAAGTGCAGGCTTAAAAGGTGTATAAAAATAAAGTTGTATAAGAAGAATCAAGACATCCATAATTAAAATTGCAGTATGCTAGAGAATTACCAAAAAACATAGGCAAAACCCCCTCCTAACTGAAGGCAGAAAAACAAATTGCAATTCTGCAAAGTCACTTTTCAACCAGAAATCCCAACATTTTTCAACTACAAAGTAGTACTGAATATTAAAGAGAACAGACAAAGATGACAAAAAAGACTCTGATGTTGAAATATATATTTTCTTGGGTTTTTCAATTATGAATTGTAAACAGCAGGTTCTGATATGAGAAATAAACCAGAAATTCTAAATATATATAGCAGCATGCTTGCCTTGGTAAGGGAAAGCTTTTAACTAAGCATTATGGTAAAAGAGTAAAACTTAGTACCTTGTATTAAAAAAAAATAATAATAAGTTAAAGTGAATCAGGAGAAAAAAAAATGTTTATTTAAAGCAAAAACTCATAAGATAAACACCAGCATGTACCATATATATCTCTACAGAACAAGTGAAAGTAATTATGTAAACTCTAGTTATGTTCCATTATGAATACACTATACCTAACTTATTGTACAAAATTCAAGTATATGTCCAAGTGATGGCTGATCTCTAATCAAATACTGAGCACAGATCTACATGGGAGGTGTTCTGCACGTGTGCCAAAAAGGTTTCATTTTCAGTGGCATTTTCAGGGGTTGTTTTATATTAAATTCTACCAACTGGGTGTGCAAACTACAAAGAATGCCAAGCTCCTTGCAAGTTCCTCTTAAAATGAGCAACGTGCAGTGAGAGGCTATGTAGCATTTTACTGCCTCCCTGCAAATGATCCCTACATTTTTCTCATAAAGAAATTTGGAAACAGTTTTCAGTGATATTTCCATATTAACTGAGACACTTGTGGAGCAGATATTTTGACTAGAAGCTTTAAAAAAAAAAAAAAAAAGGATGAAAAGGTTGTACAGATGGAAGGTGAATTTATATCACAGAAGAATCTCCAACATGTTGATATAATTAAGCCTCTCTAATGAGTTAGAAATCCAGACTAGTCACAGAAGCTATTTTAGTTTCTCTAGCCTTCTACTGCAGTCATGGGGAAAGACTCTTCTTGAAGGCAACACCTAGCTTGAGGGCTGATCTTGTTCCCTAGAGGGCAGGCTCTTGCTCCCTCTTTCTGGCTGACTACATAAAGAAATTAGACAGATCAGAGATTAAAAGCATCCCTTTGTTAATGAACTCTTCCCATACTAAATTGGTGTGTGGAAAGATTGGCAAGACCAATTATTTTGAGGAATTAAATATTGTCCCAGGTATAAATCTTTTGTGAAATGTTTCAAGTTTAGCAAAGAAGCCAGGATGTCTCTTACTGCAGCATCAGGATGGAAGGCTTCTTTCATGGTGATTGAACAGTGACATGTTTTGTTAAACATCTACTAAAGCGAAGTGAAACTATATTCTTACACAGAAACTAATACAAAAAACTTGTCTTTATGCTTGACAAATATTTATCATTTGAAATTTCTTGAAGGCAAACCAAATTAACCATTAGAAATCACTTTATAGGAATTCTAGTTTGATGGTTTGTTAAGATCTGTTGAGGATTTATAAATTGATGCAAACTTGCAGAAATACTCATAAGAACAAAACACTATGCCAGTAAAATTATTATTGCAGACATGTTTCAATGGTACTCTTTAAAACTAAATTAAGAAAGTGTGGGAAGGAAATTTGTAAGTGACTCACATACCATCCTGTCTTGTAGAAAAAAAAGTATATATGTATAAATTATGAAAAATTCCAACGGGAAACACTTCTTCAGGACCACTGATCCTGAAATGCATGCAGATTACAGTGAGGGAGAACAGTTTAATTCAAACTGTAACTAGCTCCTGCACTAATAACCAGAGCTAAACCTAGAGGTGATTACTCACAAACTGGTCTGAGCAAACAAGAAACAATGTTAGGTGTCAAACAATGTTTGGCAACTTGCTGAAATAGCAGCCTGTGCTAAGCTTGTATGTCCTCCTTTGGTGCACCAATAAAGGACAACTAAAAAATCGCCAGGTGATAAACTGACTTTGCATTTTTGAGGGAATGCTGTAGGCAAAAATAACTTGTGCCATCTCCTTCAGTGAGGGAGGGACTAAAGGGAAGTGGCAAAAGGCAAAAATAAGACACAGAGAGCACCAAACCATCAAAAGTAAGAACTCATCTCAGAAGTTCAGCAGGGAAACTCATCTAATCTGCCAATAAGAAGCAATGGAAAGAGCAAGTTACATTCAGTGCAAAACTTCAGGAGGGCTAGTCAAGGCCTGTGTGCTGGCCAGCACTGAAAATTAGCATCAGTAGGGAAAACTGAAAACAAGTTATGCCAGCCAGTATGGTAATGATGTGGCAGTAGAACTCATCTCTGAAACACACACTTTTCAAATCCCAGTACTGACAGCACTTTTTCCGAGGAAGAGGAGCACGTGTGTGTTTATTTATATGAACATATATAAACGCAAATATATAATAATATTTTACCAACACTTTGTTAACAACTGTGTCTTAAAGCTTTAAAAAATAATTTTGTGGTACTACAGCTGCAAAACCCTACAGAAATAGAGGCAGCTTAATTAGGAAGGCTAGGAGGAAAAAAAGAAAAAAAAAAGTTACCCTAACCTTACAGCCTGTAAGTCAATGTGGGGGAAAGTCACCTTACTTTGTCGCCACCACACTGCCTAAATAATAGGAAAGTGATTTTATTGATATTTTATTACCTTTTAAGAGCAAGCACCAGGACTCTGCTCTCTCCAATGTCCCGTGTTACTCAGGAGCAAAAATAGAAATTCTTGATCTATAGGAAGCTAGTCATAGGTATGGATGAATTAGTCAACATCCACAAAGCATATCAGAAGGTCTGGTTAATGTATTTTGCTCTGACAAAGGTTTAAATAGTTATCTTTATTTGTTCACCACAAAATCTGACAGGTAGAATCTGCCAAAAACTCTCATTTCTTCCATTTAATTCTTCCTCAGCAAATGGCAAACGTCCTTATCCCCTGAAGGCAGAAAACAGCGACATCATCACCAGCACGGACATTATGGTCCCAATTATACATTGCACTGCTATGCCTGGCAGAACTTGGGAGCTGTTTGATGTTCTTTTGTCTTCCTGAGTTGGCAGAAAATAAAAGTCTGAAACATGAATTTCCCTACCCTCAGTTAATCTAATTGGGTTGTTCACTCATTCTAAGTGCCAGCATTAAATGTTCAATGATCCTATTTTGGAAAGCAGTTGAGAGAGGAAGTGGAACTGAAGCACAGGAGGATCAGCTGGGAGTTCTCAAAAGCAATAAAACACAGAAGGGAAAAGTAAATGAGAAGCAGAGGATGAACTGGAAAGAAAATGCTAAGAATGCCAGGAAAAAGACAATAAACAGCAGCTCTAAAATTGGCTTTCCAGTTCTTGGTGACATTCAGCCTCACTGAGACATTTATTCTGGATACTGGTGCTACATTTAGATATTATTGTTTACTTTAGCTTCTTAAGAAATTTCTATTGGCTTTACTGGGAATCTGCTACTGGTCAGAACTGGACAGTTCCTAGGCTGTGTACAAAGTTAAAAGTGGCCTTCCCTTGAGGATGTGTTCAATACCAACTTCTAATGCAGCAGGCCATTTTAATTTTTTTTAAGTGCAAAAAAAATTACAAACAATTACAGTGCTCTGGGTGTCAAGTAACACATGCTCTTCTGAAAAAACACCCCAAACTTTCTTGTCTGGAACCTACAAGTGCAGAGAAGGAATAACAAGCACTTGGCTTTCAGGGGCAAGTTGAGATAACTGTGAGAAAGAAGACACTTATCTTTGATGAGACAACATGCAGCAGAGAAAATAGAAAACTTTATTCCTTGTAATGAAAAATATGAAAGGGCAGGTGTGGGTTTGCTCAACCTGTGGCAAAATCCTGCTATTTTATAGGAAACATTATAGAATCCTCCTGTTGTTGTACCAGTAACATGTCCCAGTAGGGACATATTTGCTATAAAATTTATATTTGATTCACAGCACCAGTCAGAGATTAATCAACATTGCCTACTAAAAAAGACAACTGTTCAGTAAGCAAGGTGGAAACACGGAGCAAAGTATTTCACATGAATGAGCAGCCAGGCTCTTTCAGATGCACTGTGTTACCACGAGGAAAGCTGAGGCACTGCAGGCACATTTTGTTCCTAATGTACCCAAGGACTAAATGACAGACACTGAAAAAGAAATTATTTTATCACTGCAAAATCAAAGGAGTTCCAGTAAGTAAACCTTAACTAAGAATTGCAGAGGAACAAGGATTAATGTCCTCATTTGACATTCAGCTAAAAATTTCCTTGACTTCAAAGTTGTTCAAAGTTATTAAAAGGAATGCAGAAAAAGCAGGGCTCATCTTGTTTGTAAAGAAAGTGTTGATTGTCAAGGGAGTATCTTTTGGTACCTTTGATATCAGAAATGGAAACTCTATATTTAAAGTATTAAGATACAGCACTGAAAACAAATAAGGTGTTTGAATGAAGGTGACATGCATAACCTGTCACCTGAAAGCAATGCCAAGTGAAAAAGACAAATGTACTTTCTCAAGGTAAAAAATTTATTAGTGCTAGAAAAAAAAAAAGAGAAAAACATTTTCAATAATTTAATATATGAAAAGTTATAAGATTCTAAGCCTACAGATTTTTTTTACTTAATTTAGTATTTACAAGGCACTTTTTTGGAAACAGGTATGATTAAAATCTTTCCAAATTCTTTGTGTTAGACAAAGGCGATCAGAATTAGCTGATTATAAAATGTAAGTTATTATTTTCATTATTTTCAATATGTCATTATTTTCATTACTTTCAACTAATTTCTTAAAACCAAAACAGGATTAAAAATGCAAGAATTTGTTAAACTTTGTGGGACTACAGAGAGATCTAATTTTTCTGCGGACATTTCAAATTGTCTTAACCTACAAACCACAGTAGGTGTACCATGTTTTTCTTTCTTGAACCAGAAGAAAAATAACTAAATACTCAAAAACTGTCAAACATACACATCAATAAAGATTTCCTATTTTACTGGCATTTTACCATAACTTGGCTCTTAGCTTTTAAGCATCACCTCAGCTAAATCCCTAGTTACAAATGGTGAGAATATTTCTGGTAAAATTAATGAAATAAGATTCCCATAAACTAATACTGAAAATAGGGAGAAGGGGAAAAAAATGAAAGCAAAATATTTAATAGGCAGTCTTTCCAGTCACTTTCTCAGAGGAGATTCAAACGTCACAACAGGCAAAGTATTTCTCTGTTCAGAAAAACAGACCCATATTGATAACCCACACAATTTCTTTAGCCTGCTTTGCAAAAATATCAACAAAGCAGGAAAGGAAAATGCCTTATTTAAACTCATGCTGCCTTGTTTTCAAGAAAAAAATTAAAAATCTAAGCAATTGAAACTAACATGAGAAAGCAAAACCAACACAAAAAGCATAAAGTTGCTTGCTTAAAATAAATAAGAAGCTGGCAAAGCCCATTGATCAGAATTTCGTTCTATAAAATAGATTTACTCTACAGGGCCAAAAAAGTTGGTAGGAAATTTTTGTGCGTTTTTAAGCATGTATTAATTATTTGCATGTGCAGCAGATTTTTCACTAAGGAAAACATGTCATCTAAATTCCTTTCAGTGAAAAATACTTTAAAAACTTAGTGGAAAGAAATTACATAATTTTCTGTAGATTTTCTCTAAGTCTTAAAACTATTGTACTGGTTATTCTAAATATACTACTCCTAAAACAAATTAAAGATAAAAGTGATGGATATCTTGGCTACCCAAGCAGTCAGCAGGAAGTTAACACTACATTTCCATCTTGATTTTACTTGCAGTAATAGTCTATATCATGAATAAACTTACTGAGAAGCACTTTAAACTATTTGAAAGTAAATCCATTATATTTTCTGGTGTTTTCCTAGCAAGCTGCTTTTCATTTTTTTGTCTTTTTCTTGCTAACAAAACCCCTTTTGTGCTCTGTTTTCACAGCAAAAAGAGCAGCAATACCTGCCTAACCTTTGTGTAATAGGTACCAAGCAGCTTTTGTAATGGCAGATGCTGAAACTGACAGAGGAAGTGAGACACTTTTAAATCTCCCCCTTACAGAGTACATAATTTACTGTTTGTGAAGCCCTTGTCTGTAAGACAGCTAAAAGGTCTAGACAGTTTTCTTCATCTCTAACCATTAGAAAGGGATAGAGAAGAATCACTGTAACTTGGGTTTAAAAAGCCCCTAACACTGACAGCAGGGACCTCAACTTTACTGCTTTTCCCAATAACAGTTGGGGGGGAAAAGGCATTGGGAAGAGACAAGCAAACAGAAATACTTTTTAGCATTGAGCTTTCACCTCTATCCATCAGCAGCATGGTAGCAAAGAGTCTCTACAGGGTTAACACAGAGGACATGCAGGGTGTGAGGCCTGGGGGAGCACCAAAGGTCCCCACACCCAGCTCCCCAAGTGAGATGGACAAGAGAAGGTCGTCAACAGTCCCCACACCAACCTCCAACCTCCTGTGATTCACTTGGACCGTTCCGATCAGAAAACTTCCAGTCAGATCAAACCTCACACAGCTCTTTGGAAACTGCAGCTGGCCCTTGCACAGAAAGAAAATATCTCGCCATATATACATTTGAATTTTTGTAGCTGACAAGGGATCACATTAAGTTTTGTCTGCCAGCTCAGAGAAGGTCAGTAACACTGTAAATCAATGCCTTGCATACAAATCAAGCTCTCTAAATCTTTATTCGATCTCTGGGAAACTAGATTGAAGAAAGCACGTGGAAAAAATTGCCAAAATGTTCCCAGACAGACACAGAACCATTTTAATACATTTTAATTTAAAGGTCTTCTAATACATATAATATTTGAGGCTTCAGACTATTATTCTACAGTTCTGCAAGGTATTACAGATAATCCAGTAGTTCTACTTGTGCTGAAGTCAAAACTAAACCCATCTTCTTTATTTTGTATTCTTCCATTTTCTTCATTAAAACCAGGCAATCATGCGTTCAGTTCATCTACCAAGACTGCCCAAATGACTTCAAAGCCACTTTTTTTCCAAAGTAAGCTTTCTACACCATTGTATTACATCAGTAAAACTCCATTTCTTTTCCATTAAAGAATTTCAGACCCCAGAATTCCAAACATATATGTGGATGATGTTCAAGCCAAATTAGACTTGAAAAAAACCTACCATAATAGAGAATGGGAAAGGCATTAACATCAAAAGCTATAGAAAAACGTTTAAGGTTTGAAAAACGCAAAAAGGAACATGAGAATATACGTTTATATATTGCTAGAGAATATACTTTCAGCATGGCTTTCAGTATGAAGAGTGGTATTCTTGTTTTAAAGATCACAAGCATTTCCTTTCACAATTGTCTTCTGTCACAGAATGATGCAACAGAAATTCCTCTCACATCAAAAATTAAGTACCATAATGTTGGACTATAGCTCAGCAGTTACCTAATTCCTCTCCCTCTTGTAATCACACACTAAAATCCACAGGCAACAAGGAAGCTAAATAGCAGTGAAGAGACTAAATTTGTAGCAAAAATTGTATGTGTACTCTGCATATATTTGCCAAAATGACAGCTCTGAATGGTGCCTTTTCTTGCCTTTTCCCGTTTGTATCATGTTGACTTGGTAATTTCTGATTTCACTGTTCGGCCAGCCTGTAGGCTGGATGGGACCTCACATCAGAATCTAGTCCCTTGGTGTTACAAGGGTCTTAATAAAAGGTAAGTCCAGAGCATCTGCAGATAGCAAACCTTCCAATTTTCAACATACATACATGAAAAATGTCATGTAAGTTTAACCTTTTTCCCTGTTTGCAGCTGACTCTTGGAAGATTTCCTCACTGAGCACTTCAACTAGATTACAACGCGTGGCTCAGCAAGCTGGAAAACAAACACTTGGGTTAGGATTGCAGAGGGAACAGAAAGAGCTGGAAATGTTGGCCAGTGGTGTCAGCCACACAATTTAAACTATTTGTTCCAGAGACTCTTACACTGCTTGTTGCACCACAGACTTGGGGCTACTTAATGAACAGAGCAACACTAAAAATTTGTCCAGATGATGAAGAACAGCTGATATAACAGCCTTCAAGCTTAGCCCCTCCTCTGGCAAGTGGGGTAAAGCAGGTTCAGACAGGGATTGTAGGTGATGTGGCCATACAACTTGGAGAACACGTGAAAACATTTGTTGATAACATTAATACAATATAATTTTTTTTTTTTAGTGTTTTCAGCTGTGAGTCATATTTTGTATATTTGCAAGGGACATAAGTGAGAAAAAAGAAGTATATTACTTAGCAATAAAATAAATTGATATTGCTATGGAATTCACTGGCTGCTACTGGAAAATACATCTGCTATCAGAGAATTTGATGTCATTATGTAGCAAAATGCAGATTAGCTGCATTTTAAACTATATATATTTAAAACTTCAGTTCATAAATTGCTTGAAAGATCTTCAAATCACACATTTGCATTACCATACTCTGACCAATTTATTCATGAGCAGACATCATTCAAATGAAAGCAATTCATAGTCAAAAACCTGGAGGATCATTCCGTGTAAAAACAAAACTCCCTTACTCTCCATGTACATAGAACTATGTACAACCAACATAAAAAGCTTCTCTTTCTATGATGCCCTAAACAGATTCAGACCAATTGAACAAAAAAAATTAACCCCTACAACGTAACAAAACAAACATACTGTCTCCCCCAAAAAATAGAAAAAAAATCCTTCACCTATAGAAAGCGTATTAGAAATTCATAGGCATTGTGACTTTTTGATAGCTTTTTCATTTTGGACTACTACAAGGCAATTTTAAAGTCTCTTTTAGAAAAAAAATCACCACTGTTTTGTTTCCATATAGTAATAAGCAAATATTATGCAAAAGAAGGATGTTAATCACAGTAATAAAAATGTAAAAGGAAAAGAGATATAAATACTGGCTTAGTTTTACTTGTAGTGATCTTGGGAAGATTATGGGAGAAACAGATGAAGAAAAAACAGGTGTTTAGCAATAACTAATCAAAACAGAAACATAATTGCCCATGGACAGAGAGCACAAAGGAAAAGAGGTCATGGAATTCATGGAGTTGAACTCTGTTGGGGATTTCAATAAACATATTTGATCAAACACTGTGATTGTATGACCTTACACTGTCAGGAGGGAGTTGAAAATTCTTGAAAATAAGTTTACTGGAAGCCCTTAACTACTGAAGTATTTGATCTTGCTGAAACAAGCAATCAAACCAAGGAGCCAATTCACCAGACATATTGTTCATGATCAGTAGCGCTGAAATGCATTTATATTCCTAATGATGACAATGACTCTTGTTATTCAATAATTTTGAATTAACTTATGTGCACCTACTGAATGCTACTAGATCCAGTAGTGCATAAAAAGTTAAGCATATAGTCATTCTCTTTACTGAATCAGCACATTACATAACAAGTTTATTTTTATCAGGTGCATATCAAAGTGTACAATCTTCAAGACAACTTTGAATTTGAATGCTGACAGCCTGGCTTCCCTGACTTAAAAATTTCCAGATTTTGAGGTTTATTTATAGAAAAATTACAAAGCTAGGTATGTCCTTGGTTTGATTAAATGGAATTAATTAGGTAATAGAATAATACTTGTTTAAATTTATGTGTCACAATACTCTGTGCTGAATGAGAGATTCATTTTTCTCTTAGCTATTAATTTGCATTGCCTGTACACTGACTTGTCTGCTACAGGCAATATTTTCTAACAGCTAGAAAACTGGGAGATAAACTTCAAGTGAATAAAAATGAGTTATTTTTTACATTTTTGGGATTTTTTTCTGTGTAATTATCAATAAATGCAAATTCCATGCCTCAATTTACTTATTACCTCAAAAAGTTATAATTCCTTTTTAGGCATCACAGTCTACCCAAATATGACTGATTGTCAAAAGATAAAATTGAGAAATTGAGATTTAGTAATCAGCAGTATGGAACATTGGTAGTTTACTGTTGCATGTCAACAAAGCTGCCAATTTAGATCACCAGTTTAATAAAGCACTGTTTCCCAAGCTGCATGTGCATAGCTGATGTGGCTAAACAAGGACCTGCTGTCTGTTTTGGGCCTTTTTGCCTGAGGAAATGAAGCTTAGTTGGTCCAGCCATATGTTTAGGGGGTTGTTCTCCAAATTTCAAAGACACCAGTTTTCACCACACTTCACACAAGTTCTCCACCAGGTGAAGGAGGAAGATCTTGCCAACCTCCATCAAAGACAGAGAGGCTGAAACACTCACATAGCCCCACTTGTGGTGTTACTGCAGGACTCAAGACAGAAGGGACCCCTGAGGATCCAAGAGATCAACTCCTGTTTTTAGCAGGGTCTTCTAGATGAGGTAGCCTGGGGTTATGTATAGCTAAATTTTGAGCATCATCTTGGACAATGATTCAAAAACCTCTCTGGAAACCTACTTGAGTCTCTGATCATGGTGAAAAATAAAATACATTTCTTTATATCTAACCATGTCGCAATTTACACCCATTTCCTCTTGTCCTGCCATCGTACACCTTAGACTGGAAAACTTGGCTCTACCATCTCTGCACTTTTCATTACATTTTTCTCATCTAATCCTTTGGGGAAAACCCACATTTTTTAGTAGCAGCTATAATAGGAACATCTTTCTGAGACAAAACTGATCTAAAAAATAAAATAAAATAAGCATGTTGCATCTCTCTGAAAATTATGACGTACAAGGTAAAAAAAAAGGAAAGCTATATCAGTTTTACTTCATTTCAACTCATGGCCATGTTTTGCTAAAAAAGTTCTCTCCATCTCTTGAAAGTTCAGTATAACTATACTATACAGAAAAAAATTCTTATTCCCTTGAAATTGGAAATAATTGAAAACAAAGAAGTGTTTGAAATTTTGGGCTCTTTTCTTTTAAAGGATTTTGAAAATGTGTGTCACTTTTACAGAACTGTTTTCCCAAGGGCAACAAAGTGTCAGTTTGCAAGTACCTATGTATTAAAAGATTTCTCAGTGGCAAGCAGCTTCTTGACAGACAAAGGCACGAAGATAAATGACTGGAGACTGAAACTAAGCAAAGTCTGACTGGAAATATTTTCAGAGTGAGTGCAATTAATCAATGGAACACCTCACTTAAGGGTATGCTGGATTCTCTGCAGAACATTTTAAATCAAAAATGGATGTCTTTTATAAAGATTCAGTCTAGCTTAGCCATAAATTACTAAGCTGTACAAAGATAGCTGAAGATTAGCTGAAAAATTTTGTCCAGAGTTTTAATTGCACGTCAAACTACATGTTGTAGTTGCTCCTTCTACTTTGAAGATTTTGGACCCTGAAAATAAATTAATTTCAACTTCTAGAAAATAGAAGTTTCAGTAAAAATTTTAAAGGCCCAGAGTAAGAATGTGGAAAGCTTTGGATACACAAATCTCTATCTATCAATGGGATAACTCCACCCATAAGGTGTCTTGTCTTAGCTCTGTGAATATTCAGAATCCTAGTTGCAAAAGGACTCTTTGGGCTTCTAAAGATACAGGAGCAAAAAACAGAGAACTCCAACAGCTATTCAGGAACAGTTTTGTTCCAGACACAGATGATGGCAGAAGGCATCATCCTTTCAGCACTCCAACACCTAGTCTGGCAGGAGCCATAGCATGGTAAGTAGGGACAATAGTAGGATGCACCTGAAATCCACACTCCAGATCTGAACTAAAATGCTCCTGTAGGTATTGCATTAGATTCCCAGCCAGCTGGGCCCAGATGCAGACAAAAAGCACAAGGGCAATTTTCCTTAAAGGGCACCTCCATGTCTTCACAGCTGCCGAAGAATCTGTTACATGTCTGCTGCCTTAGGGCATAGAGACAAGCTTTCCTTCACAATACAAAAGCTAAAAAATTATTAATGATGGAAACAGGGCCTATCTTTTTATGTGATTTAAGGAAACGGTATTCAAATATTTAATAAGATTATCTCAGCTTTAATTTAAGAACAAAGTAAAAAGTACATTTATGGGTTTCCTTCATCTCCCTGCAAAGTATTGTGATTGAAAAGAATACTTCCTTCCTATATTTGCCCAGAAAACATCTTTACGTGAACACATTCTCCAGTTGCAAATGAAAAGTATTCTTTTTGTGAAAAAGCCAAATATTTTTTCCTTACTGGGAGACATTTGCCTGCCTCTAGACTACACCCAAAAATGAGGACAGTAATTAGATTTCTTCACTTTGGTTTCTGACAAAAAAAATTCTATCAAATTATTAAAATATCTGAGCAAAGAACTTATTAATCATGATTGTTCTTTTTTTTCTTTTGCAATTACTTTATCTTGTGCACAATAAACTGTTAATAGCCACCTCAATGCAATCTTCGTGCAATTTCCAGAAGAATAATTTCCTTCTAATACTTTTTCTTCAATTTAAGCCAATAAGTAGCTTTCTCCATTATCCAAGGAAGGCTTTCTGATTTCTTTGTAAAATGTTGTTTTCAATGTTTTCATACTATAAATGATAACATTTCATTGTTTCTGTAAGAATATCTGTTTTCAGATAACTTGTAGATGAGACTGTAGTGAACAATTTTGAGGATCTGGAGTGGCCTCATATGCATGACATGCTGAAGTACAGCCTTAGATTACATTTTCTTTAACCTACAGTTTAGGTTTAGAAAAATATTTTCTCTTGACTTGCTAGCAAGGTAGAATTGAATGAAAACTTCTGTGAATTGTTATATTATATATACCTGTTGTTAAAAATTTATATCTTATTTCTAGCCTCATTTCCACTGATTTCAAAGCTTCCACTTAAAATTATTCCTGATATGGAAGGGGTCAAAAGTTTTTCTGTAGTTCAAATGACAAAATTTCACCATCATATGACTGAGGGTTTTAACAAAATTCTTGGAATATCTCATTATTAAGAGACCTTTTTACTGCATTTTATCTATATGCACAGCTGTTCTGTGAAAATTTTGGCTACCAAGGCTAGACAATTCCTCCTAAAAATGCCCCTATTTGTCTGCCTATGCATCCAGGAATCTTGTTATTGATCCAATTATCTACCAAGACAGTTTTGTTTGTTTTCTTTTTTGAAGGAACACTGCTTTCCAGAAGAGAAATGTTACAGAAGAGAGGAATACAAAATCTCTGCAGACATGCTGTTCTCTCACTAATCGAGATCACTCTCTGCTAGTGACTTGGTTTTGCTACTTATAATTCCCTAACCTCTGCAAGGCAAATACCTCTATTATTTAGAAACTAACTCAATTTATAAACATGTAGGGATTTTTCTCAACAGCAACTATAAATTCCAAGCAAGAGGAGTTTGGCAGGAGGTAATTTTTCATAAATCTACACGTGTAATTTTTCTTTTACCTCTGTCTGCTCAGTATAAGTCAAAAATCTACCTCATGTGTTCCCTTTTGTGGGACTGATTTTAGCCTGTATCAACTCAAACTATCCTTTACAGTCTTTCAACATAGAGTGCAGTGTGAGCTCCCTTCTAGTTCCTTTGAAGTTATTTTGTGGTCCAAAATGGTAACATTCATGACAAACACTCACAAGGTTCTTTGATCAGTTTGTCAGGAAATTTAAATAGAGATTTATTTAAAGCAACTTGTTCTAAACTACCCAACCATCATTCTCATAGGTTACTGCAGAAAAACTCACAGCATTTTTGTTGTCATCCATTTCCCCAAAACAGAAAGTACAAGAATATTAAAGAACCACTTCTTCTGTTGACACATTGCTATTTAAAATACTCTTTCCTCATAACACTTAACTGATATAATAGTCAGATTTCTTTAGTTTCTGATTTACCTAAACATGTCTTGTTGCTCTTCTCCTTTGTCTTCCTAGACTATCAGAATATTTTTAGTGGGGAGGGACTTCCAGAGGTTGCATAGAACAAATCTTTGCCCAGAGTAGGTCTAATCACAACAAGATTAGATCTTGTTATGTTGCAAATGTTCCTACCTCCTGATTTTAATCAATTGTCATCACTTTCTCCTTTTTAGCTTTTTTTTTTTTTTCATTAAATTTCACTCAGTATGCCAATTAGTTTTCTATTTGTTTGGGTTTTACAATCATGACAACCTGTAGGTGTCTGGATATGGAGCAATATTGTTAACTCAAATTATAAACTGTGCTAATTTAAACATAAGCCTCTACATTCAAGTCCTTTTTCTTTGTTGCTGTTATTCAGGAAGTTGCTATTTCTGCCATATTTAATCCAGACTGAAGTCCTCTATTGTGTATCTTCATTTTCTCCTATATATATAGTAGGTATATCCTGAGTTCTGCATTCTGTTTTCTACCATGCTCTGATAGTTTTCTGCAAACATCAGGTAGTAACTTCATACTGAATACATGCTTCATACTTCTCTAATATGACAGTAATCCCTCAAATACTCATTTTCTTTCAAGAGGTCATGGACATTGCAACAAGAAATGTTGTATTTGAGTACTTCCTCTTGAGTTTTGCCCACTTAATCTTTCTTAAAAAGGCTACAACTGTAGAATTTAACACTCCAATCATGTCAATCTTTCCAGCAAGATTAACTAACCTATAAAATTTATAGATGAGGAATTATAGTTATTTTCATCTGAAACTCAAGTGAAACCAAATAAAGAATGTTTTGGCCCCATGCAGAATATAATTTTGCATTAAAATAGGTACATTACTCTTTTCCCTATATTCCTCTTCTATTTTCAGTGCAGTGATCATCTGACCATTTTTGCTGTAACTCCCTGTGAGTTTCCATTCTTGTTTTAGTGGGGAGGAAGCCATGCAATTTATTCAGTCTCTGCTCAGAACAGAAAGCAGACACTGTTCCAATGCACTGTTCCTGTACATTTCTGCCTGTTCTCTTCTTTGGCTTTTGGGCTTGACAAGATTTTTTGAAAGGTCTTTTAAATTTTACTGACTGTCATATTTTTTGATTGTTGAAGCTGCTTGGTAAATTACAATGAGGCTCAAGAACTTTGCCTTTATAACAGTAGCTTTATCACTTTACTAACCACTAAACATGATTATGGCGAGACAGAGCACCTTGTAAAGAACTATTCTATTATCTAGAAATACATGAAACTAAAATGAAGTTTCAATATTCTGGCATTTTCCAAGATTGCCAGCACTTTCAGAATTATAACGTGTGAAAGATAACCCATCTTTATTCTTTTAAACCTAGTAGGAACCACCATGGTTCAGCAATTTCAGAATCACAGAAAAATAAATAATCCAACTTCCTTCTCAAAGGAGGGTCAATGAATGTTGCTTGTGCTTTTAAGAATTTGGTATTTTAGAAATGCATATTTATGCATCAAGTTATATTTAATTCAATATTCAGAGGGTACAGCACTCTGTTTCATTGTTATTGCTTTAAAAGCCTGAAGGAGGATTTGGCAGGGGAAAAAAAAACCCAAAAAAACAAAAACAAAACAGTAACAATAAGTGCATACTGAATCAAACAAGATTAAAATCAAATCATCTCATCCTTTTTAGTTGATAAGGGAGCATATAGAGATTTCAATCTGTTAGTGGAATTTCACTGCTATTACTTCAGGTTTTTTAGTCTACAGTAAAAAAAAAGAAAATCAAAATAAAGACTATGGGTTACAGTCACAAAATCACAGAATGTCTGAGGTAGGAAAGCAACATAGGTCTCAGTCTAATCTGACCTCCCTGCTCAAACCAAGGTCTAATTGTGCACGTCTCTCAAAGCCCTGTCCAGTCATATTTGTGACTGCCTCCAGGAATGGACTTTCTACAATTTCTTTAGGTTTGGTCACCCCTACAATGACATGGAATTTCCTGCATTTCAGTTTGTGTCCATTTCCTCCTGTCCTGTCACTGGACACCACAGAGAAAAGTCCAGCTCTGCCTTCTTCACTTCCTCCATCAGGTATTCATACACGTTGGCATGATTCGCCCAAACTTTCTCCTCTCCAGGCTGAACAGTCTCAGCTTCCTCAGCCTCTCTCCGTATGGCAGACACCCCAATCCATCAACCTCTCTGTGGGCCTCTGACAGATTCATACCAACTCACCCATGTCTGTCTTGTACCAAGGAGCCCAGACAGGACACCATTCCAGATGTGTCTAGGAGAGGAGAAGGATCACCTCCCTCAGACTCAGCCTGCTGGTCACAGTCTGCCCAAAGCAGTGAGACCAAGGGTACCAAGTATCTCCAAGGATGGGGACTCCACACCATCCCTGGGGAGCCTGTTTCGGTGTTTGACCACTTTCACATAAAACACAACTTTCCTGCCTTTCTACTCAGAAGATCCTGTGCTCTAATGTTAAAGCATTCCAACAAGGAAGCATGTTTATGCTAAAACCAGAGAATGTACCTAAATGGGATCTTGTTTTTACACTGCAAATATAGGTTCCACTTTTTATGGCTCTGAGTAATTCAAGTATATTTCTAAAGAAAAATTAAACTTAGGATCAAACAGAGTTAAGACATCACTGTATAATGTGTGTGACCTCCAACGGTACTAAGATATGTCTCCCTGAGAGTGAAACATTTCAAAATTGGTTTATGCAGAAAATTATTAAGAATCTACATCTTCATTCAAGGAAAATTATATAGACTGATGAAATCATAGAATTATAAACACTGACAGATGTGAGATTTTGATTTTGAGCAATGTAATCAAATCATGTCTATTCTAATGAGAACTTCAATATTTTCAGCCCTGAGCTGCATGTTCTATCATACTTTCATAGTGCAGAATTTTATGATTTTTATGATCAAAATAAAAATAGAGATCCTGCCATAGAAAAAAAATCTGGAGGTTCATAATTATTTAGGTATAATTAAAGTAGTGCATAATTAAAGCAAGATCTAGGAATCACCAAATGTAGACAAGTCTCTTCCAAATTAAAATACTTTGTCTTTAAATTTGCTTGAAGAAAGCTTAGAAAATATTAAAATTAAATTAATTTTTATTAATGCCTGTGTTTTGGAAGAAGTATAAAGCCTGTATTTCTAGATTGCATACGAAATCAAAAGAGACAGAAGATCTCTCTAGAAAAAAATTTCTATCTCTAGAGTACTTTCATATATTATGTTGTGATTTCCGATTCTCTTAGGCTCAGATTTTGGTAAAATAAGGAACACATCATCTGTGTGTTTAAGTGGTAGAGAACAACTACAGTGATTCTTGGGATCTGTTCTGGAAAAACTCGCTATTAAATTCTGAAAATTTAGTGTAATCAATATCTAAATTGTATAATATTCTTCGCCTTTAAGGACTTTTTGAAAGTTATCCAACAGTTTAAAGAAAAACTGAAGATTTCTCATACTACCTGAAAAACCCATTCCAGTAATTTTTTCCTGTAAGACAGATAATTTGAGTGCCTATCCTGAGCTGACTCCAAAGAATAGACAGTATTCTACATGGACATAAGTTCAGGCATACCAAATGTCACATTCTAAATTTCATAAAAATTAAAGCTGACAATATCAGTCATATACTCTTTAAGCAGGAACAGAGATGGATTGTTCCTCTATACATATCTAGAATGTTTGAAAATGACCCCTAAGCCACAATCAATAAGCCAGCTATTTTTTGTTCCTGTCCTCACTCTATGTTTGTGTTGTACAAGGTAACATCAGGTACCATAGTGAATACAAACTCAGTTATAGGTGAAATTAATTTTCCCAGTGCTTATAAGATAAATACTGCAGAACTCAACCTGTGGGAGATGGCTCCCAGAAGAGCACCTTGAACTCTGTGCACATTTAGCTTTCTTATAACATGAACTGGAAACTAGGTTTCCAGCAGAATACAGGTGCAGAAAATGAGTAATACACTAAACAGGGCATATTTAGCATATTTGGAATCCTTGGGGTAATGGGGAGTACAAAATCCTTGCTCTGCAAAGACCAACCACATCATTCAAGGCAGCAGATCCCGACACCCATCCATGCAGATCACAGGCTGAAGAACTTGTCCTGCCAAAGCAGTTGGCTACAGTTCATTATTTTTATCTGGATACATTGGCTGCCAGAATGTAGGAGCACTCATATATTAAAGTCAGTGTCTTTTACAGAAGGAAGGAAATGTAGATCACAGAACCACAGAATAAGTGGAGTTGGAAAGGACCCACAAAGATCATTGAGTACAACTCTTGGTCCTGCACAGCACCATCCCCAAAAGTCACATCACATGTCTGAGAATCTTGTCCAAGTCATCCTCAGGTTGATGCACTGACACTGGTTTTTTCATCACCCTAAGTTCAGGGTGCCAACTATACCTTCTCCTACCTGATTTCATTGGTGCTTCACTGCACAGCAAATCATTGAGAAGGTTTGTGTGACCAGAAAAACAAAGCATGTGAGCAACAGTGGCTCCATAGCCTACTGGTTATGGCACTCTGAGGTGATTTTGACTGTCTTAGGAGAGAAACGCAAATCTCCAAATTTCTGGGAAACTGTTCTGGTTGTTTTATTTTCACAGTAAAACACCAGCAACCTGTACTATCTTGTCGGCTGGAAACATCTTAAAAGACAACCAGAGCATTGTATTAAGGCCTATCTCTGCAACTAAGTGACAATAACCTGCATCAGCTAGAGCAAGCCTAAATAAAAGGCACAAAAGAAAATTTGTACATATCCAGCACCTGAACCCATCTGAGAAAAAAACTGGGAACTGCCTTATACATTTAGGCATTCCTAAAATCAGGCAAGATCTCCATGAAAGTTTTCGGTTTGTTGTTTTTGTTCTTAAATTGGCGTGTTGGTCTTCAGTGTCTAGTATTGGCTTAAAACCTCAGTAGAGGCATACAACTTCCTCTCTACTGAGCCCATAAAGTTGTTATTACAACTCTGAGAAGATTTCTCCAGATGACAATTAGACCGCAGAGCAGGAAAAAGGATTTGGCTAATAACTTTTCATTTTGTTCATTACAGCCACTTCCACAGAAGTCAATTGTGATGTTAAAATTAGAACTGCAGTTTTATATATGGTGATTCAACATGGTGAGCAGTTGCAGTATGATGAAAGACAAACATGGCTTCAGAAATACCTGGCAAACACATACTCTGGGAACATCAGTGCTTTTTCAGAGTAATGGAATACACAGTTAGGCTCTTAAACTCACTGTGCAGCACACAGGGAGAGTTAAGTGCCTCAGGATGTGATTCAAACATATCAGGCATGCTAGGCATGGGGGTGCTTAGAGTTAGAGCAATGAGCCATTCCAAGCTAAGCATCTGAAATCCCACCCTCTGCAGGGCTTAAGCTGCAGGTTTCATAACTCCATGCTCTTGGGACCAAATCATGCTCTGAAAATGTGCACACTTCATTCTTTTACACTCTTCCATTTTCAGGTAAATTTGTAATGTGGCTATGCATATTATTCGATATAAATATTGTTTAGAGCACCCTAAGATAAGTTGAAATCCATCCATTCTCTTCAGTGACCCAGGCACTCACACAGAGCTTGTCTTTGTATCTCCAAAGAAGAAGCTGAGACAGTACCACTTCCAATTCCTAGAAATTAATTTCATGAGTGTAAGCACTGAGCCATGACCATCTGAGACACCTCACTGCACCTTTGATGTTTTGTGGCAAGAAAGAAATTCCTTCCTCAAAGGCCAAAAGCAAAGGAGGTACAAAAGCAGAAATTTTATCATTGGCTGCAATAATCTTGATGACAATTCAGAAAAATGGCATTTGTTTTGATCCCTCTGCCGATTTTTAGAATAACTGTAGAAATTGAAGTCAAAACTCCTGGGAAACTCACAAGCAGTATCACCTGGGATGGGGCTCCTATCTTCCAACAGAACACAGCATGGTGGAGGTTTACTACCAAGCAGAGATGCAGAATCAGAGACATTTATACTCTGAAGCAGTGTAGAATCAAGGGCAAAGTCTGATGGTAAGTTTATTAGATACTGAGCCCTGAGGTGTCCTCGTATAGAGGGGTTACCTAAACTCATTTCATACATGGACAAGTCTGAAGCTCTACAGAATTCAAGTGATGCACATTTCATTATTCATCCAGGGAGCTGAGGCAATAATATTACCCTTGCTTTCTGAAAGCATACCTCTTATAAATGGAGCTTTTGAGGAAAACATTCAGGTAGGATTTATGTAGTCTCTGGACAGGCAGCTAAGGCTTCCAAAGTAGCACTCTCAATCACTTATTCTCAGTAAACATTAATTCTAAGATTTAGTGCCCAGCAATCTCTTTCCTTTACAACCAGGCTAAGAATCTCATATTCTGTGTGAATACATTTGTGACTGGAGGCATAAGCTGTCTTTCCAAGGTGATTATAATACTATAATAATATGCTTGTAAAACAGTAGAGTATTGGGCAACAACATTTAAGGTTTCCTTTTCCCTGTTCATATAACCAGTTAGACCATAGAACTAACTACAAGACTCCCCTCTGTTGGTACATCTGCATTAATAAACGTGGACTTCTGGACATAAAAATGAATGCCTGCTGTTCAAACGAGCAGTGTGCAAGCCGTGACTAATTGGCAAAGTGCTGCCTTTAAGCCCTCCTAGCACTGCTTGTGGCAATGGGAGATAGAAGAGTTAAGAATGAAGCTAACAGTAAGAGCAAAACAAAAAATTATATGCACAAAGATTATTACTCAGTCTTGTTGTCTTCTGTTTAAATTATTTAAATAAAAAATAAAACAAGACAAACCAGCAGCTTACCTACATGCCTTTTCTTAAAGCAACATTAAGTTGCAGAATTCTAGATCTCTTATTGCGGTCTAACAATTGGACAGTGCATAGGAGACAAATCGGGCCACTGCAAGCACATTTGGTATGAGGAAGATTTGTGTTATAATTGAAGATATGCCTTCTGCCCCATTGAGTACAGTCTGTGTATAAGAGGACTCTATGATTATTATGGTTGCAAAAACTGTAGCTTGAGATCTCAATCAATAAAGGTGAGCAGTCAGGCAGTGAAACTCAGGGCCCTATAGTTGCATCATTCTGCCCTTTGCTCTAGCAAAGGAAAAAGATAAGAAACCATCATCTTCATTTTCTTGCTTCTTCCCAAGCTAAAACCAGCAAAAAGACAAGATTTTATCACACTGTCATACAGACTTCCAAAAGCAAGGACAAAATCACATCGGTCACAAGAGTTTTCACAATGACAACTCAAAGACTCATAATCAACATTAATGTTAATTTCATTAATCATTAGCAGATTTTTCAGCTGCAACTTCACTAAATTTTAATAGTTAAGACATGAAAATTTGAAGAGACAGAATGAAATTTGCTAGGTAAAAACTACTTCTTAAACTTGTGTCTCTATAGAGAAATTTCTTCCAGGCTGGACTGATTATAGTCCCTAATCTATAAAATTTGGATTCCTGTGTCAAGATCCAGAAATAGCATACAGGATTTTTCTATAAAAGTAAACTCTTTGTTCTGGCCTTTCCTTCACTTTTAGATTTGCAAATCAGATTATTTTTTAACTTCTCACAAGCAAGCAGAACAAAATAAAACAGGTGAAGGACTGGAGAGCAGAAAATCACAGGAAGAAAATTTCAAAGCAGACTGCTTATGAAGCACCCACTTAAACATGTCAACCACAATTCTGAATGAGAATGCATCCTGATGCAATGTAAGAGAATGCATTTATCTGAAATATGCCAGTGCCCACAAGCAATAGACTGAGCCATAAAAGAGACTAAGGACAGTTTTGGATAGCTCTAAATAGATGTGTGTGTATGCATACATATACAGGTTTATGTATTTATTTTTCATAGTCAGTAAGAATTAAACATAATACTGATCATCTCCACTGCTTGCTCAGTCACTCTGCTTTTCTCAGTATCATTCTGAGCCTTGAAAAAAGAAGCAGCTAAAATTTTCTTACCAAACAAATTTTTGGTCTGATTGTTTAAATTAAATGAGAGACATGAGGAAAATTACCACTTTAGCAGAAGTATGTCTTTATAGCAAAAAGCCCCATTATTAGCAAGGGTACATGTGTATGCCACTTTCCCAGAAGTGATCTTGCAGCTACAGACACTCCCAAACAGATTAGTGGATCCAATTTGTGAGTTTGTTTGGAATCATGGAACAGTTTACTTTGGAATGGACCTTAAAGATCACCCCGTTCCAAACCCACTGGTCATGGGCAAGGACATCTTCAAATATACCAGAGCCCCCTCCAACCTGGGCTTGAACACTTCCAGGTGTGGGGCATCCACAGCTTCTCTGGGCAACCTGCTCCAGTGTCTCACCACGTTCACCGTAAAGAATTTATTCCTAATAATCAATCTAAACCTATCCTCTTCCAATATAAAGCTGTTACCCCTTGACTTATCTCTCCATGCTCCTGTAAAAAGCCCCTCTCCAGCTTTCTTGTAACCTCCCTTTAAGTACTGGAAAGCTCTTAGAACGCCCTGGAGCCAGCCCTTCCCAGGCTGAACAACCCCTGCTCTCTCAGCCTATCACAGGAGAGATGCTCTAGACCCCTGACCTTTTTTGTGCTCTCCACTGGAAAAATGCAGAAAAACATATAGCTTTTGATTGGCAATTGCAGACTATTTCAGATCCAGACTGTCATCACTCTTCTACAAGCTTTTCAAAAGGGCTATGAAGAAGAACTTTCTTGCCTTTCTTTTAATAGAACAAATTAACTCTTGATTTATGTCAGGAAGACAGTGCTTAAAATGAATACAAAATTGTAGCTCCCAAGCACTTCATGCAATATTTTAGACTGCTGGAGACCTGCCACTCCCCAGTCACACGCATACTTATTCCCTTATCTGAATACTGAAGGACTTAAACAAACCTTCCAGAAGCTGTGCCACTAATCTTTTTACTTTCAGAAAGCAAGCTGACATAATGAATCCACATCCTGATACACACTGTGCCCTCACAGTAGCTTAATTATAAATAATTATAAAATTTTCCTAGCTTAGTGTTGCATCATAACATAAACAAAGCTCATAGTGGCTATATTGCCAATCTTGCTGTAGCTTATTAATCAGATTGTGATGGGCTGTCTACTGGATAACAAAGTCTCATGGACTTCTGCAAGATAAGGGAACACAGGAACTGCCCTGCACTGGAGAAATGCCTTCTTTTACTTTGAGAATTAGGAGAAGAAGGTGTTATGGCTTAACACAAGAGTTCGGAAATTTCAAGCTACATATCTCCTAAAAATGAATTAAATCAAGGCAAAACAAGAAATCAGGGTAAATCTGGATTTGCAACTAGAGTTTGGAATTAAAATCCAGAGCCAAGTAGAGATTCTGAAAGACTGGAAACATGCAACTTTGGAACTATTTTCTAGTGCAAAACTAAGTTTAGACTCAGTTACTTAAGCTATCTGTAGCTGTAAGTTTTAAATGTGATGAGAAGGACAAGGAAATGACATCACAAGTCAATGCTTAAGAGCTGTGGAATACATTCCTCTTCTCAGTGGGCCAAACAAAGCTTCTTATTCCAACTACAAATTGTTTCAGTCATATTTTTGTATGCAAGGCTGTTTTTCCAACAGAGTCTGGAGGTTCTTAAGCTACGCTCATCATTTCTATTGTCTCTGACACTGAGACCTGAGTTTTTCTATGTGTGATAACTAAGGCTAAAGAAAAGAAATGTGCTTTCAAATTACTTCACTTTTAATTAAAACATAACTATCACTTGCTCAATTTGCCTTTTTTTCTCCAGTTGTTTCAAAACTTAACTGATGCCTGGAGAAAGCATGTAGCAAGATCTGCAAGACCCCAGGAACTGTTCCAGGTGTGTCAAGTACTGGGAATACCAAAAATTAAAACAGATGTCATCCATACAGGTTTCAATCCTAGATAATCACATACCAAGAGCCCCACAGTGAATTTTATAATCATGCCCTTAGAACAGCTTCTGTTATGTGAGAATTTGCATTTGCTCTTCTATAAACATATCACAATTGAGTTACTTCTTTAATGGATCACAATTAGATTTTTTCTGTTTTTAAAAGCCAATAAATATTTTATTTAAATTTCAAAATTTTCATGGCAATGATTAGTCTTTTTCCAATTTCTTGGTGTATTAGTTTGCTCTTCAATTTATGCCCAGGTGCTGTTGATGCCAAATTTGTATGAATTAAGCTATTTCTCAAAATAAGTAGCTGCTGCCAAACAGCATTCAGGGAAAAACAGGTTAATTTACCATATGAAAATGCTTTCCTTGTTCTGTAATATAACAGTAACATGAAGAAAAACATTCAAATGAGAGAGCATGAAACAAAGAAGTGAATTTAAGGCTGTAGGAGCCACAGTATGAAGAAACAAAATTTATCATATCAATTTTGCCTTGACTTAGCTGTCAAGTTGTATTTGTTAGTTGTTAGTTATTATTAGTTGTTGTTGTTGTATTTGCTTTCTTACTGTGGACAGGTTTGTGTGCTTCCAAGGAAAACAGCAGCTATGGCAGAGGGTGCCACTCCACATAAGGCCACTCAAGCCAGGCTGGCCAAAGGGACTGGAGAGAAAACAACCCCAGGGCTTTCCAAGGATGCTGTTGAGAAACAGGCCAGCAAGCTGGTTTTGTAGAGCACACTCAGTGCTACTTGTTTAAGAGACAAATCACGGTAGTCACTCTGACAAGTAGCATACCAAAATAACCAATTCCAGCTTTGCAGAAATCTTAGGTGTAGTGAAGATAATCAGAAGAACCACAGTTGGGGATTTGGTGGTAAAAGAAGCTTGAAACCGATTTCCTAGAATATGTGAATAGAATATTCCTAGAATATGGCAATAAAATATTTCCTAGAATATTGCAATAGTCAGAGAAATACAATATTACAGTCTGAACATTTTGGAAGAAATTAATAATGATTGCCAAAAAGTGATAAGTGATTTTCAGTAAAATAAGATAGCTTTAAGTCAATATAACCTTTAAAGGAGAAAAACCATATACAGATGGACAGCTAATTAACATCTGATGTCCCTAAGATAGCTGAAATGAGAGAGAAACAAGATTCGTAGAGTCAGGTAGAGGGGAAAATGCAAGAGGCAGCTCAAAATTCAATGTTGCAATTGCTGAGAAACTATAAAAATGCTCCCACTAAGCAATGGGAGATTCTAGACAAGTTTTTGGGTCACAGAATAATGAAACCAATGGGATTAATGAATCAAAACATGTTTATTTGGGCTGGTGTAACTGCGAATAAAGCAAATATTATCATTTATGGAGCATTAGTGTCACACAGCTACATCCCCACAAATTGTGTGACATTTCCCAGAAAAAAAGTCAAGTGAAAACACAATGCTAGACCAAAACTGAGTATCACTTTTGTCCAGTGGATTAAACCATTAAAAAATAAAAATTTCAGACATCTGACAAGGTACTAGAAAATGTGTCATAAAAATAATCTCAAATCTGAAAAAGAAATAGGTGTCTATCACAGTCATCCTTATTCAGCATAAAGAAGATGCTGAACTACAAGTGATTTTACAAAGAAGCAAATCTTAAATCTGCCTATCATATCAGGACAGGGAAGAGGAAAGAAGGAAGAGAGGGAACCAAATTTGCCTCTCTACCTCCCCTCCTATAACCCTCCAGAAAAGGCAGCAGCAAACAGCAGCCTGAGGGAGCACTAAGGGACACCTTTGTGGCAGGGAAGGAAGCTCTGCAATAGCTGCAAGGTGCAATGCTTAAGCATTTTGGTAAGTAAGATTCTGCCTGGCAAGGCTGTCCTAGCTGTGGGGCTGCAAAAGCCACATGAGAAAAGACTTCAGGCCTGTTTAATAGAAATGAACACAATGGGAAAGAAAAAAGAAGAACTGAAAAAAATGCAGCAATACAAGCAGTGAGACAATAAAAAATTACATGGAGGGGAAAAAAAAAATCCCCAAATACCAAAGTACACAGCCATTATTTATTCTAATTATAAATTAACCTGGACATTTTAAACACCTTACAAGAACATGTGTCAGCATTATAACACAAGGCTTTGTATTTGGAAAAAAAAAAAAAAATCAATGCTTATGTATTACCCTGTGTGTTTGGGATATTTTTAATGTATTTTATTTTTGTTCAAGAGACTATTCAGATTCAGACAGAGGGAATATTTTATTTTTTCAGAATTAAATGTTTTCCCAAGCTTATATTATACTGCAAGACCTAGTGACACCCTTGCCTTTTCAGGGTGTTTTTGTTCCTGAGTCCATCATTCATTCATTTAATATTATTGATCCAACACTAACCAAAAGTGATTGAATGAATATGTGCAAACAGCTAAGAAGAAGAAAAATAATAAAAAATGAGGGGTTTTTTTTCTGCCAGAGAATGCAAATCATGTTAGAATAAATATGCAGGTTCAGTCTTGAACTGCTTTGACCTAACTCCAGAGCTGTATTAAAATACTTCTATTCACACTTTATGTAATGAACTGAACCTTAGACATTAGATCAAAGGCAAAAACTAGACTATGTATTATAGTTTTGATGTTTTCTGCAGGACAAACAAGATGAAAAAGAACAGCTAACCGTATTTATATAAAAGTGAACACTGGATAGAAGCCAGTTTCAAATTGATGGAAAGACAGGTTCAGCCACAGAATCAATGTCATACATTTAGGCAGAAGGTGAAAAGAAGAGAAAAAAAGGTCCTACTGTATCTTGCAGTGCGTTTGAAATTTAGGATGTGCACTTCTTGCTATATCTCAGCCTGGAAATTTTCCGAAATTTGCAATTTAAACTTTGTGCACCACATTTCTGCTCTTAACAGCAAAGTGATGCAAATGTCTCCCCAGGGGTACAAATGCAATAATGCACAGGGACTCACCACCCCTGTGAAAGGACCTTTGTCACTGAAGTAATTCCTTTACCCTAGAGCAGTCTTGCCTGCTATATTGCCACATCCATTTCTCTGAGCTGAAAGGTGAACATACAACTGCTTCCACGCCTGCCCTACCTTCTGCATGTATGGATCCATCCACACACCGAGACACACAGCCTAATTAGCAGCTATGGCACTGATCATCAGCTTCAATCCCCCACGCACCCTCTTCTCCAGCAAATCTTCAGGAGGGTTCATCAATAATGGCAGGGCTCCTGCTGGCAACTTGTATCAGGGGGAGGATTTGCAGAACTAAAAGGTCTGTGTCCCTCCAAATTCCCCACAGCTTCTCTCAAATGAGGAGAAACTTCACAGGAAATTCTGCCTGAAGGTCAGACCTACACTGCTTTTCTCCTGCTCCTGGGCATTCCTACAGAGAAGTGAGCAAAACTTCCTTCTGTGCTCAGCTAACTCCTGAAAGCAGGACCAGAATGTCCTCAGATTTGCACCTTATATAATAAGACCTCAAGAGGTGTCTTTCCCTCATGCACTTTGTCTATTAAAAGCACAACACAAATACAGAAAATCTATAAAATCCCTCCAACCTCAGGAGAAAAAAAATAGGAAGAAGAAGAAAAAAAAGATTACAATAGTGAATTATGGGCCAAAAAGACAAAAATTCTAGTTTGTTGGTGCATTGGGTCATATTCCAGTGGGAAAAAGGCCTCTTCAAGAGGGACTGCCTGCATCACATAGATAGAAGTAGCTAATCTTCTTAGCCGAAGACTAGTTTAAATGCCCTTTTCATTACTCAAACTAATAATACATGAAAATTGTGCATTGAAGGCAAAAGTAGCACAAACTCACTGTACCGGAGCAAACATGATGAAAAAGGCTAAAATGAAAATAAAACACCACCTTCTTTTATCAAATGTTTATGTGTTCCTGCTGGAGGTCCAGGTAACAAGTATAAGGATTTAGAAATTCAGATATTATCAAGAAGAAATTTGATTCAGTGGCCAGTATAGAAATCTTTGTGATGACCTGCAGTACTTTCATGGTAAACCACATCATTTTAACCTGAACATAGCTGTGAAATTCTGCTTTAACAATAATTTTGATGAGTAACAGACGCCTAATAAAGCCTCGTTTCTTACAGATACATGTATCCTAGGCTTCTACAAACACACAGACACCTATATACCTCAGCTCCTACTTCATACCCTTCTGATTTTCACCCTTCCTTTATGTTTCCTCAATTTTTTTCTGCTGTTTTTTTAACAATCTTCTCAATCCAATCAATCCCCCTTCCATAAACAGCAGCTGGACATGTAGGACAATGCAGCACAGCTGGCCTTAAGCTCTCTGCACTCATATTACAGCCTCCTCTTCATTCATATGGATCCCTGTCCACAGAAACTCATTTTCACAGCAATGCGTAGAAGCTAACAATCTTTGGGAAATCCCTTGTTAAAATTGGGTTGCAATTGGCCATTGGTCAGAAATTCCTAGGAGGAACTGACAGTGCAATCACATCAGCCTTGTTTCTGAAGGCTTTCTAGCAAAAGCTAGAAACCTCACCAATTTTCCTGAACACCAGGAGCCTTTTCAGTAATTCAGAGATGTGATTTGAATACCTATGGATCTCTGGGACAATAAAACAAATCTCAGGGTAGGCTCTTGAATATCCAATCACATGATAACCAGGAATTTTCCCTTTCCAACTCCCCTTTCTAACACAGGAACTCATCCTATATTAATATGCCCAAGAGTGAGCAGAAATAGATCATGATTAGGGTACCTATAATTTTGTTAGAAAACTTTCCAACATGAGATGCTGAATCCAAAATAAGGTTCCTCAGTTTTGAATGTCATTACAATCTAATCACTGTATTGCCTGAAGGAGTTACTTGCCTAGAAGCCAGCAGTTATGACTAGATTACATAAAATATGTAGAAACAGAGGATATTCTGAGGAAGCACAAAAATTTATACTTTGTTTCTGGCAGAAGCTTAATTTCAGAGTTAAATGAAATTGTAAATGAAACAGGCTACAAGAGAAAGTCAGTGGCACAATGGTAGAAAAAGATGACTCTCCAAAAATTGAGGAGTTCCACAGATTAAGAGAGATGACCAGTGTGGTCAAAGTCCTCATGCAGATTAAATGTTTGTGTTAACAAAACAATTAGGAAAAGTGAGAGATGACAGTGGAAAACAGGACATCTATATAAAATGGATACTTTTGCCACTGTAAGAAATTCACATGGAGATAACACTTGATGGATATACTGAAATAGAAGAGAAAGACTGAATAACTAACGATCTCCTCCGTTTCACACTAACTGGATACTAGCAGGAATGCTTCAATGTACAGAATAAAAATACTTAATTTGTCTTTTGCAAGATATTAAGAGATACTCTTCATTATTCTCTTCACTCTTTAATTGCCTTGAATACATATTGAAAGAGAATGGGGGTAAGTTTAATATGGAAGAATTTGACATTGATGCATTCCCCCTACAGAACAGCAACTTTCCACTATGGTGCCTTTAAGGCCCACTCTCAAAGGCACAGGATATTATTGGCACTTTTAAACTAAACCACTGAAAGTTCAAACTGATTCCACTCCACAGCCTGGAGATCAAAGGTGCACATGCAGCCTCCAACCCACATTCAGACTGTCACTCAACAAAGGACTGCTGGCCTACAGAGATTACCCACAGAGAGGGTTTTCATTTGAGAGGCTAAGGAATGGGTGCCTGCATTTGTCCTGCTAAGAATATCTGTTCAAAAAACATTTTCCAAGTTGTGTCACCTAGCATACCTCAGCGAAAGTCCTTCAGGATAACATAAGACTTTGCAGACTAAAACAACTTGCTCCTTTCACAGATATAAAATGCTCCATTAAAAAATAATTAATTTTGTTACAGTAAGAGATAATTAAATCAGCCAGCAGTTGAAGGCAGTTAATTGAGAACACAAATTCCCTTTCTGCTGCTGATCAAACCTAAATCGGACTTTGTAAAGATGGAAAAGGAAAAGGACATGTTTTTTGATATGACATGGAAATATGTCACCTTCAGACTGAAACTTTTGTCAAACTATAATCTTCCCTATTTCACAGTGTTGAAGGCTGTCAGTGACGTGATTTAACCAGTTAAGTAAAAAAGACACTATCATTATCAAAAGCATACACGAAGGAGTGTAGAGGCTGAAGATGCCTTGCAAGAATCTATTTCCTTCCCTTCCCTCACCAATACTGTAATTGCTTGAGTAGGAAATGCAATATTAAAATTTCCAGCACATTTATATTCTTGGCCTTTTGTTTCACTGTTTGGTTTTGGCAACTTATTGTAGAGAATGGAGAAGAGGAAGAAAAAGATTCATCCAAACAGAGGAAAAGCAGTCACCCAATAACTTGGAAATCAGGGCTAAAAGGCTTTCAGAATGGTTTTGCAGCCAGCAAGCCTCATATTGTATTTGGTCAGGAAAGTAATTTTTTTTTAGTTGTATTGTATAATTCTTCTTTCATCCCTATTTTTCCCAAGACTACCAGTATCATCCTGCTTTTCTCTTGCATGTAAGCGAGTCATCGCTTTCCTGAACCTCATGACACCTGTGTAAATCAAATCAAATCAAATGTCCCTCCTAGCGTTAAGAGCTTTGTTTTCATGACTGCAGGCACAAGGACAGGGACAGAGCTTTGGAGTCAGACATCCAAATGAAAATTCTATATTCAATAATACAATGTCAGGTTAGTTTTTGTCTCTATGCTGTTTTCCCTCTTCCTGACTGCAACATGAAATGGCTTCATCATCATCATGATTTCATAAAACGATTTATGTGAGTTTGCTGTGATTCCTTGAGATGAAGTCTCAAGTTTTAAGGGAGGACAGCCTTGTATTTTATCAGGCTGAATATTATTGCTCCACCTCTGAGAACCACAGATTTCTATATTCTCCTTCGAGTTATGCTTTTAATCAGAGACACTTATGACAGTGGATCCTGAGGAGTGGAAGGATTTGTACTGTTTCCCCACTATCTTATACATGCTACATCTGCTGATTTGCAGATACACATATTGCTGTCACAATATGATATAACACTTTCACAGACAATATTTAGATTATTGCCATTGCTGCTGTACCATTGACTAAGCCTTGCCACACTTCCCAGCCATGCTGTTGTGGTTTTTTTTCATCCTTTAGCCAATCAAGGTATAAAAACCTGACATAAAGAGCCATTTTGCCATGTGAGGATTTATCTAGTGCCCACAGGATACTAAGCCCAAGCAGTCAAGAACACCTTGATGAACTGATATCATAAATAATGTTTAAGACATAGTCACAGCTATAGTGGCTAAACACAGAGAAATAAATGTTCACTGGTAGCAATACTTCATACCATTCTAAAATTGGACATATACATTGACAAATTCAGGAATTTAAAAGCTTTCTAATCACCCTTCCTCAGACTAACAACTTCATTAAAAAATTGATTTCCAGATTCTATCAGGCAGAACTTGACTAAAAATGAAAATATTTTTAGCACAATGAAACCCAGCTGTTTAAAACATCCTACATCATACATAAATTCCATGTGACAAATTAAAGAAAAAAAAAAAAAAGAACAGAGTTCCAGCCACATACTTCATTACAGGCCATGAACTAGGCCAATTTTAAGAGGGAGTGTTAAAGGCTAGTTTCAAGGCTTCTGTTATTTTCTCCATTCTCCCCAGAGACACACTATTATTTAGTTTCCACAGAGGAATTACTTTTTATATCAGAAAAAAAATCTCAAAGCAGAAGGAAAAATATCTGATCTGACAAGCAGTGCAAACACTGTTAACAAGCTACTTTAATTATCCTCCTAAGATTTTCCCATTTGTACTCTGATCATCATCTTCTTCACAAACTTAATTATGCCTCATTTGTTCTTGCTACACTACTCTCAGTGCGTATTCCAGGTGGAAAATAGGAGCCTCTTTGTAACTGTAACCTCAGGTAATTGTTATGTATTTTTTATTTTGCTACAAAATAATTTGGAGTTTTTAAGGAAAAAAAAAGAAGTACAGGAGTATCTTTGGGCAATATGAATACTGAGTAGAAAGCTAGGGTATTTCCACATCAGAAAAGCAAAACTCAATGGCTATGTGATCAGCCATCCATCTGAAAATTATCACTAGTCAAATTATTGAATAAATAAAGAAAATCATGCTGTTATACTCTGCATTTTAGAGATTAGTATTAATAAATTCTGATTCCTCAGCAGAGGAAACCTTTCCACAAACTTGACCTTTGAGAAAGTCAGAAAGAAGAACAACTGGGAATAAATGTGCTTCGTGAGTCAAATACTGAGACGTGAACCTAGTCACTATTTAGAATTTATGCACTTCCAGCACTTTTAAAGTGCATAGGAATTACTGTGTTCTGACTGAGTACAGACTGAGTAAATACCCTGAAGTACCATAATTTAAGGCCTGATGAGTTTCTTCTAACTTTTCTGAAGCCCTAGGTTTGCCTTCCTACTGTGCCTGAACTTGATTTAACCTAGGTTGCTTTTTGAGACACATTATTTTTATTTAATTAACCTACTGAGACACAGGACTGCTGCCCCAAACTCACAAGCATTTTTGAGTACAAAAAATGCCAAGCCTTAAAATCTAGCACTATATACAAGTAACTAATCTTTACACATTAACTGGCCTTCAAAACTGAAACATAAAAATTTCACAAAATTCCAAGCTTTAAAAGCATCAAAGCTAAATTTCTAATGTATTTTTTTAGATCCAGAGACACAAGACAGCATTAGAATATATTGCATTCCATGCCTTACCTGAACCAAATTCCATCCCTTCAGAGATTCAGCAATGATAGAAGTAACTGTTGCACATACACCGCCAAAAACCATCAGATGATTAGGTCCAAATTTTATTGCATCGTAGAAGGCTTTCAGTCCTTTTGCATTGTCACACTGGAAAAAAAAGAGGGAGACAATATTCAATGTCACAAATAAATTAACTGAAAAATAAACTGCTGAGTAGTTGGGCAAGAAAAAAAAAAATCAGGGGTTCCACAGACATAAACATAAGACCTAAACAGGAAAAATTAGAGCACTCTCTTCTGGACGCCTAATCAGCCATAGTAAGAGAACAGCAAAAATGCCTCATTATGTTCTACAAAATGAGAATTTTGGTACCACCATTGGACAAATAATAAAAAAGTCCACTAACAAATTGTTGACCAAAATGTTTTTACGTTTACATTACAAGCAAAACTTGTAATGTAACACCTGATTGTCAGCAGGGCTTCCATAGTTGGAGTAAAGTTTGACACTACTGATGGTCACTGTAAAAAAAAGTCCTGTCTTTAAAGAAGACTCCTAAGGAGCTTCTAGTTAAAGTCCAACCTCAGTGCAAAAATATGTGGCAGAGAGCCTGTCATTTAGAAGTGTAGCACCAGGTCTTCAAAAGATAACAAAATATTATTTTGAAGTGCTAAGAATTAATTGTTCTGCTGTCATAGCTTGAACAGCTTTGAGCGGTAGGCTGGGCTAGAGGGCATTCTGAGGTCTTTCTAACCTGACCTGTTCTTGGCTTCCCTGATAATTAGTTTGATCATTATTTCAGGTGTGGAGGTTTTTACTGTAAACTGAGACCAAGACTGAAAATTAAGAAAAAAAGTCTCATGCTAGTCAGTATTGCAAAAGATTTATCAATGCTTGAATAAAGTAGCATTAATAATTCATAATAATCCTAATTCCTGAGCTTGCAATAGAATATTAATAAATTATGTGCCTGAAGGTTGAATTTGATTCCAAACCATACTGGAAGTCAGAAGTACCAACAGAATATAATAGCAGCTGCCACTGCTCCACTAACAGCCACTCCTATCTCTTTTTGAAACACAAGTTTTCCAACCTCTTTTTCCTCCTCTGCAAAGTCTTCCTTGAATGTACTCTTTATAAGAACTATCACACACCAGCCTCCAATATTTCATTACGACTATTCAATAAAACAGTTCATTTACTATCAGCATCCAAGTAGTAATTGTATTGCATTCTGCAGAGAGAATAAAGATTTTGACTAAGAAGTTTGGAAGCTTATATTAATCTCCTTACTGAATTAATATGCTAAAAGAAAAATTATTATATTTGCATTCTATCTGCAAGAATGGAATTATTGCTCCCACTTATTCAAAATGATACAGATATTTAATGAATAAACTCTCTTAAATTGCATAATATAGCCCAATGCTTGCTTTCTTAATGCAGAAAAAACCCCCAAACTTCTCAGTACAGCAGAGGCTCCCCTGTCAGTTCAATGTGCTGGTGACAAGCTCACATTTTGAGGGAATTAAGACTGTGATCATTGGAAGAAGCAGCATTCTCCATTCTTACTCCTTCACTTCCTACTTAAAGACCAGTTTATTCCAAGTGCAAGCAGAAGGCTCAGCTGCTTCTTAAATCTAAAAGCAGCCAAGGACACAACAGCTTTAGGTATCTGCACTTAACTGACATTTAGCCAAGTCTTTTCCCTCAGCTACCTTATCACAGGAAGTTGCAGCGGAGGAGATTGCTGAACTGGTTTTCATGCCAACTTAAAACCAGTTACTATATTTTTTTTAAATTAGGTCACATTTAAAATATATCACTAAGTAGCAGTTTGAGAAGAATACAAGCCATATATGAAATAAAAATCATGTCAATAGTAAAATAACTGTCCAAAGTTGCAGCCTGTGAAGGGCCATGTACATTAAAACTTATGAATGAATAAATGATAAGGACTTATGGTATGTTATCTGAAGTAAAATCCACACTAAAACCCACCTTTTACATCACAAAACATCTGATGCATTTTAACTGCTATTTGCCTACAAAATGTTTCTCACTGCAGTAAACTTAAGAAATTATGGGTTGCAGGAGGTCAACTTGCTGGGAGGTCCAGAATTGGTATAAGGTCAGTCATTTGATTTTTCATGGTTATGAATATACTAGCATGACAACAACCCCTTTTCAATCACACAGCAATTCTCTTGGAAGGTATGCCAAAATTTTTGCTTCTCTGTCCCAAAGTGAAAGGCTCACACTGCTGAGATATATTACTGATCAATCAAAAGTACCTGCAATAACACCTGGGCTTCTCTTCAATGTGATCCAGTTAAAAGGCTACCATGTTTTCACCTTTGTACTTTCCTCTTGACTAGTCTCAATTCTCTCTCTTCTAGACCACCATGAATAATTAGAGTAGACTCTGCCTATTCCTTGAGCAAAATTGTCCCAATAGTCTAAACTATGTCTCAGAGATAAAGAACAAGAACTTAATACTGTGTCTGAGCACAACTGGACAGAAATGAAAGGAAAAATGAGAAAGATGGGAGAAAGCAGACTTTCACATTTGTTTAATGTCACATTTCACAACATACACTGTGTATAACATTCTTCTCTGCAAGCAGCAGAACAGTCTGTCACAAGCATTAAAAAATAAACATTCAGATAAAAATAATAGCCCTACCAAGCCAGACAGGCAGGAGAAAAGGTTTCTTCCTGCCTCTAGTCTGAGGAACGTATCCTTAGCGAGCTCCTGAAGCCCTGTGAACAACTGGATTTTCCCAGAAATTCCAGGTGGCCTCAGCTGCTGCTCATGGTCTTCAATTCCCAAACCCTACATATGTAACTGTAAAAGAGGGCAGTGCTGTTGAAAGAGAACAATCACTGGAATTCCCATCATATTGACACCCAACAACTTCCTGAATTGTCTCCAAGTGACTCCAACTAGGTCCAGGAAAAACCCTTTGCAGCAATTTATTTACAAGACAACGGAAGACTGCATGAGAACCAAATCCACATTAAAAAGCAAAGGCTAGAAAGTCCTGGCCACATGTGGATAAGAAGCTGACTGTCTTACTAATTGTAGCATGACTGACAGCAATGAAGGGGAAAGAATCCCTCATAAAAAGTCACGATCTTGTACCATGAAAAATATAATCTGAAGGAGCCAACACTGTTTTTACCACCCAGTTTTGATATTTTGCCTGAATTGTCATCAACGTGTCTACTTCACTGACCTGAACTGCAGCCAGCTCACTTTCAAGCCATGTATAAAACCAGGCAGCTATGCTGTGCCCCTGAACTTGATTGCACGTTGAAACATTGACCGTGGTTGCAATAAGGTTATTAAAACCAGAATTTCAAGTCTATGCGATTTGTAAGTTATCACAATTTTCTTCAGAAGGGGGTGAGAAGTGCCTACCCCAAACACATTAATTGCTGTGCTGAGTTTCAGCCAAAATCCATAATAAGCAAAATATAAATAGCAAACATACATATTAATGAAATAATTACATTAAGTGTATCTCTTAACACACTGACTTGATACAGTTTACCTGGGAAATTCACAAGGAAAAATACAACCAAATCACTAAGCAAAGGTTTGTGAAGTGTCCTGCCTCTTGCTGTGACATAAGACAGCCTAATCTGACAAAGCATGCACAGAAGTACCTATTTTAATTAGGAAAAACAACCAGATAAACTGCTGCATAGAACAAGAGTCAAAGGAATTTGTGGATTGAAGTGTGAACCTTCCTGAATCCTCTTCAGAGAAGCGGCTGACAAATAAAAACTATAATCCTCCACTGAGAAAAGGATGTGAATACACAGGGAGGAAGAACTGCCTGAGGCATTAGGGGTGCACACGGGCAAGAAACATTTCTGGAGAGAACATCACAGCAGCTGAATGCACAGGAGAGACCTCCCATCCACCCAAAGGCCCTCTGCAGCGGGGAGAAAGGATGTCCCATGTGAAGGCCCCACATCACTGAAGTCAGGAGGAGCAGCAGCTGCCAGGAGAGCTGTCTGGCAGACAGAGAAAGAAACCCCAGGGTGTGCATTGAAATTCTCATGGCCATAAGCATAACAAGCAAGTCCTTGGTGCACAGAACAGAAATTCGTGTGGCTCTCTTACAATAAAAAGTTTTACCAACTCCATAACATTGACAGGTTTGAGTAATTACAGGGCTATGATAACAGCAGATACTTGCAATTTAACTGATCTTGTTAGAGTTGCACAGCAGTGAGCATTGCAGAGATAGATACACTTCTCACATGTGTGATTATGTTTAGATTTCTAGCTGTTGGATAGCTATGCTGAACTGCTTCTCAGCAAGCTGCATTCTGGCACAACTATACTTTTTCTGAGTAAAAGTAAACATGAGGAACTATTTTGGTGTCTATTGAGCTACTGACAATTGATGTTAGAGAGCCTTTATGAAAAGGACTAACAAACAGCTGTCATCTGCACAGTAAAATATCCAACTTTATCAAGTGATATCAGAGCTTTCAGCAGCAATCTGCCCTAAATGCTCATAAATATACTGAAGGATTTGAACAGAGAGAATGAAGGTACAAAGCCTTATTCCTATCCTCTGCAAAACCTTGCCTAGAAACTACTCTGTGTTATAACATGAGCTCAAATGGAGCTGAGATGAGGAACACCAACAATTATTTTAATTTAATTTTCAATGACTTCTTTAGAGTCATCAATAAATACAGAGAATTCAGTGAAGAACATATAGACAACTGCTCAGAGCTACAAAAAATGTCAATCAATTTGGCAAACTCTGCCTGCTTTATATGGGCAGGGCATGCTTCTCCTGAGGTTTCTCTCTATTTTCAAGTATCTGCAATTTTGGTACCTTAAAAGCCAGCAATTATATTTTTGCATTTAATTGCTGTAGCTGGATTTTCTTCCATGAGTTTGTACAACTCCTCTTGGAACCTCCACTTTGACAACCACAGCATCTGGTGACAACATAATTATCCATTGAAAGAAAAAGCACTACTTTTCAATTGTTCTAGAATACTTCACACTGTGCAAAGTAGGTGTGAGATGTCTTGCCAGGCAATGTTATGAATGCTAAAAGTTCACAAATACATGAAATTAAATTGGACTAGTTCATAGATCAAAAAATTAATTCAAAACGTCTTAATGGAGAGATGGCAACTTTCTCAGGAAACACCTGAACCACAGACATTTGGCAGCCAGGATACTATTCTAGGGAAGCAGGACCAAAATCTCACCCTTTCTTGCTGATGAACTGACAATGCCAAGCACTTGCAACAAGTCTGGTTTGAACTGCTATAGCCATTCCCATATTCTGCATTTGAAAAACAAAAGCAACCCCCTTTCCAGTAAGTACACTGAACTTCTCTGTCTTAAAACTGAAGTTAATTCATCCCAAACAGTGGGCTTCTTCTGTATGTGATTTCCCTATCATAATTTATTTTAACTAAAATATGCAATCATCTTTAGCAATCATATTTGGTTTTGCTTTAGAAGGACTGACAACAGCAGAGGAGGACTTAATCTATTCAGTGAAATATTTCCCATTAAATTAACTCTCTTACCTTGACATGCTTCTAGAGTTTATCTAGCAACTTCTTTATCTGATTCTGCCTGCTGCACAGCTCACCCAGTGCTACCTCTAAGGGACTGGTGTGCTTGGAATCTCATTTAGCAGCTTATATTCTGCCTTAGGTGTCACCAGCCTCATTAATGACTGATCCCAAAGCAAGGGGGACCACTCGCTCCTCTGTCCCCTTATGTCCTAAGAGCCTGTCTGAACACCTTGTGGAGGCTCAGCCTCTTGCTCAATGACATTTTCTTTTTACTCAGTTCACTGTTTGGAACTGAGTCCACCAAGCAAGATAAACAAAGATCTCCTGTCTCTCCTTATAAGAGAAGTATATTTACTTTTCCCAACAATACCCTTTTTTATTATATGACTTATATTTTCAGTTTTGATACTATTTCTTGGAGTATATAACATTTACACTGAATGATTCCAATTTAAGAACTCCAATATTAAATGGAATTGGGATGTAGCAAATAGATAAATCCTGTGTAATCAAAACTGACTCTATGTTTCCATCCAAATTAAATATGCAGTAGTAGCAGATATCAATTTGACTTCCTCTTTTGAGACTAAACTTTCATTCAGCTTGAAAGGTGAAATCTTGCCTCAAACAAAGGTAAAGCTTTTCTCTGATGTGTAACTGTAACACACACAGAAGTTCAGAAGGCCATCAAGAAACATTTTGTGTATTTGTGATACGAAGATCACTCCCTTTTAATAATGCAACTATTGGCTGATGTGGCAACTGCCCACTGCCCAAAGCTGAGCCCATTCAGCTGATGAAACTCTGTGATAATACAGTTAATAACAGGCAAAAAATCCCCACTGTACAGCGGCTGTGAAAGAGGAACATGGAAAAAAAAAAAATAAAGTGAAAGCAACAGCCCTACAGACACCAAGGTCAGTAAGGAAGGAGGAGCAGGAGATGCTCCAAGTGCTGCAGCCCATAATGAGACAGGATGGCCCCCTGCCCCCATGGGGGTCCATGGTGAAGCAGAGATCCACTGTATTTTTTTTTCCCTGGCTGCACCACTAATCCTGTGCACGAGTGGTTCGAGGGCTATACAGCAGTAAAATTCATAATTCAGGTAACACTGGCCAGGATGTCTGCAAGAAGTTTAGCAGGAATTCAAAACATTAATATCTTCTTGTTAATTGCTAACAGAAAGCTAACTTCTGGGCCTTAGAGAGATCCTGTTGTGCAAAATGAACAATTAGTCAGATCCCACAAATAAGTTTTGTTGGACTGTTCTGCAGTTGGACCTGCATAATCAAATTGGTGTTAGTTCAAATATTCCTGGACCAGAGGGGATTTTATAACACCCATATTGTATTGGCTCGCCCACAACATTTTGTTTAACTTCGTCACTTCTGCATCAATCTAATAAAATGTTACACAAGATAGTTTTATCGATGTTTTTTAATTATCAGCATTAATTGAAATGGATGGATGTCCCCAAAACCAATGTCTTCTTGAATCAGAATTTTTTCCAAGTATCCTTAAAGCTGCTTGTGGATGTTCACCTTCACAGTTTTATGGCATAAATATATAAAACACAAAATTAAGTCTTGGTACTATATTGGGTTTTTCTTTCTGACATTCTGGTGCTCAAACACCTAGCAGATATTTTTGAAAATTCAGTATCAACAGGGAGACAAATACCTTGCTTAATTCTTCCTCCCAACCTAACCTATACTACTCCACTGCCATTATGTTTTATGGAAATAAGTGGAATTATGGAAAAACATAAAATTCCAGAGGAACAGTAAAATAATATATCCAAACATATTTAGGAAACAAATAATGTATTCTGGTTTTGAGAATAAGCTGGCATGGCTTTCTGCAGCTATTCCAATTTTTACCAAGAAGTTCAACATTACAATGGTTTCTAACAAAACAAATAATTATTTTAATTATTCAGTAATTGAGGAAAATATCTTCAGACTTTATTTTAATCAAAATACTTTTTAAAATGCCCCTATGAAATCAGTTATATTTTTGCATTTAAGTAACCTCAAAAGGTGTTAATTGCTTCAGGCACTTGAACCTCAAGACAATTATCACTTAAATGTATTGTTGCAATCTACTGATTAATTTTGTTGTCTCTCAGACATGTGCTGTAGTAGAATTACAAGGTATTTGCCAGCTGCTGCTCAGGTACAAACTGAGAGCTAAGGGAGACAATACTGGCAGGTTCAACACAGACCCACTAATGTCAATTCTACAATTTTGCACGTCTCTTATTTTTTTTGTTCCTTTCATTATGACCATTTATTATTTATCATTACACTGCCATAAATAGCCTATGTTTTCATAGTCACATTCTGTTGAAATATTTCTGTTGGATTTCCTTTCATTCCCTCCCCTGCAGTTTTTAGAATATAGGGAAGAATTCAGAAAAGTGAAAAGATGTGTCATTTAAATATGACACTGGATTTTGTTTTCCACATCTAGAGTAAGCAAAAGATACTACTTTTCTCAAGAACAATCAAAAAAATACATCATACTTCATTCTATGTGTTGTAAATAAATTTTCTGAAACTGCCTTTAAAGGCATATTTTCACCAGTTTTCTCGTTTCCTTATGTTTGCTACTGACTATGTAGTCACTTTTAATAGGGTTGGGCTTTTTTTTCCCAGGTAATTTTGGGAATAGGAAAATCATGTAGGGAAGGGTACCATCTCTAAACTCTTAGTGTGTCTTTTCAGTACGCTGAAAACTGTTACATACTAAAAATGTGTAACTCCTTTTAACTGCAGCAGTGCTCTTTACAGTAAATAAAATAAAGGATTGAAATAAGAGAATGAAAAAGGAGAAAAATCCAAATTTATAAATAAAAATCAAGTTCTCATAGGTGGAAGAAAATAGAGGTGTACTAGAGCAAAACATTTAAAGTACCAGTTATATACATGATAGACTGCCTGGCCCCCTCTCTGAAGTAATAAACTGCAACTGAAACCAAGATAGGAATGCAAAGATATTTTGAAAAATCACTTGGCCCTCAGCAAGCAGCAAGAAGCAGTTGTAGGGTAAGTCTGCTGTATGAATTCTTTCTTTACCATGACCTATTTACTTATGGAAAAGACTTTATTTTTATAAAAAGGGAGGGGTGGGGGCAAAAAAAAAAAAAAAAAAAAAAAGAAAGAAATCTATCTTGATACTTTTCTGACATGAAATTTATAAAATATTTTGGGGGTGAAGAAATATAGAAAAAGGAAACAAAAAAACCAAAACTCTTCAGCATCCATCTGGTTAAGGGTCATGTTGAAATGAAGTCTCCCTTGTGTGCCTCTGTCATATGGCAACAGGGCCCACATCTCAGTGCTCACAACCACAGAAATTTCTAAATAAACATTTACCGGGGATGACAAGAGGCACAGATGACTCCAAGGCCCTTCAGAATTGTTCTTATGACTTCTGAAAGTCATTTACCTGGAAAATATGAGACAATCTCTTAAGCTATCACAAGGATGTCTGTAGCATCCTTGAGAATATATTTGAATTTTAATAAAAGGTCCGAAAGCACCTGGCATTTTTGGAAAATATGATTAAGCTCTTCTACTTTAGAGGATTATATTCAACATCAAGAGTGCTTAGTGGTATGTGTAGCTCCCAGCATGACTTTTCAGAAGTAATATTGTTTGAAAGAGGTTTTTTTTTGGTGGCATGTTTTTTGGGTTTTTTTAATTCCCCAACAAGAACTTCAGAAACACAGACAAAGATCAGAATTAAAATACAGCTGACAAAGTAAGAGGTTAGAAAGGGCATAATGAAATTAAGAATAGCAGAAAATAATTTTTTTACTCAAAGGTCAAGAAAATCTGGTATAATAGCCTTCATCACAAGTCCATGATTTTTAATTAAAATCTTTCTGTGATGTAAAACAGTTGAACTTTGTCCACAGTGAATGAAACTCTGCTAAGCTAATTTATCTAATGAGGAATAACGTGTGATCCTTTGGATAAACTACCATTAAGTTAGCCCATAAAAGCCAAATGAAATTCATGGTATGCTTTAATTTGGCTTGAATTAACATAGCATGAGACTACAATAATTCACCATTTCATAGAAGTCTTAGGCTGGAAATTTTTAGAGTACGTATCAGCACAATTCATATTCTTTTTTCCCCCTTAATACCTGGCAAAGGAGAAAACATGGAGAGGATAAAGTTTCATTTGAGCAGCTGCACAGATGGGATGACATTCAGCCTATGAGTAGGCACAATGCTTCACAGCCAGCAGGTATGAAAAACCCCCAAAATCCCAGTGTCAGTTAGCAACCTCGCTAACAAAAACCTGAGGTGCCATGGACTTATCTGCAATGGGGAGTTGATTCAAAGATGAGCTTAAGAGGCAAAGGAAAGAGAAGGATCAGCCCTGGAAGTATGGAGAGACACTGGAATGGAAACCAGTTCAAAATGGTTTCCAATTTCATTAGCTCTGTAGGCAAGGTTGTCACAGGTATTACTTCAAGCCAAACTTAATTTGTTGTTTTCCTATCTAAAGGCTCTCCTTGATCTGAGCTTTATGTTCCAGAAGAATAACTGGTAGAGATTGGGGACCACTTCAAAAACTTGAAGTGGTGGATCTGTCTGATATGTGGTCCCGTCACATTCATGCATGAACACTAAATCTCAATAGCTTTAAAGCTATAAAAGCAACATACTGCCTCCATGCTGCAAACTGCAATATGATTAACAAACAGCTGTTCCTCTGCAAGATCAAGAAAGGGTAGCAGACTGACAAATAAATCCTCACCACTCACGTTCAGCAGTGTAGCACAGGATTTCTACAAGCAGACTGACCAATGCTTTTTCTTTTTCTTACAGCCTTTACAGAATATCTTAATTAAGCCTGCCGAGAGCAGGATATTACTCACCTTGAAGTATTGACCCTTGGGGTTCGCTCCTTATGCTCCCCCCACCTCCTGAAAAAAGGCCAGGTGACATAAAAATGAAATGGAGCTGAGCTGAGTGCAGGTGAAATGCCCACAGAGAGCACAGCTCAAACCTGCAGTTGACCCAAGATCAACCACCCAGATATTTAAAAGCAAATACATTCAATGCAAGTCTGAAAACTGCAAACAAAATCCATACTAGAGGCCAAGGTCTGCAAGTGTGCCCGTCTTAGCGTAATTAGGATACCCTAATTCTCTTCCTTTCCTTTCTTACATACTTGTAACCCACTCACAACAAAATTTGTTCCTCAGCTCCTTGCCTTCTTGCCACCCAAGATGAATGTAGGAGCCCAAGAACTGTTTTGTCTCTGAGCACACTATCCTCCTTCATAAGGGTTCATAAGAAACCCCAACACAAACTCTTTCAGACCTGTCTCACTGAACTACTAATTCCCAAACTACTAATTCCTGAGCTAGTAATTCCTGCTGGCTGTTAACCAAGCTCTACAGAAATCTCACTCACACACCACAAAGAAGTTCCAAACTACCAAAGTCTCCATCATTTGCCCAGTTTTCTGTGGTTATATTTGAAACTTCCCTGACTGCTGCTATTACTTTGGCACGTAATGCTCTGCTAGGCACTGCTACCCCACAAGCAAAGCTTATATGCATGAATAGAATTCATCCCTGTGTAAACTGACTTTTTTAACTTGCCTAAATGCCACTAAATATGGCTTGGCTAAACTCTAATAAACTGTAAATGACTAAACTCCCTGAATCATCATAGTAGAAAATCCACTTACTAGTTCAGTAACTGGATAGAGAAACATGTAAGTTTTTCCATCTGTCTATGGAGATAACCCTGCCTTAAAATCTCCACGATTTTGTCAGACTCATTCAGTCCTAAGCTGCCCAGAGATAACAAATAAATTAAAAAATCATGCAAATATCAAGTTCCTCAAGACAGCCTGCTTTCTCTTATATCATGTACTCCAACAGAGCTAAATTGCTTTAAGCTTGTACAGGGAACAGTGCAGATTCTTGACACTCTTTTGCCAAACATGTACTGACTGTCACCCAGAATCTTAACAGGCTGAAATGGTATAAAATGCTAATAGAATGATTCTAATCATTCTGTCAAGCATGGCTGACACTACACTGTCAAGTAAAGAAAAGTACTTTGTACAGCTCTGGATCCATTTTATTTTTTAGTGTGGCATCATATAGGTAGAAGTAGTGTGAATGAGTTAAAATCTTACAATTTTTTAGGAGACAAACTGGAAGGAAAATGCTCAAGTCCTGACCAGGTGAAATATTAAATTGACAATGACCTTGTCCAAGGAAACTATTCTCAAAATGAAACAGTGCTATGAATACCTCATGGGATTTCAAATGTCTTACTTGATTTGACACTCAGAGTGTCTCAAGGGGAGCAAAGGGGTTTCTGTCATTTAAAGTCTTCTAGTACAAAGTAGCGGTGCAGAAAAAGAGACCTAAAAAGGTTTTCTGTTGGGTACTGGAAACTGCATAAAAATTGGCAGCTGTAGAAAATGTTGGTGCAGGAAGGAGGCACAACATCTAGCTCAAAACCAGTAGTGAGAATGTATACTAGGATTTCAAAGCTTTGATGAAATGCAAGCAGAAACACTCCAGTGCCACAGACCAGATGACATAGTAGAGCCAAGAAAAGCATTCTTTACTAAGGTTATGGTCAGAAACATATCACCTGGCTGCCACCTTTCCACAGCCCAATTAGAAGAGTTTATGCAAGTGGTTCCCAATTCAGGTAAAGGAAGCTGACAAATTACTACCAATATTTACAGTTTGTATATGACTGCTGACCTCACATTGAAATGGATGAGTTCACACCACCTTTTCCATTTTGTCAAAGCAGGATGTGTACTAACATGTTTGTCCCAGCATGTGCATGCAGGGACAATGACAGAGGACAACAATCTTGCTAGCTGCCACAGATCTTCCTGCAGCCCTGATTTGACTGGTATGCTTTGAGGGTGAAGGACAACACAGCAGTTAACACACCTCTTTTCAAACACCCCATATCTCAGCTTCAAGAATAGGGAGTTTGACAGCCGAGTTCCACATACTAATCTTACAAAAAAAAAAAAAAAAAAAAAAAAAAAAAAATCCACCAAAAAAAACCCCCCACAAACGAAAAAACAAAAACAAAAACAAACAAACAAACAAAAAAAAAACAGAAAAAAAACCCTCACCACAAACTAATAAAACCAAAACAAATCAGCTCCAGCAAATGGAGCTGGAAGCACAAGTCAACTTGCTAAGCTGAGAAGTACATGATGACAAAATGACATCTCAGGTGCCAGCTCAAAAACCACAGAACAGCCCATTCCTCAGGTGCAGTTGAGACTGTATTCCCTGCAAACAGTAAAACTACTTGAAAAAGAGAGGGATAATTTCTTCCACTGCCTCTTATTTCCCCTACTATATGCAAACCAATGGGAGACAGTGTGAGTACCCTCTTCCAATGTGTTCAAAATGTAGTTTAAGCTACTGTAGGAGTTGGAAGATAGGAGACTCCCACCCACAGCAAAGAAGAGGAGAGAGAGACAGGGATGTGTATGAATCACAAATATTAACATGGATTTGGGTGGCATGGGATGTCTTAGCATGCAAACATGACAGAGTTGGAAGGGGTAGAAAAGTGTCATATGTCTCCCCTAACCACAAAGGCTTATTGGCTGCTTTAAGCTCAGAATATTTCCACAGATATGCAGATATGACAAAACAAGTACACCTCCAGATTTCAGAACTCCTCATGCTTTAAATTAATGATGATAACATTATGGGAAGGAACCAGAAAATTTGTCCACCGCTTTCTCCATTGTGTTGCAACTATTTCTGCAAATTTCCTTTATTCAAAAACTATGAACAGTGTGTGTACAACCATAAACATTAGAAAAAATATGAACATAATTAATTAATTGACATCACAATAGAAAGCAAATTTAGGAAAATTAGACAAGAGTTATTTGCAGTGTTACTCAGAGAAATTGTTTCCCAAGTTTACATATTAATGTTCAAATCAACAAACAAAAGGCTTTTCAGCACTTAATATTGCATACACAGCCTAATGATAATCAACTTCTGAGTGCTGCATACTCTTGCTCTATGCCACAACATTTGGAAAAGAGATTAGCTTATACTAACAAAGTACTAGTTCTTCTTTTTGACTAGTTCCTGACAGTTGAAGAAACTCTTTATAGTCTCGTTTTGATGGTTGTTGGTGCATTAATTCCATCAGGTGTATTAGGAGCAACTTATACTAATACAGGGTTAGCCCTGTATTCCTCACGGAGTTGGATTTCCCTTCTAATCAATGGTTTATCATTGCTGATAAACTTGTACATGCACCTTGAAATGTCATCTGACAGTCTAGCTTGGCCTTTTCAAAAACATTTAGCAGCACTAGTTCCTGTATCTTTTCATGTCCAGAAAATATTGGGTAAGTTCTTAATTACAAATTCTTAGTGTCCAGCAAACAGGGTGCTGTGATTCTAAATGCCACTTAATCAACAACATGTAAAACAATATGACTAAATTATGTAAGACCTATATAAATTAAGCTGATATGAAGTTTTAGTACAGCATAAAAGCAACCTTTATGACAAAAAAAAAATCACATTTTTATCAGATATCTGCATTAAAAGTGGCACAATGCAAATAGCACTGCTTTCTATTTAGAAATAATAAATCAGAAGTAATTTTGGCTCAGCTTCAATCTGTTATAATTTAATTGCCTTCCATTTGTAAATAAACCCCATTTAAAACCTCACAGAGTTTCTGTAAGCCTTCTTATTAACATTACTCACTCTGTGACTGCAAACTTTTAGAAAATATTTATAGTTAAATCTTCAAAAAGTTATTTCTTCTTCTTGAAGAAAAATATTGATTTTTCATGGGATGTTTACTTTCTTTTTACTATGAGCCACCAAAACATGAAGGCATCATGGACCTGAGAAGAACATACCTTTTTTTTTTTTCACTTGATGATCTAGACAGAGGAACATTTCTAATTTAATTCAAATAGTTTCAGAACACCTTTAGCAAGGGAACAGAAGTGTGCTTTGTCCTGTCTATCTTGAGCCTGGCAGTTAAAAAAAGAACAACCTCTTCTGAGTGGCAAGACTCGACTACCTCAAGCTGAGAAGAGACACAAACAACAGGCTCTAAATATCAGCTAATGCTGTAAACACAAAGGTCAAAGTCAGCTAACCCTCTTGTTATGTTGAATCCAACTCCTGCCAGCAAGTGTTTGTCAAACCTACCTTCTTTTTTATTCTTCAATCTAAAGGCACTTAACTCCTTGATGCCACTGATTTCTGAACAAATGAGTTTGGTGATATGCAAACATAAACCCCTCTTTTAGAATCATTGGTAACTTTATAGGAAGCCAGCAAAAAGGGCAATATTAGCTTGGAAAACTGCAATTGGTTACATGAATGATTCAGGAGCGTGCGAAGTACAGAAAAAACGCAGAAGCTGAATGAGCCAAAGGGAACATCATGGTAACCCAGAAACTGTGGGGCCAAATGGAACAGGACAGAGGCCAAGACTTCCCTTACCCAGATCCCCAAAGGACACAGCTTTCTGCTTCAGGGAAGCTGCTGGAACAGCAAACTGAAGTCCTTTGCTCATGACTCATTTACCTGAGCTCAGCCAAGTCAAACTCGTGTTTGTACACAGGAGGGCTGTGTTGCCCTTCACTGAGGAGCCAAAGGTACGTGTCAACAGCACCCTCATGAATTTCATCAAGGCAAATCCAAAGTCTCATGCGTAGGAACAAAGAGCCCCTGCAGGCTGGGGGCTGACAGTCCAAGCAGCACCCCGAGACAGGACAGGGGGAGTCTGGTGAACTAGAAGTGCAATGTGTGTCAGCAATGGGGCTGTGCAGTACTGAGTGCAGACTGCTCTGCACTAGCAGAAGCACAGCCAGCAGTTTCATGGGAAAGACTATTCCCTTTTAGTCATCGCTGTCAAAGCTGCATTTCAAGCAGCCTGCTCGTTTTTGAGCCTTTGGATACACAGAAAATTCTGACAAACAGGAGAGAAACCAAGGAGAAACTTCAAAAGGGTGACGGAGCATGTAAGGCATGAGGAACAGCTGGAGAAGCTGGGATCCTTCAGCCTCAGGAGGGGAAGGCTACCAGGGCAGCCCTCTAGACCCTGATGGGGAATACAGATGGAGGCAGACTCTCCTCACAGACATGCCATGGAAGAACAAGAGTTCACAGCCTCAAGCTGCAGCAAGACCAATTCTGACTGAAGAAGTAAAAGGGCAAGTCAAGTGATCAAGGATTGGAACAAGTTAACTAGAGAGCTTGGGAAAACATCCATCCTTGGAAATTTTCAACACGTGACAGTTCAGTGCCCTGAGCAACCTCAGAGACCTTCAAGATCAGCCACTTTGAGCAGGATGTGGACCCAATGATCCCCAGAGGTCCTTTTCAAGCAAATTTAATTGTGATATTTAAAGAATAAGTTGTCACAAGAGCTGAAAGCAAAGCAAGACTGGTAAAATCAGTCTCATAACACCATATCTATTCACAGCAGCCGCTAATGCAGCGCTTATTCCAGCCAACCCAACAGCAATTCCAGCATTGATTTAATAAGGTCTTTTTATCAAGCACTAGTTCCTACAGGCACTGAAAATACAGGGTCTTTACCCCATTTTTGGAATGAAGCTGCGCAGATAAAACTTTTGAGCCTAAGGTTTGTATCACATTTTCCATCATCAATAAGAATCATTTTCCAATGGGAAAGCGGAAAATTATTTTGGCTAGCATTTACTTAAGACAAAACCAGGAATATATATATTTACACACATATAAAATGATTGATAAAGAATGGCAAAATTAATATTCATATAACAACAGTGTGCTCCCTGGCTCTCATGAAAGAATTTATTTTAAACCTTTTTTTTGCTTTTTAAATTTCCATCATGGTCACAATAAAGAGCATTATTTACAGATTGTGATGCATAGTTGGACAATTGTTTTCCTTGTACTAACTTTACACTGTTTTGCCACAATTTTTCTAACTAGATGAATTTCAACTTGCGTAAAACCTTTTTTTTTGTAAAACACCGTTTAGTCAAGTGATATCTTTAATTTTTACATACTTATGTTCACCCAGCAATTTCTAATGGCTGAGGAAAAATACTATGACAATATTTATTAACCCACAAACACAGGATGTGTCATCTCTTGCCAAGGTCCCAGAATAATTCTGGCAAGACAAAGTTTATGATAGCTCATTGAAAGCTCTGATGATAATATTCCTTGTAATAACTGAAATATTGAAACAGTATAATGATGTAAGGTATTTATAACTTATTGTAATTACAAGTTCTCCTAGAAAACACCAGATTGTCTAGGCTATATTCCTGGAAAGAAGGCATCTGCTAATCTTGGTAAACAGAGCAGAAAAGTGGGATCTCATTTAGAATAAATATTCCTAATATCCATTCATTGCTTTTCTCAGGACTGTTCCTTGAACTGGGACCAGCCCCAGAAGTTGCCAGCACATGCTGCACCCTATGGAAGCAAGCCTGGATGCCCATCACTCCCCAGCTGTGGGGTGCACAGTGCTTCACTCTGGAGTTACTGCTAGGCAGGAGACAAGAGAAAAGCACTTAAATGCAATTCCTGTTGTATTCTTATGATCTTGTCTTTCAGATGAAAACTGTACTCTATAGATCTGTGAAAATAGTGTTGGGAAGACTTAGGTTGGAGGTAACAAAATGGTTAGAAACAGGGAGATGATTAAATTAGATAAGGTAAGAGACCCTGAACCAATCCTGGCAGACGAAAATGTCACTGAGTGAACCTGTGCTAAAACACTCTTCATCTAAATTGTGATTTTGAGCCCTTTAAGGACAGATCTCATTTGAATGACTCCCCTTAGGTAATCAAATAAAAAAATTCTTTTGATTTCCTACCATCTGTTTAAAATAGGAAGGGAAATAGCAGATGTCAGTTGTGTGTGCAAGGACGTAATGTAATGTTCCCATCTCTTCCCCGAGTAGTCTCTAACCCTAGCACCACTTCTGCCCTGAGACATCCCAATTACTTTCACTCCAATCCTTCTCCTTCGCACTCTGTTGACAATCTTTCTCCATTCCTGCCTTCTGCATACTCTTTCCCCAGGGCTAGGCTTACAGAGCCCAATTGAAAAAAAGCATAATCGTAATATTTTCTAATAAAGAGCAACAGACATAAGTCTCTGCCCATACAGCTTCCATATGCTTTCCCGTGCATCCTACAGTCTCCTGTGTACCCCAGCTCCCCTAATACTTGATCCCGAGCTCAGGCCTGTGTCTAATCTGAAACTCTTGGCACTTTATCAATACTTCTGTCCTGCTTTCCCAGTGACTACTGCCATCCCTCTTCAAAGAGTACAACCTGAGACACCTAAATAAGTAGAAACTAGTCATGTTACTGCAGCAGATGTACATGCAGGAAATATCCTCTGAGAAACCACATCTGTGATGGAATTTTGAGAACTTGTGAAATATTTTTGTAAGACAGCCTTGTCACGCTGCTAATTTAGATTTCTAACAGACATCCAAATTTCTCTTACTGAGCGTTCTGTATCATTTTCACTTGGGAGAACATCATGTATGTTGCCTCATTACCGTATGCTCTGTTATTCAGTGCAGTTTACACAAGGCTTTTTCAGATCTAGCATTCTCAAATGTTGGCATTCAAACAGAAAGGAAGTGGTCCAACACACTGCAGTATCTGTATGAAAAATGTGTTTTTAAAGATATTTGAATTTGAAATTTTTTAGTATAAGGAGATGAAAAACAGGACATGCCTCTCCTATTTTTTATATAATACTATCACTGTGATCTTTCCCCCTTTTTTGTTTTCCACTAAACATCATTGAGATGTTGGGCCCAAATTTTCATGACATTCACATACTCTTGAGTGTTACACACCTGTAATCTGTTGACTGGACTGATAAATTAGCAATACAAGGATCCTTAGGATTGTCACCAGACTACCAGCTTGATAGAGAACAGCAGCATGCACCAGCTGTTACTAGCTTCTGTTCAGCTCTTCCCTGTGCCTCACAGTGCTCAGCAAACATTCTAAGACCAGGGAGGGAGAGGAGGGAGGGAAGGAGAGGAAGAGGGAGAGAATCAATAACTAGCACTTTCTCGCGTGTCAGGAATAACCAACTTCCTATCACCCACCTAGCGCAGGTAATAAAAGGTAAAAATTTAGTCATTCCTTCATTAAAATTTTTAAAAATCTTAAGGAGCATGGCCAGTCAGCAGTTGTGCAGCAGGAGTGTGGTAAGACCAGCATGAAAACCCAGCCTGCTAAACTGCAGTGTGTGCATTCATTTGCCTGAAATATTTTCTGCAGGAGACCAGGGGATATTGTTGCATTCCTGATCCTCATATCCTTGACCTGTAGCTTGTCCTTAGGCCAGTCATTTTATTTCTATATAGGCTCTGAACTGGTAAAATCCAGTCCTTGTTTGCAAGGCAAATATGATGGATTCAAAGTCCACAAAGTTATACATAAGATCCTAATTCATTGTTCAACCCTACATTGTGATCAGCAAACTCTAGAACAAGCATTTTTGTGGGACCTGAGTAGAACATAAGTTTCTACAGTTCCCAATATGTTTAGTTAATTGTAGTGATTAATCACTGTCAAAGGTAAATTCTGTTCACACACACAAGAAAACAGTTTGGTTCTCTACCAGTTATTCTTAGTTCAGGTGGTAATGATTTGTGCTGGGCATTTAAAGCCTCTCCTTTCTAAAGATAATGCTGTCTCGTCAGGAGTTTGCACTCTGAATTGTTTAAGGTAGCAATAAAATCCATTCCAACATATTGCATAACATCATTTATGAACAATCAACAAACATTGGGAAGATTAGGCGCATTCAGACCGATAAATCTACTGATACTATTCAAAGCCCATGCTAAAATCGCTTCTGGTAAAACAAAAGAGTGAATGCAAGGGGAAATCACACATTACTGATGCTTGACATCTAAGTGATGAACAGACAATGAGAAGGTTGAAATATTGTCACTCACTGCTCCATTTAGCTGTCTGTAAGAAGGATGCTGTGAGGACACACTGAGCAGCCTAAGGAACACGAGAAACTCAGAAGACCAAATCTCACTGTCAGAGGCACCACACTGCCACCTCTGTACACACTGGATGTGCACAAGGAGTCATCTGGGGGTGGGACAGCCTGCCCAACCAGAAAGAACCACCACAGGACACAGAGGATACTGTCCCCTTATCTGCCTTTCCTTAAACCATGAACACCTGGGAGCTGGCATCTATGTTCCTGCTCTCCCAGGTCTGATAACTTCTGCTATGTCTGCAGCTCTTGTGTCCCACAACACTCACTCTGTCTGGGCTGAAAGCCAGCAGTGTGCACTCACAGATTAGAGGGTCAGTCACATCCTGTGGTCCACCAAAAGGAGGGTGGCCAACAGGTTGAGGGAGGTGACCTTCTACCTGCTCTCACAACATCCCACCTGGTGGTCCTCTGCACAGACAAGACACCTCTCCTTTGAAGACAAGCTGAGTGGGGTTGTTCAGCCTGGAGAAGAAAAGGCCCCAGGGAGACCTCTAGCAATCTTCCAGTACTTTAAATAGGGTTTATAAGGAAGAGAGGGAGAGGCTTTTACACAGCTGAGAGTGGTAGAAAAGAAAAAAAAAGAGGAATGGCTGTAAACTGAAAGAGTAGAGATTTAGATTAAATGTTAGGGAAGAAATTCGTCACTCAAGAGAGTGGTGAAGTACTGGAACAGGTTGCCCAGAAAAGATGGATGCGCCAGCCCTTCAAGTGATCAAGAACAGGTTGGATGGGGCCCTGAGAAACCTGGGACAGTGAGAGGTGTCCCTGCCCACAGCAGGGAGATTGGAACTATATGACCTTTAAGGTCCATTCCAAACCATTCTATGATTCTCCTCACAAGAACATGGCCTTCAATGAAATCACCGTGAGCCTGTGCTCAAGAGAGAAAACTAGAGTCAGTTTAAATGCCGATACAGTCTAAATGCCCATACTTTTTAGGATGAAAGCTATCATATATGTAGGCAGAGACTTAGACGTTTTATTGAGTCTTCCTTTAGACTCTTGGCACTTGCTGAAAAATATAAAGGTAGAGCAAGCAGAAAATGCCTAAAACTGAGTTGTTGTAAGAATCCACATGCACTTTCCCACCCCTGCCCTTAACACAGCTGAGGTATGGCTTATCCCCATGACTGAAGCTGAACTAGCACCTCACTGCTGATGACAGCAAGAGGTGCTGACCTTCTGCTCCTGCCACCCTCTCACTGCGGCTGCTTTTGACAGTCATTTGATCCCACCGTGAGTAGACTGAAACAATCAAAGAGCAGAAAAGTGCTCAGGTGATTTCTTTCCCCCTGGTCAGTGAGTTAAACCATCCTACCGTGAAATCAGGAGCAAGCAGGCAGGGTAGGGGGTGCAGGCAGGGAAGGCACCAGAAATCTCCCTTTCTGCAGCAGCAAGGCCCTGGCTGGGCTGGCTGTGCTGTGAGCTCACTCTTGATCATAGCTGCAGAGCTGCCTCCCCAGGGTGCTTTATAACAGAGGGCACATCTTTTCATCTTCTGAGGCCTTACTCACACCTCTTCCCTTACTTGGTTGCTGATTTTCCATTCCTCTTGTCCTAGTTTCTTGGTTTGTGTGCTCACACACAGGCGCAACCTTCAGCTTAAATTTGTAATAAAATAATAATAATCATCATCTGACTTTCCTAGGTATCCATGTATCTTCCCACTATGTCTACGTATCACTGTGAAGAAGGACATTGAATTCTACTTACATTTAGCTTGACTAAAAGATGAATTAGCCTGTAGTTTTAACCAGACCCATGACTGCATGCACATCAAATGTGAAGTGGTTGGTAGCCATTAACACTACAAAGAGGAAGAGGGATTTCTTTTTCTGGAAGCATTTGCAAAAATCTCATCTTGTGGCTTAGTTTGTAAGTTACATTCTTGAATACTTCATTATGAAAGCAGTTTCATGAAGAATTCTTTTAATATTGCAAATACATGACAGAGCCTCCTCTTCCTTACAGTGGTTATTTGCTACAGTTATTTCATTATCTTCAGAAGACTTGGCTCTAACCATATTAATTTAAGTTCAAAAGTAGGCCACACAAACAGAATGAAATATGGCCAAAGTACAAAAACTCTTTAATAGTCTCATTTCATTTGACATATAAAATAAATATGGATTTTATTCAGAGGTGTATTGTCATCTTTAAAAGACTGCTAATCCTAGAAGTCATTTTACTGAGTCTTTGGTTGGTGATTTTCAAGCAATAATTTATTTCAATTAAATGACAGCATCTTTTAATCACGGGAAGTGTCTTGGCAGACAAGCAATTCTGTCTTTGGAGCTTTCATACATTTATTCATCTGCCTAAATTTCCTAACACTTTGGAGTTCAGTTGAAGTTTCATCCTGAATTAATGAATTGGGAAAAGAAATCCGTTTCATTACAACACACAAGAAATGAAACAAGGTGAGTGTTAGGGGAAGAATAACATGATAACTTCATGCCTGAAAGAAAAGCAGATTCAAACCCCTTGTAATCATTGGCCATCCACCTTCACATGCCAGAGTTAAAATTATCCCACAACAGCTTGATTTTTATTTCAATGAAACCACAGATTTCTCTGAAAATTATACAGATGTAATACAAAGCTGCTAGAGTCTTTCAAGCAAGCAAAGGCATTAAATGCTGACAATGCAGTTAAGAAGCAACTCTGTGCCTGGGAGATAATGTTTAATGTCGCTTAATCATCAAATCAGGCCAAATAATTAAACCTGTACCTCTGCACCCACAGTGATCTGACCATTCCTATCACGGCTGGTGAAGAGGCAAAGCCCTGCTCCCTGACACCAGGCTGCTGCCAATGGCTGGGCCCTGCTGTAATACTCCATTTCTGAAATTTCTCTGCCCCATATGGTTGGGAAAGCAACAACAACGCCTGAATCTTTCAGATCCTACATTTTTCCCTGCTGTATTTTTCAACTTGGAAAGAGCCCTAATAGCTTCACTTTCTATAAATGGATGTTTCCATTTGGCAGAGGAGCGGGTCTTAGACACCAGGGCACACTTTTCCTTTTTGTTCTGATGGAATGAATCAGAAACCATTGCAACCTCCTTAGAGAGTTTATCACATTTGCTTTCTTCAGCCAGGAATGAAAAGAAGCTGTAAGTTAAAAAACTATGCCAGCCATTTAATAAGAAGTTTCACCTTATTAGTAGATGACATTACAGTAATTCCACACAAAGCCCCACTTCCCAGCCTTATGAAAATCTTTTTTCACATACTATGTCTACAAATCATTGATCCAAGCTAAGTAGTTACTGTGTTATCTCTCCACCTCCTCAGAACATAGTTAGGATATATAAATAAAAGGATTTCAAAATATGAAAAAAATCCATGAAATTGTTAAGTGCACCATAGGACAAAAGCATTTAACAAGGCTCTTTGACCACTTCACTTGCTACAATCCACAAAGACACCTCCCACTACTTAGCCTAACAGTCCAGTTTCTATTCTGAACCACACATCTGTCACGAAAAAAAAAAAGGAATTAAGCCAATCTACCATGAATTTTGCCTCCTCCCTGAATCTAGGATTTAACTCCAAGGTATGTGCAAATCTGAGCACTGTACAGTGCTGAAATCCTGAAATGTGCCAGGTTCATTATATATAAAATTAGAGAAGCAAGAAATGGGTGCTTAAATTGTTCAACACCTTGATGCCATGGTTTACAGATGAGCTATTTCAATCATGGAAAGAAACTGGTACCATATCACCTGGAACCATTGCTTTACCTAAATCAGCAATAGGAAATTATCTTTGCAGGAAAACTATATTTTTAAACACAATGTTTAGCCAGTAGATAGTTCAATAAAATTTTACTTTAGAAAATGTGTCACATATTACAACACAAAGAGGGAGGGGATGAAGGAAGGAAAAAAAAAACCAAGGAAAAGAAAAGAAAAAAACAAAACAGTCATCACCTTGAGAAACTACTACAGAGTCTGAAATTTAGACAGATCTATAGCTTTTTTTCTAGCTTCAAGAAGCCATAATAAAGAGATAAAAATATTAGACCGGTAATTGGTATTCTCACTTTGGTACACTTGTAGCAGGCTGAATTAGAAACTGCAGTGCTGAATAATCACCCAGAGGGAGGTTGGGCACCAGAACAGACTCCCCAGGGAAGTGGTCACAGCACCACTTGGGAGAGTTCAAGAAGCATTCGGGCAATTCTCTCAGGCACAAGGTGTGACTTTTGATGTGTCCTGTGCAGGGCCTGGAGCTGGACTCCATGAGCTTGACGAGTCCCTTCAAACTCAGCATTGCCTGTACACATACTTTTCTAGGGGAAACACCTCAAAATGGGACATGACAGCATTTATATTAAAATTTATGTAGTATTGCATGCATTTGATCTGTACCATTATGAGTAGTACAGCACTATTTCATGAAAATATTAATATTTGGTAAGAGGCAGATCTCTTCCTCTTTACAGTGTAAAATTGGCAATATTTCAAGTTGTTTGTTTTCCTAACAATTACACAGCTTGAATGGCTATCTTATGCAATATTTTCTGAATATATTAATACACATAAATAACTGCAAACTCTACAAATTATGAGGTTACATTTACTCATGTATCTTGACATTTAGAAATTCATGTGCATTATAATTATTTTTCCCTCTGTACAACATTTAAAACATCTCCAGAGATTTCACCATGATTATTTTCTTGTATATCAGGTCACATTTAAGAAATCTCAGTAACACCAAAAAGACTCAACAAGCAAACAACCAACAACAGAACAACCCCCACAAAACACAAAAAAACCACCACAATCTCCAAGTAGATTGGAATTGTGCATTTCAAACTTGCTTAAACTGCAGCAAAAGCACATCTCCCAATTCCTTCACAACAACAAATTACATTTGTTTTTACACTGCTTTAGCCTAATACTAAATATGGGTGACATCTTAACGAATAATTCCTTCAAGAGCACTCCATCTCTCACTTCTGTCACTGTGTAAGTCAATCTTGCTCCCATAGAGAATCAGGCAATCACTTGCTTCCTCATCTGCTACTGCACAGTACCCAGGGGCAATCTCAGAAAAGGCTTATTTATACATTAGTGGAAGATTAGATTATTTCATCTGTACTTTGGAGCAGGCATTTCAACTGGGGTGTTCTCTTCATTTTTCTTACATCCTTCCTTGCTCCTTAGTTTCCTGCAGAGAGAAAAAAAACCTACAAACCAACACCACAGCACTGTTTCATACAAATCCCATGGGTGGCCTATGTTCCAGAGCACAGGTACTGCCACAAAGCACATGAGCAAAGTGTCAGTATAAAAGGAATTCACTGGAATTAGGCCTGTAGGGACTAGTCTTCAACCACTCTCAGTGGTTTTCTATCTACTAATGGTTTGGTCTACCCTTTAGCTACCCTAAACACCTTTGATTATGCAGTGAAAGGTCACAAAATGATGACTGGCACTGATACTTTGCTATTTCCCTTGAAGTCAATAACTCTCAGCCTGTTTTGCAGCTAAATGACAACTCCTCATTAAGAAAAAAACCTCAACATCACTTACTTCTCTTGATCTCTTTAGAAAAATCTCTATTTCTTGAGTACTTCACATGATAAGCTAATGATCAAGAAAAAATTATCTTTAGAACTTAAGCTATATAGATACCCCCAATTACATCATAACATATTAAAATAATGATACTATGCATTTTTTTTCATTAAAACTGCAGAATACACAGGACAGAGTGGCACCCATTAAAAGCATTTAAGGTGACATGTTTCAAAATTGCAGTAGATTGCTTCCATGGCAGTATTATGCATACATTGCTACTTTACATATCAAGACTTTGGCTCTCCAGAAGTAAAGAGAACTCTGCAATGGCAGACACAACTGCCCCATGGCACAGGAATGCATTCCACACTGCCTAACAAAACAAGGAAGCAACATATCATGCCTCCAAAACCTTTCACAATAAATCCACACGTTTTTAGCCTTATTCACGTGGCCAGTTTTCACAAGCATTGGTCTACTATTGTATTGGCTCTTTGCACTTCACCCTAGCCTTGCAGTAAATTTCTCCAAAGTTGATTTGATCCTTTACTACCACCAAAAAAAAACCTATCTAGAAAAAAAAAAAAAAAACAGAAAAAACCAAACCAACCCACACCATTTGTCATTTAATCCTGCAAGACATTTAGCAAGTTACCTCATGATAGATACTGTACAAAACAAGGATGCAGTACCACAACACGCTGAAATTGATGGTCAGTATTTTACAAAATTAAACCTAAATTTGTACTGATTAACGTTACACATATGCGATAAATTAATTCTACATTAATCTTTTGAGAAGACCTAGACATCTATCCCTTAATCCTTAAAGACAGAAACAACACAGAGTTTAGGAATGTCCTTTCCTTCCTGACAACAGATCCCTCAAACATATTCCTTCCTGGAGCAGTTCTCCAAGTTGTATTGAAAATCACAGAATATTTTCCGTGAACAACTCCTAGCCTCAGCCCCAGAATTACCTGTCAAAAGGGCTGTCTCAGAAGCATTTCTATTTTGGATCCAAGTAAAACAGAAGATAAGACAACGTTCCTCCAAATGCCCACTCTCCCCTGTCCCCGAGGCTGCGTTGGCCTGGTTACCAACCACTCCCTCTCCCACCCGGCTGATGCCTCAGCATCCCCACGTGGCTCTCTAACATATGGTTCAGGCACTCGCCTCTGGAGCTGCCAGGCATGCAAGGAAATTAAAGTAGGTTAACTCCAGCAGACTGCTGAAGACAAATTATAATATCAAATAGATTTAGGTGAGTAAAATTGATGAACTCCACTATTTCTCTTCATAGCATTGCTCTGATCTTGTTTAGGCACTGAATAGATGCACTGACCTCTGCATGTTTGTTCACCCTGAAGGGCAATCACATGAATATATTCCCCAATGGAAGTCTGGCCTGCACACAAGTGGCAGCCCTTTTGCTAATAGAAGGATAAAGATACTTTGTTGCTGAATTAGATGCATTTCTGGAAATCTTCACTACATTGCTATTATCTCCATTTACTCAAACAAGGTATTTCTATTCATAAACATCAATGTGAAACTCGGTTTCCCAGAGCCAGGTACTGGCAGGCCATTGCAGAGGTTAGGAAAATGGGGTAGGGAACGAAGAAGTCTCTTTTGTCAGCTGATCTCTGTCAAGAAATTTGTCATAACTATGTTTCCTCTCCTCCAGTTTGTAGCTTGGATACACCAACATCCCAGGGCAGGACAGCAACCAACACAGAACAGAAGGTGAATGTGTTTGACACACTTCAGTCTTCAACACCCTCAGAGCACTGTGTTACACAGAAACTGTGTTTCGCTGCTGCAATTAACTGGATCATGTCCAAATTATATTAAGGTATATAAGTACATAGCAAGCACTTTACACCACGCTAAACTAGAGGTTAGAACTTGGCATAGACATAGCACTACCAGTAAGAGGTCAGGCAGGGAACCCAGGTGGCAAGGAAACTGCACATCAAACATCTACCAAAACCTCTACTTGTATCCTTGATCTACAGTTAAAGACAGCACCATTTAGCTGAAAAACAAGTTTAAGTTTGAGGCATGCCTGCTACTTCTGACTTGTGGCCACTGTCCCACTGCAATCCCCAGTTCCAACTTCTGTGGAACACTCATTCCTCTTATCATTCCCTCAACAAAACTGATCATCAGCTTAATCAGCAATGCATTCCAATGTCAGTTATTTCACTTTTTCACTTAAAAATGCTAAAAATATCTCTTTGTAAGAGCAACTTTTTTTTTTTTTTTAATGTTAGGACTAAATGACATTTTAAGTTTGTTTTGAAAATGTTGGGACAGAAGCTCACTTTTGACTTTTACATGAAGCTTACACTCTACAAAATTTAAACACACACTTCTGCTGCTATTCATCTAACAGCACAGATCTGTCTCATAACTCAAGATTAGTATTTATATAATGAAAATAGCTAGAGAACCTAGGTATCAAAACAACTTAAAAGACATAAATCTGTTGCAGCTGAATCAAACAGAGCTGCCTCAGAAAGAGAAGAGCGAAGACATCTCCCATTCTTGTCACTTGTCAGAAAAAAAAGAATGTTTAATGAGCAGATTTTTTTAAAGAAAAAATTAATTTTTACCTTGTACTATGTTATTCAAGATAATACAATTAAGCTGCTTCATTAGAGTTGAAGATATAAATTTTTTTACATGTCTTCTCAATAAGATTAAACAACCTCATTACTCATTTGGATTAAAACATCCTGATTTACAAAACTGAAAAAAATGGTTTTAGTGCGCTCACAGAAAGGGGTTCTGAGGTTATTCTATGACAATGGACCACAGCCATACCAATGAATTGGCATTAGGTAACAAAAAGGAACAGGGACAAAGTTCTTTTGTACATTAAAACTATAGTGCCCAGTTAGAAACTGACAAATGTACAAAGGGATGAGATAATTAACACTTCTTCATTTGCTTTTTTGGTCTCTAAATTACAACCTTCTTCCTCATCCTGGCACACTATTAAGACTCATTTTGTTCCTTCAGTAAGTAGATCTGAAGCAGCATTCCTGACTATGTCATTTATAAAACTGGAAACACGATGGATACAAAAAGACCCAGGTCTGCCCCTGTCAGTCAATACGTGACACTACGCATTTGCAACACAGAAGTTGTTGCAATTTTAAAAATAACTGAACCAAGGCATGAACCTAAGGGCTTCCACGTAGTGGAAATGAGAAATTGCAGCTAGGCATTTTTGAAGTATTCAATCCACATTTTCAGAAGTACTAGAGATATTTGTTGCCTCTAGATGTCGAAATTGACATATACGAAGACCATGATCATCACTAGGTTAGACCTCTATATGTTATAGAAAAAGGAAAATTAAAAAATGCTTCACAATCCCTGAAAATTTCCAAAACACAGGAAACAAAAAAAAATTTCTTAGAAATACAAGGTTAATATTTTTAAGTCACACTTCTTTCCCAGTCCCTGTGCTCAGCACTTGCAATCAGCAAGTCTCTAGTTCCACACATAACACACCCAATAACACTCTTTGTCTACATTTGCCTCTAGTTCTAGTTTTCTTTTGCATCTATTGCATTTCTATTATGAATAATGGGAATTCTAGTTTCTTGAAGACGTACTAGAAAGGGCAAATACCCTTAAAGCAGAGGTCCTGTTTGAGAACACTAAGCATATTAGATATTGGACACATATAAATATTGAGTCTTAGGACTCAGTCTTCTGGCTTACAGTTGCACTGACAGATGTGAATTTGTCCCTCTTAATACATTAAGTTACACTGCAAAGTTTAAATCTGAATTTAGGATTTTGTGTCTTGCAACTAATTATTGGTGAAGCAAAATTAGGCTGAGGAGTCTGCTAGGCTTCTTGAAAAATTCTAGGAAATCTGGTATTTTCTTCTCGTCCTCTGCTCTAGCTCTTAAATGAATGCAAAAAAGCTAACATTGCACAAGAAAGCTCCTAAGAGATCCGTTGATCTCTGGAGACAATTTGATTCTCCCATTTCTCTGGCAGAGGAAATGGGCCACTGGGGGCAGACCACCCGGGCAAGGGACTCCTTTGGGATTGATGATCAGGATTCCCTTCCTTTGAAGGCAAAGAGCTGCAGTGCACACAACCAGGCTGGTTATTATCAATTAGCTACCATAACAGCCGCCTGTCTCCTGCAGCCTTGCCTTTGTGCTGGGACATGAACTCTGGCTCAGTAGCTCACCCTTTTTGCCCCAGAGCACCCCTGGTTTAAACCTGACCTACATAAACCTGCTCAGACTGGGCTTCACAGGAGGCAAACACACCTCTGAGTGCAGCAGGCACTGGCACAACACTTTTCTAGCTCAGAGCTGACAACTGGACTATATCACATACCTGTATCTGTTGCATATGTAGGTGAGCAGTAATTTACAAAGTCTTCAGAATCTACAGCAGCGGGACTAGAACAAGATTATTTTTAAGATGCCTTCCAACCCAAACCATTCTATGAAAAAATCAGTAAAACAGAAGTACACGTAAAGTTTGGAGTTTATTGGTTGGAAACAGAGGGGTAAATATGTAAATATCACATTTAACTGTGAAGTTAATGTAATTTTAAAAATTACCTACCGAAGTGTTTCCAGACACAGCAAATAACCCAAAAAAGGACTATCATGTGCATCTTGAATCATAACATTTGAGAATGATTAATTCATTGTGCAACAGATGCAGAGGAAGACTTTCCATTCCTATTACTACTGTTATTTTAGAAGCCTGTCTTAGGAGAAGGCTAAATATTAGCTTGACTTATTTATCCCACAAAATAGAATGTGAAGAGAGTAGCCCTGCTTCTTTACCCATTATGTCCAGATGGAATTAAATGACATAAGGAATGAAAATTTTTATTTCCACATTTAGTTTTGAGCATCTGGAATACTTGTACTATTCCACCTTTTTGCAGATGATTTTTATATCACAGCTAATGATTATCATTGCAACTCTGGAGATCGAAAATAACTTTCTTTTTTAAGCAATCATTCTGAAGTCTCTTTCAGATTGTATAGCTATATACCAAGCAGATCAGAATTGACCCAGCTGTGAATAATGTCACACTTTCACATATGTTAATATTTCTGAATCATGTCAAGCTGAAACCTGAGTTCAAAGACATTCAGGGTGACTAATATGCCTGACACAAGAAGAGGGCATGAAATGGAAAAATTAGAGACTGCAAAGACAATGCCAGAATGTAAATTTGTTTGTAGACTGACAGCAATAAAATGCTATATAAATGCTAAAGTTTAAACTAATTCATTTAATTTTGAAGCATCACGTATTAGACTGTGTTCATTATCTGTAAAAGCAATTTTCATCTTTAAATTATTTGCATTATTCAAGTATATCAAGGTTTAAGTACAATTCTCTTTTCTTTCCCCTAAAGAGAATAAGCACAATATACTGCAAACAAGAAAACTACTCAAATTACTCAGCCTTCCCTTCTGTGCAAAAATGTCAGTATTATTAATTGAGCATTTTTATTGAATGTTTTCCATATGGAGAGCATATAGATGAATTAGGTATGTACAACATTGTCATTTATTTCATTTTACGCTTACTATAGCTGTCATAGAAAGCTTTCCACAAGATGTGTTCTTACAGACACTGAAATCTCAGTGACAGAGAAAATATTCCTCTTATTTTGTCTCCTGGTAATAACCTATTTCTAGAAAAATCTCATTTATAAGAACAGTTATAATCATAGAGTTGGTTGCTCAATAGACATGTCATTATATAGTGCACATTCCCCCTGCAAAGTGAGTTATTTATTAATAATTTCAGAGGGATTTGTAAATGGAGTGGGGTCTTTCCCTAATGCTTCATCCTGGGTAACGATATATGCATGTTCTGTACCACAAAGCAGCTTCATAGAAGTAGTCATCAATGAAGAATTGACGTGGCAACTCTTGCAAAAGCAAACCCATGTTGTGTTTCAAATGCAAGGTTACCTGGTACACATGTGATACTGGTTCTTTACACACACAGAAAAAAAATTAAAAGCCCCAACCTGAAAATATTTCATCATATAAAAATATAGCTACAATTAAAAACCACAGAAACAAATTTCACTTACTGTAAAATTAACTTTTAAAAATCCCTGTAGTTGTCATAGCTTATAGCTTAATAAATTGGTTCTCTTTCTTTAATTTAAAATCAAGCATGAGATAGATAATAAAATGGAGACGGTTATACATTTTATTACTAGATTAAGGTTAAGTAATAAATATGCAAATATGGGATTTCAAATTACTTTAGAGACCATGCAAGTAGGCAAGGTTTATAAATATGAAAGAAAGTCAGCCCTAGTAAAAACTCATGCAGCTCCACTGACATTCTTAATAAATGTATATTTTTAGAAATGCATTTATATTACTTCTGTTAACACTCTGGGTACCATACAGTACAAATTCTCACTATATTTTTTCCTAAATTTGTCCCCATCAACAGTTTTCAACTGGTTCATTCTTTTCAAGAATTACCCTAAACCACTGGTTGTAACTCTTCATTTCACTTTAAGATGAATTTAAAATTTACCACAATTTCCTTGTGATGGATTTTCCTTTCAGTACTATCTCTCCCTCCACCGTACTGTTCATTGCTTCTGTTATTGTTTACAAATTCTGGGTTTGTGCTGACTGTGACTGAAACCCAGAAAGGATTATTCTGTTCCCAAAACCAGCAAGTCCAAATCCTTCCCTGAGGATCGAATCTGTCAATCACTACGGGAATTGTTAGCACTGATTTTCCCCTAGACTGAATGCATTGCAGCATTACACCCAGGGAGGGTTTTCTTACCTATAGCAAAAAAAAAAAAAAAAAAAAAAAAAACAAAAAAAAAAAAAACACATGAAGAGGAAAATCTTCTTTTTAATGCCCAGGCACAGAATCCTAAAGCTTTAAGAAACATCTTGCTCTTTGCTTTTCACTTCTTGAGCGACTTTCAGAACGTACCACTTGTTTTCTGCCTATCCGTCACTGTCTTCATCACCCTTCACCCTTCTGAACTCCTAAAGGATTATTTTCATGTTGGAGGAAATCTACTGACCAAGAATCAGGAACAGGCAAACTGGAGCACTGTAAAGTGTACAGTGAGACAGCCCCTCAAGCTCAGTCACCTGCCAGGTGGGCCACACACAAACCCCACGCGAGCGGCAGCTGCCTCTTGCCAAGGCATGAGGGAACACGAGGCAGCTGGCAGCGCTCTAAAAGCCAAACAGAGATAAAACCCCAATGGACGTGAAGAAAGCTTGAAATTATATTTTTCACAGTGCAGGCAGAGGCCAGGCAGAGGGACAGAAGGCTTGAATCTCCAGGACACCAGGCTTAATGAAGTTTTTTTTCACAAATGTCACATTTAATGACAAGTTCACTGTGGCTACTTCTTTTCTGCCCAATTGTATTACCAGTTACTGAATACCAGATATTTCTTTCATGCAAAAAAAAAAAAATCCAGTAAAACATAAGATATCTGAACACTTCTGAGCTTTTCCCATTATTTGCCCTACCAACTAGTACCATGATCCTGAACAGTCCTATCTTTTTGTAAAACAATAAACTTGCAAAATTATAGCTTTGCGCTTCTGAGCAGATAGACTGATACAGTGTGGAACGTGAAATCAACTTTCCTCCTAACTGATTTTGTGGAATCTCTTAAAACAGAAAAAAAGAGAGGAAAATAACCATGGTTGGAGGTCTCATGAAACTTTCCAAGGAGCTTCCTTACTGTGAATCAGGACAAGGTAAGAACCTACAAAACTGATATACCATCTGCATAAAACCCCTGCTGATCATTGAGATCTGGTGTGGAATTCCTTCTAATTGCAGTACTAACCCTTCCTCTTGTAACTTTACAGACAGTCAACAAACAACCCTTTACACTACCCCCAAGACAGCCTGGCCATTCTGTGCCAGTCAAACCACAACACTGAGTAAGCTCAGAGTTTTTCCACCACACCTTGACTCTTAATTCATTACTTTTTGGAAAACAAAATTGAAATCTTCACTCTTGTCAATGCCTGTTTGCAGAAGTAAATGATAAAAACTTCACCTGAAATGCTATCACATCCTGAGAGAGTTACAGTTATTTAGAAGAGGCCTGCCAATTTATCATGTTTGTCGAGACTGTTGGACAGGAGGTCACAAAGTATTTCCTCCCTTCCTTCCACCCCTAGAGTTTTAATACCCAAAATGCTCAGTCCTTCAAAATCCAGATCTCTTTGAGAACACAGATATCAACTAAAATTGAGCAACAAGGAAACAGGACCATTGAGTGACAGATTATCAAACTGCTGAACATCACAATAAAATATGCAAGACAAACACAGTCTTAGCTCTAAGATTTACTGATTGCAGATATGAGGCAGTATATTTAATCCAACACCTACATTCTTTTTTCTTAGAGCACAACACCTACATTCTTTTCTCATAAACTCTGTAGTGGTGATCATGTGACAGCTGGAAGGAACACCTTTCTTACATCTCAATTATTCTTTTTCCTGCAAACATGAATCTTTGGAGTATTTGATGACTTAAAGCAAGTAAGAGAAGTCAAAGGGGACTGCAACAGGACCTGCACCAAGAGAGATCAAAAACATGGAGACAGCCATCACCACAGCAAGACTTTAAGCATTAGGACACTCAGCTGTTGTGGACTCACAGCAAGCAGCTCTTCTCCTTTCCAGAACTCTCCAAAACAGGACAGGCTGTAGTTTAGGTGCCACAAAAATTCCTGGGGACCAACCAATGAACCATCTATGTTCCTGTTCATGTATGAAAATTATTCATGCCTCTTCTACTCTCCCATTTTTACCCAAAGTCCTTAGGTGTGTCGCAGCATATGTTGTTTTCTGTTGATCATCTGATTTTAAGTGGTACCTTAATTCTGCATTTTCACATCTTCTGTTGGTTGGGCTAGGGAGGTAAGAGGGTGTTATGTACATATTAATATCTCCTTAGAACCTCCCAGCTACCAACTTCTGTGCCCAGAGGGTACCTAGGAACCAGACAAGCAGTCTGACTCCAGTTTTGAATAATGAACACGCCATCAATCAAACCATGCTTTGACACAAACAGTCTGCCAAATCTCAAACCTCTCTCCTTTGATTAAGGTCATCAAGAAGACAGATCCATTCCTCAAAGCAAATTCAAAGAAATCTCTGCTGATAAAGTTTGCAGCTGACAGGAAAGAAAGATGAAAAACAGGTGAAATGTTAAAAATAACAGCTCTACATAGCTTTCTTTAGCATAGAAATGGGCTGAAAAAGATGAATTTCAGTTCTGCCAGACCAGTTACTTGCAACACAGACAGTAATATGCCCTCTGCTCAAGGAGAAGGACTGCATTTAGGATCAAACTTCAGGATCCATAGGGAGCACCCAGAGGCCTGTATCAGCTGCTGCAGAAGACAGGACCTGCTGGGGCAAGATTCACTACACACAAGCAGACAATGCCTCAGTGTCATTTCCCACAAGGACAGCACTGGAGTTCCTCACAAGTAAAATGAGCAGCAGGCAGGAACACTCGGTCTTGGGAGAAGCAGCCTGCTCTGGAGTGCAGAGGATAAAATTACATCCCAAATCCTGCTGACAGAGGAGGAGTGTGCGCAGGGGCCCAGGAATGCCGCACATGCTGCCGGATGCTGTGGGCATCTACAGGATACAGAATGCAGGTACCACATCACACCAAAGTGAGGAAGTTGATGAAGGTATCTTTAGACAAAGTGAGGAAGTCTCTGGATCAGACCCTTGCTTTCATAGGGTTCTATAACTGCCCTGACATCTTCAGCAAGGGCAACATGGCAGGACACAAGCACTTGAGAGAGATTTTTGGAAGGTGTTAGAGAAAACTTGTTGACATTGGGACAGGATGAGCCAACCAGATGTAATGCACAGCTGGACCTGCAGTTCATGCAGGAAGAACAATGTAGGCATGAAATAATCAGGTGCATTGACTGTTACAACCCTGGAAGAGGGTTCAAGATCCCAAAAAAAGTGAAAAAGGGATGCACAGCCCCCAGAGCTTGGAAAATAATGCTATAAATCCTCTTGGAACATATTTCTGGGCATACGAAAGAGTAAGTGACAGGGAAGAGTCAGAATGGGTTACTAACAGTAGATCCTGCTGGACCAATATGGTTGTTCAACCTCAGAACCCAGAGGAAGAATGGGTGGAATAGCATAATACCAGGAATAAGACAAAACCAAGAGATTTTTCTGTGACAATTTTAATGGCATTATTAGACTTGTTTTTCTGCAGCTAATAATAATTAGACTCATAATATTTCCATTATATTATAAATAAATGCTTGTCTTTACAAATAAAAATTGTATGCTTATTTGATTACTTACATGCATCCTCCTTACCCATAAACAAGATTTTTAGAGTAACAGAAGGTCAAAATGTTTCAGCCCCAGTCAACATTGGCCACTGGGTCCGTGACACTTGAGTTGCTGGAGCTGCAGATTCCCATGTCACCTTTGTTTGCCTTAGCTTTGTTGGAAGCACAAGTGAAGCATTTCCTTTGAGTTCGCCTTTAAAAGGCAAAAATTTACCAGTTCTGAAAAGAATCTATTAGATACAGTACAGATGAGTCTTGCAGATGCAGATGATAAATATGCACAGAGTATTTATGTATGTATAATATCACTTCATGTAAATTAAAACCAGCCTTTCACACATTCCCAGAGTGTCCTTCTATGTTCCCAGCTGAATAGGAATGCCTTGTGCCCAGGAACTGGGCCACCTGAGCTGCCACCTGCAAGGGCAAGCCAGGACAGAGGGTAACCGAAGTCAAGTAGAGCAAGAACACACTAAAAAATCTGATGGCATAAGGTTTAGTCATACCCCTCACCCCTCCCACCTCTAACTGCAAGAAGAAAGGGACAAAGAGATGGGATTGCAAAGGAATTGAGACAACAGGGTCACACAGTAAAGTGACTGAAGCTAATTTGGGGTCCCAAGGTGAAAACCTCCAAGTCCAGCCTGTTCTGGCCTGGTCATGTGAGCAAAGCTCCTTGTTTGCCGTGCATGACTGCTCCTCCATGTCTCTCTCACCAGGCTCCCCTGGAGATTTCCTGGTTGTACCCCTTTCCCTGCTAGGTGTGGAGTGTGCAGTCTGCCCTTCCAGCAGAAGGATCTCCTCCACAGCTCAGAGTAGAGCAGCCAACACTGAGGCAGTGCTCCTCTGCTGGTCTAGTCCTGTCAGTAGAAAATACCATTTTTAATTGTTAGTAGAAAATACCATTTTTAATTGTTTGGGGTTTTTGTTTTCCTCTTCTCCCTCACCGTTTGTTAGTTTGTTTTCCCCTTTCTTTCCTTCCTTTGAAACACAAGACTGAAGCAAACAATACTACAGAATAACTGATGAACATTAAAGAGTTGGGTATCTTTTGAGTATACACAACCAACAAAAAGTGCAGGTGGTTTGCAGTCACCCACTTTCAGGATATGCATGGACTACACCATGAAAACCTGAAGGGATAGAATGTGCAGATTAGCTTTTTATCCAGGTGTCACAAGCCTCTGAATAATTCCCCCTGATGCGACAGGAGCTTACTTCTCATACACAGCTTTTTGAATAGCTGACAGCCCCATCAACAGAGCCACTGTCATTCTGAGACTGCACAAGTGCAAGCACAGATGCAGTTCTACAAAAAACACCCTCATCTATTTGCTTTTTGAGCAAAACAATTTCTCATAAGAATATGCTGGTTTATATATTTCAAGACTCTGAGCATTCTCCACCTCCTGCCTGTTACCCAGGGAGACTATATGATGGCATGGTCACCATGGAAACAGTGGACAAACTTAAGATGTTTTCATTGCTGCAGATAAAAGCCATCTGCATTATTTTTTTTTCATTTCTATTTCTCACACCACCAGCTCAGGCTCCCAAGCCAAACTGTGACAGCTGTGGTGCTATCCTTCAGCCAGGAATCATGGACCATTCCCAAAGCAGCATCCCCATGACATCCCTGGGCTCACAGGTGGGGGACAGGGCAAACCTCCTACAGGTAAGAACAGCATGTGTTTGCTGCAGCAGCCACCTGCCCTTCTTCCTCCCCCATCTCATAGCAGCCCACTTCTAAGATGTTTCTGAAAGTTTTTGACCACATTCCAAGAGAGAAAAAGTACACAGTTTGCCTAAAAGACAAAAAAGGGGCTGAAGAGCATTTTTTGTAGCTTTTTATCTAGGTGTCACAAGCCTCTGAATAATTCCTGATGTGACAGAGCCTTATTTCTCATACACAGCTTTTTGAGTAGGTGAAAAGTCCTTGCTGTGTGTATTTGACACTAGTGGTATAATCTGTTTATTCAGGAATAGTTGATCAGAAATGTATAAATAATTATGTTCATGATATATGAAAGTTCAGTATCCAACCTTGACGCTGTGTATCCGTGGCTAACAAATAAAAACACATTTTCCTCTGTAGTAGGCCAAGATGACTGAATACAAGCAGAAATATCTATTCATTAAGCATCAAATTAGGTTTCTGCAGTTTTCCAGACAAAAACTGGATGTTCTGTTACACGTAATTAATTTGCTGGAGGTTGAGTTTTGGATTGCTGTTCTTGCCAGTTTTTGGCTTTTTAAGAAACTTTCGGTTGTTTCTGTTTTTCTAATAATTAAGCCAAATTTGTGACATTGCTATGTGAACATACCCTTTCTAAAGGGTATATTTGCTAAAAAAAAATTGTAAAAGGCCAATTTCTTCACAATAGCACTTCAACTGCAAAGTCAATTGACAGACATCTTAGAGAAGGCTTCTCAATTTCAATAGCCACTCATAACTGTTTTAATCTTTCAGTGGGTAGAAATGTACTGTTTAATGTTACATGCCTGCTATGTGCTTATGCTCTCTGTAGCCTATAAATCCTCTGACTCCTATCAAAACAACACAACAAAATAATTTTATTATTGGATTTTGTTAAAGTTGAGAGCTTCCTACCAAATTAAAGACCTGCCTATAAGTTATAGACAGTCACTGAGGAGGCAGCTGGTGTTTTGACAAGTCAGTTTCTTCCCTGATTGTTTACAGCCAATTCTATCCTGCACAACAGTATCCAACAAAATCCTGCCCTAGGCTGTGATCAGGACATTTCTGAAGCAACTCTAATAAAACAGACTTTTTTTTTTTCTCTTATGCTAAGATTATTTTTCCAAATGTCACATCACTCATTATTTTTCCTTTGAATCCTTTCCAGCTTATTTGCTGGATGTATAAACCAGAACTGAGTACACTCTTGAAGTAAAGGTCTTAATGTTCAGTTAAGAAAAAACTATAAAAAGTTCCTACACTTGAGAATTACAGATGTTTGTTCAGCCTGTTTCGTGAAATCCAACTCCTTCTTTAGTACTGTCATTATACCAAATATCCCACTGATAATGTACACAAAGCAGGAATACATTTAGAGGTGGTAGCTCAGCACTCTGAATTAAGAATACAAGTAAATTGCTGCTAGTTGTTTTCAGATCCCAACTTCAAAACACAATTAGTTTCTTTTAAGTTTCAAATTTATTACATTAAATTAGTGAGACAGCCTGAAATAAATTGACAGCCAATACTATCTAACTTCAAGGTAAATTAGTATAAGCTATAGAGAAAAGATCATCAAGATTGAAAAAAATAAAAAAAAATATGGTTTGCAATCTTTCTGCCAAGATTTGCTACTTCCATTGCTACCCTATTGTTTAAATAAATAAATAATAAATAAGCAAAAGAAAAGTTAAAGCTCTAGTAAGATTCAGCAATTTGAACCACTTAAAGAATCCCTCACTGACAGAAACAAGACACTGGATGTTTTGTGTTTGCCTATCTGCATCATAGGCAAGCAGCATTCAAAAAAAAATGAGTAGAAAGAAAAGAACAGCAATACATGAGCAGGTTTTGTTCAATCTGTGACTTCAGTCTCAAAAGGCTCCTGAAAGAATGTGTCTTTCTTAAGCAGGAAGGGATCTGAAAAATGAAAACAAGATTCACCACTAGATTTTAAGAGTCTTTCCTCCAGAAAGACTCCTAAAACAAAGACTGTTCTTAAGAAGAAATCAGCTGTCCTGCAATGTTACCTATCCAATGTTTTTCATTATTTACTCTTTCTCCAGTGTAGCTGTTGAAAGCAGGGACATCAATCATCCTTTTTGTGGACAAGATGCAATAATTATGACCATCCTCACTAATCCAGACTATAAACTTACTAAATGAAGGAAACGTATACAGGCCAAAGTAGATGGTCATGCCTAATAAGTTTAAAGATCTCCTTCCATTTATCTTATCAAAGATGAAATCAGGAGGCATTTTGTCACAATTTGTAAATGTCCATAGGCCAGAAAGGATTTATTTTTAGAGACCGATCTACCAGCCAGAGTTTAATGAAATCTAATGGCTGCATGTTGCATAATAATATCATATGGTGTTTTTACAGGTTCCTTTATGTACTGTATAGAGCTGTAGCAGACAACACACAAGCTTATGACTCCCTCAGTGCATCAGAAGCAATATGTAGATTTGAAATTCAAGCATTTATGATGAGATTTATTTTGTGATCTGAAATTCTACCTGTCATTTGAAGTATAATAATCTCCTGCTCTTCAATAAAACCTATCAGTGTAGAGAGGAGAAATTATTTGCTTTACAAAAATTCTTTGGTATATAGACTTCATCAAGGCAGCTAAATGCTTTCTCTGCAAATTTGTTTTGCTGTAAGTCAAATCTATATCTGGAAGGCCAGCTGTGGAAAAGCAGTGTATGGGAGGACTTGATGCTGCATTTTGGAAGTTTGGCAAGGTGCAGAGCACCAGAAGCTGAGCGGGATGGACAAGCACAGAAGCCAGGGACAGGAGGTGACAACTGGTCAGGAAGAAGAAGGGCAGTCTGAGGAACTATCTTTAAAAAATAAGAGGTTAACCAGGAAACTGTAAAAATGAAGGACACTGCAAGTGACACCTGGACACTGCAAGTGACACTTAAATCCAAGTAAGACGATGCGTACAAAAAGCAAGGTACACTGCACTGGAGGATCTTGCACCTGTTGTCAATAAATGACTGGATAAATAACTTTCTTTAACAGACCTCTACCTCATTTTGTAACTAAAAATGCTCTTGCACACAAAAAGATATCCCTCCAGACCACAACTAATTCTGAGAAAGCAAGGACAAGGATGAGATATAACTGAAGCATTCTACCACATACAACTTTAGGAACTAGTGAGAGATATATAAAAATCAATACTACTTTGAGGAAAACACTACTTTAGCCCTAATATGAGTAGTACTGGCACTGCTTTGTACTTCAGTGCATATACTAAGTAGCTCTGGGAGAAAAAAAAAAAATCACCAAAAGAAACCAAGTTATTTTTGAGTGCTCTTTTTCACCTGATATATACAGATCTTTGTTGTCATCTTATTCTGATTGTCAAACCGAGTGCTTTTAGCCAACCAACAGGTTCCCTCTGTTATCAGAATGTATTTATAGTGGTACCTCAAACCAAGCAAGCCCTGAAGCGATCTCCTCCCTTGTATTCCTCCCAAAGAGCTGGAGCTTTTCCGATTATCTGCTACCACTCCTGAGAAACTGTTCAAGCAGCTGTAACAGTGCACCTCTGCAAACCACCACTCCTGGAGCTGCCGATGTCTCCACAGCCACCCCATTCTCAGGATGATCTTTACATCTACCTAGTTTACAAGCAAGCTTTCAGAAGTCTTCTAAAGATAGACAGCTCTATGTGTCTTGAAATACAGTGTCATTACGCCCAGTGATAATGCTGGCTTGTGACTTAAAAGGACAGTCAAGCCTTTAATCCTTTAAAATTACAAGATGAAAGAGAGGATTGAAGCAATATTTTCAAAAATGTCAAAGTGATTCACATGTCTAGTTCTCTCCTAAAATTTTGAGAATGTAGGCTTTAAAGTTGCTTAACAACTTATTTTAAGGGACACAAATCTCTAAATAATGATAAGTATGCTCCATTTATGTAAAAATGAAGTGAGAGCATGCTCAGAACTGATTCTTGAAAACATTGAGATTAAAGGAATCAGAAGATAGAGGAACAGAATTTTTCAGATTTTTCCAGCATGTCAGTACAGAGCAGCCTGTACGTGTTTCTATAATTAGATCACTCACATCTGATAGAAATGCAAATTGTTTAGAAGCAAAAATGGTTTGCTTTTTATATTTGCTATATATATATATTTATTTATATTTAGAAAAAAAATCTAACGCTACAGTCAGAATCAAGTTAGCCCATTGCTGAGTACTTAAACACCAGGGAGACGCAATTTCTGGACAAAAAGAAAAGGAAAAATAGAGACACTAAAAGTAACTAAAAAAAAGAAAAGTTTCCTATTCTTTTGTAAAACTACTTTCTGTTGATTTACTGGTCCCTCCTAACAGCAATCAGGATTAAAGAACATATAGCCTTCCCTTGTGCCACCTGCAAGCTCCTGTGGCCTAGCTTTCCTTTAAACTATTAATGCAGGACTCATCCTTCACTTCAACACTCCTATTTCTGCCCGATGTGGAAGACAGTCTGGCTGGTCTCTTAGAGATTTTCCCTTCCAATACCCATGCAAGAGTTTTTTTACTACACTAAGTGCTGTGCTGGACTAGTTGCTAAACAAATCCTTGCTGCAATGAAAGTCTGAGTTTTTGACTTCCCTTTTGGTGGCTGTTTGGCTTTATGCAGCAGCAAGGAATGTATCTGTGTACTGAACCTTACAGTTTGTATCACTGTAAATTATTTTATTTTTAAAAATCCTGATATTTTAGCAAAAAAACTGCGTGTAGCTTATCACTGGCTCTTGATGAGACCAGATGTGATGCTAATAGGGAACTCAGGGTGCCAGCAGCAATTGTAGACCTTCTACAGAAGACAGTAACTACCCAAATCTCATTACTTGTCTATAGTCCACATAAAGACAAGGCTGAGGAGGAAGCAGCTATTTAACAATTACCCTATATACTGCATTTTTCTTTCTATGTCTCAAAGGCAATCTGTTCTTTCATACACCAAAAAAAAAAAGTATATGTACAGCTCTCTTCTTCCACACATCTCTAACCAGTCTAAGTAGCTGGTTGGATCCTATCAGTTTATCATCCAGGCTACATCTCTAGATGCCATAAAGCTTTTGTCTATTCTCTTCTCCAGCTTACCTTAATCAATAAAAACTTACTAGGCCTACAGTACTAGAAGCTACTAGAAGACAATGACATCACATTATGTGAAAGCCACGTGTGCTGAAGAGACATTTGCTTTTTATCTCTCACAGGAAATCAAAGATAATTAGGCAATCAACATTGCTATTTGAACAAATGGAAAACAAAATAAAGCCCATCAATATCATCCACTCCCCAGAACTCTTAAATTCAAGTTTCTGACAGAATGAGTTTTAACAAATTTTATATTCAGCTGATTTCTACCAACAGAAGTTTTAAAGTAGATAAATTCCAAACTGTCACTCAGAATAAAAGGAGCCCTATTTCATATATACATAAGTAAGCATGACACAAGTCTCTGGTAGTTTGTTTTGTCTTTTTTTTCCACCCATCTCTGCAATGCAATTTAAAGCTTTTGTTGGAGCTATTTTTAAATATTTTACTTATTACTTCTACTTATTTCCATTAAGTAAAATTTTTCTTTACTCTGCTTAATCCAGTTATTAAACATATGTTAAATTAAAAGTTTATTCAAGGAATTAGGATGGCAGAAAAAAAGACTTTAGATCAGAACTTCATGTTTCCTGTCTAAACTTCCATTTGTATCACATTTCTGTTTACAAATAACACTGACTGCCTGCCCATCATGATAGGTCTGACTAAGGTAGGATTTCTGCTTCTTAGGAAAAACGGGTTGGCAATGACTTTGGGTTTATTTTGCTCCAAAAGCTACTCTGCTTTTGCAGGTGGAAGAGGTAACGTTTTCTCTTTGTAAGGTAGCATGTCAGCTGCCAGACTTTACACACAAAAGAGTGCTGAGCTCTTTTGCCTGGACTATACAGGCTGATCATGCCTGTCCTGAATCACATGCAGTCAAGGAGCAAGATTTCACCCACAGTCCAGAGCTCAGCTTGTACAAAGGAGGAGAGGGAGGGAGGACAAACTCTGATTGTGAACACACCAGGCAGCAAGTCATGCCAAGGCTAAAGGAGTGGAGGGCAGCAGCTTATTTCTGGAACAGGGACATTAAAAAATGGAAAGCCACCACTGGAAACCAGAGTGGATTATGTATTCTTATGAATCTTTTGGAGAAACATACAGCTCTGTTCTACCCACAGTTTACTGCATAGGCTTAATTTAGCTTTGCATAAATTACCATCTGAAAGATGCCCCTAAATATTTTTTTTTTCCCTTGAGTTTGCAGCTTTCCACATCTAGTTCATTCTGGACAATGTTAGCTAGGTGAACATTTTTCCACCCTTTATTAGCTGGCATTGTTTTAGAATCAGTGCTAGTTTGTTCTTCAAGTACAACATTGCACCACAGCATGATTTAAGAGCTAAACTGGGCTCTTAAAAAGAGCTCCAGATCAGGATTTTAAATGTGATTTAAAAACCTTGTGTAGTACTTCGGAATCAACATGAGTAAAATCACTAATGAAAATTATAGACACAAAAAGCTTCAAGGTCTTTCGTATCTCCTATCTTTCTTTGCTTATGTTGGGAATCAATGGAATTAAAGACATCACTTAGAAAATGGCCACAAATAATTGCTCACAGTTCATCTTCTAGAGGAAAACAACCCAAAGCATCAAAAACAAATCCCAGTGTAATTCTTAACAGTGTCACCGACATATATGGAGTTGCATTCTATAGAAGAAAAGATCTATCAAGAAAAATGAAGTTCCACTATTTTGAAAGACAGGCTATCAAGCTGGTTTTTCAAGTATTCCATAAATTGCTAGTCGGAACTGCAAATACTTATTGCTAAGATCTCAGTGCTGACAGCTTAAACTCAGCATTTGGAGATGAATCCTTGAATGCCACATCCCAAATGTCACTGAGTAACTGACAATATGCAGCAACTCAGAGGCAGGGCTTCGCTAGTGAGTTTCAAAATTTAAAAAGCCACAAAATATTTAGTTTGTGAGTGTTTAACAGAGATGATTTCTGGTCTGAAATAATATAGCCACTGTGCACGAACTGTTTTAAGTAGCAGACGAACAGATACATCTTCTCACATGAAGGGCATGACTGGATTTCAGGAAGAACTGAGAAGTATATTCCCTGCCTATTACCATAAACACATCAAAAATACACATCCACTCTTACAGGTCTATGAATGTCATTTGTTTCACTGGAAAACCCTCTGACAGCAGAGCTTTTCCTAAGCCTTTACCTGAAGTACAGGCTCCAGTCAAATAAATTTTCAGTTCATTTTCTGATACTTCATCTTTAATAGGTTAAAAATAGCACATAAGCCTAACATAAACAATATCCAACTGACTGAAAACTAGCACATTTCCTAAATAAAACAAATTTTAAAAGAAAATTAAAAAGTAGTCCTCACCAACTTGCTTAGTTTGGCTAACCTTCTAGGGGCTCCTACTGAAATCATGGACCTCTTTTAATTCAGTAACATATACATTTTCAGATCTATAGACATAGGATAAATTATTATGCCATGAAAAAACAAACAAACAAAGGGGCAGGAGGCAGGTGCTGATCTCAGTTGATAATACATTTTATGCTTATAAAAAAAAAAAAACAAAAAAAAGCAAAACAAAAAAAAAAAAAAACCCAAAAAACACAAACCACCATAGCAATAACATAAAAGAAAGAGTATTGTCCATAAGACAACCAACTTTTGCACTGTGTGGCACCAGCCAGGTCTTTGCCAGCATGCCCAGTTGACTGCTAAAACTAAAGAAGTATCCGGGCTCACAGTTAACCATGGGGTAAATAATGGGACCAAGTAGAAGACCAGAAAGTATATCTTGAAAGGAAGGGTTAAATGTCAGGACAGTTTGCTCTGGAAAGTGAAAATTGGGAATCATTCAGTCATCAAGCATCTAAGTGGCAAATTAAAGCAGCTTAAGGTATCATTTTATCCCCCTCATCTTCTAGCCATAAAGTATGGGCTTACATCACAAACTTAAGGTAGAAAACGTTTCCTGTACCCAACACTGCAAGCTGGAATATATGACTAGGAAAGGATTTGAATCGCCATCACAGGAGGTTTTTATGAATAGGTTAGACATAGGCTTCTAAGTGACAGTTGCAATCAATGCATTTATATTTGGATGGATATATGGAAAACACAGCCTCTCAAGTCCTTTCAGTTCTCTCCAATTTACCTGTCAAGGATTTGCAGAGTTTACATCACAAGCATAACTTGAATGTCTCACATTTTTCCCACACTGAACCAGTTTAATGGCAAAGTGCAGCTTTCAAGAAAATATTACCCAGGCAAATTGGGATAAGAGACAATGAAAGCAGAACTAAGATTTGCCAACCAAAGAAGCAGGCAGCAGCATTGTGAAACCATCCAGTTATTAGCCAACAACAAACCAACTTATGCACCCAACAGTAAAAAAAAAAAGGTGAAGGACAATATTTCAGATCTGTAAAGATACACCAGGCTATTAAAAAGCTCCTTTCCTCATTGCATCCCAGCTGCCTGCTAACAGCACTACAGGCAGACACAGAGAAACACTGCTGCAATGCTACAGGACACCAGTAATTGCTCTGATTACAGACCAGGGCTGAAACGTGCAAAAACCATGAAGCTCAGCTTGCCAGTGACTGACCTTCAAACCTTGATGGATTTGGCAAGGACAAAAAGTCTCTTAGGCACAACCATGAACAGAAAGACGAGACAACAGGAATAATAACAGCCAGGAATTCAAGAAATTTTACAGGAAGAGTATGACAAGGATTCTTTAGATTTGAAAAACCAACATATAAAAAAATGCCATATGCTGACAATATTGTACACATTCCTGATCAAGGCTGTAGGTGTATTAAAATATTTTTGTTAATCACTATATTTCTTTTCTTTTCCACAACCATTACAGCTACCAACAAGCTGTGTACCTTGTGATCAGATCAGGGCAGATGAAGCTCTACTTTAAGTCGAACTGGGTCAACCCAAATGAATTGATGATGACTCATTTCAGAGCACACAGCTTAGCAAAGTAAAAAGCTGGCGGAATTTATTTTCCCATCTGAGATAGTATTATTATTATTACTAGGAGTTAGAAGGTCTCCTTCATTTGTACTCTACTGAAAGCATTTCTTGTGACTCTGCTGTCCCAGTTTCCAGGTATTGTCATCCTGCTGCATGGGGCGATGCTTGGAATAATTTCAAAGCTGAAATTCAGGGAAGCAAAAATCCTGTGTTTGAAAACTGAGTGGTAGGAGGACTCCAGAACAGTTTTCCAGGGTTTATGATGGGCTCTGCAGAAAATTGCTGAAGCATACTCAGTTTACTGCTAATTAAAAAAGCTGACAATCTTTCTGGAGACACACAGAACCAATGTTGAAAATAGTTTTCTTCACTGGTGTAAAGATATCCATGCATGCTTTCATACTCTTTTTGCTTTATGTATTGTGTAACAGACAACAATGAATTTGACTTCTTAAACTGCAAAATCCTGCCGATGTTCAATATTTGCACTGTTTTGTCAGTAACATGAAAAAATTTTCTGCTTTAGTAAATAATCTCTAGACATTGTAAAGTTACAGTGACTTTTACATTGATAAGGTGTGTGGAGCTAAAAAGGTCACTGCATCAATGTGCAGACTGACACCACAGTATGTATAATTATAGAATTTTTAGACTGGAAGGAACCTTAAAGATCATATAATTCTAACCTCTCTGCTGTGGGTAGGGACATCTTTTATCAGTTTAGAGCACCATCCAACCTGGACTTGGATACTTCCAGGGATGGGGCATCTGCAACTTCTCTGGTCTAAGTGTTCCAGTGCCTCACCACCCTCACAGTAAAGATTTATTTTCCTAATAGCTCATCTAAATCTACTGCTACATGCTCTTATAAAAGTCCGACTCCAGCTCTCTTATAAGCCCACAACTAGGTCACCCTGAAGCCATGTCTTTTCCAGGCTAAGCAAATCCAATTGTCCCAGCCTCTCCTTACAGGAGAGGTTCTCCATCCCTCTAATCAACTTGGTGGCCCTTCTCTGGACTCACTCCAACAGGTTGATGTCCATCCTGTGCTGGGACCCCAGAGCTGAATGCAGAGTTCCAGGTGGGGGCTCAGCAGAGCAGAGCAGAGGGGCAGCATTCCCTCCCTGGCCCTGCTGCCCACGCTGCTTTGGATGCAGCCCAGAACACCGTTGGCTTTCTGAGCTGCAAGCACACCCTGCCAGCTCATGTCCTGCTTTTCATGCACCAGCAGCCCCAAGTCCTCCTCAGCAAAGTAACAGAGCTGCATAAGCAGGTGGGGGAGAGCAGACAATTTCACATTGGAGTCTGACACTTGGGTACCAGCACAAGAACCAAACACAGCTGCTCTGCCCCAAGCAGAGCAATGCCCAAGGGAGCAAGACAAGAAGGTGCACTTCAGGTCTTCCCATTAACAGGCTGGCTTCCAACAGAAACCTGTTCTTATCAGCAATTCAGTCCTCATGGGTTAAGAAATGGAAAAGTGGAACCACAGGTACACATCTCATTCTTACTATAATGATGATGGTGATTTCCAACAGCCAGGGGAAATCTTAAATCAGTACAAGCAAATACATCAAAACTCACCTTCCAGTTTCTAAACTAATTGCAATGCACTGCTGCCATAACATCCTAAGCACAATCAATCATAAGCAGGCAGACTGCAATTAAATACATGGATACTAATCAGAATCAGCTGCAGCAAATCTTACATCAGCCTCAGTGATGCAGAAAAATAAAGTACAAAACTTTAGGGATTCCTTATCCTTTAAGGATTCTCTATCCTTTCCTAGGTCACTGTTTCCTCTCTAACTTTTCAAGAAATAGAGAAACCCAGCAGTTCCTGTTTCTCCTCCTGTCACTGGAGGTGACCTTATTTGACAATCACATCAATGATTCTTTGATGCATCTCTGTCCCTACGCTGTCCCAATAATAAAGCAAAAACATCAGTAACTACAGAAGCTAGGGAACACCATTATACCATGTTTTATATACTTACAGTACTGTTATTTATAAGCTACCACTGACTTTTAAAGCTCAGTCTTTGACTGAGCTGCTCACACAGGGCTACCACAGGCCCCTTGCATGAGAACTCATTGTTCAGAATATTCTGTGTGCACTTACAGGCTGTGCTAGGGCCCACGACAGTACAAGACCTCTCTCTGTACTGTGATGAAGGGCTTCTTTCCTTCAAGATTCACTCCTTCTCATTTACACCACAATAAGGCAGTAGTAATGGAAGTGAAGCAAGTTGCACAACACGGAGAGGCTGTGCCTGACCTTACAGCTCCCAGTATATATTTAAACCACTTCATGCAATTCTGAGACCAAGACACAGAGAAGATGATAACTACTCTTTGTTCTATCCTACTTGATTCAGCACACAGCCCTACCATATTCTACTTCCATGAGTTCTCTTTCTGTTAACTCTTTCTGAGTTCAGACTAAAGGCAATTAATTTCTTTTGTGATTCGTCCATAAGTTCATTATTACAGCATCTACATGCAAAAACCATTTTAATAATTTTTTCACAGCATACATATAGCAAGAAAAACTTATTTTAAAAAGGCCTAGAGAAAATAAAAAAAAAAAAAAAAAAACACCAAAAACCACCACACACTTACTAATTTCGGATACTCAGTCTGAAAGTGCTGAAAACTGCTTTTCAGAAGACTTGTTTCATGATGCTCTTCCATGTTCAAAGCCCAGCTACTATTAACTCCAGCTGCAGCTGCAAGTACTCAGTGCTTCTGCAAATCAAACAGTGAGGTCGCAAGTCAGCAACCCAGAAAATGAGAGCCACCTGTGAAAGGCTCTGTTCCTCTGCCGTGACTGGCACAGCAATTGCTGCAGTGCTTCTTCACAGCTGTTCAGCTGTGCCTAAGGCTAGGAAAGATAGCTGTTTGTTTTGTGAAGGATCTTTTTTTATTATTTTATTTTTAAAGAAAATAGTAAACTATTTGCAAACTCAGGTTGGATTCAGTTAACAAAGAGCTTGGCAAGAGGGAAAGCTCTACAGATGTCTTCCCTGACACTGAGGGAGCTCCTGTGATGATTCTTTCTCTCTACAATGAGAAAAAACCAGCATGATATTAGTTGGTTGTAATGCCTGTAGAATTTTTTCAATTCACCCATGATTTTTTTCTGGATGACATTCTTTATTTCATTATTGCCTTCAAGATACGCCCACACTTTGGTTTTGAATTTCATGCATCATTTTTGCCAAGCCTCAAGCCTTAGAGCAAGTAGCTATCCTCACAACCAGGCCACAGGAATAACTCAAATTGTTCCCTAAGGAAAACAGTTTAGTATTTATTCTTTCAGAGTTATGGTTGTAAAGGAACATGACTTGCACTTCCATTATATATAAGCTTCCTGCTACTCACTGTATTTATGTCTCAGCTATAAATCTCTCATCGCTGTCATTAAGTGCTGGCCAATACCTCTGGCCACACACAATAAGGAGACAGAGTAGTAAAATTGAGCTTACTTCTGGCAGTATGCTGAAAGCAAAGTTTTCAGCAGAATTCTTTTCCACTTGAGTAACTATTTGAAGCTTATAAAACTCCATGATGTTGTGTTATCTTTCTCCCTTCTATTTCCAATCTCTTTATTAATTCCCTTTTTATTCTTAGATAAACAAAAATTCTAAATACTGGTTGCATAAACCACTCAGACTAATGAACAGCAAAGCATTATTTAATGCTAGGAGGCTTCTGTCCTCTACATCAATTGCTTTCATAAAGGACATATTTATTATTTACTGCATTATTTTTGCTGAAATACTTTTACTGAAATACTGATTTTTTTTCATTTATAAATAAAATATTTTCAGTTTGTTTTTTTCAGCTCTTTTTATTATGTTTCTTACTTTTGTAATAGTCTTCTGACTACATTTGTCTTGTTAAATTGTTTTCAATTATTTTATTGCCTTGTCTTGTTAATCTTGTCTCAATCCATGTTGTTAGGTAGGTGCTGAATCAGTCACCTGTGCATTTGAATCTGTCACCTGTTCTTCGCTGCCAGACACCAGCCTTGCATGTGTCTTCTTGTGCCCTTCACGCCTTACCTCTGCTTTTATATTCTAGTTGCATCCAAGGTTAGCAAGAATATTTAAGTCCCAGGAATCTGGGTATCTGCACAGAAATATTTGGTTAGCTACCACTGGCTTGGTGCTCGCAGTCACATTTTCAGCTGCTGCTGGCTTCAAATCTTCATTTGCTATAAACAGGATAGTCCATACATGGTGTGACATGAGCTGTACTGGAAGGCTGCCTTTGCCTTCTGCTGATGTTTTTCTCTAGTCTAGTAATTCTTTCTACACGCTTTGTTATTCTGATATGCTCCCACTTACCTATCCCTCTCCATCTGGGGAGGAAAAAACAATAAAACCCAAAGCCCAGGTTTTTGGCAGCCCTGACAACTCTTTCTGCCTTATCATGGTAGAAGCTGTGCTGCGAGGAGGATGAGATGTGTTCAAGCTCATGACAAGAAAACTGAGGCCCATTAACTGTAATAACACTTGACACCTTCTGTTGTTCATTATGCTATCAGGTTACAATCAAAAATTTCCTCAGCCAAACATTATAGTGTCATCCCTGTTTGTATCTAACCCTCCTGAGGCCTCATACAATAGAACTGTCATTGGCACTATTGCAGCACAAGGAACAAAGCAAAATGTCCTTCAAAGCTACTTTATATCAGCCAAAAGGCACCCTGAAGGTCAAAAAGTTGTTTTCTTTGTAAATTGGTGTTTGAAAATGTTCTGAAGGGAAATATCTAATGCTGAGGCCCTTGCCTGTGTGACTGTTAGATTTTTAAAAAATTTAAATTAAGAATAATTAATATGCAGTGAAAAATCAGTGAGTCAGTAGCTATGAATTCACCTATGTTGCTGTGATAGTTATTACACTGCTTATTCCCTCTGATGATCATATAGTCTTTGCTAAGTTTCTGCTTCCCCCCAAGCTATCAGTTTGGCTTGATCTTTTCTTCCAAAGACACTGCTGTAGCAATATTTCACAGGGATGATCTTCAAATTATATTTTCAAGCAAATCAGTTTAAACCTTTGCCTAATGTGTCCAGTTTTTTTTAATAAAGGACACCTAAATTACAGCATGAGGTCATAAATGTTTCTATATACAGCAGACATACATAATGATTACAGTCATAGGCCTGGGTACGCCTCTAGTACTGACATTGGACTATTACCCTGCTCTCTCCAGATTCTGGCAGATATTTATCTCATAACTCTAATGTCCACATCTTTATGTGTGGAATTACGTTTTCTTCTTTGTTTCACAGCTCCACCCCAAGGAGCAAGAAGCTCATGCATGCTGAATTAATTTGCCATGTAACATACACTTGGTGTTTGCTTCTGCTAGTAAGGGAGTCACTGCTTAATCCAGACACTGCACAAGCAGAGTTACAGAGATGTCATACAAGGTCTGGCCTGCTGAACAATAGGATTACCAGCAAGCAAATTGTTTTCCTATTGCATTTGCACAGATTAGCCACATTGGATAGAGCAAATAGCATGGCAAAGCAAAAACAAGTTGTCCAAAATAGTTGAGTGGCTTGCATGACAGTAATTGCTCCAAAGATGAGTTATTTTTGTCAAGGTAAAAAGAAATGCTTATAAAACTAGTTTAATGACTGTAACTTGACCTCAAAATTTGCATCTGCACTAATGCAAATACAATTATTTATTGACTTATAAACCCTCATTTGCATGACATGTATATTCATATATTTTCAAAAAGATGCTGAAATTATGAGGAAAACAACAGGCAGCATAGCAGTGTTTTGCATTCCAAGAATGTAAACATCACATTATCCTAGAAGGTAAACATTTACAAATAAACCCTTGCTTTCCTTTGGGGAAAAAGAAAAAAAAAAAAAAAAACAAAACCAAAAAAAAAAATCTCAAACCAAAATCACAACATAAAAACTCCCACTTCTGCCTTGGTAAACTTGGTTCATCTGTCCCTCCCACCAGCAGCTTGTTTAGAACAGTGCCATGCTGCTCAGGTCAATAACCTTTATTAGGCAGTGCCCATGATAACTTGGCATGACAAGGGTAGCTTGCCTTTGGTTCATTTCCAGCTGGAAGGTGACAATTTTCCACGAGTTTCAAAACCAAGCAAGATCTTACTAAGCTTTCGATCTCATTAGCAGAAAAATTTTAGAAAGCCAAAGTTAGGTTGCCTGAATCTGTGTAGTAAAACATTTTTCCACACATGAAGAAGCACTGAAACCATGTCATTCTGAGGTGGGGTGGGGCTCAGGGTGCCTTATCTTCTCAATCCTCTTGCCCTGTGGGTTCTGGTGGAGGGAGAGCTGGGCAAACGGCTCTGTGTACTTTCCAGGCTATCCCATCTGTGCAAATGTAGTGCCAGTGCTTGAGCCCAAGGCAAACACCCTCGCTGGCTAACACACAGCCTGGGAGCACGTTACTGTAATGTGGGTCCTTTCCACAAGGTGTGAGCTACTTCTTAAATGAAAAGCTGCATTATTCTGTCACTGTTTTTTCCCCAGCATCTAGTTAGCTGCACTTCTCTACACTTTTCATGGCCTCTGAAAACAGTCAATCAAAACCCAGGAGGCTCGAATGGAGAATTCATGGAATAAATTGAAAAAAGCAATATTAAAAAAAAAACCCAACCAAACAACCCCCCCACAAAAAACCTCAAGTACGAAACTAAAACACAAAAATAAAATGTTTTTAAATATCAGTAGGTGGTATTGAATTGCTAGCATGCAAAGCTTGAATGTGAAAATACTCTTCACATTAATTTTATAATATAAATTTTTTGGCTGATATAGTCAAGATTCCAGCTGAGCTGCACTGTCTGTCTCCTGGGCAGGGGAAGGGGAAGATTAGCCTGAAAGCCACAGGGGGTGGTACATCTCAGGTAGAATCTATATCAAGCATTCAAAATTTGAGTAATTTTATATGGCAGAGAAAGCGATGATAGATGCAATTTTCTGACTGCATATTTAAATTATTTTATTTTCACAACTGGCATTGGAAGTGTTAGTACAACATATTGATTTTAGAGTTACATTCTGGAAAGAAATAACAGCTTGACACCGATGCCCTCAATCACTGGAAATCATCAAGATAATTGAGAGAGACAACTTCTGAGTCTGCTTCAAATTTATTATTCTCACAGCAACAAACGTAGGCTGATCCTGGCTTCACAGCCCAGTTTTGGACAACTGAGAGGCTTTCTGAGTTGCGGCAAGCTGTGCCCAGCCTCCCCTGCCTGCAGGGAATTTTTTCTGTCATTTATGTCACTAGCACATTGGTCCCTACTCTTTCCCACTGTCTCCCCAACGCTCCTGTTGCTCCATAGAATCCCTGTATCCTGCTGCCACCTCCCCTCCAGGCAGATCTCTGCTCACCTACCCCAGCAGGAGCAGCCTTGGTCCACCTAGGTCCCATCCAAACAAGTCCTTCTAATTAAAGGAAGAATATAAAAAAAATAAACAAAATACCCTAAAATAACCCTCCCAGCACTCTAAACAGAAGATGCCATCAGCCATACCTCTCAATCAATTTATGCCATCCCTGTCTTGCAAACTACTTTTTAGTCTGTGCAAATGCAAATGAGACAGTTATTTTTCTTTACTGAACCTTCCACCTCATCCACCCAACCCAAAAATTCAAGCTTAATTAACTCCTTCACCTCTTCTTCTCCAACTCTTAAATTGGAGAAGAACCACTTACACCTCTTAAATCTCCAGTTCTTTCCTTTTGCTTGTCCTTCCTTGCCCTGCAGTTCTTCTTTTTAAACAAACTCTTGATTATACTTGACAATTCAACTATTTCTTTCTGTGTGTAAGGTTTTTTGGTCACAATTCTTTCAGGACTTGAGACTGACAAATAAATAATAAAATTTCAGTAATATTTAAAAAAAAAAAAAAGCCTTCCAGAAAATTATGGGGTTTATGTGTATGGGAGGAAATTCTTCCCCTGTAAACCTGGATTTTTTCAGTTTATTTTTTCAAATCCAGAAGGGTAAAAAAGAGTAAGGTAGAGTTTCTGCTTCCACCCTCCTCTCATCAAGTATGTTATTATATTTTTATACTATTATGTCTAGCTCCTGTTTATCACTCCCTAAATAATTCAATACACAGTTAATGCATCAAGTCTTGTTCCCCCTGTCAGTAACAAAGGCTTTTTATCCCCAGTTGTCATTTTCCCTACTAAACTCCTTGTATGTCCACACATTATGTTGCTAAAAAAAAAAATCTATGCACAAAAATACCTCTTTCAAGCACATCCTTTGAATCTATCCCAACAGGACACTTACAAATCCTTATGCACCTGTCAATCTGTTTAGCTTGTTTCCTTACGCTAATTGCTTGTGCTTTTCTACCAGTTTGGCTGCCTGCCACTGCTATCATACATCTTGTACCAAGAGAACAGGATTTATGGAATCTCTTTGGTTACTGAAGGTACATCACATGAAAAGGTACTTTTTCAGGAGGCCTCTTGGTATGATAACAACAACAACAAAACAAACAAACAAACAAAAATTTTGGACCCCAAATTCTAAACTGTTCTAATTATAAGCATATTTGAGCCTGCCTCTTTATGTCAAGCTGTGTTTCATCAAGCTCCAATTCTGCTATGGTTGTGCACAACAAATACATTTCTAAAGGAAAACAATATCCTTTAAAGTTGTGTTGAAAGAAAAGGACAATCAAAACAGAAAATATATTTCCACATTTTTATTAAAATGTGAGTTGTTGCAAATGTCAAACTGGACAAACAACTTCAAAGAAACTAAGAGGTTAAAAGCAGTTATAGAAGAGATTATGCTCTAATACAAATTATATATAGAAGCTTGCATTTAACTTACAAAGTTTGGAATTGGGTGCACCTGTTTTCTTAATATTCTTAAAAATGATAACATGCACTGTATGGAATTAAGGTGAGATCCACATTTGCCATTTTTTGTGTAATTTCAATTAACTAAAAGTATGCTTTTCAAATAATAGTCCCATTTAATTAGACAACTAAAAATGAATGTCCAAAGTGAAGCAAGTCTCTCATACCATCTTCAACATCTTTGTGAACATTACCAACAATTATTTTGTGAGAGTTGGGAGGCATTCCACCCTCACATATCTCCCCTGTGCTGTTCTCCTGTCAAAAAGCAATGCAAAGGATGCGTATGTGTATATTTGTCTGGAGTCCACTTCCAGAAAGCAAAGACGAAACTAGCCCAGAATAATTTTCCATGTTGCTTTGCTTCTCCAGCTTAATCAAGAGTGAACTTTATCTTAAATTTGAGAAAAACAGGCCTTGCATCTTGGAGTAAATTGTTATGATTTTCATAAAGGAGATTCATGTAATGATTTCTCAGATCCATGTAGTACTGTTTATGCTGGCAAGACATCTTGGAAGCGCACCCTATTTTTTGTAGAACTTGTAAGAACAGCATTATTTTGGAAAAATTATCTTACCATATTTCTCAAACATTTCTCAAACACTATGCAATTAGCCTGTAATATAAGCAGATGTAATTAGACAGTAAGAGGGAAGATATTCTTCTCTTCTTTTTACCACTGTATCTAGAATACTCCACCTATCTCTGGTTCTCCAGCAAAAGTCTAGTTGCCATGTTGGTCACCAGCCTGGAGCACGCAAAGCAGCACAGAGAGGATGAGGGAGCTGGGCTTGCTGGGCTTGGCTGAGTTACACTCATAACACTACTTGAAAACAGGCTACAGAGATGGTGGTCCTGGTGGATAACACAACAGTGGGCGGTAAAACAGCTGCAAACTGCAGCCTGGGAAGTACATCAGGACACCAGGAATAACATTTTCACTAGAGCAGTACTGGGTCAGGTGGCCTGGTGAAGATTCAGTCGGGACCCTGGAGGTGTCTGAGGTTTGGCCAACTGAGCCACGACAGACCCTCTGTAGTATGGGCAGAAGCAGTGCTTGGAGCAGGAAGTTAGCTAGATGACTTTGTCGTCTGATGGCACAAAGGTAGGAAGGCACTCAAAAGAATATTTAGATCCATAAGAGGTGCTTATAGGGCTTGACTAACAGTTACACCTGAAATATGAATGGCCCTTACCTTTGACCAACTCTAAATACATAATTCAAAATGTGAGCACTATTTAACTTTAAGAACTCAGTTTAAAATTAAAATAGAATACATTTTGTTCTTGACTGAAACTGGAGTTAGACACTTCCTCACACTGATATTCATTCAGAAAGAATTAAAAAAATATTTATAGCTTTCAACAGCAGTACTTTCCCTGAAGACTGATTCAGAGATTTACATAAGTGGGTCTACTCACACAAACTCCGTTCTCATTCATGTCTTCTACCTTCAACTGTTTTAATGTTCATTCTTCTTTTAAAGGTAGGTGCATGCACATGAAGGAGACAGGAATTGTATTTCATTCCAGGTGCATTATGGCTTTGCCATCTATATGCTATTCAAATTTTAAAACAAACTGAAAAAACAAAACAACCCACTGGCATAAATCCAAATATACCTTTGCTGTTTATAATAAAGGCTAGAAAAAATTAAGAAGCATGTGCACTGCCCCTGGATAAGCAAGGAAAAGGTCTATCATTTTCACATTTATTATGAATGTGCTACCCCCTCAAACAAAACAAAATATAAGTACACAACAAAATCCTTCATGCCAGCAGTACTAAAGGTGGAAGAAAGTATATTTCAGAGCTATCTCGGGCTAATACCTGTCATCTCCCTCACTTGTCCTGAAATTCCTGCTTTTTTCCAGCTCACAGAGCCTCTGTAAGAATTACTTCATGATCCAGGCTATCCAGGGGTTTTCACATTGCAATGCATCTAAAAGAGTGTTAACAATACACACAAAAATACTTTTTTGAGGGGGAGAAGGAAATCTGCTCATCTAGGGAGATCCAGAAATGTCATCATTTCAAAGGATCTGAAGCTATAATTTCCATACTTGATAGACACTTTTTTTATAATTTCTGTACTTTTTTTTCTTTCCGGTGCCATTGCACTTGAGATCCAGAAAACAAATTTTGAGGGAGATGACTGTTTTCTAAGAAGCACAGTAAAATTTAGCAAAAAGTGATGCTAGGAGATGGAGCTGATGCTGTGTGTACCAGACGACACAACTGGTTGAGTAGTCACAAGCTGTAAGTAATGATGATGTAGTAGAGTCTTCCTGCCTTACTGAGCTTCATTACCATGGATACAGAAAATATATTGATTGAATTTTTGTGTTTTCATCTTGGGTTTCTTAATTATTATTTGACTGGTAATGTGCTTGCTCTGCTTCACTGTTGAAATAACAGAAAGTTCTAAAACCATGTGGTAGTGAAGCTGGCAGATATAATGATGGAGACCAATGCAGAGCAGTTTAGCTGGACCCTGCCAATGAACAAACAAGGAAAAAAAATAATCAGTGCTGTATTTGCAGATACTCACAGAAGTGCGTGTAATATCTCCTTTTCCATATGTTTCTATAATTTATTTTTCAAACACTGTAATTTTAATCAGCATTATTTCATGGGCAAGCTCGATGTTCCTTGTCAGGCAGCAACCTTTCAATACTTTTGGTGGCATGCACTAACTAAAATTTTTTAAAGTTTATATATAATATATTACTATTACATTATATATATAGTTATTTTAAATATCTTTTGTAATGATCTGGAACCATATGTTCCCAAGAGATACCTTTGTCAGAGACAAACAAGGATCAGCTCTTCTGTGGATGCATACATAGTCATATTTTAACAAAAAATGAGAACACTTTTATATTGTATACATCGCTTCAGAAATGCAAAATGAGACATCCACTTGGATGATGCAGGAACTGGAGTACAATCCACTTAATGCTACATTTTATCGTAGTGTAATTTTTTCCCACAAAATTAATCAGATGGGCAATTCCAGCACAGAACAGGAATGCAGTAAATTATCCCACCTTCATCTTATATAATGGAGCAAATCATTACCCACTGTAAGTGAGTTTTAATTTGTCACAGTGGAAGAAGACAATTACAGGTCAATCTGTCAATGAAGTAATTTGAGGAACTAAAACTGGTTGACCTTTCTGGTATGCTCTTCCACGACCAGAATGGCTCCCCTGCTGAGCAGCAGCAGATGGCCAAAGCTGAGTGGTTCTGCCTCCTTGTGAAAACTAATTTGTTTTGGGGGGTTATTAGATATGTAAAGAAAGAAGACACAAGCAAACCCTCACTTAAGAATCCCAGCTCAGCACCCAAGCACTTCTGCAAAAGGGCCAGGTAAAGTGTCTGGGCTTCATAGGGGTCACATGTGGCTGTTCCAAGGTCACCTGCAGCTGACTGAACTCCAGCTTTAGCCAGGAGCATCGATGCCCAGGGAGCTACAGGAATGCTCCCCTTGGCACACGGCATGCCAGAAACAGCACCCCCAGAGTCACAGTGCAGGAACAAAAATGGTGGAAGGGAAAGTCGTGATCAAAAACATAAAAGTGGGAAAACATAAAAGGCAAAAAAGCATAAAGTTGAGAAGATGAAAACATTACATGAAAAAGAAAAATACATAACAATGACCAAAAAAAAATTTAAAACAAAATCTGAGGTCATGGAAGAAAAACAACAACAAAAGAAACTTTAAGCATGGCCAAATAATAGTTTCTTACACTTAATCAAAACAGAATCAGAATTGGGGATCTGGAAGAAAACCCTACACTGAAAATGTTACTAGTCGGTTCCTAGAAGCCAAGAAACAAAAACAAAAACTTACCTCTGTCCTTATACATTAAAATACAGACTCTGCTGGTTTTAGTCTGCTCAAATTTCTTTTATTCATGAAAAAGGAATAACACTGGTGCAATAGAGGAAGGTTTTGCAGAGGAGCACTTATGCTACCCCAAAAACTGTATCTTATTTTCCCCTTTAATATTTTTAAGGCATGTGGTCTTCAATAGAAGCAAACCACTTTACTAAGCTTGTACTTACCTTAGATATAAATTTTCTGGAATGTTTATGTAGTATACTGTATACATAATTTAAGTGCATGATAGGATGTACTTGTAAGTACATACCTGTATGTTTTGGTTGCCCAAAAAGTACCCCATGCTAAGAAAAGGAGGTAGCTTTTCTGCAGTCTACAGTTAGTAATAATCTAAACTTTTTTCTTATTTAGGCATGCTGCATTTGTTTCATGTTAGATGAAGTTATGTGTGCACTTGGGCAAATAGCATTTTGTTAATATGGTTGTTAAATATATTTTGATGTCAGGCAGAGCAGGCTCCCTAAAATGACTTGTTTAACAAGAATTTGTATTCAACAGTGCTCATAAATAAACAGAGCTTAAAAAAAATCTACTCATTAGTGGTGAGTGGGAAGCCACTAATTCCCTATTGTAGGTCCTAAGCCAACAATTCTGGCTAGTTTTGGGCTTTCATTTTTAAAGCTATTAAGAATAATCCTTTTGAAGTAAATAAAGCATTTCAAATGAATGTATGAAAACCAAAAGAGTGAGTTCCTCATTCTGAAAAGTGCTTATGCACCACTCAGAGTTTTACCAAGAAATTAAAATCTGTGATCAATTTTGATGCTATTCACTTGAAGATGTCCAAATAAGAAATCGATGAGCATTCCTAGTATTCTTTGGACACACATACACCTGATGTGAGCACAACATAAAATTAGTAAGGAAAGAGGCAAAGAAATTAAGGTCTTGTATTTGAACCGCTTAGCTCTGATGCATGACCTACAGACTAGCATTAAGTCCCTTGTTTACACTTAACCATTCATGTAAGAGGCTAATCTGACTATACACACTTTTGGCAAACTCTTCCCAGGCAGATGAATGGATTTTCCAGAAGGAATTGCTCCCATTCATAATCTGCTGACAATACTTTCTGGGTCAAAGTCCAAAAAAAGTTTTGCTTGCTGGAATGATGCATCATCTTAAATTAATGCTCAAAATGCTCACTACTATTGACTTTAAAAGGCATTTTGATGCAAATTATGGCTCTGCAGAGTGCTCACAGACTCTAATCTCACTAATTCCTCTTGTGCATGCCTAAGACTTTACATAGTGTAGATCAAAAAAAGGTATCTGTATTAAATTAAATTTATAAAGTAAAGATCCAAGATAAAATAATCAAGCCTAATGTACATTGAATATGGTCTTGATAATAAAAAAACAGAAACAGGCCTCAACATAAACTTAACCCAGTCTATAATTAGCAAATGTGGCATTTGGGGAAAAAATTACTGTCAAGCACGTGGGAAGTTTGTTTGCATATATATGTGTGAGTATACATATATGTATATGCTTACACACACACAAACAGATGAAGTACTAAGTCTGAAAATTATGCAAGAATTATGCAGGCAGCTGATGTTACTTTAAGTAAAAACTTTTTCCACACAAGTAGGAATTGGAAGAGTCTGTTTCAGGTCTTCACATGCATAAAATTCAGCAATATTCCACTTCTGCAACATTAAGGCAATACACACAGTCTTTGTTCTCTAACTCAGTTTTCTTTGCACATATGAGACATCTGCTTAGAGGAAAATGGGAAAATGTCACTTTTAATAAATATACAATGCCTGTGGCAAATTAAGATTGTATTTGACAATGTACAAAAGTAGATAGTAGACAAGTTTGTTAATGCTGATTATCTTACAGATCTTCAATAGATTTTCAGCAGCCATTAAAACAGTCATCTTCAAATAACTTGTCAGGGGAAAAGTAAAATATGGTTATGTGGACAAATTCCTTCATACAAAGATTCTTTTTACATGGTTTCCTGCCCAGGATGATCAGTCTTTTTACAAGAGGAAAATGTTTTGGATCATGTTTCCTATTGCCTTTGAAAATATCATTGTGTAATTTTCTGACATCCTCTTAATTGTCAAACATTGCATGTCATTTTATATTTATTTTTTTCCTGAGAAAGTGCACTAAATTTCAAAATTTAAATCCTGGATCTTGAATTTAAATGTGCACATGAACTTTAACAGACTATTCAAATACAAATTCTGCCATAATCTGGTAACATATATTAAAATTATCATTTACAGTTCAATCTAAAACAAAACAAAACAAACAAAGAAACAAAAACAAAAACAAACAAACAAACAAACAAAAAACCACAAAAAAATCACCCCCCCCCAAAAAAAATTACACTTAAAAAAAATCAAAAAACCAATACAGAGATTGTTATTATTGTTCAGTAACTTACACATTGAGAACAGAGCATATGGCATAATGAATCTGTGAGGTCTCATTATGGTACAATGCCTGTCCAAGCCACTCCTTCATTGTCTACCAAAACTCTTGATCTAAGCTTTAATAACATTTTGACTTTATAAAAGAACTGGTATTTCTGGATTGCATTAAAACAAAATAGCAGTATGAGAAAAATATTAAAAACCAGTTCTAGTTCCATATAATCTGGGCTCAGATCTCTGCAATCCAGCCAGGAGCAGAAAACTACAGGAAAAGACAACTGCTGCCCACATTATACCTGACTTGCACTGAATTTGCTCCCAAAGCAGCAGAGAACAACTGGGGAAAAGATTTCCATTTGGCACAGAGTTTGTCTGAAAATACTTCAACTTTAAAACCACTCAGTGAATACACTCGGATCAAAATAGAAACCTACATTCCCAAAAAAGACTTCCTGGACATACCTAAAATAGAAAAGAAAATGGACAAGTTTTCAACTGCTGACAGATTAATTGTTGTACGAACCCAGGACTGCAACCTGCTGATGTAATTGTTCTTCTAGCAATCCAGTGAGCTTGTATTTCTGATGCCAAAAACTCAGATTCAACCTTTAAAGCAGTCCTGAAGGAAGCCATGCAAAGAAACTGCTAAGGAGAAGACTACTACCCCCAAGGGCAGGGTTAGGTATAAAGTGATCCTGCAAAGACTTTACCTTGTAGGAGGGCGCAATGATGCAGACACTTTTGGATGCTGCTGGTACTGTCAGACATGACTTATGTTTTCGTGAGGTTTTGGCATCAACAATAGGTCCTTCCTGAAAATCAGTGAATTATTCACGTCCTTCCCATCCTTTTTCCATCATCAGTGCACCCCTGAGTGACTGAGAATTAGAAGTTTAACTTAGGTGGTAAAAAACCTCCTATTTTTGCTTTCTAATACCTGTCTTTAAAATTACAGTGTTTTGGAGACCATACCTGTTTTAAAATGCAGCAATCCAACTGCATACATACATAAGTAAGCCTAGTTCTGGTCAAAAAAATGACTGTAACCACCTTTAAGCAATCCTTCTGTGTGAGCTAACATACACATCCAGATATAAAAAAATCCTACTCTAAATATGCGCCTTAGGGGTCTGATGCCACCTCTGACACAATAATTTTATATTACTATTATTTAATTTTATAATAAACACTACAATATTGTGCATCATATAGTATATACACTATATTATCTTCTGCTGTATCAATATATTAGTGAAAAGACAAGAGACCATTAGTTGGTCTCTTGCAAAGTTGCAAGCTTTTTTACAAAGAAAAGTTTACGAGAGCAATGTAGCAAATGCCTCTGCAAGGACCTCTCTGGCTGTCATATCTAATCTCTGCCCATTATGGCTAAACAAACACCTGGACCTTCTAAGCAGCTATTTGGCACACCTCTATATCTTTAATTTAGATAATGCTTTCCACGACTTTCCATGGTAAAAGCCATCTATGGAGATGTACAAGGTGGTGTTAGGTCATAAACTGGACTTGATAATCTCAAAGCTGTTTTCCAACCTAGGTGATTCTGTGCTTCCATAGGACTCAAAAAGGTGACATAAAGCTAGCCCTTGAGGAAAAAAAGCATCCTTTTTCTCCTCTATCAATATAAATATTGATACAGATAAGCCAATCTAAGAAGATCAGATTACAAAAAATACTTTGCTGTTTCAAACCAAAGAAGAGCCCAATAGCACAGCAAATTACAGTGATGTCATGCATCAGTCTGTATAAAACGTAAACCTTCAGCAGGAAGCCAGCAGTTGTCTCTTGCCTCTTTCAGTGAGACAAGGCACAGATGACTTCTTTCTTCTTTCTCGCTTGTTTCAGGAGATTTTCCTTTTGCTTTCTCTTAACCAGTGGTTCTTGCTGTCCATTCATCAATGACACCATGAGGACACATGCCAAGTGTCCAAGACACTGTGAAATGCTGTTCAGGAGCAGCATCACAAACCAACCTCTTGAATAAGGTTTGTTTGGGACAGAGCATTCATGAGCTACATGGAAAGAGAAGGAAGGCCTCCTCTTACCCCTGTTCTGCCAGGGATTAGGGGTTGAGAAGTAAGAAACTAAGTTCAGGGAAGGACTCTCTGGCTTGTGGTGTTTTTGCATGACTTAAGAACAGATGACAAATCACATTCGTTGAGCATCATATGATAGAGTAGCAAATGGGAACAGGTATGAAAAAATATGCAAAAGAAGAGTGAATGATAACTAGAAATTTGTCCTAGGTTCTCACTTGGGATCATCACTTCTCTCCAGCTCCCACACCTCTGCTAGACAGCTTTGACTTCTCCAGACAGAAACAGAGCCTCTGTCTTTTTGTTTGAGGAGCTGAAGTTCAGTGCATTCAGCTGGGAAGCAAGAACTGTGATTGCTGCACGTGCAGTGGGACCACATTTTTTTTATATTATTATTTGTTGTTCTAGTCCTCCTCTTCAGAGACCATAAGGGAAAATCAATCTAGTGGGACTTTTGTACTTGACAAAACTTGTTCGTGTTCCCTAGAAAGATCAAAAACCTCTCTACATGGGTGAATGCAACAGGCACTGCTTGAAAGGCATGGAATTTGCAGGTATCCAATAACAGCAGAGATGTACAGGATAAGTGCATGTATCTACTCAAAACTTGGGAACAGAGCTGCATGCAACACAAATCAGAGCAGATGCAGAGAACCTCAGAGGAGTTAAGTAGGGAGGGAAAGAGAGTAGAAATAAAAACATTTGTATGTATTTACATAGATTAAGCTGGGCAAATTGACAGCAAGCCAATAAACACTTCTGGATTTATTTATTCGATTCTGGTGCATTCATGTAACAAGACAGAACAGCTGAAGAGAAGAAAGGGATTTTCCAGAGCCACAAAGAAAATCATAAGACACATGGCATCTGACTACCTTGATTGGCATGCTACACCAGAAAACATTTTAAAAAATGATTTTACACATCTTCTGTTCTGGCTAAAATTTCCAGACCGACCCAAGCATGTCTCAGAGGCCCTTGTCCTTGCAAAACAGCCCCTAACAGTGCTCCAGACATTCTTCTTTCTCATGGCAAAACTCCAAAGTCATGACAGTCTTCTGTAATCAAGTTTTTCTCTTAACTTTGTACCTTCTTATAGTCTTTTTTTTCTTTTAAAACCATGGTAGTAATGACCAAGAACAGACTTCATATCCATTTCCAGAGACAGCAGTCCAGAATCTTATTAACCTATGTCAGCCATGGCAAGAGTTACACACTCACTTGTTTAGTGCATCTATTTCTTAAAACCAACAGCTGTATTAAAGAAACAAGAAAAAATAATGGTGCTAGAGATGCTTTGTTTATAGTACTGAAAAAATGAACAAATTTGCTGGTCAAAATGTTATCTTTGGTCCTCTACTCCCACTGATGCATTGTCTCAATTTAAAAGTATGTTATTGATTATGCAAGCATTTATACTAGTGTCTTGTTACACATATAAAGAGAAACCAATATATTTGTTCATGTGTGTAGATGCCCACATTTTCTTCCATAAAAATCTAGCAGCTAGATACATTGCTGCAGTGCTAATGGAAACACTGTTCCTTCCTCTTCCCAGTTTCTCAGTTCTAGCAGGAATCTTTCATTTGACCTTCAGCAAGGCATTTCAATTCTTTGTGCCTGTGTTTTCTCATCTGTAAAATTAAGGCTGTAACACCTACCTACTTCACAAGAGGGACAGTGTTAAATTTAATGCATTAATGTCTTAAAGTGTTTTCAGACAAATGGATGAAACCCACTACAGAATGTAGGTTATTATTAAATTATGTTTCACTGAGTTAATGCTGTTGCATTACTCTATCTGATTAAATAAGAAAAAAATATTCAAGCAATGCCTCTTGGATACTTTCTTCCAAGAGGGTGAAACTGATGTTCACAAGCCTACAGATGGACTCAAAGTCTTATTTTGGAGAAAGAAAGAAGTGAGGAAATCTAGTAGTCAACAGAAGTGAAAGAGTCTTGGGGAGTGGATGGTTATGAGGGTGTTTCACAACTTGTGAAGCAGAAATTGTGTAGCAGAAGGTAACTGTGCCTTGTGCCCCACTGTGACACATCAGTCTCTGGAAGCAACAGAGTCTCTGTTCATCTCTGTGCCAGCGGGACAGGATCACCCCCTCTCACCATCACATAACTGCTGCATTTGGCCTCCACTCAGAGTAATGAAACACAAGATCTGTAGCCTGGAGTTGCTTTCCCGGTGGATCCAACCACCTCTCAGGCACAGTTCAGATACCCTTTGAGTCTGTTCAGTCACATTCAGTTCATTGGTGGCCAATCCGTCTGTGATGAAGGTGACACATAAAAATGTCAGCTGTGAAAAGGGGGATTCATTGCAGGAGGGTTGTTCATACCTGATGCCTTTCCTACATCTCCTCTTGACTTCATGTGCAGATGCCTGGTCTTGTCCTGTGATCTCACATCAGGATCTTGTTGTGGGGAATAAGGGAAAGGAGTGTTTGGAGCAAGAGCTGCAGGAAGATGAGAAGGGTTTTTGACAGCATGTTGAGTTGGATGTTGTACTGGTGTTGATGCCGCTGGTCCCAATGCCATCAAGGCATTTCTTGTGGATGACAAGGAATCTAGGAAAGTAGTGATTAACATGCATATCAGTGTGATTGACAAGCTACGTTGCCTGCTTTGTGCTAATATATTGCATGGATAACACCTATTTTAGGCGTACCAGAATCAGCATATAGATTTAAAGCACAGATTTAAACCAGAAATATTAAGTATCTTTCCCAAATAAACAAATAAAGAAAAATTGTTTGATGGGTCTATCTGCTCAATAGACCATAGAGATCTGATTCTGTCTGGTGACAAAATGTTTTTGCCTTGCAGGGTTCAAGTGGATACAAGGCAACATCTTTCAGACCGCACTAAGACAAATTCATTTGCTTTTCCATTCTTCCGTCCCCAATTTGTCACTCCAAAAGCAAGAAAAAAATAAGTACAACATTAGGTTTGATAACCTTCTGGTAGTAGTGTGCTATTAAATATACACAAATCAGTGAGCTTGGAAACATTTAAGCCTTCCAAATCTGCCAAGAAGACTGAAATGGAGGTTGCAAAGTCTAAGGTTGTATATATTTTATGTCTTGTTTGACACCATGCTGCATTCATCAAAGCATCCATTCTCTTTTTCTTTTTCCTTATCGGATCTGCAGAGGCTAGACTACATGCTTTATTACTATACCAGTCAAAGGTCACACAGTCTTCTAAACAATAAGGATGCCACTTTAATTTCTTGAGAAAAATCTTCCTTGACGTGAAAACTTATCACAAAAGCAGTGGTGCCACTTGCTGTATAAAATGTGTGCAGTAGCTCCTAGGATTAACTCTGTGTGATAATTCTAGTTTCTGCTGGTATTACACACAAACATTCCTTCTCAATTTTCTTCACTTCACCGAGGCACATATAAGCCTTTCACAACGGCATTGGTTTATTTTTTTTAATTCATCTCATACTTTAGAAATTTGAAATTAAGTGCCTGAAGTTGATTTCATAACATCTGCTTTATTTATTTGCTTATTTGGCTGACTAGCAATTTTTAAGTAAATTCCTAGTATAACATATGATCATCCAGAATCAGCCTCCTGCTGCCAAAAATTATCTGTGTCCTTTGATTGAAAGATCAGCCACTTCCTTTGGCATTTTTATGCCAAATGTTAACTCTGGATCCCCTTTTAGCACAAAGAAGTAACATTTCACAGTCTGTTACGCAGGGAACAGGCTACTTCTGCATGCACTTTCAATCAGATGATTAAGTGTAAGGATCTGAATAACCAAATTTCTGAGTAGTAAGCATGAAAATTTATTGTCAGAATATCCTCAGCTAGGAGACCACTACCTGATCACTCTTCCACCAAAAGAGTTTCCTTCCACCTCTCATTTTAGTGATGCCATATCTTGTAATACTTATAACTCTACCTTATGGCAAGACTGGCTGAAGGAACAATGTGATTTATGTCTGAAAGCCATTTATCCAAAATAAACTACAATAAAATAAAGTGTGCGCAAAGGTATAATTTCAGACTACCACTGTCATGGGAAGATAAAGTATGTAAATTTGTATTTCATTTAGGAAATATTGCAGCAATCAATGTTTCCAGAAATGTTTGAAGTGACTGATTCAGCAGGCTGTGGCAGGGAAGTGGGGCTGTTTAAGCAGCAAGCTAATTTCCGGATATTATTTTTATGAACAGAATATAATACCTTATTGATTATCATTTGGATCATTACAAGGCCAAGATGAAATGGCACTGCATATGAAAGAAAAGGTGTAGAGAAGGCAAGCAGGAACGAGACAGAAAAATTAAGCAGATACAGTGAAAAGTAAATATGTCAAGTCATGTGGAGAGTGAGAAGGCAGGGCTTACTGTCAGAGGTGACAGGAACATGAAGAAGTGCAGAAAGGATGATCACCCTCTAAGCAGGTAAAAGTGTAGCCCCTTAATATGGAAGGGTTTTTTAATGACCTAGAAATTAACTGATTTGAGAGCTTTCCACATTTCAGTACTCCTGGCACCAAAAAAAAAGAAATCCCACTATATTCAATACTTTTAAGTTCTACACATTGAAAGGTCTGTTCTAGAGGTTTAGATCTTCTTCCTAGGTATTTCACAAGAAGGAGAGAAGTGGGGTTGCTTGGTCTGTGTGCCGCAGCAAGTACATTTCTACTTCTGACATTTCTTTTCCTTTGGCAGCTCCCCCACAGATCACCCTGTGCATGGAGAATATAGAAGCAGCAGGACAGAACAGCACAGCAATCACAAACCTCCTGTGTATCTAAAGCTGAGATAGCAGCTCCAGCACTGAGACTAAGAAACTATTTCAGTGACATCTGGCAGAATTTGCAGATGTTAATATGAGAATTCATGCATAGTAAGACAGAAAAAAACACACATTTCAGTGAATGAACTGTATAACACTGAAGAACTGAGAAAAAGCAGCAAAAGTAAATTGTAAAGCAAAGAAAAAAATAGTGAGTCCCTCATATAACCATTTTTCAAGCACACTTTGATTTAAATTAATGTTATAGCTCTTTCTTATCCAATGGCAACTTCTTGTAATATTTTTATGAATTTAAGGTAAGAGATCTTGCCTAAATAAATGTAAAATAAAGAAGAATATATATACGAATGAAGATTTAGGGATATGTTACAGCCAATACATGACAGCTGGTGAAGAAAGAATTGATGGTCCTAAACGCTCCCTAATTATCTTTTTGTTTAAATACATGTTCCCACATCAGTAATGAACAAAGATTTATTTAACTCTTTAAGTCACACACATCAAAGACCTATAGCCAAGTAAGGAAAGTGTTTATTAACTTTGTCTATTGCTAAAGCTAGAACGCTTCATTTGTCTGCATTGAATTCTACCTTTCTTCCAGACTGTTTCTCCAATCCATTGTGATGATATTCAATTTTAGTTCCATTCCCCAGCTAACACCAAGGAAAAGATACCAACCAAAACTTACAGATCGTGTTCTGACCTGCTGTGCAGATGTCAGATAGGAAGAACATGCTACATTTTTAATTTTAAGTTCTGGAAGAAATGTTGACAGATTATGACCCCAAGTTTGCCCGTTACTGACTTCCTGAAGAGTTTAAAATGCATTACTTTAAACTACTCAATTCACTTCAATATCCATGGAATTCCTTCTGCAAAAGCAACTTGAAGCTACAGGATACCACCAAGAGTGAGCTACCAGGCACATTCCATGTGGAGTCTTCAAAGGACAAATTAAGCAGCCATTGCTCCCATAGACTGTTTCAGACCAATCATTCACTGGACAGGACACATCTATCAGCTTTCAGGCTGTGGTCACATTGTGAGAATTTCCTTGACATGATTTTGTGTTTCTTTTCTTTTTTTTCCAGTAAGTCCATTGATACATCCCTGCCCCACTCTCCAAACACTGCCCATGCAGGCTCCCACCAGGCCCGTTACGTAAAGCCATTGCTAAGCTCTCATCCCGAAGTGTTTCAAGGAACCCACCTTGAATTCTACCAGATGATGGTATCACGAGTGTTAGATGCAACTTCTGTGTCCTGTGAGAAACCACCAAGGCTATTTAGCCGGGCATCACTTGCAAAGTGGCACATACCTGCACTGTGGGCTCCCCTGTACAGGGGAAGTGAACAGTATCCATCTTAAGGATTCAGGATTGTGGGGAATTGGACACCTGCTTCTTCTCAGGACTGCATGTTGTTTGAGAATATACTATTGCTGATACTACTACTAGAAGCACCGCTACTAGTACTACTCCTACTACTGCTATTACTGCCAGAAACATTAATTATGTGATAATTATCTCCCTTTATATTGAAATGTCATTCTTTCAGATTTAAACCAACCATGACTTCCAGACTGGAGACTCTTTCATAATAAACAGGAAAACCATTTTCTTTTTCCTTGCCCTGATTTTCAAATAATACAGATTTTTTCACCTTTTCTTCCTGATGTAACTTACAAATTCTGCCCTAAAAACATTTGAAGACTCATAACTGTGATTCTACCACTGTTGCTAATCTTACATATAGATTGACATTTGAGTCAGGTTTAATATAACAGATGAACCCAACTGCTGACTGGTTCCAGTTATGTTAAGATGTTCAGTGACTTGTAAAAATAGCAAAAAAATTACTTCTCTGGCAGGCTGAGGAATTAACACCATACTGAAGTACAGACCTCTTCTCATGTCATTTTCTTTGTTGGGGAGATCTTTTCATCCATCTGTTATTAACAGTTCTCAATACAAAAAAGGAATTTATGGGATATGAAGAAAGGAACAGGCCATATGGGAGGACTATAGGAAAATCATTAGAGTAGGCAGGGATGTGACAAGAAAGGCCAAGGCCCACTTGGAATTAAGTCTGGCAGAGGACATCAAGGACTTCAAGAAGGGCTTCACAAATAAACCAGCAGAAAAAGGAAGATTAGGGAAAATGTGGGGCTGCTGCTGATTCAGATGGTCGTTCTGGTAATGGAAGACACAGAGGCGAAGGAAACACTGAATGCCTTCTTTGCCTCAGTCTTCACTGCTGAGGACAGCTCTCAAGAGTCCCAGAACTCTGGGATAAGAGAAGGCCAGAGAAAGGAAGACTTCCCCCAGGTTAGGTTAGGTTAGAGATCAGCTAGGCAAACTTCACATACATAAATCCATAAAACCTGATGGGATGCCCCACAAGTGCTGAGGGAGCTGATAGATGTCATTACTCTGCTGTTCTCGACCACTTTTTAGAAACCATGGACAATGGGAGTGGTGACTAAAGGAAGGCCAGTGTTACTCCCATCTTTAAATAGGGCAAGAAGGAAGACCCATGAAACTACCAGCAAGTCAGCCTGACCTCCATTCCTGGAAAGGTGATGGAATAGGTCATTCTGGAGGTCACCAGTGAGCATGCAGAAGAAAAGGTAATCAGGAGTAGTCAGCATGGATTCACCAAGGGGAAATCACCCTTGACAAATCATCAGATTTGTCATCAGCTTATATCATCACACAGTAGGATGGGATGATGACAGTAGAGCAGTGGGTGTTGTCTACCTAGACTTCAGCAAGGGTTTTGACACTGTCCCATAAAATCCTCATAGGTAAGCTCAGGAGATGTGGGCTTGATAAACGAACAGTGAGGTGGATCAAGAACTGATTGAATGGCAGAGCCATTCAACCCCCAGAGGGTTGTGATCAGAGGATTAGAATCCAGCTGGAGGCCTGTAGTCAGTGGTGTTCCCCAAGTTCATTACTGGGTCCAGTTTTATTCAACTTTTTTATCAACAATCTGGACAAAGGGAAGGAATGCAAAGGACCATCAGCAAGTTTGCTGATAATATGGAGGAGTGGGTGATATACCTGAGGACTGTGCTGCCATTCAGCAGGATCTTGATGAGCTTAAGAATTGGGCAGAAAGAAACCTAACGAGGTTCAACAAGGGCAGGTGTAGGGTCCTGCACCTGGGGAGGACTAACCCCACGTACTAGCACAGGCTGGGGCCTGAACTGCCCAGGAGGGCCAGTGGGATCCTGGGATGCATTGGGAAGAGTGTGGCCAGCAGGTAAAGGGAGGTGAACCTGCTCCTCTACTTGGCCCTAGTGAGATCACTGGGATACTATGACCGGTTCTGGACTCCTCAATACAACAAAGACAAGGAGCTACTGAAGAGGGTCCAGCAGAGGCCACAAAGCTGATGAGGGGTCTAAGCATCTCTGCTGTGAGGAGCGACTACAGGAGCTGGGCCTGTTTAGTCTAGATAAGTAAAGAGTGAATATGGCATCTCATTAATGCATGTAAGTATCTCAAAGGCGTTGGTCCAGACTGTTTTCAGAGACAGAACAAGGAGCAATGGCCATAAACTAAATCACAAGAATGTTCCACCTCAAAGTAAGGGAAGGTGGCAGAGCATTGGAACAGGCTACCCAGGGAGGTCATGGAGTCTCCCTTTCCAGAGACATTCCAAACCTATCTGGACCCGTTCCTGTGTGACCTGCTCCTGGTGACCCTGCCTTGGTAGGGCAGCTGGACTGGATGATCTCCAGGGGTTCCTTCCAACCCTAACAATTCTATGATTCTGTGATTTATCTGCCAAATGACTTGTGACACCAAGTGCAAGAGTAGTGAACAAGTCATTAATTTATTTCCTCATGCTTTTGCAAAATATTGATAGAAAATGCATGTTTGCTTATAACTGATTAACATCAAACCATTTTTATTTCTACTGTTCTTACAGAATTCAAGTTACATATGGATTAAAAGAGTGTAATGTCCCTCCTTGTCTTCATTTCACTATGCACTTTTCTCCCTTGTCTTGCCATCTGTTTAGGTGCTGGGGTTTTTTTGAGCTCTACTATTTCACACTACTAAGACTTTGCAAATTTAAAGCTGAAAAGGGAGTTGAGTAACAAGCGTAATTTTGACTCTTTAACATGGTTAAGTAAAATATTCAGTCTTTAGCAATTTTAATTATCTTTGAGGATTTCTATCAAATAGCAAATCTAGTAACCTCATACTCAGTTTTTATACAGAGGTTTTCACCATAGACAAATCTGGAAATTATCAGTCTGCCAGTATTTCAGGTATTCCTGGAATTCATTCAGTGCTTCCCATTCAGGGTCAAGTTAAGTCATCTTGCTAGACAATAACAGAGCACAGAATGCATGAGTCTGGAAAGGGTATATGGGAATCATCTTGTTCAACTTCCTCTCTCAAAGCATGGTCAGAAAAAATAAATTGTCCAGGACTGTGTCCAGTTGTGTTTTGAGACTGTACAAGGATGGAGACAGTACATCTCTAGACAGTGTTCCGGTATACAGCCACTCTCACAGTAAAGTAAAAAATAAATTCTTATATTCAGATAGAATTTTCTGTGTTTTACTTCATGCCCATTGCCTGTAGTCTTCTCAATGAGCATGAATGAGAAGAGTCTAAATGTTTCTTCTTTACACTCTGCCATTTATAAATATTGAAAGGTTTTCCCTTGACTCTTCTCTTCTTCAGGCTAAATAATCACAGCTCTCTCAGCCTCTCCACATATGAGAAATCCTTGTCGACTTGCTCCAGTAAGTCTATATCCCTGTTGTATCAGGTGCCTAGAAATGGCACCCCAGATGTGGCCTCACAAATGCTGAGCAGACAAGAAGGATCACCTCCCTGGACTTGTTAGCTGCTGGGAAGGATGAAAGTTTGACAAGATAGTCTCACAGACATGTATGCTTAGCAGAAAGATTTTTGAATGTAGAAGCTGAGGAAGGAATAGAGATGGAAGCAAGTTTTGATATAGAAGAAAAGAATTGCTGAGCCAGTCTTACTGGATAACCAAGGAGGCAAAGGGTATGTTATTTAGAAGGGGGTTTTTATGACTTAGAACAAAGATAAACCCACCTAAAACAAGATGTTTTTACCAAGCAGAAAGATAGCACAGGCAAACAAGTCAGCAAATGTTGCAAGTAGAAAAAAGGTCTCAGAATTTTCCACTGCAAGAAAACTGAAAAACAGCTTCTAGCTTAAACCGTAATGTACTAACCTTTAGTGATTGGAGAATAGTAACATGAATATAGTAATTATAGTAGTTATGATAGGCTATAGATAAAAGTTAAGGTATAGATTGGTTCTACTGTATTAAGATGCTCAGGAGAGAAAAGTATATAATGCATTTGTAACCTAAACTAAGGGTCTCCAGGCCTGCCTGCAGCTGCAGCTGACAGCTGTAGGCACAGGCTCTGTCGCCCACGACCCTGAACTGCTGTAACGTCTTGGATGTAATCAACTGCATTTGGAAGAGCTGCCTGGAGTCCAGCATCTCTCATTTAGGCTCTCACAGTTAGCAACATTCTTCCTATTGCAGCCAGACCAGGATGCTGTTGGCCTCCTTTGCTGCAGGGCCATATTGCTGGCTCTTGCTCAGCTTGCTGTTCACCAGGACGTTTAAGGCCTTCTCTGAAAAGCTGCTTTCCAGCTGGTCAGCCCTAGTGTTTACTAGTGCCACGTGTTACTGCTCCCTGTGAGAAGGACTATGCCCTTCCCCTTGTTGTACTTCATAAGGTTCACATCTCCAGCCCATCCAAGTCCCTCCCTGCATCACGGCATACACACCTAAGGTTTGTCAGCCATTCCTCCCAGATTTGTCTCATCTTCAAACGTGCTGAGTGTACAGTCTGCCCCATCATCCCAATCATTAATTAAAATGTTAAGCAGTGCTGGACCCTGTATTGCTGCCTGGGGTACACCACTAGGGTCTGATCTCCCACCAGTCTTCATGCTGCTGATCACTACACTTTGAGCCTGCCAGTTCAGACAGCTTTCAGTCCACCCCCACAAGCCCCTGCTTCATCAACTTGTGAGCTCCTTGATCAGTTACGTTTTTTGGAAGTTATCACCAGTGCCCTCCAGAAACATCCTGAGCTGCTTGTGCCCTTCTGTGCTGTCCCTCCAACAGACAGGAGAGTGGGACAAGCCGCCCATGAGATGAAGAATGATAGCTCAGTATGGTAGTTGCACTTTACCTTCATACTAGTGAGTCACCAAATACCATCTGCTTTGCTTTCTCTTACATACAGTATTTCAAAACTAAATTTTGAACCACATTTTCTACGTAATGTGCTCCAAACCACTGAACTATCTTGGTGGTGTCCTGCAGGACTCACATCATTATGGCAAAGTCTTATACCCAAAAGTCCTTTCAACCCAATCGTGTTGAGTTCCCTCTTCCTTCAGTCATCAACCACTGATCCAGTCCAGTATCATTTACAAACTTGAGAAGGGAGCACTCCATCCCATTCTCCAGGTCAATAATATAATAGAGGAATTACACAAGATCAGCTCCATTTCTGGTGGATCTCTGAAGGGCACTGCCCAGTCTTTTCAGTACTTCGGAGGGATATATTTAGTTAGAGAGCTAGACTCTAAGTAACATGCTTTAGAATTGAAAAATAGTATTTATTTTTTTTTTTATTTAAGGATATGTTTCTGTATTTTTACTGACCCATAAAATTCAGTTAAAATATATTGTTACACTATATTTCCGTTTCCAGAAATTTTGAGGACTCTGTTCAACTTCATTCTTTAGGACTTATTATGTATTATTATTATAATAATAATTATAATAATAATTTTATTATTATTATTATTATTATTATTATTATTATTATTATTATTATTATTATTATTATGTACTCTGTTCTATACACAATTCTAACTAATATTTCTGTTTTGGCATGAGCAGACCAACATGATTTGCAGCTACTGTAGGTAAATTTAAAAGCTTCTTAAGAAATACATGCTCAGTGTCTTACCATTATAAAGAAAGCTAAAATAAATTCAGATAGATAAACCACATTCAAAAGTATGAAGCTGTTAACAAGGTATATTTCTTCAAAGTCAAATGGAACAATAAAAAGAAAATCTCTACTCTGCACCGGACAAAAAGGCAGGAAATTAAATTTCACTGCAAAAGGGTTGACAAGCACTATGGTCCTTACTTGACTGCTATACATTATTAAACTCTTCCTTATTTTGCTAATACCATCCATTACAGATGTTGAAAGGTCATGAGTCAGGCTCCAATATACAATGAAACTGAACCTATGATCACGATAAATTCTTATTGCTTATTTACTTTTGGATTTCAGAATGCACTCCTATTACCTTTTCAAGTTTTACTCTGTAACCACACAAGAGACTGCATGTCTATTTTTAAATGAAAGCATTAGAGTGGCTTCCTGACCATTCATCACACTCCATTCCTCACCGCCCCCAGTACTCACTTCAGAGCTCTCTCCTACTTTATTTTTCTTTTTCTTTTTTGTTTTTTTTTCTTGTGTGCTATGGAAAGCATCCAAGACATCAGCTTCATTTCAAGGACCCAGTGTCTTCCCACATTTCCTTATGCACCAAAAGACACAGATTCAAAAGGAGTGAAGGATGATCTGGGGCAACTTTTACATGAAATAATGATGGAAAAAAAACCATTTTATATATCAGTTCAAACAAATTAGAGGAACTGGTACATGAAAGAATTGTCTGGGCATGACCGACTTGTGCAGTATGCATTGGGCAAGGCAGGAAGTGGACTGACACTCAAGTACGACAAGCAACACCAAGAATCTCTGTGGGTATGCCTGTGAAGCCAGAAACCATTGTCATGAGTTTCTACTTCTGATATCTGAGCCAAGAAATATTTCATTGAAGTCAAATGTGAAAGTAAAAGAAAGCTTGGAGGTTTTTTTCTTTAGGGAAATTAAGTTGCATAAGTGTCATGAAATGTGATACTGGGATTGACCCCCCTTTCAAATCAGATCCCAACTGTGCAAAGGCACCTGCAGGCCTTTAACTATGTTCATCCCCCATCTCTAAATCCCTCCTATTAGACCTGTACTTATTTTTATGATGGATTACAGCTCATATGTAAAGTCGATGTATCACCAATTTATCTAATATCTGTGTATAATATTGTGTCCACGATTTTCCATTTCATTTGTTATGCATTGCACTTTGATTTTAATGTACTTGCTTTTGTGATACATCTGCCTACTGAGTGGGAATTTTAATTGAAAACTAAGCTTCAACTCACTTAGAATATTTGAAACTTAGCATATCATTTTGTATTATCTTACCAAATTAATTACATATGATTACATATGTGTGATAAGACAGTCTGAACTATGGCTGAAGTACCACAGTGATGATAAATGACAAATTGCTAAGTTTGGGAAAAGTGACTATGATTAGACTGCCAGAGGATCAGTGTTGGAACAGTCCTGTTTAACATTTTAATTTTTATATTGAAGACCTAAACAACTGGTTAATTTGCTGAAAATTTGCTGATGCTATTAAGTTGGGTGTTACTGAGAATACTAATGAAGGCAAGGAACTTGGTTTAGAAATGTGTTTGGAAAATAACAAAAAAGATAAATTTTCAAAGATGTAAAAGCATTTATTAGCAAAAGCATCCTGCAAAATTAAAATATCAGCAACAAAACCAATCTGAACACAGTTCTAGAAGAAGCACTGGAAGCAGAAAATTAGATAAATGTGAATTCTACAGTGGAAGTAAAGCGAACATGTATTAGGTAACACAGGCAGCTGCTGAGAGGTAGCAGTCCCTGAGGCACAAAGATAGGTTGCCATTAGTGGGTTTACTTCTCAGATGCTAAATGGATGGTCTGTCATGTAAAAACCTAGGTAGTATCCAGGCATTCCATTAGGACACAGACTTGAAGGTATTTCCTAGATGAAGAGGATATTGATTCATTAATAGGAAGGAGTGAAAAAAAACTATAAATGCACAATTTGCCATGCAGGTGATCAACAAGGCAGTGATCATCTTGTACCTAAACAGCACAAACAACAAATTCATTCTATATAGCCAGATGCATAGTGTGATGCATTTGACCAAACTTAGAGTTATGCTAAATATTATGGGTTATTACAGACAGTGGAAAGAAGCAGACTGCTATAGTACAGGATTCATTGCATCCTAAAGCATGCATCTAAATGTCTTGACTGCAAAGGCTGACCAACTCAGACAAACATATCTAAAAATAGGTGTGATGAATCAGACATCAACTTTGCATCCATCTTCACTTCTCAGTTCAGTTCAGCTTTGATGGGCTCTATCTATACATGTGGACCCTGGTTATTGATCAGGTCTTAAGCAGGGAACTCTAGCAGTACTTATATAAAAAAAAAAAAACAGCAGTACTTCTATAAAACTAAGAATGAAAGCACTCTCGATCAAGGCAGAAAACTCTACATGTTAAGTGCAAATAAAAAGTAATGGAGACTAGAAGAGTAATCTTAAACCAATGGAGGGTAGATTTAGATTAGATAGAAGGAAGAAATTCTTTACTGTAAGGGCGGTGAGCTACCCCCACAGGTTGGCTAGAGAGGTTGTGGATGCCCCACCCCTGGAATTGTTTGAGACCAGGTTGCATGGGGCTCTGAATTTAGTAAAAAGTGTCCCTGCCTATGGCAGGGAGGTTAGAACTAGATGATCTTAAGGTCCCTTCCAACCCAAACAATTCTATGATTATATGACTCTATGACTCTATGATTCTATGATTCTATGAATGGGAGCATTAGAAATATCACAATACCTAATTTTATTAGCAGTTTTCTTGAAGAGATTGAAAGAAATGTCTATAAATCAAAAGAGCTCTCATACAGAACAGCTGAAACACAAAGCAAGCAAACAGTCATTTGGATTTTGTATTCATAGCCAGCCACAGTCCCACACCTTCTCCTTTAGTGTTACATAGCTACACATATTTACAAATACAAACTTTTGAGGTAAACAAAGTCAAAGAACAAAACATCTGTTGTATTATTTCTATTGAGAAAAATGTGTATTTATATAAACAGTGCTCTGTAAATAAAGATTAACAATCTTGCAATGGTATGTGAAACACTGTAAAATCTTTAAATATCCTCCTTTTCTCACGCTGAGTTTTTGCCATCAAGGGGATGGGTTTCAAACTTATTTTAATCAGAAAAGGTCATACTGTGGTTTTGTCTATAAAGAATATTTAGATTGAGACAACTGTAGTGTAAACTCCTTATATTTTATGGGTACATTATTTTATGATAGATACAGCCTGTATCTCAGCATTATGTGAAGACAGAAGAGTAACTGTGTGCTGACAGCTCAAGGACACAGCAAAATTTCTAGAGACACTTCTACCTTTGTATGCCATTTTTACATAAGTAGAGTTCCTCCTGTATCAGATATGTATCCCACTTGTTCTTTGAACCTCCACAAGTCAGTAGGAACAGCAGAGTCAATTGCTACAGAAACCATGCTTCTACAATGTGAAGTTAAAGTAGGAGTCAAGTAGGGGAATGGAGAATGGTGATACTCCTCTGTCCTCTCTCCAGAAAGCTACTTTGATGAATGGTGTAACTCCTGAAAATTCTGCCTTGCAGCAGGAAAATAAAAGCACTTCCTCTGTTTATCACAGCCAATAGAAAGTGGTGAGATGAACATGTTCCACAATCAATATAAAGAGATCACACTGTGGTCTTAAATCTAACAGAGACCATTATATATTACAACTGAAATACAACATCAGCAAGGTTCAACCAGAAACAACATATGAAATTGCCTATTGGTACAGCTTTGCAAAAAAATGCAGCAAATTCTCTTCACCCTTGGATGACTCTGAATAAAAACTGCACATCTTTCAAAAAGATAAATTACGATTTTGAGGGAGACTTGTGAACCTGCTGCAGGAATCTCTTGACGGATAGAGTAACTGGTCCATGGAAGGTTAATGAAGTCAAGATTACCATATTTTGTAAATTAATCTACTACTACGTTTTTGACCCTGTTAGGACAGCCAAGAGTAACAACAAAAAACTAGGCAAGAAGTTCCTGTTAATCTCTTATTCATCTCCTAAGACTTCTACCACCATGACGATCACTGCCAAGTCTAAAACCATTGCTGATGTATCAATATCTACATGCAAGTATCCATTTCAAGGCAAACATTTTATTTGCATTTCATTCATCTAGTTTACTCTGCACTTTGTAGGTTGTGCTACAAAGGAGAGGCTTTCTGGTATTTCTACCAGTTCCTCCTATGATTTACCATATAGAAAGTTCTTTTCATGACCTTTTAATGACTAGATCTTAGGCCCAGGGATAAAATCTGGCACATCACCTGGCTCTAAAGCATGTCTGTATTACAGCACCACTTCTATTGCAGCTACCAGCACACCAAAGTTAAGAGAAATCCTCTTGACTTTTATATATTTCCACTGCATTTCTACCCACCCCACAAGTTATATGTCTTTTTCAATACTGGCTTTCAGGTTTTGGGGAGAGAAGCTTACACTGAAGTCAATTACTTTGGCTGTGGTAGTGGTTTTTGTCCATGCAGACTTAAAGATCATTTCTTCTCAAGTCACGTTTACTTTGTCAGTTTCAGTAAAACTGTCCTTTGTGTAAATAAGAATTGGATCAAGAGTATTTTCCCCATTGTTATACAAGTACCTATAGTATTCCTTTGATCAATAAGGTTTAAATAATTTAATACATATCACATAAATATTATAAATCAATTCCATCTGTCTGTCAGATCTCCATGTGAGTTTTCTTATGTATCAAGAGATTCTTGTTTCTATCAGTTTTCTTTTTCAGAATAAGAACATCATTTGGAACAAAATGGTAAATGCAATTCCATGTCCCTGCCTTCATAATAAAAATAAACAAACATTTATTGGGAGATAACTTAATCACAAAACTGAGAAAATAATCAGAAAAACCTCATGGTTTTCTTTAAATTATGCATTTAACATAGTCTTCAGAAAATCTTCCATTCCAGCCTGAAATCTATTAAATACACTTGGTAAAGTACTGTAGCAATACTGGATCCACTCAGCAAAAAGAAGAACAAATTCCTAACAAAAATGCTAATAAAAATTAATTTCTGTCTTCTTCCTGTTGCTAAATACCTCTGGAGTTAACATTCCTCACTACAGCTTCAAGACCCACTTCTTAAAATATATCACTCTGATCACATTTGTGTCTCTAAACTTCTTGTGGTTTAGCTGGTACTAAGCCATGAACTCCTGAAGGATTCCTGTGCTTGGAAGTTGCTCATAAGACATTGGGGTGACATTTTTCCTGATCCTTCTTGTTTTAAAACCCTGTGAAACGCCTACTTCCTCTTCACAACATTTCATCGGGCCCCTGTTGATGACTCCTTTCTCTTGGATCCCTGCCTCTCTCCTCACTGTGGGCAGATGAGAAATCACAGAGCACCCGGAGTCAGTGGCCATGGCAGGAGAGAGGAGCTCTGGAGCAGCACTGATGTGAGCCAAGACACAGCATATGCTAACAGAGAGCAAAAAGACCCCAGCAGTGGGAAACAAGGGTAAGAGCCACAAATGGGGGAAATGGGAAGCAGGACTGAGTTCTTTCACTCTGATGGACATAAGAAGGTCTGGAGAATGATAGAATTGGGTATGAACACCCTCAGAAAACAGTGCTACATTCCTTTTTTTAAAAAAATTCCTGATTACTTCTCTGTGTTTAAAATATTTACTGTGCATCTCCATTCCTGATGGTATCGCATCAGCTGGTATCAGAGAAGTGAACAGATGACCCCTGAAAGTAAAAACTATTTTTAGTTTTAAAGATTGTCTATAAAAATAATTTTAAAAAATAATAAAGTTTAATTGTGATGCAAAGCAAAAATGCCTAATCCTCCAGTGGAATCTCTCCAATCAATCAAGAGGTCTTACGACCTCCTACTTTGAAACAAACCCTTGTTTACTTCTCCTGTGCTAGTTGTCCAGCAGGTCACCATTCTTGGAGCAATCTGTGAGGCTACAACACTTTTAGCCAAGCTAGAAATGATCCAGAACTTAACCGCAGCCTTTCTGGGGTCTTTTAATTCTTTGCCTTCACAAGGTCCCTGCACTGTTTTATCACTGCTTTACAGTGAAAGCTAAGGAAATTGCAAGATGTGTCTGACAGCACAGAGGAGATGTCACTGGTGGTACTTCTTTAGAGACTGCACAAGTGACAAATCAAGATCACAGAAATTGCTCCAAAAGCAACACCAGAGACTTGAATCCATTCAAACATGATACACCAAGCACAAAACCTTGGAGCTGACCTAAACAAAGCATACTTAAATGCACTAACTTTTGTAGAATATGATTGTTCTGATGGATCTCCCTTTCATTTTCAAATTGAAAAAGAGGCATTTTATGAAACTTTCACAATAAAGATCAGAAAACATGTATATGTAGAATTTCACAGAAGGAGAACATCCATGAGGAGATATGAGCAGGGAGGTGCAGAACAGGATCAAGTGATTTGTGAAGTTTTGCAAGCAGTTTTCATGCTATTAGGAACAGAAAATCCCAACACTGGATTCCACCATGAAAGAGAATTCTGAAAATAATTAATTTTTCATTTATGGGAATGTTTCATTATATAAAAACAATAATTCCAATTTTGATTTTTTTAAATTTTGAATTTAATGTGGAATATAGAGAAAAACACTGCCATCTAAATTGAAACTAATTTTGGAAAGAAAATACAAGAGCATGCAATTTCAAAAATTATGTCAAGAATATCTAGACAATCCTTCCTTGGTTTTTGAAATTAAGGTGTGGTGATAGTAATGTGGTTTTCTACTGTTTGATTTTGAAAGAAACTGTGCCCTGCATGAATAGTTCTCCTCACAATTTTCTCCCTATACAGGTGCTGAAAGCAAGACCAGAGAGCAGGACATGTTTTCCCCAGCATCGTAACATTTCATCCATGAAAAAGCCTTAACTGGTGAGTCCCTCCCCAGGCACAGCCCCACAGCACGTGGTAGCAGAAGACCATCCTCAGCTTCCCCAGCTCAGGTGAGGGACAGGCTCCGTGTCCAGAGGGTTGGCACGGAAGAGCTTCCTGGTGTGCACTGCTGGCCACCACACTGCTTGCCCACACACCACAGTACACTGCTGACCTGTTTTTCCAGTTTTTCTGGCTAGGTGTGAGAATCCAAAGAAGAGTAACCAATAAAGATGAAGTGGGGATGGTGGGAAGTGAGCTCTCTGGACCGTCTGCTGAAACCCCCGGAGAGCCAGAGGTGATGGAAACGCAGTTACTAGAGGGTTTTACATTAAAATTCCCCCAGACACTTAGGGAGATCTCTAGCTGACATAATACAGACCTCCACATAGGCAACATCTCCATCTACACTAGCCAGCTGAGGTTCCCTTTATACTTCACCAAAAAAAACAGGCTTTCTGTAGTATACAATTATTTTTATCTTAAAAATAGTCACCAAAATAGGTTAGATGAATTTTTCCACATAAAAGTGCCTACTCCTTGATGGCACAAGAAGCCTGGCACACTAGCTGAAGGGAGGTATCCCCAGCCTACATTTCCAAACCCAGGCCAGATGAAGCCCAGAGCCCTTCTGCCCTGGACATGCCTGGGAACATCCCCAGCTTCAGAGTGCCAAACCCCTCTCCAGTGCTGTCAGCCCTCATTGGATTCATCAACCAACTCCTCTGCTCAAATTCCTTATGGCTCAGAAGCAGTAATAGGAAAACAAAAATGCCAATCCCAAGTAATTTCTTCTCACACCAGATGTCTGCATGCACAGCACTCATATGGGGAAGGTGCATTAAACACAGCAGTTTCAAAGGCCTGAAATAAATGAAAGGTGACACTAAGAAGATAGAGTAAGAAGACAGAATTACATCAGTGCATAAAGGCTGAGTCTTTTGGGGCCAAAAGTTAAGAAAAGCTACGTGTCTTTCCACTATATGAGAAGTAGCTCAAATAACATTTAAAAAGGGTTAACATAAGGCAACTGTGCACTCTTTGTACAGCTCTGAACCCCTGCTGCACTAGAAAGTGAAACATTAGAATAAAACGGAAACTGGATACCTTTCATGACAGTTCAAAACAACTGTTAATAAGGAATTTATCCAGGCTTATCATCATTTTTTCTTAAAGTGTAATATTTGGAAAACAAAGAGATATTGCCAGGAATAGACAACATAACACTTTTCATCCTGTTTTCAGTTAGACTTTTCCAATAATAAGGATAGTGATATGACAATTTAGGAAAGCTAAAATTATCATTTTGACAAGTATTTTATTGTTCACAATTTCCATGCCTAAAATACTGTTCTGAGAAACTGCATTATCTGAGAGGCAAAATAGAACATCCTGTTCATGTGAAAGTTAGATGTCAAGAACTGATTTACGAAGCATGGGGTCTTTCAACAGCTTCCTAGGTCACCAATTTTCAGAAGTTTTCAAACTCTCAAGTCTACAAAATGGCATGCTTTTTTTTCCTATGCCTGTCTTGGCAAACTGTTTCATGAAGCATCCCAGAATGCAGGAATGTGCAAGGTGGAGTTACATGTCGTATGCAATGAGCTGCACACACAAAAACCTGGAGATGTTTTGTCTTATTTATGGAATAATACTGGAGATGTAGCCTAATGTCTGCGCTTTTAGGTGATTAAGATACATGTACAACCCAAAACCCATGTAATGCCTCCGTTTATTGCATCTTAAGCCTGGAACAGATTTTTTTTCTTATTTAGGTAGGATAAGTAAACAAGCATGCCTTGAAATTTTTACTTTAGAAATTATTTTATTATCAATGTCATTTTCAGTAACTGTTCCACTGCTGGGTTTTAGGGGGTTTGGGCGGGGGGGAGGTATGCATTTATTTAATCAGAACAAAAGTCTTTAAATGAGCTGACACACAGCTATTATGGTATTGTGTCATTCCATTACAAAGGAATCCGTTTACTAACAAAAAGACAACCAGCTTTTAAGTCAGACTGGGATATGTTGTAGCATTCCTGTCAGAAATGATACACATTAGGATAGACTCAGCCAAGTGTCAACTAGCAGTCTGAGTGCAAATCAGCACTCCTCAGAAAATCCCAGTGGTAAAGTCTATTCGTTTGCTCAGACCATGCCCTAATTACAGCACGTAAACCTTTCTTGTTAACACCATTGCTAATAAAGCCCTGGCTTCACATCCCTTTAACTGGCTACTAACTCAGAAAACTAGGTAAGAATAGAAAAATAACTTTGAAGAAACAACATATTGTTCTTTACACAGCAGTAAAACTATTTTTAGACTTACTTAAGCCTGTAAGAATCCACCAACCTGATCACCCTGAGGACAGCATAGAAGGAGAGATTCCAGATGTCAGCCATACGGTGAAAGACAGGAATAAAGTGATACTCAGACAGCTCAATTATACCTGGCTGCCCACCCCCACGGGTGAAAATCTCAAGGGCATTATTTCTCCTACTGCACTAAAAAGCTGCTCCATGGCTGGATTCACAAATGTGCAGAAGGCAGCTTTTCTGCCTTCCCACATCCTTCGTCCAACATTTCAAGGATATGAGCTCTCCACACAACCCAGGTTCAGTCCTCCTCCCCAGGCTGCCACTGCTTGGGGTGGCTGGCATAGAGAGATGTATCAGTCCTGTTAACACTCTCCTTCTGGTATAAATAAATAAACATTGCAGACACAGATGTACCTTTTGATGGATAAGCAGCCATTTACTGAACAACAAGATCATTTTCATTTGCTTGCTTTTCATTCTTAGTGAATATTTAAGCTTTTGGTTTTTGGGGTTTTTTTTACATGAAAGTGCTACATCATGAGTTTTCAAGGAAGACCCACTTAAAAGGAATTGACAACACAGTAATTAGGAAATTCACATTTAATCACGGGAGACCTGAGAGACATCAGTCAAAAAGAGCATTCCATTCTCAGCTCGGTGCCAAAGCCACCAGGTTATAAAGTATTCTGCTGAAGAAAGCTTCCCAAAAGCTCCTGATTAAAACAGCTTCATTTAATACAAAAAAATCAGACATCTCTTGCAAGAATGCTCCCCTTGCCTCTTGATTAGCACTCACATTCTGGAGTAGTGACAGCTTAATTAGTTGAAATAAAACAGTATCAAAGCAAAAAAACTGAACACCCTGCACAAAACATCTCACCTTTGGACAGGGCAGTGCTCCCTCCTGGGCAGCAGAGAATGTTCAAAACTTCAGGGGCTCATGGCAGAGCACAGCTCTGCTCCCCTTGCTCATGAATGAAGCTACAAGACTGTTTTCAAGCCCTGTGCATATATTAGGAGTCATGATTTCTTTCCAGTTTTTTTTTATTTCAGCAAAAGCAACTCAAGTGCTTTTACATGTAACTTCCCTCTTCCTAGTGAACGATGCCCAAAAGTAAATTATCTGTCTCCCTCACGGCAGACCTTGCATCCAAAGAGTCAAGTATCCGTATTTTCTAATTGAAAGGAAGCTAATCCAAAGGTTGTGTAAGGTCACATATGGCAAGTCTAGGCTCATGGCATTAAAAAAACAGAATCAGCTCTCTCGCATTCATACTGCCCTTTACAAACAATTAAATACAAGGACCTCTGCAGTGTGTCTGTAATTAGTACTTAAAACTCAAGAGTGTGTACTCTGCTCTCAGAACCAGGAAGAAAAATCAGAAATTTTAAGGATCCACATTCTATTAATCTCTTACAAGTCATCATGACATGTCTTCCTGCTCATGCAGAAGCAGGAAGAGAAAGGCAGTGATCTATGTCTTTTCCAGGGATTATGTTAAAAATATAATTATAGACTACTTCAATATTTTAATTCAAATTGAGAGGTCAGTGCAACAGAGCTGAGGTTCTGCAATTCAAATCCACTGAATATTTATGTGGGGAATAGTATTTTAGAGCTGCTCCTAGAACTGGAAACTATGTAAACACAATTAGCAAATAAACATCCACCTCCACAAAACTGCCCACAGCCCATCCGAAACACTGAAGCTGAGCAAATAAAAGTAGGTTTTAATTGCTGTCCACTTAAACTCATATCCACACTTTCTACTTATTTAAGCTGAAATGTTAGGAACATACAGACAAATAAATAAAACAGTGACTTGCATCAAAAGTAATTTACAAGAAAGGTGATTTCTTAATGAGAACATGCAGTTGATGCATTTGTGTTCCATTATTAAACAGGGAGGCAATCTTCAAGTAATCTTACAGCATATGAGATCATGTTTGTTATATGTAAAGCACTTCAAAAATTATACATAAATGCTTATGAACCAAACACACTGTTAAAATTACATTCTAATTTCTCCCTTGGCTAATTTTCTAGAGTTTCAAAAGAAGACATATAATACTTTCTTCCCATTATAGAATGCAGCATAACTGTTATTGGTGTAATAATGTCAAATTTTAATAACTTCATCATAACGGTACATTCCACGTTCCAAGATTTATAGATAAGCAAACATGTTGATACACACTACTTTGCAACTTCAAAATATTAAGCAGCCTGTAAGTGTGTGTGAGTCTGAGGGCATCTGCCCCACCACATGCCTCTGATGCGGGAAACAGAAATTCATATCGGTAACTGTGGAAACCCAGGGGACCTGGAATATTTCTCTGTCTGCTCTGGGGTGTCCTGACCCCCAGGGGAGCACTGACTTTGACCCTCATTCATGGAGAAATTTTCAAGATAGACTAGAATCCACAAAAGTGTGAAATAGATTATAGAGAGTAGTGTAGGTGTATCACTAGGTGAGAAATTCAGGTTTTGGGATTTTTAGTATGTTGTAGATGGAAGCAAGATGGAGGGCACAGGGTGTCCTCCGGGGTTTCTTCTTCATGGGTTTGGGTGGCATTTTGTACTTGGGCAGAAAAGTCCACGTTGCAGGCTCTTTGGGATCAGTTATTGGGTTAAAAGGGAAAATAATCTAGATCTCAGTTCTTAATTGGATAGTTTAGTCTTAAAAGACCTTGTAACAAGAGATTGTTAGCCATTTTGTGCCTTCTAATGAAAAGCTGCTGAGCTCATGGTTGTGAGACTGTTTTACTGATAAGAAATAATAAATACCTGAGTCCGAACATGAACTATCATCTCAAGTGCCTTAAATCCAGACCCAGAGAAACCAACAAGTAACAATCTCCTTAAGAATAAGTTTACGGTCCCAGATCACCCTGACATGTGAGCTCCTCCTCTTAATTTTGTCACAATTCTTCTGGCCATACTAAAAGATAGGTTTTAGAAACTGGATGTATTAATTTCTGTACAGAAGATGAAGTGCTATCTCAAACTAGAAGAAGCTTCTCTCAAATTTGAAATTATTGCAAAAACAGATATCATCTCAATATACCCAGCTTCTCAGAACCTTCATCTCTCATATCAGCCTTTAATTTTTCCTGAAACTGGCAAGGAAAGCTCTACACCAGCACCATGCTCTGACAGCACAGCACAGGCTGCTCTCCTGCTCATGCAGAAGCAGGAAGAGAAAGGCAGTGATCTATAAAGCTGTCACCATGGAAAGCTAGAAGAGCAAGATGCAGAAGACAGTGCAGAAGAACAGAGTGACTCGGCAAGCCATGGATTTGGGAATCACTTCCTGGGTGCCTCAAATACTCCTCAAGAACCGTAGGTGTTCACAACCCCCCTAATTCACACACTCTTTATTCCCGCTCCTAGCACAAGCAGGGCATGATTGCACTACAAGATCCACATCACAGTCAGGCATCCACCCAAGAGCCCAAACACTGCTGGACAGACACATTTGCTCTATTTCAGCAGAGCAGGGTTTGCCGGGAAGGGGTTCAGTCACAAGCATTCCAAAGTGTGCTCACAGAGGAGGTTCAAGCACTGCACAACTCTGCGCCTACAACCATTTACCTGAGTGTCGTGGAATGATACCTGGAGCTCATAGCTCTTCAGCATCCATCTATGCTTGTATAAATGCTTCAAGGCTAAATGGACCGCAGGCAACACATCTGCTGTTAGGTTTTTCTGATCAATCAGGCAGCTGCTGGGTAAAAGCCCAAGAAGAGAGAGGCGAGTCCGATTCAGCTCCTCAGAGCACCTAATTATTAGCAACACAAACAGCATCAGAGTGTCTAGTTTCCAGCTCCAGAAAACCATCTTTTTTGGTGCTTTTCTTCTCTTTCTTTCTCTTCCCCAGCAGTCCACATCCCTGAAGAGAAACAGGCCTTAGATGCCCTGGTTGCCTGACATTTTGCAGCTTTCCTTTGCTTCAGTCAGCTGTGTCCCTCTAAGAAAGCAGCTAATTGTTATTAAAGGATAAAGACCTCTCTACGACTGGCTTTTCCAATTTGGACAGTAATCCAGCTCACAGCAGTGCTGTGAATCAATACTTCACAAGAATAATCTCTAGGCAAATTACTCTGCCAAGTCTAATTTTAAACGTGTCATTTTAAACATTCTGTAGGAGAAATATTCAACCATAGGTGACAAATCAATACAAAAACTCATATGATTCCTTTGAAAATGGATATTCTAGGGGTTGATCAAAGTGGTTGCATACTGAACTCATATTTGAGTTGCCCACAGCAACCTGGATGCCACTGAGTCAAAAGATTGCTTCACTTTGTTTTATCTTGCACAAACACATTTTCTATTGGCTTCATACATGTCAAACAAAGAATATGAAGTCTTGCATAGCCATAATATTTTATATACTTCTAGTGCAAAAGCTGCATCAGCCTAAAGCTGTACATCCTCTTCCTGGTTCTGCTTTTTGTCAGAAACCCCATGCTTTCCTTAAAATCATGGTAGTTGTGAGAAAATTCAGCATTCAGGCCTGCTCCTCCCATCTACAGGCACATAGCATTTGACAGGCATTTCACATATTGTTGTAGCTAGCTAAGTAATTTCAACACACTATTTGCAGTTTCCCAAGTAATATGCCAGGCTACGAAAAGGAACGGATGCCGTACATGCAGAAATGCAGAGAAAATAGTAACGCTGGGGAAAATCTTCCCTGCTGCTAATCAGAACTCGCCAGGGTGAGAAGGGATTACACACGGGATCACCACACCACAGAAGAACCTGCACCTCTGCTCCCCAGGACTTGCAGCCCACCTTGCCCCTCTGACAAGCAGCATCTTCCCTGCCCCTCTCGCAGCAGCAACGCTGCTGTTCTCATGGGGGCACCACCCGGCTGACCCCATCCACAGGAATGACCCACACCTACAGGAATGCTGTCAAAAGCAAGGGAAGGAAACACAAAGGCCAAGAGAGGAAGGAAATCTGGGAGATGCTTGCTTCTCCGAGTAGAATAAAGCTCGGATTTTCAGCAAGTCTCATTATATATGCAGCTGAAAAGCAAATTGCTTCACCACCTTGTGGAAATTCAAGGTTTCAAAAGAATTCCCTGTGCCAAGCTGGGATGGAAACCCAAAACCTCAAAGGTTTTCATGACTCAATAATCTGAAAGGAAAACAAATGGAAGGGCTCATAAGCAGAAGGTTAATTTGGTATAAATCAAATTTGAAATTACATGTTCAGAGCTTGGCAATTTATTTTGTGAATGGCTGACATTTTTAAAAAAAGAAAGCATTGGTTTTCTGCAGAAAGTAAGGGTAGCTTGTCTAATTTTAATTTTGAAAACATGGCATTACTGGTCAACAAATTATTCTGAAACTGACATGCAACTAAGAAGTTTTTACAGAAAATCTCCACATAAATTCTAGTTATAAACATTCTAATTTATAATTACAATATACATGTCACATGACATGAGGGCATGGAAGTAAATAGATAAATAAAATTAAAATGAGCAAAATAGCAATGTAAATAAGCAAAAAATGTGTACCTTGGGCTCAGCAAATAGCTCCAAGCAGGAGATACTCTCAATTAATCACTAACTGTCCACAGTGACCCTTCTGCCAACACACCTGTACAACTGGATGGACAAGAAAAGAGCACAATGCATTCTTATACATAAACACAAGGTGAAATAGAATTACCCTTGCTTAGGGTGGAGAAAAAACCTTGCATAACCTTTATCTTTTTTCTCACCATTGCCCATAGTCAGAAAGCAGCAAGGCTGTGTGGGGCCCTTCATGTGGGGAAGGAGATACTGGCTTTTTTCCTGTACAAGGCTATGGTCAGATCAAATGCAGTAAGATCAAAATTTATTATGGATATTTCCTAGACCAAGAAATTTAGCACATTGTCTGGGCACAACACGAAGCAGGAAGCACACTCTCATAGCACAGTCTGCATAGCAACAATTTAACACAATGACTTAATAGGTATTTTCCATTCCTAAGCCTTATGATTCTATAATGTGATCACTGAAAACATATTTTTAAAACAATTTTTAACTTAAGATGAAACTCTTCCCTGAGCAGACGGCCAGTATAGGCCAAGATGTTGCTAAAATCCCATTTAATAGCTTTCTTAGAGGCTTAAATGGGATTTTGTTGGTGAATAGTCCTTGGACCAGCCTTCCTTACCAGCATTATTTCAGCATTGACTACACTAATGAAGAGGAGAAGAAAACAGGCATTCGTGCTGCCAAACCTCAGCAGATAAGGTGCTCTGAACTGCTCTTCTTCCTATCCCCAAATCTTCTCATCAGCTAAGTGAGGACATGGGTCTCCACTGAGTCATAGCTTTGGCTCACAGGTAGGTAACAAAAAAATGTGGTTTGACTATCCAATACCCTCTTTGGCATGTAAAAAGGCACAAATCTGCCACCACACCTCACTGAACCCCTGTTGCTTAGCCAGTGCCTTTAAATTCTTAAGAGGGCAGTGGCGAATCAGAGGCTATGAGATAATTTTCAGCACCACATGGATGGACACACATTTAAGGGAGCATTGCCTTATTCTATAGATCCATGCCAGCATCAACCCAGACCAGTCTTTTACTCTTCTGGTGCTACTTTTGTGTGCCCTCAGCATTGCTGCATTTAACCCCTGCCTGGCAAAGGAGCAAACAAGATTATGAATTACAGCAGCCTCCTGTCACCTGTGTCCTGAAAATCTCCTTCCTGACAGAAACATCTAACTATCTAATCAGACAACTGTTTCAAATATAGTATTTTTACTGCTAACTAATCCTGTAAAACTTGCATCAAAACAAGCCTGTGTGTTTTCATTTTTATGAATAAAATAGCTATATTTGCCATGCTCATGACTGATCGTAGGGTATTATCTTCATTTTCAGAATAGCATCTCCTGAGGTTTATTACCTACAAAAGCAGATAACTAAGCCTCTGTTTCACATTTGAAGATAGACTCAAGTGAGTTTACCCAAGACCTTCAAAATTTACTACAAAAATATAACAACGGGGAAATTTTAAGATGATAAATCAACTCACTGCATCTTACATCCACTTCTCAAATGTGAAGCATTTGAAATAGCACTGATTTTGAAACTTGATTTCAGTGTCAGAAAAATAAGGCCATTTGACTTTAAACACTGTCTTCCACACTGTTTTGGGGAGTTTTACCAAAGGACAACTGCGATTGTTCAGTACATTAAAGTACCTTTTGCAAGATTTAGCTGAAAACCTTAGGACAGAGCTGATGACCAGATGACTCACTGTTGGCCTCTCCTTTGTGAGTTCCACACAAACTGAGTAATATTCAGAGAGGGAAACTGTAGGAGGAAATTGTGCTCCCTCATAGAAGCACAATCCCTGAGAACTTAAAAATAGAAAAAACCCCAAACACCTGGCATAAATGTGTCTTCCATAGCCAATACTTTCCAAAGGCAAAAGGAGGAATCTTTTCAGTGTTGTCCTCCTTGCCACATTATGCTCAAATTTTATAGCATTTAAAATTCAGTTCTCAATCCCCTGATAAGTATTTCTGAACTGTAAATCACTTAAACAGTTATTAGTTCATGTAAAAGCTTGATTATAGACTGTATTAACTGTGTTAAAGACTGGCTATATATTTAAGCTCTATGTCACCTCACTCCTCCCACACACAGCTTCCTCCCCCTTGAGTAACACCCATTAACATTTATAGGATGTTCTAATCCCAGCTTCACATGTTAGTTTTTTTCAAGGCAGGTTATCATTCACCCCTTCTTGTCCCACGTGTCGCTGCTCTTGTTGCTTAATCGCTCAGGGTAATTAGAGTACAGAGCACTCTCATATCCTAAGAAACCTTGGCAATGTACTGGAAACCAATACATTTCTTGTGGAAGGCAACTCCTGTTCTGACATTGAGAAAAAGCCTCTACCTACTGCCAAGAGCAGCTTCACTATCAAGATACTACTATTTGCTGTAACATGTCCCAGCTTGTTAAGTAACTACTATCCAGATACAATTATTTACCTCCCATAACACCATCCAAATGTGCAGGCTATCTACGTCACAGAATTTACAGTATTCACAGAATGACTAGGTTGGAAGAGACTTTCAAGATCATCTCAAAATGAAAATTTAATTTGAAATGAAAATTTCATTTGAAATGAAAATTTTGTTTTGCCTCAAACCCTCGTGTCTCACTCCCCTTGTGTGTAGGCTGAAAATCTCTCTGCCTCCTTTCCCTTTTTCCCAGCAGTGCAACACAAAGATCAAATTAATTTCCTCCACTCTGAATAGAAGGCTTGGAGAAAAGAGATAAAATTACTAGTTTTTTACAGCAATGGTGAGATTATCCCTGAAGTAATAGATGAAATTCTAGTGGCAGCACTTTGAGAATGAAGATGACAAACTGCAAAAGACTGAGAAGAAGGACACAAGAAGGCATAAAACGCTGAGGGAAAAAAACCAAAATCAGCAATTCTTTCTATCTAGTTTAATATTCAGAGATGGCTTAATCTGTAGCTTGCTCTCTTGTGGATGAAAAAAGTGATTTCTAATAACACCAAACTTTTGAGCAGTTGAGGAAAACACATTTTCTGCCCTTCGGTAAACTATCCCTTTTTACCAAAATAACCTTTGTTAGGAAAAAAAAATATGTTTGCTGCTGTAACTACAGTGAGGGCTTCTGCTGACATTGAGAAAACACCTCTGGATACCCACCAGTGACATAATCGTGCCAGCCATACAGACCTGCCTTGAGTAACAAGGCCCTAGGGACATGGTACTCCTACCATGTCACTCCCTTTGTTTACTTATACAAGCTGTTATTTTTGCCAAGGTCAAACACACAATTTTCAAATATGTGTTAATTATAAAAATTGCTATTTTTTGATTGATTTTTTTTTTAAATACTGTGCCTTGCATATTTCTCAACTACAAGATCCTTGAGATGTGATAATCTAATTTAAAAAGATATTTAATGCTGCCATTGATCCTGAAAGGAATTCTATCCCAAAGGCTGAATGAAATCAGCATTTTATTCCACCAGGCAATTTGAAACTGTAAAGCAAGTAACGATGAGTGCCTTTGTTCTTAATTAAAAGTGGCAATTCTAGGTCTCCTCCTCATAGAAGCACTGCATTTTCATAGGTGGGCTGGCTTTCTAAAGTGCTGAGCATTCAGCAATTCCCACTGTTGTTGACAGAAAATGCAAATCACTCCGTGCTTTTTGGAAAGCAAATCTTTAGTTCAGGGACCTAACTAGAAACCTTAAAAAAAAAAAAAAAGAAAGAAAACAAATTTAAAAAGTGATGTGGAGATGATACTATTAACATGATTCACAGTAAAAAATTAGGAGTGGAAGGGAGCTTGGCTAAGTTTAAAGATGAAAATCTTTTTCTATCACTTTATATACAGGCAGCTATTGGAACTTAATTTATTTTGCTACATTGCACAAAGTCTTGCTGCCACTAGAACATCCCTCCAGATTACATTCTCACCAACAACATGGAATTTTGTCCTGCCTACAATTTTTAGAAAGAGTGGATGGGGAAAAAAAGTTGGCTTTCTCTCTTGATCAACATCCTGTAAATTATTGATACTTCAGGCTTGCCAAATTCATGGGAGAAAATGGAAAGCAAAACCCAGGGTGCTTCTACGGAACTTTAAAATTATATGGAAGACCCCACAAAAACACAGCTTAATATTTTATACCATATGTGTATACCAAAATATACCCACACAGTGCTGGTAAGATAAACACGAGTGTGCATCTGAATGACAATGCTTGAAAAATTTTATGTCTTGTATTTTATACCACACTAAGTGTCAGTCTGTAAAAAATTGTCCCTTCACACAGAGTTAAAGATATTAAAGAAAGAGATTTATTCTTTGCTAGAAAAGCACTTAAATCCCTGTGAAAACAGGAGCAGTAAACAGTGGAAAGGAAGTTAATTAGCATCCCAAAAGGGGCCTCTTACTACTTCTCCCTGGAGGTTTTGGATGTAAAATGGTTACTTAGACACCTATTGTGTGTATGAATCTTCACATAATTCTGTAGTTCAACGACGCTGCAGCAGAAGCTGAGGCCTGCCCTAGGTAAATGGTGAATTAGAATACATAACTACTTTAAGGACATAAAAGATTCAACAAATAGATTCTTTTAGAGATATGTGGTGGTGATTATTTGATAAATAAAATAAAAGAGATTATGGAAATAACTTAATCAGACAGACACGATAAGTTCTTCTGATGGGGATTGTGACAAAAAGGATCTTACAAGAAAGGCAGGGTTAAAGAAGAAGAAAATCAATTCAGCCAAGGATTTGGGAAAGGTTCTGCAGAGCCATCTACTCAGCGACAGAGCACATGAGCCTGGCAGACCCAGCTTGCAAAGAAGCAAGCATACAAGGTTTTCACATAAAGTCTGTGACAATCTGACAAAGTAAAGAAGTTTTCTGATTTCATCAGGATCCAATCCACCAGAGTCCTTCATACAAGGGAAGGATCTCCTAGACAGCCATAAAAATCAGAAAGCCTCGATCCCCCTCTTTTGCTGGTGATGTCCTGAGTCTGTAGCTGATAAGGTATTGCAGGGAGGGTGGTGTATGTAAAAAAAAAAAATTGGAGCTGCTCCTCTCATGGCTTCAGTGGCTGCAGGGTCAGCAGAGATTAAGCTGAAAATAACAAGCAAATCACAGAGAAAAGTTGTCCAGGGACAATGATTTTGGGGGATCCTTAAAACAAGATAGAAAGGTTTTCTGAAGTACATATTCTAGTTTGCAGCAGAGTGGGCAGAAATCCCCAGCTGAAATACATGGTCTTTATTGTAAAATGTGGATAATCTTAATGGTCCTCTGATCTTAGAACTCATTAATTATTTAAGGAAAGTACCATGGCCATAGTAGGAAACCTAAGTTTTCTAATCCTATCATTCAAAGTCGTGATGTTCACTTTAAAGCAATTAGTCCATTATCTGGGCCTTCATCTCTCAGAAGCCTCAGTAACAACAATTTGGACATCCCTGCTGAATTAGCCCCCATATTTTTCATTCTTTGTGAGTATAGTTTTCAGGCAGAAGGTGGATATTTGTCTTTAATTTGTTAGCTTTCCTCTTCACATTTGAGAAAACTTGTTTGAAAAATACTCTGGATAAAATTGTCAGAAATAAAGGCAGATGATAATGAAAAATTAATGGCACAGAAATTGAGCATCAATCGTTGACTTAGCAATGAGATTACATGGCTATTCCATCACAAGGGGAAAAAATGAAATAAAAAAAGTGTTTGCCAGTCAGTAGGTCCCATTTCCACTCAGCAGGCAGTATCAAGCAGTCTCCACATCCAGCAGATTTTACCCACAGCAAATCCTTTGCAAGTAGAGAAATCCCTGTTTAGCAAAGAAGGCATCCCCTAAGTGTCAGGGGCATGGCAAGGGGAGACACAGGGTGACTGAAAATGTATTCCACCTGTTCTCAGGGTCACCAACTTCTTTAAGTCGTAGCAATGGTGTAGCTGAATGAGCTCACTTCAGGAGTCAGGCAGCTGGGCCATTAACTCTGGAGCCCAAGAACCACAAAGGCACTGAAAATCTCATTTCTAGCTCAGCTAGACCCACAAATCAGAGTGCATCTGGCTGCTGAAAAGTTTGAGGCTCTGTCACTGATTTAGTTCCAAGATTCCTAGTACAAAAATAAATTTGAAAAAATGAAAAAATGTGATGTATGTGCACTGCACCATCTCAGTTTGGAACCCCACAGTCTGAAATAGGCTTCCTGGGATATATGGGGCTGCTGTGTATTAACAGACGTCTCCACAAGACTGAGTCATAGCTGTGCTCACTGCTTGATCTCAGTACACATCTCTGCTAAACCCAGCTGCCCCGAAAATTGTCCAAGTCAAAGGAATCATGGGGAGTTTTCCTCTGTTAACTTTCACCACTTAATTCCTTGAACGAGACCTCTGCATGCAATGGTTCAACCCTCCTAAGGAAAAATATCTCCTTTCCTATCATAGCAATGGTATCCATTTGAGTTCTGTTTGGTTCCCAGATTTTACAGTTTGCTCAAAGGCGTTATTCTTCTGCCTTATGCCATGAAAATGTCCATAAAGCAATGAAATTGAAAGCAGAGGACAAAGTTTGATATGCACATGTATCATTATATTCAGATTATTAATGCAAGGTGGTGTTTTGCAGCCTTGACATGCAATGCTATTTATTATGTCATTCTAAATAGTTACATGTGCTTAATTAAAACAATATAAATAGTGTATCAACAACTTTCTTTGTGAATGCTATCATTAAATCTCTCTCATCTAGCTCCTTCCTTTCTGTTTTCCTCTTGCAAATATTTTCTTCACAGTTATCACCAGGATATTACACCCCATCTTTTCCATAAACTTAAGTAATTAATTCTGGCTGATAACCATGCAAGAGGACAGGGTCTTTCTACTCTTTCTTCAAATGCAAATTGATACTATTTCCTAGATTTATTCAAAAAAATAGTTTTCCCATGCTGATGGAGCATGCCTGGCATTTGAATCTAAAGATTCCATAAGAGTGTGTTTTGCAGTATGCATAGGATAAGTTATACAAGAAATTGCAAGACATATGCCAGAAACTGGCTTTATCTCTTTGCAGAGATATTTAGAGGATATACATTCTGCAGGTCTGGGATCCGCACCCAGAGGAGTGGGTGCAGTGAATACATGATTTCTCTCCTCTCCCCACCCACATCTTAACATCAGCGGAGAAGCCAGCATAGAATTAACATCAACACTTAACTTTTAGATTCTTCCCTCCAAGTTTACAAAACTCTAAAGCAAAAAAGGAGGTTATGTCGTAAACGGAGTCATGTTACTCGGAAGTCAAAGGGGACACTGACTATTTAAAGATGTCCCTTCCAAGCAGAGTGTCACCAGCAGAGCAGACAGCGACTGTCACCATACACGCAGCGTAGCGCATTTTAATGCCTTGCTCTCTGCAAATATCAGACAGCACAAGTACTCAGTAATATTTAAAGGTAAGAAATTACCCAACTACCTCAACATATGCCAGACACATGCTCACCTGACGCTACAAGAACAAATGTCTGCCAGCTCTGTCTGCTGTTAACTGCACTCTCTTTCAGACCCTGACTTCTCCTGTGTATCCAGCTGTTTCCCTCAGATGACCACAACACAGCTCCACCTGTCCCACTGTGAGCACTCCAGAAAGCAAAATAAGGCTCCAGACAATTTAGTGCTCAGAGCACTCACAAGCATGACAGGGCTCACCCCAGAGACCCCACTCGACTTGGGTACATCATGCTTCCTCTTGCAAATCCAGGGAGGGACTTGGATTGATGGGGCCTAACCAACACATCACATGAACTTCTTTAGGGGGTAGAGGTGTCCCTGCTCAGCCCTGTTACAGTAATGGTGGAGTTTTTCAGACAGCAACCAGGAGCTGTGTGTCCCTCTCTGAGAACCACCTTGTGGAGCTCCAGTGGACAGACACCTTATTCTGTACCACTGACACAAACCTGCTCTCCTGTTTCTGGAATGTGTTCCGCACACTCAGCAAAAGTGAACAGTTCTCCTACTTCCACTTGCAGGAACAAGACATGAGTGGGTTCTGTTGACACCACTCATGATAGGACTTTCTGGAAGGGGCATCTTTATTTGGGAGCTCAGGGTCCTTTAAAAATGAGAACAGCTGCTAAGAATGACTCAGATGGGTGCACGGCCTTTCTTAAGCTTTGAGAGTTTTACTGAAAACATGCACTTTTTTAGTAAAAAAGAAGAAGGAAACAAAGATAAAGTCTACACATACTACACCTAGACTGTAATTTCTTGTCAGATAAATTAGGAAAGTCACTTTCTACTTAGTCACAGAATAGAAAAAGATAAATATGTATCAAATATCAATAAACTCATGTTTTCCTTCAGATTTTGTGGAGTCCTGTGCATTTTCCAGAGCTCATCCCTCTATGCCAACTTGCTATTTAAAGGTATTGGAATTAATTCCTTCACAAAAATGAGATTATATGAGATTATATTATGCTTACCACAAGGTGTTTGTTGTAGTTAGAGAAAATTAAATAATCTCATCCCCTCAGTACAAATATTGTGATAATATACCCACTTACTTTAGGAAGATTTTTTTAGCTTGTCAAGACTCACTTTGATTTTCAAAAACAAGTGCTTTCTTGACTATACCTGTTTAGATTCAAAACAAACTCATTCTCTCTGTGCACTACCCGCAGCACTGCTCCTACAAGAAATCAGAAAATCCAGTGCATATCTGAGGGAGGATGTCCAGATGCGGAAGGACAGACACCCAACTTCCATTAACTTCCCTTGCCTTCTTCCACAATGTCTCTTCCTCCAGTTACTCTAGGGTCAGTTTTTGCCTGATGCAAATCAAATACTTTTGACATTTATAATAGGGTCCACTAGAATGATTAATTCCTTTATTTTAGGGTTATTTTGTTTTTTTCCTCCAACAGATGTGTGTCAGGGTGCTTAAAATGAAATCATCTTTCCTGATTTATGTGCATCTTGAGCTGTATCTAGTGTTTGTAGAGGTTTTTCTTTCATTATTTTGCAAAATATTTCTTTTCTTTGTCAACCAACTAAAGCTACAATCACAGAGATGGGAAAAAAAGAGAAGAAATATTGTATCATGGTTGTTGATCTGAAGCCATAAGCTATCAAGCACCCTTAACTTCTAGGACTTGGTCCAAGGGCTGCTGGAATCGGTGCATTTACTGCCATTAATTTCAATGGGGTTTGGATGAGACTCTTTAGAGATCACTTTATAAATTTTTGAGTTTCTAAAATAACACAATTATGAAATTTTGCCCAAGAGTCTCATCTAGAGAGAGACTCCCACTCTCATCGAAATGAACAGCACAAAGTAAAGTCACTTAGACCAGAGTTCTGCAAATGCCTGCATTTGAGCTTCGTTTGACTGGCTGAGTCTGCATAGGAATGCCCAAACAGATAAAGACATGCCCATGAAGTAACAAAATAGACTGGATCAGGATCACACTCCAAGCACATTTAAAGATCAAAAAATACCCAGAACAGAAGCCTCTGCATTTTTGTATGTGAAGTAACCTGGGGTCATATTTCATAACAAAGATGTAATTCACACAATCTCGACTGAGTCATAAACTAAACATTGTACTTAAGTGCTTAATTCAATTTAAATGCTTTGAAAAACACTAGAGCTGCTGCTCATGTCCTGAAAGGTTAATGAGTTCAAGTGAAGACAAACAACAGTTGACTTCAGAAGGCACACTGCAGTTCTTCAGATAGTTGGTCAGAAAGTAAAGGCATTATGATGCTTCCTTATACAAACCAGAACTATCAAGCCAAATACAATATTCAGTTCAATCCTGACAGAATGAACCTGAATGCATAATAAAAAAAAAAATGTAGTGTGTTTATTTTCATTATTGTTTTTCACAAGCACTTAGTTAAAGCATTATGGAAAATTGGTTTAGACTTCAGACTGCAACAATGAGGGATTTTGGAGAGACACAAGGGAGAATGCATGAGTTAGTAAATCACTGCCATACATTTCCTAAGCATTATAAATACACTGCAATTATTTCTCAAGCTATTAAAAACTCCCATGTGTTCAAGGCTCTACATTCTCTTTCAAGAGCCAGCAATGTCACAAGCACCACCTGTGAAGCCCTGAGAGGGAGAGCTACTCCCTGGTCTGTGATTATGCAATGATAAGGATCCAGGCCCTTCAGGCATATCTATTTATTGGCAGCCTCAAAAAATAGGCTGAGAATCAAGTGGGCATGATGAGCCAGCTACCTTCCTGCTTACTGTAAGTGCACCGAAGGAAAAAGGTAATGTCTGAACCGAGGGAAAAAGTTTGTGCTGCCATTAGGTATTTAATGGCTATTCCAGGCATCCGTCCATTCCGTTTGGGTGCAGTCAATGTAGCACTCTTTGTGGACACTAACTTATTTACTTGTCACTACTAAGCAAGCACTAATGACCCAACTGTACTCCAAACATATACCTGACTTAGCATTCCATAACCATGCATCTATTAATTGCTTAAAAGTATTCAAAGCAACACAGCAAGCTGGCAACATGACCATGATTTCTTATGTCCCTGGAGTACTAAACAGTAAAAACGCAATTTTTAAGAAACTGATACTCATTCCAGAACAAACAGGGTAATTTTTTTCCTGACTATTTTAATGATAACTACCTAGTTCAGAACCCAAAATCGCTATGAAGAACGTCACAATATTTTGACTGCAATAAAGTGCAGCACCTTATTGATTAAGATATTACTGTATGAAGAAGGGACATCCTGCCTAGACTTCTCTAATTCCTATGCATATTTTGTAATAATTCTATCCAACGGAAAAACTAATATAGAATAACGTAATGAAAACAGGATTAGAAGACCTGTGATTTTTTCTTGACATGCATCTCACTTTATAAGACAGGTAATGCCATTCAGAAAATCCCCCATAATTCTTTTCATTACAGTTGCAGAGTTCCCTGAGATTCATTTTTTTAAGGAAACAAGCAGCTACTCTAGGTCGATCTTGCCTGTGTTCCCTGTCAGTATCTAGGCTTGTTCACACAACACAACAGGACGGCAGCCTGCTCCTTCCTAAGTGACATCTTCAGCAGTATTGCCCTCCATGCATTTCTGCTCAGAGATATCTTAAAAAAAAAACCGCTACGACAAATTTATGTCAATAAAAAGCAGCCACCCTGGAAGGAGAGGCCTTTGGTAGTCATTTCAGGGACGGAAACATTGTCACGAAGCAGTACAGCCTGTCGTTGCTGCTCTCAGCTTGTTCCCCCCGGACCTAAAGGGAGCAGACAGAGGCTTCCTTAAATTACAGCCGGCAAGATTTTCAGCAGTCACTTGCTTTACCGGGGGTTGTCTTGGAAGCGGACCCCGGCGCCAGCATTACACAAGAAGCGACTGCCATCTTCAGGGGAGCCCCGGAACCGGACCCGCGCGTATCCTCCGCAAACACACAGGTACTGAAGTTGTGACAAAAACCAAAGGCAGCTGTGGGTGGGCGGTAGTGGCAACCAGCTCGACAAAGCCCTCGCCTCGCTCCCTGCCCCGCTCTCCCAGGTAAAGGAGTGTGTTTCCTCGCTCAGCAGGGCTCCCCGCTCTCCCAGCCCTGAAGCGGCCGCTGGCAGCGCTCCGGAACGGGGGCAGGCATCCCGCCGCGCCGGCAGCGCTCCGCGGGGACCGGCACTGCAAATTTAGTTCTTCCCGAGGAGCGAGCGCCTCCGCGCCCCGCCGCCCGCCCGCCACGCACCCCCGGGCGAGCGCTCAGCCGGGAGGGCAGGGACGGGGGGAATCTCAGCGAACCCCTGCGAGAGCCTCCCCTCCTCCTCCTCCTCAAGCTACGGCTGCGATCGCTGCCCTTCGCGTCCCGCCGCCGCATGGGATCAGCCGGGCTGGCAGCGTGATCCCGTTGGCGGAGCGGGGGAGCGGAGCGCCCGGTGTGCATCTGTTGCTGAGCGGGGGGCGGCTGGCACAGGGATGCGGCCGCGGCTTCGCTGGGCGAGGCAGCTTTCCTCCCACCGGTGTACGTGCGTGCCAAGGGCAGCGGATCCCAGCCACCGCCAAGAGAGCCCCCACCGCCCGGGCGCCCGTCCGGGCCCACCCCCGCGCTGCAGGCGACTCCCGGACAGGGGCGCTCCTGGGGCGGCGGGGCGAGCCCCAGCTGCCGGGGCAGCCGCTCCTGATCATACCGGGCGGGCAGGATACGGCCCGCCGGCCCCACGTCCTCCCCCTCCGCCGCCGGTCCCCGCACATCTGCCGGCAGCCTGCGGGGCCGGGCGGGCAAGGCGGCTCGGAGGCGGCGCGCACGGCCCCCGCCGGCAGCCGCAGCCCCGGCCCGGGCGTCCGCGCTGCCCTTGCGCCCCGGCACCCGCAGCGCCCCGGGACTGGGCGGCGGCGCCTCCCCCTGCGCCCGGCGGTCCCTACCTCCGTGTCGTAGACCCGAAGGTCCAGGAAATAGGGGTTGAGCAGGGACTCGTTGCGGATCTGATCCATGGCCAGATACACGGCGGGTAGCACTCCCTGGGTGATCCTGCTCTCCTCCTCGGACTGGTTGACCGGCATCAAGCCCATGATGGAGATCGGCGTGGTGGCGTTGGGGGGCAGCCCGGCCGCCCCCCGGGAGCTGCCCCGCGACCAGCCCCAGCCCGGCGGCGCCCAGCCCAGGCACAGGAGCAGCAGTAGCATGGCAGGGTTGGAGGTGGCAGCGGCCGGTCTCCGCGGAGAGGGATGCATGCTGCTGGATGGGGAGGAGGAGGAGGAGGACTGAGGGTGGGGGAACGGGCTGAGCGGCGGAAGAGAGCCGAGCCCCTCTCAGTCTGGGCGCATCCCCCGGCGGCAGAAGCCAAGGCGGGAGGAGAAGATCTGCCTCTCTCCGCTTCCTCGGGAGCCCCGGGGTCTCCTCTCTCTTCCCCCCCTCCCCTCCCCTGGCAATAATCCTTCTGGCAATGGCGCCTACTCCTTCCCAGGTCTGCCAGCTGCAACCACCAGGAGCAATAAATAAATAAATAACCACCACCACCACGCACACACAGACACGCTCCCCACCACCCTCCTCCGCTCTCCCCGGCGGCACAGCAAGGGAGCGGGACCTGCCTCTGCCTCCCCGGCAGCTCTCCCCCCTCTCCGCTCAGGGAGGGACAGCACCTCTCAGGCGCGGGGGGGGGAGCCGAGCAGCCCTCATTGAACACTTCCTTCCTTCCCCCTCCTCCTCCTCCTCCAAAAGGGTGAAAAGGGAAAAAAAAAAAAGGGATGCTCCGGCAGAAAACGCCGAAGAGGAAAAAGCCCCCCCCTAGAGCCGGGGAGGCGGAGGAGGGGAGCGGAGCCGAGCCGGGGCGGGGGTGCTAGTGCCGCATTCCGCGGGAGCCGGGGCAGCCCCCGCCGCGGGAGCGAGGTGCCGCCGGCGCCCTTCCTCCGGCTCGGGCAAAGCCGCCGGGCAGGATGCGCGGCCGGGGGCACAGCAAAGTGTGCGGCGGCGGCGGGGGCCGGACCGAGCTCCCTCCTCACGGCATCGGCGTCCGCCGCCTGTGGGTCGGGCACCTTGTCCAGGTGGAGCTGCCAAGGCGGGCGCGGGCGGGCGCGGGGAGGTGCGAGCCGCGGGCGCTGCCCATGGGCGGGCAGGGCAGGCCGGCGGAGCCGCGGCCCGGGCGCCGTCCCCACGCGCGGAGCCCGCCCGGAGCCCGCCGGCAGCGCGGGAGCCGCGCACTCCGCCCGCCCGCCCCCGCGCACACGCGGCACGCAAACACGCTCCCACTCGGGCTCGGCACCCCGCACACGCACACGCGCAGCCAGTCCGGGCCACGGCAGCTCTGCGGCACGCAGGAGCGGCGCGTTTCGCTACAGCAGAAGTCGCGGGGTTTGGGGTTTTTTGGGTTTTTTTTCTGTTTTTTTTTTTTTTTTTTTTTTTTTCCCTTTTTTTATTGATTTTTTTTTCCAACCGGTTTCTTTTCCCGCAGAGTTTTTTGGCGGGGGGAGCCTGACACAGCTCGGGTTACCAAAAAAAAAAAAAAAAAAAAAAGGAAAAATAAAAAAATAAGTCTGCGGCAGGACTCCGAGCTTCCCCGAGGGCTGTCGCAACCCTGCGAACAGCCTGTGGGAAGCGAGCCCTTTCCATGCCTATTCTCCCAAGTAATTGCCTCCACATCTCAGTGGCTGTGGGGCATATCCCATAGACAGCCACGGCTTTTTGCATTGCTCCCAGGCTATTCCCGCACCCCAGGGAACACGTTCACACTGCCCACCCACATCGGTGGTCTGCAGAGTCCCAGAGCAGCAGTTCACTGATCTGTTTCATCTCTGGTGGATCCCATACAGTAGGTGGTACAGGCAAAATGCAAAACTTTTCTTAACCCTGCCTTAGGCACCCCACTTTTTATACATATTCATAAATTTCCTGAGGTCACTCTGAGCAAACCTTTGAAGATCAACCTAATACATCTAATTTATATTACACAGCAATGGCAGCATGTCTGCAATAAATTGGAAAGAATTTTCATGGATTAATACATTCTAAGATTGTAAGATCTGACCTTGGGCTAAAAGCCCTCAACCAGTAATTTCATAACATTTGTTGTGTTACAGCCTTTCACTCAGAATGACATCCAGCCGTGTTAACTTTAAGGCATTAGTAATGAAGAGTCCATCACTTCTCTTGATAAATCATTTCAATTATTAATTAGTTTGCTAAAAGGTGTATTTCATATTCCCTATCAATTTGTCTTATTTCAGCTTGCAACCACCAGTTCTCATCATACCTTTATTAGCTTAAGGGGATGTAGTATCAGTGATCTTCTCCCACACACAGGGGCTAAGATTAATCGTATTTTGCTTTTGTAAAATAATAAGGCCAACTTTCCCTCACCTCAAGAAGTGCCTCATTCCTGGAGGCACTTCCAATGCACCTCTCCTTTTTCCACATGATGTTGAACTGGCCCTTCTCTCACCCTGTGTGTGACCTGCCTGCTGCAGCCTCAGCACCTCCCTCAGTACCAGCCAGTTCCATGGGCTGGGCAGGTTGGCAGGTTGAGAAACCTAATCCCTACAGGCAGACCAGACAGTGTGTTGTCCTTGTGGGGATGTCTCTTTGTGAAATCATGTACATCATGGTTTTGATGCCTCAGGTTTTAGCTTTTATATTTTTCTGATTCTGTACTGCTTTAGTGTGTAGTTCTGAGCTTCATATTAGGGGATACTAAGGTCTACTCACAGATTAGGTAGACAAAACAATTCCTTCTCTAGCTGGGGACCGAGGACAAATGATCCAAATCTCAGGCCCAAGAGCATAAACAACGGTGGACTGAAGAGAGAAAAACAAGAAGGATGGGACTTCATAATCCAAAGCTATAACTGGACAAATCATTCCAATAAATTAATTCCTATGAGATAATGGGCCAGAACTTATAAAAGTGAGAGATCCTGTGACCCATCCTCCATTTTGGGCCATTTTGGGTTCATCTTAGGTGTAGCCCTGGCTGGGCTCTGGTATTGCCCAAGGTGTATCCACTGAGGCCTTTTAATAAATACCTACTTTATTCTTTAACTCTGTCTAGTCTCTATTCTAGGTCAGCCTTCATAAAGCATCAGTTTCTGTTGACCCAGGTGGGGCAGAAGGCATCTGGAAAATCCCCTGGACCACAGCCAGAGGAACATCCAGCTCTTGCCCCGCCCCGACTCTTGCCAGTACCTCCTTACTCCTGTGCACTTGGTTTTGCACTAGAATAAATCAAACCATGACCTTTATTTGTATAAGTGACTTGTCCAGAAATTTGTCACCTACAAACTTTCCAGCAACTCATTTTCTTCCAGAAAATTGATTATCATAACACCAAGAACATTCCTAGGATGCCAACAGGAATAGGTGCCATATTGATTTTGTGTAATTCTATTTTTAACCAGAATATCATATGCTAAATGACGTTTTGCCATTCTCAACTTACTATGCAAGTTTGTCTGTCAAAATTAGTTCCACAGAAAATCTTTTTTCACTGCTTGTATACTGTATCAGTCTGTGATTTTCACCAGTACTTGGCTACCAGAACTACAGCTACTTGGATCAATTTGGTGATCCTTTTACAATATTGGCAGTTTATTAGCACACACACACTCACATTGTCTCTGGGCTGTCATCATCTTTCCAAGATCTGGGTTTTTTTGGAAGCAATTACTACGGTTTTGAGAACTCAGTCTTTCTGAAAGAAAGCTTGAGGCCAGGTTGTGTGTTGCAACAGAATTAGTACCTTGGACATTATCAGCAACTACCTGACAACCTTCTTTGCTATTGCTGCAGCAGCAGATGTCCCTTTGTTAGCTGAAGATTGAAATGCATCTCCTTGCTTTTCCCAGCACAGGTCAGAGTTACTGGACAGCTCCACTCAGTGTGAAGTTCAAGGCTTGCCCTCATGTGGGAGGCAGAGACCAGCTGACACTGGTGTCCCTGCAGTGCGCAGGGAAGGCCAGTGCTGGAGAAGCAGGGCAAAGAAATGCATCTAGGAGAGGTCTGCAGGGGTCTGGAGTATGGCTGGGTATCATTTAAACCAAGCAAAGCTGCACTTCAAATTACAGTGTTTAAGAATGTGGCACTTCTGACCTTAATCTGTTTGTTGCTGCACTCCCTGTCAGTAAAGCAGGGTGCTCTTCCTTCATGGTAGTGCTGTAGTACTGTGAAGACAGATTAGTAAGTATTTGGGAAACACTAAGAAACTGTAACATTCAAGTCCTATAAAAACGACCAACAAACAAAAAAAAAAAAAAAGGAAACTACTCACACTGAGCAAATAACTTATTTTTCAGTTAGGGATTTGTTATGGGGATGCAAATAAGGCCATATATTAAACAATGAGGATTAGTTAAAGTAAGCCTTTCAAAATTCTTCCTGTGTATCAGTGAGGCATGAAAATGACAGTTTCTCCACCTTCTGTAAAAAAAACAACAAAAAAAAACCCCCAACAAAACAAAACAACCAAAAAACCCCAAGCACCCCTCACTGCCCCTCAAAAAACGGGTTGTATTGCGAGAAAATCATGTAATTAAAAATTGTAGTGTAATAGACACACTGAGGCATACTTTTGATTTCACAAAAATCTTTATTTCTGGCACCTAAGTATTTAATTTGCAATATGATAGAAAGTTTCATGTTGTCCACTTATGTTTTCAACACATTTTCTCTGCTAGTTATATTTTGTAAAGCCTGCTTCTTTCCAATTCTCAGCACTGAGAAATTTCTTCTTTCTTAGGTTCTATGCTATGTTTATGTATAACAGATGCCCAGGTAACAACTCATTTTAAATAAAAGGAGGCCTAAAGGAAATTGCACCAAACTGCTTATTAAATGTTGTGTCAGACACAGCCACTGGCCCAGCTGCCTTTTTTTTCCCCTCAGAAATCCCCAGAAGGTTTTGCTACCATTAAATTGGTAAAGTGCATTCCCTAGGATGAAATCCTCTGAAGCAGCACACATCCTTTATCTGTTAGGAAAAAAGGCATTATATTCTCATTTAGTGGTCCACATCAGACACCCTCTATTTATTCCTTGTTGGCTAAAATATCAGTTCACAAGAACTGTAAAACCTGTTCTCTTAACTCGAAAATCAAATGTCACTTTCTTCCTGGCATGTTACCCAGTCATTTCAGTGTTTCAATCATGTGAATCCTTCAACCATATTTCTGTAAAAACACTGTCAAGTATCTTCCCGCTAATGATCGCTTCCAATTTCTCAGTTATTACTAAGTCTTCTCACAGCGTATGCACAATTAACAATTTTTTCTTTATATATTTATATTTGCTCATCACAGAGTACCTAATTAATTAATTTCACATTTAAGCATCTGTACTAGTATGACTTCCTTGACCACTTTTTCTTCAGTTGCAAGTTAAGTATCTTCAGACCATGGATAAAGTCAAAAAACTCAGAAAACTGATTTTCCATTAGCATCAACAAACAAATTGCTTCCGCTGCAAGTCCTCTTCTACTCGGGAGATGGTTTCATGCTACACAAAATATATCATGCAGGCCCTTAAGCCAGCAACTCACCTCCTGTATGTATTTTCCTGCATATTCACCTTCTTAATACTTTTGGAGAGATCACTGAGAAGGTCCTGCCCTGTGTTTTGTCTCAGCCACCTTTGCAAATCCTGGAGCCATGCAATTCCTGTCAGTGCTGACTGGGACTGGTCTAATCAGGCTTTGTCTATTCACAAAAATATCAGTGAATAGTGGATTAAAAAAAAAAAAAACTGATTATCTAGGCCTAGTAATTTTAGTACTGCATGTATATGCATAATGTTTTTCTTCTGTAAATGAGAAATGTAGGAATATTGCAGTGCTGTAATTTGAACTCAGCTATTGCTGTTGCTCTTCAACAGAACAGGGAGGAGTTCTATCCATCTTTTCCCTCCCTCCCAAGGGCTTTCCCACCTACCTCAGCTAACGTCCTAGACCAAAGTTCCATATTATTTACAAGAGCATACAGCATTCTCAAACACTGCCATAAAAACCTGCACAGTTGCAAGAATATACACACAACTGCACGATCCTAACCATACAGTCTCTCCAGACACCTGGACTACTATGTCTTCATATCAGGGTATCAGGACAAAGCTCAACTAACTTGAAGTTAATCTCCAAATCTAAAGGCCTTAAGAGAGGCAAATGAAGTTAGAAGAGCATCAGATTTTAAATTATCAACCAAGCACTATCACTGTGTAAATGCCCATGTTTTCATAAACAGGAAATTGGAGCACAATCTCATCAGTCCTGGTGTTATCAACAAACATGAATTTCCCCTTGCAGTGCATCTTACCACTTCCTAGAAACACAACAAAAATGGAACACACTTTTGAGTCTCTGTGTTCAGCAGAGCCAGCAAGAAATACTTTTTCCAATTCATGTTGACTGATGCATGTACAATGATGACTGTTGTTTCCAGGTGTTTGTGCCAGCTCTAGCAATCCCCCAACATAATGGTTCAGACAAGGCTGCATATACAGAGGTTTCAGTGGTTTATTTCTTAGAAGGAAGGTTCATGTACTGTCTTCTGTTGAAGTGAAAATCCAGTAAGTTTTAGCCTATGTTGAAGACCCACAATTTTTAAATGAAAGGAAATTGGTGAGTGAATAAATGAAAAAAAGTCAAAATCACTACCTGATAATTTCAAATAAATATGATAATTAGGTACCTGACTGTAGTCTGGATGGCTTTCTAAAAAAAATACATAAATACAGGAATAGAAAGATTACGAAATAAGCATTAATTTGTGACTGAAATCCTCCAATTTTTCAATTTCTATGAGACATCCAGCCCCTTCTCTTCTCAGAAGTCCAAAGTCCACAGTCTGTTCCTCAGCAGGTAGCCCTGACCTCCTGCAAAAGGAAGTCTGGAGATGTTTAAGGAAGTCTGAAGATGTGCTTCATGACTCAGGTGCTTGATGAAGTTCTTCACCCTTCAAACCTGAAGCTAGGCATTAATACAACTCAGTGACTTAAGAAGAAAAGGCTGTCAAGGAATAAAAAATGGTAAGTGGAGGGACTATAAGGCCAACACAGAGGGAGCAAGCTGGTGGCATTGCTAATGTTCAATGTTTGCTTTTGAACTCGAGTGTGTTTGTCTAGCAAATATGCAAGCCAGGCTGGCAGGTTTGCTGGCATATGTGAAAACATCTTAGCTGCAGGAAGCCAAAAACATCAATACTTCCCTCTAAACAAGGGCAAAGTGAAAAGATGTATAGGAAATAATTTCCACTTACAAAGTTTCACTTGCATACCACCATCTGAAGATGAAATCTTGAAATCTCAAGACTCAGAAAACCTCACTGAGAGTGGAGGTCAGTGAGAGCTTTGGCTGTGATTCCAGTAGCTGGGCTTTTATCTGCCACTAACATTGTTCAATCAGCATTCAAGAAGGCAAAGCAGAAATTAATAGAAAATTCTTGCTGTTCTCTCAGGCAGCCACTCACTTTTGATTTGTGGCTGCACAAAGTATAAACCACTGCTGCTACCAGGTGAACAGAAACATTACTGAGTTCAGGAAACAGAACTTGAGGTACCATAAAATGAAGCTGTCTTCTCCCAAGTGCTGCAGGGATCTGGGCCTAAGAGATCAGCAAAATTATTAAATGAAAACCACCGACCACAAGAAAAACAAATAGGGGATAAGACATTTCCCACTCCCACTACTGAATCACAAAGTATTTTATTAAGTCTAACACCAGTTTCATCAGTCTAGCCCACAGAGACAAAATTTCAAAGGTGCTCACAGAAACCTTCTATTTACATGGGTAAGAAAGACCTTGAAAGAACATGTAAACATGTATCTCCTACAGGCAGAAACCCTCCCCCCACACCCCAATCATATAAATAGGTATGCCAAAATGGCATGAGCTTATGGGGATTCAAAGGAAAAGCTGTACATTTTTTATAGAAAACATGAACAAAAGCAAATAACAAAACACATACCAAACTAATCAAAAGAGATGCCCAGAGTTCTGGGGGAAAAAAGGTTGATATTTTCATCCTTCTACATATAAGCATTCCTTCATCTGACAGGGAAAGAAACTCTTCTTATGAGCTGAAACCCTTCTAATCAACATGGTAATGCTGATGGTTGATGGCCAGACACATTGCTATACAAACACTCCTTTCTGGTTGGGCAAGGCAGATCCCACACACCAGGGCACAAACCATCCTGTACTGCTGCAGATTACACCCCCCATTTTCAACAGGACCACATGAAAGGTCAACTCATCTAAAAGGAGCTCCCAGACAAAATACAAGTTATACCTCAAAGTCAATAATTTTTGTATTAATATTAGCTGAATTTCACAGAAATCAGTTGCAAAACCATTTTTAAAATATAATTGTTTTTGCATGAATCATTTAAAAACTTAAATGTTAAGATTCATTTTCTCTGTAATGTTGAAATTTTTACAAAATAATTATTGATAGGTCTTATATTGAAAGTATTATGCACATTGAAATTCCACACAACATTAAAGTTGGTTGTGGATTCTAGAACACAGCCACATAGCTGGGCCCATATGAATCTAAATAGCTTTTCCCAAAGCATCATCTTTAAATATTGTTGCCTTCTGCCTTTAAGAAAGATGAGAAAATCCCCATTTTACTTCCAAACCAATCTTAAGCATGATTAGAAACTTGTCGAGTGCCATGAACATCTAAAATTGTCAGACTATTTAAGCTATAGTATTGTCAAGCATGTGCAATTTGTATGCAACTAGATTGTTATTTGTGCAAAAACATGCAGACATACTCTGCCTTTACATGTAAATCCACACAGTCTTCAGTGAGGGCTTTGTGGTAGTCACTTAGGGCAGAATATGGCCTACATTTACTTTCTTGGTATTTAAAAGACAAGAATAATTATTAACTACTATGTGTTAAAAGACCCAACTGCAGAATGTTTTAGTAGAAAAACAAACATTTTAAGTTATCGGCAGATTAACATTAGTGCAATTTTTTGATTGCCTTACTTCCACACAGTAGATTTTAAAAAGTCACTTGTAAAAAAACCTAAGACACTTCAGAAGCAGTTATGTAGCTGCCAAATAAAAAGGAGCAGATTCTGTGGCACTTTATGAAGCTCTCAATACTTAGTGCCTTCTAAAGCTCCAGGAAACAAGATCCAAGGCTTGTCAACTAATTACAGTCCTTTCCATACAAAAATATATCACTTATGAGCTTTTCAAAAGGCTGACTAACTGCTGACTAGAAAGAGCACATGTTTTTTGTACTCAGCTATATCCCAGACAACATCTGAATCAACTTCTTTCTTTGAAGAACCATTTTTGATAGTCCGAGTTGGTACAAGGTCGTAACAATGGTGCTGGGTTCCCATTGTAAGCGTTTGCCTCGGCTTGTACACACTTCTGGGTTTGTGGGTGAAACAAGGTACCATCCTACAAGAGACAGAAATAAAGTTCGCTTTTCAGGTCTCAAAAATTGCAGACATATCACTGTGGTTTAAGGTAAACAAATAAATATCCCACATATCCTTCCAATGGGGTTGTGTGGTAAAGCATAACTTGAGGATGTCTGAAACTTTATCAAAAGATCCCACTTTTAAACTTACGTAAACTGACATCACCATTGCTTTAGAGTGACTCATGAAATGGCATCTCAGCCTGTAAAGAATGGGCTAACATTTGTTTTTATTGTCTTTTGTTACTGGACCAGAATATGGCAGAAAAGAACTAAGCCAAGCACAAGCATTACCCAAATGCATAAATTCATTACATGTCTTGTAAATAAAAGGTAAATATTGTTCATTAAGCATAAATGTTGGAAATATTTTAGCAAGAAATTTTCCTGTCTCTTTGTAGGTTATATTTTTGGTGGAAAAAGTAAAAATATCTAAGTGTGCCCCTTGTCTGCAGATGTGTGTGGAGTTCACTTGCTTTCTGAAAGGCAGTACAGCTGCCTCAGAGGTGTAAGGTCTGACAGGCCTACACAGTCAGATTCCCTAAAGAACACATTTTGAGACCTCAGGCCCTTTTTTTATGTTTATCTCCAATTCAAGTCTCTGGTTCCAGTCCAGGAGCACTGTCAGCTAGGATAGTGAGCTGCAAAAGGGCAGCACAGCCAGCCGTGGAGGACTGCCCTGCTCTGAGGCCATCCCCTTGGCCTGGGTACCACTCCTACATGCAAGCATCTCCAAGGCCCTTGGCAGACTTGAAGGAAAAATGCCAATATCTTGTTTCTATCCATAGCCCTGACTCCTGTGGAAGTCTGCTCCTTCCCTCATCAGGAATGTTGCACTTAATTGCATCCTGAGCCACAGCTCCTGATGCCCAGTAGCGTGTGCTTGCTCACAGACTTGCTGACAGATTCAGCTGCAGAATTACTTTCTTGCTTCCGTCACGATAATTCAAATTTTAGAGCGGGTTAATTAGTGTCCATCTCACTCATTTTTGACTCAGTGTCCGCAAGAACTCAATTCTTGCCAAGCTGCTGGGAAGGCTGCTCAAATCTTTGATTATGCTCCATCCATAAAGACAGCTGTCTGACACCACTATGCACAAAGCAAAAGAAATGTGGTGCTGACACCTCACTCATCACTCGCCTTGAAAGGTGGAGACCGGCAGTTTTGATTTAGTGCAGCAGCAGAAAAGGAATTGGAGCAGAGAAGTACATTCAAATCACACATAGGCACAGAGTGATCATGAAAAAGAAAATTTAAAGTAATTCCTAAAGTCTCAGCTGATAAATTAATGGTTAGGAATACAGTGGTAATAGATGCATTCAGTAATTTTTAAAATTTTTTCTTGATTTGAAAATTTCAGTTTTCTCGATTACTTCTGGAAGTGACTGAAGATCCTTCAATATGTGTCATCTTAGAGATTCATGTCTATGACTGAGCAATTTTGTTAAAAGACAACATTAAAAATGAAACATCATTTATAAAGTCAACCTTTTAAACATTTTTATTTAGTAAAATCACTATGAGCTTCAGTCTGGACTAGATTTAGGGAACGGACAGTAACTTCCATCTTATTTTTTTAGAGTTTACCCTGCTACCTATCACTGCTGGTAGTATCGAAGTGTGACATTTGTCAGCCATGGAGCCTGTAGGGATTAGATGCATTATGCAGACACATTATGTAAATATACCATTTTGATATATTATGTGACCTTTTCCATTAGCCAAATAACAACACTCCAGAACCTGACCAAGGCCATCATTTTTCATCCAGCGTATTTTCTCTCAGGCATCCAGGAGCTTCTTTACAGATTCAAAACCACTAAACACAAGCCTTTCTAATATCATGTAGAGGCAGCTGCTTAAAAGCAGGAAAGAGCACAAAGTAATGGTGATGTGTGAAGAATTGGGGATATATGGTAATATAAATATTGGGCAATAAGTCAATGAAAAGAGAGCAGAAGTAGGCCAGCCATATGACTGGCTGGGGAAGGGCTATATTGAAGCACCTCAATCTCAGGAGAAGACAGTAGGGGCAATGTGCAAGAGAGAATGTTCCCAGCCTCCTTGATGTTAACAAGGGTGCTTTCCTTCCTCTAATCTTCCTGTTCTTTATGACTGGAATACTCTTTGCCTGCTACCCTGTTTCTGTGTTCAGATGTTAGAAGCCAATGTAGCCTATTTCTCCCAGAGACCTGTGCCAGTGTTGTGGCCTGCACGATGTCTATGCAGTAAGATAAAAATTTTAAAAATTCAACAAATCTCCTTCCACCCACTCCCCCCCCCAAAAAAAAAAACACAACCAAATCCAAGCAGGCACACTTACCTCTCTGAAAATAAACTTCTGGTTTTCAGGAACACTGTGGGCATTTTCTTGACACAAGTACATCGTCAAGTAGTCAGTCCCTGAATCGACCGCTGCGCAGACTTCTGGTTGTCGCGTGTTGTAACGTATTTCATTATGGGATGTGTACTCAAAAAACTACAAACCCAAGAGAAGAAACAAAGGATGGCAGTCATTTCATATGTACACAGAGAGTGTTTATAAAGAAGTGTACACTAAGAGACTATAATTAGGTTCACGAATAAAAGTTGCTGCTGTGAAGAGAAATTCTGCCAGAAATATTCAAGTGTCCTTAACTTCTACTGCTTACTATTTTACAGAAAATCAATCTCATCACAGCACTGCTTTACTCTTGTAGCACTTAAATGTCACAGAAAACAGGCATTCCAGCATTAAAGAATTTCCAAAATTCAACTGCAATATTTAACTTTCACATGCTAGGCCCCCCTTAAAAATAGGATGGAAAACAGTTTCTGGCCTGACATTATGCCTTCTTAATTCAGTCATCACAAAGTAATATTTTGTTCTATGAAGTTGTAAGGTATTATTTGAAGCAAAACAGGTACAGCTGCTTTTAAATACAAAAAAAACTTCCTTAAAGACAATTTACTATATTTGATTGTTGCACAACATTTTGCAGAAGTGTTATAAACACACTCTGAAACTCTGGGCTTCTGTAGTGGCTATGGTGAAAGACTTCCTTAAAATTTTATTCTTATCATGGACATTTGCCAACTTTTGGACTTCATTAAAGAGTGGCAGAGTTTGAGAGTTGTTTGTATTTAGCAAGCTTATAAATAATTTAGATTACTATAGTGCACGGATGTGTGTTTAGATCTGATTTAGATTATACTCAATAAAGTAGAAGATAGTTTTATAAACATCAGAAAATTGCTTATTACCCATAGTACAGCTGCATTAGCAGAGACCAATAAAAGGATGAAGGAGAGAAGGAATCCTCTTTTGTTTTGTTTCCCCCCCTGGAGACTATAAGGCTTTGTGAAGGGGGCTGTACCAATTCAGAAATGTACATACTTGAACTTACCACAAAAACATCCTTAACAACCAGCAGGGCTAATAACCTTGATGAGGAGTTGGAAATGGAGTTTCAGTATAAACAGGACTCTGCTATTACAAATTCTTCAGCCATCCATTTCCAAGTGTAAGAGATCTGATCTGGACTACACTGATAATAGTTGTTTCATGAAATCTGCCCCTCCTATTATCACAATCAGGAATTTTTCTGTCAAGGTGGCTGTCACAGCCATACACCGACCAATGCCGCCCACTGCATCACCCTGGGGAGCCTCATGGCTTTTTTTTTTTTCCAGCAATGATGCAAGTGACTGACCCTTGCCCACCCCACCCCAGAATTCACCTGTTTGCCACCATTCATTCGTGGTAAGCCACAAAGGGAAATGAATGTTTTGTGAAAGCAACATCAAGTTTGAAGTCTCCCTGCTGACATAAGTCCCCAGAGACGATGATTTTCCCTTGAAACCTATTGCTAAGATCTGTTTCTACAGTGTAGGTTGCACTACTTTTACATTTGCCTTATGCAAAAAACAAACCAAAAAAAACCCAAACATTTCATCAATGACAAAAGTAAATTGTGTGAATATTGGTCCTATTATTATAATTTACCCTAACAGGCAGCAGCTACTCCCTGGCCTTTTGGCTTTATTTCCAGGTTCAGTATCTGATTGACACATGGAAAACCCACTACTTTGGGCACCACAGTGAGCTACAGGGACATGCATTTTAATCCTATGGCTTGTGAATAAAGAAAAAGCCTCAGTTCTGCTCAGTTGTGTGTGCATGGACACTTTTTACAGCTGCCACTTTCACAAAGCCATATTTAGAGCCTTGCTCATTAGGGGATTTATTAGATATAATAACTCTTTAGCAATTTGTATTATAAGTGAAAGCCTGCAAGCTGCTGACTGTACCAGATGCGTCAAGAATAAACAGAGCAGCTACTAGATCAGAGCATTTCTTACTACTCATATCTTTCCTGAATGATCTCTCAAGGACTTGCACCAGATTCCAAAGAAGAGCAAGTAAAATGGTTAATTTCTGGATAGCTTTAAGGAATGGGGTTATAATACTAACAATCAAGCACTCCTGCCTTGTTGCCCAATGAACATAGCCAGTTCATTACCCTACACTGCTTCAAACTGAATAAATACTTCAGGCTTTGGGCTTTTCCAAGCTCTAGTAATGAAATAAACATCTTCCTCCTCAAGAGGTAAAGTGTTTTTTAGTTCTCTCTTCTTGCATTCTGTCAGCAGAAAGGAAGCACTTTCAAACTAATCCATGGCCCAATAACTAGTAGCCTTACTGCATTTCTTTCCTTCTGAGAATCAGTAGAATCCCTTAAGTGCTATTGGCAAACTTGATGAGGCCTTTCTCCCAGTGTCTCTGGCTTCTGGACAAACTACAGGATTTGTCCATACACTACCTCAGCTGCATCAGTGTGTCTCTGGTACTGGGCCCAGCAGCAGATTTCGGCTACCTCACTGGACCCTGAAACACACTCTCATCCTTCTCTGTGCCTGGCTACTGTTGTTTTGCATGTAGGAAAAAGTTTGTGCTTGATGGGTAGAACCAGTAGAGAGGTTACCAGGTCTGATACTCTTTTCTGCTGAAAATCCAAGGGCTTTGCTAACTTCTTTGTTTCTCTCTCGCTATTTACATGAAATGTATCAGCTCCAAATGGGAATTCTGGGAAGAACACTGTCAGTCAGTGTGTTCCCATTCTCTTATCACATCAGGTTGATTTCTTGCCATCACGTATCGGTGCCCTCTGTATTACTTCCCAGCCATACCCAGAAGGCAAAGGGCTTCATTGGTGCTCAATTTCCAAGCCTTTAATTCTCCTATGTGGGGAAAATATTCCCACAAAACATAAGCAGCCTGAGTTACAATCAGTAGCCAGTGTCTTACACTAAAGGAGCAAAGCAAACCCTCTCAATTAGACCATGGATTCAAGAAAGAACAGCAACAATCTACCAGGAACTTTAGTTTTCTGAGAGTGATTTTATTCACTGTGATGTAAAACAGGAGCAGGTGCTGGACCTTATAAATAACTAAGAGCACAGTGCTCTCTCCTCTCAGCACAGTGCACACAGATACTCAGAGGTCACCAAGTGGAGACTTGTTGCCAGTGAAAAGTTTTGAAGTTGTTCGCTACATAAACAGCCTCCTGCCTGTGGTGTGGGACAGGCAGGGAATGGGAGCGAAGCTTGCTAAGGGCTTGCTGGTAAAACTCTATATAGGTAATGAGTGGAGTGAACAAACTCACAGAAAAAAGGCAGGAAGAGTTTGGGATTAGGATGGCAGATTCCCTTCCAAGGGGCCAAAGAGAAATTAAGGGCTGCCTGCTGTCAGTAAACATCTCTGAGACTCTGTGGTTGTTGGTACTAGAGGATGACCAAACCTTGCCACAATCATTTCATCAGCAGATAGTGATGGACATAAATGTGGAAGACTTGAGTGTTTTGATCCTGACAGTGTCATCTGTCAAAGGATTTACACCACAAGGAACAGCCTGCTACCTTTTCAGACTCAATGTCAAGAAGACAGTGGGATGGGAAAGAAATGGAGAGAAAAGTCCTGCTGGTAGGTTTCACAGCTATTGGTGAGCCAGAAAAGGGAGCTGCAAGTCCAGTAACCCCAACTTCATTTCCCACCTCAGTTGTGTTCCTACATATTTTCTTATTTTAGTCTTTCTCTATTCCTCCACCCACAACTCTTCCTGCTGTCCACTTGTTCTCTTGCAACTACCTATCACCCCTACTTATGCCCCCCCATTGCCAGCTGATATCTCAGCTCCCACATTCAGTAACCCTGCCCCTTCCACTAAAATATTCTCCGGTTACTCTTTTTGGTTCACTCCATGTCCTACTCTTTCCTCCATCGCACATGCCCTGCTCATCACCTGTTGCTCAACCTGTCACAAACTACGTTGTCACCTTGGCCCTTTCTCCCTGGCTCCTGCCAGCCCTCTCATGCCTTTTTGCCCATTTCACTAATCTTGTTTAACCCATTTCCTGTGTTTGGCCTTCCCTCCTCAGGCTCTGCAGTTCTCTCGAGTCATCTCATATTTTCCTTTATTGGTTTACATTGCAGTCAGGTGGTTTCTCCATTCCTTCTTCCTCCTCCTGCTTGGGTGCCAGCAGAGGGAGCGGTTTGCACAGTTCCCAGAGTGTCGCTGCTTTCAGCCCTGCCTACACGGCTGCACCGCACCATCAGCAGAGATGGAAGAGCATTAATACCCAGTGATGTGATATCTTGCAGTAAATTCAGCTAATCTCCTAGTGCTAGCTAAACAAAGAATAACTGTAAAAATGTCATCTCATGACGATTCATCTCTGAAGTGTACTTCTTTTTTGCTTTCACCTTTTATCTTATTTCTTTATTCTTTCTTGGGGAAAGGGATAAAATTTAAGCTAACTCTTTTTGCTCAGAGTAATGCAAAAAAAAAAAAAAGCAACCCCTTTCCTCTCTGTAATCTGCAATACAAGGAAAAATATATCTATAAATACCTTTGTCATGTTAGCATGTAATCCTATATATCAAATGCTTCTTAATCCACAAAAGCTGTCAATGTTACTTATAAGAAAGTGACTTGACTGGGTTATCTGATTATTAACTTTTCTATAGATCTATAGAAGTATTCCTAACTTCTGCAAGAATTTGAACTGAGGGAGTAAACAGGGTGAGGTGGGGCTTAGCATAATTAGCATACTACTGTCAGTATTGAGATCCTTTGGCTTTTATGGTACAAGATTCTCCCCCTGCCTTCCCCTGTATCTTGGCCTTAAGGATGGAAATATTGCAAAACTTAAGACATAAATCAGATATGAGCTAATAAATAATATCAAATAATAGTTACAATACTTTAGGCAATAAACTTGCTATCAGCAACAAATCTATTTCCTTTTAAGATCTGAGGTACATTGTTTTTTCTTTCCTCTTTCTCATGTAAAGTGCAATTCATATTAGAAGCTTTCTCCCCAATACAGATTTGATTTACACTCCTCAAGCTTTTATGTTTTGGTTTTTTTTTTAAGCAGAGTTCAGGACGATAGCAGATACACTGCTTAACTGTCACATCTCTAGTTTCTTTCTTTCTTTTGTTTTCCCTTTTTTTCCTTTTTCCAAACAATCCTGTTTGGATTAATGTTTGGATTAATTTCATTAAAAAAGGACCTAAACAGTCAAGCCACCCAAGATGTCACAGGGTTATGTACAAGAGGTCTCACAAGACCTTTGGTACTCAGCACTGATGAGACCATATCTCAAGAACTGTGTTTACTCTAATCTGGGTTAGAAGCCAAAAATCAAGATAGACAGGCAAGTACATACCCTACATCAAACATCAAGCTTCAATTCTGGAAGGTGGTCACTCAAAACTATGCAAAACCAGCCGTTCTAACTTGGCACACAGTGCCCCACAACACTTATGGCATTATGCAGAGGGGCTTATAGGTATCAAAATTAACGACAGCTGCACACAGTTTCAGTCAACATGGAGAAAGAAAACAGCATTTTTGGCATCAGAAGTTAAAAACAAGGCAGTAAGGATGACAGTATTAAAGAGAACTCCCGCTCTCCTGGACTGTGGAGCCCAACCAAGGAGGATATTTCTGTAGAAGGACAGGAGAAAATGTGGTCTAAAACCTCTTGGGTAGTTAGACAAGCACCACGAGGAAGAGACATGATGACAGACCCAGGTGGAACTAGATGAGGTTTCCAGTGTTATTACGGGCTTTAGAGGCATGGACAGACAAAAGCTCAGAGGGGTTTTGGAGATGAGTGAGCACTGGCCTATGAGCACTATAGCTGCACCAATGTGCTATTAACCCCCGCTAATGAGCTCTGTGGAAAGGCATAATAAAGGTATGCATGAGTTCCCTGGGCGGGGTAGACATCCTCAGAATGAAGAAAATCTGACCTGAAGATACATCAGAAAAAAAAACATTTAGTGCAAGAATCAAAACTTGAACTAAGATCACCTTACTGTGGCAACACATTCTCTCAGCCCTATTGCAATGACTATACCATACTTCCTTACATTACAACCATAAGTGTTAGTCAAAATAAAAATAAAACATCATTCTTACCTGATTTTGTCCCATGCCATGGCATGGGTAGAGTATGACCCTCTGTCCAGTTACTTGATGTTCATTTGTAGGGTTATAATCAAAGCAGAAGTTTTCCATTCCTCTATTCTTCAACTAATCAAAACAAAAGAATATTTTAAAATATTAGTCTACAGTAAAGAACACATTCTGTAGTCACTCTGCACCCATCCTGATGGGCTCTGACATTCATCCCAAAGGTAGTGGAATAAAAGTAAAGCAAATGGAATAGATCAAAGGGATGAAATGGTAACATCTCTCAGATTAATATGAAATAAAACTGGACCATCTTGACTTGGAGCACTGAAGCAGCCAGACATGATGGCTTCCCCTAGGAATGACACTGTGTTCCAATGTATTTGCAAAGGAAGTGGGTAGAAACTATGAAAAAGTGTGTTGAAACCCAACAAGCCAGCAACTCATGCAGAACAAAAGAGTCTGCCATGCCTTTTTCCCCCAGGATCTACTTGTTCAATTTTCTTATGAAAAGATGACTACATACTTTTCTCAGTTTGTCAAATGGGAAATGTTAGGAGGATTTGTTCTCAAAAGGACTCCAGTACCCTCTTGAGGCAGAACAAGCAGACAGATTTTAGGATCAGAAATCTTGAAAGTGGGCAAAAATATATGTTTGGAAAGAGACACGAGGTGTGATACTAAATGCTCTTTACTCATGTTGCTGATCTCTGATAGAAGAGGTGCATGATGTCTAGATTAAAATTTTAAAATATTAAATTAGCTAATTTTAAAAACAGGCTAGTTAACAAAGATTTGCATTTAAGTATTCAGGAGGCAAAAGTAACTAAAAATAATTTAAACAATCACATACCCACTGATTGCTGGTATTAGCCACATAACAAAATTTGAAAACACACAGAGCAGAATAGGTTTGGTAAACAAGAAGCTGAATGCCCCTGTTGCTGAGTGTAATTATATCACAGACAAAAAGAATAGGCAGAGTAAATCTCAGAAGAGTTAGTTCAGCAAGGTGTAATTTCACTGCTCTTCCCTAGTCATGATAATCGTATCCTGAGTTCTTAATGTGGAAAATGAGTGGACACATAGGGATTGCAGGCAGCTAGAACTAAACAAACAAGACAAACCCTGTGGGGCCTAAACCCACCACAGAGCAAACCACACAAGCTGGAAAATTAAATACTTGTGTTCTGTATATGTTTTCTTTGCCAACTTCTACTTTTAGTGCTACCCAACATCTTCTTTCCACTGCCTTGTGCTCACTCTCACATTAGACCACTGCAACCTCCTTGGACAGTCAAAATAAAACATTTTGTTTACTTTCCTAATGGGAGACAAGAATTACACTTAGAAAAACAGGAAAGAGAAGTGTCTTACATAGACTATTTTTAACACTGCCATGGAACTACATAAACCAAACAATAAGCTTCTCATGTTTCTACATTCTACATCAGGAAACATCAACCTAAAAGTCATAACCACTTAAAATGGTAATTTTATCTCTACAGTTGTTGTTGTCAGCAGCTGTCTTCAGGACCAGAGGGTCTCCCATTAGTAGTTTTAATAACATATGACTCTGCCTGATTGTCTACTGGCAGCAAAGCCCTTATCCATGGTGCCCTTCCAGGCAACCCTATGACTTCACTAGTGCTCTTGGCCATCAGCCCCTGGCACATGCTCAAGTGTGAGCTTCCTTTTGGGAAATTTTAAATAATCTGTTTGAATATGCCCTGCACCACCAGAACTACAGTAACTCTCATATGCATATTACTCAATGCCCAAATGCACAAAGCAAAAAGATGTGTGAAAGCTTACTAAACTTAAGCTCCATTTCAGATGGTTTGAAAATGAGGCTGTGCTCCAGGATGCTACCATGTATGTTCTCTCCTTTTTCTCTTTCATGCACAAATGCTTGCGATACATGCCGACATCTTCCTACATGTACAGGGTCTGTGTGGTTCACCTGTTTTTTTTGTCAGACGTTGGTAGATATGCCCACACTTCATCAGGAAGCCTAATAGGTATTCAAGACCTAATTAGTGGGAATAGCATATTCTAAGCTTTTAAATTATCTGATCTGAAATGACACAGAAAAATTTGAAAATCTGGCTGCAGCACCATGTATTAAAAAAACTCAAAAAAACCCATACACACCTGCCCTCTGTTCCAAGGTAGAAAAAAAGTATGAGAGAATTTGTGAAATATTTTTCTCTTGTTAAATGAGAATATACAGTTTCTTTTATGTGCAAGAGCTCTATCAAAACAGTGATCATCCACTCATTTCTGAAGCTATGTTTATTCCCACATCCACCATAAACAAATCATGCAACAAGAACAAAATTTTCTCTGTGACTTACCTTAGTTCTTTTCAGAATGCTGCATTAGAGAAACAGAAGCAAGAAAAAATGTTGATCACCTTGCCATTAAAACACATTGTTCAGATCTAAAACAATGTACCCATGCAGGACTATCAGCTGTGGTTTTTTACAGCATTTGCCTCCTATTGAAACATTGCTATTGAAACTAAAGGTGTCACTCTACATGCCATTTAGTTACCACTGTTGGAGGCTGAGATAGGTAATAAACACCAGCTACCAAGATATTCAGCAGACCTCAGCCTTTATTGCTAGGAGATATTTAAATCTATTGTTTCCTAATATCTGGACACTTGCATATAACTACACAATACAGATGGCTTTCTATAAATAATTCCTAGTTTGATAAAGTCCATTGTAAACAAATCATCAACAACAGATTTTTGACATTAAAACTTCATTGCATTAGTTGATAAGTATGGCCAGTGGAGTCCTGCTAACCTTTCTCTATATCCACAAAATAGATCAGAATCCTCTTTATTCTGCCAGTGACAATGGTGCTGATCTGTTAGTGATACGGACAGATGATACTGTGGGATGCAGTAAGATATGAATTTGCAGCAAGCCAAAGAGCTTCACCAGTACTGATCAAACATCAGCTTTTACCTCAAAGGTAATCCAAGCAGTCACAGGGAATGATTCTACTGAGTGAATGCTATTTTCATATCACTTGTTAACTTCTTAAGGGCAATGCTGAAAAGGGCATACAACACTCATGACTAAAACCCTCTGAAGGAAGGTGACACACTGCAGTTGGATTCATTGGCTCATCCCAGCAAGCCCAAATCTCCCTGGGAAGCTCAAAAAAGTATAAGCGTGTGGTTCAGGCAATGGTGTATTCACTACCAAATGCTTGAATTTCTTCCACTTCTTTTTACAAAGCCTCTCCCTAGCTTTCAGAGGTGGTACAGCCAGCCAAGTGGTGCATATTTTCCTGTGATGGGCATAAAGGTCTCCAGGTCTAATCAGTCCTAATCTTGGCTACCAATTCAATCTCAAGTGGCAGCTCTCCAAATTGGATTATACTGCAGTTTTAGAGGTATACCCTAGAGAAGGGACCCTGATACCTCTGAGTACTTGAAGCTCCAGTCATGCAGTATCTTTGATTACACAATTTAAACCACATAGCTCTCTTCTTCTGCAAGCCTGTCCATATATATCATGTGTTCTTTAGATAATTTAAATAATTGTCTCTTTCATGTTGCAGTAAAACAAAATCCTTTGCAGTTTAAAATCTTCCTTCCAATTTTTTTTAATATTATTACCTAGTCTAAATTGAAAGAAAATTATGACTGAGCACTTGAAAATGAAGACGAGATAGTCTTGGAGGAAAACGGGGAAGGAAGCTGTCAAAAGAAAAATTCAAGTTTTTGATTTCTCAACTGAGTCAGTGAGAGATGCCTTTACCAACAGAAGGCAGAGAGACCAGACAGAAAGTCCCAGCACAAGACATCTATCAGCTTACTTGCTTTACATTCAGCTGAAAGAAATATCAGCTAGAAACTGAGAAAAACAAAGAAAAACTTATCATGTTACATCATTGTATGGCCTCATCACCAAGTGATCAAACTTACAGAAAATTACAGTAAAATCCTGATTTTTGTGTCACCACTGTTTCGTAAAAACAATCTTGATGCCAGACTTAAAGCCAAATTCACTGACTGACCATAATCTTTATCCTTGGATATGCTCCTCAATGCCAGCCATACTTAATACATACCTCAGAAGAGAGAAGAGCACTGACTGTTTCCTTGCTTTGCAGCTGTGCCTTTCCACAGTCACTGATAACGTGAAAAGATCACAGAGCTGCCCAGCTCATCTGTCTTTATCCAGCTGCACAATGCAGAGATTTCACCACACTAATACTGAACACAGCAGCTGGCTCAGAGCTCTTCCTACAGACGCCCACACCATCCCTTCCCAGGGTAGTTAGGATTTGTAAGCTGAGTCTCTGCTGTCCAGGTGGGCAATCTGTGCAGAGCTGGGGCTCAAGTCTTGTTACAATTTCACACCTACCTACTGGCCATAAGTGCATGCTCAAGGATAGCCAAATCAGAGGCTGTACCAGAAAAAGACACATCAGTGTGCTACACCAGAGCCTAAAAGGTATTATCAGCCTTTCCAGAAGTGCTGACATCTTATTATTGAAATTATTCAAGGCAGAAGGTTCATGTCCCACAAAGTTCCAAAGCTGCATGAAGCCCAAGGAGCAGCAAGAAAATATTTATCTTTTTTATAGGTCTCAGGCAGTTTACAGGAATGCAATCATGTCTCAGGCAAAAAGGTTCATAATTCAGTATGTTTAAGTAAAGTTTGAGGCAGCTAACTTTTTAGATAACCAAGGGTAGTATGGATATTTTCATCTAAGTATCAAGAAAAAAAAAATGTAGCTTAATCAGTGATGTGCACTGAATGCTGCTCAATAATTCTTGACTCCATTTGAATAACACATGGCTGACTTATAGGTAAACTTAGAAATATTTTCAACTTCAGTACAAAAGTAAAAATACTTTTAAGGGAGAAAAAAATCTCCATATTCCCTTGTATTCTCTTTGAACAATTAAATAATCTCACACTAAGTTGAGCTGTTATCAAAGCTGACACTTTTAAATACAGTATTTTTGAGAACCAGAAAAGCCCTACACAGCTAAGGCGGGAGTGAAGAACACCATCAGTGATTCATTGAAGCTAGCAGATGGGACTCAATATCCACAAATCAGCTGAATCAGTAGGTGTCGTTTCTGCACTCTCAGTTTCTCAGAGTACAACCATATTTCCATCACATTTTAAATTCTTCCTCCCCCCCAAAAATGGTGTATTCTCATTATGCTCACAACTAGATGACAGCATTTATGAATTGTTTTTAGAGAAATATATAGAGCACACCTAAATTACACTCTAGATACCTCAAGCAGCTCTGAACAAGAGTTATTATTTCTAGGTACTGTCAACTCCTTGCCTGAAGATGACAATTAAATCATGAAAGAAACTGCACAAATCCCTTCTCTTTGCTGTCACTGGCACCAGTCTAACCCTTTCTTTTGGAGGGAGAAGGATGGAGGTGGAGAGAAGGTAAAATTCCTGAAATGCTCCTGGAAGGTAAGTCTTATAATACCTTACTGCTTCAACTGTCTCAGAACTTACCAGTGGCAATCCAGCACAAAAGAGCAAAAACAGAACCAATGTTGTACCAGGGTTTGTTCAAGGTACTGGATGATGTTGGGTAACACCTTTCACACCAGTGATCACACAGAGATACCACCCTCTCCTGCAGGCTCCAAGACAAATGGAGGAGGGTGGCAATTCTCCCAGAGGCTCCTAAGGGATTTTCTGACAACTGCTGCCCTCCCCATGGGAACTCCCACAGCTCCCCAGGGGAAACCACAGCATTTCCACATTAGGATCTATTTCAACAAGTTACAAAGCTATTAGGGCAGACTGTGGGGAGACTTCGTTCCTGAATGTTCTGTTTGTCCACAGAGATCAGATTTTTTTTCTCTTTCCTGAAGGAGATTCAGCAGAGGCTGAATAACTTGGGGAAGGGTAGATGACAGCTAGACAAGAGCTGGATGTGATGATGCAGTGTGGGAATGCAGCTTAGCTGGATCTGCAGAGTGATTGAGTTACCAGCAAAAGTACTTTTAAGTCAATGTGGCATTTGGTAATTAGGAAGGTATTTCATGCATCCTGGTGGAAAGGTGCAGTTTTGTTTTCTTAACATGCAGCAGGTATCTGGTGATTTTTCAGAGGAAACAGGTACTTGCTGCATCATCTCTGCCTTCATCCCTTCCAGATGAGATTACAGTAATGTAATATACACAGAGCTATAGTTTATATTTATTTGTAATCTGCAAAAAGCATAAAGAGCTGTCAACTCTTAAAAGAGAAGCGGTTTCTGATATTGAACTCATTGCCTGTGCCCTTGCTGGTCTAAAGTGACCTTCAGATTAAAAATTAACATGTTGGTTTAATATACAGAATCCCCTATGATCTGGAAGCACTTAGTACCAGCTCCCTTTCCCATTGCCAGAGCATCATAGTTTTCATCAGATAAAATGTATGAACGTATGTTTAAAAGCACACTCCTTTTCAATTCAACAAAATAAAACACTTTACTGTTCTCTTTTTTTGTTACACAATGTTTCAATAAATAAAAATCACATCCTTTCCTGCCTTTAACAGTCCCAAGATGTCACTTAGGAGTAATTCATGACATTACCTGTTCTCCTACTCTGTCATAGAACTCCTTCATAAACAGTATTCCCTAAAATAAAGATTCCGATAAATACCACATTTTAAAACTACCAGTTTTAACTGAATTCTACCAAAATCCCAAACTGATTTAGGCACAAAAACACCTTCACACTGACTTAGTAGGAGAGCTCAGAGAACTGCAAGTAGGTTCCCTTCTCAGCAGCCACGTACCATTCCAAAGAAGCCTGGTCTGTCCTCGGGTACGTGAAGTTCTGGATACACGTTCTCCAAAAACCATTTGAAGTCCTTACATTTCAGCTTCTCTCGTAGAAGTCTCCTTTCTGTCACATCTCCATATGGTTCCTGGGGAAAAAAAAAAAAAAGAAAAAAAAAGAAAGGAAAGGAAAGAAGAAAAAAAAATTAAAAATAAAATCCAGAACAGATGCTCTCTTTTAAATTATCTGTATACATTATTAGGAACCGTATGCTACAGTGATGAGTAGGACTTCTAGCCAGGAAAAATCACCATGTTTGGGTGCTGGATTTGATTTCATTATCCTTACATTTTTTAAATGCGGACAAAAAGGAATGGGAACTGTGCAAGTAGTACTTTAAAATATTCTAGAAGACAGTTTGTCTAAGAAAACTCCCTGAATCTGCAAGTGAGGAAGCCCTTGAACACAGATTGCTGGAGACTGAGAAGGCGTATTGGAAAATGAGACTTCCTTTAGATAGATAATTGAAAATCTCCAAAGCAGTGAATGAATCTTTAGGATGTTAAATTATACCACTACCCATTTGCAAATTACCTGTACAGTTTTACACTTAAGTGATTAAATTTGTGAAATCTGCTAATGCATCCTTTGAACTTCACCATTTTGGGGGGTGGGGAATATGAAATCTTAAACCTCCAGACAAAAGCTTTCATTGCAGACTTTTCCTTGTCTATGGATTGGAGCAGAGTCCACATCTTTTTATGTCTGTCTTCAAAAACCTATCTTCATATTGACTAGGGATTTCAGATAGTCAGGCATGAGAGAGCGTTTGCAGCCCCCAGATTTTTTCAGGTCACTTGACACAGTCTTTCATCAAACCACAAATGTATTTGCATTTCTCAAAGCTGTGGAAATACCACTGGAAACACAAAGCAGATGTAAAACAGAGATGCCTGTTTGAATAAACAAACAGCGTGACATATTAGCTCTGAGGTCTGAACATTAATCTTGAAGTGAAACTTCATGGAACCAATTTTTGCAGCCATAACATCAGGTACTTGCTGCATCATCTCTGCATTTTATGTTATGTTACAGAACTGAATATTTGGGTTTGATGAAGTAAAAAGGTCTGAACTCAACTGCTGCAACAAGTGGTGCACAGAGCATTATGGAAACCAAAGTTCATTGGCAGCAGCTTTGATATGGGGAAAAATATCCTGCATGAGTTTCAGCTTATATCCACTGTGTTACAATAAGCCAATACATGAAACTTTCAGTACTAACACACAAATATCCTTTAAAGTTAAAGCTCTGTCATTACAGACATAAGATGCCCACCACTTTACAAGACAAATTGTCAGCATTTATTGCTCTTTTTGTGTATGACAAGCTGAAATCAGCCTAGCGTTGCCTATGGGCGAATCCCATATTTCTCACTAAGTCAGACTCTGGTAATGCAACCTAAATGGCTTTTATGACATTAAAGTAAACCAATTATTACAAATGTGTGGACTATAATGATCTAATTACCCAATTTAATCCAAACAAACACAAGAGGAAAGCTAACCAAATTCATCTTCTCCAGCATCCTCCAGTGTATGTTTTAAAAGCCTCATGTTTTTAAGGGCAGTTTTCCCTTGCTGCGTCTATTGGGGTTGGCCACTAAAACAAGTGGGGGACTCCCTGTACCTCACACTGGTCCCTCAGGTCTGATCCAGTGCAGCTGGAGGCTGATGCTCAGCAGCCTATCCCAGGCACAAAACCAAAAAGGCAGTGTCTAGAAAACTTTTCATGCAAAGAGATCATGCTGGGGAGATCACGTACCTCCAGAAACAAGCAACAGCATACAGTGATTTCTCTGGGGTCTGAATTTCAGACCTTATGACAGAGGTTCATTTAATTAATTTCTAGACACTGTGAGAACCTTTCAGTGTTACTGTTTTCCAGCCTTCAGGCCCCTAATGATAAATATGTTCAAGTTATGAATTTGCACACTGCTTTACTGTTTTGACATACTCAGTTTTTACAGTAATAATCTCCTGCAACTAATGACCTTGTATTTTCATTTCAAAATAAAAATCAGTCCATCAGTCCAAAGTTTTACAATTATCACAAGATGGGTAATTTTGCTGAATATTATTACCATACTTTACATACAGTAGACATACCATGTTTACCTGAATGTCTACTGTCCACTGAAACTTGTTGATTTTTCAGTCATTAATTGTGTAATTCTTATTGAGAGTCCTGTATCAGCCATTCCACAGAAGTGCACATTTTAGACTAAAACAACTCCTCCTTGCTTTGATCATCCCACTTCATATTATTCTTTCATTTATTCATTTATTATGGACATAGATTGGGCCACCTTGTACTCTTACAGAATTTTAAAATTTTTCCAAAGAATTAAAAATTATACACTTATTCTATGTCTGGGAAAATATTTCAGAAGGAATAAGAAATAAACATAGAAAGTACTTCATGTTAAATATTAGCTTAGTCAATAGTTAGTAGGTTGAAAACAAATTCTGAAATTCCAGGAACAATGGAGTTGAACTCACCAGGCGAGCGTGTGGGTTTCGGTGGTAATAAAGTTGTTTATATTCATCCATCCACACTTCAGCTGCACGCACACTGTTTGCCAGAGCTTTGGCCCGTGAGTATGGAGCTTGTTTGGGGAAAACATGACCTACATGGGAGCAAGGATGGATCTCAAGACTTCCTCCACACTGCCATATCTGAGCAAAGAATTGACAGTGTGTATCATTAATTTTGTCTTTTGCACAATCAATGATATAGTAACAATAAGCCTCTGTAAGAATAACACTGTCTCAAGAATACCACACCATACTACAAGTAACACATACAATAATTTTGTGTCTCATTTGATGACTAAACTGAATAAAATTACATCCTTGTTGCTCTTAGTAATTTGCTCTGAGTTCACAAGGAGACAATCACTCTCTGGTTTTATCTGGAGTGCAATATTCCTTTCTTAGTTTTATTTTCTCATGATAAGATGTGGTCTGCAATATAAGTTATGCATATAAGTTACGCGGGCATTGTTTAAAAAAAAAAGTATGTTTCTTTTCCAAATTAACCACGTAAATAACTGTCTCAGAAAGAAACCATTAACTAATTCTTACTAGAAATCTCTAGTTCTAGATACCATCTATATATTCTACTGGAAAACTGACTTGACAACACAGGTAATCTTCCCATTTTGTACATTTACCAATCTAGAAGGGAGGCATAGGCGCCTGGTGATAAAATCCCACTAGCCTTTTCCACTGGAAAGCTGGGAAAGTACCCCAGACCCAATACATTAAAAGAAAAAGCCAAGTAATTATATAACTTATGGTGGTCCAACCAACAACAATGAAACAACCTCCCCCTCCTGCTTGGTGCCAAGGAAGTACTTGCACCCAAATGTGGAATTGGCAGATCCCTGCAAACTCTGTTCTTGTGCTCATGCTCCTGCCTCTCTGGCTCCCCAGGTTGGGAAATGTATAGCCTATGAGATAAAGTCCAGAAACAACCATCAAGTGGATCCATTAGCCTTAGCACTCTGTACACATTTTTGTAATTACATTCTTCTCCTCTGAAAACCAAGGACTTTTGGCAGTTCATCTACACAGCCACTTTCCCATCACCCATTCTGATCTCAAGTTTGATTACTTGAAAGGAAAGTATAGCTAGGCATTTCCTATTCAATATTGTATTTGACCACACCATGGCAGATGCCCTGTTTCTGAAGGGTGCCTGAAACAAGGTTTCTGAAATTATGCCAGATGAGAGGAAGGCCGGATATGTTCCTGTACTTGAGCTAACTTGAGGCTGTTATCAATGGCTCTGACAGACTTTCCATAAAAGATTTAGAATTCTCCTCATGTATTCAACCATGCATAAGTGGCAGCTCATCATTCCTTTGTAAATGGAAGACAAAGGAAATTAGCTGGGATAGGCTTAAGGGGTGGAGGTTTGCTCCCTGATCACCTTCTTGTCTAAGACATAAATTTTTAATTACATGCCATTCAAATGAATACAGCAGGACTGAAAGATATGAGGTAGCAAATAAAGGCTCTGCTGCTAACAGTGTCAAAAGATCAGTGGTGGGACTTTTCCCACCTCTCTCTGGGAGTTTTAGGGATCTAAAAAGATAAAGTACTTAGTTTTAGACTGCTAACTTTTAGTGGGTTTTTTAAAGTTACTTAGAATTTCTCTAAAATTTCTAAATTTGGAAATTAAGGAGTGTCATCTCCATTGATTTGGTTTTGGATAACAAACAAAACAACATCAGACTTTCTGCATGGCACAACACTGTATTTATTTTCTGAAGTGTAAGCACTGTAATACATGTGTTTACTTTTAAAAGAGAGTTTCTTTAAAGATATAGCTAATTCATTAATCAGCTCTAGGGAGTACTGGATAATTATTATTTCCTGGATTAAAAATTTTAATTTATTGTTTTCCATGTGAGGTTCTTCTCCTCGTTTTTGCTGCTTTTCAGGGAAGGAGTATATTTGTCATTTGAACAAAGATGATTAAAGGAATTATACAAGAAAACTAGAATTCTGCACTAATATTTTAAATGATTTGCATATTTTCTTAGGTAAGTTACTTTACTGCCATTTTGAAATCTGCTATGAAACCAACTATCCACTTTCACTTTACAACTTCCGTTTTTGAGATTTATTTCTAAACAACATTTTTCATAATTATTATTTCTATGTTCAAAATTATTTTTTTAAAGCTACAATTTACCATTCAAGATTTGTCAGCAAATATTAAGAGCCATAAGTTTATTAGTTTAATAATTTCCAATGTTATATTCCACATAAGAATTATTAATTCACCTTTATTTATCTACTTTTAAAAAAGGTATTAGGAACAGAAGATAAAGACTACTGAAATAAAAATGTAGTTAAGAAGGAAGCACGTGCTTCAGCTCTTCCATGATAAAGTCTGATTTCAAAGGAATGAAACAAACTGACCATATCTCTGTTAAATTGATGACAAAAAGAGAATTCCATAATAGCTGAATTTTTAATAATTAAAGCTCTCTAAAAAATAACTGTAGGTTGCTAAGCAATGCTCATTAAATTCTAAGTATTTAATAAAAACAGTACAAAAATTATCTTGTCATCCTATTACAAAAGAAAATTGAATATACTTCAGCTAAACAATTCCTCAAAAGGTTTATTCACTTTCATTTTAATGGAAAAATTATGACCTCTATATAAAATCAGGTACAAATGAATAGCCATAAAATAAAGCGAGGAATTGAATAGAGAAAGTTGATTACTAAATGCTAAATAAGTGGCTATGCAGAAGATTCTCCATAAAACTCGTTCAACCTTTTCTAACAGAAAAGCACATAAGGTTTCATGCATATTTTGCAAGCTCACGTACATTTAGATCTGTTTCTCTACTAGGTCTGGGTAACTCACAGCTCTCATTATGAAAGCACACATTTTTCCTCCACTTCAATAAGAAAATAAGGTGACATTCCTTTTTTCACTTTCACTTTCATCTTGATGCATGCAGACTATCGGCATACTTTCTTTTGTTTTCAGAGACAGACGGTGGCATTATGAAAACTTACAGAAAATGTTCAAAATCTCACCTTGGAATTGCTCTTTCTGCCAGGGTCTCTGGACAATTGACCTTGTGCTGGGTCAATGAATACTAAAGAATAAAAGCTCTACCAGCTCATTCTAACATTTTAAGACTATCTGGAAGAAATAAAAAATATAGAAAGGACGCTAAACCCTAAAAAAGGGCAAAATGTGGAAAACCCTACGTTTCTGCTGCTCTCTGTCTGCTACAATTTTTCTTGACAACTTGTGGCTAAGCCCCCAGTGTGGTGCTCATGCACAATCTGCTGGAAGCTGGGTGAGTGGAGAGGCACCCCAGACACACAGACTCACCCTGGCTGCTCTCCACACAAGACAGAGTTCCAGATCCAGACAAAAAGAAACAATACAAAAATACTGGAAAAGAGAAGACCCCAGGTGTTCTGAGGCATATCACCCAGGCTTATGGGCAGTAACATTTCTAAGAAAGGCCTTTTTGCACATGGCAGGCTGACAGACCTATTGAGCCTTGGTCCAGAAACAAACTTACATTGCAGTACCCTTTGCAGGACCAAGAGCAGAGAGGGGACAGGAGCTGCAACCAGGTTCCCTTTGCTCTGAGTACAAAAGGGAGAAGATGAAAGAGCATGTTTTGAATCCCTCAGAAAGAGGAGTTTCAATGCCCATTATGCTCATGAAGTGAAATTTTATCCAGCCAAATAGCATTAAGCAATCCAAAATCAAGGTACATTGACTCGATTCTGCATTCAGCACGTAGCCTCCATCTCTCTTAGTCATCATGCTTTTAGTGAAAGCTTTGTCCTTGTTGCACCTCTCAAAACCACAGAGAATTTCTTCAGCTCAGAATAATCAAAGTGCAAGAAAGAGAAGGCTTGAGGACAAGTCTTTTCATGTCATTGGGAGAGAGTGGTGTTTTCAGAGACGAGAGAAACAATAAATTAATTTACAGTGGTTTTGAGTAGTTCTGCTCCTAATTTTCAGGTCTGACAGGTTTAGAAAACATGAGGACAACAACACTAACAATGATTTATCCCTTCCGACCTCTTGGAACACTGCAGGCAGCCAAAAGAACACAGTTAAACAACATCGTAGCACTCTGCTCTGTTCCACAAAAATCCTCTCCACACAGAGCACAAGTACAAGGGCTCCAAATCAAACAGAGCAAAACATGTTATGTACAAATACCCAGATGCTGCTGGCAATCTGCACTAGGAAAACTGGCATGGCCAGGCATATTTGTTGGCCATTGCACAGCCTGGCCTGTTAAATCATTTGTCTACCAGGAGTTGCTTGAACCACCTGCTGGCTTTGACCCTTGCAGAGTGTTTTTGCACTCTCTTCTGGGGACTCTGCTTCTCCCTTTGTGCTTCTCCTGTGTGCTAGACCACCTCTGATGCTTCTTCTGTCCCATGAGGAGACCACAGTCCTGCATGCTGAAGGAGTAGAGGCACTGCTCATACATCCTGCTGCACCCTACGGAGTCCTGGCTCAGGGGAACCACTGACGTAAAAAATAAGACTGGCTGCCAGAGCTGCATAGAGGTCAGTGGCAATGGAGGGGGAGCAACAGCTGGTACTGGGGCACTCTGAGCCAGAAGGAAGGGGTCAGACTGTCTGCAAGCCTTGGTCTCCCCAGAAGCAAGACACAAATAGCAGAAAGCCAAGAACATCATGCCAAGTGTGCCGTATTGGAGGTTTTCTTCAAGGAATTGAAGTTCTGGGTACACCAGAACAGGAGACTCCTGCTTCAGAGGGTCACAGGGCTGATGGAGGTGGGTCAACTGCTTCTCACTTCAGGTGGAGGCCTGCTGAACTAGACCAAGACTACTGAGTAGGCTGTATTTGGGTTTACATACCAGAAGCTGTTCCCTAGGTGAAAAAGGAGGTGATCGTGAACTCAGATCAGTGTTTCCAGCAGAGAAGTCTCCCTCCAGAAAGAAACCACACCGACTCTAGGCCTGTGCTTGTTATCATTCCTAATAATTTTTTTGCTTATACCCTCTTTTCTACAATTTCTGCACTGCAGGCAGCAGGAGACCATAACAGCAGCCAGGAAGACTCCATGCTTCTCTGGTTAAGACAGAGACATCCAGAGACACAGACTGCTCATGTCTCCTTTCTCAAGAAAGTGGTTTTGTAACACTAAAATGCTATTTAACCTTGAAATCTGTCGTCACTTGGCAAAAAAATCCAAAAACCCTCCTGTACCATGAGTCAATTACTCACAGAAATGCAAACATGACCAGAAGTAACAGATTTTGGGCACAACAGACAAGGATAATCCAGGATAATAAACTGTGACTCTCTGAAAGCCAAAAGAGGCACCCCTCTTACATCACCACTGGATGGCTTCAATGAGCTAAGTGTGATTTGGGGTAAAGCACAGGCAGCCAGTGCTCAGTGGGAATCAGCACAGGTAGCAGTGGAGCAGAGGAGAGCACTGCTTTGCCGGTCAGTCTGGACTGTCCTGTGTCTCCTCCTGTTTTCCTGCTGTAAATCCTTTCCATTACAGCTATCTGACTCACGCCTGAGCACTTGGTCACGCCTCCTGTGGGCACAACTCTACAGTTACTGGAGATCTTCCCTCCCACCCTTTATAACCTTTGTACAAACTTTTTCTGAGGTGAAACAGAATAAATCCTTAAAATTAGTACAGGGGCTGCCTTCTCCTGCCCCACTGGGAACTGCTCGCTCCGTCAGCCACAGCAAGAACTCTGAGTCACACCAAAGCACTACAAATCTTCTTCCCAATGACCTCCTTCAAGCTGCAGGATGTAAACTTCACCCACTAGTATCACACCCTTTTCACATTTTATACTAGAGCTCAAAACAAAGACATGTATTTAAAAATTGCTTTAAAATGGCTATTTGCAAGAAAAGTACAGCTATCCTGAAGTGAAAGAACAAGATACTTCCTAAATACTCCCTTCTTAGCACTTGCTTACATTACAGCTACCTCATTAAGTAAAAGGGCATGAAGAAAGAAACAGGAACTTGTTGTATTCTGAGGAAAAGCAACTTTCAATTAAGCCACCTACCCTAAATGAGAATTCAAGGTTTTCTCCTCCCCAGACTTCCATTCCTGTGTCATAGGAACCAAGGTAATCAAAATACTTCTTGCTCACAGAAAATAATCCACCTGCCATGGTTGGAGACCTAAAAAAGAGAATAGTAACTCTGAACTGAATAAAAATAAAAAGTATTAAACCAATGCAACAGATTAAAAAAATACAATATATTTTTATTTTCTGTTTTCTCAGTTTTTTTCTGGATACAAAGTAACAGTTAGAAATTTATCAATTATTATGAGGCCATTTGAATTTAATTTTGTAATTAAAAAGGCATCTGAAACAACACTGGAATATAAATATATTGTATTAAAATAATTTTTTCCAAGTGCAGTATCTGTGAGTAAATGAAGAGCCTCTTCACATAACAAAAGATTACCTTCTTTGTGGCAGAATTGTATTAGTTGGCTCTGAAATTCTAAGTTCTATATCCTTATTTATTTTACTTAAGCAATAATTAAAGAAATACTTGTGCTTTAGTAATTAACACCAACATTCTTGATCCCACTAATATCAACTGAAAAAAACCTCAGATTTCAATTATTAAGTAACTATAGCCCTTAAAGAGATTTTGTTTCTTTCTAAGAAAATCTACCCATCTGTATGTTCTTAAATTTTTTACTAATTTTGGGGGGGAAAAAAAATTAGGAGTTGTGGCTGGGTTCTCATTGAAGATCACAAGGCCCAGAGTGACAGCACACTTAAGGGATGTACTTCCATTATGACAGAGTGTGCACATATACATAAATTTGTATTTGTTCAGTATTGTTCCCTATTGTTTACAGTCTTAGGATGCCTTTCTTTAAAGTGCCAAGTATATAATGTTGATTAGACCTAAGTTCAGTTGACATTATGTGAATTTTACTAAATTGCTGTTGAGGTAAATAACAACAAAGTGAGATGCATGATCAACTACTCTTAATCTGTCAAAACTAATTTTACCAGCTATCTTTTTGAAGCAACACTGTCTCACACTGTCATATGTTGTTTCAAAGAATGGAATGAGATGAGACAAGACAGAAGGAAAAAAAACAAACTCCATAACCAGTCAAGTCCTTCTGTCTCCCTCCAGATCTCTCCAAACCAAGCTGGTGGTGACACCACTCCCAGCCCTGCTGCTTTCTCCAGACACTTGTCGTGCTCACATTCCTCAGGCTACCATGAAACTTTATCCCTCATCATTTTCCTCTTGGCATGTCAAACACAATTCTTTTTATCATGAAGAAAAAAAAGCATCATATTTGAACTAAATGTTTTAAAAAACATTTACTCTATTTGGATTTTTTTAAGGAGGACATGGACTAATACATGCTGAGAAAGACTCAATTACTATCTCACTTTTCCCATTAAAAAAAAAGTTAATTCTGTTGAGGATAATATTTAATATTTGTGAAATACTGGGTATTAATATAATGATAAGCAACTTACAAAAAATCAAGAAAAATTAATAATTCCATATGTTTGTGGTCTATACAATAACAGATAAAAATACTAACAAAATGATGGTGTTAAAAATGCCAAACAGGTTAATTTACTTCAATAAACTGCTGAAATACAGAAACTTCCATAGCAGATGAGGCTAGGTTGAACATGGCAGATCCTCAGCTGTCAGGATCACATCTACCATTCCCATTTTCCAGATGCCTTGTTTGTTCTATTCTCTTACCTCTCCTAAAAATACAATGTTGAGTAACAATTTATACCAACTGATGGCATGTTGTTTTAAAATAAAACAAAATTAAAACCCATAATGAAGACATCAGCCTGAGCTCTGCAAGTTAGCCCTTCACAGAAACCATGGTGGATAGAGCCATGTTGTTTCACCCCAGTAAAGAACTGGCAAAATGATTCAACTCTGAAAATAGCACAGTGAACTACAACTATTATTACAGTACAGAAAAAAAAATCCTCAAAACTACTTTTACCTTCTTACTGTTTTTTTACAATCTTACTGGTTTTTTTTCCCTTTTCATCATTGCCCATGATACATTTTTTTTTAACAACACAGAGTTCTTTGCTTTGCCCAGAGGACATCCTCCAGTATTAGTTAATCAGTTACACACTTTCCATGTGCTGGTAAGCATTTGTAAGAGTTTGTCAGGAGGAGTCAAGAGACTACTTTGCAATAAGCTTTCCATATGAAAGATGAAACCGGATTTTCATCTTTTAGAACACTATTTTTTCCAGGAACATGGAACAAACAGGAACTATTTTGGAAAAAGTGGGGAACTAAACAAAATACATACTTTTAGTAATATGTTAATTTTCCAAATATCTTTCAGCACCTGGCATTTTCAGGTAAAATCAAAAACACATTCCACATTCACAGTTTCTAGGATGCATAAAAATTAACCTGATCACATCGGTCTTGGACTTCCTCCGTTTTTGTTCTCTTTCAGGGGTGCTGTGCCAAGTGAAGACCAGGCGCCAATCAAATCCACCAATCTGTGGCTCACCAGCATTTCCCAAGTACTCAAATGTGTTCCAGTCAATAACATCAATAACAGGGCAGACAACAGCTGTTTCTTCTTCAGCAATCCTGGTAAGGTTTTAAAACAAAAGGGTGACTTCCATTAGAAACATCTCTAAAAACAAAAATAAAATTAAAAATTAAAAAAAAAAACCAAAATCACTAGAACTGACAAGAACAAAGAATGCTTACAATAGCAAACATGAAGTTTTGCTCCTTTTCAATTCATGCTGCAATAAGAAGGAAATGATGGTCCAATAAATACAAGAATAACCCCCATTCTCCTACATCAGGAGGATGTATCAGGATGGACTCCGCTGGCAAGCATCAACCTTCCTGGATGATGGAAGCAAGATATGCCAGATGGCTTGAAATAACACATTCAGCATCTGGCTTGGCTGCCATAGCCAGCACCACTTTATCAAGAAAAAAAATGTTCATTTTCTTTTGTACAGGTAGCTGTTTAAGAGAGCAGTCTGATTGCATACTTTGCAGTGATGAATAATAAACTAGCCAGACTCTTGGCCCTTGAAATCATGGCTGTTCTTGTAACTGTGATCATCTGCAAATGTTGTAGTGAGTACTGTAACATGAACTCAAAAAGAAGCCCTGAGCTTAGAAGAAATCAAACCTGCAACATGGGAATTAGACCTCCAACAATGAAACATAACTGAAGGAGGACTCAAGAAACCCTGGCAACATAGGAGATTAAAAGGAGAAAAAAGATAGCACTGCAGAATGACATTCCTAATACCAAGGGTGATCTAAAGATAGTCAAGATCTTTATCATACTAAGAATACATCAGAGCTGATGACATTTCTTCCAGGTCTACTTCTACAAGGAGATAAACCACTTCCTCCCATTTCTCAATATCATGCAGGGTTTTCAGGATTCCTCTCCGAAAGGATTTGTCCATACAGAAGGTAGTGGGATTATTAGCCTTCTCCTCACCTTCTGGAATGGCCTCCCTCAGTACTAAGAGCAATGTCAAGCACACAAGCTCAAGCCAAGGTCTTTCTCCTAAATCACTGTTTAGCATCTTCCCTGTTCTAGTGTTAGACATTCCCTAATAGTTCAGTGAAATAAAGTAACTTGTTTGACTTAGAGATGCAGATATGCACTTTAGCCCTGCATCTTGCATTTATATTTTTCAGAGGTGAAGGAAAAATGAACACATCATATTGTCAAACCAGAGATGCTGTGCATCTGTCATTCAAAGGAAGCTCATTCCTCATGGGATTGTTAGGCTAAAAATCTGTAGACTGACCAAGGGCTCATACTTGTGAAATTAAAGTAGCTTGTAATGGTTAAATGCAGCAGAGAACAGCAGCAATTCCAAAGTAGTATTGTCTGAGCTGAGAAAGACTGCCCAAAGTGTGAAATGGCCTCTTGTTGCTGGAGGGAATATGTAAAACAGCTGTTTTCTTCTTTATGATCTCCCCTTGAGACCTTGTCTGGTAGAGCACACAAAAGGGCTTATACAAATATTGTTATCTTCTGTCTCACTTGCATAAAACTTTGTACAAATCCTCATTGAACAAAGCAATGAAAATGATACCCACACATAGAGGAAAAGGAAAAAAAATACCTAAAGAATAAAAAGTAAAAATATTTTCCACCTCCTGTAATAAGTAGGAAAATAAGTAAAAATCAGGTAGCTGGCATATGGTTTCAATTATGAAAGGAATGAAGTAATTCAAAAGCCATCACCTTTTCTCTAAGTTAAGAATTAACTAGATGGTATAATGCACAGGCAGCTTACAAACACAACTATGTTTGCACTGCAAAATGCTAACACTCTTGTATTGCTGCCATGCATTTGAGTCAGATATGCTGCAGAAAAAACCACCCTTAGAGATGTATGTCTGCATCTGCAGCAAGAACAGCAGGAATTCCAAGAGAGGGATAACTTTTTACAGGTGGTGACTCCTGCGTTTAAAAAAAATCCCAATCCTTCCTCAAGATTGCCATCTAGTGGTGCTAAATAAGCGAAAATATCACACACTTTCCCCCATCATACACTTTTTTAGGCAACAGCTGTAAACCTGTGCTCATGATTTGATGTTTATCCCTTTTCCTTTCTTCACGCTATCATAGCTACCCCACAGTTATCTGGAATGCACTCAGTGTGAAATTTAGAAACAAGATAAGTATGACAATTTTAAGAAAACAAAAGACTGAAATTGTATTCTAAATACAATTTGAAAGGGACACGGGGAATTTGGGAACACAAGTCCCACTAGGAATCAGGAAGACTCACACACATCAAGACAATTTGTGCTTTTGGAAGTCTCTTTCCAGTTTGTATTTGGGCTGTATTTTCTGGTCATTTTCTGTACTCTACAGTACCTAGTGGGAATCTTAAAAGGATCCAAATCAAAACACTGGCCTTGAGGAAAGATTTTTTTTTTTCTTTTAATTATGTTTTAAAGAAAGTTGGTTTTCTATATACAATATTTTGAGGTCCGATTCAGGTCCTGTATCTATCAGTATCTGCTAATGGCATCCAAGGGGTAAAGCCATGAGCTGTTAGCAACAGAGGCAAAACCAACAGAGCCTTGTAATGTGATGCAGGAGCAGCAGGTGCTGTGGTGAGGTGCCAGTGGCTGAACCCACAGCAGGAAAAGTGCATGTATGGCTGCTGGCTACACATGGGTGAGGCTTCAAGAATACAATAAATATTCTCAGCTGAAACAGAAGGCTAGTGTTCTGGTTTCTAGGGGTTTTTATTAGAGTTTTGGTTTTTTTTGTTGTTTGTTTGCTTGCTTTTAATTAATGAAAGTTTTCTGAACAGCCTGACGGATTTGCAGAATTAACAAGAGACCACACAGACATAAAGTACAGTGTCCCAGGACAGATGGTTTCCAAGTAAGAGTCAGTGTTGACACAACATTTACTCCTCCCTATCCTACACCAGGATGCTTTATGTCAGAACCAGTCTGGAAAGGTGGATTTGCCCAGGACTAAGAAGATGGAGCTTATTGACTTGTACTATGCAAACATTGCCCTGCAGGGCACACATCTTCCCAGCAGACCTTCTGCTCACCTAGCTGACAGAAAAAGCCTCCTTTACCAATGTAGTTCCAAAGCTGGAGGTGAGGACTTGTCTTCTTGAAAACCAAAACTTTCCATTGCCTGAAGAGGCACCTTTGTCTTCAGGCAAAAAAAAAAAAAATTCAAATAAACAAAAAACCAAAAACAAACAAGCAAAAAACCCACCAAAACACCATATCATGATCTTTCAAACTTCCATTTGCATTTGCTCCCCCACAGCCAGGAGACAAACACCAAACACTCTCAGTGCCTCAGGGACCAGACTGCAGTAACCTTTGGTGAACCATGAGTCATTTTTCCACTGCACAAGTGGGCCAAACTGTCTCACCCCTTCGTCTCCAACGGGAGAGAAAACAATCCCAGAGCACAAGCTCACCTTGCCAGCAGTGGCTCCAGCCAGCCCTCGTGGCATTCACAGTGGCAGTCCAGGAACGTTAGGATGTCTCCTTTTGCCACAGACGCCCCCAGCAGCCGGGCTCGAACCAGCCCCTCCCTCTTATTTGCGCGGATAAGACGCACCTTGCGTAGGCCAGCCACGTAGTTTTCCAAAGTCTCCTTTAAATGTTCTGTAACAAACCAAAAAAGAGGGAATAATATAGTCTGAAATGATTTGTTTATGTCTTGCTACAGGAAGCTCTCTCTTCGCTAGCATATTACTTAGAGTAGGGCTCTAAAGATTATGGTGCTTTGAACTCAGATTTGGCTATATATGTTTAGAAAGGACATGAAAAAAGCACAAAACTTGGATTTGGACACAAATCACAGTTACTTTTAAGTTAAAGTTACTTCACATTTACCTCTGTAATAAATTTCCAGATCGATAAGAGCTTCTCAAATGTTACTTAAGACTTTCTGTATAAAAGTTTTATTCTTAACACAATTCATGTGTGGTGGAAAATGCCAGCATTGCCTTTATATCCTGTTGTTCAAACAAGACCAAAGAACTAGGTCACTGTCATTATATGAGACAGCAGGGGAGCATTGGTGCAATCGAAACTTGCTCAATTCAGGAAACCTGAAGTGCTCTGATCAGACTGTAGTCTATCTATACGCAAAAGCACTCATATTACAACACAGCAAATGTGCTTCCCCATTCCAAACTAAATTTGGTACATAAGCCAGATTTTTCACTGACACACTACAAGAAAAACTATTTTTCAGTGAGAGGTGTTTGTTGTACAGTTTTGTGGTATGTGACCCAAACAGTATAACTCTTTCTCCTATGAATTGGCTGACCAAACAAGCCCATCAACAATCGATACTATTTAGACTTATTCTTCCTACCTTTGTCACTGTAATCATCTACAAGGATAATTTCTTCCAAAAGTATGTCCGGAGATGTCTCAAGAACACTGTGAACAGTTCGCAGAAGTGTTGACCAAGCCTCGTTATAAAAAGCTATCACAACAGAGGTTTTTGGCAGGTTATAATAATCATATTTCTTCTCTCTGCATCTGTAAAGGGGGAAAATATTTAGTAGAAGTGCAAAACCATTTATTAATTTTCAGGAAATAATTCTCAAATCCATTTGCATGCTAGTTACTAACTGCAAGCAAGAACACAGAATGGATCTTAGAAGAACTGCATGTGTGTGGTAAATTGTATGAGCAGATATTAGGAAGTTGCTCTTACAGAGGTTCCATTTCCACAGAAGCATTATGAATAAAATTCTGCAAATGATCAAGTGATCGAAATGTCTAAAAAGAAAAATAATAGGAGGTATTCTGGGCTGGTGTCTGTCTTTCAAATAGAAGAACAAGCAACGGCCAAAATGTGCCTCAGATTAAAGGAAAAACAAAAAGAAATGTAAAACCTAAGTGCAGTAAAAACAGCAACATAAACTAGCAATAACTGTTACTTTGGAAAATAGAACAAGTGCTAGACAGTAAAAACATGACTGTGAAGGAACAGCAACATATAGAGAGAAAAAAAACCCGAACCAAACAACCAGCAACAAAACTGAAATGTATGTACACTGAAGCAGAATTTGGAGAGACCACACAACTGGCATAATCTAATTGTGAAATCCACAGAAACATAAAACATATATAGAAATGCATGGGTTTGGCTCTATGGAGAGCCAGAAAGTTTGCAAACCTTGGGATTAAGCTCCAGAATGTATTTCCTATAAATATATATATGAACTTCCCTAAATGAACATAAGGATGCCAAGAAAGTTATATCTGAGCCAAATGTATAATTCTTAAATGAATCCCCTGGTTTAGAAGAATTTTAAAATAACGATGGCATCTTCTACAATTTCTCCTCTTTGCTTAGAGCATTCTGAATTGGCAGTTTTTATTGCCTACAGTCAACAAGGCTTGTAAGGGGCAGAAGGACAGACTTCAACTTCTGTAGACTGCTAAATCACAACAGATACCAAGGCAGGAAGGACATCTCTCCTACCAAAGCAGAACAGCAACAAGTCCTCCAGAACATATGCTATGGGGAGCTGAAAAAGAAAATTAAAACTAATCAGTAGAAAATGCAACAGGAAAATACCTTAGGTCAATTTAGGGGCATAAAAATTCCCCAAAACACTAAGAAAATTATATTAGAAACAAACTGCTTACCTATAGCACATCGAAAATATTTTAACAAACTATTAAGTCTGCTGTGTCTGCAATCAAAAAAGGCTTATAGCTTTCTTTGGAGATTAGGCAGTATCTACTAAGATCTGTTGTACAGAAGGAAAAAAAAAATCTGAATCTGTAATGCCTAAAATTAAAACTATTATAAAGGAAACAAAAAGTCTGTAGAGTAGTTCTGTAATAAATATGTGAAAATGGGGAAGCAACAAGCACAAATGACACTCGGGCAAAGGAGGCACCCAAAGGCTGCTTCTCAAACATGACAGGAACACCATGTGACAACACCTGTGCATACAGACTTACATACATAGGTAGGTACAAATAGACACACACATTAATGTAGTGAAGTACAAGAATGCCTGTCCCTCCAGGATGTAACTTGTCCTGAGGGGCTTTCACAGAGGGAACTGTCTCACACCACCACCTGGTGACAGAATTGATTTATTTAGCCAGACATTCAAGTATTGACATATAAAAAGGAGTGACAAGTGACATTTTAATTAACTTCTTTATTTTTAATGCAGAAAACCCCGCTGTATGAATCCAATTTTAGAAACACATATTTAATTTAGCCTACTGAAAAACATTTCTGCTCAGTGCTGCCAGGAAAAAAAATATCCATATATCTCAGTCACTTGTACCAGGTAATTTTGAGTTCATTTCTTGATGGAAAGAGGATCTCTACATATCCATTTTAGAAAGCTGAAGGAAAATAGAAATAAATTTTAAAAAAACACCAGGAAAGCATTCTTTGAAAAATATGTCAGGAAGATTCATGGAAAAATAATGCTGTATTCCATTTAAAGAAAGGAAACCCAAAAGGTCTAAAGAAGCTTATAAGTCTAATTATAGATTAAAGATTTCAATGGATTTGCCTGAAATTACATGCAGGAGATGGAAAACATAACTTGGCACAGAGCAAGGCAATCCCCACACTGTTTGTGATTCACTGTGCATTGCTGCCTCCTTCCTTGAGTACACCCCACACTGCAGGAAAAGGTCAGCCTACTACAGGACATACCAGAGCACACGTTTCTTAGGTTTCCAAAGTCAAGAAAGAGGCCAGCACTAAAAAATGGGTTTAATTTAGCAGTTCCGTGGTGGAAGGCAGCACAGGAGTGCAGAGAAGAAGTGACCCACCACGGTAGCAGGGCAGGCTGCTGGCCAGCATGACCACACTGACTTGAGCAGTACCATGGATGTCCTTATTAAAAAGCCAAAAAAAAAAAAAAAAAGCCACATTATTCAACTTCTGTGTAGATTTGCATGTTTATCTCAGATATTATTTCCAAGATATATTTCTTGCTAAATTGCTAGAAGATCTCAATTGTTAGCAGTCTCAAATAGTGTTGTGAAAGTGAAACACACTTTTCCTTATCTTTCTGTAATGAAAGAGTTTCACTAAGCCTTAAAAATTAATCCCATTCGGGAGATTACAAACCAAAAGCATTTAAACCCTGGAAAAATTATAGCATAAGAAAATCTTTAAAAAGCTAATGAATCCCTGAAATGGAAATTCTTGGCAGTGCAGCTGAATAACAATTAAGTGGCATGCATATGGACACTAAACATTGCCACTTCACAAGATATGAAAATTTCAAAAAACCCACTATGAGTACAAAACCTGATTTAAAGCCTAGTGGTCATACCACATCTTTTCCATTTCTAAACTCCTGTTTAGCACACAAGTGCCTCAGCAGCCCATCTTCTGTATTCAGACTTGCAAACTTCAAGATGTACTTTTATTATCCATGTGTCAGCCAAGTATCCCAGCTCCTACTTTCCAAGTGAATCATTTCACTCCTACTTTTGAATTATTCAGAAAAACAAATGCATATCAATTACAGTATGCCATTAAAATGACAGCAACTGGTGACAGCAGTCCCAAAATACGTTTTTGCAGACACTAGGAACATATATTTATGCATACTATACTGCAACCTGCTTTCAGCTTCTCAGTAGGGCACTCTTTGGTGCCTCGAACCCATAACACCATTCTTTCCAATAGAGAGGATCATGTTAAGACAGGATTAATTGCATCTCATGTTATTCATCCTAAAAACTACCTCTGAGCTGATTGTCTGGATTCTGCAGATCCATAAAGACAGATCCAGAAGGATCTCGCCTCACCTTCCTTAAGCCATTGATTCAGCACAGCCCAAGAGACCTCAGTGGGTCCCTCTTATCTATAGAGGTTTAATTATAGAACAGTTGCTTAACTTTTCTATGAGTAAAGTTAAACGTGGTCCCTACCACTGGTTGTGATACATCACTTTGAACCTAGTCATCATAACTACCAAATGGCTGGTAAAAACATAACACAGACATAAGGAAATTAGTTGCCTGTAAGCGAGACATTTCCAAACTTGGAAAATAAATGCAGATGCATTTGAAGTCCAACATTCTTTCACTATTCTCCTTATCTTATTCAATCACAGGAACTTGATTGTTCTGTAATAATTAAATGTATTTTAAAATAAACAATTACCTAAATTTAAAATGGCACGTTGTGCATGTTGAGTGGGTTACTTTTCTTCAGAGAAGTACACATATCTCTAGTCAACCTGATTTTGGTAACAGTTATCAGATACCAGGATCAGTTACTGAGGAAAAACCTGTTGCCAACACATCCAAGAGGCTTTTCTAGAGGCAACAAAATAAACGCATATAGTTTTAAACAGGATTCAGATTTCAAAGACAAACACTGGTATATAATGAATAATAACCACAACAGGTATGGCAATGCAAAGGAGTGGCACCTGCCCAGTGTCTGCCCTCTGGTCAGTTCTGCTCTCTGCACATTCACTAGAAAATGCACAAGCAGAAGCTTTGTGCACAGTACAGTGACACTCAGAGAAAACATGGCCAGGACTGCCCCAACCATCTTCCAAGGAGCAGAGGGGGACACTACAATGCTCCAGCAGCATCCTGCTTCTGCAGCATCCTTCATTTCCCTCAGGCATTTTCTGCCACACTGGGTGGGTGTGTTCCAGGGATCCTCTTACTTGATCACTGTGGCATAAGACAGGCATAAAACAAACAAAAGCTTTGTCTTTTGGCATTTCTTATCAATTTACATCCATATTTTAGAATTCTAAATATGTTCATCCATAAATCTTTAGATGGGAAGAAAGAAAAATTAATGCTGCTATGTACCTGAACACAGAACCATGTTTACTATGTACCGCCCTTCCTCTGTGGTTCACTACAGCTTCTACCCAAACAACTAAGTTCACAAAATGCAAACTGAAGCCAAACACGTAAAAGTACATCATCACACATCCAAATTCCTGTGGATTTTTGGTTTTGCCTTTTTTACGCTGCATTTTTAAATCACAGTCTAACCGAGAGTAAAGAGCTGGCAAGTTTAATAAATTAACCTTGGAATCTACTACACTACACAGTCTTCTGTTAGCAGGTTTTACAATAGGTTATTTATTAGAAACTAAGGAGACATCACTCAGGAAATGCCTAAACAAAATTAAATGGGTTGTTTTCAAGAACATTTGTGTCAATTAATGTAATCACTCAATTTATTTCTTTGTAAAGAGCTGTTTCTCTAAGAGATGTGTATCTATACACAGGGAGAGAGCATGAATGTGTGCACACTGGGCACACTGCCATGAGTTAATTAGGAATGGTTGCTGACATGCTCTTACTTGAGACTTTCACCACAACTGTGACAATGATACAGAAAGGGAAAACAGACTTTCAATCTCCACATTTGATCTTCTATATGCACTGTTACTTATATTTTAAGAAAAAAAAATGAAATGCTCTCTGAGTTTTCAAAGATTTGTTAAGAACACAAACTGCTCATAAATTATTTAATGCTTTCAGAAGGTATACTGCGTAAGTTTTGGTTTTGAAGTTTCAATCTGAATGCCCTAGGCAAGTTCAGGATTGCGCAGCTTCTCTCAAGAAGTGCAAAACAGCACATGTCACTGCTGAAGCTGATTTAACTTGATTTATGTGACTACAGTATGTGACATATACACCCCATCCCAGTGTCACCTGGAAAATACTGCCAGCGTTCTACTTCAGGCTGGCTTTCACATGCTGGGCTAGGAACCAGGTTGGCTGGGCTTGTGTGATGGGCCATAGACATGCTGACCCACCACAAAAGCTCCTTTCCTCTTTCTAATTTGAACAGCTAAAACACCAACTTAAACTGCTCTTTCAGTAAGAGGTAGGCTCAAAAGTGGAATTTTGTAAGCTGTAAGTAAATGAGGCTGATGGGGATGAATGGCAGCATCCATGGGCACCTCAATCTAGTTTCACCATCTTGATTCCCACTCCATAAACTGCAGAAGCAGCAATGTGGGCATTAGAATCTGCAAAATGCCTTCACCCAAGAGAAAGCATCTCCTTTCACTTTCCCAAAGCCATAGCAGAGGACACAAATACTGGGATCTTCTATCCCCTTCTCTACTTTTGCCCAAGCCGCAGCTTAGGGTTCTGCACATCCATCCACAAGCACACCAAGCCCTGCAGCCTGACACAGGTGGCAGCACTGGTTTCTAAGCCATCCCACAGTTATCAAGGCCGTGTCCCTTACTCCAGGCTGAATTACTCCAGTTGAACATCCACTGCTCACCCCTCTGTCTGGAGAGTAACCTATGGATAAAATGCAGCACGCGAGCCAAAAGCAACACCACCCAAGGCCTGGGATAGAAAAGTGCCACGTCTCCAGTGGAATTAAGGGATATGATAAACATTGTTCTTATCTCCTCCAAACACTACCCAACTTTTCATGCCAAAATTATTTTCTCACATAAGACTACCTTGATCCCACTGCCAATTCAGGGATTTTCCTCTTTTTTTTTTTATTTTCAATTAAAAAAAAAAAATTTAAACGTTTATCTGGCATGGAGAGGCTCCACCTGGTTTTACACACCTACACAAGCCACGTTCAATTATTGCAGAAAAAGGCACTAAGAGTTTACAGAAGGTGTGTCTTGGTGTGAGTAGCAAAACACACATCAGCAAGGTGCTGATAACTGCCAGAATGGCCAGATTATTTGGGGCAAGGCTGGAACAATTAAGCAGGTGAGTTCAGGATGCTGACCTACATTTCACCATCACCTGTCCCAGCCCAGCAGGCTGTTTAAAAACTCTTCAAATTATATAAATTATAATTATGTAAGAGAGAAAGCATCCCTCTACAGGCCACCACACTGTGATATGATCAAGTCTCTGGAAACAGAGGCTTTGTGAAACAGTTTTTCAGGTTATTCAATGTTCTATGGAATGATTCTCCTGATGACAAGAAGGTACCGACAAGACAGACTGCCAAAAGCTGTCTTAAGATTTCAGATAATAATGGGCTCTGCTGCCTTGTATACAAAAATTGTGAAAAGCAAAAAAGATACTAAGTCTGAAACAGAAGAAAATATTTGTTAAGAAGTTGGCGGTGGGGAGGAGATGGCACAGAAAACAAATCTCTTTAAGACAGATTAAAAATACATTAAGAAATAAATGTCTAGAAAGACCAAGTAAGAGAATTTACAAAGTCTGTATCCTAAAAACCATAAATTTAGGAAATCCATAGAGTCTCGTAATCCGAAATTGTTAGAGAAATCCTATAGATTGTAGATGTGCAGATGAGAAGGAACTTCTGCATGTGACAGCGGGGAAACCCACCTGATTTTTATTTTGTTTTGCTGAGCTGAAACAGTGGTTACATTTTGTTCAAATGTTTGCACTTTTACCATTTCCTACACCTACATTCAAAAACTTACTTTAATGTGAGTAATTTGATTCAAGACAAGAAAAAATATTTTGCAAAGCCATAACTGAAATAAGCTATTGTATTCATCACTAAAACTAAGGTGTGGATGCACTTGGTCCTTACAGACAATTGTTTAAATAAAAGCAGTTTTTGAAGTTTTTTTTAAAAAAAAATCTATTTTTTCTCACCATCAATCACAGATCTTGGAACTTTTTTAATTTAAAAATTAAATCAGCTGAAACCAAGCAATAATCTAGATGACAAAGGAAGTTGAGGAAATCTACCAGAAGCTGGAAAAAAAATGGTGAAAAATAATCATGTGAGCTATTCTGGAAAATATTTGCTGTGGGTTGTTAAAAGCATAATGACAATGAAAAGTGACACATTTTTACAGGTGACAGGAAACAAAAGTAGCAAAATATCCTGAATATCAAGGCAATAGTGGAAACATTTCTTCATTTTGTACTGCTATAAAATGAAGCCTTCTTAGTAAAAAAACCCAAACAACTATAGTGAAGAGTTACTTTTACTCCACTTACTGTCTGAGGAAAGAATGAAATGTCCTATAGAAACACTGCTTTGAAGGTCTAAAGCTTGTTTATATATGAAAGAAATCCTGCCAACTAACACTTAAGTAATGAATAAAAGGTATTATAAACAATACAGTTAGTAGTAACCAACTACATATTTCCGAAAAGCTCAGAAATCAAACCAAAAAATCCTAACATCAAACGAGTGACCATAGTGTTCCAAAACTTTTACAGCAAACACACTCCTAATTGTTTTATGCAAAGCCTTAGCTTGTCAGAAGTGTGCTGTGTGTCCTGATCAGATGCAAAGCATGGGAACACCCATGCCAAAGCCAGCTCTGGGCACAAGGTGCACCATCAGGTGATGGTTTAGAGGGAAGGGATGTGCCAGAAAGGTCAAGCTGCTGCAGCTCACTTCTTCAAAGAGCTCTATGTCCTATACACACTGGGAAAAAAACAAAAAAAAAAGAAAGAAAGAAAAAAGAAAAAAAAAGTCACTGCAGTTGTTTCGCCTTTAGGTAAGAGATGAAAGAGAAGCTCCTGGGTGAAGTCAGACACTCACTGTGGACTGAGGAGGGATACAGCTGCTACGCCTTTTCCCAGGACTGAGTCAAGTTAAAACTCCTGGCAGGAGTAGCTGTGATTTCTGGAGTAGAAAAGGAACCAAAACCTAGTATCAAGGCTTATTCTTGGAACTTGCTAGCAAGATCCTATCAGACAAAAATCCTGGTATAATTTAGTATTTACAGCCCAGAAAACAAAACAAACCACAGAAGAAAGAGAGATTCTGAGAGAATCAGATTCAAATATGTGAACAAACAGGAAAAACAGTATTGAAAGACAAAACAATCTTAGCAAAAGATTGTTATGCTAAAGTCAAACATAATGTTCCCCCAAATAAATAAAATTATAGGCATAAATGATGGTGACAGAGGAATTTGAGCATTTGTGTATATCTAGCTATCTATACAAAGACAAATATATATGCACAGACACTGAAATATATACAAAAAATCACACATATACAAAAAAATTATACAAAGAATCTCTCCAAAACATGGAAGAATACCTACAATTAAAGAACAAACATCTAAAACTTTTTTTTTAATAGCTGAAAAATACTATGCAGACCACATTCAATATTTTGGGGGGTTTTGTGGCTACTTAGGAAAGACCGGAAAGAATTAAAATTCCATTTCCTTATGATTACAAGTAAAATGAGCCCCAAGGGCTGAATCAGGCTTCAACCATGAAAGAGACAACATGAAATGCTGAGTCAGCACAGAAGTGCCTGGTCCTGACTTATTCCTTTTGTACCAAGAGTGAGCTGAAAGGCAACTTGTGTGCTTTTACAGAAGCTATCCCCAAAATAAGTGAGCAATACATCCCTACTGTAATACAGAAAGAAAAAGTAGAATGCCTAAAATCTGAAACAATGCTTGAAAACAGCCCTTAATCTGAAAGAACCCAAGTAGAAAAACTGGAAATGTAATTCTTAAACATTGTAATAAGCTGTAAAATGCTAAGAGAACACATCAGTTGTCTGTCTAGCCCTACAGTCCTGTAAAACAAGCACACAAGGAGAAGCCCCATGGGACACAATGCTGACGTGTTGTTGCAGGGGAAGGAAGGCAGAGCAGCAGCAGCCAAGCCCCATGGCCCCAAGCTCATCACACCCACTTACAGGGCATCAGCCCCAACAGGGCCCTCAGTAAGTCAAAGTCTGACAGAAGACACTTGCTGGTTTTAAGCCTCCTAAAATTGTTGCTCCCTTTATGAGTACAAACTCAAGAAATGAAGGGTAGATATTGGGAAGACAAGCTGAGCCATCCAGACACCCCTATGATCAGAGGACAAAAATAAAAATAAATCACTGTGGCAGTGATGTTGCATTTAAAGGTGTTCAAATGTTGAATCTCCATCCTTGGAGGCTTCAACATTGGACTAAACACCCCAAAGCTTCCTTCCCACCTCCATCCTTCTCTGACCCTATGGCTTATTTCGCTTCTAGCCTTGTACAAACTGTATCATCATTTAGCAACTTACATTCTTATCCATAAGATTCTTCCAAACTGACATTTTAATAGATTATTTATTATTTATTATTTATATTGTTTATTTGTTTATATGTATATTTTCAATAAAACTAAACAACTGTGTGATGAAACACATTATCAGTTGCTGATATCAAGCTCAGACAGTTAAAGGAAGCAGAAATTGTCTAAAGGAAACAATTGTAGTTGTCAAGTTCTTTGGGTCTGTGGGTCCATAGAAACAGAATCAGTCATCACAAAAAGCAAATTATTGTGGTGGGAAGGAATACCAACTTTTTGAATATTTTCACTGTCAGGAATATATTAGTAGGAGAAAGATCTATATTTGAAACTGATTCTTAGCCAAATATCACCAACCAATACATTATTTGAGAGAGTAATCTCAGCCAAACAATTCTTCTCTTCCTGTACAGTATTACCAGACACAGACAGGTATTAGTAAATACCTGCCACACTTCTGTTCCCATGGCAGGTCCAGGATGTACAACATGCAGCAGCAGGAAAAGATTTTTGGCACGAGTTTCTGACACAGCAACACCTTATGCAATCACTTTGCATATCACATTTAACAGCTTACTGGTTCAGATACTCCCTATCTTATTAACAAAACTCTAGTCTTCATTGGATTCAAATGTTTTCACCAATTCACACACAGAGGGTGGGTTCATTGAGCAATGTGGGAGGACATTAATGCCAAAAGGAGCATTGGGGCATCCAGGTGGTGCTAATGTTGTCTCTGTTTCCCTTTTATTCTCCCATTTTTTTGGTATCTAAAATTTCCAGATTACCTCCATACACACAAGAATATGCTGAAACAGACCATAGCCCAGAACAGCCTCCAAGCATAGTATCTGTCAATACCTCCTGAATATTTGATTTAAATTTTCTAGTGGATGGACTGTGCTTTACAGGAAATGGATTTTTGAAACAGGGAGGTGGCAGAACTTGTTTTATCCATTTTCATCCATCAACCATGTATTGCAGGAATCCTGCAGGAGATACCCTTCCAGCAGGCCACCTGTCTTTCAGGCTGAAGACCTATAAATTAGTCACTTCTTTATGAAAGCCATGATGTAAGTTGAACTGCATTGAGTCCAACACAGATTTCTGTGGGACTTTCTCTTCACTCCTTAAAACAAACAAAAACCAAAACTAACAAAAAAAAAAACTAAAAAAAAAAAAAACAAACAAAAAAAAACCAAAAAACCAAATGCTTCACACCTTCTACTCACTTTTTTATATATGCAAGTAATTTCCACATTACTTCACAGTTGTTTAAGGAACTCATCAAGTAACACACTTCTTCATCCATATAATTATGACCTTCAAAGAACTCATACAGATTTGTGAGACACGTCATCCTTGACAAAAGCCTTGCTGACTTTCTCAGTAGATCACACCCTCCCATGTGTTACTAATTCTTTCCCTCACCACAGTTTGTAGATAACATGGCTGGAAAAGATCCAAGGCTTGCCAGCACACAGTTCTCTGGTTCTCTTCTGGGACTCCACCAAAAAATGGTGGATTTGTCACCTTCTGGTATTCTGGTACCAAAGTTGTCTCACTGATTACATCTAAAATTTAGCCTTTGCATGATTTTGGTGGACTGCTGAAGTCTAGTTGCCATTACTACCATTACTACTTATTTCCTATCATTGTAGCCTCACCTATCAACAAAATGTTTGTTATAGGTCATAAATTGTCAAGCATTACCCACCTTAAAATAAAAAAAAATACTTCCCCTAGACTTGAGATTTCAAACTGTATAACCTTTAATCTTGGAACAAAGTGCAATGCATTTTCTATGGCTGTGGGCTTGCTGATAAGTTCTTTTTTTTTTTGTTATGGGTTTTTTTACTTCAGTCTCTTTACACGGTCTTCCTTCTTGAGAGGAGTTAACACTTCATTGCAAAATTGCCTTTGTGAAAGTTTTTTACATTTGCTGTGTGAGTTGGAGAGATACTCTGTGACATTTTTGCCATAATTTAGATTTAACTGTGCACATAGGCATGAAGCACCTGCCAACAGTACAATACAGCACCAACTTCAGAAGGCAATTATATCTGAGATTATGTCACTGATGCTTCTGTGGTTCTTTTGGTTTGGATATATTTTGTCATTTCAGCATCCATAGATTCAAATCAAAACGGGCCTGCTGTTGTAGCAAAATCTATTTAAATTATTTTCATTTCTAGAATAGTCACCCACACCCATCTATAATATTTCCTATTCAACAACTGTGACCTTCTATTTCTTCTAAACCCCTATCACAGAGAAATGGCAGAAGTCCAAAATAACTCATTAAAATAATTTAATTCTTCCCATGGAAATGAAACTAAAATGGTCCTTTTTGACCTATGGTCTACAGACTGCTGATAAGAAGGGAATAACAACTAAGTAAAACAAGCCTAGTGTCAGGCTTAAATTTACGATGAAAAGGCCTTGCATTTGCACTGCAACTTTTTGAAAGCCATCATAAGATTCTTGTTTTAGATTCAGCACTTACAATTAGAGTTGGTGAAACCCTGGGCAGGACACACAGGCGTGACGTGAACGCATGGGAGAGGCAGAGCCCTGCTTTTTCCACAGCTTTTTGCTACCATATCATACAAACCTGTTGCAACGAAACAAACCAGCTGAAGCCAAGCTCAAGTGAAAGAAACGTGAAGAGTTAGGAGCAGCCATGGCTCCATCCCAAACCCTGTGATGGCTAGCATATCCCCTGAACTGCCTAGCCCTTCCTCTCAGCAGCCGGGAGCTCACTCACAGGAGAGCCCAAGAAGGTGCCACCCTGAGTATTTGCACAAGGACACAACAGCCAGACCTGCTGTGCCACGCTGGCTTCACAGCTGCACTGAGCCATTGCCTGTAAACTTGAGCCACCTCATCGAACATTATCTAATCCTTTGTTTACAATTGCCTGTGCCATTATCCGTCACTGGTGTCATAACTATGCATGTAATTTGTAAATGCACCTTGTCCCAACAACCACGCGTCCCGGATCAAGCACAGTCCCGCTTCAGGATACCTTTACCCACCTTTGTGAGCACCATTTAAAACTGCTGATAAAACAATCTCCTTTAAACTGTGTGTCTTAAGACATTTGGATACAATGCACAGCTGAAATCTGGCAAGCGTAACATTTGTAAAGCTGGGAGTGACTGAAAAATATGCCGCTGCCCATGGTGACTTACCCAAGGGACAGCAACAGCAAGAGGGGACAGCAGCAGTAGAAACACAGCAGAGCAGCGTAGCTTGAGGACTGAAAACACATTACCAGGGCTACGTGGGAAAACAACCTGTTCACCCACCACCAACACGCGGCTTCGTACTGCCTTGTGTAGGTGCGGCAGCCTGGCAAAGTCACCAAGCGACTTAACTCTGAGAGCGAACGCTGTGATCCAAGAGCGCTTGTGATGAGAAAGTTTCCAAAAGCCTCCACGCTCCTGAGCGAGAGGTACTCGAGAGAGAGACGACTACGCCGCGCTGACGGCTGCCAGCAGACGCTCCAGTTTGCCGGAGCGGCTCTCTCTCAGCGGCGGGCACGGCTCCTCTGCCCCGGCCCCACCTGCCCCCGGCGCTACTCACAGCGGGTGCCAGCGCTCGGGCAGCCGGCGGTGCAGCGAGATGCGGTCGCTCAGGTAGATGTTGATCTGGTGCCGGCGGATGCTCTCCTCCTGGCGGCGCTTCTCGGCCGGGCTCAGCTCCAGCCTCACCGCCCGGCCCAGCTCCCCCAGCGCCCCCGGGTCCAGGGCCGGCTTGGCGTACACCGGCCGCCGCAGCAGCTCGGAGTCGGGGGACGGCGGCTGCGGCGGGGCGCGGCGGGCGGCGTGGAGGGGCGGCGGGCCGTGCCGCCACACGAGGAAGCCGAGGGCGGCCAGCAGCCCCAGGGCGAGCAGCGCGCCCCCGCCGCGGCAGCCCCGGCCCCGCTTGCCCCAGCACATCCCGCGGCCGAGGCGGCCGGCCATGCCGAGCGGGCGGCGGCTGCCGTCTCACGGACAGGGCGCGCCTCCGCCCCGGGCAGACTCGGCGAAGTTCTCAGGGACCTGCCCACTCCGCGACACCCGCCCGCCGCCAGCGCTGCCCCGCCAGGAAGCCCGCACGGCTCCTCCGCCGCCGGCTCCTCCCTCACTCCGCCCCGCCGCCGGCCAGCCCGGAGGGGCGCGGCGCGGAAGAGCCGGGCACGGGCGCTGCCGCGGGGCGGGAGCGGTACCCCTGGGCAGGGAACCCGCCCCGCTTGTCCCCCAGCCGTGCCGCGCCCCTGCCGCCCGCCAGCCGCCTCCCCGGGAACGATGTCCCTCGGTTTCCGGGGGTCCGAAGGCTGCCTGGCCCCCGAGGGTTCCAGCACCCCAGGGAAGACACACGGCTCGAGCCTGCTCCGCGTTCACCCTGGGGACGCAACCGGTGGAACCAGTGCTGGTCCTGACCCATCCCGGTTCTGCCGGATTGAGAGAGCAGGGATGTGGGGAGAGACTGGCATGTTCCTTTTGCTGTCACGTTTCAAGGGAAAGGTGATCTGGTCGCCTTGAAGCTTGAGGAATCTTCATAAGCGCTGGTAGCTGCATGGTGGATATGCCATTTCCCCAGTAAGGGAAAGCTCTGCTGGCACTGAGCTGCCAGGACCACAGCAAGCTGCTTTGGCCTCTGGAAGTGATGGAGATAGCCCCAGGGCTTGCTGTCTATGGACAGAAATTTTCAGAGCTGCAGGACAAGGGAGGTTATTTCCCACAGAGAGACTAGGAAGAGCTTAGGAGTTGAAGGGAACAAATTGATAGGAAACCAGGCTCCATCCATTATGCTGCTTGTAGAATAGCATGTGCTTCAGAAGCAGAGCAGAACACGGGCTAAGAAGCTATAGGCATTAATGACAAGCTTTTTTGTCAAGAAATGAGTGTTCTTGGTTGAAAAAAGAAGTCAACCAATGTGGCCTCATTGAGAGGAATCCAAAATACTAGTGAAAGTCCTAAGTTTATTATATACATAATAGGCAGTCCATTCTATGTCTTGACAGAATCATGGAGGAAAAAATAACAGTAGCACTAGTTAGAACTTTCAGATTTGCTTCATGCTCAACAACATAACCACAGTGATTGTTTTACTTCAGACCCTAACAGTACGAAGCCCCATCTGCCTAAACTTGTGATCTGGAGGCCGTGAAATTACACGAGAGTTCCTGATTTTGCATTTGAAATACTTTAACATAAATGTGACATAACTGGATACAGTTTCTCTCTCGCAGCAGAGAGCTGGAACTGGTTCTGAGGTGTCAATTTCTCTGCCCGTTTTCCAAAGAGACTGTTCACTGCAACATCCTCTCCTGTTGGAGGCCAGACAAGATCAACCCAGCAGAGGAGTTCGCTCATGCCCAGAGAGAGAACTTCAGCCCAGTACACAGCACTGGGTGGTGCTCATCAGCACTACTGAGGAGTAAATAAAACTGACACTAAGGAAGGGGAAAAATGTCATCACTATCAGGGTCAGGGCACACAGCTATGAGCTCTTTCTGATTTTACATGATAATAAATACTGTATGTGACAACAAACGCAGACTCAGCTACTCTGGAGGCCGTGCTCTGGACAGAAGTGTGCTGAAAACCAGTGGCTGATTGTGATTCTGGCAAGCTAGTGTATATCAAGTAATTTAGGTGGATTTGCAATGACTGTGTGTATAAACAGATTATTTCTTATTTAGCTATACAGCTAGCTATCACAGAAAGTTATACAGGCATAAAACTAGTTTCAATATGCTTTGTAGACAACTACTAAATATCAGTATATTGGATATGAGAATTTACATTGCATATAAAGGATGTCATGTCTAGCAAACTTTGGGTCTGAAGAGTCAGGTGGCACCAGTTATTGCATGCTCAGTGTTTGCTTCGCCTTCTTGCTTGCCATCTTTCTGAATGAAGGAAGCCTGTTCTGGGAAGGAATCAAAGGAGAAGAGATCCTCCTGGACTCCCAAAAGAAGTTACTGAGGAGATTGGGAAGACGTAAGGAGCAAAGTGTAGGACTAAGAGTTAATTAAGAAGAGTGAGGGGGAAAAAAATCAAGAAAAACACAGAGAGTTCTTCTACAGAGGTTCTTAAATATTATAAGAATATGTATTTTATATAAGTATTTTAAGTATTAAAGCAATATGGAAGAAGCACAAGAACATGATCACATGACTAAAAGAAATTCTGAAACAAAAAAATGGGAAACAGAGAACCAAAAATTACAGAACTGCTCTCAGCAGTAATAATGCTCCTATGGCAAAGTAATAGGTGAAGACTTTCTGTGATGACCATTGCAGTGGGGATTGAAGTATTGCTAGTAAACAGTAGTTCCCTGGGGATGATGTCCAAACACATAAACCAGAGGAAATTCGTGAAGAGAAAGTACAGTAATGAGGTTAATGTAAAAATCATAAAGAATCAATTATTTACATTCACAAATAAGTCTGTACAAGATGTAAAGAATATGAAGGTTAAAACATGTTTTGTCAAACCTTTTCAACATTTTTGGGATGTAAATGTTATGGGAACACTGAACATTCTGAGCTGAAATAGTTAAGGTGTAAAGAATTCTCTCTGAACATACAAATAAGCCCCAGCGGGGAGGAAAAATATCTACAATCAACAAGGCAAATGAATGAGTTTACTGCTAGCCATAAAACTTGTAGCAAAATTTTCATGGAGAAGTTCCTTTTAAGCAGTTCTCTTGTTTCTTTCAGGTTGAATAACAATGGAAGTTAGAATAACTTGTTATGATTTTTTAGTGTTTAGTGAATTATAATTTCAGTTGCTTCAGGAGTTTCAACCAAAGATAAGTAGAGTAACCAAACAAATCATATAGAAACCCTAATTACTTATCTAGAAATATCTATTGCACCCTTAGTTGTCCAAATTAAAACAGAAGATTAGTAGAATAATCAATGGGTTTGAAAAATTTATTTTTAAAAACAGAAATTTTTTTCTTCACCTCAAAAAGTATCCAAAATATTAACAAAACTTTTCAAAAAACACTAAGAGAAAAAGACTGACCACAACAATATGCAGTTGTCCAAAAGAATTCACATAACAGTGAATGAAATAGCTGAAATTAAGGGTGTATCTCTTGCTCTCTGAAATATGTTTGAAATGCAGGTAATATTTAGTTAATCTAAAATACATGAGCTTATTGAAGGACCAGGTTTACATAAAGGGAATACTTAAAGAGGTAAGATAAGATGAACTATTTGACACCTGTATAGTTATTAAAAGGTATTCTTATTTTTAGTGATGACATATACATTACAGAAAAAACAGAGCTATTAAATTTTACAAAATATTTAAAATTCACCTCATAGAAACTTTTCCTTTTTTTTCTTTTGTGTGTAACAAGCTAAAATCTAAAATGGAAATAGAGTGGGAAGACTGCATTTTCAGTAAGTTAAACAGCCTCCTAAATTCACACTTCCAGAGTAAAAATAAAGTATCAAATAATGTATAGCAGAATAAAGTTCCTAGTTCTAGAAAAAGCTAATGCTTACATATTCTAAAGAAAAAAAGTCAGAAGAATATGATATGAAACATGATGTAGGAATACTTTGGACATAGATAGAAAATTTGCTTAAGGAGAAGAGGAATCATCCAAGTTATAAAGCATACCCACTGGAGATAGCATTGGACTGATGGGCTCATTGTTCACCATTGTTTTAACTGTGCATAAAAACTGTGCACTGCCCTGCAACACCCCTCCAGTTCTCATCTTGGCTGCTCTTTCTCTCCTTTATTAGCACAAATATTTTAAAAATATTATTATTCAGCCTATTCACTACCAGCGCCAAGGATTTTTTTTTTAATATATAAATGTGTTTGGATTGAAAGCCTCTTTATTTGAGACAGCTGCACAGCGCATGCAAAACACAAAATGAGCCGCACCCTGCTTCCCCAGTGCCAAAGGGTCCTGAGTGCTTCAGCAGGGTGGGCTTTGGGTCAAGAGGGAAGCTGGGTGTGTAGTGCAGAGGCAGAGAGATCGAGGAGTTGAGATGAGAGGAAGAACCCTAAAAATAAAACAGAATAAAAACACAAACTGGATGACTGACATAGAAACTGTCACCTATTTCAGGGATTTTCTATCAAGCTGATGAATGCTGTGAAATTCTTCTCGTGACAGGTCAATAAGATGAGGCAGCATTCAGTGGATTACGGGCAAGACCTCAGCTGCACCTGTCTGCAGATCTCTGTAGAACATGTACGTGCACATGTACATGTGTATGTGTACACATATATAATATGCACACACATACAAGGTCACATACAAGCCAGGACAGACAGAAAACAGAACATGCATGTCAAAGGCACCAATCAATATATTTGCTTGCTGTAGGTATGTATTGCTTGCATTTAATTTTTCTCTTAAGCCAAATAGCAAGCATGAACTGCAGGCAGTGGAAGAGATAACGTACATAAAGGAAACCCAGGCCAGGAAGCTTAGCTGTCAGAAAGTGTTGGAACAGAGCTGCAGTTGTGCTCACAAAGTATGGTATGATGTGACACGTTAATGAAGATATGCTGGAGACCTGACTGATTTTTCACAGCATTTTAATTAATCCCTGTCTGCATGAAACTCTGTGAAAAATTTGCAAATACTTTTTGAATGTTTGTCAAAACTATGGCATATTCTGAAACAAATAAATAAGTAAATTCCTCATAAATGTATAGCAGCTTGTCATAGTAGACAAAGAGAAGACCATGATTAAAATTCTGAACCAATAAGTCAAGCAGATATTACATTGTGAAATTAATCTATGTCACCCTACACTGTAGCTAATTACTACCATTTGGGTTTTAGTAATTTTTTCAAGGTTGTTTCTGTTTCTATGCCTGAAAGGGCCACAGTTAACATACATAAGTCCAGTGATATTGGGGAAGCATTTCCTTTTCTGTGATGATATTTCTAATACATGTGTCTTCTTTTTCATTAAGGCAGAGATAAGTGTCTTCACACAAAAAGACACACTAAATGTTTCAGTTTTCTTTTTCTCAGAAGTATGACTTTCTTGTGATTCATATCAGTAAGATTTTACAGTTAAAAATAAGTATTTTACCTCTTAAATTGACATGAATAAACGCTATCATACTTGGGGATTTGAGATGCCACCATCCTCAGCCTTTGAAAATGCATGAGTCAGCTTTTGCTAGTTTTATGGATTTCTTTGGAACAGATTGCTTGACTACTTGCATTTTTATATTTCTGAGAGGCTTTTGATTATGATGGCAATTTTACAGTTTCCCATATCACATGATCCTGAATTACGTATGAGGTAAAGATTTGCTCATGTGTCATGGTATGTATTCAAGTATATTACATCCTATTACTACTGTACGAGCAATGGAATTTTTTGTCACATTACCTGGCCTATTTGTAGTTCTACATCATTGCACATTTGCCATATTATACTATATTATATAGTATACTATACTATATTATACATATTATATTATGCACTTTACTAGTTCCACAGGTACATTACATGCTCTAATGGTTTCCTAGGCTTTGTTTGGCAAATGCTTAGTTCTGAGTCTGGAAGAACAATGACCCTAAGTAACTTATCTCTTTTATTTCACATTATATGATGAGTAGCATCAATAAAGCTTGTATCTCCTTGCTGGTGTTTTGAGATCATCAGCAGTGGAGACTTAGGAAAGCTTCACAGATGTTGATTCCTGACATGTGTACTCCTGCCTTATCTGTTCTGCACTTTTTGGTGGGCCTAGTCTGTTCCTTGCACCTTTCTCATCTTTATTTGACAGTAATTTCTTCATTCATTAGGGTTTTTTCTGTAATTTAAAATTTTTTTAATCTTGAAGCAATATAACATTGACCTATAGAAATTAGCACAGAACTGATGTAAATGAATTTCTTGTCAAAAGCAATGCATTTTTCACTGACTGAACAAAGATGCAGTTTGGACAAATCTTCTGAACAACTAACACCCAGTCTGCACTTGAGAGTCTTGGTTTTCTTTTGTCCATCTTATTTTACAACCTAAGTTTTCTCCACTATCTTATCCTAATGAATTTTGTGAAAGGCTTAGGTTGTTCTTTAATTGGTGAAGAAATCAAGTCCTGTACTTTCCAAAGAGCTTGGTACTGCATCATCCAGGAGAATATTCCATAGCAATTTATTAATTTCAGAAGAAATTTGATTATTTTTCCTTGCCTTGATCACTCAGGGATTTCTATCAGTGATAGAAATCCCTGAGTGATCATACCAGTATAAATGCCTAGAATGCCAACTGAAGATGATAATGATTATCAGATGACAGCAGCAGAATTCAGGACAAATAATTTTCCCTCTCATTTTTTAAACCTCATCAAATATTTCCTACGTCTTATAAACTTCTTAAAATCTTTTGTTGATAGGTTTCTAATTCCATTCATGATATCTTTGTTTGGAGTTTCAAACCAGAAATTGATAGCATAACCGTCAGCTACATAACATAAATTTGTAGGATCAACATGTTGAGTAGCTTATCTCAAAGATAAACTGGAGCGATCCTGTCACTAATTTGACTATATCCGAGCATGCACTTTGATATGGTATGTACGACCCAATTTTCTTCAATCATGAATAATGACTCTTGGCATTCCCTTCTTCCAGGCTCTGAAATCTTACAAAGAGTGAATTGCACCATCCAGCTTTATTGACAATAGCAAGCTTCTTACACTGTTATAATGTAAGGATGGCTGTAGGCTGTTTTGGCTGGACCAAAATTCTCCCTAGCTATCCATTTTTACTCTGCTGATGGCCACTGTAAGCTTCTTTATGCTTAAGAAAATTATTTTTAACATAAATGTAGGCGACACATACTTAAATATTCTACATGAGTTAACACATGCTATCTATAATGAGAAAAGTATCCCTGGATACATGCCCTGTCTAGGAAATTGTTGTGTTATTTGTTGTTTGTATTATTTGTTGTATAAGTGTCCATAACTACAGCCAAGACTCTTGTTTGCTGTAGACTTTCTCCAAGTGTAATTTGTTTGGCCCTTTGCCACGATGATCTGGTAATCTGGATTTGCCAGTGTATCAGAGCCAAAAAGCTGTATAACTTGGAAGATAAGGATACCACTGACTAAAACCAGGGGATTGCTACATTTTAGTGGCATTTGGTAGTTTTATTATACTCCTTTCAAGTTTTCCTTGTCTTCTCATCCCCAAACCCTCCACCCTGTAACAAGTGCTTTGTCCTGCCATTGAAGTTACTGATTTTCATAGAAAATTACCTATCTGAATTTACAGATAGGGACGCAACATGATATCCTTGAGTGACGAAGTTCAGGACTTTTGTTTTCTTTTTTGCCTTGCTTTAGATATTGTAAAATCAGTTTAACCTAGCAAAGGTTTCAGATTTCCTGGGGGGCTGATACTGAAGAGAAGACACACAAGAAATTCACATTTTATGCACAAACATTTTAAACTGAGAGTAACCAGCACTGCCAGGAGATAGGAAATGGGTGTTTGTAGGGGAAAAGACCGAACTTCGAATCCTGTATTTCACTGAAGAGAGAGACCGCTTTGGAGATAAGGAGACACCAAGTAGGACGGTGCAAGTGAAGGCTGAAGTATCAGGTACACGGAGCGGGGCTGACAGAGGTACCGAGCCCGGCTGTAGGAAGTCGCGTTGTGAAGCAAGAAAAAGGGCTTGGTGTGTCAGGTGAGAAGGAATAAGCCCCACAGCGAATGCCTGCCGCCGTGACCCCGGGCACAAAGACACCTAACTCGATTGTGTGGCAGCCGGTAACGGCGCGGAACGGCCGCAGCCCAGAGCGCAGAAATCCCCTGGCGAAGGGGACAGGAGCCGTGAGGACACAGGGGCTGGCTGGACGAGGCGGGAGGACACCACTGGGGCTGCCGGCGGGGCAGGAGAGGCGCCGAGACCCCCGGCCCAGGCTGGGATAACCCTCGCCGGCTCCGAGGAGCGCGGCCCAGCCCGGCTCCCCCTTCTCGCCGTGCGAGAGCGGCCGGGGCGCTGCGGCCGCCCTGGGCCGGCCTCCTCCTGCCGGCCGAGTCCCCTCCTCCCCGCTGCCTTCCCGGCGGCGGCGGGGGCGGTGGCGAGCGGGCGGCCGAGCCGCTCGGGGCCCGGCAGCGCTGCCCATGGGGGAGTGCGGGGTGCCCCCCCAGGTCCAGCTCTTCCTCCGCGCCTGCGAGCAGGGCGACTGCGAGACCGCCCGACGCCTCTTGGGGCTGCCCGGCAGCAGCGGCGGCCCCGCCGACACGGCGGCCCCCTCCTCGTCGTCGTGCGGCCCCGAGGAGACGGCGGCGGAGCCCCGCGGCGAAGCGGCGTCCCCGCCGAGCCCCGCCGTGCCCGTGGACTGCACGGACGAGGCCGGCAACACAGGGCTGCAGTTCGCCGCGGCGGGGGGCCACGAGCAGCTGGTGCGGTTCCTGCTGCGGAAGGGCGCCTCGGTGCAGAGCAGGAACCACTACGGATGGAGCCCCCTCATGCAAGCGGCCAGGTACGGGGGAGAGGGATGGAGGGATGAGGACCGAGGTGCCGAGGTGGGGGTCTCCGACCGCCATCGGAGCATCGGCCTAGTCGGCGGCAGCCCGGGGCGGGGAAGGGAGGGAGGGCCGCCGGGGCTCTGCCTTCCCCGCCCCCGGGCTGCCGCGGGCGCTCGGCTCCCTCGCTCTCAGGACCGCGGTCCCCGCGCCGAGGGAGGGCGCCGGGGAGCTCCGGCGGGTCAGCGTGGGAGAGAGAGAGAGAGAGAGAGAGAGGGCGGGCGCCATGTTGAAGGCCGCAGTGGGTTGTCCCTGCTGGAGCCCGGAGTTGTCCCGGGGGATCGGGGTGGTCACTTGCTCCCGTCCCTGGGCGGGGGTAAGGAGGGGCTGTCCAGTGTAGAACTGGCCGGTGTTATCTTGGTGCATTAGAAACTTTTCATGTTAAGAATGTGGTGTTTGACGCAATGCATGCTGTTCCTTGGTTAAGCCAGTGCAAAACTGGAGCTACACGAAACGCTGCTCTGCTGTGTGACCATAGGTATATGCACACGTAGCCTTACTTAATTTTGCATGGGTTGTTTGTTTTTTTTTTGTCTGTATGTGTCTTTCTTGCTTGTTGAAAGCTACGTCTGATGCAAAATGTACTGAAGCGAGCTGAAACAATTTCCCTTGGCTTGCCCATGTTTGCCTTGCTGGAGGACAGGGAAAATCATTGCTGAGGGTTTTTAATGACAAATCGGTTGTTTTCTGCATCGGTGATGCTGTCCTCTGCCTAGCCCACTGCTGGGCCGTGGGAGGTTCCTGTGTTGCTAATGCTGGTGCTGGTGCTTGTCTTTATTCCTACAAGCACACCTTGGGCTCACAGGCCTGTTTTGCAGGGTTGGAGGGCATTGCTGTGCTATAATAGCTGAATGCTTAATCAAGAGAATAAATGGGTTTTGTTATTCTGGTGGTGTTATGCTTTGTTTTGTTTTTCTGGTGTTTTTTGGGGGGAGTTTTCGTTTGCTTGGTAGTTTTTTTTTGTTGGTTGGTTGTTTTGGTTTTTTTTTTAAATTTCATAACTTTGAAATACTTGGAAAAAAATAATCTGTTTCCAAGTTAACATTTCTCTTTTCAATTAATGGCCATAGAAAGTTCCCAAAGAATGAGTCACACAACTGGTTTCTCGGTAAGAACAAGGAAGACAAGGTTCAACAATTTGGTTATTTTATGAAGGTTTAAAAAAAAGGAAAAAAGTTGCAGAAACAGATTTTTTTCCCCTTAATGAAAACCATATGCTCATTCCCTAAAAACAATGAAGTTAGATGACTAAAACCCTCTCACTGATTTCAAGAAATTACTGGCTGGCATTTGAAAAGTACTGCATATATTGTTGAAAAGTGTAAAGTAGAGGAGCATTTTTCTCTTTTCTTTTTAATGGATAACCAGAAAGGAAGCCCAGTGTTTGTCCAAAGGTAGGCTTCAGACTTGGGTAGCTGTTTAATTTTCTGGCTGTGATTAGCTCTGTTGCAGTTGGACAGGAGGTAGCATATATGCATAAAATTAACTATGTGCAGGGGTTGCAGGCTCCACTGAGGAGATGCAGTGAAGGGTACAGGGTAGACCTAGGGAGTGTACAAGCTCCAGAGGCTTCCTCCTGCAACTGTATACTTTCTGGAAGGAAACAAAGGACTTTGGGGCTCGTGGTTGCTTTAAGTGGTTAGTGGCATTCTCTGGGGTTTCCTAGACTAAGGTTTGCTTTGTTGTAATGTACAAAAGTTGCCTTCAGAGTCAGAGTTGGGTTGTGCTAAGCACAACGTGCATGAGCATGCAGCAGTGCATGATGCCTGCAACAAGAGCATGACACACACATCTTGTCAAAGTACTATATTTATTAAAATATGGGGTTTCCATTTTCTCACTGATAACTGGCTGTTTGGATGTGTGGCTTGCCTGATTGCCTTTTGCTTACTGACAAACTAGCAGAGCTTCTGGTAGTCAAGTGATATCAAAAGTAGGTTGCAGGTAAAACTGGTGTCAAGAGTTCAGTACTCTGACCAAGTTCTTGTAGATATCCCACACAAGGAGGGTTTGGTGCCATATTTCTTTATTGGAAGCTACTTAATATTACACAGGGTTTTAATTTAGCCTTGTAATACAGAAGTCTCTTGAAATCATAGCAGAAGCCTGACATAGCAACTGCAACAGACAGTCGAATCACAAGACACCATGGCACACCCATTAGCAGTCCCTGTATGCTCATCATCACAGTGCTGGGTGTTGGAAGGAATGGGTTAAAAACATCAGGACTATTGAGGAGGATTGTAAATCACTCAAGTGACCTTGCAGCCAGGAATAAATCTTGATAAGTCTTGCATGAACTGCAGGCCATTGGTCCTTTAGCATGAACTGGTAATGGTACCTGCTTCTCCCCTTCTGTATCTCTGCCTGTGTGTTGCTTTGGGGATCCCCAGGTTCACGAGGTAACAAATAAATTTACTCTATGCGTTCTAACTGAGTGAGTTTGTGGTTGTTCAGTCTGCCTCCTTTTGTCAACTTATGCACTGGGTATCTCCAATTTTCAGGAAGGAATACCTGGCTGGGAGCCAACTCAAGCACCTTACTTTTTTAAAATTTATTTTCATTCCATTTTGGTGCTTGGTGTTGGACTGAACCGTGTTGATGCTTCCCCCATGCTGGTCTCTCTGACTGAGAAGCAGAATAATTTCCATTGATTGTTTTAGGGAAGGCCATTCACATGGCCAGTTGTCCCACTCTTCTGGCAAGCCATTTCTCTTAAAGATCCTTTCTGGTCCCCTTGGTGTTCAGGGAAGTTCAGCTAGCTTTTACAGCAGTGATGGCCACTCACCGTGTTCTTCTCTGAGCTTCATGGACACATCTGTATTCACTAAGTCTTCTTCCATTGTGGGAGTTCATTGATGGCTCACAACTGGAAAACAAGGGATAATGCAAATATAAAAGACTGACTCTCCAGTTGATAAAATGGTCTTTTTCTTCCTTAGTTAGCACTGGCTGCAGTTTTTACTCCAGTTGTTCAATAGTAATGACGGTACTTAATAAAGATCTCTAGAAACAAACTGGCTTTGATCTGTTAATGTGATACATCTGTGGAAAAAGAGGATGAAAGGGACACTCTGGTTTATGGAAGTTATGAGTTGGTGCCGTGCAGCAGAAAAGGAAGCTGGCACTTTGCTGCTTTGAGCAGACCATCCTCTTCAATGGATGCCTGCTTTATGAACGTGGTCACTGGTGCATGTGGAATGGTTTGGTTTACAGTCCTCAGCTGATGACTGGTGTCCTCCAGCAAGGTGCCCATTGTCACATTCAGAGATGTTTATATGATCCCTCACAGAGTACGTATTAGTCAATTGGCAAATTTGGTAATGAAGTTTTCTAGGTTCAGAGCATGTTGTTTTTTGCAATCCAAGGTGTTAATTCTCCCTTGTGTCTCTTTCTTCCAAGGTTTGGACATCTAAGCGTGGCCCACATCTTGCTGGAAAATGGTGCTGATCTCAATGCACAGAACAAGTTAGGAGCCAATGTTCTCACAATGGCCTCCAGAGGTGGTCATGTGAGCATGGTGAAATTTTTGCTGGAATCTGGAGCTTTTGTGGACAATTATGACCATTTTAGCACAAATGTACTTAACAGCAGCAGAGATGACCTTCCTGATATCACTCCACTGATGGCAGCTGCTCAGCATGGACATGAGGCAGTGGTACGTCTGTTGCTAGACTGGGGAGCTGATTGCAACTACAGTCTAAAGACAGTGGGCTGGAGTCCTTTAATGCTGGCAGCCATTAGTGGAAAGGTGAGCTTGGCACAGCAGCTCATGGAGAAAGGTGCCAATCCTGATCACTTGAATGTACTACATAAAACACCTTTTGAAATCTCTGTTGGCTTCAAACACAAAGACATGAAGGACTATTTGGAATCTCTCACAACAATTAGGCCTCAGGCAGGTATGGAATGTTATTTTTTTGTTTCACTTTAGAAATTGAGGAGCTTATTTTGTATGGGCATGATGTTCTTTGTAATTTGCAGCTGGATTTTGAAAATGTTGGAGTAGGCACACCTACTTCAGCTGAGGTATGAGTGCCCAACTTCAGCAAATTTTTTCCGTGTTAGCAGGATGATAAGATTCCTGTCTCTATTTGGCTGTTTTGGGGACACTTTTCAAGATATTTATGCAAGCCAGCACTGGGAGGTGCTTAACAAAAGGGTTTGAAAGAGCTGGATTTTCCAGCTTTATACTGTTTGCTATAAAACAGAAGGGAATGGCTAGCTCTAGAAAGATCATTTTCCACTGCCATATGGACCTGTCCAAAACTGTTGTCTGCATTTGGTGTCATTCCTGCAGGTCAAGCTTCCCTTGTACTTGAAGAAGTAAGAACAAAAATCAGACATCTGTTTCTGCTGTAGAGAAGGTGTGAACTCAGATTTTGACTTACAGGTTAAGTTGGAACTCTAGAGCTTTCATACAGCCATGCTGCCACGCAGGACTGATTCATTGTAGATGTTTGCTCATGACCTCGAGGAACAGACATCAGTTGCTTACAGTGCACAGAATCAGAGATCCATGGAATTCACTAGTGTCTATGTGTTTGCATGTATAGGATGCAGAGTTCAGGCAGAGTTGGCCTCAACTTGAAGTATTGAAGGATTCTGTTTAAGTGAGAAGACTGGGCTTGCTTTAAAGCGGATAAATGTTTGTCACCTCTGCTGAGGGGAAATTTCCATCATCAGGAGGGTAGTAACCCATTCGGGCAGAGAGGGAAGTAAAAACATTATTCTTGCACGCAAATTTCTGCATTGGTTTTTGACCATACTTCAAGTCTCCTGCTAGTGCTGAAGTCTTGAATATCCTGTGAAGAGAAGAAAGATCATTTCTGTGGTATGGAAGACGGGGAAAAGGAACTTTTCTTCTGATCCATTGCCATAGATAGGGTGAATTGCCTCCTAGGAGAAAGCAGCTCTCTTCCCACAGCTGTTCTCAGTAGCAAATTCACTGCCTGGAATGGCTTGAGTGTTACCTGCCTTCTGTCCCTGTCCTTACTTAGACTTACCCAGATCGCAGTCTTTCCTTCTGGCATCTTCTCATGGTCTCCTGCTCCCTGAAGCTGCCTCTCCTCCAGGGTTTGCACATGACAAATGGAGCCTGGTACTTTCCTAAACTAATCTTTTGAAATCTGTTTTACAGTAGTTAGCTCATACACACAGTTCCTTCTATAAGAGCAGTTTCTGAATCAGGAGAAAATGTAGAACCCATCACTCTCTTTCCTGGTCTTAAAATAAGAGTTTATTGGAGTATTTTGGGCTTTACAACAATAGCTTTTGTTCAGCATGTTAAGCTGACTTCCTTTGGAGTAAAGCTGTAAACGTAAACCTTTTCTGTATGTCATAAAAATGACAGAATTGGGCTGACGAAATCGCTTAGTGTCTCCTTGTTTTCCATAAAATTTTGTTACCCCATTGATTCTGTATGAATAATTTGTCCGTAATAATTGGAAGATAGAGGACAGTATTTTCTGGCATGAGTGGAAGGTGAAAGATTTGTCACTATTTTTTCCTCATCTTATATAGTGTCAGAATTTTCAAAGCACTGTTAAGCCATGTAAAAAGAATTATTCAGTCAAAATATTACAATTTGTAATAATTGCAGTTCTTGTTATGGGGATGATTATCTGGGAGCTGAAGAATATTAATTCACAAGTAACAAGCTGCGTAGTGAAATTGACACGATTATTTTTGTGACCTTTACAAACTAACCTGAAAATACTCAAGAGGAAATAAAACTGGAGCAGCTTGTAAAACTCCTTTTGAGTCACTTTTCAAAATAATCCCATACAATTAGAGTGTTCACTGTTGTATAGGGGATTTCACCAGACCACAGAACCATACTGTAATTCTTTAGTGGATATTTTAGACTTCCAGGCAGGAAAAAAAGAGTTTCCAAATACAATTTCCTGATGGAGAATGGAAATTGAAAAGCCTGTTCTCGTGCCTTATTATAGTTTCTAGCTTTAGCTCTGCTCAGAGAACTAAACAGGTGATTCATTCTTCCCAAAGGTAATACAGAAGTTGTCAATACTTTCTTTGTTCTTATTAAATGTATGCCTAAACATATGTATTACAGTACTTAAAATTTTTAATAGTTTTTGTATAAAAATTTTACTAGAGATTTTGGCTTTTTTTTTTGATTGCTAATAGAAATGTTTATATTTCTTTCAGATGCAGAAAAGAGGCAACCTGATGTCTTCCATGCTTTGAAACTGGGTAAGTACTGCCATGATTCTTTCACCCTGTCTAGTTTTTCTAACTTCAGAGCATGTCTGTTTGCTCGCATGGGAAACATGATTTTTCTGTTCCTGCTCTTCACGTGTGAGCTATCAAAACATCTTCCTGGAAAAGCCTCAAGTCTCTTGAATTTTTAGAATGATTTTGTGCCCTTCTTCTACCCCTGTGTTTTTTGAGATTTACAGATGTTAGTGCTGGGTCAGAAGAAGTATCATAGGAGGGGTCAAATGAATACTGGTCAGCACATTGGGTTTTGGCTTTTTTATTTGGCTATGGATGGCAGCACTGTTGAAAAACCAACTCATTAGGTAAAGGAGTGTCCAGGGTTCAAAGTAAATTCTGGTGTCTCTGTAGGTTCCATGGTTTCTGTTTAACAAAGTCTGTGGTCTGGGTCTATGTTAAAAAAGCCAACTGTGGTCTTTTACTGAATTGGAACATATAAAAAGTAGTTATGTGCTTTTCTATCATTCCTCTTCCAAGAAATTAGCTGAGTGGCATTGGTGGGTGTGAGTTTCAGTGAATGCGTTCAAGTGGCTGCAGGGTTTTTCTGGGATTCTGAATGACTTTCCAAGGAAAATGTTCATGCCTGTGATTGAGTTGAAAGCAGCCTATGCTATGAAGCAGTTTACCATCTGAAGGGTTTTTTAAAGGTGAAAATTTTTCCATTTGCGTGGCAGTTTGCTTGTTCTTGCCCCTGTTCCTGTGGTGGTACACACAGTCACAGAGATTTTTTTTTTTTGCTTTTTCTTCTTCCCTGCTTTTGCTTGCCATAGGACATCAAAAAAATACAGGACATAGGTGAGCTTAAGCTCTCTGTTTAAGGCAATCTTGACTACCTCATACAGTTTTTAAAAGCGGTCCTACTTCAAGATTTAGAAAAAAACCTACAACCTTGTTCAAATATGTTCAGTAACGTATTTCATGCTGCTTTTTGCAATCTAGACAAGAACTCAAGTGACTACCAGCTCCTTTATGTGGAAACCTGAAAATTAGATTAATTTTTAAAGAACTGTAAAAATGACTAATGACAACAAATTACTTTACTCTTGAGCAAGGAGTAGGGAAGTTTTGTATTGGAGGCGTAGTTTGAATACTGGAGGCAGAAAAAAAATCATTCTAAGAAAGTTGAGTGCTGGAATAAACTCCTTTGAGGTTATGGAATTCTATCAGTAAGCATTTTTAGAATCAGTAAACTATCTTTGTAAGAGGAACTTACTGGTCAGTGTGAGACAGGGCATTATCCTTCCTGTTTTAGGGAAGGAATGACCTCCACTACCTTTAAGAGTGCCTTTGTACCCACCTACTTTGATTCAAAAATCGTTGATTCTGTGATTGCATCCTGTGGAAATGGAACAGGAATCTTTGAAGGAGAAATCATGGTGCCTGAGCATCATCAATTTTCCTTGCAGGACATCATCTTAGGGCAATTTAATAGAAATATTGCCTATCTGTGTCTTCACATGCAGGATGCACTGCAGTTTATACAGCCTTCCTTAGTCGTTCATTTCAGAAGATAATTCTTGTAATGGGATTGCACCATAAGTGTACAGGTAGAGAAAATGAGGAAAATACAGTGCCTCATGCAATTTTATGTCAGCTGGAAAGGTGTACTAATTAACTAACATTTAGTTTATATTTTATCACTGTTTTGCAGGAAACTTTCAGCTGGTTAAAGAGATCATTGACGAAGATCTGAGTCAGGTTAATATTACCAATGTTGACGGTGCCTCTCCTTTAATGATTGCGGCTGTAACTGGACAGCTGCCCCTCGTTCAGCTCCTTGTTGAGAAAAAGGCTGATATTGATAAGCAGGATAATGTTCATGGCTGGACAGCATTAATGCAGGCCACGTACCATGGGTAAGATGTATACTCTCTTTGTGTCTAGCAGTAAAGAAGTTTAATTTATCTTACATCCCAATAGAAAAAATCCTTTTTGATAATGACTCTAGAAGCAGAGAGGTCTTAAAAGAAATTAAGGGACCTGTGACCTCAGTTTCTCATGACTCTTGCACTACCCTCAGCTTTTTGGAGCAGATCTGAATCATGTTTTGATCACCACAGTATGACAAAGACATGAAACTGTTAGAGAATGTCCAAAGGAGGGCCTTGAGGGGAAGCTCTATGAGGAGTGGCTGAGGTCACTTGGCGTGTTCAGCCTGGAGGAGAGGAGTCTGAGAGGAGAACTCATTGCAGTCTACAACTTCCTCATGAGGGGAAGAGGAGGGGCAGGCACTGACATCTCCTCTGATCAGTGACAGGACCCGAGGGAATGGCCAGAAGTGTCAAGGCAAGGTTTAGGTTGAATATTAGAAAAAGGTTCTTCGTTGAGAGAATGGTTGGGCACTGGAAAGAGCTCCCTAGGGAAGTGGTCACAGCACCAGGCCTGACAGAGTTCAAGAAGTGTTGGAACAATGCACTCAGAGACAGGGTGTGACTCTTGGGGGTGGCGCTGTGCAGGGATTCAACAGTCCCTTCTAACTCAGGTTATTCTGTGATTCTGTGATGTTTGGATTTTAGAATGAGTCAAACATTTGGGAACCTGAAGCAAGCTCAGTTAAGTACTGGGAACATAGTCCTCCAGGCGGTCCTCAGGAGCCTTGGTGCAGACTTCAGCTTCCACCCTTTGATATTTTTCAGTATTATGAAAGATTCTATCACCCCTCCTGCCAGGGCTGTCAGTGTACAGGAAGCTGTGAAACTTCAAGGCAATCAGCCTTCCATGTAGCACATTTTCCAGCTGTAAAACCATTTCTACGTTCTCCTGTTCAGCCTTTAGTTTTTATCAAGTTTTTGGAAATGCAACTAAAATAATTGTCATTTTCTATAAAGCTCCTTTGTAAATCTAAGTGGCTGCTTAGGAGTCAGACCTCAGAAATTGCCCTGGCTGGTACTTCACATGTGGTATCTATCATACACTTAACATTGTTTGAATACAGGATATTCAGTTCAGGGAGTTGAGCTTTTCTTGCTTGTAGATAAGGCCCTCAGCAAGGTGAAGGTTCTCTTCAGTGGTAGCGCATTAATTGTATAAATTAATGCGCTACCACTGATTTTGTTTTTAGTCAGCAGATCTCCTTGGACTATATAAGTGCAACAAAGAGGAAAATAGGAGGTCAAGTTGTCATTGCCTTGTGAAACTTTTCTGAAGTATTCTTGGGACCTTTATTGATTGTAGTGACAGAAGTGCACTAAGAACAGATTTTCTGGTGCAGCTGTTTAACTTAGCATCAGTCACACAGTACACAGCTGGAACAGGAGCAGCCAGCACAAAGTGATGGATAGGCCTGCTGGCATGTCCCCTTGCTGGTACTCGGGTGCTTGTTTGTGGAAGCACATAGACAAGTGAATCCTGCACATGTTCAAATTCTGACTGTTCAGTTTATTAGAGGACGGGACTATGAAAAGTCTTCTCCATAGTGTGTCAGTCAGTCTTCATAGTGTGAAACTTTGGAAGTTAATTTTGCTAATATGCTTAACATTTGAGGCAGTGGAATTTTGGGAGTGTTTGGTATTGTTCATGCTTAAGTAAAGTTGTCTAAAGGACATTGACTCAGTGAAAAGACCAGAAGGACATCCCAGTCCTGGAAACAAGGGTGTGGCTTCTTAGGAATTTAAAGTTATCCATGAAAAATAAAATATGTCCCTAGTCACCCAAGATAATCCCAGCATCACAGCCATCTATGAAACCCTCTCAGTGTTGTATGGTGTCATAGGTAAGTAATGACAGCAAGAGTGAATCCGGGGACATCTGGATCAATAGAAGAGCAGCATGAATGCTGCAGAAGTACAGTGGCTGTGCTAAGTTTTACTATGATGAGCAATCATAGTACAAGTGGAGGTTGTACACTTGAAATATACAAGAGCCTTGTGTGTAAAGCCACATTCACAGTGCCCCAGTGTGGGTGGAATACCTCATGTGCATAAATAAATACTTATCCTTGTAATTCTATACTTAGCATCTGAGCCTTTTTCTTAGCATGGAGAGTTGCAAATTTTCATAACATCTGGAAATCTTTGGGCTCCACAGAACCTCAGCTAACTCTTCCTCAGGACCACCAATAGTGTGAAGGGTCTTGGGCTTGAAGGAGGGAGCAGGCAAGGTCTCTCTGAGCCAGAGGCACTAAAAAGTTGTGTCTCTGTGTGCTCGCAAGTTGCAGGAGTGTAAAGCAGGATGGAGGGATGATAATTTTAAAAAAGAGTAAGAAAGTAATAGGAAATACGCAGAGGAGCTGTGGTGAGGATAAGCAGAATTTTTGTTAGAAGAGAGGAGTAACAATCATCCTCCATTTCAGGTTGATTTTGTGTGGAGTGAGTTCATGAGTGGAAATGTCACCTGAATAAGAAATGATGCTGTGAAGTGGAGATGTTGAGATCCATTTTTCAGCTTCATTGTTAGAATTTGCAGTTACCTGTTGGTGCTTGAGAATGTTTTTTCTCTGTGTTGCTGATGCATATCAGAGTTTGATTTTATACAAGGTCAGTCACTGTTAAGGAGTTTTGATATTAAGTGTATTTTCCCTAGCTTTGTTGTCTGTTCAGTTGTTTCATAGGCTGAATTGAAATATTGTTTTTAACTCACAAGGCTAGTCCTGCTTATTTACTCAGGTGTATCAGAGGGGAGAGGGGCTAACTGGAACAGGATGGTGAGTGTCTTTTATGCAGCTAGCTTTGAGGAGCTTTTGTGGATGGTGTTTGTGTCGGTTGACATTTAATGCTGATTATTTTTGCATTTTAAACACCTCAGGGAAGTGATAATGTGCCTTCTCAATTAAAAAATTTGTAGCTGTAATTAGGTGAAGTACTGTTTGAAGTTTATAAGTTATCTTCAGTCAATTTGGCTTTTCTGTGTGCAATTTCTTAATGTGCAAGTTGTGAAAATGAGGTTGCATTGAAGTATTAGAGATGGCAAATGATGACTACTGAAATGTCCTTTGTCGTTCCATCTGCTTTTCTGCCCTAGGCATTAATAGCTTTCATTGGAAGGTTGTTTAGCAACATATTGCAGTCACTTCCAAAGGATCAGGTTAGGAAGCTGACTATTCAAAGGGGGCTTTTAAGGCAAACTTTGTGCATATTGATTAATGTAAGTCGTACTGATTAAATGTAACTGACAGAGGACTTGTGGGAGCCCTTGAAGAGCTTGTGAACAAATTTTACAGTAGAATGTGTAAAACTGATCTCTGATTCAGGAACATTTGTTCAGGAACAATGTTATAAATGGTTGCAAATGGAGTATTGGGAGCTTCTTTCTTCATTTACTTGTTCTTTAATATGATCAATGCCTTTTTTTTTCCCTTAAAGAAACAAAAATGTTGTAAAGTATTTGTTAAATCAAGGAGCTGATGTTAACCTTCGTGCGAGAAATGGATACACAGCTTTTGACCTGATAATGCTGCTGAATGATCCAGGTATGCTATTTCAAAATGCTGTGGAGAAATGTACAATATAAACAAATATACTTTCCTTCCAATCTAGAAAATACATTGCCGTTGCTAGGAAGTATCTTCTCATGTCTAGGCTGGAGTGGACCAAAAAAGGACCCTGTCTGAAAGTGGTGAGGTTTGAGTTAATTTTTTGGATGAATGTATAAGTTTACAGGGATAACAGATTTTGTGTATTCCTCTTGCCTTTGGTTCTGAAGATGCTTGAAAACTGTGCTTGTGTGTCACCAGAGCCAGCTGAGTGGCATTTGATTGTGGGGGCACTGGTATTCTGTAGTGTCATTAGCACAGAGCTATGAGCTGGAGCTAGAAATTGCCCCTTGACAAAGAGCAGCAAAGGGACAGGACAAAGAGAGCCCAATAGGAACAGAACTAGGGAACTCCTGGCTGAACCTCCAGCTAGTTCTCTAAAGGCTGAGAATAAATCACACCTCAGGGTTCAAGTTGCTTGTGTGGGAGTGCTGTAGGACAAGACAGCATGCTTTGGGGAGGCTTGAATGAAACACATTTAGTTTTTGTTACAATTTGTGTTATATCTACAATTTGTTATTGTCAACCTTCCTTGGTACCTGAATTGATTTATCTGAAGCCAAACGCATTACTGCTAATGAAGTCTCTGAATTTACTTACACCACGTTATGGTGGTCTTGGTTACTAGCAGATTGTTTTCTATGTCAAAAGTAGATCATTAATAGTACAACATTTTAGACAATAAATACAGAGAATTATTTTAGAACTAACTTCTGTGACAGAATAGTTTGCTACTTCTTTCTCTCTCGTTCAGTTCTCTCTGCCTTTCTGAAAGTCCTACCTGACTTCTGTACAAAAAGCAGATTTACAGAATTTTTTTTTTGCTTTTCTGTCGTGCTTGTTCTTTTTTCATCCTCTTACTTTATTTCTTACTTCTTTTTTGTCCATCTTTTTTTCTTACCATTTCTTTTCAGTCCCTTCATTGTCCAGGCTGAACATCTTCTTTCTCTTTGGATTTACTTTCGAACTTCTTTTCTGCAACTTACACTTGAAGAAAGAATATTCATTTTTCTCTACTCTCTTCTGTGCCAGGTGAGAAAAGGGAACATGTCAATATTGTTCTTAACTTGTAAAAAGTGTGAGGGAGGGCAGTTCACTTGGTCACATATGACTGTTTCCAGCTGAGTAGTATGCTTATTTATAGTGATAAATAGCTTTAGAGAGATGATAAGACTGCAGCCCAAATTGTGGGGAGAAGACATGGGAAATAGATCAAGAAAGAAAAGTTTGGGGGTTTATCTGCTTTGTGTTTGAGAGGTAGATCAATTGCTACTTGTATGTGATTTACAGGGAAAATGTCAGTGGATCAGTTTTAATTTGGGAAAGCAAAACAGGCCAAATATTATCTTAATTTGTTTCCTTTTAGATACAGAGCTTGTAAGGCTACTGGCATCAGCATGCATGCAAGTAGATAAAGACAAGAATAAACTGAACAACAGATCATCTCTACCTTGTTCCAGAAGTAGGCAATCCTTAAATGTCCCAATGTTGCCAGATGACAAAGGAGGCCTAAAGGTAAATATATTCATTCTTGATAAAAACTCATTAATTCCTGTAATGTATAAACAGAAAAAACAATTGCTAAGAAGGGTTTTGGATCTAATATGTAACTGGGTTTGTTGGGGAGTTGTGTGTGTTTCTAAATTCCTTGTTGACAGTGTGTTCTGGTTTTGTGGAGCGTAGCACACATTCAACTTCCATTTCATCAGGTAGCAAGGCAATGGGAAGAGTTTGCATTCAAGCATTTTAGTGCCTAGAAATAGATCTCATGATTAAGTGGAGGGTATCATGTTCATAAGTTTGGAACTCAACTTCCATTATGATCTTGCTTTTAAATCTAGACAGAGGGTAGACTCCTTCATAACCATAAATGGGAACAGGCTATTGACATTGAAAATTAAAAAGATCATAGCAGAGATTTTAATATGAAGAGTTGTCGAGGAATGTGCACTTCAGGCTTACATGCCATCTGGCATGCTGTATCCTTTACTCAAAAATGGTGGTGTTCCAATAGGAAACAACATGGAGTTGGAATAAGTGTATCCCAGGTAAACAAAGGTACTTCAACTTTCATTGACTGCAAAAGAGAAGGAAGAAGAGTTACTTTTGTTGTCCTTGCCATTGTTGTTGCCTGTTTCTGGGCATCAGTTTATTTAGTGAATAATCTTTCATTATGGTATATGTGTGGTGTACCTCAGAATTTCCTGGAGTCTGTGATGTCGTCCCTTAAGTATAAATATTACCAGGATCTTGAAAAAAGTCATGTTAATTTCCAGACTATTTTTGACATGAATTTTAAAGACCATTTAAAGTTCTGCTTCAGCTCAAATCTGTTTTGCAGTTTTAACTATGAAGGAACAAGTGGTTGTTTTCATATGATTATGCTATCATTCAATATGACACAACTTCATTATCAAGTTAGACTCAGCTATTTCACTTAGATGGGAAATTGTCAGAATAGCTTTTGGCTTTATGGAATACCGATCAGCAATGGATTGGATTGGAACCCTTGCAGTGTTATGACACAAAGGCTTGAATTAGGGTCATAAAAGATTGTGAGGTGACAAAAACCCCAACTATTTGCCAGTGATAAGGATATAGGCACAATTATTGACACGAATGTAATATTCTGGAATATTTAAATATTTGGCCTCAAAACTACAGAATATTACAGTGCTTCCGAGTCATAATCAAACTTTTTTTCAGCAGAAATTGTATTCTGTATAGTTCTATAAAAAATATAACCCGTAAGCCTATGTAATCCATTCTCCCATCACTTCCTAATGGTTTACTAATCAGACTGTCTGACCATGAGTATCTTACATATCTTACTCTTCTTACAAATACTCAAAAAGAGTAAAAATTATATTTTCAGATTTTCTGGCTGGAGGGCAATGTCATAACAGTCATGTCTCTTTGGGCCAGTATGTGAAGAGAGGGCTGCGGTGAGGGATTTGTAGCAGCAGTATTTCCATGTGGACAGCTGCTCAGTGATGAGCTGGAACTGTAAACAAAAGATACTTATGGCAACAGCCAGTACAGCATTTTTTGTCTAGATCAGTGCAAATGACTGAGTGTGGGGTCTGCAGGATGATGGAAATGTGAGAATGAGAGGGAATTCGTGAGGCTCACTTGCCTTAGCATCAGGAGACAGAATAAACATGCCAAGAACATCTTTGACAGATGTTCAGTTCGCTCTTCTTTCACTGTGGTGAACAACATTCCCGTATCTCATGGTTTCTCCATCAGCACCCAATTCCACTGCTTGATGCCTTTTTGGGTCAGAATTTTTTTCATCCTGAATTTTTTCTTTTGTTGCCCATTAAATTGATTGAGTCTCTTCCAGTGGTCACTTCATTTTTATAAGAACTGTATAAATACTTAGAGAACTATAATATTCAGTCTTTTTTTTCTAGTCTAAACAAAAATTGATTAATGCAAATTTCCTTGTTTGTATGTTTTGATTCCTAAACTTTAGACTATTTCTAGTTTGTGTGTTATCTGTCAAGATGAGGATTCTAAAATGAGTGATGAGATTCTGACCAAGGTCACATTATCCCTTAGTGGCCTACAAAAACTACATCACAGATGTGTTTCCTGTTACCAGTGAAACTCACTTTTTTTTGGCAGCAGTAACACTGTGCGTCTATACTTAGTTTCTGCTATGTTGTAACTGATTTTTTTTTCTTTAGTACACCTGCTTTGTTCCTTGCTTTTTTTCCCTTCATTAATACACTTGATTTCGTCTTGCATGCCAGCTTGACCTTTACTGAAAAATGTCAATTTGGCAGTATTTAAATTTAGAGTATTAAAGGTGCTTACAAAACTGTCTAGATGGATGTCTTCCATGGACTGCAGAAAAATACTTTGTGTTTCATTGTTGCAGTTTTTAGTAAACAGTCCCAAACCTATTTCACAAATTATGTTCTCCCAATTTGAGAGCAAATAATTCTCAATTTGTCTCATTTTTTGGCTGTGGTCTTTTCCCTTTATTAATTTTACTTGAACCATATTTTTCTCAAGTGTTTGATGAATGCTACATGAAATAGCAATAAAAGCTTTAATAAAGTCAAGCTGCATTCCAGCTTTTCCTCCCTCTGCTCACTTGACTGGTTACTCTGTCAAAAAGAGATTCATTTGATAGAGTTTATTTCAACAAACCTATGCTGGCTGTGACTTAGGAGCTGTGATGACATGTGAAGTTTTTTCAGTTATGCCTTTTCATGGTAAGCATTTTAATCAGTCAGTTTTTCCTTTTCAGTAATTGTATGTTTGCCTTTTGCCTGATTTCTCTAACTTCTTCCATACTTTTTAGTGAAGATAATCAATATTTATTCAGAGGTCATGTTGCCTATAATTAGCCTGGGGTAATTTTAATCAATATTGTCTGGTTCTGATTTGTGTAAGCTCATTTAAGTACTCTGTTAAGCAAATGCACATATATTCCCGCCTTCCTCCTGTTAATGGTACTCATATTAAAACACCTGTTTACAGGTAAGCTGCTTATAAAGTTTAAAGAAAATAAATGCTTTTCAGTCTCACCTCTTCTTGATCACTTTTGTCTTTAACTAGTAGACTTTTTATTTTGTGATGTGTTTCTTTTATTTATAATTAGTGCGCAGTATCGGCCCCTGTGCCTTTACCTGCTGATAACATAGTGGATATTCATGATCTCATTCTTCATGTGCAAGGGCTGTTAACTGCTTTCTTACTCTTCTTTCTTTCTTTCTCATGGCCTCTGTGTGACTCAACATAGGTGGGTAACCAAGGCAACCACCAAGCCACAGCTGAAATGTAAGGAGAAGATTTATTTTGTTACCTCAACAACAAGGCTGGGTGCCAGAGACACAGAGGGACCCAGGCTCCAGTGGGTTTAGCTCATCCTGTAGCTAAAGGATTCGGGTGTGGCTTTGAGTGTGTTACCTCTACATGGGAATTCTTCTTCTCCAATCAGGCAGAGGATGAACATATTAGGCACAATAAATGGAGTTTTCCACACCTACATTTTTAGCATTCCCAGCTGAAAGGTCACTGAGCAGGAACCCTTCTCTCCTCCTATTTATTTTAATGCTTTCCTCCCAACAGCCTCAAAACCAAACTTGTCTCTTTTCCATATGCAAAAAAATTATTTCCTTTTTTTTTTTTTTCTTCCTGCCTGTTCTTCTTCAGGAAGTTACACTCTCAATGTCAGTATTAGAGCAGTGTGAATTACCAAATTCAGTTTCTGCTTTAGATTTAAATTTTTTGAGAGCAGAGATTTCCAGTTCTCCCCTTACTCTTTTATTCCTAGCATTGTTACAAATGCCTAAGGTATTTCTGAAATGGCACCACCATTTTTCTAGTTCTTTGATACTGTTGCCTTTTTCCACTACTGCTAGATTTCAGCCTTTTTTTTAGACACTATTTTTAACCAGAAACAATTTTTTTTACTTGAATGCCTCAGTCTATTTAAAGCCCTTTATTACAGCTTCTGTACATGTCTGACGTATTAGGGGTATATGGAGAGGCTGCAAACTCCTACAACAGCAAACTAAAAACTCCAGCGATCAGACCATCGTGCTGTGAACACCAGCAGACAAGATGAACCTCTCCAGTGTCATTACTTTCTTGCCAGAGAGCAGTGGTTTTTGTCTGGTAACACTGTGGCTGTATTTACTGCATTTTGGTAGTTTGTGGTGTGAGTGTATATTCAGGGAGCAGAGCGCTGTGAGCAGGAGTGACAGAGATGATGGGCAGTTGGAAGTGATCTTTCTTACAGAAAGCAAGGTAGCTTCAGTGACCAAAACCAAGAAGTGCAAGCACTCTCTTTTGTAAGCTCATTATGTTAAAACTAGATGAACTCCCAGTTCCTTTTGGAAGGTGAATAAATGCTGAACTGTGGGTTTTATTGCTTTCTCAGAGCTATTTGTCTCTCTTGGCCTTTTTTCATCAGATCTTTGTTGCTGAAAATAATGGAAATCTTTATTAGTTGTGATAGTAAAGGGATACAGAGGTCTGAGAACTCTGTACATTACTAATGCTCTGTTCAGATCTAAAATGTTTTTAATTGTCTTCTGCTACAAGAATTAATATGTAGAGGATAAGTATAAAAAAGTTGCAAAGACATATATCAGTGAGTAGTTGAAAATTATTAAGTGCCAAGAGGAGAGAAGAATATGTATTGTGAGAAGGGGTTGTTGCCTGAATTTGCTATCACCTAAAGCTACCCTGATCAAGTGTTGTTGCTTTAACATTAGTTTTTTAAAAAAGTCTTCCAGAAAGAGAAGAAGAAACTTTACTAAAAAACATTCAGAAGGTACTTAAAATCTGATTTACCTCGAAGCTACTTAATTTTTGGTGCAAATGGCATAGGTTTTGTACAGTATAGAGAAATATCTTGCTGAAGACATGAAGCAACTTGCACTGTCTGCCTGTAAAAATGTGCAAGTCTGTGAATATTTGAATAAACTTCATTTTGAGCAAAGTCCTTTTGCATAACAGTTCCCACATATGTGATATCTGTATGGATGGAGGTTATAGGTACATAGTCCTAAGGTTTATATTGTTTTCACAGCTGCTATTTCCTTGCCTTGCTCTTTTTCAGTTTATAGTCTTGCCAGTCTGGTTAAATTATCTGTATAGCAGCACTGTATGGATTGTGGGTCTTTAGTTTGACAGAAATGCTATCAGAATTCTTCTGGTTTGCGACTGGTTTTGAAAATCTTGGCGAGAAGCTTTGATGCATATTGCATAAGATCATATGCACGCCTCTAAAAAGCAGAGAATAGTGATGCCACTTTTACTCTCCAGAGAGAGTAAAAATCAATGGTGAAATTGGAAGTGAGTGGGAAAATTAAATATTTTCTATGGAGCTGCAAAAATTCCCTATTCAAATTGCCCTAATACTTCTATCTACTTTGCCCTTCCAGATATTGTAGAAAAACATTTTTAAATATTTTCCAGGTAAAAAATAACGGCAGAGATAATTTATACACATGCAAATTACACTGAAGGATTCTGTTGGTAACTGCAAACCACTTTAATATTGCTTTTTAGCTTATTTCAAAAAGTCCTTGGTAAAATTATCACTTCTGTAAGGATTGCTTAATTAAGCATCTCTTTTTCTCTCTTTTTTTTTCTTTTAGTTGGAATTAAATGGTTGTGTCTTCTTTTCAATCTAGTCCTGGTGGAGCAGAATGTCCAATCGATTCCGCAAGCTGAAGTTGACTCAGACATTGCGCCATGGATTTCCTTCTAATCAGTTTGTGCCTTTTCCGGATGAGACTGAACCATCGTTAAGTTCCACTATAAAAGTAGCCTCACAGAGTGATACAGACATCTCTGGGAACCTTGATGCTGCTACAGCTTGGAACACAAATAACAAAGCTAGTGGTAAAGGCAGAGTTGTCTTGTGGGGAATGAGCTCTTTTGGGGTGGTCAGGATGATATTATGTCTGATTTATTGGTTTAATTCTGCTTTAGCTTAATATAAGTGGAAAAATGTAACATAATTGTAGTCTGTAGAAAGAGAGGTGTTTGTACTCGTTGATCATGCTGAGTACAGTAACATTTAAGCAGGAAAATACTAATATAACCATGTTACTCTTCTTTAGTAAATGCCATTAAATTAAGACAGGTCACTGAAAAGCGTTAGTATCTTCCATGAACTAATTTTTGTAATGAAGACCAATTTATTGAAGCAAATAAATAAATAATTCTGCAAAGAAAAAATTGGAAAAGCCCAGTTTGTAAAGCGCATACACTGAAATTGTACAGCTCTCCATGAAAATCCCCCACTGTCTGCAATGCAGAGTAAGACATGACTTAACTTTAGTTGAGGTGCATGAGAGTGTCACTGGAAATCCTCATACTGTGTGGGTACTGAGGGTAAAGCTGTTGGTTTTTTAAAACAATGAGCTAGCCTTAGAAACATAAGTAGAAACATGTAAACAATAAATCATAATTTATGTATTTTTCAGGTGCAAACACTGTGAAAGGAGGAAAGGACGATGAATTATTGACAACTATGGTATGTTGCAGTGTTCTTGGTGTTTCAGCCTAATTCAGAGGGTCATGTGGCTCCCATAATTTTCAGTTTTTTGCCTCCTGTCCAAGTCACTTCTAGAAAAACAGCTTGTTTGTAGTCACTAGACATGGACTGATAGGCTTTGATATACCAGTAGTTCTTAGACTAGAAAGTACTAAAAGTAATGTGATGTGGAAGCTGTACTGACCTCTTTCAAAAGTTACCTATACCTTTGTTTGATCAGTAATGAAATAGTAAAACAGATGGAACAGCTGCTTAGTTTCTGACAAGTTGCTGACACTTCATAAGTGAGGAAAACATGGATGGAGCATGGTACAAAGTAGGTGTGAAATCAGTAGAGGCAACCGTGAAATATTTATTTTGGGAGGTGTATTTGTGTTATTCTATTTCTTTTTTTGTTATGTTGTAGCTTTATATTCCTCTGCAGCTTACTCCCTGGTGATGGCATTAAATTTGGCTGGTTATTATCTTTATATTCTTTTGTAAGAAGATTCAGTTGTTTTGTAAGAACTTTTGATATGACTGACTGACAGAACTCCAGGGAGCAAAATCAGTTGTGGTGGTTTTATCTCTTTCTGCAGTACACATACAGCAGGAACATGCAGTTGCTGTTTCCAGTCATCCTGTCTGGGAGTACAGAGAGGACTGCATTGTTATTTCTTTGGAAATTGGTTGTTATTCTTGTGAAAATCAGCTTGAGCAATATTTAGCTCAGTAAAGGAAGAGACAGTCTCTGCCACTTAATGAGCTATATTCATTGCATCAAATGAATAAGCATAATACTGAGGGGTACCACAATGTTCACTGTTTTTTCTCTCTTGGTATTATGTGTTGTACTTCTCCTCAAATAGTACTTTTGTGTCTCATTTCTGTTGCGTTTAAATGTGTTTTCATCTTTTTGCTTAACTTAATATTTTGAAACACATCACCAGGTCCCAGTAAACTTTGTTAAGGAATGACTCTTTGCCCCCACCTTTTCTTTGTTCCCCTCTCTCAGCTGAGGAGTAGTGCTCCATTTACCAGGCTGCCCAGTGATAAGCTAAAAGCAGTGATACCACCTTTCTTACCACCCTCAAGCTTTGAGCTTTGGAATTCTGACCGAACCAGACTCAGCAAAGATGGCAAAGCTGAACAGATGAGAACTGCCTGGCCACAGAGAGCAGTCAAGCACGATTTTAACAGCAGTGGGAACTCTGATATAGTAAGCAAACTAATTTTGTATGAAAATACTGTGTTACGCCCTGACCCTGTTGGCTGGTGAGCCGCTCTGTTTCTGATTAGAAATACTTTCAAACCACTGTTTCAGCAATAGCTTTTCCATTTAAGCAGTGCTGCTTAGGAAGAATGCACATCTGTATGGAAGGAACATAATGAAACAAAAGTTCTGTATGAAGTGAAACAACTTAGTTTTTTTTTTTTTAATTTGGTTTGGTTTTGGGAGGGTTATTGATTTTGTATGGTTATTTTGGTTATTTGTATTGTTGGGGATTGCTTTGTTTGTTTTTGTGGGGTTTTTTTTGTGGTCTTTTTTTTTTGTTTGTTTGTTTTTGGTTGTTTGTTTTTTTTTTTTTTTGTTAAGCAGAACTACCAACAGTGTGGTAGAAACTACTCTGATTTGAAAAAAGACAAGGGACAGTAAAAAACAATGAAAATTGCTCAATTTTTAGGAACCAAGCAGGAGGGAAGAAATATCAGTAAGACCAATATACAGACATAATATTCTGAAAGATTAGCAATAGATAAAATTGTAGCAAGTAGTGATCAAGTGGGTTTGAAGGCACTCAGCTTTAAATTGGAAGTACTGTAAAACTGGAAAAAAATCTTGATTATTTCTAGTTTTTTCATAGAAGGAGCTTGCCTGATTCTGCAGTGTTTTCAGTGAAAATGCAAACCAAGAGAAAAATAGGTGGTTTGTCTTGAGATAGGAAATTAAACAACCTTGACAGCCTTCTCTTTCATAGTTGGAGAAAAAGGAGAAGTGCTTACTCCCCTAACTGTAGACTGTAATAACTAGATGTAGAGAAGACCAGTCCAGAACTGTGTTTCAATGTCAGTTTTAGACATGGGACAATGAAGACATTTAGGAGGAATTTTTTTCCTCTTTCCTTTTTTTATGTGGACACTAGCTTAATACCAGTAGAGGTGATTTAGGTGGAATAAGGCATTATAAGGAAAGTGACATAACAGGAAGGCATGTGTTTATCATCCCAAAAAAGATAGTTGTAATAACATAACTGGATAATTGGCATGTGTATAAAGTGAGGAGCAGGGAAAGTAGGGGAGGACTAGCCGTCAGTCCTTCCGTGAGGAAAGAAGGATCTTGCTGAAGGTTTGGGAAGGAGGGAAACAGTAAGTCAGAGATGGAAGAAGTGGTTTGAGAAACAGAATAAGAAACATGAAAAAGCTGAGCTGCAAAAGCTCATATATGAAGTGTCTGGCAGTGGCCAATGGTGTAAAAGCAAAAGAAATGAAGGGGAATGTGGCTGAGGATTTGGATAGTGTATAGCTAGGTCAGTAGTGCCTCACTTAATAAAACTTAATAAAGTAGTGCAGCTGGCTGTTTAGATTGCAGGGAATATAGAAATGAAACCGGTAGAGAGAAAATTTATATCACTTCTTGCAGCTTAGTTTGTAAGAAACAAAGATATGATGGATGGGAAGATGGTACCTGTTTTATAAGATGGTAGAGACAAAGCCAGAATTCTGCAGGAAAGAAATTTAATATGTGTTAATTTTTTTTCTTCCCCACTACTCATAATACTATTTATATCATATTTCAGGTGCATTATATATGATCATTTTTATTGGCCAAAGGTTAAGAATAATTAATGGCTTAATGTGGTGTCATTTATTTCATTGAATAAATGTATTCAGTATATATATATTTATATAAGTATATATTCAGTATATATGTGTATATATAGAATAAGATTCTTTCTGATATCCCCTTTGTTCTTCAGTGCAAGTTTCAGAGCTTAGGATAAATAAAATAGCAGTTGAAGTTTGCTCTTTAGTTTTCTCAGTCAAGAAAGAACAAATTATTTTTCATTTTGTTTTCCAGACATCTGTTAGCAAAGGTACTAGACCAGTCAAATTACCAACATTTGCAAGAAGACCAGCATCTCCTTCAAATTCCAATAACTTCAACCATTCTCCCCATTCTTCTGGTGGATCTAATAACATTGCAGGAATTAACAGGCATGGAGGAGAACTGCATAACAGATCAGGTACCATTTTTAATAAGAAAGTAATTTGTATCTGATTCAGTTAAAAAATTAGTGTTTGTGATGATGGTAGAAGATAGTAAACCTTTTCTGAGTGCTCCTACCACTGTAGAAGCAAAGCTTCTGTAAATTTAGCAGACAGAGGATTTGACTTCAAACACTTACATAAGGAAAGAAGAGCCTCACATCTGTTACAGAAGTGGTCAGCCCATCTCATGCAGATTTTACTGGATCCTCCTGTGTGGATCAGGTGGATGCTGGCTCATTGCACCATGCATGTCATAGAGCTGACTCCTATGCCTGTTGCTTACTTTTTGTTTGAAATAAAAACCAGTTTTCAATTAAAACCAAACCTGCAGGCATTGCACCTGGTATTTGCTGAAGACAATATGGTCAAGTGGCTTATGAAAACTATGTCCAAGGGTATGAAAGTCAGCTCTGTGTGTGTATAGACAGGGCTGGCTTCCCTCTTCTGCTACTGATCTATGTTTTTTATTCTGGAAGCTGCTGGAGAGATCTGAACCTTGCAATTGTCTCATGCTTCATCCAGTCAGTTTTTAAATGAAAGTGAATGTTTGAGAGTTAACAAACATTTCAAAATTATGGTTTCCTTTACTGGGTTAATTTTATTTTTTGTTCTAGGTGGCAGTGCAGATAATGTTTTGTCTCAGATTGCAGCCCAAAGAAGAAAAGCAGCAGGCTTACCTGAACAGAAACCCAGCCAGCAGCATAGTCCAGTCCAGTCAACTCCTTCATCTACTGTATCAGATTTGCAGTGTGCTCAAAATGTTGGCAATGGACATGTTGTAAAGGTAATGGGAAATGTAAAATTTTGCACTCCAAAATTGGCTAATAGGTTATATCTCAGTCATGGGTGGCTGGTGCACAACATTGCACAGCCAAAAAAGAATGAACACTTGCTATGTTAGTGGAAGCTTTTCAGCTCTACAAACTTTACTTTTAAGTGCAAGTCCACAGAAGATGAAACCTAATAATAAAACATGATTTTACTTTATTATTAATTTCACTTTATTAAAAAAAAAAACAAAAAAACAAGTAAATGTAATGCTTGATTTTAGGGTAGATCTGCACTATTATGGTTTCTCATTATTTCTTTCTATGGACTAGATACAGTGTTTTAAGTTAGTTATTCCTGGATTTTGCCCTGAAGTGGTATAGTTAGTTTCTCTAGCTAGTTTCTCTTCAAAGGCTCAACCTGAATGCAGAGTATGACATAATTTGTACCAGGATATGGTGACTACAACAATATGCACATAACCAGTCTGCTCCACTGGTGTTATTTTTAAACAGTAGATCATCACCAAAGTCAGGTTTTGCTCCTGAGGCCATACTATCTGTGCTGACTTACTTATCAATTCCCTAGAATAGCTTTGCTCTCACGACCTGCACATTTTTGTTCACATACTTTGAAGTTCTTAACTGCTTTGTACAACATTTCTGATAGTTAAGATTTTAAATCTTCAAGATCTGCAGAGACACAAACTAGAAAGCAGGATCATAACAGAAGATGTGACAGGCTGTTGAGAAATTGATGGGTTTATTTACTTAGAGAAACATTGCATTTCAGAGAGCAAGAGAAGGAAAACACAAAATTTGGGGTTTATGTTATAATGCCTGATATTCTGGAAATGTTAGAATACATGAGCAAGAGCAACATTTCTCCAACTTCTGCTTATGTAATCTCCAAGCAGTTTGTTTTGTTTTGCTTTTTTTGCATCTTTCAGTAGATTCTTCAAATTTTACCTGAGGAAACAAAAATGATCAGAGTATAAAATTAATACTTTTGCAATCTCATTCTGTAATGTCTTATATGGCAACAGTACACAATATTTATATTTAATCAGTACATAAAAATGATAAATGAAATTGCATAGTTGTTCAGAAATTACATGGAAATTTCTGGAGAGCAAAAATCTGAAAAAGAAAAGGTGCAGCTACCAATGCTGAAACAGTTTCCATGAATAGTCATCTTGTCTCTGATATGTCAGTCCTGATTCTGTAGGGTCTACTGGTTGCTTTTCAAATATGAGATTTGGAGCTAAAATTTCTAACTCAGCCTGGACCACCAGAGTCTGAGGATTTATACCAATTCTTTGGCACGTGGTAATCTTTGCTCCCTTTCTATCCTGTGTAACTGCTCCCTGAGTTATAAATGATCCATCTCTTTTTCCTGTAGACAAAGCCCCTTTATCATCCTCTTCCCTCATTAAAGTCTTGTCTGCAGTGCAGCTACTTTCAGAGGTGGTCTGGCCAGTATGTTTTAATTAAACTCTCAGCATGTCCTCTCAGCTTGTTTTTAACTTGGAAATAATTTCAGAAGAGCTCCTTGTGTGCCCCCCGAAAGTCTCATTTTTCTCCAGTTATGTTAATCATCCCACCAAGAGATAATACCTGTGCCTGTGAGCTTTGGGCTGCAGATCCCTTGGCCTTTCATTGCTACAATGTTGCCACTAAGAAGTTTAACTGCTGTTTCCACTCACAGTGGGATACATTAGGGGATAAAAGAGTAGAGAAGTGCAATGTGCTGCAGATCATCTTCTGGAAAGGCTGTTCTTTGTACTGTTGTAAAGATTTTTAAACAACATTTATGCCACTGTTTTGGAAAGCCAAAAGCTTTTTCAGTGCTCTTGGCTTAGATGTCTAGACAAGTTTCCTTCTATCCACCAATAACAAACATGTCATAGTGTGGATCTCACTATAGATATTCATGTATCACACAACTGAGGTGATTTTTGGAGATTCCTGGTGGACGAACACAATCAAATATGGATCTACACTGGCTGCAAAGGCTAGCAGTGTGCTATTGCAATCAGCAGTGTAAATGGTGGAAATTTAATGTCGATATCCATTGAGGAATGGCTTGTGTCCTCCCTTTAGAATCATGCTGTCTGAATCTGGAAATAGCTGATCTAAAAATGCAGTGATATTACACTGATCAATTTTGCAAAATTTACCCATGAGGGGTGAGATGGTGCGAATTTTAAAGAAAGGAAGAAAAAAAAAAACATTTTCCAGGATGATATAATTTAAATAAATGTAGACAGTGTGCTAGGGAGAGAAGACCATTCTGCAGCACAAACGACTGATAACCATTTAGATGGAAATTTGGGAGAGAAAGTTGAAATGAGTTCATTATGCTCCTCAAGGAGCTCTCAAGTTTGTGTCATACTACATTACTTCTAGTCAATGCAGTACAGGGCTAAGGAACGGTTACATTCTGACATAGGGTAGAGTAGTGGAAGAATGTTACCACTCCAAGTGAGTTTTATCTTTCAAATCTGCACTTTTTTCATTAACTAGAAATGTTCTATTTATGCCACAGCACAGAAGCAAAATTGTAAAGACAGGAACCACTGTCATTCTCATTTCTTGCATTGTTAACTAGGCCAATTTTTTAATCAGTTTGTTGTAGTAGCCTGAGTGACAAAAGGTATTTAAACTCTGAATTCAGGAATCCAGTAAAAAATCACCTTCCTTTTGGGTCATACAGTGCAGACATCAAAATGTATATGTAGATCAAAGAATTTAGGAGATGAGGTGCATTGATGGTTTTTGTAAAAGACTGTTGATAGGTGTACATATATATATGTTCTTATTACCCATTTTAACTCATGTATTTTCCTGTTTTCCAAAGCAAAATTTCCATAGCAAATATTAAATATTTGCTAAATTATTAATAAACCACTTGAATCCTGTTAGTAATAATAAATTTGAGGGTTGGCTAGAAACTTCCATTGCAGTTCAGCAAGGGGTTTAATGTGCCCAAAACTTACTTTGTGCTTGCTACATGTTTCTGCTTAATCCAGTATGAAATGCTACTTTAAATTAGCATCTTATATGTTTTCAAAATCTTTAATTGAGACTTAAATCTATGAATGAAAATCCCTATTTTCAAGTCAAAATAGCTTATTTTGTTTCTGTTATTAAACTGTTTTTATTTTATTTATTTTATAAATGCAAGTTTTACTTCTGCTTCTGCACATTCCAAGGGAGGTGGGGAGGTGAGTGAGAGACTGTGTGGTGCATAGGTGCCACCTGTACTTAAACCAAGATAGTCCTTTTAGAAAAAGAAGAATTGTAGTGCTTGTGGGCAGTATTTTTTCACAAGAAATAACTTTCCTATTACAAAATTACAGCCTTAATAAATGTGTTTTTCTTGATAATTATGAGGAGAGAGACTTTAATCTGGGATAAAATCACTATTGCTTCTATTATTTTAATATAGGTCAAGCAGTAACTTCTGATTGTGACTACATGCTCTCAGAAATGATACACAAATAATTTTGAAGCATCATGTCTAGGTGAACATTTTTGTGAATATTTTTTAACTCAAATGATTATATCATTAACTGCAGCAAAAGCTGGAGATGAACAAAAGACCTCCATCTGGGACTTCATCTACATCTAAAAGCACATCACCAACACTCACACCTTCTCCATCACCTTCCCCATCTCCTAAGGTTCAAAATGCAGAGTCTTCTGTCTCTTCTTCCCACAGACATGCCAAAAGCAATGGCTCCAGCAGTGGTACTATTACAGAGGATGGTGAGTAGCTCACTGCAATTACAGATTAATTCATCAACAATACTACGTGTTTAAAGCTACAGCTATACTGGACTAGTGTGCATCTGCATGAGAGTGAGGTCTCCCTTCTTTCTAGAATATATTTTGGTGTTTCTTACAGTGAGATTGGCATTCCTGCACAAACTGCCTTTTTCTCTCCCAAAACCTGTGTTTCTTTCCATTTACAAAGAGACTGGTATCACCTCAAAGCTAGCATAGAATATGTAGGGTGGCCATATTTTCCCCCCTTCATGGCTTAAGTCCTCTTTTTCACCCTTTGCTGAGGGTACAAAATGCCTTTCTTCACACTAGATTTTTTTTTATTAGTAAATGCAGGGAAGCCCATCACTACAGATAACATTTTTCATCCATAGCAAGTCATAACTATATGAAGTTAAGAGCTGTAGTGCATTAATCTTTCTGAATCGTAAAAATAACCTTATTACAACCTCTTTTTAACTTAAAGTCCTAAGAAAGAATGATGATGTTATTATTTTTCTTTCCAGTAAGATTAGTATCTTTTAAATTAGGCTTTTACGTCTAGATTACAACTTTTTAAAAGTAATTTTACTGCATTGGAAGCAGGGTATCAATAACTTTGTTTTGTCTTCTAAATATTGCAAAAAAAGTGAAGAAAATAACATGAGTTAGAACCTTTTACATGAGGAATGGAGGCACTTTGCACTATTTTTGTTTTTTCTGAAATTGGCTCTATTGATTTTGGTTTATTTTTACTTATGCCAGCTTTGTCCATTAACACTAATTCCATTTGACGCCGAAGACAGGCGATACTTGACCTTCTTTCTGTCCTCTTCTTATGGCTTAGCTGTAACATGTTCTAGTGACTGCTGGAGCAAATCCTTTCATGTTTAGTGCCATTTTATAATGAGATCTTGATAATACAAGTTTTGCTGATTTAGAGATGCATACAATTAAGAGAGCTCACTGTTGGATAATGAAGCGAATTCCCCAAGCCATCAGCTGCTCTCATCTCACTCAGTGAAGCTCGGTTTTGTGGCCATGCACTAATGCCAGGATACTGTGAGTTCCCTTGTAGCAGAGGTTGTTTGTCAGAAACCTGAGTAGCTCTGGGTTCATTATGTTTGTAAGCTTCTGTAGTTAAGTGCTCCTTTAATTCCAGGGCTTCTCATATTGATGTTTGATTCAGCAGCAGCAGCACAAGTGCTGATATGCCAAGCAGTAATCAGAAGAATAAGTACAGAAGGTCTGCAGTGTTAACTTTTCTTTCAAGTGAACTTAAACGAGTAAGAAAATTGATTTACATTGACTGTTACTGTGAAGGAACAGTAGGCAGTAGCATTTAGAGGTGTTTTTTGTTTCTTTTTAGGCAACCATTTGATGGATCATCAACAACTTGGCCCTATTCTGAGAGCCAGTGATGTAGAGAATTATGAAAGACGAAACCATGTGAGAGTAAAAGAAGGCTCTGAAAACTTGGAAAAAGGTAATCTTACCTTACTACTATAGAATAGTATGAAAGGAGGTGCTAAATAAGAGTAATATGGCAAAAGCAGTAAGAGCTCCAAGAACCTTTGCTTGCTCCTGGCATGGAGGTAAGGAGACAAGTGTAGAGCAAATAGAGTGGTAAAGCACAGGACAAACATGTTAATAAGAGTTGGAAAACTGAGAGGTTTCAGGTTTTGTTCAGTCTTAGAGTAATAGTACAGGAGCTGGAAGAGGGGTAGAGGAAGAAGAAGCATGAAGGGCCTACACCTGAAAGCATCCTCTATGTGTGAAAGGTGTTTGATGTTATAGTTGTTTATGGCAACAAGACTGAGCTCAGATACCCTGAAAGTTTCTTTCCATATCATGGCCTACAGTTCTAATCATACCAGCATGATGAAAAATGAGTTGGGATAACTAACAACCTATAAGAAAAAAATTTTAAGAATATACTTAAGGGTCATCTAATGAGAATTCTGTTTTCTTTCTCTAAGATGATATTTTTCATCAAGCAATAAGGATATACATTTTTAAAACTGATTGTGTTTTCCCATGGTTTAATGTCAGGGTACTAAAGCTTTAGTCTGAGACCATGTCGATTACTGCAAATCATGTTAGGCATAGCAAGTTAGTTGAATTTTAAGTAAAAAAAAAACCACAAAACAAAACCCTAGCAGAATTTTTCTCTTCAGTTGTCTGTGGACTCTCCTATGTAAAGAAGTCTTCCAAAATAGTACACAGAAGTGTGTTTATGTCAAGGTACTTGATGTCTTTTGAGAAGCTTAGAATATGAGATTTGCTTTCATGTTTCCAGTGATGATGAAAGAAAAAGGAAAGTCAAAAGACAAAGAAGTGAAATAGATGAAAACAAAGTATATTTGGTAAGGGATTAGTGGTGTCTTTAAAATGCAAGTGAGTTTATATGCAGAATATTAAATATAGTCTTGTTTTATAATGTAATTAATGTTCTTCATTTTGACTCTGACTGCTTAAGTTTAACTGACCCCTTAGGTACTTAAGAGGGAGAAACAGTTAGTTACTCATGACAGCAAAGTAATAAAAAGAAAACTTTAGCTGAGAGATGTAATGTGTAATTAAGAGAGGTAATGTCAGGTTATTCTGAAAGCACTTACACTTTTTAGCTAATCACGTTTTAAATGTGTGGGAAGAGTCACTGTCAGGTCCTGCAACATTTAATTTCCTTAGGCTTTTAGAGCAAAGACAGCCTTGGAAGATGAGCTTGTAAAACTTAAATTCTGTCCAGTTTTCATCTTAGCTGGACTTCAGCTGTCTGTGTTCAGGATACCTGGATGTTGGGCACGTAAGGAGAAGAGGGTTCAAAAGACTTGTGCTGTATCAGTGTTTTGAATGAGCAGGTGTGTGGTTGCTTGCTCTACACTTTGCCTTCCTGGATGATGACATAGAAATATGCCTTTCAGTTCCTTGCCTGCTTGAGGAGTTCTGCTGTGTAACCTGCACAATCTGGATCAGCCATCTGGGGCCAAGCACCCACATTTTAGGCATTGAAGTGCCTTAGTTGCCCTTACTGGTTTGGTTTTGTAAGATCCTTTTAATGAGGTAGAAAGGGCAATACAATGATGTTTGTCCTAGCAAGGTAAGACTAGATGGAATTACAGTATATGTAAGTAGGTGAGAACAGAATAAGCCAATGTTTCAATTTCTGATGGAGAATAAATGGGGTTGGTTATTTCCTTACCATAAATGACTATGGGAAATATAGGCTTTAATATATATTTTCAGTTTATAATGCTGAATCATTACAATATTTTCTAATCTATAGGGTTGACTTTTTTTTTTTGTTCTGTTGTTACAGATGAGCTGACTGGCATCCTTAAAAAATTGTCACTTGAGAAATATCAGCCTATATTTGAGGAACAGGAGGTAGGTCTTTTCTAGAAGATTTTTTTACTGTTTTAATGAGAGTAGGGTATAAGACATGGCATCAGATTTTTGATCCAGAATCAAGTTCTACAACCATTCCTGGTTACAGACAGAACCTTGAAACATGGACCAAGTCATGTTTGTGGCATTCTCCAGACTAATGCAGTTAGCAGAGCTTTTTACACTTAACCTACAGCCTTTCTATACCTAGGGGTTTTTCTCTCTCTTGTTACACTCTGCTTTTTCTATATATGTCTCTATCCAATGTGGCTAAACAGCTCATAGGACATACTGTATCATCCCTGGAATCACAGCTGGAACTTCATTTTCAGAAGAACAGCAGGGTGTGAGTCACTGAGATGGCTGCTTTATCTTCTTTATCCTCTATGCATAAGCAATAGGAGAATTAAATTGGGGAGCGTAGGCATCGTGATAGATGAGAGCTGTGACATTGACTTGCTGAAAGATGCAATGACAGGAAATGTTGCTGAAAATAAGTGAAATTAATTAATTACAATGTCAAAGCAGGATCAGATGTGAGCGAATACTGTGTGTTTATTTGGTCAAAGAAAAGGATAGTGAATGGACATGCACTAAGTTGACATTGCTACAAAGTTCAAAATTCAGCACAAGCCCAGACAACTTAGCTGCATCACAATAGATTGGGTTATTATTGTTCCTCTGCATGGTAGGCAAGGGAGCATTGTGTAGAAATTAATATACTTAGTGTTGGAAGGTTCAGTCAATATGAAAAGTTTCAGATGTTTGTTCTTATCACAACCTTAGGGATGTGTTGTTATAATAAAAACTGTTACATGAACAAAACTTAGGTTTTTCTCAGGAAAAGTAAAGACAATATTCTGAAGTTCCAGAAATACTTAGGGGGAAAGGATGAAGAAAAGAGAGAAGCCTTAGGTTTATTCAAGTAGCTGCTACTGTAAGCAGAGGAATTTCTGTGGAGACTATATATTCTGTATTAATAGAACTTGATGGGAAAAAGCCTAAAAATCCATTAATATTTTAGATGTATTATTATTATTATTAGTTGAATGATTAACAGCAGATTAGAAGCCTTACAACAGAGTGGTAAAGTGTGTACCATTTGGTGCTGGTAATTAATTAAAAATTATTTTTGCACAATATTTACATTAAATCTATGCAATTAAAAAAACCCAACAAACCACTTTTAACCACTAATAGTGAATCTTCACATAGGTATATTTGTCTTACCTTTTTTCTTTTATTTCTTTTTTTTTTTTTAATATGCAGGTGGATATGGAAGCTTTCCTCACACTTACTGATGGTGATCTGAAAGAGTTGGGTATTAAAACAGATGGATCAAGGCAGCAAATTTTGGCAGCTATTTCTGAATTGAATGCAGGAAAGGTACATTTTAAAGTACTGTACTTAGTAAATTATTCAAAGTTTTTTTATAAAATTAATACAACATACATTTTGAAATTCAGTTACAGATGTTAGTTAGAAAAGCTAAAATAATTTTTTCCAAACATAGTATTTCATGCATTTGACTAGTAAAAAGTCTTCCTTTGTGGCACTTCCCATTCTCTTTCAATAACTCTTTCCTAGTCCAGTGAACAAGCTACTTGTAAACATGAGCAGTTTTGCAGTTTCTGAATATTAATTTCAGCAGTGCTAAAAAGAATCATCTGGCTGCAATAGTGCAGCTAGAGAATGCAGTATAAGAGGAAGGGTGTCCTTTGGTTAACATAAAAGGTTTTGATTCCTCTGTGATTGCCTTTGAATTTTATGTCAACATAAACTAATTTGCTAAGAATGGTGTACAGTAAACAGTGCTCTTGCCAGAGGGATTTTATACTGGAACATGTCTTTGATTAGGCTTGCTGATGCTTCTTGGCAGCTTTCTTAGATTTGAGGTCCATTCCTTCTCTGATAGTGGAAGTTCAGACAAACAAAACACGAAGACAATTTCCCTAAGTCAGTATCAACAATAGTGATGAGACTAAAAATTAGGGGAGATAGATGATGTTCCGTACTAAGATATGCCATAAAGATAGGAGGAAAATAATGGAAATGTTTCTGTTGTTGTCTGATAGTTTCAGGAAAAGATTACTACAAGGTTTTCTATATATGTCTGTAAGGTAAGGATCTGTTACTATTTTTGATAGTATACTGAACACAGACACACATATTTACACATTTGTTGTATACTTTAATAAGTTCATTTTTTTAAACGGAAATTTAAGAATATTTTATTTTATTGTTCTTTTATAGGGTCGAGAGAGACAGATTTTACAAGAAACTATACACAACTTCCACTCTTCCTTTGAGAGTAGTGTTAGTAACACACGGCCGCCAGGTCACTCCCAATGTAAGTAGCACCTGAAATTAATTTAAAAATGTATTGCAGGTTGAATCACAGAATCACTGTATCAGTTAGGTTGGAAAACACCTCTGAGATCATACAGTCCAACCTATGACCAAACACCACCATGCCAACCAGACCATGGTGCTGAATGCCACGTCCAGTCTTTTCTTAAACACCTCCAGGGATGGTGACTCCATCATCTCCCTGGGCAGCTCTTTCCAATGTCTAATCACTCATTCAGTGAAAGAAATCTTCCTAATGTCCAAATGTGTGGATATTTTATTAAGTACTGGCTGGAAGACAGAATGTGACAGACAAGCCAGTTAGCTGCTTTCCTGGCTAATGATGTGTGTCTCTTGCTGAGACTGTAGAGAAGGTTTCAATATAAAAAGTAGAGGCATTTGTAAGATGTTTATACACCCTTCATTACTATCTGAAACAAGGATAAGATTTTTATTGTGCGTTACTAAACACAGAAAATGGATGTAAGTATAGCAAACCAGAGTATACAGTATACTGTCTATAGTGTCTGTATGTGTATATTTAGCATCAGTGGGAGGTGTTCCTGTATGATAAATAATTAACTTTTGCATACTCTTTATAGGAGATACTTTAGTATGATTAGGTAGAAGAAATATATTCAAGATTTACAATTTAGCATAATGGTTTAGGCAGCTATGTTAATTATATATTTATGTATGTATGTAGTTAGTTATTTTGCATAGGTGCTATTTTTATATGATTATCTATAGTTGGTTTCTTTGGAACGCATGTATTCCAAGCACTAGTGTTATCTAACCAGCTATCCAAGCTGGAGAAACTGCCTTTTAAAATGTATTGTCTGTAACCAAAACATACAGGAAGGTGTTGCTGACCTGTAATAATTGAATACATTTCCTACTCTCAGATATAAAAACTGCAAATCTCTGTCTGCCAGCCACCTGAAACAAAGGCAGATGCTCATCTATTACTCCAGATTAAAGCATAGGGCATAACCTATTCCCACATGTACTTCTGTATCCATGTTTCAGTAGAAACAACGAAAGTCATTGAATAGCCTTGAGAAGTTCACCACGTTAAAAGCGCTTCTTCTTGCATTGTTTGTTTTGCTGCTTTCATCTACGCACAATATAATTTCATTTGTTATGGGGCCATGCTAAAGAATTCGGGTATTGTATGCTTTAGGAAACCTTAATAGTGAGCTAGTCTCAGTTGTTCCAATCTCAGTCAGCTGCATTTCACTAGATATGTGAAAGCAGGTGCTAACTGTTGACCTACTAATGTCTTGGGGCAAACTGGGAATTGCTGGGGTAGTTAGTGAATGTGGGCTACTTCCAGTATTCTGTGTAGTCTGCTTGCCTGAAAGCCACTATCAGGTGTCCCTGTATGTATTGTGCAACTTTCATTCTCAGCATAGTCAGCATGTGTGGGAACTTCTGGATGTTGGTAACATCCCAGAGCTGAAGAGCCTCTTCTGTAGGTATTACTAGGTGAGCAGAAGCTGTTTGGGATTTGATTACATGGTGCAAAGAACTGGAATTACTCAAGAACCAAAGAGGCATAGAGGTGTAATGTATCTCCAAGCAACTTGCTGACCTTAAGTGTCTTGAAGACATCAAAGGACAAGAATGGTGGCTCCGAGCTGGAGAGAACATCCTTTTGTAAGAATGGAGGCAACAGTTGCTCCTGTTGAGCTTTTGACAAGAGGCTGCAAGAAGGCTGCCATCAGAGATCTGGCTTTTGGGTTTTTGTATATGAGAGCTCCATGATGCAGATTTGGCTGTGAAACAGAAACAGAAGCACTAACAGAGAAGAGGAAGAGAACATGTAGCTAAAAGAAGTTTCTGCACCAGGTAAGCTGCTTTTTATTGTAAAAAGTAGCAGTGGAATCCTTATGCAGTCTCTGGAACTTGAAGTTCTTTCCAGGAATGTGTAATATTTTAGAGCATAAGAGCAGCTGTACCAAGGCAGATCCAAGGTCTGAACACAATACAGTTGTGTTCAACTTTTTCATCCAGTCTCATCTGATACTGATTTGAAGAGCCGCTTGCTTTCATTTGCTGTGAACTTCCCATGTCCTGACTTCTTTTGCTTCATCGTACTGGATCAGAAGATACAGCGAGCAGTTGTTTCCTCTTCACTGCCTCCATGCCACTGATGACTTTACAGATCACTGTGACATCCTTCTTCATTCATGGTTTCTTTGAGGGGAAGGCTTATAGACTGCTTTGTCATTCCCTATACCATAGGTTTTTTAACCTCTTTTCCTTTTCTGCTATTGTCTTTTCAGACTTGGGAGATATCAGCCTAGCATACAGTATTCAATATGTAGGCATATTATGGATTTACATGACAGACTGATGTTTGTTTTTCAGTTGTGTTCTCTGCTTTCCATGCTCTTGCCCTTTTCTAGTTATTTCTGGTACTTTGCTGTGTTGGCTATAATTGAAGACTGAATTGGTATTAATTCAAATTACCTCTTAAAACCCAGCTGATCTACTGAGTTTGAACTCACAGCCTATAATTTTATATAAACACACATGTATCATCTTTTCCATTTGCCTTACTTCATATTACTTCCTTTTTATCTTCACAAAATCTTGTTGCTATCTTATTGTTTAGGCACAAATGTCATATGAAGTCTTTTTGCCAGTCTTCTGTTAACCTTTCTTTTTATTTACGTGCATAAGTAAGGAAGGTTTTCCTCTTCACTCTATGTGCCCTATCAAAATCATATATTGAATATACTGTTCATATCCTGAATATCCTTATACAGATGCCTATGAAATACTAGTGGTGAATCTCTCTACTGTGGAAAAAATCACTATTTACTGCAAACTTCCGTCTTCTGCCTCTCTAACAGATTATTTATCCACAGAAGAAATTTTTACCCTGTGGGTTCCTTGTTATCTTAAGGGTTAACCTTGGACCTTGTGAAATGCCTTGTCAAAATCCAAGCATCAAATGGACCTCTTTTATCTACAAGACTGTTGGCACCTTCCAGGAGTTCTAGTAGGTTGGTGAGGCAGGAGTTCAAAAATCCCTTCTTGATTGTTTCCAACAAAATTTCAGATTGTTACAGTTTTTACTAATTTGGTTGGTATTACTGTCCAACTCACTGGCCTCTGTTTCTCTACATTTCCTGTTGAACCATTAAAAAGATTTACATCACTGTTATCACATTTCAGTTATGTGACAATTTGAACAACAACCTCTGTTCTGTTCACAGCAGTTCAGCTGCTTAATCCTTCTGCTTCTCTAGGACATCTGCCTTAGAAATTTGCTATTACTTAATTTGTGTATTTGTTTCATATTCTTTTTTTCCTAGTACTTTAGGTTAAGCTGTCTTGGACTCCCACATAAATGTTTGTGAAATGGAATCCTTCCATCCCATACCAGGGACACTAGGTTAGGCTGTGTGAATTCCTTGCTCCAGTCCTTGCCTGACCTGTGTAAGGCAGAGGAGTGTACATGATTCAGAGGTTACTGGACCCTCAAGCCATTCAATTTGGAAGCACCATGAATTCTGAATAGGCAAACAGTACTTGCATGGAGAATGTTGCCTCCATCTCTTTTTTATGGAAATTAGTTGGTCATTTTTAGAAAATTCTGATAAAATTATTTATTCCAAGAGTGAACATTTTAGCAGGTTTTGACACTGGTGGTTTGACTACTATTATATCCTGGGAAATTGACAATGCACCCTGTCCATGTAAGAGAAACTACTAGGAAGATAACTGCTTCTTTATAGCCCAGTGAATGTGTCCAGCAAACACTGAATTACTGTGCTGCTTTGCCATTTAGAGCAGATAACCAGCCCATGGAGGCCTGAGGCTCTGAGGAACAAAATGTCTGGATCCTTTGTCTGGATTCCAGCTTCAGTGAAACAGCAACTGGCAACATGAAGTCCAGCTTTCTGAGAGAATGGAATTTAAAAAAGAATATTATCGCAGGAAAAGTTTGTATGTGGTTTCAGGTGACCTTACAGGATTCTGGTAAAAAAGAAAATTGGACTGTCTGAATGCCTAGTTGCCAGGACTAATTGTTTAGTTTATTTTGGGGGGCTGTGTTAAGATTCATGCTCCCATTAACTGAGTGCAATCAAGAGGTTCAACAGATCTGGCAGTGGTCGGCAGGTTAATTGAAACAAATGACACCAAAGAAGACAAAGTTGCATTTCAACACAAACTTGCCAAATCAGAAATGAAAAGCTGAATAAAGGTCTTGTGAATTCTTATGAAAAAAAAAAAAGTGGGGGGGGGTGGGGGGAAGCAACTGAAATAATTTCCTCCAGAAGAGTAGATGTAAAATCCTGTGTGCTAGTTATTGTAGTTGTAATAAATGTGTAAGGAAGTGTTACATGTTAAATCCTCTGATAAAAAATGGAAACACTTCATGGAAGTTCCCTTGCCCATTTATGGCTTGCAACAGAATTTGCCATTTCTACAAAAATTACATGAAAAATGCAAGAGAGCATTCAAGGTTTGTACTCGGAAGGACACAATCTTTTTCTGCTAGGATATTTCTTAAACTCATTATGAAAAATCCCATTAAGATTGTTTGGAGGTAAAGCTAACTACCAGTTAACTTAGTTTGCTTTCTAATGCCAAGTTTATTGAAATGTTTGAAAGAAAAAGATCAGCCTTGTCACTTGGTACAGGCATCTAGCTGCTCTCCCCAATCTAAACAACACTTCTGATGGGTGGGAAGAAAAGAGAAAATCTCAACATCTGGTAGCAGCAATGAACAAAAGCTGGAGATAGATTTCAAAACAAGAAACTGAATATTCTCCAGGCAAAAGTTTAAATGAAGAGTAGCTATACCTATGATGAAAAAAGACTATGACGCCATGCAGTCTATAGTTAGTAGAAATTCTGGTCGGTCCTGCAGTTTCTTTTTACATATTATAGTATGTTATATATATTGATACATATGTATCTGCAGATACAGAATTGTTTATGTATTTACTTCTAATTTTTGGATTCAGACTCAAAAATATCACATGGAAATTATCCAGAGGAGGGAGTTAGAAATTAAAGAGAGTGAAGTAAAAATAGGAGCAAAATCAATACAGACTTGCATATACAAATCATACAGGATTCAGATAATTGCTTACTGGAAAGGTGCACATTGAGAAAAGAGAGATACTCAAAACTTTGGCAGTAGATAATCTTTTCACACGAGTTTCACTTTTTATACCTTCTCCTTAAAGGAGATAGCTTAAGATGAGTGAAACAAGTTAGAGGATCAAACTGTTAGATACTGGTATAACATGTACGTTGGGAAATGTGGGCCTATTTCCAGCAGTTCTGCAATTACTCTCTTGTTTACAATTGTGAGTCTTGATGATTACAGTTTTTCAGACTTTTTTTCTTTCTTACAGCTCCTGGCTGCTCTTTAAAACCACAAGAAGCTGTTTCTTCTAAAAGGTAGCTACTGGAACAGAAGTGGTTTTTATTTTTTATGGTGAAGTTTGGCATCTGACTAAGCAAATCCATACAAATGAAAATTTGAACAGTTAGTCCTGACTACACTGACGAAGGATTTTCTGCAGTAGCATGCTTAAAATACAAGACCCACAGAAAGGCAAAGAAAGTAATGAGATTGCCTCTGTAGTTCAGCCTAAGTGTTGAATTGTTCAAGGCATCAGTGGTCTGAATTTAAGAAGAGCAAAGTCAGAAGAGCAGGAAGAATGGGTGAACAGGAAGATGGAGGTTTCATTCCACTCTTGCCCACAGATGAAGAACCCACAGGAGACCAACATGGGCACAGTCAAGAGCAGCAAAAGCATGGAAGAAGGCAAGAAGGAAAGCACAAACTGTGACCCCTTCTACATGGGGAAATGCATAAGCTGAATATGCTTCTCTTGATTGGATACAGATAAAGTAGTCTAGGTTAAAAATGTAATGATTTCATGAGAAGAAATATAAAGGAGAAGTAATGCTGCATTCTTCAATAACCAAAATATACTTTATCTATTCAATATTAAGAGGTTAGAACAAGAGTAAAAGTAAAAACAAAATACCTATTTGTAAAAACAGCACTTTATTTGAGCGAATGCATAATCTGTCACCAATATTTAAACAGAAAGAATGTTAAAATATTTTATATTGCTGACTTTTTTTTTTTAATAAAACCATTTACATTATATTGGCTGGGTTTTTTTTAATAGTAAACACTAGCATATCCTTAAAAATGCATTTTTATAACTTGATTTTGTAGCAATTTTGAAGTGAAATTTACAGTAATTACAGTAATTACATTTTCTGCTTAGTAAATATCATTTTTGTTAAGCATTTAAAATGCAAATCATCAGGAATTAAAATACAATTCATCAGAAGCCTCTGACACTATATTTATCTTTCTGAAGACTCAAGTACTGCAGGTAAGGAGAAGAAGATCTTGGAGCTCCAATTACCTGAGTGCTCTCAGTATATAACTGTACATTTTACCTTTCTCCATGCTCCTCACTGTACTGACAGCTCATGGCTGCCTTTTCTACATTTGAGAGGAAGAGAGTTTGAGACAGAGTCCTGTGCAGTGTGTCTGTGTGTCAGGGCTGGCACAGGCAGCTCTTTAAACATCGCTGCAGGCAGTGGAGGTCTGGTGGGTACCATCACCAGGGCCTCAAAACCCAGCATCTCACTGGGCTAGACCAGAAGTTTGATTCAATTGTTCAGACCTCCACTGGCATTTGCCAGGCCCTAAGGCATCCAAAGCACCCAGAAGGGATGCCAGACATGACACTACATGAGGGTTATGATCACGTTATTCATTGCAGCCTCTTGGACAAAGAGACCATTCAGATATGGGGACTGTAATTTCATTGACTTGGCCTGATTTGTCACAGACTTTCAAAGGTGAAAGCTGTTTTTTTTGTTCCTGTTTACTGTTCGTTTTCTGTGTCCTCCTTTTCAGTTTAAATGAAATTTTTTTTTTTTTGCAAACTTTGCTTACCTCATAATGAAAAGTGATACCTTCTGGGTTTTACCAAAGAAGGAAATCCTACAAAAACCAGTTCTTGTTATGGTTCAGTCTAGCGTTATAGGCTTGACTAATCTGGAGTTACTAACCTAAGATTTTGCTGAGGAGTACTGTTACTTTACAAGAAGCTTTTATAAGTTTCTTTGAATTAAATTTTCTTTTTCTGTACTTTGAGCATTAATGAATATCTGATTTTAAATAAAGATACTTTGCAAATTATTCAAGCAGTCATCTATAGTATTTCTCATGCTTCAGCAAATGCCTTAGAAGCCAGGTACCTTCTCAAGGGAATAACTTTGGTTTCCAGAGTAAAGGGGAACATAAGAGTTCATGCAAAGAGATTTCTTTAATACTGAGATCAGCTTAATTTACAATTGCTTGGCTTGTCTGACTCTGACACTAATAGCCTCAAACTTGCCACTTTATTTTATTTCAAAGCCCTCTTGGCAGTACAAGGGTACATTTAGTGGGAACAGGCTTTGTCCATTAAAACTGAAACTTCTTGTGCTATATTTAAAGCTCATTTGGAACACTTAATTTCCAGTCTCTTGAAAGTTTGTATTATTGAAACAAACTGTTAATGCAATGTCCTTCTTAAAGTGTCACAGCAAGGAATTGTTCCAAAGCAATTTTTGCCACTTGTCATTCACAGCATTCCAGTGTGCATTAAAACTTAATGGAGTTAACACGCAGTCATAAAAGCAAACAGATATTTGAAGTATGATTGATAAATTCCCAGCATTGCACCTGTAGCATTTGAATTGGCCTCTTACTTGTCCTGAGTTTTTATTTGTAAGTATGTTCAAAATAGGTCTGTCTGGTCTTAAGAGGAGTGTTAGCAGAACGGTAGTGCTGTACTGAAGCAGGGTTCTAAGGTGATAAACAGGATAATGTGAGTGTTGGAAAGCAGGCCCATTCAAGACACTTCCTTATAAATAACCTAAAAATATTCTATGTTCATATACATTGATGCATGGCTGTGAGTTCTTGTTTTTAATAAGCCTATGTGACTTGTTACTCCACAGAATCAGTAGCCTCCAATTAGTTGGTGCAGAGATTTCCTGTTTTTCTGAGTTGTGGAACAAAACCATTGCACAGACAGCAGCCAACAGTGTGCTAGGTTTGATCACAACAGGCTTGATTTCAACTGTTCTCTACAGATTTCTCCATATATTTTTTCCAATTCACTCTGCTGCCACTAAGAATGGCATTCTCCCTAAGAATGGGAAGAATGAATAAATGGAAAACAAATTTAATAAAAGCTAGAGATAGAAGCACAACTACTAGATTGGGATTTCTGGATTTCTTTCCAGGATCTGCCTCTCTTTTTCTTTTTTTTTTTTTTTTTTTTTTTTTTTAATACTCAGAATTAATATTGAATGCCCTAGGATTCACTTACTGCAGCAGCTCAGGACTCCAAAGCACTTACTGTTTATCACAGGCTTAGTTCAAAATCTGTTGTTCATATACCTTTACTTAAGGCAAACAGAAAGTGTCATTCTCTGTGCTAGTAATTAAATGGTATAAGCAGAGATTCACTTTTCCAGCTGCTTGGGCCACAGAATACAAAACAGGGCTCCAGTTTATAGATGCTCCTAAAGCATTGTATTATCTTCTATCATGCATTTGAATTGCTTCTTTGGTGTATGTGTCAAGCATACACACAAAATGTAGTCCTTAGCAATGCCAGATATATTTTACATAATGACTGAGGCTGGAATGAGCCTTTGGAGTACATCTTATCCATTGCCCTCCTGGTGAAGCAGACCACCTAGATCTGCCCATTGGTGCCCCATCATCCAGCGAGATGCTCTTCGTAGAAAGCTATCAGATTTGTCAGACATGATTTCCTCTGTTGTGAATTTGTGCTCACTACTCCCAAACACCATCTTAAAATAGCTGGAAGTTATTTTTAGGGTTATTTTCTCAATCACATTCCCCAAAGTCAAGGTGAGACTGATAAAGTCCAGTTTCCCGAATCCTCTTCCTTTGTTATTTATAATAGGGATGAAATGTTTTCTTACATTGTGCAGAAACCTTGGCCAATCACCGCCTTTTAAAGATAATAGAAGCAGGTTTGCAATGACACCAGACAGCTCCCTCAGTACTTGTAGAGTGCACGGCATCAGGTCCCACGGACTTGTCTGTGTCATACAACATCTCTTGGAATGCCATGGAAGGATATTTTGTCATCTACATGAGCCCCTCAAACAATGGATGTCATGCATACTACACCTCAGCTAGTCCTTTGGTGGTTTATAGACATCCTCTTACAGTGAATTTCCTAGTGGTTTGTCAGCTATTCCAAGCATCCCATCATTTTCATTGCACAGCAACAGCATTCATGGTTACCATTCTCTGGGCATGCCGTGTTGCTTCTCAGTTTACACAGTGATATACATAAACTTTGGGGTATTCCTTCTAATTCCTTGGACAAAGAAAGTGTACAGGTTGCAGGAAAAAATTGCCAACTCTTTTTTGTGTTATCAGTATTCAAGCAAATCCAGCATAATGATGAAGTGGGCAATGGCCTTTTTAAATGCTGAGAGTTTGTTAGGCTCTGAATATTCTGAGGAAAAGGACCTAGTACATAACAGAAGACTGCAATAGACCCTATATTTCCTAGCCCCACATAACTTCACTCTTGCCACTCATCACACTGCCAAGTACAATAAAACTAATTCAAATCAGTGCACATTTAGGAAACAGGCTATTAGATTCAGAAACAGCAAATCCTGCAATAGCAGAATACCTCTCCTTAGTGTAGGCACAGGTGGTTTCCTGTGTTTTATCCAGATGACAGACTGTGAAGTCATGCTGACTAGTCCTATGATTCAGCCAGCCAGCCAGCAGACATGGCTCCAACTCCCAGGGAAGCCAATTGCTCCAAGAGCCATTTTCTGCACAGCAAAATTACTTGCAAACAAGCTCCTCCTTATTTCCTCTCTGTGAGGAGAGATGTACCTGCTCAAGTATCCTGAGATGTAAACTTTGATGATTAGACAAAGATACTGACTTCTAACATTAGTGGTGTCAATTCTTTGCTCAATTTAGAGAACAGTGGTGGTCTCAGATTAGGCAGTCCCCACGACAGCTCCTAAATGTGCTGGGTTTTGTGATAACACTGGTTAAACAATAATGGTTTTCTACTTGTGGCAAGATGCTTGCTGAGAAATTGTAATAAAAAGAGAAATGTCCCTTTTTACCTTCCAGTAAATAAGTACTGAACTAAAGAGCCAAATACTGGTCTGATTTGTACCTGTGTAACTTTACCACATCCAAGCCACAGTGTATTGAAGTGCAGGGAACTGCAAAAGAATCTGGGCTAAAATAATCTGGAAATTAAGTATCCCACCTACCATATCTGGTTGCATAATTTGTGTGCAAACATGGTGTGCATGCAAGGAAACCACAAGTATGTTCTTAGACAAGGAGCTGCAGAATGTGTTTGTTGTGTTGCTTTAAATATCTTTTTAATTTTGTTGCTGGCTCGCCTCCCTTTTGGCATTAATTATGCCACTGTTTTAACACCTTGGAAGGCCTTGCCACTCTCTAATCTGATGAGTAGTTATTTGGTAAATATTACAAATGTTATTAATGGACTTGTTTTATTATACCTTCCTTTTCTGCTGCATCAAAGCAACACAAAGAACTGTTCATTTATAGAGATGAGGAGACAAAGAGGACAAAAGAAAACTACAAAAAAAAAACCAAAAAACCAAACACCCAAACCAGTAGAAAACCCTGACTTGGTTGGCTATATCAACAAAACTAAGCCGATGACTTTGCCTGTTTATTATGTGGAAATTAGCAATAGCCTTCTCATATGTTAGCTATTATGTACATGTGAATACTTTAATTTAATTTGGGAGAACTGTGCATAAGCACAGCATGAGAAACTCCTCATTTCTCTCCTGGAGACAACAAACAACATTAGAAGCATTGCACAGCCATTTCACAGGCAGAGCATGCCAAACAACTAGCAAATACCCAAGGCAGAGCTGGTGATAGGATGGAAATCCGTACTATGCTGTTTTCACCTTCTGTGTCTGGCTCCCCATGTTGCACTAAATTCCTTTTAGTTTACTTAACACACAGAAAGAAATTCTAGATTCTTTGTTTTTTACCTTTAATATGTGTAACAAAGACACACCAGTGATTTTCTAGGTGAAACAAGGATGACTCAGGAAGGGAAGAAGAGGGGAAAGACACTATCCTATGCTTTTTTGCATTTTAAAGTTAAAAATTGTACAGAGTTTTAAAACATAAATAAGGGCTGTATAGCTATATTTATGTTAAAATGTAGTATTTTAAAAATCAAAACAAAACCACACACCTCTAGAAATTTCCCATAAAAACATAAAATAAATGTTTACTTTCCATTTGCAACAACAATATTTTTGCCAGCTTTGCTGTCTCTGTTCATGTACCTGCTTTTTCCAGTCTGTCATCCTAGGGTTTTTAACATTCCCCAATGAGCTCATGTTCTCTGTAAGTGCTTATTATCAAAGCCAAGTGCATGTTGCAATCCAGATAATTCACTTCACCATTGTGTTGCTTTTTTGTTATACATGTTAGACATGTATATTTATAATGCAATGAAACCTCAAGCTGAGGTCACTGGATGGAAGAAGTATTTATTTGTCTCAAAAGCCTGGATGGAAGACTATGTTCTTGGCATTAGTTATGTGGTGAATTTGGGGATGTGACCAGAAGGGAATACATCCTGAGTTCTGCTCCTGCTTGACAACAACACATGTGATGTTGAGTAAATCACTTTTCTGCCAGAATTTCCCTTCACCAGCTGGTAATATTCCATCCGTAGTTGGTTATGCAGCCACCAACACTGTCAACAGAAAGCTCCAAGAACAACTAACATTGGCATCAGTAGCAGACTGCTCTTTGACATTATCGATATTTTCTAGGTGTTGAAATAAGAGATTAAAAACACTACAGAAACATTCACAATTGTATTGGTGCCCAGATAGGAGCACCACCATCCCCAGGCTTTGGATCATGCTCCTTCCCAAGACTCATGGTGAAAGCTGCAAGAGTCAGCATAAGGTTGACAACTGCTTGACCAATCTGATTGCCTTCATGATAAAATGCCTGAATTTATGGATGCATATTGTATTTTTGGAGGTGCCCTGACGAAGGAATTATGAATCTGACTCCATGTTCTCAGAAGGCTAATTTATAATTTTATGATACTATATTATATTAAAGGATACTATACTAAACCATACTAAAGAATACAGAAAGGATACTTAAAGAATGCTAAAAAAGATAATAATGAAAACTTGTGACTCTCTCCAGAGTTCCGACACAGCTTGACCCTGATTGGCCAATGAGTCAAAACAATTCACATCAGAAACCAATGAAACAAGCACCTGTTGGTAAATAATATCCAACCACATTCCAAAGCAGCAAAACACAGGAGAAGCAAATGAGATCAAATTGCTTTCCTTTTTCTCTGAGGCTTCTCAGCTTCCCAGGAGAAAAATCCTGGGTGAAGGGATTTCTCAGAAAATATGAATGTGACAGATGCAAGGGCAGCACCTTGACTTTTGCAAAGCTTTTAACACCCTGTCTCACAGTATTCTTACATCCAAGGTGAGATATCACAGTTTGGATGAGTGGATAACTAGACAGATAAAAAACTGGTTGGATGGTCAAGCTTAGATAATAGTAGTAATAGTACCTCAGTGGTTTATCCAGCAGACATTTTACAAAATTTAGCAGGGACAAATGTCAAGTCCCTCACCTGGGAAGGAAGAGCCCTGAGCAACAATACAGGCAGAGTGATGGGAAGCAGCTCTGTGGAAACGGATTTAGGGGCCTTGGTGGACATAAGACAGGAGCACAGACTGTCTGCAGAGAAGGCCAGCTGCCACAGAATGAGAGGAGACAATCCCTCTCTGATTACCATTTATTAGATCCCACTCTATCAAATCTGGGGATCCACAGTGTAGGAAAGCTATGGATGAACAAGACTGAATCCAGCAAGGGCATTAAAATACTTGGGCACTGGAGCCCTTGCCCTGTTAGGAGAGGCTGAGGGAATTGGGTTTATTCAGCATGGGTGGAAGAGGGCTCTGCTAGCTATGCAGCCAGTGAAGACAGCAGCTTTCTGGTTCTGTAAGGAGGTTGTCAAGAAGATGGAGTCAGGCTCCTCTCAGTGCTGCAGGGTGGGAGGACGGGAGTCAATTGTCACACTCGTGAAATAAGGCTGCCGGTCAGTGATGCTTTTCTCCCCAAAGACAGCCCAGCAGGTTGTCCGTGGGGCTGTGCAGCTCCCAGTCTGGCAGGATGTCGAGACCTGAGGGGATGGAGCCCTGGACAGACAGCTCGCACCTGCCGGCTGTCCCCGCCTTGAGCAGGGAGCGGGACCAGAGCACGGAGCCCTGAGGCCAGCTGCTGGACCCGGCACCCTCCGCATCCCACCGGGACCGGAGGGGTGCACAGAGCATTCCAGGATGCGAACTGCTGTGCGAGGACCGCTGATCCGGCGAGTTTAATACTCTCCCCTTCACTTTCAAAAGTTGGAGCCTCCGCTGATCTCTCGGTACCCTTATCTCGGGCTCCTCAGCCTCCGCGGCAGCGCCTTGAATTATTCATTGCTATCGACAATCCCAGAAATTACCGTGCCCTCAGCCGAGGCGCGCTGCAGCACGCTGATAATAATGATCACGGACGGAGGAGGAGCGGTGACATTGCCGGGCCGCCCCTCGGCGCCGGGGCCCGGCCCGGCCGCGCTGCCAGGGCGCCATGGCGGCGGCCGCCCGCCAGGGGGCGCTACCGGCCCGGCGTTGGCTGCGGGACCTCGGCCGTGAGGGGCGGCAGCCCGGGCCGGGCAGGAGCTGCTGTGGCCGGGGGGAGGCTGGCCGTGCTGTGGCGCTTTCCTCAGCGAGCTGCTGAGGGGTAATGGGCTCTCCCGCTCGCTTTGTCTTGCCTCGTCCCCGCGTTTCCCAGCAGGGGCGAAGGCGCCGTTCCCAGCGCCACGGGCGGTTTGAGCGCTCTGGGTGTCCGAAATGGAGGGGCAGCGGTGCGAGCTCCGGCCCCGAGCTGTGCCCCAGGGACCGGGAAGGGAGCTGGGAACACGTCACTGTGGCTGCCCCGGCAGCACCAGCGTGGCTCGGGTGGTGGGAGATGCTCCTGAAGCGACTGCAGGGCCTCGGTTTTGCTGTGCCCGGAGCAGAGCCCCCAGGTTTACTGGGAGAGGGCGGCTGAGGAACCCACCCGCGCTGGCAGAAGTGAGGCCGCCCTCGGAGCGTTTTCTGGCAGCCTCTCCCCTGCCTAGCGCCATTGCTCAGTGTAGGCTGATGCTCTGACAGCTCCACGGAATAGGGGGTGAACTCTCCGAACAGGCACAGGGATCCAAGCCCTCTCCAGTTTACATACAGGAAAGAACTCAAAAAATGATACCACTTGAGTGAATGCCAAATCAAGTTCTAAGTATTATCTGAAACTGCCCTAGTGCATTCTCTGCTCCAGTCATTATGCTGTGTATTTGCTGTAGAAATAAGGTACAGAAAGATGAAGAAATGGAACTGTGACAGGAACAGCATATTCGCAGGTCCGCTTCAAAACACACCGGTGTTGTTCTCCATTGCAGTCGGCATTCCCCAGAAGTATAACTGTTCTGAACCCTCCAGTCTGAGTATCTGTTAGTTTAAACCATCTGAATCAAAAATATTTATGGCAGTGAAAAATCTCTGATCTGCTTAAACTCTTCCAAATTTAGGTTTGGCGTTGAGTCATCATTATTCCCTGTCAAATGGTTTTGTGAACTCACCCAAATAATGAGATGTCACTTGCCTAGATACATTAATAATTAGAAGGATTTATTGTAGTAGGCATCATGGGAAAGTGTAACTTTCCCATTAGATGTCCTTAATTAGAAAAGAATGTGTCAGATTTCAGATCAACGTAGGGGAACTACAACTATCCATTAAAGGGAGAAGGACAAATAATGCAAGTGACAGCTCTTGCAGAAGTACAAAGATTTAAATACTTTATAAATTAAGGGGATTGAAGGTGCTCATTTTTATCTCTAAAGCTCTGTGACCCGTCTTCATCATCAGAAGGGTGCAGTCTGCAAACTGAATTAAACACGCAAAGAGCAAGTGCTCTATATAATTCTGACAATAGAATATTTGTGTATTCAGCAGTTATTCCTTTTCCTGTCTTTCAGCAATGGCTTCTTAAGGTGGGCCAAACTGCTCTGGAAACTGCTCTGGATTATGCTAATATGAAAATTTTATAGTGACAATGGCATCTCTTGAACCACAGGAGCTGTAGCTAATACACTTGTTCACTTGGTGGCAGGATGTGGGATACAGAAGTGGTCTGACTGGCTTTAAGATAAAACTTGGAGAGCTGTTAGGAAATTCTAACATGTGGGAGGCATTACTGTAAATCCAGACAGAATGAGGTGCCTAACTACTTGGGCATGTGCAAGGAGTTAATTTAAGTACCCATCTTCTGTGTCTTCTATTTGGCTCTGGGTAATTCTTCACAGACCCAGGCCAAGGGTTTACTGGGTGTTACACAGAAGCTAGAAACTAAGTCTTACAATGCTTACATTTACTTAGAGTCATGAGCAGAACCAGTTCATACTCATATTTCTGCTCAGTGCTTGGTTAACATTCAGGCATGTATTTTAGTTATGCAGTCTTTAAATTATGCCATGGATGGCATCACAGCAACGGTAATTTAAGAAATGGGAGCTTGTGTCTACAGTTTGTTTCAGCTTGCAAAGAGATGATGTTCTGAGATGGGGAGACTTAAAATTTTGCACCATAAGTAAACTGCTCCATCTGGGAAATTGGATCTCTTAATCCTATGTCAGTTACACCTGAAAGTTACTACAAGCAGATTTCTGTGGCCTACAGCTTCTGCTACAGCTTTTTCTGCAGCCTCTGTGAAATCAGTAACATTAGACCTGTGCCCAGCTGACAGGTGGCCACCAAGTTTGTTTCCTGCTCTTACAAGTATTTCATTTGGGATGGTTTTGGGAAGAAAGGTGAATTTGTTTCTTACCAGGAAAGGAAATCCTCTAACATGGAGGCTGAGCCCCACAAACAGGGCCTTGTGAAATAAGCCTTTCAGTTTTACCATTTTGTGTATTATTTTGCTTGAAGAATATGTTTCTGTTCTTTTATGAGCTTTTATCTGAAGAATAATCACAATCGTTATGTTTGGATTTAGAAAAGGATATATCTAGTTTACCTGGAGGAGATAGTTCTATGGGATTGAAAATGTGCATGTTTAAAAGAAAGTTCAGGTAGAACATTTAGGACGTGACTTAAATACTCTTTTGAAGCACTGTGTGGAAGCCTTCTTTTTTCTAAATTCAACCCTTATCTCATATTAAATGCAAAGAGTGCTAGGGAACACAGGGCATGTTCCAAAGGGATACATAAAAAGCACTCTCTGTAAGTTATTAGCATCCAGTATTTGTGTTTTTAATGAGCTGAAATGAGAAATCTTGTAAACTAATTTCAACAAATACACACAGTGCTCAAACAGTGTCTTAGAGCAAGGTGTCTCAAACATCAATCAACTCTTGAAAGTTTGTTTGCGAGATACTTCTCTGAAAATCTTTCATCCTAAATCTGACACTTGAAAACTCAGACATAGATCTTGATAAGATTCACATATGAATGCCCAAGAGATAAGTGGTGCACTGTTTCACTGAGGAAGGTGGTATAAATATTCCACTTTTGAAGGCAGGACTAAACAAAGCTCACCTGCTCGTTAAAAGGTACTGAAACTTGACTATTTTACATACTGTTTTGTAAATGAGAGTTCCTGAAACACCTTTATTTTCAAACCTTCTTTGAAAAACCTCTGGAGATAAACAAGGTTTGGTATGACAAAGAAAACATTTTATTCAGCTTCTGCCTCAGGAGAGTGTTACCTGTGATGCCCTCACATCACACCATCAGTAAAGTTGGCTATTCTTTAGTAGTAGTAGTAGTTGTAGTAGTAGTAGTAGTAGTAGTATTTTTAGTTTTAAATTAAAATCTGCCTGAAGCCACAGATGAGTCCTCAGCGCATTGCTCTCTGACTAAGGATGCAAATCTAAATTGAAACTTTCCTTAAAAAGCCTCTTAAAGGTTAGCTGTCCACTTGGAATGAGTGAATCACCTTTGACTTGAGGAAGACTAAAGTGCAGCAGATGTTCATACTCTAAAATGTTGGGCAAGTTATGCCAGAGAAAGAGACAAAGAAAGAGATTGAAGCCAGATCACAGCTCATTTATTTCTTTGACAGACAAGGGTCTTCATGTATCTGAAAACAATAATATTAGGGCTTTTGCCTCTTAAGAATCTTTGTCACATGAATTCAGGTTGGTGAATCAGCATAGCTGTTCACTTTCCGTGTGTTAAAATACGTGCCTGACTTAATTTGACTGACTTAAGCAATGTATTGAGCAGATTATACAATGAAGAAGTTACCGACACTAAATACATGATTGGAAATTTGGTTGTTCAGACACCTTACCAAATATGCAGATAGATATTTCAGGAGGCATGAAATTTACCTGGTGCCCCTTGAAGTAAAACCAGGTATGCAGAGTAAACCATGCCTATTTTTGGTGGTATGCACCATATAACAATCGTGAATAATTATATATGTCATTACTTACGGGAATGTAGGCTCATGGTTGAAATAAGTGCTTAGACACCGAACATTTTCCTTTTTACTGGGCTTTCAGGACCTTGTTTATGAATAGCTGGAGTGTATAGAGCTCTGCCTAGGGAATGGACTGTGAGCCAGCTGAGTGCGCTTGGATATCAGTTACTGAGTACTGGGTGGTGTTGTAGTAGGTGTAAACTACAGGTGTTATTAAGCAGGAGGAACAAATGGAAAAGATCCTCTGTAGACTGAAGACACCTCATGTTGCAGGCTGTGGTTCTCCTGGGGAAACTTCACCCACTTGATATCTTCCAAAGGAACAACATAGATATATGCAGGTTCCTGGAGGTTCCTGGATAGTATTTCCTGATGCAAATGATAGAGGAATGAGTGGGGACAGGTGTTCTGCTGGACCTCATAATTACAAATGAGGAAGGTTGAGGATGTGAAAATTGAAATCAGTCTTGGTTGCAGTGGCTGTGGGATAGTGGAGTTCAGAATCCTGAGAAGAGTAAGTAGGGCAGAAAGCAAAATTGTGACCCCAGATATCAAGAGAGTAAGGATATGACCCTGGATATCAGGACACTTTGGCCTTGCAGGGAGACTGTTCACACAGACTCCCATGGAATAAGGCCTTGAATGGAAAAGGGGCCCAAGAAAGCTGTTTGATATTCAAGGATTATTTGCTCCAAGGTCAAGAACAGTCTATCGCAACAAGCAGGAAGTCAGGCAAAAATATCAGGACGAATATATGAGTTAACAAGAAATTCCTGGCAAAACTGAAGCATAAAAAAGAGGGACATTGTCTGAACATGCAGAAATTATGTTAGGAAAGACAAAATCTGTCTAAAATTGAATTTAGTGGGGGATGTTAAAGGTAGCAAGAAGAATTCTCACAGTACTTAATTAGCAAAAGAAGACTAGGGAAAATACATGCCTGCTGCTGAATGGGACAAGAGCCCTGGTGACACATGATGTGGGACAGGCTGAGTCACTGAATGCCATCTTCACCTCAGTCTTTTCCAGAAAGACCTACCTTCAGAAATCTGGGGACTGAGAGACAAGGGGGAAGACTGGATCAAAGAAGTCTTACCCTTGATGGAAGAGGTTCAGGTTAGAAAATAAAAAATCAAAGTGGACATATGTAAGTCCATGGGCTCTTGTGGGATCAGATCTGAGGGAACTGGCATCATTGAGAGGCTACTCTTGATAATCTTTGAGTGACATGGTCACCAGCAGTGTCTGAGGACTGGAGAAAAGCAAGTGTCATTTTGTCTCCAGAAAGGGCAAGAAGGAACTACTGGCCAATTACAGCCTCACCTCAATTCCTTTGCATGTGATGGAGCAGCTAATCCTGGAAACAATTCCAGGCATATAAAGGACAAGTCATCACCCCAGGGAGTCATGCTTGACCACTTGATAGCCTTCTATAATGAAATGACTGCTGTGGTAGATGAGGTAATGGATATTGTCTTCCTCAATTTCTGTAAGGCTTTTGACCCTGGCTCTCACAAGGTTGTCATGCAGAAGGTGATGAAGTATAGGTTGGCTGAACAGAAAGTGAGCTGGGATGAAAACGGGAGAGTCCAGTAGAGGACCACTAAGGGAATTTTGTCAGCACATAAAAGTATTTTCAGAAGTATTGAAAGGAAGGTGAAAAAAAGACAGAGCCAAGTGGCTGGGGAGTCTCTATCCTAGCAGATATTCAACAGTCATCTTAACATGGTAATGGGCAGCTACTTTTAGGTGGCCCTCTTTGAGTAGGGGGGTTGAACCAGATGACCTCTAAAGATGCCTTCCAACCTCAGCCAAGCTGTCATTCAGTGAATTTACCATGCTTTCATTTTGGGGATGAAGACAGATCAAATAAATAAATCAATCCGTATTTGCAACACAATGACTGAATCACAAAGTATGAAATGAAAGTGAGGAAAAGAGCTGCAGAAGGTCAAGACACTGCAACAAGTAGGGTTGTACTCTCTGACAACTAACAAGTAGTTTAATTTTTCACTTTGGACTCACTTTGAGTAAGTAAAATGGCTGAACAGTATCCAAAATGATGGGGAATTTAACAGCCACATGAAAGATGTATTAATTTCTCTGTTATGGAAGGAGAATATGTCCAATGTGTAAGAGAGGCCAGAGAGAAGAGACAATACTTCCTGGGAGGTCGTGGTGCTGCTTCAGTTCTTACCGCTCTAGAGAGTTTGCAGAGCCACTGCTGTAGGCACAGAGTTTGGGACAATTGGGAGTGGGGCTGGAGCCTCATCCGCAGTGGGTACAGCTGTGCAGGACGGGTGAGCAGCATTGAAGGCAATGGGACATGGAGCGCTGAGGTGTGCTGACCAATTCCAAAGGGCACAGAGGGCACACAGGTGTAAGGCATGTGAGAAGAAGGGTTGGACTGAAGAACTATAAAGAGCAGCTGCTTGAAGCCTTCTGAAATTGTATGGTGATGCTCTGTGTATTGTGGCCATCTCAACTGTGACATGTGCTGTGACACACTGCTGATCTTTTTCTGCTACACCAACAGAGCCACTCTCACTGCTTACTGACTCAGGAGCTCCACACCAGGATTCTGGAGAAATCTAGAGGTGGGGCAGAAATCCAACAAGTTCACTTTTTCCATTTAAGATACTTCTAGATATTGTTGCCAAAGTATTTTACTCAATGTTTTCATTAAGGAAGAGGTCCACGGACTGTTGGCAGAGGAAAATTTGTGCGGCCATCTTGACATAGGAGAACTGGAGCTTCATAAGTTTCCAGTCATCTGCAAAGAAGGCCTCAGATCTAGGGCTAGGTGAAGTGGTTAGGTGCAGATTGGGATCTGTCTGAATCCTGTGAGAAGTGAGTTTAAACCTCAATCCTCCAGAGCACTGAATGTAGAAATGAACTTCCCAAAACATAGCGGAACAAAAGAGGGGCACTTGAAAAGGATTTTCCAGGGAGTCTGTCTTCCTTTGCATTGATTTATGAAGTCAATAGCTTCTCGATGTGCTCGCCAAAAATGGTCTCTATTTAGAGGTGGGGGAAGTTGATAGAAACAGTTAACATGTGCCCAGGCTCTTTTTGTCTGCATGACTGTAAACATCTGTAGATATTAGCACTGTTTGTGTATATTTTTCCAATTATCATGGAAGTGAGCATTGCTGCAGTGTAAGCATTTTCATCCATTTGTCTTTTGAGTAAACCCAAGACAAATAACCAATACCAAAACATTGAAAACATTGCAAAATCACTGTTACAGCTCATACAGATGTCCACTTTGACCTACTGTAATACCATAAGTAAAATTCTCAGTATTTTTGCAGGCTTCATTTACCTAGTTTCATTATCTTTTTAGTCAAATTATACATCATGTATGTTTTTTTTTCTTTTTTACGTGTGCTATATGACTGTGATTGAAAGGGTGTCCAGTGAATGTGACTTTATACATAGAACAGTTCAAATATAATTACAAGTATGGACAAAGTCACCATTTTCTATCCATGTGACCAACAGGGCTGAATTGGCTATCACTGCGCTTGATGAGCGGAGCTTTTGCTTTGCATGCCACATTTTTTCAAAGCACAATGCAGTTTCTATTTCCCTGTTGTTTTGATTGTATGAGACAATCCCTAGCTTTCGAAAAGGCAGCAGCAAGTTAGGGCATTAAAATTAAAGGGGAAAAAAATCTACACAAACCACTTAAGCACACTCATTATTATGGCCCTTGCTACCTCAGGCCACTGGAGAACTTATAATTTAGTCAGCATTATGCAGTTTGAAGTGTTTTATGTTCTGCATGGGAGCAGGCTGCAATTCAAATATCAGTGGCCATGAAAAATATGCACATACGTTTAGCATGAAAATCTCCAAGGGCATAACAGAAGAGACGGGCACATGTAGCTGCAGTGTGATGGAGAATTTCTGTGAATTAATCATTTGGACATAGTTTATCACCATTTTATATTTTGCCAGAGATGCTTCCTCGCCATTTGTTAGGAAAACTTATTATACATGCACATCTTAGAAAGATAATAAGGCCAAAGCCTTTGATGCTTAAAGGCAACAGCCTTTGTTAGATTCTGTTATGACACAGACAACTTCTCCACTGACAGAGCCATTCAGATAACAAGAGTAATTGCTTATTTTATCGAGTTTAGGGAATTGTGCTCCATTCTCCCTTCTTGCCTACTACATTAGCTATTATGACCCATCTTCTACCATAATTTAGGGGGAGTGGAGTGTGTGAATTTTTAAAGCTTTTCTTGAAAGAATAGAGTTCTGTATTTACATACTTCCTTCATTATTCCACAGGGCCAATACTTTAATGTATTCCTTCCAAAGAAGCAGGGTGGCGTTTGTGTGCATGTGTGCATCTCTTTCTGTGCCTCGGTGTTTGTGTTCAGTTTAGTGTCTGAGTGGGTAGGGGAATGAGAAGGGCTTATTTAGTTGTTTCTTTATACCTTCTTCTGACTGGAGACAATACCATTGTAATTGGTATTAGCAGAACTACAAACAGAGCAATCACTTCTGACACTTTAAAAGAACTTTATTGACATCTCCAAACACGAGAGGAATTTTAAAGTAAAACTTTTCCATCTGTAAGGCTTGGTCTGATCAAAAGCCTGATAGTAGCTCCAGATGTAACAAATGAGGCTCCAGAACAGATTCCAGCTCCTTCTGGGTAAAAAGGAAAAAAAAAGGCTTAAGTTTGATCCAGCCTAATCCTGACAAAACTAGCAAAAAGTAGCATTGAGCATTGTGAGGAGGGAATAAAAAAAAAAAAGCTTTCAAAATTTATGTGTCATCCAAAGATTTTAAAAGGCTCAAACCCGATATTTAAGTGTAAGGTTTAATATCATAAAATGCTGCTGTGCTTTACAGTTCTATTACTTCGAAACCTTGGTTTTCTCCAGTATGAGCATGTTCTGGTTCTGGCCAGGACAGGGTTAATTTTGCAGTAGACACGAAGGAGCATGGCTAGGACCTAGAGGTTGTTCTGTACCTCATTTCAGAGGGCAAAGGGAATGGACTCCCCTTCTGAAAGGAAGGGCTCTCTTGCCATCGTGGTGGCATGACTGGAATTGTGGGTCCACAGTGAGCATTTTGGCATGAATCACTCTTTTGCACACTTTTGTTATTAATATTGTTGCTGTTACTGTTAGTTTACATTTCTCATTGTTGTTTCCAGGAAATTGTTCTTAGCACATTATTCTCTGTGTCTCCAACTTCCCTCTCAAGTGCAGCATAGGGGAGGAGCAGTGGCGTAGGTTTTGGTGGGAGTACTAAATTGGAGAATACCATTCCTAAACCACAACAGACTGCCATAGCAAAGCCATGAAATGGTCAGAATCTGACTTCTGAAACAACAAAAACCAATACTGATGTTAACAGAAGGACAACTTTCAAATGGAAACCAAAGTGAGTTATACCCCTTCCACTGTATATAAATAGAATAATTTTCCAGAAGTGTAACCAAATATGAAGGATGGTTCTGAGCAAATCCCAGCAGCTGTTTCATGCAGGAGGAGTTTGTGATTTTTTCCCCCCAACAGGACAGGTGCACTTTCACAGTCCAGACGCACTTGTTAAGAGGCTGTTACATGTAAGAAAGAACTTTGTGTTCCCTAGCTCTTTTTTTTTTCCCTGATTCATGTGAATGCCCTGTTAAAGTATATGAACTGACTCATGCAGCATCCCTGCTATCAGCTGGGCAGACTGGATGCCAGCTTTATTTCCCTGATGCTTGTTCTGCTTTTGTCTCCATGAAAAGGTCTGGTTATAACATCCACCTTTGTGTTTGTCATATTTAAATGTGCAGCCAGATTCTCTGTTTTGCAAGGACATTTTCTTCATCTTTTGAAGTCACTCCATGAGACTGGTAACAAATGATAGCTTGCCAGCTACAGAGTAGGTATTAAAAATGAATTTTTCATAGCAGACATTCATGCAATTGTCTTGTGGCTGACTGAGGGGACACAAGTGTGTTCTGCATCTCAGTGGAGCAGCTGGCAAGATAAGGAGAGTGTCTGGATTAATGTTCTCTGCTCTGATTAGATTCCTAAAGAGGCAATTGGTCTATGTAGAAGGCTATGCTGGATTGATGAAAGTGCACCTTTTCCAAAACAGTCCCTCTGCATAGCACTGCTTCCTGTAGATGGACTGACTCATTTAGGACAGCCTGTTTATGACTAAACTATCTCCATTGTGCTTGTTGCCTTGTCATTTTCGACTGTGAGGTTGAGAGTGACATAACATTTCTGCAGATTTTATATTCTTGGCAAAACTAAGGAGATCTACTCACCATGTACTCAAGCAGTTTCATGAAACTGAGGGAAAGAAGGTAGAAATGTGACGCTTCCTTTCACAAATACTCCATCCCTATTTTTCTTTATGGGGAAGTCACTTCATTTTTTGTAATGACACCTGCTACTCTTTACAGCTCCATGATCATTTTGGCCATAGGGCTGCTGGATCAGGAATGTGGTGGGATTCACAGGTAGGTTTGTGCTGTCTCCAAAGGGCTGTCCTAATGCTACCCTCAAGTAATTTGTATGTGCGGATGGTGACCCTGCAAATGGACTTCAGTTACCCAGCAGCTCAGCACCCAGATACACAAAACTGGGCACATTCAGTGACTCTGACAAGCAGGATGTGCCAGTCTTGCCAAGTGTGCAGGCTCTGTGTGTGCAGCAAATCTGACATGCTCTGGATTCACTGAGCTTTCACCATGTGCCCAGTGTCTCCTCTGCATCTGACTAGTAAATCCATGTTGCCATGCATGAACACAGTAGTCATTTATGATGGAGTTTTGGGCATTTGACAAGTAGTTCAAGCTACTGCCTCTGCTCTGTAATCCGGGAGAAATGTCCAAATCCCTTTTTTCCTGTGGAACCAGTGGAAACTGCTACAAGTTGAACAAGGCATTGTATCTGGGGTAGATCAGGCATGTGGCATCTGCATAGAAGGTGAGCAGATCATCACACAGGAAGTGTGACTGAGAGCCGCTCTTCAAGAGAGCTGGGCACAGCTGTTGATAAGAGAATACACTCTCGTGTATTGAGCTCAGACTGTTTGGTCCTGCTGTTTCTTGACAAAATTCTGAAATACCCTCTCTCTGTGGTACACTCTGTATTACATTGCCATCTCCCATGCTTCATCTCCTAGGGATTCCAGTCATTCAAGTCCTACATAGAAAAAGCACTGGTGCTTTTTAGGTTTGCTAAGACTTCTGTATCAGGATGTCCTTTTATAGCAAAGCTACTTCAGGATTGTCTGAAGTGTTGGAAATGATTTATTGCAGCTACTCTTGAGTTGTCTGAAGTTATCTGGAGCACGCACTTCACTGTTTAAGCTTTTCTCTTTTCCGCTTCCCACTCCGTTTGCCTCCCCATCTCCTTTCATGTTGCTTTCAATACATACTGCTTCCTGTTCGTGTTTATGGTTGGTAGTGAGAGTAAATGAGCAGCAGTAAATGAATTGATTCAAGTAGCAAGCAGTGTGTGACTTGCCAGGGCCAACCTTTCCCAGGCTTCTCAGGACAAGGTCAGGGAGAAATGGGCAGAACTTTTGATGGATAATCCAGGAGAGTATTTCCTTTTGCAGTGCTGAGCTGTGTTTCAGGGCACTTGCAGCCCTTGGTCTTTGTCTTACTTTGATGTAGATTTTTCTTTTTAAAAGCAACAACCAGTGAGTGTATTTTGAACAGGAATCTCTGAGAGTTTATTCACTTTTCCATGTTGCCATATGCTTTCCACTTTGTGTCACTGTAACCTCTTTGTTGGGAATGTATTCTCACTTTTTCGGGTTGGTTATCTGGTCTTTGCTGCCCAACCTCTGGCTGTTAGTTTGTTCTGCTGGATCAGGCTGGATTCTAAACATTTCTTTATGCTTTAGAACTAGTTTGGCATTGTATGTTGCTGTTCCTTCTCTCCAATTTAATTAACTGCTACTTTACATATCCTCTGAAAAATGGAAAATCCACATCACTCTGTAAGCTGAGCATAAAGATTTTAGTCTGAGAGAGGACAAGGCCTAATAGAGCAGTAAGCCTGTGGCCTAGCTCTATTGCTTAATCGAGGTTTTATATATAACAGAAACTGCAAAGGTAGCAGAAATTGTGGGTAGGGACAGGCAAGATCAAAATGGCTCTGGAAAAATTATTTTAGTCATGAAGGATTTTTTTTATTTATTGCTTGGGACAAAGTATGAGTGCAAGCTGAAATTGCAGCAGCAAATAACCCCAGAGCATGGCAAGTTATACTTAGCTAGCATTAAGGTAATGTCATGTAGAAGCAGAATATTTGTGGTTAGCTAAAGTGACAAAAATACAGCTGCACTGATATTAATCCTATATTAATCTTGTAAAGAGATGGGATTTTAAGAAGTAATGGTCTTTGGAAGGGATCTACCTGCTTGCTCTGCATAGACCAGTTATCTCTTTTTAGGCATTAAGTGAACTTGTTATTCTGATTTTATTATTGATAAGCCTTATTGCTCACTCATCTGTGAATTTTGTAACTTTACTTAAAATCCTTGTTATGGCCCTTATATTCTGATCATTAGAAGTTTCATTTTGAGATATTTAGTAATGTTTTCATAACTGATCAGTAATTCAGGATGTGTTTTTAAAGATGCAGCTGCTGGCTAAATACTTTTCAATTACAATGGGAACATCTAAATGGATATTCCATAAAATATGGCCCTAATTTAGGAAAAAAAATAAATGCTTCAAGTTATGTGAGTACTTAGATAACAGTTGAATGTTTCTAAATCTATTGTATATATTATATTAACATACTCTTTCTTGAAATACAGAATCCCAGATGGTTTAATTTCATTCTGCCGAGGGCAGTATATGCGTACATGTATCTAATAATTAAATATTTGCATTACTCTTTTTTAAGTCACTTTGACTTGAAAAAAGCCGATAAATTGTGTTGTAGGTAGCTGTTATTCAATATGGCTACACCATTTTGGGTTACGTGCTCAGATATAAATAGGAAAATGCTAATATTTAAAGTAATTTGCTGCAGAAATAGGCTAATTTTAATCTCTGACAGCCCATGCAATTTATGCAGTGCTGTTACAAGCTATAAAAATTAGATTGGAACTGTAAGGTATTTTCAAATTCTGAGTCTTCTTTTGTTGGTGTAGGAGAGGTGTAATAATCTCACTGTGAGAAGAGACTTTATGTATTTGGGACAAAATAGCAACTCTCATGTTTTTACAAATTTCTAAGAAGTTAATATGATCCTATTCCATCGTCATATCATTTATTTTAGTCCTTCATTTCCTTGGCAAATTCTTAGGTGAGAAATACTGGAAGTAAAATGGAGACAGCTTGGATAGGTCTAGAAACCCTTGAGCTTACATTGCTGAACCCTTGAGCTTACATTGCTGAAATAACTACTGAGCAGCATTTGCACTCAGTGGAATTTTTTCCAATAGTAAAAGGAGAGGAAATGCGATCTTGAAGATGTTTATAGTTTTAGCCTGTGTCCTTTTTCTCTCTTCTGGTTTCCACTCATGCCACTGTGCCTTTGGAACTTCTTTCCCCCAGAGAAACACAATTTGCAGTGTTTGAAAACCATCTGCACCACATTTCTTTGAAAAACTGGTGTCTTTTTGCTTCAGAACTTTTATTTTTTGTATTACTGGATTAATGGCTATTGTCTTACTGGATTACAAAACCAGACTGGTGATGAATTCTGGTATGTTCATGATTTTTCCCTCCAGGGAAATACAATGCTAAAATGTGATTTCCTTTTCGCACAGCAAATGTTGCAGGTGTCTGTTGAATTTTGAAAGGGAAATTGCAGAGCAAATTTGGGACTTCACATGCCCACACTGTCATTTTTAGCGCTGTCACACGAGTGTCTGGCATGGATGTTCAAATTGTATCTCACATATCAGTCCTCATGGAATTAAAGAATTGCAGAGGGAAATGCTATTTAATTTGGAGTATGTCTTAGGTTGTAACTCCATAGTTTAAGTGAGGTAACTGGTGAGAAAATGTTGCATATCCAGCTGTTTTCCATGGCTTCCCCTGCAGCCTCAGCTGCGCTGGGATGACAAAGCACTTGAGGTGGGGGATTTTCAAGATGGTTCATTCTGTAGCAGGATGAGAATATATTTTATACAGATGTACAAACAGAAGAGTTACAGGATTTTTTAAGGTCTTAGGTGCTGTTACTGCTACTTTCTGACCAACTACAGGTACTAATATTTGCTCAGGTGGTGTATTTTAAGTAGAAATCAAATTGATTTCTGAGTTAGTTTATTGGCTGTTCATTACCATCCTCCCTGGATTTTCACTTACAACACTGTCTAGCACAAGGAATGCATAGTCCAGTTTGGTTTCCTTCTGTTAAATGATGTGCAAATTTTGATCAGTACTGCAAATCCACCACTTATTTTTAATTAGGTTTCCTTAATGATGACGAAAAGGAGAAGCTGGCTTATTCCAGTTAGCTTGAAAACACATTTTAAACACCGCAAGCATCATAGGAGAATCAGGGATTCTCTGGTAAAAATGAGCATATGCAGACAGATATTTGGACTGCTATATTCCTTTTTTTGATGTAGGTTTTGGCAGTTGCCTGCTAGTCCTCTCCTTTTCCACAGGGCAAGAGAGAGCATTTCCCTGTTGTCGCTGTTAGCCACAGAGACAGGATAAGAGGATGATAAGTGGCTCTAAATTCATCTTGGAAAAAGATGGGTTAAATGGCTGCCTTAGCTTGGAGCTATTCCTTGTGGACCAGGTGAGAGAGAGAGAAAAAAATACTAAGGATTAGCAATCAGGTACATCTGCAAATTGACTGAGCCTTCTGGAGGGACCATCTATTTAGAGTAGGTAAGGAAAAAAAATCAGGTTCTTTGACCTCAGTGTGAATACAAGATGACTGACCAAATTGCTGCTGGTGTTGGACTTTCAAAAGAAACACTTATTTGAAAACTGGAGGAAGTGCCTTCAGGTTTACATGGTTAGCGACTGGTGATAACATCTTTTTCAACTGTTGGACAGTCTGAGCTAGATTTAAGATACCCATTTAATGTGTATCAAATAAGAATTTGAAAAGCAAGTCTTGATACCAGCAGATAAAAGAAATAAAAATAAAAGAAACCCAGCCCTTTGGTGTTACTTTTCGTTCCTTATAACATAATATAATATCTCAGACTGGTAAGAATATGATGTACCATAAAGTAGTTGCCACAAGATAGAGTGCATTTGTTAACATCTTCAAGTTTTCTAGAGGAAACATACTGAGATCACACAGGCTGCGTCTGATATTTCATGTTGCAGAGTATTTAGTCATTGGCAAACATGAAATCAGATAAATGTGGAGGGAAACTAAGGAGAGTATAAATGAATATAGTTAAAAACAGGCTACAGTAAGTAACTTTAGAGTTGATGTCTGACTTGGAAGTCCAGATTGCATAGTGGTTAAAATTTTCTTGTTTAGAGTAGATTTCTGTTTTGTCTTTAGAGGTCCTCATTTGTGCTCTTTATAAAATGCATTGTTTTCCAGAGTGGTTGACTAGGAGAAGTCTGGTATATTTGTTGTACTAACTGCCTGGCAGACACCAGAGTCCGGATGCAGAATAATCTTCTTGCAGCCAACTCATTACTGGAGTTTTTATGTGAGAGTCAGGCAGAACTTGCAAGCCAGAAAAATTTCTATATTGGCTTATGCATGGAGAGGTTTGTTGTAGTAAACAGGCAATAAGACAGAGAGAAGGTAACAGACAAGCACCTGGGATTGAAAGTTTTACCACAGCTTCACTGACTTACAGAAGTACAGATGGTCCATGCAGTGTTGACCTCTCCCTGCATTTGATGCATTCAGGTTTAATGTAAAAGCCTTGGCAGGAGAGCCACAGGCCCAATCTGCACACTCTCTGTAGCTAAAGGAGATGCTTTTTCTCAGAGCTGTCAAGCTACTGCTGTTCATAAGCAGAAAATGTATACAAATTAATTATAAGAGATGGAAAAAAGTTGCGTTTGCTCACAGGTAATACATTTGGACTTGAACAATGTGAAAAATTTAAGAGCAAGTGAAAAGGAAGAGAGAGAGAGCAGGCTGTATTTTTTACTTATATTTAATGAAGCACTGAATTTCTGGCTCTTTGGGAAAGGTGTATTACTAAGAGTCATTAATGGAACCTAGTCTTAAAATACACTCAGCTGAATTGCTGACTGAAGAAATGTCTATGTAAAACTTAATGTTTTCCTTTTTGTGAATATTTTAGAATCTTTAAAAAATTTTTAAAGAAAAAAAAAAATTGGTGTTACACTTCTTACCATTTGCTTTAAAAAGGATTTTCCACTTGCTCATTTCCAGAAGGTCATCTCTGAGATGTACAAGCTAGCCCTTCATTTAGGTCTCCTTTTACATTCATATTTAACTTTCTTTCATTCTGTGGCCTTTATTAGCTGAGCTCAAGGAGCTTGTAGCACATTTTAAACAGCAACACTGGGAGGATGTAAATGCAGAATAATGTATCAGGACTCAAATTTGCATGGTCAAATGTCAAAAAAATTAGGCCTTCCCCAGAACCATGTCAAGAGAAATAACATAAGTGGCCAGCTCAACAGCAGGCATGCCATTATCAGTTAGTTCAACCTGTCATCACTGACTGGGAGTGGAAGCAGTGGTCATTAGCTTTAACTCTGCTGGGGAAGGTTGCACTTCTTTTTATTTTATTTTATATATTTTACGCCATCTGACAGTATTTCACAGAGCACCACAATGTTATGGTTTCCTCCTTGACAGGGGAAGGAGGGGGAAGTGCAGGTGAGGGAGTAGAAGAGAACACTTGCAATCATCTGTTGTCAGCCGGAGGAGGCAGGAATTGCATTGCCTATCGGATAAATACTCATTTAGAGTAATCACTTTATTTCAGCTCTGTAATGACATTAACAAGCTTGGAATACAGGGAATTACATGAGTCAGAACAAATAATTGAATATTCCACTGCTGGGAAATGCAGCACAAGTCTGACTTAATGTCATGCCATCTCTGAAGCCAGCACTACCATGCAATTAGATGATAAGCTTAAACAGCATATAATTGGCACTACTAGTATGAAAAACATACTATTAATTGTTAACTTCTTACCTGCTTGTAACTTTCATGAAATAAAAGTATCTTGCATGTCTCTTTTAAACAAAAAGAACCAGAGGAAACACTTCAGTTAGTTTTTATGAAAATACAAGGGGAAGAACTGGAGTCTGGGATGTAGAAGGAATAACTTCAACAAGAAAAACTTCAACACCTTTTTTGAGGGGTGGAGGTGGCATGATTTAGAAAGTGTTAGATTGAGAAAATGAGAATTATTTAATATATCAAATGTTACCCTATTTCATATCCAAAGGAAAAATTCCTCATTTGTCCTTGCTTGGGACTGGTCCTGTGTAGGGCCAGGAGCTGGACTTGGTGATCCTTGTGGATCCCTTCCAACTCAGCTTATTCTGTGATTCTATGATTTGGTCAGCTCACAGTTTTGTCTCTAGATATTGTTGCCTGACAAACTGTGATCTCACAACTTTGAACCCTTTTTTCAGTCACTCACTGTTCTTAGTAACACAGAGGCCTTTTTGTAGAAATATGCCAAAGTATCAAAAACTGCTCTGGGCTCTGGTAAAAAGAGAGTTGGAGGAATCCTAATGTGATTGATTAACACAACATCTTATAATCTGTTTGGTTTATCAGCAAACTCTAGGTTTAATTTTTGAGATAATTCTTGCAACATCCCAAGTCAGTATAATTTGGAAAATTCTATTATTTTAAGCATCAATTAAACTGACTTAATCCTTCAAATTATACACTCTAGGATAGAATATTAAAAGAATTCATATGCATATATTGAATTATTTGATAGCAGTTACCCAGGAAGCACAGTTCCTCAAGCATGTGGCAGTTCATGTAAAGATTAATGCTGGACAGATAATCATCTCCATCACCGACCTAGATTAGCTCTGAAAATCACAGTCTTATCCAACAGATAACACATTAAATTTGCAACACTTGAATTAAACAGTGGAGAATTTCTCACATTTGTTATAAAGATTAAAAGGTGATGCCATCTTAACTGATTTCAGCAGCATTGGAACTTGCATATAGTTAAGCCAATAATTGGTACTGGAGTTATCATTTGTTTTTCTCACCAGTCTTTCATCAGCCATCTCTGACTTTCACCGAGACTTCTGTAGGAGCATGGCAGGCCTAGGGAACAGCTCTTTTTTTAGAGTTGTTTTGTGTGAAAGCTCAGACCCTGTGTGGCACCTCAGGCTAGCAGATAGGTTTTTAGTTCAAAAGAAGAGAGGCATCCAAGCTGACGGGGAAATGTGGGTTCTGATAAGTGAAGATTTGCATGGCTAGCCGAGTCCCAGAGATCTGAGACTTGTCATGTTGAACACTTATTTCTGTTTTCTTAACACAAGAGAATGACCCCACCTATTGCTTTCCTGAAGATAAGGTATTCTGAGTGATCGTACTTCAGATTATTGCTGGCATTTGGGAAACATGACCCATGTGTTTGACAAGTTGGCTTGAAGAAAAGCTGACTGTAAAGTAGCAAGCACAAGCTTTAGATTAGAAGGTCAGGTGAAATATCTACTATAAAGGGATGTAGTTGATCTCTGGATGGAATCCAGGTGTGCCATTCCTGCAGTGGTGTAGCTTTGAATACTGAAGTTTTTCTAAAAGAACATATTTGGTGTATTGCTACTAATTAGTAATACAATTTTAATTACCTTTACATTATGATTTTTACTTAACAGATGGCATACTTTCAAGTAATTTCATTTATTCCATCAATAAAAATACTTACAAACCTCTCTTGATTTGAATAATGGTGCTACAGTTTTAGAATGCATTTGCAATTGACTTGTTTGTCAATATTAATATTTAAAAACATTGCAATTACTATCATAAATCAGAATGTTTATATTAATCTGCTACAATTTTCTACTTTTATGTATATATTTTTTCTACCTGTATGTATTCATTCCAAGAAGACAATACTTTTAATGTATTAGTATTATCCATGAATATGTCAGGGTTTTAAATTACTATGCTGATTCAGTTGCTTCACCCTAGAACTGTACTAGCGGTCCTGAAACAGCAGCTAAAAATGTTAATTTATGCCAGAGTACTAATTTGTAGGTAATATTTCTTAAAACCACAAAACCATTAGGAGTTACCTACTGAAGAAAGGGAAATGAATGCTGCACTGGTTTCCATGTCACTTTCCATGTATTTTCTAGGTTTCAAGTGCATCTATTCCTTGCTGTGGTTTTGGCAGCCTGGGTTTAAGGTCAGTGCAGCTGTGTGGCCTTAGGCCTCTTTGCTGCCAAGGAAGACTGAGAAGGGGCTGTGAGAAGACTTGCTGGATTTTTTTTCTGTATTGCTTGAGTGCTGTTTTTAAACTCAGTGGGTGGTCTAGAGGGTGATGTCCCTGCCTGTGATAGGGGGATTGGAACAAGATCTCTTTGAGGTCACTTCCAACTTGAGTCATTCTGTGATTCCACAATACCATTGAAGCTGATTACACTTTGTCTCCCTCTCTCTGAATATGAGAGAGTATTGATGAGGTTATGTTTTACTGCAAGTCATAAAGTGGTGTTAGAGGTTCTCCTCAGTACCTTTTTTTCCAAGGCTGAACAATAATTCCTTCTACCTGTCTCCACAGGCCATATTTCCTAAACCTACCACCATTCTTCTCCTGAGCATTTGTCTTATTTCTCTGCTTTCTTGAAGTATGATTCTGGGAAGTGGCTGCTGTATTCCAGTCAAGCGGACTGAACATGGAGTAGAAGAATCTTTATCACTTTGGTCGTATATGTGACAGCCCGTATATGCCAAAAAGGCGTTCCTTTTATGAGAGTAACATCACCAGGTTGAGTCTGTCAGTTTATGGCTCTCTATGCTCTAGGTATTCAGTTATTTATATCCTATTATGCACTTAACTTCTTCAGGCCATAGTTCTTTGCATATGCCTATGGAATGTCTTCCTGACATATTAGGATCATTTTGATATCTCTTCAGTCTCTGGTGTGAGGCCTTCAGACCAGTGACATCTGCAAACTGGTAATTTGGTTTTCTCTGACATTCAAATTTTAAATTGTTGTGTTGAAAAGAGTTTGACTAAAGACAAATTCATTCTGTATTCCAATTGAAATATATTCCCAATCAAACTTTTATATTACTAATATGCACATTTTCTGTCAATTGCTCACTCTATTTTAAATTAATTTCCACTGCCTTTGCTAGTCCTCTTACATGACTGTCACAAGGGACAATATCACATTTAAAAAAAAAAGGCTGTATCACATCTTCTGTTTCTCTCTTTCTATTAAGTCAGTTATGCTGTTAAGGAAAATAAGTAACTTGAGCTATGCTATAGGTTCTTGATGTGTTGACAAATTCTTTGTCTTCTAAATGTTTGGATGCTGATTGCTGAATAGGTAGTCCTAGGATCTTGAAAAAAGGCTGTTTTGTGGCTCCCCCTGTCTTCCTTTTCCTTCTCTTTAGGTACTGTTTCTCTTCTGTTACTCTACCAAACTCCAAATTCTCAAAAATTAGTGATTTAGAGATCACAGTGTCTCCTACATGTTGCAGGGCACTGATTACTCAACAAAGCCAGTTTCTCAACAGACAGTCAGAGATAACGTGGTGGGGATATTCTGAGGCAGGAAGGATAAGGTACTAATCCCAAGAAACCATTTCCAGCACATTCTTGAGGTAGAGGAAGCACAGCAGCCATATTGAGCCTGAGATAACAAGGAAGAGTCAAGGAGCTCTCGCTGCAGAAGTCCAAACTGGTGCTAAATTTCTGAAATATGGCTTCTTGTCTAAATAATTTCTGCCAGGGTGTTTTGATTTGTGTTTGTTTGGATTTTTTTTTTGGTTTGTGTTTTTTTTTTTGTTTTGTTTTGTTTTGTTTTGTTTTGTTTTGTTTTGTTTTGTTTTGTTTTGTTTTTTTGTGTGTGGTTGTGGTGTTTGGTCTTTGATAAGAATTGTGTTTGACTTTTGGAAATGACTGATGTTAATGAAGAGGTAAACCGTGCTCCTTTTAGGGGAACTGTAATGAAGATTCCTGGTGAAGGAATTAAGTGTTCCTCCCTTCTTTGGTTTTGATGTTTTTCAGAGGAGAATCCACCTACGTTGCAGTTGTTGAATGTTCTGATTTTCTGCTATTCCTCCACCTCTTCCCTTTAGTAAGCAACCAGAGCAGCTTTGCATCCTGCTTATCCTCTGATAATTCAGCATTCAGTGGGCTAATAATATGGGTATTGAGGAAGCTTGGAACAGAAAGTCTGCTTGCTGACAAAGCATAAATAAGCTTTAGCCGGTACTTACAGACAGATGTATATAGCAGCTGGATCTGAAAGAAGATTTGGAGTACTCAGCACTTGTTTGAAGGATGTACCCATATATGGTTTTCATGTCTGGATGAGCAGCACTTTGTGTTGTCAAATACTGCATGGGGGAGAGAGGGAGAAATTCTGGCAGCATTTGGTAGTTAGCTGTGAGCAAGCACTGATGCCAGAAAATATTTCAACAACAAAAATAGCTACATTTCTGTACAGGCTTGAATGAGACTTAGGGTTCAAAACATCAGATTCTTATTTTCACCCTACAACTTGTGCAATAGCAGAAAAGGGATATGAACACAGGATAAGAGTAGTTTTAAACTTATAAATTAAGGTTTCCTTTTATTTGGAGTCACCTATATGATGTAGTGTTAGGCAAGATTCATTATGAATCTTCTCTGGCTATTCAGCTGTTGGCTGTTATAGATCTTTTGCTCTTTTTAAAGAGCGAGATCTTTTGCTCTGCAAACTTGGTTTGTTTCTGAGGTACCTGTGCCCTCATGAACATGGGTACCCAGATTGATGTCATGCCACACTGTAAGCAGGGAAATGAGAAATTTTTATTTCATATCTAAAGACAGGATAATTTTTGATACAGTTGTGGAGTATTCTGCAAGAATGTCAACATTATACGTTGAAAGGCATGTTATCTAAGAGTGATGTTAAATCTGGAAGAGCCCAAGTTTTCCAGAGTTCTCTTTGCCAGTAAAGCAACAGGAACAGACTCTTTTCTGCCAGTAAAGGAACATTTTTTTTCTTCTTTCTCCGTAATGGAAGTAAAATTATCATGCTATTTTTTTTTTTTTTTTTTTTTTTTTTTTTTTTTTTTGTGAGGTTAAGGACAACAATTCTAAAAACTTAAGAAACTTTTAATGAAGAAATCTCAGTGATCCCTGAACAAAACAAAGAACAAAACAAAACAAAACAAAACAAAAAAAAAACAACAACAAAAAAACCCAAACAACAACAACAACAAAAAAGCTCCCACTGGAAGAAGTGGCAATTTCTGGAAGCTGCAGCTTCCAGCTCATGGAAGAAACATACCTGCTGTGTGTAGTAATTTTTCACCCAGGACTAATACTTTCATACATTTCCAGTATGTCAGCAAAGAAGTATATCAAATTACAACAAAAACATAGTACAGTTCTGTGATATAAATATGACTTGTAAAGAGTGTGGACCTCTTTGGGTTCACAGATACATTTGGATTTGGATACATTTCTGAAGAAGGGCTGGAATTTTCATGGAAGTGACAACTTTTTAGTGTCAGACTGGCAAAAGGCTGGTGAGAAGAGAAGCCTTCCTGGTGTGTTTGCCCAGACAGATGTTTAAGAAGAACACATTTTACAGACATCTGCATCTCCATGGCATTCTGAGTTTGTGCTGGTTCATGGCTGTTCTGCCTGCTGGTTCAAAGGAAGCTGACAAGACAGATAAGTGCAACATTTGACTTGGTCTTCTTTTCTCCTCACCTCAAAGTTTTTTTCAAAACATTTCACTGACCTTGAGAAGGCTCAGGACAAGGGTTTTTAAGTCTTGAAGTACTCATTCTGTTGGGTTAAGTGGTTCAGTGGATATTTCTGCAAATGTCTGTGATATGTCATTCTTTAAAAACCTCTATATAAGTATCTTTCAGGTCTGTATCTTAACATAGGTGCTGCTTCTTCCACTTTGCAAATTCATGCAAAAATAGAATGCCAGTATAATATAAAAAAAATAAGCCAGCTTTCTTCTTTTCTCTATTCCTCTAAGCAGAATTTTATAAACTATGTCATACTACAATCCCTGCTTTTAAGAGGTTACCTGCATATTCTGAAGAGATAGGATATTTGTTGTGTCCATAATTTCACTGAAGATTTTTCTTCTTCTCTGGTATAGATCTGTGATACATCAAAACTGCTGATATGTGAGTCATGGCCTGCTTTGTTTACATTATCCCAAGTACTGCAAATTTCATTCTGTGGCAGTGTTAGCTATGAGTCCAAGCTTTGTACATGATTTGAAGAGTGGCTCTGTATAGACCTCCGTACACATCCATGGAACCAGGGTGAAAGCTGTTTAGAATACAGTGATTTTATTTATCCTAAAATCCAGACCATTATTAAACTGGACTGAGATTCAGCTGCCCATTACTGCTGTTTGGTCCTAGTGATTTCAGTGTATTTGTTTATGATGTGCCCCCCTTGATATCCCCATATGTTATCCTAGAAACCATGCTTACAGATTGTAATCCTTTGCACCCTACAAGTTTGAGTAATCAGATTACAATGCACCAACTTTAAAGTGATTTTCAATTTAAAACTGAACAAACATGAGACAAAAATTTGGGACCAAATTTCTGTCAGTATTTTTCTATTGACTTGTTGAACAGTTGTTACAGACAAGACATTGATATGGTGGCCACAAGGTGAATAAACCTCAAGAATTTTGCAACCTGAAATAGTTGCCTGTTAAAATTACATATTTTTCCATTTGTTATCCATACACTCTGATGTAGAAGTGCTTTCTGGGGACATCTCCTGTAGTGCTTTAAATTATAGTTTCTGATGGATACATAGGTAAATGTTCCCAAAAAATGGATCACAATGAGCATCCAACACTGTGAAAGTTTAGGGAATGATCTGTTTACTCAGATATTAATACTGAGACAAGAGTTTTCCCTCCACTGCCCTTGCAATTCCAAACAGAAGTAGGACATGGAGAATTTTTTAAACTTTGATAGAACTGATGTCACACTGTAGGTGAGATTTCATAATTACAGTAGGGCCAGGGTCCTGGTCCTTTAATATATGTACTATTTATTTCTTACTGCTGGAAAAAAAAATAAAAAAATAAAAAATAAAGCATACCAAATCCCCAAAATTCTGTTGCCATTTGAGAAAACATGTGCAAAAACCACTATTTAGTACTGGTAATCTGAAAGCACATTGTTTTGTTAAGGGTCCATGAGAAACTGAAATTTTGAGGTGGTGGAAATAAAATTTCTGATTAATTCTGAAAGCACATAAAGCACCTTTCTGTGTTCTTACAATTCAAAGTTTAACCCTTTGGGGCTACTTCTTTGTACATAGCCTTTTCAGTTGCTTTCACTGCAGTTATGGAGGCTGAAAAATACCATATTTCTTTGCTATGGTTCAGTTTTTCTCATTAGAATATGAGACTTTTGGGCCATTATGCTGAAGAAATTCAGGGACTTTTACCCATGAGTAGCTTTAGAGTAATGTTCCATTTTTCAGAAATTAGTTTCTCATCAACTCTATTAATTATTAATTATCATATTTTACAACAGCTGTAGTTTTCTGAGTTAGCACTAAAATGATCCTTACATTGTCTTTCTACAGTTTTGTTCAGCTGATTAACTTGAACTGGTTTATTGCTATGCCATCCATTTAAATTAACAATCTGCAAAGAAAGCTGATAAAATGCTTCACACATCCCATTACTGGGGTAGTAATTGTTACTCAATTAGGCACAACTACTTCAGTTTCCAGTCTGCTCCTTAATGATCAACAGAACACATTAATTTAAAATATTACTAACCAACAAATCTATATAAAGAGATGCATTTTAACAAGTAGAAGCAACATTAATGGGGAGAAAAATGCTGTTTTACTTATTAAGCATCTGCGCTATAACTGCTAACACATCTATAAAGCAGTAAAGTTTGACAGACTTTCCAGTTGTGACCTCCAGCTGTAAGAGTGTAGCCTGATTGATTGTCCCTTGACTTTGCTCTGTGGTGAACTAGGAACACCTCTGAACACTTTTTTCCATCATGTGGATGGAGGTTTGTATGGGGAGAGTTGAAGATGCAGATGCCTTGCTGTAAAGTTTATCTAGCATTTGATAAGTTTTGGGAACTTCTGTGAAATAATGGTAAAAAATCATCTTTAACAGTTATTTAAGCAGCTGCTGTGTTTGCTGTAACAATATTGGTCATAGGAAACATAGTTCAGAACAGGGTTTAAAGACAGTTAAAAAGACTGATGACATATAGCCCCTGTCCTGTTGGTCAACATTAGCATTATTTTAAACACTGGAGAAAAATATAACAGAACATAGTGTAAAAACTCTGACAAACTTTCAGTCTCAGGAGCCCTACTATAGAGCTGCATTTATACCTTAATACACTTCCAGTATACTCAGTGCTGCATTAGCAAAATGGCAGCTCTGACCTGAAGAAATGCTCTGAAATGCAAAAAGCATGACTCATTAATATAATTTCAACATTTAAAAAGTGGAGTTCCACTCTTTTTTACAGCTCTGTTGATGCTGCAAACATAGGAATCAAATATGTTGGTACTTCGTACATATGTGCTACTAGGATTCTGAAGCTGAGTGCTCCTCTGAAGATTGATTAAATATCATACTAATTCTGCACAACCAGCATGTTACACAGTTTTTGTAGGTGAGTGAGCCAAAGCATGGAGAATCTGCTTTGCGAGACATTACACAACTAAGCTGATACCCTTGACAACACCAGAAAAAGAGTAAAGTAAGGAAAAAGCATGTGGAAGTGTGAAATTAAAAAAAAAGAAAAAATATTTTGCCTCAGGAATTGATAACTGGAAAAAAAACTTTGTGGTTTATTGAAACTAAAACATATAATGAAATTTTGCAATGAAATGGAAGGAAAAATATTCAAACTCACTTGAAAAGACAGATATGAATTTTCCTTTTGAATTTATCTCCTTGTTGTATCCTGGCTGATATATTTTTAAAGGATGTTCTTTTCATTGAACATACCATAATACTTAAACTTACAATAAATTGATTGGTAGTATTATTCTTCACAATTTAAACAAAGCTGTGCTTGTCAAAATAAAGGAACAAAGTACCCTCTGTGATGTAGTATCCTTGACTTTTTAAATCCTGTTTGTTTATTTACACACTAATTGCAAAAATTGATAATCCATACTCCACCTACTTCCATGCAAATGAGTTTTTACTGTAGGTTCTGATATTGTAAATATTTGTTTAACTGTGTAAGTTATTGGAACTAGCTACTAAAATTTTTCTGTAAAGGACAGATTTCTATGTGGAAGCTTCCCTGAAGGGGAAAAGGCACTAAAAGAAGAGTTCTTGGGAGAAAGCTTCTTTTTATTTCATTATGCAACATTATATACATTTTGTATAGTTATATAAATGTATAATAATATGATATATACTATCACCCGCGTACATCATGGCATAATATGCTATGATATAACCAGTCTCATTTGCTGTGTTCAAAGAGTGAATTGTCAGTTCCGAACAATGCTGCAGTCACTTTGAAGTTTGAGGAGAAATATATGAAAATACTCTTTTCTACATTTTCCACTGGCTCACTTTTTAGGTGTTAGATAAATATTTTTGCAATGGACTGAGGTAAATGAAATCTCACACTCTGAGGAATATTACCTTTATATCACAGTTGCTTCAAGCTTCGTATATATTTGATGAACATACACTGATTATGTCAGGTTTTTTTAATAAAAAATAAAGACTTCCAAAAGTCATTAAGCTTTTATCATGCTTTTTGTCCACATAGGTGTCTTGGCAGTTCAGAGTTCAGTAGGAGATTTGGAAATATCAAGACTTCATTATCCCGTCTGATAATTATCTGTAACATTTCTGTTACAAGTGTACAAGTTGAGTCATGCTATGTGTTTTATATTAAAATGTGTCTGTAAATGGAAAATGCTTATTCTCTCTGAAATATTTCTGACTTCATAATGTGTAACGATGCAGAATTAAGTGGGCTTGGACTTACACTTTTCTCTGTATAGACAGATAAATGAGTACTGGAACGAATTATGGTGTTCCTGTTAAAAGGAGGTGTCTGATTGTCTTTTGTTTAGAGTTTCAGCCTCTTTTTATTGAATATCAGATGAAGTTTTAAAAATTAACCAGAATATAAGCTTGTTTAATAATTACACTGAATAAAACCAGAAAATGTAGTTGCTCTGTACTTCTATCTTAAAATTCAGGGTTCTGAATCTACATTTTTGTAATAATGAAGACATTAGCAATTGTGTGCTTCTGCAAATAAAAGCTGCAGGTATTAACCAGACATACAACACATAAGAATTTGATATATGGATTCAAAATCAGCTCTAAGTGAAAATATTTAAGTAGATGTATTTTTAAGATTGAGTTTAAGTTAATTTTAAAATTAAGTTCACAAAAGGGCCTTCACTGCATCTGCATTAAAATATTACCTCTGTATGTACATATGAGTAATATTTGCGTTCATAGACAGCAGTGTTCCTTCATTCTGTAATGTAACATCTGCAAATTGATACATTTTGAAATCTTCCATCTAGTGTTCAAGATACAAAGTGTGCATAAACTCATGTTTGCTCAAGGGTAGGCAGACAAACGATTATGCAAACTCTATCATTTTTGATTATGTTTGTTAACCTCTGAATAATTGCAGAATTGTTTATGGTTAGTTTTTGGGCTTGTTTGTTGATAATGGTCATTCCCTTCTTCCCCTTGGCCTCTAAAGCATTTTTTATGCCAAACATGCACCATATTTTCTGTTGTTACAACCTCAAAATGTCAGGTGTAATGTTCTTGATATTTAAATCATGTACCTAATTTGTATTGTTGACACACATTGAATTAAATTGCCCATCATTAATAAAAATGGATTATTTTACTTTTTTGAAGCACAAGTAAATTAGATGCTCCAATCTTTTTTGGAAATAATTTCCTTGATAAATATTATCTAGTCTCGAAAAGGCATGGAATCTATACTACCAGAACTGAACTATACTACCAGAACTTTTCATCCTGAAACCTGATATAGAGTGACACAACTATCGTATTTACATTAGTATAAGCTTGAAACACCATCAGCAATGCAGTCCTTCTCAGAGAGGAGGTGGGGCTGGAAAATACATAGAAAAGAAAGCTTTCTGCTGAAATCTGCTGAAGAGAAGGGAAACTAAATGAGTAAATAGGCATCAGTAACTTGATGAGATGCAGTTCTTTTGCAGGAGGAGTGAAGTCACCAAATTGCATATTTCTTCTGCCCATTTAGTTGGCTTTCCTGGAAAGATTTTAACTTTTTTATTTTGAAGAACCATGGGATGATAGCTGTAAGGATGAGACTGTAGACATTTCTTTTGCCATCTCAGTTAACTGTGTCATTTTTGTTTTGGTTTATTCCCTGGTGACACCTCTTGAGTTGAGGTCTGATATTTGTGTTGATTCTGATTCTTCATCTTTAGGTTTCATTCTCTACTTGACCAGCTTTGCTGACTACTTCTCATTGTTTCTTTGCAGAGGTAAAAAGTTCCTTGAGAATAGACTTAGGCTCATATGTTGACATTTTCCTCTCTCAAGTGCAGATGCAGTAGCATCTGGATGGTTCTCTTTCTAAAGCTTCTGAAGTTAAATTATTGGAAAGTGATAGTGTGCATAGACTTAAAATCCCCATCTCCACTGTTTCATAATTTTGCAATGTCTTAGGTCTAACATAAAGACAGGTGCTCCTGATGTGTGAAGACCAGAGCTGTTCAGACTAATTTCTAACAGGTGTTCTGTTACATTAATTCTTATGCAAATTTCAGAGTGCAAGTAGCTTGTTCAAAGTACGCTTTGTTACATGAACAATTTTGTATTAATAGTCTTGGAGAGTGAACTGTTGAACTGTTTGCTTCAGCTGCTCGCTCTGTGCTGTTCATTCCTCATGATACATGAGTGGCCACCTCAGCTGCCAAGGACTAAGTTTTCTCCCTGACCAAGCGACTGAAACTTTCAAACTGCAATCACAAATGAATAATATATGATGAATGGTCATATTTACACATGGATAGCCTGGTTTGCATGCAAGTATTGGAATTCAGATTGCTCTTGGTGTTTTAGGGTATATCTAGGAATGGCCAAAAAACAAGAACACTCATGGTTGCATTCTTCTAAGAATACATGCCCCATCACTGTTAAGCATAGGTACACTCTCCACCACACCTCTAAAAGTCATAGATGTTTTCATGGACTCTGTGTTGCTACTGAGGGTCTATGTCCTCCATCTCTCAATCCAGTTAATGAGATTTCCTTCAGTTTTGTTCCGTAGAAAGAAATGGTGATATTGCTCCTTTGCTACTGGAATGTAGGGAGGTGATGGCAGCACCAGAATCATGACTCTTTTAACTTGAGTTCAAGGTGGTATGTTGTGTTGTCTTCTTTTGCATGAACTTGAGGGAGAAATCTGGATGATTAAAAACCAGTAATGAATTGAATTTTTCTACATTTTAAAATAGATAAATCTATATATACACAAATACAGTCATGTATTCATAAATATGTAAACAGATACATAGGCACATACATGCATTTGTCTGTGTGTAGGTGTATCTCACGGTGGAGAGGACTGAGAGGCTCCTATTGCCCAGCCTTCACAGGTAATTTGAAATTCTTTATCTTCTGTGTAAACATCATAACTGCACTCTCCTAAGTACAGTGTTTTTTCCCTGGGTGTCTGTTCATGACAGTCTTCCAAATGAGCTTCTGGGGTTATGAAGCTGGCAAAGAACATAAGGGAACATACACAGTTGCCTTCCCCAAAGCTGCTGCAGTATGAAGGTGTTCCTTAGGATGATATAGTTCCTGGTGTCTTAAGTATAAGCTGGTATTTGGTTGGTCTGTGCTGACCTTCAAGGAGCTGTCCTAGAAATGCTTCATCCACTGTAAGTTTGTAATTGGTTTGTTTTGGAATGAGTTCTCCTGGCTCAGTGCTAGGGCTTAAATCAGCAGGGGAAGCCTGCAGTAAGTTAGAGAATTTCTCAACCAGTCTGAACCTGAACACTTCTATATGGTCAGAAATCAAGCTTGAGGAAATTAGAGGAAAATGCATGGTGAAAATTCCATTCACAGAGAAAAGTCAATTGCTAATATAGATGATATAGATGAGAAAAGATAATCGGAGGTTTCAAAATTCTGGTTCAGTAGTACGGCCACTGCCCCCAGAAGCTGGGCATAATAATGTACATAGAAACTGCTTCACCTTTTATAAAGGTTTCACTCTTTCAGCTGAAGGAAGTAACTATTCCCCTCATGTTCCACATTTTTCAACATTGAGATGTTTTCAGTTGAAAAAAGTAACTGGGTCTACCCAGAACATCTGCTTGCCGCATGGGATTCCTGTGGCCTTACCATCTCTCTTTATGAAGAAATCTACATGATGCTTTACATTATACATATTTGTGTATGTGTAGTGCCGAATAAAACCTTTAATTATATCAGCATAAAGAGGGATACAACAGCTATCAAACATCAAAAGTTTTTATCATCATGTGCATTCCTATCACAGCTATCTGTTGACTTCTTGGATTGTTTTTTACTAAGTACAATATATCTATATTCCGTATGCAAATTCCACTGTGAGTGATTTGCCTGTTTTGTAAGCTAGACTGCACCTGTAACATGTGGGATTGAGTTAAAAATGACAAGCAGACAAGCACAAGGCACATTATCTTGACAAACTCAGCCTCCGAAAATTAGCCTGTGCCTGAATTATTAAAATAACAAGGAGTATTTCACTCAGCTGTGCAGAAATGCTCCTAATTGTCCACTTTAGCCAACTTCTTTCAGACTTCACGATCGGTCAATTTACGGTAGCGGCTTGCAAATTCCTGAACTCCCATTAGAGAAAAGTGCAACAGCAGTCCAACACACCCTCATTTATTTTAATAACCTGCCAAGGAGACATGAAAATGTTAAAGTTGGAAGGCTGTAACATGACAGGAACCTGACTTGTCACAGCCACATTATAATCTAGTTAAACTACTTTCTTTCTGCCTTTCATGTCTTTTCAGGTAAGTGGAAAACTAATTGTCAAATTACTAATTTTGTTGGCATTAATATCAATACTAAGGCTAGAGAAGCATGAACAGATAGGCCTATGGGTTTTCCTCATATTGTGCTTGAATGCTGGAAAGCATTCTGAAAATAAAGAAGGATAAAATCGGAGCCCAGGCTTTTATCAACAATGACCTATTTATTTTAAGAGGCATTGAAGCTCTATAAACAGGCTAGTTAAAGTCTCTGGGTTCTTTTATTATTATTTAATGCCTGGAAATCTTGTTTACTTCAATCTTGTTTCCTTTGTGCATAATAGTGTACCTGATGTAACAGGGCCAGTATTCACATCTAAAGTATTAATGGCAGAGTCTGATAGTGTAGGAGACTACAAGGAACTGCACTACCAAGAAAAAAGTCTTCAACAATGCCAGGGTCACACTGTCTTTTAAAATGAACTGTAAGTAGGTCACACTTCAGCTGCAGGCAGGGTCGAGAACATTACTGCAGAAAGTGCTTGGGAGGGTTGAGGAGCTTGTTGAGGGAAGTGGGGACAGCTCAGGTGACTGGGATGAGGACCTAATTGTGATGAACATGGAGATATGAATTCATCTACATGATGAATCCATCTACAGATATGCTGCTCGACCCTTTTACAAGGGTTTGCTTGCCCTACAGGGCATGAAGGTTTCCAGGTGCTTTCTCAAGGCAGGACAGAATCTATTACTTATGTCTGAAATCCATTCTTCTGTTTGCTGTTTTTCAGGGTGGGGTGAGAATGGATGGTGTTTGCTTGCTTGCTTATTATTTTTCTTCCCCATTTGATGATAACCTTTCTGAGGAATTTGGTTTGGCTTCATGAGTGTTTGCACAGATTTTACTGTCCATCATGGCACTGATAGCTTCCTATGAATAAAAAGCCTCCCACAAAGAATGCTGATATGCTTTAATACTAATGTTTCCCAGCAGTACTTGAAAGCTTTTCCTACTAAGTACTTAGCTTTGCCTCTGTTTCATCTGGAATGGATTCATTATTAGCTGTAGTTTTGTGGGAAGCTGAATGTTCAGATTGTAGAAACATGTTATGATTTCTTGTAGAATTTGGGACAGAATTTATTTTCCATTGTCTTTTGCTTGCTTATTTTTTCTCAGTTAAAAAGAAACATGAAGACGCCCATTCTCACAGCCTCAGCTCATCACTTCTGTCCCAGTAGGAACCAGAAAATGTATCATCACAAAAGAAAACTCTTGGTCTTACTGACAAGATTATCAAGAGTGTGATTGCACTTGAATGAGTCCTATGGCTATATAAATACTCCTGTGGAGAACATGAACCTAGGCAGACACATAACAGCATTGAGCACCAGTCTGAAAAATCATACTCTGAAAGATTCTCTATTCCTCTACCCAAATTCATTCTCTCCTCTCTTCTGACCACTCCCACCATTATTTGTGCAAAATGGGTTAGCAAGGTTTGGAGTAGAACACAAACATTTGCAGAGTGTCATTATTGCAATGAGCAGGAAGAGAAGAAAGAGAGAAGGAGGGAAGCAGGTTTGCTGGAACACAAGCAGCGATGGGCAAAGCTAAGAGGTACAATTAGCTTTTCAATTCCCAGAAGATAACAATTATCATGAGCAAACTTGTGATGGTAAATGAGGCAGCTAAGGATATAACATTCCCGAGGAGGGAATGTTTCTGTGTCTCCAGAGAACTGTGTCACCTGATACAGGGCATCACTCAGAGTGAAATGGTAGCACCTTATGAGGTGTTAAACTCTCTTTTGAGAAAACTCATTGAGTACCAGAATGACTGATATATTAGGTAGGATGGAATTTTTGCTAAATCATATTCCTGGCTAATTAAAGCTTTTTGAATCATTACAAATTAATCAAAATGCAATGATTTTTTTGGTCAGTGATGCTACCTATATGTGTGACACATACTCTCCTCTACCTAGCTCTTCCTGTCAGCAATCTACTAAGGACTTATAAATGTGCTTTTTACTTTTCCCATTGTCTCTTTTAAAAATGTCTCCATTTTGGGAGACAAGAAGACATCCGTGAATGTTTAACTTCCATTAGCATCTATATTTTATGTTTGAAACATTTAAAAGCTTCTGTTTTAAATAAAGATAAACTCATCCCTAAACATCTGTGCAATGCATGACACGGAACAATTGAGTAAGCATCAAAGTGCTTAACAGATAAAACAGTGCTGGATGTGGTAAAATAAACAGGACTTAATCCCTTTATAACTTGAGTAAATAAATACAGCTTTAATTCAGATACAGTTTTGCCTTTAGGTTGCTCTGTTCTGTTAACACCTATCTGTCAGCAGTAATACCATGTAAATGAGCCACTCTGAGCCTTTCCCCTTGCATCTTGTTTAATCCTCTTCCATTCTTCTAATCATCCTACACACACAGGCCAATATCTATTTTCATCTAGCAAGATAGGATCTCCTAAGGAATTAAAGACGGTTTCCACTTAGCTCCACAGTAGGCAAAGGCTGGGCTGTGATCTAGGGCTTTAGGGACTTCTCATAATGCGCTGGTGCTCGCTAGATCGAAGAATTGAGTTCTGGCTACTGGATTTTTAATCCTCCTGTGGCTGATGTTGGGCGCTCCAGTGATTTAAGATCTTTGATTGCTCAGAGCTTGGCCCTTTGATTGAGTGACTTCTGAAGACAGCATGTGAGTGATTTCAAGTTAGTGGTTTTAAGTAACTACTGGAAAAAACAGATAGGAAAAGCCCTGTGATTAAGATGAACCATCTCTCTTTTTAATTGACTTTCTGAAGCTATCTGATGCTTTACTCTCTATACACAAAAGAAAAACTGTATAGATCAGTATTTGTTCTAATGAAGAACTCAAGTGTCACAGTGTTTGTCTGTGCTTGTTTGTAGTGACACGTCTGTTAAAATTGTAGACGCTAAAGGATATATTTTAGAAACACACTTCTCACAGGGCACACATTAGAAGTATCAGCAAATAAAGCCTCAATGCACAGGGCTAAGATAAATAGTTAATATCATTTTGGTTTGTAATTTTTTTTTTGGATACTATATATTTGCCAGCTGAAGAAGAGTATATGCATAAGAGCAGGGACAGACAGGGGTTATGGACATCTATTTGTCTTGGCAATTTGAAGTATTATCAGTTTGTGAAACTTTGAAGTGACTTCACATATTTCTTTAAAAATGAAGCTAGGCCTTATAAAGTAAGAGAGTGCCTGGGAATTGAACAACTTTGCTAGCTGGGAGCTGAGTTTTCCTACTCCTGTCTTATTTGCTGCTTAATTGTCAGGTTCACAAAGCATTGCAGAAAGCTGCTCCTTTTGCTTAGTGAGTCAGACATAGGGTAGTAACCCTGTTTCAGGACAACCACAGTAGTTACAGATGTCATTCCTATTCACTGGGTATGTAAATTAGTTCTATTTCTTAGACCTCTCTGCAAAGACAATAGCATAGGGATCTTTGCCTTACAGGAAGGCATGCATTTCAGGCATGCACCAACATCTAGTTGTTTAAAGAAATGTATGCTGCATCTCTTTACTGACCTTGTAGATAGAGGAATTTTAGTTTATTTTACATAGCACATTTTGTATGTTTTGTATGTTTCTGCCTATAAACCTTGTGTGTACGTTTCCTCACTCCTATAGAAGTGTTTACATGAATGTGGTAGCTTCAGGAGCTATGAAAATCATTAACATTTCTCCTTTAGTGAATTAAAGTCTTGCTTATCTTCTCCAGTGAGGGTTTCTTGTGCAATCCCTTCACCCAGCTGTCTGTTCAAAACAAAATGTCAGGTTTTCCTCCATATTTCACTCCCTCATTGCTTTTGCTTTGTGTAGCTCACTGTTTTGGGTGCCTGTCTCACATTTGTCTTATGTCTTTCCCACAACTGTCTTTCACAAGCTAAGGTTTACAATCCTCCCAGATTTCAGCTTTTGCATTGGAGCTGCACTGTCTGAAGAATGGGAGTGTTTGATGCTGATACCCTTTTGTTCTGTGTGAACATCCTCTGTAATCTTCTCGAGCTGGCTTTAGGGAATGCACAACTTTGCTTTTGCACTTGAAACTGGGCTTAGTGAATATGCTAATAAACTGTGCATGTGAGTTTGGGAGTCTTATTCATACAGCATAGACCATCCTACTGCATTTCTGATGGGCATATACTCGGTCATTTGTGTGCATATGATGTGGGAAATCTGCATAACCAAATATTGGGCAGTATAACTGCCTGTATAATCATTCATTAATTTTATTAAAGGTGAGCTGGGACTGGAATGAGGATTAATTATAAAAAGTAAAAAGCATAATTAGGAGCATACTTTTCCTCTTACAGCTATCTTTTTCTCTGAATTCTTTTTCTTGGTGCCCTAATTATTTCCCCTCTTTTAAAATTCACTTTAATTTCAATTTAACTCTCCCTGGGCATGCAAACTTGACTTTTTTTTTTCCCTCAAAGATTGATTGACAGCAGTTTCGGAACTGTGACAGTGCTAATTAAAACCTTGAATCTATGTTTTTATGAAGCCTGAAAGACTCTGCAGCGCTACAGGATCCAGAATCTTGTGTCTTGAATGAATTTTTTTAACAGCTAATATGGAATCATTAATAGTTGCCTTTCCTCAGGCTTGATATCCAGCTCTCTATTTATCACTTATTTTAGAGCTTTTAGAGTTGACAACATGAGAAGTGGAAGTCCTCCCAGGTAATGATACCTGTTCTGTCTAGCCAGTGTCATTTTACACTTTGCCTTTTCTTCTTGGCAGAGCTGGGCAGAGTTGGCCCTTACCAAATGGCAACACAGTTTAACTCACAGTCCTGTGTGCTCATGGGGAATTCATGGTAGCAATACTGTGGTCGTTTTACTGTCTGTGGACTGACCGACTCTACTGAAACTATGTTGTCAGGAATCTTCTACCTTACACTTGAAAGAAGAATATTGATAGCATAAGGCATTGAGTGTTGTATGCATTAGAATTGAATCCTGATTTCTAGCTTGCAAACTTTCTGGAGGCCAGAGTATTTCCAGAATCTTAAGGTAGGCGTGTCTGGAAGCTAAGGTAAGCATCTGCCACTAAGCCATAATTGTAAAGGCAACGTAAAATAACAGTCCTTGCATACTATTGGTATATAGCTGTCCTCCTCTCTCTAACCCCATATTAGTCACTTTTACAGTAGAGCAGAGAAAACAAAACAAAACAAAAAAAAAAAATTAAAGAAAAATTTTTAAAAAGTGGAGGGTGAGGATTCAGCATTCCTTTCTTTATGGCACTCAGTAAAAATGAGTAGCTGTTAAAGCTGTGTGTGACGACATTGTGCAGCAAACCTGGTCAGAACATCCAGAGCAGGTTTTGCTGCTTTTCACGATCATGATAGCACTGTATTTCCTCTTTGTAAGTGTCTTTGTAAGTTCATTCATATAATAAATACTTAGTGTGAAAATCTTGATGACATGAATAAATCAATCTAAACTGGAGGGACTACTTCATATTTTAAGAATCTGCTTAAATATGTTGCACAGAGACATTAGTATAAATAATCTGTATTATCACGTTTTGGCCTTTTTGGGGGGATATTTTTTGATTGACTGTCTGACCATAACAGAGGATACATTTAGATTTTCTTCAATCTTACACAACACTTCAAAATGGGCTATTTTCTTTTTCTAATTCTTGACATAAGTGTTCTGAAATATAGTTATATTTAATTTTTTTTATTGTACTTCTTAATACAGAGTGATCAAAAATGGAAAATATTAACCTTATTTAATGTAAGTATTCTTGTACTAAAATGTGTGAAAATAGAAATTGAGCACTCTTTTTTTTTTTTTTAATTAAGATGATATTGCTATAGGTAATAATTCCTGCAGAAACAAAATCAAAACTGAAACAGTTCGGCTGAAAGGTCTTTCCTCTATCAGACACTCAATTTCTGCTATACTAGCTTTGACATTCTACTAATTGTTAGTTCTCCCAGTCACCACAGGCTCTGATTTTTCTTTTCTAGCTCTACAGCCTAATCGTTAGGATTGCCTGCTGGAGAAGGCGCTGTCTTTTCAGCACCTGAGTCCTTTCTGAACATGATACACTATTAGACTCAGCTGCCTCACCTGTGGGCCTGAATACCCAATACCCAGTGTAAATCTTTTTGTCTGAGTGCTTTTCCTTTCTGTCTGAATAGTTATGTTTTCATCCTCATCATCTTCCTCCACTGAATCAAGGTCAGCAAGACCATCCAGAGGGAAGGACAGAAAAACAGCATTGTGACAAGAGATAGCAGAGCTCAGTGTGAATTGATTGGTGAAGGATGATTTTGAAAGATCTCAGCTACTGTAAAAGCAGCTGGTAAAAAAACCTCAACATCTCCAGCTGATAAGGATGATCTGTCTTGCCTCTGCATCTGCCACCCCATGCACACTTGCTGTATGTATTTAGAATACATGTATTTCTTAAGTCCCTGCCTGCATCACTCCTTTGTCACAGTAATTTTCATGGGAAAAATTGCTATCCATCAATTCGTGAGCTGTTGGACTATTTTGGAATACATCATAAACATATCAGGGTATAGAGAAGTGAAAGTGAACTTAACTATGGAGGGCAAAAAGCAGGTGTCACTGATATATTTTTCCCTTCCTTATGCAAAAACCTTTCTGGCAAAATTATCATAAGGAGCTAACACAGTTATTCTTAAGGAACTGCTTTTGCCACATGTGTTTAGTCTTGGCTAGAGTGGTTATTGCTTGCATTTCTGATTTTAATATGAATGTCTGCAAGAAATTGCATCTGGCGATAGTAACTGCCTGCCATGGCAGTGATTGTGCCTAATTGCAGAGAAGATATATCCATAGATCAAAAATTGCTAATTTGGGTCACCTCTGCTCATAAAGATGGAAGGGATTATGTGATTTTGACTCGTTTTTACCTAAAAGGAGTATTTATCAGTCCCTGAACATCTCCTTTTCAAACAGAAATATTATAATTTGTTAAATATAAAATAATAATTTTATTCCCCCCTTTATAAATGATTGATAGCATTTGCAGTAAGAGTGTTCTGATTGATAAGTGCTAGGCTCTGTATAACATGGTATCAATACTCTTGCCTGCAAATGCTTATAAGGTAATTTTATGACAAGCACAATGGACTATAGCTAGCTAAATACAGAATGGGAAGGTGGTAGAACATCACAATGATCTTGTTTTGCATGAAAAGGAATAGTTTTAATTGATCATGCTCTGAGACAGACTACAGTTTAAAAAAATGGAAGTGCTAAAAAGACAAAATATGGTAATTTATTTTTTTCTTTCTGAGCAGGAGTTTCTTATCAGTGTGCAGATGTACCATTCCTTCTCTCTTGATGAGTATCAGAGTGCAAAAGGTCTAGCTGATAAATAAAGTTCTTTAATGATCCAAAGGTAACTTTGGCAAGTAAAGGATATCAGATATTGGAGGCTGAATTAACTGTTGCTCTCTGTATAGTACCAGGGACTTATCTTTCATACAGTGAAAAAAGAGAGCAAAGTTTGAGCAGAATGACTGTCTATTTTGCTTTGTGAATCTGGATCTAAACAACAGGTGGAAAGGAGAAAACAGAGCAGTGGCAACCACTGTGGTTTTCATCTTTCCTCAATGAATGTGTTTCTTGTAGTGTTTTTAGACTGAAAATAATCCTGCATTGTTATTAATCATATTTATTATTACAGTGGTTAAGGGTCAGCCAAGTATTGATCCCCATTTAGCTAAGCCCTGTACAAACACAAAGTTGACAGTCTAAACAGACGAGTTGAAAATAATGTAGAGCATAAACGAAGTAAACTGCTCATAGCAGGTCTTGTCAGTTCCACAGTTAATTTTAGTAGGAGATGAATAATTTGAAAAGAGAAGCAAAGGAAGTTGGTTAGGGAATGACTGAAGGCCAGTAAAAGGAAGAATGTGGAAAAAGCTAAGTATGTGTTGGAGTCATGGAGCTGCTTATAAATGAAGAACTGCATTAAGAGACAGTTATCTATTATGAAGCCATCTCTCTCCTCCAAAACAGAAAGTCTTATGACTGACATCAGGTCTGTGTTCAGAACCTCAATTTTGCAACAAATTATTGAAAGCAACATACTTTCTTTTGTGTTAGCAGTGTGCAACTAATTTGTTTTCACCTATTTTTACAGCATCATTTGGTAGCATACAGAAAGTTGAAGGGAACCTGGGGGTGTTTCCAGCTTTTCAGCTCCTCTCCACTCTGCTCTTGTTTCCTGCAACAACATAAGCCAGTTTCTAATATTAACAGATTTAGATACCAGATTAATTTCTGGGTATCACTGATGCTTATTCTACCCCTTTCAGACTAGGGCAGGCTCAGCCATCAGTAAAAGTCTTAGGTCCTTGTGTGGCCAGGAATTGTATGTGGCTGCAGAACCTTGTACTCTTCACTCTTTGTGGAAATCTCTACTCCTGTGTGTAGTCTACTTTCTGGGAATCCTCTGTTTAAGCAGTCCTATATGACATGGAGCCCTGCATCACTTACTGCTGGAAGGAGGGAATCCTTAATGTCCCAGTGTCTGTCAGACACTTCCCACTGCTTGTAGTTTTATAGTACTGTCACTGCATTAGTGCACTGGAGCAGTTTGTCTGGACAGGTTGTGAAATGCCCATCCTCAGAGAGCTTCAAAATGCGATTGGACAAGGCCCTAGGCAATCTGATCTAGCTTTGATGTTAAGCATGGCTTGAACCATATGCTCAACTGAATGGCCTCCCATGAACCCTTCATACCTAAATTACTCTGCAATGACCCAAATTACACTGCCAGTACATCTGTAAAATCTCTGGGCAAAAATTCTGATTTGATCATCTTTTAAGTAAGTATTTAGGAAGGCGTAGAAAGATGAGGCCTGAGTTGCCTCCGAATGAAACCACAGATCTTCCAAAGATGCATTTGAAACAATTGCAACTGCTCCAAAAAAACTTATTGTTAATGGCAGTGGCTTTTATTGATTCAGTTTTCTTCTGTGGATTTACCATTTCTTGTTCATAGAGTTTAAAACAGCTGGTCCACCGTTCTTCATTAAAGATGATGTCTTATTTAAGGACTTTGGTGGACTGAAAGAGTTCTCAGATGATCTTGAGTTTATGTGGTCTGTTTCATGGGACCTTTGCTGCCACTTCTCTATGCCTCTTTCAGGATTTCAGGAAAGACTTTTTGTGTTTTAGAGTTCTAAGCTTCTAGGTACTAACAATTAGTCTTTTGGCACAAAGCTGATATCATCTGCCAACAGATAAAAATTTGTAAAAAAAAAATCTATCTGCATTCCTTCCTTTCCTGAAATAAATCAGAAAAACATTTGTGTTTTTAACTGAAATAGTTTCAGGCTCATGCTAACTGCAGCAAAATTTCATTTATTATTCCCAGCTGTTCAGCATTTGTAGAACCCATCTAGAGGGCAGTGATTAACTGGAGTAAGATGCAAATGGACTAAGGGATAGCTGTACTTCCCTTCCAACTGAACTATTCTATTCTATTTTGAAGTTCAACATAGGGTGTAGAAGGTTGGACTTGAGACCTCTTGATGTCCCTTCTAACCTGAGTTGTCCAAAGAACCATTGCTCCTATGCTAAGAATCCTTTTCACAGTGGACAATCCCAAACACTCACAATACACATGTTCTATGCAAATGCTCCTGCTATGTGTGTCTTTTCCTCTGAAAAGGATGAAGAGAAAAATAGTGGTGCTTTCACAAAGATAAATTTACTATTCTTCCTGTTTGACTCAATAGGGAACTGTGAATCTACAGTTTCACTACCTGGGTGAACTTTGTTTCTTAATTCCCTCAGTAATAAGTCATGCTATAAATTTTCATCTGAATTTGCAGTTACTATAAGCAAAATAATTATAAGATACAAAATACATAATACTTTAGGCTGAACTCTTTGTTAGGCCTATCTGCAAATCCCCTAATTTGTAGGTATTTACTTGCACAAAGAAAGCTAAAAAAATAAATTTTGTGTTTCTTTAAAAGCTGTGTAAAATGCACATATCTGACAGATCTCACTAAAGAGTTTTTTGAAGATGTACTAAAAAAGCAGTCTTGTTTGGGTAAGATCAAATTATTTTCTTGAATAATGAACTGAGGGCTCAAACCAGTGTGAATGTGGTTACAAAAATGAGACAATGACAACTTAAGCAAATGATGTCTTTTGCTTCCTATTATGGGACATCACTTGATGTCAGCACTGATTTATTGGTCTTACAGCTGAAACTTAGTCTAAGCAAGGATGTTTTGGATTATCAGACAGGGAGGCAAGTGACACAGGAGGAATGTCTTTTTCAGGATCTTTCACTTTCCTTTAACTTTTTACATAAATTCAAACCACAGGTACAGCAAAGTGAGGGACAGAATAATTCTCATGGCCAAGCTTCAATAAAGAAGGGCAGCATGGAGAGCACAAATTTGTTTCAGACTTTTATGAATAGAGAGAAATGGCCTGTTGCATTTCTTTACAGATCTACAGATTTCCTGGGCTTCTCCTTCCTGAGGGGATGCTGAGTTATGCAAAAAGTGTTGTTTAAAAGCACTGAGAAGTCCCAGATTTTTCATTATGAAAAATTAGTAACAGTAAAACAAGAAGTTTCAGTTAGGTAATTAATTCTTCATTTGACCACCTAAATCAGTGCAATTGGTTTCCTTTATGTGACACAAGTAGAATTTGAGAGCAGATTTGGCTTCAAATGCACTTGTTAAAACAGGTAATTATATTTCATCTTAGTGTACTTGGCACTTGGTGATTATGCATTACTGATTTGTGTAGCCAATCTTCAAAACTGATGTTAATAATGTCAAGTCTTTGTATGGAAGTATTTGTTTAAGACACCATAGCTTTGCTTTTTTTAGTGAACTAGAAGTAGATTCTGAATTTGCTTTCTTATCATGTCCATACTCTGGCTCTGTAATAGGTTATTATATGTTTCAAGTTCTTAGGGTTTTGGATATGGCAAGAAAAAATGTAAGTGTCACTTCTGGAGTATACAGTAGGTAGTTTACTTTGTAAAAAGCCAACAACTTGGCTTTTTTCTTCTCCTTCCAAAATAGAGGTGACAGGTTATTTTTAAAAACACATCTTAGGCAAGTAATTCAAACCTCAAATTTCTATAGTCCTTTAAGTGTCATTTTTTTTCCTAAAGGCTGTTATCAAAATAATCTAAATCACTTTCTTTCTATTAATCAAAGAATTACAGCACTTAAATTTGTAGTTGTCACTCACATAGTTTGTGCCTAAAGCATTTTGAAATTGTTTTGTGTGGTCTTTTCAATCACTCTGTTTTTTTTTTTCTCAAGACATTGTCAACATGCACAAAGAATGGGATCACAATGGTAATGAATTTCATTCCTTTGGGACTTACAAGGTGAGATGTAATCTGATCTCCAAGGGCTTTAACAAAAATAGTCATTGTTTCAGAAATTCTAACATTAAACACAATCAACAACTACTCAGTCAATGGAATATCTTTCCCAGTAAATTGGAAAACATAAGCAAGACTTTCCTACTCAGCTCAACAAAACCTAATGAAATCCATAAATTGGCATCTTCAAGAAATAATTTCTGGTTTTCATATTGAAAATTCAAAGATAGGTAACACCTCACCATTGCTTTGGGCATTTTATGTTTTAGCAGAATTCCTAAAACAGCACCTGCATTATGAGATTAGAAGAGATTGCATTAGATTGTTATTATTATTAGGAATTATTTGTTCATGTTGTAGAAACTTGGAAAAGCAGACATTACTGTACTAAAGACCATATGATCTTGAAGTATTTTTGTCTAAAAGTAACAGGGACAGATAAAAAGTAATGAAGAGTTCAAGGACTGATAGATGAGATCCATTTACATGTTGGAGAGTCATGCATAAAATAAATGTGAACATAATATTTCTAATACGGGCTACTGCAAGCAGTGTAGTAATTTTGATTCATTAATCAGCTGTACATTGTTGAGGTATAATGTATTCTTTGACTGTGTATGTTCTTAATTAGCTTGAACAAACAGAATTTGTCTAAAGATTTATGGGATAAATAAACACAAAATTTAGCACATCATCATAGACTTTCTGGGATGATATAGACTTTTTTTATTACCTCTAAGTAGGTGTGTTGATTAAACTGTAATGTACAAAAGAGAGGAATATTAATTATTTATTGATTATAATATTATTTTTAAAAGTATATTTTACAGTTTCACACTTTGCTTAGCTCACTGTAAGTTAAGACATTTAACAGAAACCTAATTCATAATAAAACTATTATTATTAATATTTAACACTTAGCATGTCATGTTGATGTAGAGAACAATAAATATATGTAGATTATCCACTGAAGTTGACCACCACTTGTGTAGTCAGACACATTCAGTGTACTTATTAATGACATGTATTCTCCTTAAATTGTATTGAATTCATTTAAAAACTGGTCAATAAAATCTACACTGGTAGAATAAAAAAAACCAAGAATGAATTATGTTTATAATTGGACAGGCATTTTGAAAGAAATAAAAATATAAATGAAGGAAATGCGTTCCTTTTTATTTCTTGATTTTATTCAGAGAACAGACAGAACTCTTGGGTAATTTTCTCCACCCTTCTGACAGCCCTGACAGAATTGAATGTTGTGGTTTGATGCCTTTTTTTTTTAATCAGTAGGACAGCAACTAAGAATTTTACCCATGACAGCCCGAGTCAGAACAAGACAGGAAAGGTAAATTTCCTCTGGTTACTTTTGTAAAGTTACAGGCAACTCTGCAAAGCCTTGAAATGTGTTTTTTAATTTTATTTTATGATTTTCTGATTGTTTTATAGATAATTTAATGAAATTGTAGATTAAAGCAATAAGAAATAAATATTCTGGATATTTTGCACATTTATTTTGATTTGGAAAATAAGGTATGGAAGTTAATAAATTACTTTGTTTAAATGGTATTTTGGGGAGCATTTGGCATACTAATGAAGGGGGCACATTTCTACTTCTCAGTTCTGACTGAGGCACATCACAATCAAAAATTTAATAGCATTTAAAAAAATTAAAATATTTTTTGTTATTTTTTTTCTTTTAGTAGCCAATTTGAATTTTTTAAGCAAGGTAATCTTGCTTTTTCCCCTTCATTTCTCTTTTTTGCTTCTTTGATGATGCTGTTATCTCTTGAGATGAGGAGAGGGAAAGTGGAAAGAGGAAAAACAAGAAAGTGTTAATTGAGCAAGAAAAGAGAATTTGGTAAACATTTGAGTAAACTGTGTTTAGTAGGTGACTTGCATCATGTTATCCTCTTCCCACAGAAAACCCTGGACTGTTCTAGTATATTTTTAAGGAAGCTATCTGAAATCACACAAAGAATTGAGAGATCAATAGACTAGCTTAGTTTCTCAAGCAGTAAAAATCCATTTTGTGGTCTCTTGCTTTCTAAGCAAAGTTTGTAGAATTACACTGTAATTATGGATAAAGTATGCAAAAAATTAACTTGCATGAAGGACAGAAAAAAAATGCAACTGTATCTTTTTTCTTTATCAAAGAATGCTAAATCATATTTAATGCTAAATATCATTCATTAATGACATTTTCAAACAAAAACCATGATCACTTCAGTTATCTATTCAGTAAATAAAATAGTTAATTTTCTTCTAATATATATTTTGTTTCCATTATTATGTAATCCTATATAATAGCGTCTATTCATCCTTTAGGTGCAAAATGGGGAAGAAAAAAGAGTGTATTTGATTACAGTATTTACTCTGATTTGAAAGACAGACCTTTTCCTGCCATGAGTGGAACAGATCTGCTAAGGGGGGGTAGTGGCCAATGTATTCTGAATTTTTTTTCAGTAAATCAAGACTGCTTCCATACCAGCAGCAACAAAAGAGAATGCACTGTCACATGAAATGCCTGGATCTCAGGCTGATGTGTTCAGTGAGAGGCTATCCATTGACTAGGATACAGGGAACAACTGATTACAGTGAGCTCCATTTTTATATTTCAATTTGATCCCCTGTTGAAGAACATATGGAAGGGTTGAACATGCCTCATTCAGTTTGAGCATGCATCTTGCCTGTTTGTGCATGTGAGATAACAGATGCTAAGTGGCCAGTGTGGGTTTGAAGGATATATTCTGTATATTTTCATGGTAAATAGTTGTCAAGACTCATATCACTTTTAGATTCATCTTACAGTAAACTACCTAGGAGATACAGGACCTAGTCTTAGGTTGCATATACAAAAGGTCTGCTCAGAATTTTAGAAAGGAGATGATATTCCTCTTATTAGGATTGTTTTACAGAATTATGACCAGGCCTGCCCAAGAAGAGGAAAGACTGACTATTCTTACCTCTGTGAGAGATGAATGCTACATCTGCTAGGTAAATTAGATAGGTATTGTATATACAGCACTATCACCGTCTTGTCATTATGTTTTTTATGGCTTCTGAGAATACAAAAATAATCAAAGTGGACCCTAGAGTAACATAGGCTGAGATGCACATAGTTTCAAATTCTGGCTGGTGTGTGTAGAGTGGCTGCAAAAGTCCTGTATGCCTTCAGAAGATGCATATCTATGTTCATGGCTGGTAGGAAAGCAACTAGAGAACAGTATTTGAATCACTGAAACCCCAAGGGACTTAGAGAATGGTTTGACTTGGACAGGACCCTAAATATAATCCAAACCCCTGCCGTAGTAAGGGATGTCACTCACTAGATCAGGATCTGAAACCCTCTTCCAACCTGGCTTTAGACCCTTTCAGTGGTGCTCATGATGCTTCTGTGTCTTCAGCTTTGACACCAAAACTAGTGAGTAACAGGTAAATTTAATATTAAAGTTTTAGAGTGGACAGGGCACTGAGGACATTGAAAACTAACACAAGTCAGATGTCACACTTGCATTGTTGCTGCAAGAGAAAAGAAAAAGCTGTGACCCTGTGTGGGGGATACAACAAGAAAATGAGGTGTCCAAACCCTTGTTTCACCCATCTAGTGTTGTTTTTTTTCTCCTGAGAAACTTCTATCCATGTAACTCTATATAAGAAAAAATACAGCAGTGGATAAGATCCTTAGTTCAAGGCAAACATTTCACATATTTAAAGATGTGAACACATTGTAGGCATCATCATGTTTAAAAAGTCTTAGTAGTCTTGTTGCTTGTGTTTTTAGAACTTACTCTACTTAAATTACACTCCTAAGGGATTTTAACAGAATGAAAGATTGACAAGTACTATTTATCAGCATTTAGTATTAAAGTGACCTGCTTAAGCCAATGCACTGATGAAAAAGAAAAGCCAAGCTTGCCTTTTAGAGTTCTTTAAACAAAAAGACTTATTTTGATTGCAACAAAAACACCCATAAATCTATGCACATATATATTGATCTTTCTTTCCTCTTAAAAATGACTCTGTCCCAGTAAGTTGGCATATTTCATAAACAAACCAACAAATTATTGATCCATCATATACTCTAAAAATCCTGTGAAGAATCTAGGTTGCTTTTAAGTTCATGCTGTACCTAAGGGAATGAGAAACTACAAAATGAAAAATAGATGTTTAAAAAGAAACACAAATATTAGAAGATGTATAGCTACTTTTGCTTCTGCATAACCTTTCATTGTAATTCTTTCAATGTAGTTAATTAAGAATATTCTTTATGAGCTAATAGGTTGTTATTTGGTAATATGATTCTTTGTGGTGACTATTAGTTACTACATTAATTATATGTCCCTGCAGATATTGCTGTTCCTTTTTGGCAAATGCTGTGACAGTGTATACTTTCTTTCAAAGGAATCACACAAAATTAGGACTGCCTGACATCTTACTATTGGAAGTAAAGTTATATTTGGCTTGGATTAGAGATGGATTCTGGTCACATGTCCTTTTGAAAAGGAAATAATGAAGTAGATTACAAATGTTTATTAGTACTAATTTAATGAACAATGCTGTGAAAAGATACAGCCAGATAGGTTCAATTACTAAGAATCTATCTTCCTTACAGTGTTTTGAGCAGCTGATTGTGATGCTGTCACCAGGAGCTTAACTGTGAATGACTTCCTAGAGAGGTCTTTTGGAAAGGAGAGAAAATTAAGGATATTAGTTTGTGGTAAAGTAAATCACTGTTAGTGGCTATTTATTCAGTCACTTATCCATAAGTGACTAAGATGCAATTCTCCATGGAAGTATAATAGAGGGGTTGCATAAGCTGCAACTGTTTTTGCAAAACACTTGTCTTGAAGTAGCTGAATTTCCTGTACTTACGCAGACACAGAAGAAAAGGCTTGGGTACCTCAGTGCGAAACTGGTCTGAAAAATGCTTCCCTCTGAGCAGCTAATATTGGTGCTGTTTTTCAGGTAAACATGAAAAGTCCCAAAAGCAACACTTGATAAAAACACCAGAAAGATGTTTCCAGCAGTTAAAAAACACCAAAAGAATTAAGTTTCTTTGTAATTGTTTGACAGCACACCTGAAACACAAATCACAGATCTACAAGCTGGAAACTGTTAGCTCTTTCTCCTCCTCTCTTGCACTACAGCAGAGTAGAGCTGTGCAAGGAAGAAGCCTTTATGACTAATGGCCACATAAAATGTGGAGGTTTACTGTTTGTATTTTATGGCAAAGATTGCAAGAGTACTATGAGAAGGGTAAAAGCCTCTTACTTTAAGGGTCAAGGGACTTAACAGAGTTTTCTGAACTCTTATTTGACTTTGCCAGCCTGTATGTTGAAGAACATCTCCACCTTCACTCTATTGTACCACTGCTGAGAGGGTTGTAGAAAGGAGATTCTGAACTGTGATGTTGAACTGGGAAATCAAGTCAGCTTTTTCTGACCTTATGGTAAGGCCCAACTGAAATTTTCAGAGAACTCTGGTGGAAAACTTCCTTTAATCCAGATACAGACTCATTTATATGAGGAGAGAAGTATAAAGCTTTCCCTCCCTTGTCTGAGTGAGGGGGGAAAATTTCAGCACAACAAACAGAGAGATGTATTATTAGTATTCACCCCATCAGAGGGATATCAGAATGACTCATACTGAGCTGCTGCTCTGAAGGCTGTTTTATATTCTCAGCCCAGCTGGTCTAAGATCAAGGCTTCTCAAATAGGAGTACTTTACACTCATAGGCTTAACATACTTTATACTTGCACTGACTTTTTAAAAAAACAAGATCCCAAGGTAAAAAAATTGTGAAGCTATAAACACTCTTAGCTTTGACATTCAGGAAGTTACATTTAAAATGTATTTGTAGAGCTGTTGCTGTGTAGTCAGTGTGCTGGGTATTTAAAGATGATTGTAGTATATTTATTTATATTTGTCATATTGGTTTTATGGGAAACAATACTTTGAATGATTAGTTCAGTACACCACGTATGATAATGTATGATAATTGACATGAAGCTGCGCCTGTGTGTTATTTAGATGCTTTGATTGGTAAATAAGATGAGAATGTATCATAACTTTGACAGTAAATTTAAAGAAGTAGCACATCAGTCTTACTTTAAAAAAAAGGCTTCTTTGAACCAAAGATAACTCAAGGGCTACAGATAATCCAAAATACAGGAAGAGCAAATGTTTCTGATAACTGTTCTGCATAAAATAGTTGTTGCCAGGATTTTTAGTGAAAAAGCCTCTGCTAGGATTTTTCCTGTCCTGAGGAGCTGAGGGCCTCAGGAAAGAAATGTAAACAATAACTATCTGCTGCTGTGGAGTGCCACAGGTGAATCTTCCATTGGTCCATGTGGATTGTTTTCAATCAGTGACCAATCACAGCCACCTGTGCCAAGGCTGTGAGCAGTCACAGGATTTTTGTTATTCATTCCTGTTCTATTCTTGTCTTTGTAGCCTTCTGATCTCTTTCTCTCTGTTCTTTTTAGTATAGTTATAATGTAATATTTTAGTATAATATATATCATAATAAATCAGCCTTCTGATCAACATGGAGTCAAGCCTCGTGTCCTCGTCCAAGGGGTCCAAGTCAAAGCGACAATTGGTGAACCCTGGACGTGTGAAACTGATGGTCACCCCAAGAGTGACCACGGAGTCCAGCCTGGAGCTGAAGAAACGAGACCCTGAAGATGGGCAGAGTTCACAGCCAAGGCGAACAGGAGAACCTGTTGGACTTTCCTGGAGATTGTGTCCAGAGACCGCAGAGCAGCAGAGCTGCACAGCTGGATCCACAAGGACACTGTCTAGAGGTACTGTTATTTTTTCCCTTCCTGAAGATCCTGCCATTCGCAAAAGGTGGGAGGAAAGTTGGAAAAATGTACCCTCGGAAGCTCAGGTTCCGTTTACTGCGTCAGAGGAGAAAGTTATTAAACTCTGGCACAGATGGGGACGCGAGGACGGAGTTAATAGTCTGTGGGAGAGACTGTGTGTTGAGTTTTTCAGATGGGCAAAATTTCATGGATTTTTTACAAATGTAGCATACTCCCTCGATTTATATCTTTGGGAGTTCATGGACGCTGCTTTTGACTGGACAATGGACCAGGGTGTTACACTCCCAACAATATATGGAGTGCACCTATGGCTTTTTTTCTGTATTTTGGAAAAAAGGAAGGCTGCGGGGGACGTCGTGGCCTGGTTTGGTCGCGCTCCGTACCCGCCAGGTTCGGCACGAGAGAAGCCTCTCCAAAAAGACGAACCGCGGGTTCCCAGCCCCCCCGCACTGCCCACAGCTGAGCAAAAGTTTTTCTCTGTTCCTTCGGAGCAGACAGAGCTGCCTTTCCGCCCCGCTCCTTCTCTTGGGGGGGACGGGGCTCCGAGCCCGCCGCCCCCGCCTGTCCCGCCGCTCCCTGCCGATTCAATTGCAGTGCAAGAGCTTGCCGAGAATGGTGCTGAGCCCACGGATTCGACTCAAGAGTCGACACCAGCGCCCGTGCTGCCCGCACCACCCACCCCAGTTGTCCCGCAGGTTTCCGGAGCTCCATCGTTCACATCAGACCCTGCGAAGAGCCTGTCCTTCCGTGGAGGAGGCGTGGCCCTCCAGCTAACTGCAGGAGCATTTCGGCTGGCTGTGTTCAAAATCAGTATGGTTTCTGGGTCACTTCGTGTGTGGTCGGGGGCTTCTCCCTGGGGGTTGGGGTGCCTGCCTCCCCCCGAGCGCCCCAGCGGCGTGGGGGAGTTGGCTCCTGTGGTATCTGCCTCTGGTTCCCAGCCCAGAGGGGATGGGGGTGGTGCCGAGGGGCAGAAAGCAGGAGCAGTGGCATTTTCATTGCAGGAGCAAGAGAAACAGAGCGAAGCAAGCATTGCTCGCTTGCTCTGGGGACAAGAAACCCTCAGATCTGGGATGACAATTCCTGAGAAAGCTTCTCTTCCCGAGCTGCCGGTGTGCACCGGTGCTGCTGGGGGGAGGAAGCAGTGGGTCATTTCTGCTCTGAAGACACTGGCAGCATGGTCCTGCCAGGTTGTGAGCACACAGAGCCCGCCTCACAGGCTGGTTCTGGGCCGTTTGGCTCATTTTCCTGGGCCGGGGCCACTGCCCCGCCCAGTGCTCAGTTTGGGGACTTTGCTTTCCCCACAGGGACCTGGGCCACCATTCTGTGAGCCAGGTCTGGGTTCTCTGGTCCGTCCACCAGGACCAGGGCCACCGAAGGGTCCTGGAGACCCTCTGCTGCTGCTACTCTTCTTCTTTCAAAAAAAAAAAAAAAAAAAAAATTATAAAGAAAAGTGGAAAGAGCTAGCAGCTCAAAAGCATTGAAAAGCTAAAAATTAGCCTCAGGCCAAGTGGTTCAATGAAGGGCTGTGGCCAGGGCATTCCAGAAATTTTCTCTGAATTGTTTGATGACTGTCAATGGATTTTTGATAATTCTTGTTTTCTTTAGCAGTTCTTTGTTTCAGAATTCTGCAAGCCTGTTTCAGGACCAAAGGGGACTTCCAGAGATGTCAAAGAAGAACATCTTCAGTCCATGGACTCTGTCCTGAAATTCAGCTGTTTGGACTTGAAACAATGAACTTTCTCTGCATGTGTTTTTTGCATTTTCTTATATTTTAAGATTGTTTTAGTGATATGATAGAATTTAATGTTTGATAGGTGAAGAATTTCCCTGAATGTTTTACAGGTGAAGAATTTCCCTGACCATTCCACATCAGCAGATGATTGAGATTTTGATTGGCAACAGATGAACCTCAAGAGGTGTTGTTCTCTCTTCTGCAAGGTGCCAGTAGAAGAGATTGCAAACATTTCTTTTTCTATTTAATTTAATAATTTAAAAGGGTGAGATGTTGCCAGGATTTTTAGTGAAAAAGCCTCTGCTAGGATTTTTCCTGTCCTGAGGAGCTGAGGGCCTCAGGAAAGAAATGTAAACAATAACTATCTGCTGCTGTGGAGTGCCACAGGTGAATCTTCCATTGGTCCATGTGGATTGTTTTCAATCAGTGACCAATCACAGCCACCTGTGCCAAGGCTGTGAGCAGTCACAGGATTTTTGTTATTCATTCCTGTTCTATTCTTGTCTTTGTAGCCTTCTGATCTCTTTCTCTCTGTTCTTTTTAGTATAGTTATAATGTAATATTTTAGTATAATATATATCATAATAAATCAGCCTTCTGATCAACATGGAGTCAAGCCTCGTGTCCTCGTCCAAGGGGTCCAAGTTTAAGCAACAAATAGTCAGAAGTTATAAATGACTTTTGTTCGATTATTTTTGAGAAGAAATGCTTCATTATCCAGAAAGGTGAACAAAGTATTTTTCATGTCAAAGTTTACAATGACTGAATAATAGTTTAGTTTAGTTCTTCATGAAAGACTACCAGATGCAGAAAAAGAATACAAACATAAGTAATAAAAGTAATTTTTATATAATTAAAGGATGCAGTTGTTGAAACAATTTTGCTACTAAGAAAACCATGAAACATATGCTACCAGAGTCACTCCTACACAGGATTTAAGTATGACTACAGTTTAGTGAGTGCTCTAAAATTATGTTTAAGACAGAGAAAAATCTGTCTATTGTCAGCAAAATGCCAGTTCCTTTTTTAGATGAGGAAGCAATAATTAACTTGGTTGAAATGTGAATGTTTCTGTATTGCTGCTAATGCTTCAAAACAATTGACATATGTAATGTTTCTGAAAACACATAAGAATATTCCACTTCTTTCTTTTTTTTTTGACAGTAATCAAATTTCATTAGGAATATTTGGTATTGTAATAAGTTTAAGTGAATTAGAGGGGTTTCTTGGCAGCTTTTCATTATTTAGTGCCTACTGTGCTACTGCTAATTTGGGGAGGAAAAAACAGTTCATGATAAATAATGAAAAAGATTTGCTTCTAGCTAATTACTTAGCTCATATGCTGCATAATGCAACAAAGTATATGATAGGTTAGTCATCATTTGATCATGTAGAAAATAGAAGTTTTCAATTACACTGTATGGCAACAAGTTTTCTAGTTGCTAGAAGTACTTAGTACTAAGTTAAAATATATGGAAGTATTGAGCTATATCACCCTAAGATTAGCTTTATTAGGTTGACACATTCTTGATTATTTTCCAGCTATTAAAAGTTAGCTATCAAATGTCAGAAGAAACTAGATTTTTCAGTTCTCTGAAGATAGAGAAATGGGAATGGTGGATTCAGATCTCATGCCTGAATACTAATTATTTTTCAGTGTATGTTAAAATATAAATTAGAAAAAATGTAAAGTGTCTCCACTTAATAATATACAATTGTCTCAAAAATCTGACTCCACTTTTTGGTTTTGCAAAAAAAGCTCTCCTTACCTGATCCTTTCTGAAAAAAAGTCAAGCTTCTCAAAGGCTCAGTAATGAAAAGGACTGGGTATAGAGTGCTTGTCAGGAATATTGTAATGAGATGTTAGTAGAGCATGCATATAGCTGCAGAAGTCTTGTATTAGGAAACAACATTTCAATCTTTAAATCTTGAGTATGTTGATTACTTAAAGCCTGTGGAATTTTTGTTCACTCTAATACAACAGTAAGAATAATATTTCCTTGAGTAAACAGGATTGCTACGAATACAGAAATTTGATAAACATGGATTCTGTAGAGACTGTTTAAATTTGAATTTTATTTCACTTATACATGACAAAAGTTTTATGAATTGATTTACAGTGCCTATTTGCATGGAACTGCATTAATCAGGTATCACTTAAACTTTCTGCTACAATACTGAATTGTATGTCTTGAAGTTATAAATTAATATACTCTCATAGATATTGGTTGAAAAATGATATTTATATTTATATGTAGTTAATTTCCAATGAAATTATAATAATAATTACCATCTCCATATTCCACAGATAAAGGACAATTATTAATACACTGGCTAATAATATTGATCAGAAGCCTGTGTTTCCTTTTGTCACCAGTCTTTGAGTGGGAAACTAATTTGCCATCTTGTAGTTCTTTCATATATGTCATTGTGAGTGACCAAAACATCAGCCTGGTTCTTTACTGCCCAGTAAAGAAATAGGACTGAATGTTAAGTGTGAGGTTAGTACTTCAGTACCAACCAATTAGTCTAAGGGGAAAACTATTACATGTAGGTGAGATCCATTTATTTAATAGATCAAAATAATTCAGCCCTGAAAGAATGGTGGGAAGGCAGCAGAGGGAAGCTGTTCACAAGATTATCCTATTGGAAGGATTTTCAGTACATGGGATTATCTGTAATGAGATTAACCACTGGGAGATCAAATTCTGAATGGATGCTTCAGGGAGACAAAATGTCCACTAAAACAAAAGAGAAGTGGGAGGTAAAGGCTACAGGATTTAAATAAAGTCCAGTCCTGAAAGTCCTGTTCTGGCAGCAATAATGGCAAGACTGGTTGGCAGACAACCAGGAGACATGTCAAGAGCTCATCAGTAAAAAACAGTGTTAGGAAAAGGGTTTCTAATGAATGGAGCAATGCCGAGATATAATAAAAGGTGGCCACTGATTCTTCTGCATCAATGGGCAGCTGAGAATCCTGTGAGCATCAAGATGATGCTGCAAACAATTACAATTCATGTTACATTTCGTGTATAGTTACAGAGATCGGCTTAGACTGGATTTTAAATAAGAGCCTAGAATGGAGTACAAAGCTACAAGATGTGGAAAAAATAGGTATCATTTATGCTTCAAGCCATGGAGGCAATTTGAGAGACACATTTAACAAGTGATTAGTATTTCCAGTAAATAGTCAGTAACCAAATTTTGGAACCTTATTTTTCACTGGTGCGACATTTAGACAAAACAGAAACTGTTTTCGGGGAGGTTGGTATCACTATGAACATATGTGGAAAGGAAAGTCAATAAATAAACTTTAGTCAAAATCAATATAGTTTCCAGAAGGCTCAGTCCAAATTAGTATTTTGGCATTTCCAATTAACATCAGATGCTGCTAGTGGGAAAGGTTATATTTTTGAGGGCCAAATCAGCCATAGAGATTGCATTTCTATCAAAAATGCAGCTGTAGGTTTGCCTCTCAAACTTCAGGCATTCTGCATACTTTGTCCTCCTCTTGGGGCAGAAAGTCACTCAAGGCATATTTGCTCAGCAGCGAAATTAACATACCTAGTAGAGACATCTGCAGGCTACTTTAACAAAAAAAAAAAAAAACAGCATGGAGGACATGGCTCAGAAAAAGTATTCTGTCTGTAAAGGAACAACATTTTATTCACAGACATATTTACAGTTCCACAAGTTGTAAGATATGTGACTTTTGTTTTATATATAACAGTTGGCTAAGCAGCCGTGTCTTACCTGAACGCATCACCATGCCTGGTGTCCCTTATCCCTGTCTTACTAGGGTGAGACATGTCAACACACAGCTCCTCTGTTGAAATGTCTTGAGCTATTCTGCATGCCACATGTAGGAAGGGGTGGGATGTATCCATTTGTTGTGGCTGGCTTTTGGTAGTGGAAATGGGCTACAGGAGTGGCCTCTGTGAGAAGCATATATTTTATGTGTCTAAATAGTAATGAGAAAACAAATTTAAAGTTTTGAGCCATCTGAATCTGCTTTCCTGTGCGGGTTATCCAGTTATAACTTTCTCTGGGAACTGCAGAATTAGTCAAATGCCATACAGCGTGTACCAAAGAATGAGGCCAATTTTTGTAAACAGATTTTTAATTATTTTTAATTGGGTGATGTCTTAGATTTTATTGGAATTTAATAAAGCTTGTCAAATACTTGAAAAGGGTTTTTCTCAAATAAATTATTCAGCAAATATTGCTATTATACATTAATTAATTTATTCAATGAATAATATTTAGCCAGCTGCCCAATTGGTCAAATGCTGCTAAAGGCTGTTTGCCAAAGAACAGTTCTGATGAGTAACAGCAGTACTCTTTGAATAACACATATGGCAAAGACTACCTGCCCAGATCTATTTTTATTAAAGACTTTGAAGACTTTCAGCTGACTGGCCATGGAATCTCTAGTTACACAAGACCAGTTTAAAACCCAGTTATTTAATATGTCTTGATAATACATTGAATTCAGGAATGCTGAATATTTTGCAGTGGTTCACATAATATTAATATTTTCTGAAAGTTGAGTTTGCAGGACAGCCAAATCCATAGATAATTGGTTGTTTTGGCTATTTAGTTTAATGCTTAGTAGACATTTTGTTCTCTAATCTTTTTTCTGTGATAACCTGGCTATATCCTTCAGGAGATTGAGGACTTCTGTCATCTATCCAGCAGCCCCAAGAAGACAGTGGAAGTTGCATTCTTAATGACTTTTGAAAACCAAGGGCAGCTCTAGTTGTTCAGATCCACACTAATCATGGGACTAACTTCAAGCTCTTAAAAAAACAGTGTTATGGTTGTGGAAGAGTTAGATCATGCTGCAAAAAAAAAGTGAGAAAGGAAGTATCACGAGATTTAGAGGGACTGAAATTGTGTGAATGAGCAGGTTTAGCACTGGCCTTGTTGAGTGGCCTTGTTTGAGCTTCATTCATTCTAAAACATCAGGGCATTAGGTAAATTAGTACTTGCAGAGCAGCACCAGTTTTAGTTAATCCAAACCAGCTCAGATTGTGATTGCTTGACTTTTCAGTCCTGTGCTTTTATTCAATTCAGAAGTCCAGGGCTTGTTTTACTTCCTACTCTGGACATTCATCCTGCCCAATACTTGACTGACTGCATGTGATGTGTCCAAGCAACCCTGCACAGTCCATTTGAGCTACAGTCAGAGATTATGAACGTGACTGAGGAAACTAGATCTAAACTATAACATAAAATAAACATAATAAAACACATTTGGAAAGTAGGGTACTTGGGCATGCATCTGTGCATTGCTGGGCTCCATTAGCCCCGGCTGTCCTGTTGTTATGTACAACATTCTATTGCTTTAACCTTATGAAACTATACAGTGAAGCTGAAGCATGTCAGTATGATCCGTTCTCAGAAGTTGGGCCTACAGGCACAGCATCACAGGCTATGTCAATATTAAGAAGTAAATCAGTCCAGCATAACAACAACATCCTTCTAGGGCTAGAGGATCTGACATCCCTACTGTATCTGTTTCCATGGGGTTTAATTTTGGCTGGTTCTAGTATGATTCTGTGGTCTGAATGCCCAATTTCGTCTGGTATGCATTAGGTGTGCTGCTGGGGAGCGAGCACTTTCTAGTTTAATTTCACCCAAATAGAGTCTCTGAGACTGCTGCACAACACAAATGGAAACACAGTTACTTGGGTGCATACCTCAGTGGAACAAAACACTAACAGACATGCTTCTTAGTGCTCATGGTTTTAGGTTTGCAGTGTGTTCGATTTTAGATAATTATGGAACCAAATTGGAGTTTTATTATGCTTTCTCATTAAAAAGGGCAGGGAGAAAAGCAGTCACATTTTACTGAATTATACCCTTCAGATTTCTTTAAATGAGCTTGCACTGGTGAGTGGGTTGAGCAGAGAAATGAAGTGAGGTGTTGAGGATTTGAAAAATATATTTATTTCACAAATTAATTAAGTTTGGAATTACAAATGTGTTAGTGTTTGTCAAAGCCCCACAGCATTGCATAAAGTGTTAACCATGAAAATGTTACAAATCAGTGTCTCTTCTGAGCTGCAAAACAATATTGTTAGGCTCAGTTATGATGCCAAAATGAATATATAATTTAAATCCTCATTCCTACAAGTTTTGATCTCTGTTTTTTTATTAACTGAGAAAATACCAAATGGTATGACAAGCAAAGACCTTTAAATCTGCATGCCCTCTGGACTATAATAGTTTTACCATCTGCATCCATGAGTTTAGAAATATTATGGGTCAAAGGCAGGCCTAGGAGGCCTTAAAGACTGACCTAATTATCTACAATACCCTTCCACTTTTCTGTATCTGGAGGCCAATTAGTTTTCACACTATGTACAGTGGAGCATATTTTTGTGTCTCTTGTAGTCACTTGAGCCTTAAGAATACTGTAATAATTCAATATAATAATGGAACATAATTGAGATCTGTGATTTAGTATTAGAATAAAGAGCTCAGCATCAGAGATAACTACTATATGAACCACACCAGAAACATACAACTACATGCCTAACATTTTAGACAGAATTTGGGGTGAGGAATAATAAGGGCCAAGCCTTTTCATCTCAAATCTACTTTTCTCCACTTTGGATGTGTTCTATGGTCATACTGCAGTGGTATGGTCATGACAATGGTCATACTGCAGTGTACTATCATTATACCCAATGACTCAATCTAACAATCTAATCTAAATGCCTTAGAAAACCATTAACTGCTCTTTTTTGTTGTTGTTTGGTGGGTTTTTTTGTGGTGTTTTTTTTTTTTTTTTTTTTTTTTTTTTTTTTTTTTTTTTTGTTATTATGCTGTGTAAATTGGAGTAATTGAAACCTTATTTCCTGGTGATGACGTTCAGTTCTGATTTTGCACTTCTTTGACATAACATTATGGATTATTTCAATGTAGAAGAGCTAAAACTTCCTAGTAAATTATCCTAGGTTTTGCTCTCTGTATTAAAAATATGAATCCTTCTAAGTAAGTGCATCCTCCTCTAATATGAAGCTGTTTCCTCTCCTTTGTAGAGAGAGTTAAGAGGGCATGAACAGTACTACTGCTCACCAGGAATGGGCAGCACCTCTTCTGTGTTTGGGGCATGTGAGAGCTGAGAGCCAGAAAAAATGTGGTACCCAGAAAGCGGTGGAGATATTAAAAAAGTCCCCCAAACCAAAACAAAATCCCCACCTCACCAAAAACAAAAAAAAACCAAACCAAACCCAAAGCCACAACCAAACAACAAAAACACAAGAAAGAAGAGGACAACAATAAATTAAGTTGTGAACCAGGGCAACCACATTAAAAGAAACAGCTGAAAAAATATGATGACACACAAATAAAGGATAGAAGGTGGAATTTCTAAAGCACTGCATATTGGACTGATGCTATTCCATCAATGGCTACTTCCCAAAGCCCCATGTAAAATTCATTCAAGTGTACTTTATATTAGCTGTTGTCTGCTTTGTCCACTGGGGTGACCTAATGCTCTCCAAAGTATAACACAAGAGTGTCTTAATGTTCATCCCACAAAGGTTGTCTGTCTGTACACACACTTTGACCTGGAATCACACTTGCTCAGCATTATTTTAGAATTCAGCAAAGAACAGTGTGATGAACGGTTGAAATATTTCTTTTGCTCACTGAATACACACCATGTGCTCTGTTCTGTTAACACGCCTGTGGCTGAGCAGCCCATTCTGTTCAGGATCAGGCAAACTCTCCAGACAGAGGAGAGGTTGTGTATTTCCTTGTGAACAATCTCGTTGTGCAGCTGGGAGAGGCATCTGGGCTATGGGGTGACACACATCGGGATGGCTGGAGGTGAGGTGCATTTTAGTAATGTGGGATTTGTGTGAAAAGAAATGCAGCTGAGCTTCAGGTAATGGAGATGAAAAGACATTGCTGTAGAATTTCAGAGGGTACTGTGAGGTTGGTGCATGTTAGGAGTTCAGGATTAAAGGGAAGGGCATCCCTGCAAGGAATGGTAGATAATGGTCTCCACACTTCTAGTTTCAATCTGCTTTATTCAGCAGTCCTGAGTGTTATCTTACAGCTTTTGCTGTATTAACGCTACATTCAGAATGTGGGTTCCTTAGTTCTGCATCCTTGCTCTGGGAAGGAGGATTGTCTTCTGAGTGCTGCATTGGGTCCTGGTATAGGTGGGTCTAATTCTGTGTCTGGTTCTTGTGGTGACATTGTGAGATCTTTTTTAGTAGGGGACAACTTCCTTATTTTAATGCTGACTAGGCTAGGCTTTTTACTTCTCTTAAATAAAACTGCTATTGATTCCTTTACCATAGCTATTTCTGTTTACTGTATACTTGCTATTGATTCCTTTACCATAGCTATTTCTGTTTACTGTATACTTGCTGAAAGAAACAAAATAGTGAGTGAATGTTATTGGGTAAGTGCTCTGATTAATTTCTTCATCCTAGCTCTGTAGATACCAATATTATAGAGAGGGATTTTAATGTTTCTTTTTCCTTTCAACTTCTGAGTGCCCATCAGAATAGTCATTGGTAAAGAATTAAAACTAAACAAGTGAGCATATAGAAAATTACACTTTTTTTTCTATAGGAGAAAAAAGAATGGAGTATTAGTGGCAAAAGCCCCAAAGGAGATGGCTGCTGAGCTGAGGCAAGCACTGCCTAGAAAGTAGGAGACTAGAAACATGTAGGTGACAGACCTTCACCTAGCAAGCTTTATTTCAGTTGTTCAAATCTAGTGAAAAAGAACAATAAAATTGGTGACAGATGAGAAAATAGTGACCAATGTTGTGCTGTCAGAGATTTGGTGAAATATAGGTAATACTAAGGACCTGGGGACTGAATAAGAACTTCGTGATGCCTAAAGCAGTGTATCAGCACTGCTGGTGAGTTTGAGGTGCTGCATTCCAGGGATGATGACTTCACCACTTTCCTGGGCAGCCTATTCCAGTGCTTCCAAATCACCCTTTCTGTAATGAATTTTTGCCTCATATACAACCAAAACCTCCATGGGTGCAACTTTAGGCTGTTTTCTCTTGTTCTGATAAATGCAAGCTTCTAGTCAGGCCAGAGCATATCTGAGTAAAATGTAATACTTTATGTTAGACTGACCCTTTTTCTGGTTCTTTCTGATTTTAATATATGTAGATTCTGATATTTTTAACTGTACCAGGTGCAGGTGCCCAGATGCTACAGGAGCCTCTCTGAGGAGTGGCTGGACACGGCCCATTCCAGGTAGTCCCAATGGCTCCACCATAGGGTATGACTGGGCCCTTCAGCCAAGGTGGTGGCACCTTGGGCAAAACCCAGATAAGAAAAAATGCCATGCAGGCAGGTTCCTGAAGGACTGCAGTCCATGATGGGAGCAGGGGAACAGTGTGAGGGGGAAGCAGGGGCAAAGAGGAACTGCTGTGTACTGAATGCACACTTCTCCCATTCCCTCTGCTGCTGCTCCAGGGGACTCAGTAGAGGAGTCTGGAGTGCTGGACTTTATGCAATGCAGGGGAAAAGGGGGAGGATGTGTGAAGTCTTTGTTTCTTGCTATCTGAATCTATTTCTAACTTTCTTTATGCAGTGTGTATTTGTATCTCTTCCAAAGAGAGGTATATTTTCAGGAAAATTTCTGATTCTATTTTCTTATGTTTCCCAACTGAGCAGGTGTGTGTTGGCTGTTGGGCATATCAGACCCACACATTGACATTCAGAAGTGAAAGTCTGAGTATGCTACATCAATCTAGACTATACTTGTGTCTCATAATATTTTATGGGGTTTGATGCAAAAACAATATGCATATGTTTCCTTTGGTCAGATTTGAAACACTCATATATCGCATATTGAATTAAATAGGATAGAATATGATGTTGGAATCTTAGGTTCAAGGAGAAATAATGTTGATAGAGATCCTAATAGAGGACCTGCATAATTCTGAAGCTAGCCCAAAACAGGAAAAGTTCTCTATAAGATTATGCCAGAAAAAATATTTTACTATAATAAAAGTGGCTGGAGAACACAGTACTGCAGGTCAGTGCATGTCTATTTCCATATAGGTAGATGAGTATAACTAGAATCTATAAAAAAGGTGGATGAATTTGTTTGAGAAATTGGAATGAAAACTGAGAAACTGTCCTACCTCCATGATGTGGAGACAATGACTTAAATTTGAGCATGTGTGGGTTTGGTCTCTCCACTGTCTCTTTGGAAGAGGTATAAATACACATTGCTATTGTGTTTTATCCAAGTAGTACCAAAACAGTAATGCACCATGGGCAATTCAGATAAGGAAACCTAATCAGAATGCAGTCTAATTGGTAAAGTAGTGATCTTACAGACACTCGAAGGAAAACCAGCCCAAAACACTGAGAAATATTTGAATGGGGTTTTAGTTGGTTAAATTTAAGGTTAAAATTTGTTGGTTAAGTCTATATGGCTTTCCTGATAAGTGGCTACAAAAGTGTTTGTGACATGATGTGTTCTGCACTCTGTCCACCTCCTGGGCATTGCAAGCAGCTGAGGAAAACCTTGCCTGGGTATGCCTGGCAGCATATTAACCATACAAAGCTTTCCAGAGTCCTTAGGGAAATAGGCTTCTGCATGTTTTAGAGCGTGGCCTTCTGCTTCGCCTAGGGCTTCATGTCTGGGGTTGCTACCTAGATAGATGGTGACTGTGGAATTGAGCAGAGAGCTTCTTTCAAATGACAGATTGCATGTACTTGTGGGCACTAGATTTTCATCTGGCCGGACTAGACCTGGGAAGTTTGCAGTAGTTTTGAATAATAAGCAGTGCTGGGCATATGACACTGAAAGTTCTGGACCTAAGATAGAGCATATTTTGTTGCAGTCACAGCCATTTATTTTACTTTTAACACATGAGGCCATGTAAGGTGTATTTTGTGCTCAGTGGCTACTCTAAAGTTACTTTGAGTTCCTCCCCTTAAAAGATAACAGTAATATGTTGGCCATCTGATATGCATATGCTGTAGGAGCTGTAGCAAAAGACATTAATGGATATTGGAAAAGGCAGGGAAAATGGAAGGTGGGTTCCAGGTGCTGGAAACAATATTAAATATAAAAATATAATTATTGTGGACTCGTGGCAATTTTGTCACCAGAGATGCATCTATATGGTATGCTTCTAGAGCATATACTCAGTCTCCAACTTTCATGAGTCCTAAAATCCAGCAAATTTTTGATATTATCTCTGTCAGACCTCAGTAGTCTTTGAGGAAGAAAATTCTTTTTAGCATTGTAGCTGTTAGAAAAGGGATAAAGAAGAAATGTTCAAACACCTTTAAGTACCTGTCTCAAGAGGGTTGAGCTTAAACCATCATTTAATCTCTTCTATGCTGAGACTAGAGGTCTGAGGAAGAATTTTTGTTTAAAGCAAAATCAGTGAATTTGGACTTCTGTTTTCTGTGAGCACAAAATCCTACAACAGACTTGTGTTTCCAATGACATTGTGGAAAATAACTTGCATATTTTGAGAGAAAAAAAAATTCAGGATGGTTGAAAATACAAAATTTAGTTGAAATAAAACCAATCTGTTCTTGTAACTATAAAAGGAATAATTTAAAAGGCAATATCTCAGGATTCAGGCACAAATGCAGTCTTCGTGACCCTTGTCTTTGTTAACAAAGATTTTCTCTTCCCTTCTCCTTCAAATATTATAGCTTTGTGTCTTACCACTTTCTTTTTTTTTTATATAAGTGACTTTCAGTATAGTTGGACCCTGGAGTCAGGTATCATTGAACTAACCTGAGTCACAGGAAGGTGGATTTTATCTGCCATACTAACCAGAACCCAGCTTCCTAGGGACAACTTTTCTGTTGCAACTTCTCTCTTTTTTTTTTTTTTTTTTTTTTTTTTTTTTTTTTTTTTTTTTTTCCCCTTGAGGAATTTTTCCAGCTTTCATAAAGTAAAGGAGTTTAGCCATTATTAAAACTCCTTCATATAGGCACTGCATCAGTATTAGTGTGCTGAACCTCTTTGATAATAATGGTAACAGATATGTAGATTTCCTGATCTGTACCTAAAGACCACAGACTGTGCAAATCTCTCGTACTTTGTGGCAGAGAGCTGCTTGGGTGTGTTCTTTAATTACTCCAAGAGAGGAGCAGTACCAGATAATGTCATACAGCGAAGCAATTGTCAGGTACTGAATGGCAATAGTGGCACAATTGTGGTTGGTGCTTGGGAAGCTTTACAGCCCTTGTCTGATGGATGGCTCCTGGCTCACTGTAAACCTGGCTGGCAGAAGTTCACATGTGAGAAGGCAGCCAGCTCGCAGTGTGGCAGCAGCCCAAAGGTGGCTCCACTGTCAGTGTAGGTAGGACTAGGAAACATGAGTGTGTATCACAGATGAGATGATTGTCAACAGCAGAATATGAAAGGGGCTAAAGATTAAAAGATAGAGGGGGCTGAGAGACTGGCAAGTCAGCAAGACATACACTTGCTGAAGTGCCCCAAATCGCAATTTCCTCCCTAACCATCTCTATAGCCAGGTCTCGTATTTATGGCAGATAATTTGGGGAAGTGCATTTAAGTTGTCTCATTTCTTCTGCCTATTTTGTGGGCATCAACTTCTAAAAACACGGTTGTGGCTAAACAGACTTTAAATCCATCTGGTAGCAGTGACAGCCTGTCTGCCACAGAGGAGGCTTTTTAAAGCTCTGTTCACACTGCACGCATTGCAGGCATGCTGGAGTACAGAACATCGTGCTTTGTGACCCCTTTAGTCTCTGTGAGAACACGGATGCAGAACTGTGTGGTGCAGAATTGCCACAACATAGTTGAACCAGATGGACTGTCCTTGTACTCCTCAGGCTCCTTTCTTCCTAACCTGCTTTTAATTTGAAGCTCTTGATGGCTCATTCACCCTCAGTGACCCTCAGTGACCAAGTATGGGAGTTGTCACAAAACCAGATCCTCCTCTGTAGGATTTTTAGAGCTCTGCAGAGCCTCTGCAGTGTGTTTGTGCTAGTGTGTGGACACAGCCGCCCGTGCTGGCATGCAATGTGCTAGTCAATTAACATGTGTTTTAACAAAAAGTGAGAAAATGTGGTTTACTCTTAAGTGTAGCAGCCTCTGAATTGTGAAAACGATTTCTTCTAAAATTAGTATTTAAATGCTCTGCTTCTATTTGAAAGAGAATATAAGTAAGGCACATACTAGGAAATTCTAATTGTTAGTGGTTATTATTGAACTCTTTTTAACTGAAATATTGAGAACATATTTGAGAGGACTATTTCAGCAAATTTTAGTTAAGTAAAGCTTAATATTTTAGCTTTCTTTCTTTCTTTCTTTCTTTCTTTCTTTCTTTCTTTCTTTCTTTCTTTCTTTCTTTCTTTCTTTCTTTCTGAAAGCTTTTCAGGCTTTCCTAGTGTATTCTTTTCTTTGATCTTCTTTTGTAATAACATTATAGTCTCACATTTCAATAGAAAAACTGGAACTAAAGTATACATGAAAAAGTCCATAACAGCTCTCTTGCTGTTTATTTCAACAATCTTAATTAAAGAAAAACCTAATCCTACAACAGACTTGTGATTTGCCTTTTCTTTGAAGCACAATTAGTTTTCATTCATATCCCTTGATGTCAGTGAGGAAAAACTATTGGTGGCACATCAGTGCTGATGGGGTTCAATTAATTTTTTTTTTTTTGCCTGAAACGTATCTCACAATAAAACCATGCACACAACACACATGAACACACACACATAGGAAAGTAACCTCTGTATTCATGCTGCCTGCAAAGCCATGTCTAAGTCTCTTTTGGCTGCTAGCCAAAGTCTCTAAAAACCCATTAAGGCTATTACAGAAATTATTTCTCTTCCTTTGTGAGCTGGGTAAATTTCACAGTTATCATTGCAGAAGGAAATGAATTGGGAATATATCTGTCTGGGGATGCTTGTCCCTTCAGTGGGAATTAAGCCAACTCAATGTAGAACAGCAGCTGTGTGTCAGTGCATGTACTTGCAGGAGAGAGTCAGTGGATGGCACTGTAATATAACTATTGTGCCAGAAATATCCAAAAATTTTAAGTGCTGTCTGGTATTTGTGAATAAATTTATATCTTTGCAATTACAGTCTTTATTGGAAATCAGCTTTTGCTTTAAAATTATATGTAAACCAATATTTCCCGTGAGGTGTGCTTTCCAGATGCAGGAGAAGTAAGCAATTCATTCCCAAAATGGTGCAGCAGCATCACGTATGGCATTCAATGGTGACCTTGTCGGATCATGCTAACAATGTAAGAACAAACAATACAAATTCAGGAGATTTAAAAAGATGGAAGGATTTGGCCTGTGTATTCTCTTATACTTCACAATATTTGCAGTTGGAATTACCAGTTCAGGGAAGGTTTTTGATCGGCATGGAAGTTGGAAGCAGCAAAATTTCCTTTTGATTTGTGAGCTTAGGTAAGTACAACTTATACAGTCTGCCATTTCAAAGTGTGCAGAGAATATAACTGTTTTTTCTTTTTTTATTAAAAAAAGTCCACTTTTCCAATACTGTGAAACTTCAAGTTTCCAGAACCCACGAATAAAATATATGTTGGAACAAGTACAGTAATAGAAGATAAACCTTTAACTTTGCACTTAGTCACACAAAACATTTTTATTTATTTACTGAAACAAGTGAGGTATATTTCCCAATTTCTTGCTAGTATTTTTATTAGTAATTTTACAAAGGAACCATATTTCCTTCTCCACATCATATACTCTTTCAGAAAGGCTTTTTCTATTTACCTTCTTTTAACTCCTTGAAGTCATGGTTTACTTTCCTCATCAGTTTTTCTCCCCAGTTGCCAGCAACTAGCAGTGGTCCATACAGAAGTTTTTTGCTACTTCTTGTAGGTGCCACAGGAAACAAAATTATGCTGACCATCTCAAATTATATCCTGCTGATCCTCTGAGTTTTTCAAATCTTAGGTATGACAATTTCTTAGAGGGACTTGCATGTTCTTCAAGCTTCTCTCACAGACCCTCAACTACACAGGACTCAAAGGAATAGAACATTGGAACTGAGCACAAGTGAAACCCTCACAATTTACATTTTAAAACATGATACCCATGCGTTTTTTTCAAAGAGTGGATAGTGGTATGTGGAGTGGAGGCTGGTATGAAACCTCTTTTCTTCCAAAGGATAGATATAATAGCTGGAGGAAATAAAATGATATGTTTAAGGCACTTAAAAAAAAGCGAAAGTAGCCATAGGTATGACTTTTGCAATTGCCAAGGTAATCCTTAGTATGATATTTGCCCTGACTATCTTGTCCTTTTTGCCCTGTCTCTATTTTGTCTGAGCTTTTACTCTTTGTGTTTAGAGCTCACTGTTGAAGTAATTAAAAAAAAGTCTCTTATACAATTCATGTATCCTTTAGAACAGAATATCTGATTATTTACACTTATTTTCTCTTAGTGTTTCATTGATTTGTTAAAGTGGAGGCTGTTTTTTGAACCTATAGTTTTAAGTTGTAGTAAACCGGTAAAATTTTCCAAATAAGTGACCATGTCCAAATGGTATATGTCCAAGAGTTTTCAAGGTGTTTTAAGTATGACTCAGCTGAATTTCTAGGAAAACCAAGTTGCTTAAACTGGGCTCACTGATCAGATGATGACAAGGTAGAAATTCTGACCATATCTTTTAGAAAAGTTCCAGAGGAGCTCTGTGGGACTATTTGCTGATAAATCTCAGCTGGAGTAACTCTGGGATAGAAAGAAGAGTTGCAAGGTAATAATCCATAGCTAATCAAAGCAAATTTTGTCTGGCTACTGTCTTACAATTCTTTGTGAATGCTAGCAAATGAATAGAGGGAATGTTAAGTGCATCTTTCACAAGATGTCTGATAGGGTGTCAGAAGAGATACTGTTCAGCATTTCTAGCTCTTGAGGGTTTTTACGAAGGTCCATATTACCTGATTTTGTTTCTTTAAAATTCTTCATTACAGTAGTCAAGAAATGGGATGAGAAATTTTTGTTAAAAAGAAATTTTCTAGAAGTTTGGGAGTTAAAGTTCATGATCATGAATCAGTTTAGCTCAGAAATCGGACACTGATAGAAACAAAATTGTTATTATGTCTCAATATGTCATGATTTGTAAACTATCATGTGATTTTGAGGCTAGTCATGCATGGGTTTTTGAAGGCTGTGCATTGATAGTATCTCCTCTAAAAGAAACCAAGTAGCCGTGAGGCAATGTAATATTGTGGATCAAAAAGTAGCTGAGAGGCAGGAGACAAAGCAGGAGCAAAAGGTCCATTTTCATCACAGCAAAAGGTTAATAGCCACAAGTTTCTGTACTAGGTCTGCTGTTGTGTAATGTATTTATTACTTATCTGGAAAGAGGAAGGAGAAATGAGGCAGCAACACCACGTTAGTGGTAGATAACCTCTTTGTGAGTTACTTGTTAATCAAGTCCAGGGGAGCCTTAAGGAATTTCATGGACTCAGGCTTGGTAACTGTGAGGTACATTCCTTTTGAAGAAATAAAATTAAAGTTATCACATACAAAGTCATTGTATCAGCCAAGAGTGTGGTGTTCTATAAAATTTATTGGGTATTAGAAAGTCCATCCAGGAAAAAGTATTGCAGAATTGGATAGGCCCAGATAAAAGCAGAGAATAAAGCCAGTGACATAAATGTATCTGACGTGACTGTTTACCTGAGGACTCAGATGAGAGTGGAAATGATAAAGTATGTGGTTGAAAGAGAAAAAAAGAAAAAACAGAGGCAAAGAAGAAAGATCATGAGACTACAGTTTCTCCCATCTCTTAAGAATAAAGAAACACTTCCCAAAAGGTTCCTATATAAACTGTAGAACTCATTTACTCTGGATGAAGATGAAATCAAGAATTTTGTAAGCATCAAAGAGGGAAAGGGCATTTGTATGGATAACAAGAATATCCAGAGTTATGTTAGTAATGCTAAAAAAGAGTATTTGAAGGGATAAAAAACCTCATGCATCAGGATTTAAGGGAATCTATAACTAAAGGGATTAGGATGAGACCTTCAAGGGAGACAGATTATCCTGAATCTGTGGGAATCTTGTATCTTTCACCAAAGCATCTGGTGCTGGCTGCTGCTAGAGACACTGTGTTAGGCCCAGTGGGTGTCAAGTTTGAGGCAGAATGGCAAGTCCTTTGGTCAGATCTGGATTTATCATTCATTGCTTCTGTCTGGGTCTTATTTCCACTACAGTTGGTTGTGTCTTCTGTTTATTTGCCTCCTGACTTTGTACTAGGTCAGGCTTATGTTTCTGATGGTGCAATGCATGTTTGAAATCATTGCAATGAAGAAGTTGTGTGAGATAATGGGCACCACTCAGCTTGTGAGAAACCACTAATGTGGGATCCAAACAGAGAGGAGTTCCTCAGTCTTTTCCTCTATTTCTCCAGCTGTAAAATGGAAAACTTTGTTATCTAAGTAGTGTCTGTGTCCAGCCTAGGCACTTAGAAGAATTTAGCTTTGAGTATTTTCCAGTTTTTCAATTTCTTCTCAGTATCTTAGAGGCAGACAAGTACAACTTCAAAACCCAGTATCAAGAGAGTGGTCTAAAAAATTTCCCATCTATCTTTATATTGGATTAATTTGGTTGTTCTAACTATAGAATATATCTGTCAGAATTTTTTGTCTATGGCCCTAATTCTATCATAAAATTAATTTAATTTTTATTGCTAACTCGTTTGCCAGCAGTCGTTTACTTCTGTGTCTTCTCTTTTAAAGAGTATTTTGCAGTAATTCCTGATTAGTTTTTTTTTTTTTAACTGACCTTTAAGTTCAGTGTTTATTCCCAAATATTAGGACTCCTTTATTTCAAGGGCCTGAGTTGGCCCACGTGTCAGTAAGACTGGAGCATGATTTTGGCTGCAGAATCACAAGAAATTTTTGAAATTCCACTGAAGAGTTAAGCAATGGTGCAACCATTGTTTTGCATCACATTTTTTGTTCAACCATACAGCAAAATAAGTTACTATTGACCAGGTAAGTTTTATGTTTCCTGGAATTCATAAGACTTTGGAGTGTTGACATCCGCTGCATGATGTGAATTAATTGTAAAGGTATCACACCTAGTGCAGAAGATAATTGTGCTAATTAGGCTTTTCATGAAGGGCAGATAACAACACATCACTATCACATAAGATCCTCAGATACTGTAACATTCTGTGTATTCTGAAGCAGGTGTATATATCTAAACTGTCTGAGTCTTCAGTCTGCTTTTTTAGTCTCGTCTGCTTTAAGATTTTATGGCTCAGAAACTCAGCATTAACCATTGTTAACAATTAGTCCTATTTTATTTTTAATTTGTTTCTTCCCAAAGCCACAGTGATTCTAATTTAAGCATAAATATGATGTCTTCTTTTAATTTTAATCAAACTGATTAATGTACATAATGTATTTTTATCAATTTGCCTAAGTGCTTTTACAGATGCTATTTGTGAATGAATTTGTATATTGACAAGGCTTGTCTATTTTAGAGTGGAAGAATTAGTAAAATTTCAGTTAGTTTCACTTTTAAATCCATTTCAGCTCAGTGGTAAATTCAGGCATTGCAGCTTGCCTGGCAGAAATTTCTGTCGGTTCCCAGTTTCACTGGGGTATATGACCTTATGCACTATTATAACTGAGTAGAATACTCAGTTAGTAGGTGATGGTAAAATTTTAGGATTATGCAGACTGACTTTCAGCCTCTTCTGCTATGTCTTAAATAGTAAGTATTGTATTGTTGATATAAATAGTGTTTGGAAATATTTCATGGCTTTTGAGAAAGCCTGTTCAAACTTGTCTTCTCTTCCTAAGTCTTTCAGCTATTTGATGAAGCCAGATAACCTCTCAGTAGATTTTGTTGAAAACTGGCAGAATAATTTTACAAAAATAGAAGCAACTTCACAATTTTTTCCTTTAACTTGATATATGGCAGAGCAACATTTACCTGATTTTTTTTTTTTTCCATTTGTGGAAAGCACTGTATATTGATGAAATAGCCATGTCAAAATGATGTGGGCCTAACATGCTTTTTTCTCATCCATATATTTCTCTATGCATTGAAACTGATAATACCTGTGGTTCCTTTTATTAATCTGCAATTTCAGAACCTCTTGCAGTTTTAGGAAGTTGAAGAATAACAGTTAAGAAAATGAGTAAAACTACACAATTTTCTTTGGTTTTTTTTTTTTTTTTAATTTATTTTGAATAGGACAAAAAATGAGTGTGGTAGAAGAATGCCAAACTTTTTTTTAACTCCTGTCTGTGACATAATTTCAATTTGAAGCTTTGTTAACAGCTTGCTTAATTTACTGTTTGAAAAGTTGAGACATTTATTGCATTTGTCAGAGTAATAATAACAAAAATATTAAACACTACTTCTGCAGAGAAGTTTTGGAGCCATCCCAACAGTGGGCTTCATTGGATGACAGATGTTGTGCAATAGATATAGGTATTCCATATTTCCCTTGAAAACTCTCAGTGCTATGTGAATTCTCTCTTGTATCCTCTGTATGGCAGAGAGTAAATCTCTCATGTAATTCCTGTAAAAATTTCTCCCCTTGCTGTGAAGTCATAATCATCTCAAAGAGTAGTTCTTTGACTGCTAGTCAACACTGCTGTAGTTGAAGTGAAGTTGATTTTAACCCCTTCTCTGGAAGCAAAATAAAATAACTTTTTTGCAACATCTTTTCTTAATTATTTTTATACATCATTGGACTAATACCTAAACTGATATCTCTGAGAACCAAAGGGAAAATAATATGGAACCACTTCCTGAAAACCAAAGGTTAGATAAGGATTGACAGCTCTTTTGAACTTAAAATATGTAGGAGGATGGGGATGTAGAAAGTGACATATGGTGTGTAGAAGTTAAAATGTGTGTCTGACAGTAAACAGCAGCTAGCTACTGTTTAATGCTACTCATACCCTGGTTTGTAAAGATAGTGTTTGAAGGGGCCTAGAGTACCTTGCTATCATTGTCTTTGCTGGGACCATGTTGTGGCTCATGGAGCAACCTTGTGATAACAGGGACTGGCTTATTTTAATAAGATGTGCGTCTCTGTCTTCCCTCAGAGAGGCCAGCTCACCTGTCGGCCACAAAAACATCAGCTTCACTACACAACAGCTTTGAGCATACTCCAACAGCTTGGAAAAAGCACAGCTACTTGGGAAAATGCAGGTCAGAAATGCCCCCCAGGATGCCAATATAATAGCACTTCTTTTGGCAAACACTTGTTTTGAATATAACCTTCCAACAGCTCTGTGATCCTGGCCCTTGTGTAGTCCAGGAGCTCTGGGCATCCTGAAAGAACAGGGAGTCCTTTAACCTCACTTCATTGTTCACACTGCTGTTCTCATGCCTGGTTTGCCCATGCTGACAGATGATGGTTTTTGGCACATACGGTAATCCTAACTACTGTTCTACACTTCAGTCCTGTCCTTATTGCTCCTGATGTAAGTGCCAGATTGTCTGTGCACCACTTTGCTGTTTCTACCTCAAGTTTCCCGTCCCTTATTTTTCTCAAAGTGGTAGGAAAAATTCCTGTATTTCCACTTTCTTCTTCCTTGGGATACTATATAATCTTCTCTGTGACTAATGAAAAGACTAATGACATTTTCTGTGTGTTCTTTTAATCAGCCTTGTGTGTTTAGGTGGACAATAGTCTAGTCTTTTTCCCATTTTAAAATAGCATTAATGACTCACAATAGAAAGAACAAACACACACTTCTGCTTCAGATATTACTAAAAACTAAAACATGTTATTCAGAACAAACCCAAGCTTTTTCTGTATGGGATGAGTATAACTTTCTCAGCTGAGGGGCCCTGTTCATATTTCCTTGCAGCAAGAAGACAAACTGGCTACATCCCACTAGTGAAAGCCAACAAATATAGAGCTCTCCAAAGTCAACACAAAGATCTAACCTTTGTGAAAATGCTCAAGCTAAGGGAAACTCTATTTTAAATCTGGAGCAATGTTTGCTGTGATGAGCACGCTTAAATCATGTCATGGGGCATGGCATGGATTACCCATGGCTGGTGTCAAATGAGTTGGCTGCAGACAACCCTGTCAGTAGGACAAAACAGCTTGCACAGTGAGGCATGCTAATTCTTCTCATATGTTTATGGAGCAGTGCTTCCTTTTATTGCACCAGATACAAAGAAATTTGGAGCTTGCTCAATGCTCTCTATCATGTTCCCAGTTGTGCTGTGTGGTCATGCTTTTTATCACCCTAGAAATGTGAACCTTTTTGAACATGTCCTTTTTTCTATATAAATGTCTTTTCTGTTACTGCCTATTGCCCCTTCTGCTATATGCAGAATTTCTCTGGTTTTCCTGTGAAGTGGAAAAGAACCTGTGACTTTTCTTGAGGGGTGGCGCTTCAATTATAAAATCATAAAATAAATGAGAGCCTTAATTATAATGGAAAACAGATTAGAATATTGTCATCTGCCTTGCTGGGGAGCCAAGGGGAGATTAAAAAGCCAATGGCCTAAATTTATGTTATTTGTATTTCTGTGAGTCAAACCTCAATCGTGTAAAACAGCCAGTAGGCCTTTATTAATGGAAGAGGCCAAGAGAACTGAATCTCAAAGGGCTGGTGCCCTTAGGACATGGTACATTATGATAATGTGATGAAGAATAATTACCAAATGTGAAATATATATTGTCAAACATGAGAGCAAGCTATTCCTAACTGAAAATGAGGATGTGAGAAGGATAGTGAATGCCAAGCAGCCGGGGCTTGGTTTCTAAAGCCACCTCCACTAAATATGGCTGTTGAGGCATTGAATTGTCCTTCAGTTCCTGCAGGCTGAGGTAGATCAGTGGGATGGAGTAAGCTTGTCTGGTTTGCATTGAAGCCAGACCTTAACATGTACTGCAGAAATCATGCTGATGACCATTGTTATGATAAAGCCTACTGAATGACAGTGATTGCAAAAGTGTAAGACTTCACTAAATGATATTAAAACATGATGTGAAATTGGAATGGAAGAATTTATATATGTATGAGCTATTTATTGGTTATTTCTGACAAAATACATCAGTGCTTCCTTTCTCTTCTTTCTAAGTGTGGCAGGATTTTTTTCAACAGCTCTCTTTGTGGCTGTTGTGCATGATGTTTTCTTCATTAATATTGTGTTTGTCACATGGAGGGTGCAACACAGAACATCAGCAGTCCTTTGGCTGTTTCTCATTTTGTATTTGTGTGGAGCCAGGCAGCAGTGTAGTATCCATGCCCTCCTTTCCCTGCCGTTTTTCTTCAGGCAAACCATGCTGTGTGTCCTGAAAGATTTGTTCTTGGCTCTTCAGTCATTAGAGTAACTTCTCCATGATGTGGTGTAAATTCATGGCAGCACAGGATAACTTTGCAAATTTGTGACTTTGTTTGACAGGCCATAGGTGCCCACATGGGTGTAACCATAATTACCTGGCCAGCTGGACTGAATTCAGTGACATTATTTTCATGTTTCAAGTTATGCATGAATTAAATGTTTTGCTGGACCAAACTTTTATTAGATATTTTTACAAATTCTGAGTGAAATCTGTCCATAAAAAACTCAGGTAAGAGTATAACTCAAAATAGAAACATCTCCAGCTAATGAGGCAAAATGAATTTTTAATGAATTTTCTGTCCCTGGAGAGAAGACTGATTTAGCAACTGGATATAATCAACTATAGACCAGAACTCTTAGCAAATTTGTAACATGTGTTTTACTTCTTTTTTTCCAAATAGAATACTTATGAAATAAGTCTTCCTCTTGAGATACTATCTGGTTTAGGTATTATATTTTTGGTAATTTCATAAGGCTGCTAGCTGTGTGTCTCATTTTATATAATATCATACCTACACACTACTAGTGCTTTGTAGGATGGAATTGTTGGCCCATTGTACAGATGGGGAGATGGTGTTCAGGATAGCTCAGTCCAGATCAAGTAGGAATTTCTGAAGACTCCTGACTCTGCTTCAGAATACCACTCAAAACACTGCTGTTTTTACTTCATTGCCTATCAGGGTAATAAACATCAATAAATCACTGGAAAGAGCTTCTTTCTGTTATTAAACTGTATAGCTTCCAATTGCTCCTTATGCAAATTTGCCATCTTAAAAGTGGTTTCACAAGTCACTGAAGGAAGAATTTTAATAGTTTGGGAATTTTACACCTAAAGAAAAATACACCAATACATATCAGTATTTGGTGATCACTAATCTTGGGTTGCCCAAATGTATGGATCACAGGCTAGACATGTAAAATAATGGCACAGTCAAAGTAAATGGGCACTTCTGAAAAATACTGCCTTTTTAAAAGCAAGAAACAGAAATGTTTAGGGTAAAGAAATACAAATAAGGCTTAAATTTGCACATCATATTCTGTATACTATAGGCAAACACAATAAACAAATAAACAAATGAGATTTTTCAAGACTGTATCAGGTATATCTCTTTTGTCTCCACCCATTTTATGTATTTCATTTATAAATCATAACTGTGTGACTTGCAGCTAAAAGGTTAAACAGTAAACATTAAAAGGTTTTTCCTCTGTTTCTCTTTAATTTTGTAATGGTTTAAAGATGAGGGAGGGGTAAATAATTGCCTGGATCTAGTCTTCACTAACTTCTGGGATATAGATCAGTTCCTAGAGTTGTGTTTTAGAGATGGTATTAGTTTTGTTTTTCCTGAGGTGGATGGAAATACAGATTTTCTGTTTCTAAGTCTTACAAACGTTACCATACAAATGAGAGAGGTAGATGTTGAATAAACACATCACGACTCATGAAATTCTGTCCACAAACCTCTGTAAGGAAGTGTGCTAAAGCAACAGTTGTAGTATATGCTTTGGTCTGAAACCATCTCCCTCACTCAGTTTGCCCTTAGGCCAATGTTAATTGCTGAAAAGCCAAATGGTATGAACAGGTTTTCAGAGTACAGAACTGCTGAAAAATAAATGTAATAAGAAAACAAGATAAATACCCAGTGCTAAGAAATGATGATTCTCTAGATTTCCTCAGTCAAGCAATATTTATCAGGTGCATTGATTTAACTAGCGGCTATTGGCAGTTACAAATGGATGATGACAGGAAACAAAAAACCACCTTCATTTGCCATAAGGGGGCTTTTCATTTTAATGTAATGCCTCTTGGAATTACCAGTGTCCTGACTACATTTCAAAGATTAATGAACATCATCCTGTCAGGTTTAATATATCATACTTCTGTAGTATGCTTGGACAGGAGACTGTTCTCATAGATTCCCAGAGTTCTCAATGACACTTAGGAGATTTTTTTTTTTAAACATAAGTTCTGAAAGGAACTAAATGTTTAGGGTTTAAAAAGAGATCTTTCATTCCAGTCTGGATACACAGTAAATACTGATAAATTAATTAATGTCTGTGGAAAACAAAAGTAACTTAAAACGTTGTGGGATCATGCAGAAAGTTGCATATAGCTATGTCCTATTATCATGTAAGTAGTACTATATCTTGTAAATGTAAGGAAGCAAAAAAAATTGCTCTTAGACATCAGGAATCATGCAATAACCTCATGTAGTCTCATGGGTCTCTTCCAAAAGTGGGACTGAAACAGGAAAATGTGTTCTTCATTTTTTGTAATTTGAATACAGTACAATGGATTAAAAAATTGATAGTAAAGATGACATCAATAAACAAATCAAGTTGAAACATTAGTAATTCAAAATTATAATGATTTAGGCTTAAATTTATTTTGTTTCAATGAGTTTACTTCATTAAGCTCAGAAAATACACAACCACAATTTTTGTATAAACCACACTATGCTGTTATGATGAAATAACATCATAGAAAAAAAAAATAATAATTTTCTTTTTCTTGAAAAAAGCTTTGAATTGTAGTCTAGATGCCATTAACCATTACTTATTTTTTGACACACATGAATAATATTCCAAAATTAGAAAAACAAAATAATTTTATTTATCATATATTTGGTCCATTATTCAGTATATATTATACTCCATGAGCAAACTTTCTTCTTTTACACTAGGGAAAATTTTAATTTCTGAGGTAAATGAGATTTTCCTGACTTGTTATGTATAATGGGTTTCATTCATAAATTGTTTTACCAGTGGAGCACCTCACAGTGTAATTTGATCTTAGAAAAACATTTTCCAGTGGATGGATAGCTTTCCATAATTATTGTAATAAATATAAAATTGATTGTGTTATATATGTGTTAATTTAATTCATCTGTGATTTATCTATTTCATATAGAATGTTCCATTATCTTCCTGTAACCCATAAACAAAATAACCTATGGAAAAGAGGAAATGCATATGCTACTTGACATTAAAATTAGTCTTCATCTCAATGTTAAGATTTTGTTTCAGGGTGCATTTTCATGTCAAAGATGTACAGAGCACCTTTGATGCTGTCTTCTTTTGATTTGTATCAATATATTCCTACTGGTCTTTTAAAATTCTTAGACAAAATTGTAACAAATTCCAAAAGGTAGGACAGTGCATAGGGCAAGGACAGCAATGGAAACTACATACATAATTTTAAGTAAAATGGTATACCAACAAATACAAGTAACTGTGGTGGAATATTCATTATTTGTTTCTTAGATTAAGGTCAGATATATTATTATTACTACAAGTTACCAGTCTTGCCTCAGAAATTATTCTGTGACATTGTACAGCTTCTCTTATACAAGAAGTTGAAATACAGGATCATTGTGACTCCTGATTTTAAATCTCTGAGCAATTCCTTTACTCTGATCGACAGAATATAAATGTCCAGATGTACTAACAGTTTTAACTAGCCTTTCTAGTTTTCTTATGGTAGTCTTGGGACAGCTGAAAAATAGTGACATACTTGGGCTGATTTTTTAATTTTGACATCTAAAATTTTTGTGCAAAATAAATTGGAAAACCTCTTTATGGGTCTTCTGTGACCAGAACATCTAATGCAGCTGAAACAAAATAGTCTGCTGTGTTTCACTTCAAACTCTTGAAATTGCAACTTTGCTCTAGACTTCTGAAATTGCTAAGGAAATGCTACAGTTAACAAAAATGCCTGACAAAGAATTCTCAACCTGAACAAAGTGTTTTGTGAGCTGTATGAGAAATAAACTTTGTGAATTTTGGCTGCAACATCTTGCCTTAAATAAGCAGCAATGCAAAGTGAAGTAAGACTGAACAGAGCTGTGCAGTGTGGGAAGCACACAGCACTACTCAGCTTTTTGGGTGGAAAACTACTTGGTCATTATTCCTTTTTACATGCACTGATTTTTAAGAAGACTCCTTAGAATTTTCACATTAGCTGTTGGAAATGTAATGGGTTAAATGGATGAGAAAAGGAATCTAGTAGTGACTACTCATAAATCTGATTTCTTTAGATTAGGAAAAATCCTAATACATTAAAATGGATTATCATTTTTGCAGTCAATTTTGAAAAACAGCCTATATCTTTGTAGAAGCACAGCTTTTAGTCAGACATATTGTGATGTCTGGAATAATTTTGGGGTGTCTCAGAACCTTCATAAATTCCTGGAAATAGCTCTTAAGTGTCATTTATTGCTTCTGCTGTGTAAGGCTTGCTTTGCTGGGTGGAAATATCAATTATTTATTCCATTCCATAGTTGTCCAGGAGATTTCCCCCAGTCACCTCAGGCCTTCATCCTTAGCCATACCTCATTCACCTCTAGTCTGCACATGTAGTGTTATTAGCTGTGATATCAGCGAGGAGCCCCTTTCTGACACTGCGATGCTGTGGCGTTTCTCGGGCTTGCATTACTTATCATCCCAGCTGCAGGAATCTCTGCATGCTGTGACTGGGTAACATTGCCTCCGGGAGGTTTAAGTCCTGCTCTCAGTCCTTCCTTAGTTTTCCTTCATTTGCCACAGGCAAATCTTGATCTGATCCCTCTGAGGTGTAAAAAAGGGGTTAAACTTTAGATGTCTGTCAACTCATAAACAAAATGAAGCAGAGGACACAATTGAGTCTTAGACTCGTTCCACCATTTCCTTCTCTCTTGCTAGAAAGTATTTGTTCCTTTTACCCAGAAAACTGAGTTTATCTGCTCACATGTCTCAACTAAATTGTAAAAAATGTTTTATGGAGGTGACTGTTTCTAAATTTTATGCCTCGATCTAGTGTAAATTCTTCTAGTGTCTTATTGAGCCCATTACAGCTTTAGTCATTATTTGCAACCCTCTCAGTGGTGTGCTGAGATGCTGAAGAACTAATTTTGTCAAACTAATTTATCAGACTTTATTAAGTCTTATTTAAGAAAAAAATATTTAAAAAATATTAGGCTACATCTGTGGTTTTTTTCCTGGACCGATTTTGAAGCTGTCATTCTCTTCTGCAGAGCTCTTTGAGATTTCAAATTTGGCCTACAGTAACACCTTCATAGTTTTATGTTTGGCTTTTTAAAGCTGAGAGATTTTTTTGAATGCTGGTAGAACCAATAGAGTGGCCCAGAGGAGGCCCATTTTCAATTTTTTTTCTTGATATTGCCATACTTAGCTGTGGTAATAAAAATTACCTGTTTGAGTTGTGTGTTTGTTAGAACAGTTGCACTGTGTCTATGCCATTAAACAGTGTTTAGAACAAGGACTTTCATTGGATGATCAATGGTGGGAAGACAAGAGGCAACAAGCCTAAGCTGAAACATGAGAGAGTCCAAGCATGTGTAAGGGCAATCTTTTTCCCCTTAGTTCAGTCAAATATTGGAACAAGTTGCTTAGGGAGGGTGGACAAACTATCCTTTGCATTTCCAAAATTCAGCTGTATAATGTCCTGAGTAACCTGTTCTGACCTTAGAGCTGACCCTGCTTTGAGCAGAAGATTGAGCTATAGACCTCCTTAAGTTCCTTTTGAATATTGGATAAGCAGTTTTTCAGTCCATTTATACATACATTTCTTACAGAAGCAGGAAGTGTTAACAGTTCTCTAAGTTTTCACTCTAAGGTGTCGTCATCTGTTTGCTAATTCAAACATTTAAATTCCTCACTCAGAATTTCTACAGAGTTTTGAAAAAATACTAATCAAAATGCCTTTTCCTTTGAACCCTTTTATGCAGAAAGTTGTATTAAAAACCAAACCAGAACTACACATATCAGGAAATACTTTGTTTGGGGTCCTGGCCCCTATAAGCCAAACAAAATGTTCCCAGATTTAGCTTGGAATAGACAAGAATATTTTTATGCAATCTCAGACACTGCAGTATATAATCTGTGTTGAAGAGTTAAATATATAAATTGCTTTTATCTATGCTGTGTACATTGCTGTGAGCCTGATATTAATAGTGATTGGAGTGAATACGCATGTGTATATGTAAGTACCCCAAATTAGTTTAGAATATGTGTCTGTATCACTGCAGTAAGGTGGTGCATTTGGCTGCTGTATGATTGTTCAGTGAGCAGCCTCATTTGCTCATGGAATTGACATTGTAGCATTTTGCTTTCAAATGCATTATCCATCCTGAGCAGAACACAAACAACATAAAAAGCTAAGAAAATGATTCTTCCCTGAAAGATAATGCCACATAATTGAGTGTCTGTATAGGTTGTTTGGAGACAGTAAGAAAGAAATGTAAAACAGGATCCCTGAAACTGGTACAGCTTGTAAAATCTTGTTAAGCCATGTTAAAAAAAAATACATTAATGCCCCCATTAGAAGCTGCAGTTTATTTATTGCATCCTATTCTTTAGCTCTGGTAGACATAGGCTCTTTTTTTAATCTTCAATCCGTCCTTCCCCCTCCCTTTTGAAAGTGCACTCATTGAACTCTTGGCAATTAGTGTAATTGAAATTTATTGACAATGTGGCCGTCTGCTGAAGCTTCATTGTTCCGAGTGCTTAGTGCACAGTGCTATTGAGCAATGCCATGGCAGTGTCAGACAGCTCATACCTTGCTCAATTATATCAATGGACCAGTGACTGCCAAAGGTTCCTTTGGGGGTACGAATGTTACTTAGTGATAAGAGCCTTTCGAAACAGAATCCCTGGGCCCCATCTCTAGTGGGAGATAGAAATGAAATATGTATTTCTCTGCTGTGGAAAATTAATGTAATTGGCTCCCTTAAAAAGCTTTGACAAGTTGACCTGTTTGAAATCTGAGGAGGGCTTATACTGCAGTATCATATTATCTCCAACATAAAACCCCTCCTTTGGTGGCAGTGACAGTGGGATAAAATGGAATTTGGATAGTAATATTAAACTTCAGCTCTATTGAAGATGTTCATATGTTTTTCCATTTATAGCTGCAAAACGGGGTCTTATAGAAATCCTACCTTTTTTTTGTATTACCATCTAATATTTTGTTTTGATTTGATTTATAATAGTGCTGGAGAGAAAACAGTGTGTGAGTAAGATCACTATACTTAGGTTTATTTCTAAAACATCTATTGATGGAAATTTAAATATGTCAAAAGAGAATATTTGATTCAGGCTAATTCTGAAATAATATTTAAGCTAACAGAAAAAAATTTGATATATTCTTTTCATGCATAAAATTTTATACACAAAAAATAAATTACAGGTTTGCACAGGAGTCAAAGAAAAAAAATGGAATATCCAAATATGCATTTTATCTTGTGTTTGAATATAGATGCATACAACAGTTTTGTCTTATTGGAATTAAATTATTGTGATGGAACAGGAGACATTTTCAATGGACCGTACTCTGCTCAGGCTTAAGCATCATGCATTTCTACTAAATTCACTGTAAAAATGTGTTTAAAAATTAGTCAAAGTTCAAATAATGGGGTTTTAATTTTTTTTTCCTGAATATTTTGATATCCGGATATTTTCTGGATATTATTGATATTTTATTTAAAAGAATATTATAAAAGACATTTGAAACAGAAATCTCTATATATAAGTACAAAATTTTATTAAATAATTATTTATTTTCCTTCTTTTCAAAACCAAAGCAAATTCTATTTTTACTAAGAGATGAGGGAGTAATTATTCACATTGTAAATTTTTTCATTATAGTTGTCTTTACCCTTCAGCACACGATGAAAATCTCTTATTCATGAGAGCTCAGGGAATACAGAATTTTGGTTCTCATATATGGGGGTTTTGGGCTGTAAAATCCTCTTTTGTCACCTATAAAGATTCTCCAGAAATGAGAAGAAGCATTTCTGGAAGACTCAGGCACCTGAAGTCTTGGGTGACAGAAATGTAAGACAGAAGGAAAGCAGGAATTTAATTGAGATAAAGAAAAATTGCAGCAGAGATAATGTGGTAAATAATTTGGTTCTGCTCTTTTAAAAAAAGAAGAAAAAACACCCCAACAAGGAAAAGTCAGATTAAAAATAAAAAAGATTGAACAAGTCACCTTTGATTCTTGAGGAGACAGAACTTGGTGCTTACCTTGTGATTTGAAATGTTTCACCTGACTATATGCCTGCGTCTTTGCTAGTCATTGCTTCCCCCATTGGAAAAGCACCTTTCCTGGTTTCAGTGTGGATGCTGTCAAAATTTCTTCAGGGTATCTTTCAAGATGTAGAATACTGTTAAATCAGGAATAAAACCTCTAGCCAGGATTTGGTCTCAGACCTACGATAATTCTACTTTTCTTCCAAAATTACTACTTCTCGGATTGTGGCTCTTCAGAACCTAGTAACAGTTGAACTCCTTGAAATGTTTCTTCTAGTGTTAAAAATGTTAGAAAGAATTCTAGAGCTAAGTAACGTAAAATTTATCCCACCAGATATAAAATATTTCAATACTGCAACAGTGCCCCTAGTCAGACAACACTTTAGTCAGCCCAATAATTCAAAAATGTCCAGAGTCAATTATCCCTCATTTCTGGAAAAAAAATTATGGGGAAGGAATGCAAGTGTTTAAGAATTAATGTATCAATATTTGAATGCGTATACTTTAAGTGAATTTGTTTAAATAAGGAAACAATTACTTTAATGTTTTCAAATTATTATTGTTTAGTACTACCAGTATTATTAGGATTTAGTATTATCACAAAATACTTTTGTATTTACTTAAATGGATGTCTACTTTGATAAACTAGAGTTTTGTATGGAATGTATCTTACATGGAGTGACTTCTTTGTATAATTATGACCCCTTGATTGCTGGATTACTAGTTTGTAAAAGACTAATCCTTTACATCTCAGACAAAGATGACACAATCAAAGCTCAATCATCAAATCCATCCTATAGATCTTCCAACCATGATCAGCTTTCTTATATTTCTCTAGAACAGAATTGTGCAGAAGATAAATATATATAACACTGGATTATTTATATAACTTTAAATAATTTCTTTTAATTGCATTAAACTTCAGTGAATGTTGTACATGTGATGAATTTAAAGCTTTCATCCTAACTTCATAAAAGTTCCTTCTGAGCCTGTACTAGAGAACGATCATTCTGAATTGCTACTAACTAATGAAGGCATGCAATTATTTTAAATGTTCCTCCAAGGGATTCTCTTGGTAAAGTATTTTAAATTCATATATAAAAAATTAATGACAATGTGATTTTAACTTGCTCTGCATCTGGGCTGACTGCAGTCATTACATAGAGAAAATTATTCAGATATCTTTATTAAAAGTATAGTATTGAGCTGCACCCTTCTTTGTACATCATTAATTTCTCCTCTGGACTTCATAATATTGCCATACAGTGAAATACACATTACCTAATAGTTGTTTAAATAGTCTGTATTTAGTTTTAGGAACATAAATTACTGCTTTCTTTTCATGCATTCTGCATACTGGTAGATGTTAAGGTATGCAATTTGCTAGAACCTTTAGGGGATAACTATGGTCTGAAACAATATACAGTAGGCCTGAAAGTACTTTAAAGTACTATTATTTTTTTTAAGTCCCTCACTGCTGAAGACATATTAAATTATTTTAGGCATTTTGTGGATTAATTAAAATGTCTGTGGCATTATTAGCTCAATAAATGGATAGGTGGTAGGGGGGGCAGGGGGGAGAGGGGGTAAAGGAGAGAGAAAGATGAAACTAAATATGAAACTCTTGTACATGAGTACATGTACATCTGGAGGAAGAAAAGGATCCCCATAGCTCTAAACCTGGTTACATCTGTTCTAAAACCTCATAAATTTCTGCTTAGCCATCCAGCTGGGCAGAATCTTAAAAGAACATCAAATAGATACTCATCTTGATAAAACAATTATGTTGTCAGCTCCCTTGATCAGCACAAGCTTGACAAAGCATGCTCCAAACTTGTAATTTTAGCCTAGAGCTCACAAAACTTGAAGAGGTGATCTATGGAAAGGAATGAATTATCTGAAGATATGGGTTTTTATGAACAGTTCCTTAAGCACCAAATCTTGGCCTGCAGTTATTTGAAAGCTGGGCAGTACCAGCCCTGGGGTGGAGAGGGAGAATAATATTTAGGCAGTGAATGTATTTTTGCTCCAGCTGACAGCTCCATACCATAACTGTCAGCCGTGACATCTATCTTAAGAGCGTAGCACTTTTCAAGTTCTTTTGTGTCTGTCATTCAGCTGTGGACATGCTGTGTGAAATCGTGGCCTGGCAGACAAAACTCTTGCTGACTGCCCGGATTTCATGCCCTCCATGTGGAGTGGGGGAGAGGCTCTTTCTACTGTGTGTATTCCTTTCTGCCAGGAAAGGAATCACACTCCAGGCCTGAAAGGTTGGTCTCCAGAACCAAGATGAAAGGGGACATGAGTGAAGAACTTGCACAGTAAAGAGGAGAAGAAAATTTTGTTTGAATCTTTTCTTTTCTGCTTGGACTGGGCTGGGACAGGAAACTATGTAGTGCTCAATGAAAGAGAAAGGGAAACTAGGAAACACTGTGCCTGACGTGTGTGTAACACAGCAAGAATTTGGGGGGAGTATCCACATAAGTATGATATAGTGCTTAGGCTTGGTTATGCATCTCAAAATATGACTGTTTTAATTATGGAGATTCTGTTGTATTCTTTTTTTGTCTTACTCCTGGAAACAGAAAATTAATTCCTAACAGATATCAAGTTAAAAAAAAAGTCAATGTTGCTAAAATTTTATTTTCTAAACTGACATAATTGAAATATAATGATCTAATTTTTACTTAAGTCTTATTTAAATATCATGAAGATGAAATATTTATAGAGCCAATGCAGTATGTTGTGGATTTTGAGATGCATAATGTGGTGGTGTTGCACCAATGAAAGATGGCAGCTTGACAGAGATACATGTATCAGATTGGAGCAGTGCTGAGTGTTTTCCTGACGTTTTGCTAGTTCACTGCCTGGTGCTTTTTAATTCATGCTCACACAAAAATTTGACACATTGAAGTATTGAGTATTCAGCATTAGGTTTCTAATAGAGCAAGTGCAGTCCCTTGGCTGTCCAAGAGTATAAGTGGTTTGAAACATGATCACAAGGCCTGGGAGAAATCCTTCTAATAGGCACTAGAGAGAGTCGACGTTTTTAAAGGATAAAAGCATATGGTAGTCATACAAGAAGGTGCTCCTCTGAGACAGAATTAACATGAGATATTGATAGTAGTTCTTTCAGATTAACGTGTTGCATAGTCATTACTAGTTTCGTTTGCGTTTACTTAATGCATTTCTTCCCAGGTACTTACTTACTCAATAGGGACTGTCTTCTGAAAAACACAGTGATGTGTGCTGTTAGATATGTTCCAGCATATTCTCTGAAAAACATGCTGGGAGGGCTGGAATATCATTGGCTGAAATGAAAGAGCAGAAATAACCCGCTGAAAGATTTAGAAAGGGTTCTTTGCTGAGGCATATTGAAAAGCCTACAGTAAAGCAGCATAGATTTGTAAGAGATCTTATCTTTTGGCCTCCCATCACTGGAGTAGTTTTTGCATGTTTGCCTGTGCCTTTGCAAGCTCCCTTAGAGCATGCCATTAGAGTGCTCTTTGGCAGTGGAAAATGAGAGATACAAGAAACACCTTGCAATTTTTACAACATAATAAATGATTTGTTTCATAAAATGTTAGTAGCATTTGTTAAGCAATGAGTTTTGCCTTCATGCAGGAACTTGAGAAATATTTCTTTGGCCTCAAAAACAGCCTGGTGGCTTTATGACAAAAATTGAAATGGAAAAGTTGTGTACAGATGAGTTTAAAGAATGTATTGGTGTAGAAATAAAAATGCTACTGTAGTTCTGGGCAATATTTCAAACAATTATCAAAACATTAAGTTATTTTTTAGGAACTATTTACAGTTTAAAAACATGTCCAAGAAGCTAAAAAAAAGTGTGCTATATTTAACAGGCTAATTTTGAAATTATTCTATAACTTTCTCCTAGTGAGAAGAGTTTATTTGTTTCTTTTTTGCCTTATGCTACAGGTCCTTTGGAGTTCTATCCTGGGTTCCTCTCGCCTACCCTATTTTGGACAATCAGTCATAAAAACCTGCTAGCACACAATCCTTAACCTTTGTTTGTTTTCACAGGGAAAAAGGAGCAGGAATGTCTTCAGACAGGGTGTATCACGTAGTATGTGGGGTAATGTGGTTTATGGACTGGCAATATTAATAACTGGAAAAGCAAACAAACAAGCAACTCCCCCTAATATTCATAAATCCTCCTAACACTAAGCAGAAGAAAACAATCCTCAAATCAGCCAAATAAAATAATAATAATAATTAAAAAAAAAAGAGAAAACAGTTTTGACAAAAAGTGATTACATGTTTCCTTTTTAGGATGTGCAGGGACATCCTATTGTGTAATAACTGAAATTTTGGTCAATCACCATCTGTGCTAAACCACTGCTGTGTGAAAAGCAAATGTAATGGTATTTATTTTTTCTTATGAGTTCTTGTCTTTTGTTTAGCTAACTCTCATAGACCCTGAAATAGTTTTCTTTCCAATTTTGTGCTGAGAACAAGAAAGCTGTTCAGGTTTTCCAGACAGCTACATCATGACTTTCTCTATAACTTTGTGCCATAATTTGAAGAATCTACAGGGTGTGTTTCTTGCCATATTGTAAGTAATAAAATTCAATGTTTATTTAGTATGTGCCTGTATTTGCTATTATGGAGGTGTTGGCAGCATAAAGAATATTGTATGTTTTCTAGTATATGAGGAAATTAATGCTGTTTGCTGATGTTCCTTTTTTTTTTTTAGGAGGATAGATTTTGTTGAGAAAGTCAGAGAAAATGTTAACTGATTAGTCTTGATTTGTAAATTACATCCACTTAGAAAGGTTTTATGTAGTCCTACTCTCACTAAAGCAAGTCACAATGATAATTGCTTTGAGGGGAGGAGAAATAGACCTTTATATTTTCAGTGTGTTTTCTCTTCAGAGTCACTAGAGAAACAGCAATAATTTTTAAAGAGGCAGGTGAATTTAGAAATCCCAAAGAGAATATTTATAGACATTTCTTCAAATCATACAAGATTTTTTATATGAATTAGTATAAACAGTGCTGGCTTGCTGGGACATGGATTACAGTACATTTACTGATTTTATATGTAAGCAGACTCAGTTATGTAGGAAAACAAATGCATATCAATGTGACTAACCTACTCTGAAATTTTTCCATGTCTTTCTATAGGAACTATAAATACAAAGCAGAATGACATTAACCTGATTTTTTTAATACCAAAGACAGCAAGTGGAAAAATGTCATAAAATCAGATTTTGTATGACTGTCACAACTTGTCACCTACGTAATTTATGCTGTAAAAATATGAATAGAGCAGGATGCTATACATGATTTATAAAGATATAAATAGTAAACAGTGCTTGAAATGTATATATTTTTTATTGCTAGCTATTCTCTACCCCTATTGTGTAATGTTGAGAATTGAACTTGTTTCTCAATTTTTAACTTTTTTTCTTCAGCAAATCAGACACACTGGAGAGGGGCACGCTGAATTGGCAAGCAATTGTGAGACCAGCTACATTTCTGTAACCTAACAATCAGGATAAATTAAAGAATCATGTAAATACAGCCTCAGACTATTAATAGATGGCATTATTGTCATATTTCAAACCATAAAAAATATAGAAAATGTGGGAGCTTTTTGACAGGTGATATTTTGTCTGTGTTGAAGAACTCTCTGGCTGTACTTTCAAACAGTGTGAATTTCCTAAGTCTTGAGATGAAATAGAAAAAGGTATGCTTTGAGGGTGAGAGGCTGGGGAAGAAAAATACCGTAATTTTTAGGGGGTACAAAGATTTATTTGCTACCTATGAAGGTCATCAGTGAGTTGTGAGTGTGCTTTTTTGGTTATTAATTGAGAATGCATTGGTATTTATAATGTGAGATGGGGTCTCTGTAGACTGATATACAGCTACTGATAGAGTATTGACCGTGAGCTCTTTCATAGCAGGGATGTGTAGGCATGTCAGTAAGTGAAGTTCATTCAGTGTGGTTCCCGTGTGAGTCTCATTACTGATTTCATTTACCCAATCCTTAAATGGCTTTGTTAGGCATTAAGAGAAGATCTTGCTCTTAGACATAGGGTCATTTCACTAGCTTTACTTAACCAGATTTTCTGTGCTGCCCCACAAGCCAGCCTGACTTTTATGATTATTATTATTATTATTTTATTTTTATTATTATTTGGGAGTAGGTTTCTTGAGCTAGGGTATCAAATGTTCTATTTCTTGGGGAATATTTTAATGTCACATTATTTCCATCTCTGGGTAATCATCTGTCACTTTAAATACCAGTGTCAAGTAAAGACTCCAAGTCCCTGAGGCCAAAAAGCTCATGCTTTTCTCCACTATAAATTAGGGCACATTAGGACTCACCTTTCTTACAGTTTCTATTTTATCCCATTCTTGCTGCTGATGACCACCTGGGCAGAAGGTCTTCCTTAAGATAGCTGATACTTAGATGCTGTCTAATATCTGGAGGAGGCAAAAGAGGCTTGGATGGTGCCATGGAATTTGGAAGAGCTGTTAAGAAGACCTGCTCTTATCTGTCCCACTGCTGCTTCTAAAGGCTCAAACTGCTTCATTACTACATTTTCTACATTGCTTTTTCATTACTACATTGCTTTTTCATTTCTAAGGAACTTCCTTTCTAATGTAGCTGGAATTATTGCCAGGTGTCAGGAGAGGGGTGATACTACTAAGGGGATTGCTCACCTGAGGAGAGGACAGTTGCAGTATGAGGGGAGATCCCAAGGGTCTCTCTCGTTTGCATATTTTGCATTGAGAAACCATTCAAGAGTCATTGTGAAGACAAGCTGGAGCTGTTACTGAATAATCAGTGTCAGGGTTGATTGGATATTGCAGATTAGCGGAAGTACTAAAATTGTGTCAAGTGTGTAGGCAGTGAAAGTTGTAAACTTGTTCAAAGCTTCTTAAAAAGGAGACTTTTTTTTTTGCCACATGAGAGCAAATCTGTGCCAGCAAAATTCAGGTGAGCTGAAAACAAGAATTTACATGGCTGTGTAGAATCTTAGGACCATTAAGATTGGAAAACACCTCTTAAGATTATGATGTCCAGCCACCACCATCATCATGTTCACCACTAAACCATGTTCTCAGTGCTATATGCACATGTGTTCTGAGCACACCCAGGGATTGGCACTCTGCCACTTCCCTGGGCAGCTCCTTTCAATGCTTGAACAACACTTTCCCTGGAGAATTTTTTCCTAATATCCAATCTAAACCTCTCCTGGCACAACCAAGGCTATTTCCTCTCATCTGTCACTTGTTAGCTGTGAGGAGAGACTGACACCCACCTGGCTACACCCTCTTTCAGGTGGTTGTGGAGAGCAGTAAGGTCTCCCCTGAACTTCCTTTTCTCCAGGCTAAACAACCCCAGTTCCTGCAGCTGCTCCTCATAAGACTGCTTCTCCTTCAAAGGCAGACTCTGTGTTTGCTAACATAATGTCTCTCTCAGCAGGTAGGATCTCTGTCAGAGTTGACATGTTGCATAACTGATTTTGAACTCTGCTTTGGGTACCATCAGAAGAGAGAAGTGGCAGCCTCTATGCCTGGAAAGACCCTTCATCTTACATCCAGTGCCTCAGTTTTTGTGGAAGGGACAGGGAGTGCAGGTCACTGCACAAAGCAAATGTAGGTCATCTTTTCTTTCTTTCCTATTAGTGCCAAGTCAAGTGGGGGGAGGAAAAGAGGATAATGGGGAACCCCTGAAAATGAAGGAGCAGTGAATATATTGCTCAAAGATGGGTGCAAAGCCATTAGGAACTATGAAGGTTGTATTAATTATGGATCTTTGATGTGTAGATGAAGACCCAAGAAGCTTCATGCAGCTAGTAATTAGCTAATTAGTTCAGATTTGATAAGAAGTTGTAAGTTCTGTGTTCAACATGTTAGTCAGCAGGAGCTTCTAAAGTAGGGGCCGGGTTTATCTTTGTATGTCAGTCAGAGCTGGCACAGTGAGTTGCACACACCTTCCTTAATGGGAGGTCGGAAAGCTTGCCAAATGTGTAATAGAAATACAGTTTTTTTGTTTTTTTCAGTGGTATTTTGGCATCAAGGTTATTATTTCTTGGTGGGTTTTTTTGGTTTTTTTTTGACTCACCTAAATGCCTAAGACTGCTAAGACTTAGTATCAAGAGGCCAGTGCTAAGGTCTCAAAATTTAAGAGATCTCCTCACATCTCAAAAGGAGCTAAAGCATTACGCTGTTTATGCAAAAGATATTCTTTTGCTAAACATCTCATTTTATACAACAACAGACAGTAAGTAAATACAATTGGAAGGACTGAAACATGAACTAAAACATCTGGTTGTTTTTTCAGGTTTCCAGCAGTTCAAGTGTAGTGTGGATTATATTTTGTGGCCAGGGTTCTTTCTTTTACGAATCTATATGGTGAGAGGTCTCTCTGGCTGTATTTTTCTGGTTGGATATTTAAAGTACCAACATTAGTTTTAGGCTTTGTGGCATACTTCTGTCCTGAAGCAAAATGAACTGCTCTAATAAATATGGCTGAGAGCTTCACAGTAGATTAAGTCAAACAACTGGTTATGGGGAATCTTAAGAGCTGAATTCATCCCTGCTTATTTCCCTGCTTTCCTTTTGGCTGCTCTATAGAAAGAAGAATGCTGTGACTGGAGCTCCTGATGAGTTGGCTGTGTATATGCACAGGATGTGATGTAAATATCAACACTGTTGCAGTAAATTATTTATGCTATTGGCCAAAATTATTTGTTGGTGTTTAAGAGGAATTTTGTATCAGAGTATTAAGAGCGAAGGCTACTTCTGTGGTGACTGATACAGTGCACAGTATATAACCCACCCTCCCACACAATTACACAGTAACATTCTGCACGTGCATGAATGAGTTTGTTGTTGCATGAATATGCTAATATGTTTGTCTTGAAGTGCCACAATTTTCTCAGCATGGTGCTGAGTACATTGTGCCTTTCTTTCATGCTGTCTTATACCTGATCTGTGACTTTTCCATGGAACTTCTCACAGGATCTCAGACATCTAGGGCTTTCAATAATGCTGCCAGAAGACAAGTCAAGACAAATAGGGAGATAACATACTTTTATTGTCTCCAATATATTGTTAATATTCTATTTCTGGGGTCTGGAGAGATGTACTTTCAAAAGTACTGCGGGTATCGAAGGCGAGTTGTCCAAGTTGTTAGCTGTTCTTCTGATGTTTCCAACTAAGTCATTGGAACGGATTGATAAAAATGTCTCACGTCAACCATGAATTTGTTTTCTGACTCCTCAAACCACTGAAGCACTGTTCAAATCTTAGAACCACCATCTAAAAACAGATTAGCATGTCAGAGATGCATACTGGAGGCAGTACTGGAAGCACTGCAGCTACAATGAGGAGGTCCTGGATCGGTATGGTTCTAGTCCCTTAGCGAGAAGTTACTTTCTCCACTGATGGAGAATTTTGGTTTGTATAGTAAGGAACACAAAATTAGCAATTCCAAATTATCTGATAATCAAGAATTTTGTCTGGATCCAAATTTTTAGCTATCAGTAGACAGATTAGTTCTGTGGTCCATGATTTACCTGGACAGCCCAGCTGGCTGAGGTGCAAACTTGCTTCCAGCTAGGCAAGGTGTGTCCATAAAGACAAGTTCAAGTCTGATGTGTTTAGAGCATGAGGACAGGAGGCACTATACATGCATATGATTGTACTTTTGTGCATTGCCTCTTTTAGGGCTTGTAATACAGTCCACTAATACTACAATAAAATTCAGCTTTGTCTTCTAGAATGAACCTAAGTTTGGGAAACCACAAATTCAGCATTTAGTTTTTCTATGACTATCTGTACCTAACTAGTACAGTAGTGCTGTGGAGCTCCAATTTCCATGTACATTTGACCCACATTTTGGCCAATTATGTAAACAGCATACTAGTTATCAAATTTTTAGTATAGATTAAGCACAGAAGATATTTTGAGCTCTTCTGGAGTTAAGATTTAAATATATATTTAAATTATTTTCCCCTCAAGATCTGTGTGTGTTTTAGAGAGTTGGTTTTCTTTAGGAGATAATTATAAGTCAGTTTGAATTTTTCCCTTAGGCATTTTAAAAAAGCTAACACCTACTGAAACTGTATTAAGACCCATTGTCTTCATTGTCTGAATATTTTGTAATCTGTCTGAGCCAATCTTAAATTTAAAGGTTTTTTATTTTGTATATCTAATGTCAAAAGAGGTTTCTTTGGTAATGTTTAAAATACATGTTTTGCCTTTTTTTTTCTTTCCAACTGGCACAGTGTTTCGTATGCTAAAATTATTTCAAGGGAAGATATCAGATTTAGAAACTCACTCTACATACATATGCCTGAAGTCAAGGAAAGCATACTACTGTTTGTTCCATGAGATCACACAGACAATTAATCAAGATTTGAATGAGTATCAAGATGTAGCCTTCATTCTGTCTGCTTATTAACTTTCATTATGTGTAAATCTAAGTTGTAATTGTTAACAGGATAGATTATGCTCCAAAGTTTTTTTTCCTATAACAGCATTCCTTCACAGTTCTCCTTATTAAACCGTACCCAGGGTGATATATTATGTTAAGAAGGTTTAAAACATAAGGTGACAATGACCTTCCCTTTAATTAACTATGATGGAAATAAAGGTGAGAACAATGATGATGAAGCTCTGCTGGAGACCATAAATCATGTGCTGTACTGGTTGGACAGGACACAGCTACAAAAATAACCTTGCAATTCACAGGTTAAATTTCTCTTCCATTGTGCTATGTTCACTATTGTTTTTATTTAAATACATACAGATAACTTTATGTCAGTGTAAAAATTGTCCTATACTAAAAAATGAGTTATTTTCTGAATATGTTTGAAAAAATTTGAATATATGTTTTTAAAGTATTAGTCAATATCCTAGCTTTTAAACAGCAAAGTGGCATATGTGCCAATGAAAAGTTGGGATATTCTGTGTTTTCCTCTATAAACTTGTGCTGTAAAGGACTGAAGATGGTCCAATGTTTTGTTGTAAAATAGTTTGTTTCTCCTAAAGATTCTGGACTTTCACCATGTGAGATGAGCTTGCCAATTACATTCACCAAGATCTTAAACCATTTTCTAAATTAAGTAGGCTTCAGAAGATATTACATGCTCTTAGCAATAAGACTGCTTCTTTTTCTAAATACATCCCCTTATCTGTGAGTTATAGTCCTCTAACATTTAGTATACAAACAGAGTTTGCAATATAATGGGAACAATTAAATTTGAATTGCAGTTCCACAGAAGTCATAAATACATTGACTAGGGTCAACTACTGCACGATAAATTAAGCAAGACTTCTGTCACCTTGACTATCAACACTGCTGTAAGGATATTAAGGACTTCCTAGTCAAATGCTGTTGGGTAATCCTCTAAGATTAGAATATATTAAGAAGCTGCCCTTAAAAAAAATTTAAAAAGGAAAAAAAAATCCTAGTGAAAGTTCACAGACTATTTTGAGCTTCTTTTATATTTTATATCTCCTTATTTCTCCATGAAGATGTGTTGTCAGTCTTTGAAACTGGTAAATCTAAATATGGAAAACAAAGTCTGGTGGAAAAAAAATGATACCAGGATTCAAAATGGATGTTAACAGGCATTAAGCAAGAATTTTGTAATAATTGGCAGCTGATAACAAAGAGGTAGGTCTTCTAGAATGGAAAATATCTGAAAGAAATGAGTATAACAACACAAGTCCAAAATTAGCTGGCCATTCTTTTCTGTGTTGTAATGCCAGCAGTCATTGCTGGGTAAGTTTTGTGTGGCAACTATTTTTTTAATAAATTTCAAGATAAGCACGTAGAGTTTTATCTTATGCTCATTCCCAAGTACTCCAATTTAGCATTTTAAGATAAATCATCAAAGAAGTTTTGGCTTTTTGAAGTGCAGAAACACAGATGAAGGGATCATGGATGGAGAGCTAGGTGTCTGGGAATTACTTTTGAGTAGATTAACTCCCTAGGGCAGTGAAATGTTTTATAGTTAAGTGACATTGGTTTAGTTGATTGTCCCTTTATGTGATTAAACAGAGTACCTAAGAAGGGGAATAATAATAATAATTCTTACTGCTTCAGTGTGTGTTGTACATAACACTTCAGAAGAACACTTTTTTTTTTTAAGTATGCAATCTGCATAGTCCTTCCTTTATGCTGGGATGTGGGTGGCAATGTGCACAGTTTTTGAGGCACAGAAATTATTACTGAGTTTGGAATCAAGTTTCTTTGTGTGCTGGGAAATCTGCAAGTGATGCACTCAGAATTCTGCATTTTTCCCTGGGTATCCAGTCCATAACATGGTGGGCACATTGCTACAATATTTGTTTCTCTGGTGCCTTCCTTCTATGTTGAGCAAGAGTGACTGGGTATCATCAGTTCCAAATGTATCAGCAATATTAGGGAACTGATGAGTCAAGATACCTCCAAATGATCATGGCATTATTCTGTAGTGGGTAGTCCTGTAAGTCAGATGATAATGGTGATAATTCCTTCCCTACAAACCCTTAATGCTGGTTGTGATGCTTGCTGTTGATCAAGAAATATTACACTGTTGTGGGAAATGATGTTCAGCATTCACCACTGTTGTCATCTTATTGCAAAAGTTCCATACTGTTGTCTCTTTATCACAAACATTTCGTACTTTCTTGGTGTATTCTAGTGGATAGCTCCTCAGAGCATTGACTCTTTCTTCTTCACAAAGTAGCCAACTGACTCCAGTTCCTTCTCAGCCAGCCAACCCACTCCCTTATAGCACTCTTCTTCTTATTGGTCACAGCTGTGGCCTGTTAAAGTCAGGCCTGTTCCTAATCTTTGGTAATTGGCCCAGCTGCAGCTCCTTGGGGGTGAGATTACTTTCTGCACTATCTTTGTTTTCTTATATTCTATCCCCCCCACACACTACAACTCACAAGAAGCTTCACACTTCTCCATACCCTGACTTCAGAAGTAGATGGTGCCTGATGGTCCTAACCTGTCCTGACCTCAACACAGACAATGAAGAGGGAAAAAACTCTCTTCCAATTCTACAGGTTATTGACCCAGAAACAGAAGACTTACTTTCATACTTTAGTGTAGCATAGAACAATAAATACTCAGAGCATCTTCTGGACAGGGAAAATACAAGAGTATTTATTTAGGTTAGGTAGAAAGGTCAAAACGTTGCCCAGTCCCCAACGGACTAACCTCATTCCAACATTTCACACTTAATGAATCCCAACCCTTTTGGTTGCTATTGATCTCCTCAAAATTCTGATTTTCTTTTTTTTTTTTTTTTCCCCAAACAAGCTACTTCAGTATTTCTGGAAGAACTTCTATCCCAATCTGCTTTTCATTCTTTGGATCTTATTTTCTCTCTGAACAAATATTTCTAATGGAGAATATTTTTGCCATACCAAGATATATACCAAGATTTGTAAAGAATAATATTCTGGTATCAGTGCAACACACTCACATTTTACCAAAAGGGCATTTTCTGAGTCACTGGACATGAATGCTAATGTCAGGGTATTGGAGACTTGTGATGGGCTAAAATGCTGTAATAGTACAGCAGAAGTGTCAAGCATTGAAGGCAGAGCTGGTAATAGCCAGAGACAGACCTTTGCTTGGCTTCTTCCTGCTAGAATGGCAACAAATTCCACAGTTTCAGGCCAAAATGCAATATCAATTTCCTTAGTTTGATTTTCTGTGAAGTAGCTGTCAATAGCTGGTAAACCTTCCATAAACAATAGGAGGAAGTTTTTGAAGGAAAATGAGAAATTACTTTGCTGCTTCTCTCGGTCTGAAAAGCTTTTGGCTTTTGCAATGATTCTAGGAAATAAAGAATTTTTTACTGTTAGTATTAATTCATAAGATTGCTTAGGTGAGATTCTCTCCTCCTCCTTTATTGCCTTTTTGGTTGACCTTTCTATTAGAAGAGATAATTAGGTTAGGGCATGAAAGCAAGATTATGGAAAACAGGTAATTAAAGTATCTTGTAGAAAGTTAAGTGGAGAAATTCCAAAATATTTACTTGGTGTTTCATAGGCCTCCCACAATTCCCTGCTAATTTTTTTCTTGTCTGTACATTGTCTTCACCTGGCCCCCAAGCTTTTCTCTGTATTTCATTTTTTTCTTTCTTATTAGAATAAGAAGTGCCTATTATTATAATAAGCTTTTTTCACACCCATATTGGAGCCAAAAGTCATTTGTGATTAATGTGCTGAAGCTGAAAAGTGAGTTTTATTCTTAGCACTTCTTCTGACTTCCATATTTTTAGTACAAAGGCAGAAGTTTTTAACTTTTGTATTGCAAAGTAGGAAGACAAATGCATAGTACTGAACACCTTATAAATAAAGTAAAGCGACATAAACAAAGGACAAAGATCAGAAGTGACCCTACTTCTAAAAGTATCAGATCAGCTTATTCATGACAAGGAAAGGGTAAGGAAAGAGAGAAGGAATTGCTGCAGGTTTACTTGTTTAATGATTATCAGGCACTTAGGAAAAGTTCCCATGAAAATGCATATAGGTGTACATTTAAGGAATGTGGTTGGACATGCTAAATCTAAAATAAATGTTGCTTATTTATTCTCTGTCAAGACAGAAATGTTTCTTTTTGGTGACTAGGGTTTTTTTTAATTTGGCTTCTGAATTTTTTTAATGCAGTTGAATTGAATTCTCTTGTCTTACACTGGAATTCCAACTAGTTTTAGTTTTGGGCAACCAAAGAGAATATTTAAGGGCACATTTAATGTCCAGAAGTTTTTTTAAGGAAAAAACTTGGCTGAGAATCTAATTTGCATCATGCCATAATTTCTTCCCTTGGAAACTGTGAAAGAGCATGACCTGCATATAGAGTTCAGTGACAGGAGTCTGTTTCTGTAGTAATTTTAATGAAATCACCTTTTGCATTTTCAGGAGGGTGTAGAAATAGAAAACAAACTTTTCAATGCTAATTATTGGGCAGGCACAAAATGTTATCGAGCAAATCTCAATTTGTTGAGATCCCTTTATAAAAGGGGGTGCCAGCCAGTCACATATGTTGTGTACTTGGTCTACACATCTGCAGGGGACTGTGCACTGCACACCAATTATGAGCAGATTCTTGGTACATGGCATGCATATATGGTATCTGCATCCTCCTGATTAATTAAGATGAATTAGATACAACCACTATTTTAATATTGGACTAGGTTCAAACACTTTTTTTTTCATATAGAATGTCACTGTCTCATAAAGGCTGTTCTCCTTACAGAATTATATATTGGAGGCACATATTTAGGATTCACAATAAAATGAAAAATTGTTTCTAATATTGTAGAAGAAGGGAGATTACTGTGCAAGTTTGATGCTGGGTTTTTCTGGCTTCTGTTGAGTCCTATTTAGGACAGAGAGCAAGAGAAGTTGATTTCACAGTTTAAAGTCCAGATATCACTGTAAGAAATTTTATGAGTAAAGAGTGATGTTTTAGCACAATTAGTTTTAGATTGCATTTAATAATAAAAAAGTTGACGGTTAGTATATAAGTCAACCGGTACACCTTATCCCTATGAGCTTTTTCAAATATGATTGACTTTGACTGTAACTTTTATTTTGATCCACACTAGGACGGGAAGAAAAATTTATGGATTGTTAATAAAGGGGAAAGTTACAAAACCAATGACTTTTGATAAATTTCAGATTTCAAAATCAGGAATTTTGGGGAATTGTTAATAAAGCTTCTTTAGTTAAGGAAGCAGGGAAAAGGGAAAGCCCCACTGACTATTATAGTCTAGAAAAAGATTACCTTTATAGGAAATCTAGTGTCAAAGTTTCATATAGTTTCCTGACTGGGCTGAAAAATGTTCTTTTAGACTCTCTAGAAGAGATTGCAAGCCTTAGAGGTATTTAAAGGAAATGTTGAGATTTAGTTAGTAAGCCTACCTAGCTTAATTGCTGACAATTTTGGTTTATATGCTCTTTTTTTTTCCAGTGAAGAGTTGGTAAGAAAATCATTCAAGTGGTTTAGAATGAGAAATAACAGCATGATTAGAAAGCCCAGTAAATCAAAACCTCCCACGCAAATACTCGGTAAAATTAGCTGCACTGTATTATTAATATCTGTCATGGTACCTGTGGGTTGATAGGAAATTGTATTCTGAATCCTAATTACAAAAAGTCTACAAAAGAAAACAAAGCTCTGAGCAACTCGAATTTGCATTTGAACAAGTGAAAGTCAAATCAATTTGACTGGATCTTTTTAAAAACAGATTTTACTTGGTTTGTTACCATTTTAATTTTTTCCCATACTTGGTGCTAATCAGGCATGACAAATAGGCTCACCTTTGAACACGCTTTGCACTAATAATGTCATAAAGTAACTCCCTTTAATTGGTACCTCAGGCTACTCTCATCAAACAAGCTCATAAAAAGAAACTAGTGACAGCTTTCACTTCTGCTAGATTTATGAAATACTTCTCATCTATTTCCAGACTGTGTGTGTTTGCATTGCTACTCTAGGCCTGACCTTTGATCAAAGAAGCAATATATTTTTTTTGTTACATAACAAACTTGCACCATCGCTTCCATTCAGACATTTATTATTCTCGCAGTGCATGGCTATTGTGAAAATTTTGCACTTAGAAATTCAAAGGGCAGTGCCTTTACAGTCAGGGTTACAGTTCACTATAATGTAGCAAATATGTTTTAAAGACAGATACATAATTTTAATTCTATAATTTATTCCACAATTGATATTTTTTTCTTCACAGATTGTACAAGCAAAGACTCTCATATGAGCTCATTATTCGAAACTATTCACCCGATAACTTGTGTGGATAATTCTTGTCTTGGTCTGTAGCTCATTCTCAAGGATCTCATTGTGAATATTTGATCATCGAAATTCCAGCTCAGTGACTCATCACCTAAATCATATGGTATGCTTCTGCCAGGGTGGAGGAACACAGCCCTTAATTTTCTACTTAATGATTCAGAAAGTGGCAAGCACTTGTCCTCTGAAAGTCAAGGCGCTTTATCAAATACCAGAACTCGAGGTCTTATCTTAGTCATTGGTTTTAGCAGATGTTGGAGGCAATAGCCTGGAAATGCAGATTCAGAATTTGGGGGTTTTTTAACTATTGAATTATAGATTGGATACTTTGATGGATGCACTTATTTTATGTTCTTCTTTTCTGGCAAGTATTCAAGGCATCTAACAGATAAGAGTGAAATTATTAAAAGTTTCTGCAAAACATAGGATCTGTGGTAGCAGAAATTCCTGCTAATGTCCAATAATACATGCTCAGGAATTGAATTATGAAAATAATTTTTTTTAAAGTGTATTTTCAGCTTTTTATTACATAACTGTACAGTCTATACTGTAACTGTTGCAGGGTTATCTATAATTGGGGTAGTTCACAGTGGAATTACTAATCTTGATTAGTATCAAATTACAGAGAATATCTAGATTTTACTTTCTGGATTTTATATGATCACTCTTGTCATCATTAAAGAAGACTGATTCTTCCAATGATAATTTGTTTTATGATGTAATTTTTTGTGAACTGCCTTTTTGCCTTTTGCCTGCAAAAGTATTTTCTCTTAGTAATGAAAATTGTTAAGCTAAACATAGATTTATTACTTTTAAATGAAGATGTTTTATTTGATCTGTCCATAATGCCTTGATATTAGATTAATTTCCCTTTTCCTTGCCAATTTATGGCAGAGGTTTTTTCATTGCAGCATAGAATTTAGAACAAATGAATTCAGCAATCATGATGCTTACAGTTCACAGAAATGTGCATTAAGAATGTGTTTGGAGTATAACTATGCGTCCATTTATAATTTGCCCAGGTCCTTTTAGGTGACTTTCCTGTATTTCAGGCTCTCTGGATTGATAGGGACCTAAGTTAATACACTATGAACGGTATCAGAAGGGAGTTAATGATTCCCAGAGTCCTAGTTCTTCCTCTTTTCCCTCATTATTATAGCAGCAAGAAAGTTATTTTAGTATTTTCTAATTTACCCATCCATCTGCTCTTCTCCTGACAGTCTGTATAGATCAGTTCAACTTCGGTGATACATAAATGTGACTCTATTAACCTCTTTAGGAAAAGACAGTCCCTGTCAAATGCATAAATGTACTATCAAAATGACAGGTCAGAAACCGTTCTGAATGTTGTTTATAGCATTTTATTTACCACTCATGACTTCTATTTTATAAACTACCTGGTGCTGCTATACTCTTATTTACTAGGTGGATAAACTGTACATCCATCAAATTTAGACCTAGTTTTAAGCAGAATACATGTCTATAGTCAAATTATGCTATGAACTGAGGAATTTTGGACAGTCTGCAGTCATGTAAAAAGCATTTATTAACTCTTTGTGAGGAACATGTATATTGGAATAGATACTTTTGTAATGCTCGAAAGGCCACAGTGTTCAGAAAGCACAAGATTAAAATATTTTGCTTAAATTTGAAACATATCTAGTTGAATTTTAATCGTATTTGGATAAAAGGTGACATAGTAGCTTTAATATAATATAAAAATATCTTCTAAGCTACTCGCTATTCAGCATTAATATAGATTTTATTATTCTTCCTTTCCCTTTTACGTAAAATGCTGCCACTTTCCTAGTTTATACCTGATAAAAATTTCAAGCAATACTTATCCATTTTTGGACTATGTGCAAAAATTTGCAAACCAGTCAGGTACCTGATACCTGATATGGCAGTAGACACATTGGGGAAAAAATCCTCTCAATAATCCCACAAAATATTATTTCCTAATGTGCTCTGAGGTTTCAAAATTCAGCCATCCAAATATGTGAAAAGTCAGTGTGGAATAGAAATATCTAGTTTTTCATACTGAAAAATTCAAAATATGCAGTTAAATAACAGTTGCCCTTAGCTAGATGAATTCATTTGAATAAGTTCTTTCTCAGATCTAGTAATTCCCAAGTGGGGTTTTTTGTCTGTTTGATTTATGATAGATTTAATGAAAAGAGTGGAATAACTTAACAAATTATTTCTTCCTTTTTCTAATCATTTCCTTGCTCAGTGTTATATGACATTGCCTATTTTCCATTGATCAGCACTATTTTCACACATGGGGCCTGTCCTCACCTTCTAGCGAATGGATGAGAGCCACTGAGGGGAGAATGGTGAAGAGCTTCTGCTTTGGTTCAGGGGAAAGGAAGATTAGAATGAACAAATTTCAGGTTTAAATTCTCATCACAGGAAGTAGTGCCTGTACCTATCAGTAGAGAAGGTGTATGGCAAGCAGCTTGAAAGTGACCTAAGTGGTTACTTCCATTTACAAATGTCATTTGCCTCCCAGGGCTGCTTTCTAAAGAGAGGACGGGAAGGGACTGCTAAACATGAAGAAACTTCCTGCAAAGCCACCAGACTGGAAAAGAGGTATTTTTGCCTGAATCTATCCTGCTTCACTAAGCCAAATGGTTTGAAAAGGTACATTGTACTCTGACGTTTTCCTGTTCTAATTTATTCAGTTGACATCGGAAATGTGATAAAGAAACCAGTCAAGGATGCATCGCTTTGTAAACAATGCAATAGCCAAGTGCCATTAAAGATTTAGAATTAGAAGGTAATGCACCAATTTCTTGTCTCAATTAACAGGCACTGTTCCTACAGTGAAATATCAGTCTTACATATACAAAGAACTAAATTTATGCTAATTTAAAGTATTTCTCTAAATTGCTCCAGGTGAAAACGGATATTCTAAAATTAATATACTAAAGACCTGTTTTTCAGATATGATTCAGTAGACAATTATTATGGAAGTAGGATATTTAGAATGTGAAATTAACTCAAGGTAAAATCTTTCCCATTTCCTCCTCTAATTGAATCTTTCCAGAGTCAGTTTTTCTGCTAGGGCAGAGGTTCCTTAACTGCAGGGCTGATACTGCTTCTGATCACAGGGGAAATGGTTTTTGGAGTAAAAAAACCACCAAACAGATGGTGAACATGAAAAAAGAGATGTTTTCAAACATTTTGATGTGTCTGCAGGACAGCGACAGAGAAAGAAGTTGGTATGGTTGGGGCTGACCTAATGCCTCTGACTGGGCAGGAAGGATTTGATAGAAACGTTCACCGATTTCCATCTTTCCCTCTTTTATGGCAGTGTGCAACTACAGGTGTGGCTTCTGCATCTTAGTAGCTGCAAAAACTACCTGAAGGAGAAATTCCTTTCTTCCAAAGCTAATGTGATCTAGTTTTCAGGTGGTGTCCAGAAACAGCATGTTTCCTCTTTGATGTTTTTTAATTATATGCACTTTGAGTAATGCTTTCAAACTTCTTAATTGTAAGAATTGTCACCTTAAGTATCTAAAAATTGTTTGGCTTTGATGAATGCAAATGTGATAAAAACCTTAAGAGCTTTCAGAACTGCCATAACCTTACTTAAATGCTGTTTGCAGTGAATATGAATAATTTTAATACATCTAAATGTATAGTATGCTGTTAAAAAGGTGGTCTTCATATAGTTTCACATAATAATTTCAGCCCATGCTGCATCCCCACACTTTCCACACAAGTGACAGAATTTGCACAATTAAATCCATTTTTTCCAGTGCAGTAGTGTGAAAGTTCTGTATCAAAACTACTCTTTGTATCCATTATTTGTAACTACTTTTTGTCTTTTCTGTATTTGTGCTGTGTCCTAAGGAAACTCAAAATACAGCTCTGTGTGTATCTAATTAAACAGGGAAACAAAATCTTATTGTTAAAAATATTTTGTTTTTTCTTTTTTTGCTCCTCCTGCTAATGGCTGATACTTTTAATTGTTTTTCTTGTTTTCCATCTCTGGTTGCCTGCCAAAGTTGCGGGAAGTGCCTTTGCCCAAAATTAAACTATTTATGGATGTGTTTTTAGGTTTACGAAAAAGACATGTTAAAAATACCCCAAGACACACAAAACCTCTCAGACTAAGAAAAATAATTGCTGTTAACTTGTCAGAATGATTTTTTTTTTTAATGTGCAATCCCAATAATAGTGTGAAGGAACGGGTTTTAGTGGGTTTAGTATTTTTTGCTCAAAGCTTGTAGAAATTAATACCTTTGTCTCCTCAAGTGTCAAAACATTAATTTGTGTCAAGAACATATGCTTTCAGTACTTAAAACAAGCTTGGTTTTGTGCTGTTGCTCTGCCTTGTTAGCTCTTACACTTCGATTGTCTGGAAAGGTTGCCCCTCTCTACTCTACAGAAAAAGGGCCAGGCATAATTTTGCCATGGATTGAATGTGTGTAGCGAGCAGTCATTCCTGGTGGAGAAAGGCTGAGACTCCTGCCATTGTTCTCTTGACAAATAGTGAGTGTCCTCCCTTTCCACTGTCTGACCTTGACTAATTGTGGAGAATTGGTGCAGCTGTCCCTGGCTTATTCTGAGCTGCAACACAGGGGCATGTAAGAAACTTTAAGCTGCCATCATAAAACTCCAGTTTGAGGACTTCATCACAATGCATAGTGCTCACTTGTTTTGTTGTGTGCTGTTTAGTTTGTTGCTGTTTTCTTCCTCTGATAGTATGTTTTAGAGTAATGCTGTGTTTTCTTCTAACTTGCCCTTGTATGTATTTCAGAAATCTGTACTAAGAGATTAGGGTAAGAGGGGTTTTCTAAAACAGCTGGATAAAGTCACATGGAAAAAATACTTATAAAGCCATCAATTAAAAAATTATATGGAAAATGAAGCTTATCTAGAAAGTGAGTGAAACGACATGTTTGTACTTTTCTTTTTCATTATTACCATCACAATCTATTGTTGCAAATTCTTTTGCTAGAAAGCTTCAGTATATTAACTTGGAAACTGAAGAATGTAATCACAAAAAGTACCATGTGCTTGTTAATACAGGGATAAAGTTTTCTGGTGCTGCTTTTAAATATTAAGCCTGACTGAATATTTTAATTAGTGTGTATACCATAGCAAGCAAAGTATTTTTCCTGTACAGGTAATTTTCCATAATACAGAAAATGGTTAAGCATATATTGATAAGAATATAATATGCAGTTAATGTACCTTGAAAATTTTACTAGAAATCTTCTGCAATTTTTTATTGTTTTATTTACTTAATTAGGGTGAAAAATTGTTTTGTGAAGAGGCAAAATTCAGTGTACCTGCACCATTTTATAGTCACACTCAGCTTTTAGTATTAAGGGTAGATGGACTCATGTTTGAATAGTAAATGGGTCATTTATTTAGGCAAATTTAATTCACATAGAAAGAACTACTGGCTTGATTTATTTAAAGCTGAACCTAGTTCAATAAATTTCAGTTTTCAGCTACTGTGCCTTTTCAGTGACACAGCTTCTCAGTGACAGATTCTTTTTATAGAATAAGCAGATTTCTACTAAAAAAAATATCATACAGAAGTGAGGGGCCTTATTTGTCTGCCCAACATATAAGTCTCTCCAGAATAAAGAGAACTTCTGGGTCCTTGGATTGTGTTGCTGCCAACAGGATTACTGTTCAAGGTAGGCTCATGAAAAAGATTAAGAAAAACAAATGAAACCTCCACTAGAAGATCTATAGAAACACAAATTTCAGGTTAGATGGCAAAATACTTATGGAAGGAATGCAAGTAGTAGATGAATTTTCAGCAGTGATGAGTTTTTGGTGGCTCACATCACCCTGGACATGTCTAAGTCAGAAAAAGGCTGACAGTATTAACACCTTACCCCATGGACTGGTTTCCTGGATCTGCTCCATAGAGTGTGATTTACCACAGAGGATGGGAAGACTGACAAAATTTTGGTCATGAGATCTTTCTTCCACAAATACTCTGCCATTGTTACCCGTGATGACAGGCAAAGCAAGTATTCTGCTTGGTATGTTGCTTACTGCAAGGAGAGAGTGGCAACACATGGCCTAAAGTACTGCAAGGAGACATTTCAAACATGATTGTTTCAGGTTCCCAGTAATGTGCTAGAAAACAGGATTCCCTTTACCTTCCCTTATGTCTCAGCTACTCACACCTGTGCTGGGACAGCCTTTAGTACCACCTTGTGACCTGCTTAAAACATTTTCAGTGAAAATAAAATTTAGGAAATATCCAGCCTGAATTAAGCTTGGTAGTCTCACAGCAGTGTGGCACAACTGTGATGAGCAAGTCTTTCCTTGGTTTATACTGAAGGCATGATGGTAATTTTTCTCCTCACCCTTCATAAGAGCTTTCTGATGAACTTGATTCCTCCCTAACTTTCTGTGTAATGGATGTAACAACCTCGTATTACCTGACAGCCTATTTTTGACCTCTGAAAATTATTAGGCCTTGAAATCTGAAGCAAGTCATCTTGAGAAATACATTGCCAGATGTTGAAGGTGATAGAGTCACATTTTAATAGCCCATACGTAGAAAATAAAGCTTGTTTTAAATCCTATAACATCAACAAAATAAAAATAAAATATGTATAAATAAAATTGCTGCTACTGGTGACTATCCCTCAGGAGCAGTCATATACCAGGGCTCTGGTGTAGCCATGCTGCTGGAGGTGAACTGACAGCCTAGGGCCATTCTGAGGTGTGGAACCCCCAAGTTCTCAAACTCCAACCCAGTAGGCAGATAAACCCTGTGGCCCTGGTTGTAGGTCCCAGCTACAAAGTCCTTCATCAACAATGCCAGTTTAAGTCCTGCTTGAAGCTGCAGGGTGTAGGTTTTGCATGGCAGCATTCTGCCTTCCTGCTTGTGTCCGCACAGATGTTGCTGGAAGTGACTGGCTCAGGCACATATTAGAAGCTCAGTGAGCTATTCTCCTCCCATTTTATATAGAGTAAAAAAAGATAAAAGGCTGCAATATGTTCAAAGACAAGGGATATTTTCAATCCTGTTCACACTGACAGTCTAGCAGTTGCAAAGGCACTGCTGGGGCGTGTGGGTGTGTTGCACATGGATGGTTATTGGAAGGTGTTCTGAAGAAGGAATCTTTAATCTGATGTAGTGGCCAAACAATTTATTCTGTGGAATGCACACACTGGATGGTTTTAACTGTTAGTGTTTTAGATTTTCTTTTGTGTTTAAATTAGAATATGAGTAGTAAGATGCCATTGTTGTGCTTCTGTCTTCAGGTACTGCGTGGATCTTGATTTCAAGCACAGAGAAACAAGCTGACTCTGAAGAAAGTGTGCAAGGACAAAACAGACCAGTGTGCCCATTTTTTTTCCTTTTTCACTTCTTTCAGGCCAGCAGAGAACTAACATGAGGGAGAAACAAAGAACAGAGTGGTAGTATTTTGGTGTTGTGTTTAGGTATGTCCTTGCACGCTTCTCAGCTGTGCCCAGCACTGTAGTACTCGCTGACTGGGGTCTGATTCAGGCTCTCCTGAATGTTGTTTCCCAGCAGTCTTAGACATGTAAATCATCAAATGGGGCCTGCTGGCTTGTGTCTGGAAAATGGGAGTCCTTGGGATACTTATAGCTTTTTATTTCTTCATAGAGGATATGGAAGCTTAAGAGAAGCAGTGGTCTAAAATACGTGTCACTTCTGCTCCTTTTCCCCTGGGTATCTACTCACTAGTTCTTTTCATTCCTCCATTTTCTAATATTCCCTCTCTGCTCCAGTCAGAGGGATCAGCAGGTATTTTTTCAGCTTTTCTGAACTCTCACTTCCATAGGAAGGAAAATAGAATCATTGGAGACCTAAACCAGAGCAGCAGTTAGTGCAGGTTGTGGACAATGTTGGAACAGCTAATGGGTTTTCCAATTTGACACAATAGAAATAAAAAGGCTTTTTAAAAATGAACCCAATTTAAATACAGGTTTTCTGTGCCCTGACTCATAAAAGATTGTTTAATATAGTAGTAAGTTCCCTGCTTCTGTTCTGAGTGCTTGGCTTCACTCGTAAGGAGTATGGAGCAGGACTACAATCTTTGCAGACTTCAGACAGCCTCCCCAAATACTCTAGATATATTGGGAAGTACTGGTGGATAATATTCTGTGGCTGAATTCTGTGTTTTGTGTTGATAATAAATAATAATAATAAAAAAATAATAATCCTGAAGTCTGTACCTTATGCATGTGTTCTTTATGTCTGGAAACACAGCCAGAATGGCTTTCAGAATACGGCACAGAAGTTGAAAACTGAAGAGCTTAATTTTTTATTTAGGGATGAACACTAGCATTAATTAGTTAGGCATTGAATAAAAAACCAGGTTTTATGAGCTTATCATGCAGCTGGGCACATCTAAACGCTCCTATCCTAAGTGTTTTGGAGCAGCTTTATTTATTTATCAAGCAGAAGTGAGAATCAGGAATGTCACATCTTTTCTTGGCGTTACACTGCCTGCAGTGTTTATGGCATCCCATGCACAAAGACAGATATGCATACAAAAGTAGGGATAACATGCAAAGGATTACAGAAGAGCTAGCTAAACTATTTGATTGTTGTATGTACAGGCGCATGACATGACATGACTTTAGCACAATGAATCTATTTCTTAAAATCCTATGCACCGTATTCACTAGAAATTCAAATAAAGCATTGCCTTTGCTTTCAAATAGAAGAGGGATTGGCATATTTAGATTTTATGCTTCTAAGTTCTCTTCAGGAAAACAAAGCATCAAACGGAGTTGGAGTGCAATTTTTCTGAGTGGAGGACAGTGCTGCTCAGAGATAGAAGACAAATTATTATGTGTCTGGTTTCTGCAAATCTTGCTTTACGGGAATTGTAAAAGCCAAGTGCTGTGGAAGACATGCAAGGGTTAATATAATTTCCATTCCAGCGAGTTTTGCTTGCCATTATTTTCTTTTTCTTTTCTCCCTTTTAACTGATTCATAGCATAAAATCTTCCTGGACACCTAATTATCAAGCCAGCTCACAGTCACAGCTGTCTGCTTGGAGAACCCATTAGATGCAGCAGTTGAAGCCTCCATAATTCCCCAAACTTCCCGGTTGTGAATATTAAGAAAAGATTTTTACATGTCATATGCAATTCGGAGGTGGTGTGAATGGCGTTGGAAATGACGAGCTCTGAATGCTTGTCCATCACTCCATTCACTGGTTACAGGTGGTCTCATTTTCCACTTTCAGATATCGGCTAGCTATGACAGCAGGCACTTAATTTGCATGTTCGACAGACAACAAACGGCCCTGTGCATGTCAAAATAGGTGGTGATGCGTGACAGTTCCTACACAATACTGTCTCCTCTTTGCTTGACCTTCGACCTCCCTGCATGTCTTCTTTCACAATCAGAAAAAAATGCACTTTTCGGCTTTGGAATAAATTTGATACCAAATTGATTATTTTCCTTTCTTCTTTTTATTCTTCTTTTTCCTCCTCCTCCACTTTTCAAGTATGCATGCATCCAGGCTTTCATCTTAACGGCTACAAAACTCTGCCAGAAGAGTCTCATAAAATTTAAAAATACGCAAGCAGTCAGAACAGGAAGCGCCTTGTTAAAATTCATTGTAGTTAAATTGCTTGAAAGTTCTTTGTAAATGCAAATGTAACCTTTAAAAGAGACCTTAAGTTGGGTTAATATTTGTTAAAAATAAGATTTTTTAAAAAATCACAGAAGTGTTTTATATTCATTTTTCCCCAGGCTGTATATCCATCTTTCTATGTGTAAGTTGAGTAGTTTAGTATGCACTTCATCAAAATATTCCTTCAGTGTTTTTATGGGTGCTGTGACTTGTACTATTGCTAAGTAACAAGAACTAGCCTTCTAGCATCATTAGAAGCACACTTAGAGTTTAGAGTTTTATTTAAGCTAAAATGCTAAGAAGTGATTAAAGTGCAAAACTATTGGAATGATGGCAGCACTGTGCACTTTTTTGCGTTATTCGGTGTTTGCATCCTGGAAGTTGCAGCTTTTGGGGTGTGCTCCCTCCTGGTTAAATCATATTAAAAGGAAAACTAAGAAGAGGTAGATTCAAGCACGGCTCATCATTACAGAGTTCACCCAAGCACCTGAATTTTAATTCCAAAGATACATGTCCCCCCTTGTCTAACCAAGAATGACCATAATCCTCTCACAGATCTTATCTGAGCTGCAGCTCTTGTTTTAATTAAGAATTAAAGCATGACAGCAGATAATCACACCTCTGGGGTGTTACAAGACTTGAGATGTGGTTGTGTACCCAATACCCAAGGGTGTGATTATTCTGTGATAACCCCACCCCTAATGAGTCATCCTGTCCAGGCCTCAGCACTGTTGCTGTTGGCTTTAAACATCAAGCTGGATCAGCAGTGCACAGTGGGCTGATCATAGGTGATAATGGACTAGTGTGTCTTTTCTGTTGTTTTGTAATGTCTCACCTTCTGAAGAGAGTCTTCTCATGGTAAGACATGAGAAGACTTAGCAAGTTGTAGGCATTCCTTCCCCCACCAGAGTAAAATCTCTTTCATGAAGCAGCACCTGGAGAAATTTGATGGATATGGAAATTTAGTGTTAATTTGAGATATGAGATGGTTGCTTTGATGTGTAGCTGAAGTGCTTACAGCATTACCTTAGTGAGCTTGTTCTGTCTTTCTTGTTGTTCCATAACAACTTTGCTGTCAGTTTGGATGGTAGCTGAAGCCACCAGACCAGCTAATGCTTCTCTGGATACTTGAACATAGTCAATCAGTTAAGAGCTTAGGCCATAAATACAATTTACATGTGAAGTTAGTTATAGGATAGAGCAGGGCAATTCTTTCACTAAAATGTATTTCTATGAGCAGTGTTAATCATTACATTGACAGGTGGGTTCAGAACCATGTTTTAGGTATTGACTCCTCTAAACCCTGTGTGGGAAATAATGCTGAGACATGAGGCAGTTCCAGATTTTAGCTCCAAGTGGTGCTGTGACAGAGCTGCATCACAGCACCTGCTCTGTGTGGTTCAGTTGGTGTGTGCAAACACTGATTCCCTTTCAATGGGAAAGTTTGTCAGGAAGATAAAAATGAAAGGGAAGGAAGGATGGCCATGTTTCCTGTCAGTCAGATTGTCTGTTGATAACTCAGGAAGGCATTTTAGTCTTTACCTTTAGTCTTTACCTCTATCCACTGGCATCAGCAAAGACACCAACTGAGGAAACAACTGTTTTGCTTAGAGGGAAACAGTTGTTCAAGCTGGGCTGCTCTTCGATGACATTAACTAGTTGACTGAACTGCCAGCTCTGCTCTAGTCCAGGAAGAGACTTATTTCTGAGGCTAGATCATAGACTTTAATTTCTAATGACCAGTGAGGCTGCAGCAGTTTATGATGCAGGAAGTTTTGTGGAGGAATGGGGTCCGAGTCACCTGGAGTAGCTTGTTCTGGCCACTGTAAAAATAGAAAAGCTTGAATTACAGTAGGGTCACTGTCAAATATTTTATTAAAAAAATTATTTTTCATATATCAAAGCACTGCTAAACAGTAAGATGATTGATCTGATCATGGATTTCTCAACAGACATGTCATAGGTGCCAATATCAGCTTAACAGGCTGTCTGAGAGCAGCTGATGCACAGGACATTGTAGACTGAGGTGGAGCTGAAGCATCTGCCCAGGTGGACATAAGCCAGGAGTCCAGTTTCTCATGGGACTTACAAAGTGAGGCTCAGGGCTCTGCTAATGGATCGAGTTTCTGCATCTGACTTCTTGTGTCCAGTCAGCTCAGAGCACAGGCAAAGGAGGGAGACAAGCACATGTTGTGCAGTATCTATTTAAAGTGGATAGATTAGAGAATTATATCTTTCGAGAGGGCAAGGTATATTCAGAGAAATCCAGAAAGGAAGAGGGATGCAGCCAGCTTTGAAATCATGAAAGAGACTTAATTTTTCTCCCCTCTCTCCTCCCATCCTATAGTAACCTAGCCAAAGTTGAACTATGTGCACCATTAGTGATGAAATAAAACCAAGAGGAATGTGCAACAGCTCATGCTCTGTCAGTTGTGTTTTCTTATGCATTTGTTTTTGGCATGAATCCTGGCATGCTCTGGATGGATACTCAGCTTTCCCATTAGAAATTCACACCTCTATTTGTCAGAATTGGTAATTAAAAATTGGAGCCTGAGTGAAGTCTCAAAGAAGAGAGGAATTACTTTTCCAGGAATTGCTTTTCCAGAAATTGCTTCCAACATGGTTTGATGACTAACTTATTTATTTATGAAATTGTATTTCTTCCTTGATTTTTGTGAAGAAATAGACCCAACGCTCATCTGTCCAACTCTTACTTGGGTGACTGTTGCTCGGAGATCTGCCTTTACATATAATTTCCTGGCTTGTCATTTCTCATCCTTGCTTGGGAATATGTCACTCAGTAATGAAGGCACAGGTTTTTTAGGATTTTAGCATTGGAGCTGATGAGTTGTGCAAATGTTTCTGGATGTCTGAGGCTGTAAGGTAATTAATTTTTCAAAACTATGGGTAACTCAGACCTTATAACTTTAAATTGTAAAAGAACGGAGAAGAAAAGCTTACTGTTGTTAATTCAGTTAGTAGAAAGTGATATAGTAAAGCAATAGGAGCCAAGAGTAGTCTAGTTTATTTTCTCAGATCTCAGGAGGGTGGACAGAAGGCTTGAAAGTTATTGGTAATCTTTCTGTTGCAAAAAGACACCTTTATAGCACTGCTGCATTTGTTACCACCTAGTGCACTGAAATATAACATTTAATAGCATTACATTGCTCCTGAATATATTTGTATGTGATTTCTTTTCATTGTGCAGTTTTCGTGCTCATTAAAAGAGGGTAAATTTTATGATCTGCTTACTACAATTTTTATTTTTCTTTCTAATGTAACTTCTCTGGCTAAAATAAAGAGGAAAAGAAAACAGTGTGACAATTGTTCTTGGATCCATGGTTGACAAAGTTCCATCTACCTGTCTTCATCCTTTCAATTCAAGGATGAATTTCAATTAATGATTGATTGCTAAAGGTCATTAAAATGTCTTTTGCTGTAAGTTTGTCTTATTTATTTTTTATTTCTTTTTAATTGTAATTGAATTTAAATTAACTAAATTTAAATTAACAAATAGGAAACTTACAGTCTGCTTACATACTAAATACAGTGCACATTCTTCAAAATGGAAGAGGACAAATACAAGAGAGGAAACAACTATAACATACAGAAAGAATGCAAAGCAAGGTTTTGTTTTCATTCTGTTTTGTGAGAGCTGGTATAGCAGAAGTGCAACACAGATGCACCTTGTTTGAGGTTAGATTTTATGTTCCTCTTTCAGATATCTGGAGTAGGCATTGTCTGATCAGCCTCTACCTCACTGGAACATTTTATAGATCTTGAAAAGCTTTTTGTCAGTGATTACAATCTCAAAAATTTCAACTTGCCTAAAGCTTATTTCTGTATCAAAAGGAAAGATTGGGTTTTTTTTTAGTTGCTAGCATAGTTGAGGTTTGTTCTCACTTGTTAAAATGATAAGATCATCTACCATTGTCTTTATTTGTATCTATGGTGTGAATGAAGGAAGTACTTCTGTTCCTCTTTCTTCTCTCCTCAAAGAATTTGACATAGAAGCCCTGGAGCATCATGCTCAGGATACCAAATCTACTGTGCAACAACCTCGGAAAACTGAATAAGATCCAGACTTTGAGTAAGAAAACTAAACCATGCATAGGTGGGACTTACCTAACACACTTTAGATTCCTTTGTCAACTTTAAGTTCATTAAGCTCCTTCTGTAGTCAGGAGATAGAGTGTGATTTGTTTCAGGAAAGGATCAAAGAGACCTGGGAGAAATCTACCACTGTAATGTGAGAGAGTGTAGAACACTGTCTCCAACTAGATGCCAGACATTCAGATGAAAGTTAGGTCAGACAAGTTCTCTTGCATTTATCTATTTTCAGCATACACGGATAGTACTCCTCTGTAACAAGAAAGTCCTGAACAGAGTACATGAGAGATGGAATCACATGTGATCATGGAATTGCAGTAATATGTTTGCTTTGGTTGGAGATTCACATGCAGGCCATGGGAGATGCAATCACAACATGGTTAGTAAAGAGCAAGCAACAGATGGTTGTAAGTTGCATTGTTACAATACGTCTAGGGTTGTTATAATGTGAGAAAGATTGATGATGTCATGATTATAGTTTCCAGCATACACAGAGACAAAGGACTTTACCCCTTTCGGTATGCTCCTTCATGAAGGGAAAAAGTGTTGCAGGTTGCTCTTTCCAGCTTGACACTGTTCTGTCTGAAACTTGGTGCCCAGCTGAATTAGCATATGCAATTATAAGAGCCTTTCACCAGGGCGATGGTTCATATGCATGAACAATGAAGTCAGCTGCCAGAGCAGCACACTTCAGTGGAGCATTTCTGAACCTTCAAGCACCTTGAGTTTCACCTATAGCCTTGTCATTTTGGGATTTCTCTTTGTTTGCCTGCTTTTTGAAGTAAGGTCTCCCTCTTAATTTTGACAGTATATTTAGATTACCGCAGCCCTAGAGCTAGCCTAAACTTAAGTGAAGATATTCTGTTTTTCCTTTGTTTACTGTTTTTTGACTGTTGATGTTTCAGCTGTCAGCATACACATAGCATGAATATATTTTTTCTTTCCGAGTTTTGAAAAGGAGATAGAAACCTACTTCTAGTTTCATTTTTTTTTTAAGTATGATATGGGATGACAAGTAGACCATGTAAAAGTCAATCTGTGGTCAGCCACATCTAAAACTGAAAACCTTATGGCTTCACTTTGTAGGTGGCCATGATAATCCTACTGAAATAAACTTTAATTGTTCTGTACTACTAGTAGAGACTATACTATTGCTATTTCTATACTACTAGGGATGGTATTAATGACATGAATATGGTAACTCCACTCTCCAAGTCTGGTAACCTGTTCGATAAATATTTCAGGAAGACTGTGAGCATGTACAAAAAATTTAGAAAAGGTCTATTTCTCATATTAGTACTCTAAACTGTACAACTGTAAATTCCCATCAGTTTTAATTTTGACATTACTGTCTTGCCTGATACATTTCATTGTGGGGTGTCATTCAGTGAGTGTAGTAGGTCTTTCATTTAAACTTATGAATGCTATCTAAAATGAGAAAGTGATTTTTATACAAATTATTTCCTGAATTTCTAAAATTAAAAAAAAAGAAAAAAGAAGTGTACACTTTTCCCAATGTTTCAGTAAAATAAAATGGAGAAATTGTGACATTTTAAGTTTTTTCTTTGCTTGTTTCTCTTTGTTTTGCAATTTTTAGAGACATCTTTTTGCATATTTATGAACAACTTGGAATAAACTAAAGCCTATTTTCTTATTGACTTTAGTAGAGCAAAACCTTATTTCATATGCTTTACTTCACATTTTCAGTCTAGCCCAGAATCAGTGAGAGCAATCATGAACAGTCTAAAAATTGTTTATCCTCTAGCTTCTAATAGACAACAACACAAGTGGAGAATTTTCCAAAATGAACAGGTTTATATAAACTCTACAACCTTATTTGCAAACCTGATCAGATAGAGAAAAGGTATTGATGAGATTTTTTTTTTCCCAGAGGTCATTCCTAACCACTTCCTTTAATGTTGGATTCAGACAGAAATCCAGCGTTTCAGAGTTAATTTCTAGCTCAGTGATTTCAGGTAATCACCCAACCTTTTGACTTCAAACTTGCCTGTGGTATAGTTTGTCATAGCTGAGTCCTGCTTTTAGTTTTTGTGATTAGTCCCAAGATGCTGAAAATTGGTGAGCTCTGATTTCAACTTTGCCACCTCAAAGACTGTTAAAAGTCAATTCCCCTTTTCACAGGTAGTGTTATATGATTGACTTCTTTATACCAAGACATGAAAGGTTACCTATGGGAAAGGCTTTTTTTTTTCTGCTCACCATTTTACATTGGTGTAAATTTTAATATGATTTAGAAGTTCCCTCCTTTCCTTACATCAACCAAGTTGTGAATTTCCATTTTTCCATGACATGTCAGACCTTATATATATGACCCAGGGCAGAATTTGAGCATCTGAGATGGGATCCATACACAAACTGTCTGTGGCACCATGTCACCTCAGATTTAGATTTCCTCTGCTACGTGTCCACTTCTGTTCAGAGTGGAGTTCTTGACATTACCAGTAAACTCTTACTGGCACACAAGGGGCCTAAACTATATTCCTAAATCTCTGAGGTGACCATATGGCTGATGAAAAAATAATTTACTATTTAGTGATCTTGGTCATGTAGCAAACAGCTGTAGGAAATATGAGAAGGAAAAAATAATCAAAATAATTGTTTAAGAGTCAAACAAATATCAGAGGAGAAAAAAAAATCCTACAACTCTCCTCTAGGACTTTTATTGATTTTTTAGAAATCAAGAAAACTTGATTTCTTGCTGTTCTCTTGAGCAGTGAAACTGTGTCACTAACAATTAATAGTTCTCCCATACCTGTTTCCATCTACTTCTGCAATTCCAGGATTAGTTTTAACCCCCAGAGGCTATTGTGAAACAAAATTATTAATTGTATTTAATTTTAAAAAGTGTAAATAATTTCCAAGGGGAAAGTTGAAATCTCTTTACATAAATAGAAAATAAAACAGAGATCTTAAAGCATCAGATATTTCATACTGCTGATAGATAACTCGTGTATCATGTTTGAAGCAAAAAGAAACAGTTTTCTTGATTCTCAGTTTTATTTATTTTTGTCTTTTTAATTTTCATATGAAGTGCTGCTTTTCCTATAAGAAATTTGCTGTCTTGTCTTTTGGAATGAATGCAGTTAATTCCTATCACTGTATCTCCCTTCACCCCTGTCTCTAGCCTCCTTTCTCCAAAGCTAAAGTACGCACTTTTATTGGAAAATATCAGTTGCAAATTCTGATATTAAAGTAATAAAGATAATTGTCTAATTTCCACTGAAAGTATTAATAAAATATCCAGAAGCTCAAAGTAGGGTTACAGTTTTCAGGGCATTTTTAATAATTAATGGCTTATAGTGATAACACAGACAGTAGTGTTGCAGACATCTCCATGATCTCAGCTTATAAAAGTGTTTTCTGTAGCAATCCTGAAGCACTGTTATGTTGAACTGTGGGACAGAAATTTTTATTACATACCAAACATAAAAAAAGAAAGATGGATGAAAAATTTAAAGGCATCATGAAATTGGTCCAGACACAATTTTGACCAATTATATGTTGGTGTGTTCAACACAAAAAACCTCCAAAAAACAAATAAAACATATGGCAAGCTGTTAAACTACTCAAAATATCATAAACATTAGTAGGTTACAGGTGCTATGCCTCTGTATCTCATACATACTATAGGATAACTTTGTAGCCATGCTTTTGTTTGTTTGTTTTAATTTGTGCTTTTTGCCTCTAATTTTTGTCAGACCAAGCTGGGCCTTTTGTGCCTCTTATAAGCATAATTCAGACTTAGAATACATTGAATTTTTTTTTTTTAATCTTGATTTAGGCACAGGTGAAAATTTAGACCACTTGAATCACTTCCTTGAAATGAGAATGCCAAAAAGCAGAAAGGGGAAAACTCAGCTGCTTTTGTTTTGCTACAACACAAATTGAAAAAAGTATCTTTGAAATAGAAGAATTCATATCTGGAGAAAGGAGGTGGGCCAGATAAAATTCCAAACCATTTCAATAATTAGATTTTGATGAAAATAATAATGAAAACCTTTGTTTTTTCCTTTTCTTTTCTGTCCTTACCATCTGCATCTTTTTCAGTCTTAGTTTAGGTCTTATACTTCAGACTGAGATTGTGCTGATTGCAATTAAAAGAATAATTTAAAGCAAGACCATAAACTTAGCTAATTGCAGTCCTTAATTTACTGTTAGTCTATAAAAATATTGTAAGGACAGACTTTTTGTTCAGTGCTAATTTTCATAAGCCTTAATTGTACCTACAAAATATACAAAATGGAAGAAAATTGAAGTACATGCACTTAAAGCCATGAAATTATTCCAGAATGTTTTTTTACTAAATCAGCTATATAAATGGCAGCATTATTATTTTTTACATATGTTTAAAATTAATTTAGTTCTTCTTCTGTTACTCAGATTATAATATTTGAATTGAATGGTATTTATTATATTATCATTAAAATAATTCTTAATTTGGTTTTGTCTGGAAGCTAAGCAGTTATAAGTTTTTGAAAAGCTCTGTTAAAGAATGAAACTCAAAATTAGCATGTTGGACCTCAAAGCAGATAGATGAACATGATCCTAAATATGTGTGTAAAATAAATTGAAAGAGTTTGTTATAAAACCATGCAAAAAGATCACTTAACAGCTAGAACAACTTCATCTGAGATCACTAAAAATATTAGGAATTGCCAACTGAATCAATCTGCACTTGGGAATATATGTAAATTTTAACTATAACATTTTGTACTGTTATGGGGAAATACAGTGGTGTTCTTAAACCCATAGTGCATGAAGTAGTGGGAGTAAGTGTAGAATTCAGCACACACTGGGGTCTTTTCAGCAGTACTCTTGACCAGTAACTGGGGAGATAGGCTGAAGGGGTTTTATCCTGGAAAAAAATTTCATTTTTCAGATAAGTAGAGCATCACCTGCAGAGTGGGTCAGTGTGGAATGCCAGTGTGGGGTGGAGAGGAGTTCAAGTAGTAAGAGTGTTGTGAAAACAAGAAATTACCAACTATTTGCAGCCTTGAATCCAGCAGGTACTTCCAGACACCTGGTGGGAGCCTGATTTGTCTTGTTCACTCCTGGAGTGAAAGGAGGCCAGGTAAGTTCTGGAGGCCAAATAGTTCTCAGCAATTTACATGGCAACTCCCTGTCTTACATGAAAATAACTTCAAGCTTGCTTTCTGTGTCATGTTGTTACCTGCATTTTGATTATAGTTTACCATGACAAGGCTGAAATCTGGATTATCAAAAGGTACAATACTTCAAGGCTTTGCTCTTTCCAATCCCTTTTTGTCAAGCAGTCTGTATCATCTTTCTCATCTCCTGAACCACTCCCTTGCTGGAGCTGGTTACCTGCTGCTGTTTCTTTATTGTAGTTGTGGTTTTCACTACCATTTGTTGGATATGTCAAAACTACATGAACTTAATTTGTTTGTGCATCTCACCTCTTTATATGCCCTTTCATAAACCCAGTTAAACAGATATAATTTCAGCCTTTTGATCTCTTATCTTGTCTAATCCTAAATACTTTGTCTTCACATAAATTTGTTAGATTTCTTTCAGTGGAGATTTCTTTAATTCTTAGTCTTGAATATTCCACTCCTTTGCTGCTGCTGTCATTCACTGTGATCTCTTTTTTAAAAATTTCATTGAAGGTTGTTACATGGCCACCCTGTTATTTTCTCCTATTTGTAGTTTTTTGTGCACAAATAATATGTTCTGAGATAGCACTGCCTTTTAGAAACTTGCTTTTCACATTGTGCTGTTCTCTCTGCACTTGAAACTCTGCAGTGCTGCACCCTTAAGAACAGATTGTTTGTCTTGTTTGCCCAGGCTCAGTGGTATGCTTTTAATGGAGAACATGCAATATTATATAAGAAACACATTTATTTCCCATATCTTGTATGGGTCTGGGGTGGCAGGTAGCAAATGTGTACATAGTGTACATAGTCTCTCCAGTCTGCTCCAATCTGCTATTCCCTATTTGTTGTGAATTGTCGGAATGTGTTACCTCCATACTAAATGAATGCTGAAGTTAATACTTATAAGATTGGTTACAGAAACAGAAGAAGAAGGTTCTTTTAAAGTTCTAGTGATTATCACTTAATTGGCAATATTTGGCTAGATGCACTTAGCGATTCTCACTTGTGGCTGCCAAAGATACAAGGCTGGTTTTGCACCAGTTCACATGATTTCAGTACAGAGGGTTTATCCAACAAGACTTGTTGGTTTTGCACTAAAACTTCAAACTGTGAACGTGGACTTTCCTGTGTAAGGGGATGAGATGTGTGGCCCCTAGAGCAAGGCTGCCCTGATATTGAACTGAGAAGCCTCCCTGAGTACCTCAGCAATTTGCATCTCTGTAACTCTTTCAACTGTGTCTGCATAAACCTTTACTTCTATCAGTATGTGGTTGCTACCAAAGAAAAGGAAAGTAGAGGTATTTCAGATACCTCCTTGGCATTGCTAATGAAACAACACTTGGCTATGGCTTCTTCCTCCCAGTTGACTTAAAGACTGTCAGCACTGCCTGTCAGCATTGCAGGAGCAGTGGCTGTGTTTCAGCTTTGGCAGGTGTGTTGTTGTGACGTAGCGTCCAGCCAAACTGTCTGTCCCACTCTGAGTCTGTTGTGGCTGCAGTTTGCCAGTCCTTGGACACAGCCACATGCCCAGCTAGGCTCTCTGGGTAGCCAGGGCTGATGGGTGGGTGATTTTGGCTTGGCTGCACTTTAGCACAGCTGTAGGTAAGAGGTGCATGAAGCAGACTGCTGCTGTAGGTTTGTAATTTCTTCCACTGCACTCTCAGCTTCAGGACTGACTCTTACATGTCAGCAGTGGCTGAGAGACTACTTCATAATTTTGCTTCAGAGCATATTGTTCTGTTTTGTTTTGTTTTATTTTGTGAGATGCATCTAGGCAACATTTAACAAAAAGACCCCAAACTTAAAGACTTGTTGCTTATAAATGTTTCTTATTATACCTTATCTATTCAGTACAGAAAGATTTTTGTTTCAATGCAAAGGGATTTTTGTTTCATGGATGAGGCACATGTTTTTCTGCTTATCTGCATTGAATCAGAGTGGTGAAGAATTTTGTTCTAATAATATTTTTGTGCTCTGGAGTCTGATATGAAAAAAGTATCAGGTGATCAGGCAGCTGTTTTCAGATGTCCTGCAGCACAAAATCTTGACTTACCCATTCTTCACCTTTGTTACTAATTAAGATGTTGCTGAAGAAATTCTAGAGAAATAACTCTCTTCAATAGTTTATATTCCCAGTTAAACCATTCTGAACCAAAAGTTTTTTACATACATTGTATTTGCAGAAAGGAGCAATGAATAGAGGGTGTGCCATCTAAAACAAGTGTGGGAAACCAAGAAAAGTATATAAAGGAAAAAAGGCTAGGTAAAACTTACTTTTCCAAGAGAAAAGAATCTTAAAAAGAAAGAGAGGTAAATGAGAAACTGTAAAATGTTGTATTGTAAAATGAGATTTTGTGACAACTAACACAACCACCATTGTTTCTGCAGATAAGAAGAATTTCAGAGGGTTATTCTGTAGATTGGTTAGGAAGCTAGCATAAGAACTAGCTTTTTCAATTTGTTTTTTCTTCAAAAATATGCTTTTTTTCATATTCCATCAGGAAAGCAATGTAAGTGTAGTGCCAAATGTCAGAGGCATGTTTCAGGGAAAAATAAACAGTATAGGGATGTGTTTCTAATAGTTACAATTTTAAGAGGAAAAAATTAGCTTAAACATTTGTTGTTGACAGCTAAAATATTGTTGTCTGCTTCCTACCCAGTTGTGCTGAAAATGAATATAAAAAGATGAAATGCTATCATAAAGCTATGAAATGAGAAAATCTCCCCCCTACCCCCCATTTCAAAGGGAACACTGTGTTACCATAAATCAAAGCTGGTATAAGGAAATTATGGTTGAAGATAAGGTCTTTGGAGTTCATTTGCTTGAAAATCACGAGTGCCTCCTGTTGATCTCACTTTTTTTTTATATTGATGTTGCACTATGAGTCATGTTTTACACTTTGGTAGTTGTTGCTCTGCACAAGAAAATTATTTGATCCTCATTTGCCATTAATGAACAGTTGTGCGTATATTCCTTGAAAATATAATTTTGTATTAATGTATATTTTATGTCTTTTCATTCTTTGATATTTTATAGAACGTCAGTCTTCATTTTATTTAGCCTTAGTAGTTGCTTAGTGATGGAATTTTAGTTTTTAAAGCCTCTTCTAAGAGTGGATTACTTTGCCACATGTTTTAATGCCTTCCCTTAAGTGTTTACTCTTCTAAAAATAATTTGGAAGCAACTCCAGATATCCTTCTAGAAAATGGTTAAAACACTATTCAAATGCATTTATTTCTTTGTGTTCATTACAGGCCTGTGTGTGTGTATAACAGGTATGCTTGTTAAAGTTTGGCTGCTTTCATTTGCAGACCTGAAGAAGGGTTTGTGTGCTTGAAAACCAGTCTGCTTTTTCAAGGGCATCAGGCAATGTAATAAAAGTTGCTGAAACACAGCTTGTGGGGATGGTATCCTTTACTGCAAATGATACAAAAGAGGTGAAAACTACATAGTAATGTTTTTAAAAGCAAAGCAATAAAGCAAAAGTACTGAATATAGTTCCAGCTTATTTTCATAGTGGGCAACAGTGAGAACAATGAAGAAGTCAGAGTGATGTGAACATAGAATATCAGCAATTACTTCTATTATGAAGCCAAACATTAAGGGATTTTCCTTACTAAGTTCATTATAAAGTTTGAGACTTTTAAACTTTACCATCTTTTTGCAGTAGATGGCCTCCTGAACTATCTGTACATGACATCTGTTTTCTACATGCATTAGCCACTGAATTAACATTTTTTAAGCAAAACAGACAACAAAAATAACTAGTGAGTTCTCTTTGGATATAAGTTCTCACTCATCTTTATCAAGTGTGTTTTCCTTATGAATTCCTGTAAATATGATGTCTATCTATATCTGTCTATATCTATATCTATATCATCTATCTATATCATCTATCTCTATCCATATCTATCTATATCTATATCTATATCTATATCTATATCTATATCTATATCTATATCTATATCTATCTATATCTATATATATCTATATATATCTATATCTATATCTATATCTATATCTATATCTATATCTATATCTATATCTATATCTATATCTATATCTATATCTATATCTATATCTATATCTATCTATCTGTCTTATGGCATCAAATTTTCATCAGGTACATCCACATGTGTAAACAGGACGTAACAAGTGAATCAGAAGTAGCATAAATTAACAAATTAGGTGATTCAGAACTGTTCTTGAAAACAAAGTACTCAGAACTTTTTAAAGTCTCAAGGCAAGTGATTTTGCCTGGCTCTGTATGGACAACTTCCCGGTCTCAAGGTTTCTCAGGGGTTCAAAGGGACAAAAAATATTCATAATCTCTCAAAGAAAGATGTAGATTCCACCTTGAAAATATATGCAGTGGGTTATAGATGTTACAGAAAAACAGATTTTCTGCAGCTTCTAGTGTACAGAAGTCTGGATTTTATTTTTCAATGAACTAGACCCTTAGCTAGTAAAGAAAAGCTGTTTAAAATGTACTTTGGCAGCTTTAGTATGCTCAAAATGTACACTTATTGCCATATCGTATCAAACACATTTGTAGCCTCTTTCACGCTAAACTTTTCTTAATGTGCTTTTCAGAAACAGATCAACATATTAAAGGGACACTGTCAAGGCTGTTAGTCCTAAAAATTGACCTACTTTGACACTGGTCCCATACTGAAGCTCTTACTTCTGAGGTTTGTTCTGTGTCCTTCTTCCTGGATAACTCTTCTACACAAAGGCTAGACATAAAAACATACAGTCAAATAAATTTTGTTTCAAAAAAGGGAATTTTAGAAAATATGGTGTCTTGGGAAAATTCTAATTTTGTTATCTTTAGCAGTGTTTTTTTAAGGTGCAGTCGTAATTGCTGTCAATGTCACGAGGAGATCCCAGTGCTAATATAATATGTGACTCAAAGGGCTGAATGTTTATGTCTTAGCGGGTTGATAGATACAGAAGTGATGAAGACCTATTGAAGTGCTGCGTGGAATAAGAAGTCCATTCAGTCCAAAAGTTTGTTCTGGCTCCTCAAACTTAATAGCTATCTTCCAAAAGATGGCTTGCATTTTTCTGGAGCAAGTATTCCCTGCTTTCCCACAGATTAGGTAGTATATTAAAATGAGTTATTACTAATTAACCATTTAAAGTTTTGGTAATGCCAGGAGCTTAGCTGTATTGGTTCAGTAAAACTATAATGCAACTCATTGTATTCCAGGCTGGTAAAATAACATCACAACTACTGAATTTATTGCCATTATTATCTTGATAGAATTCATACTTTTCTCTACTCATTTCTATTCTCTTGGGAAACAATAATTAAAAAAACCCCATAACTTTGATAAAAATTTCTGGAAAGAAATTTTGTAAGTCAGGTGGTACCCCAGCAATTCTGGGTTACACATGAATACCTAGCTCATGCTGTTTGCTAATTGACAGTTATTTCATAATGACAGGCATTCTGATGTACAGAGCAGAGATAGTTTTAAATACAACATGTACTGATCCAAGATGTGGACATGCATTTCAAAATCCAAAATTTATATTTCCATTCTGGGGAATTTGGTTACACAAATCCAATTCTGAGTACATGCCTGTACATGATTGACATCTCATCCCCTCTCTATTTGTATTGGCTAGTAATATTAAGAAAGGAAATAACTCATAACTGATGTTTTCATGACAACAGACCTGATGTTTTTACAGGAATGCTGACATTTGTAAAGTCTTGTGCCAAATTCCGTGCCAAGTCCCACATTTCCCAGGAGGTGTGGTCTGGCAGTGGTTTTGTTGGATCTATACCAAAAAGAGAATTTAACATCCTCTTGCAAATAATTTGCAAGCCAATGCTACTGGGAAGTAAGCAAGCAGTACGCATTCATCTGCATTAACAGCTTTAATGTATTTGATGGAGAAACATTTTACTTTGTTATTTAGTCATACTGCTTCTCTGTCACACCTGTGTAGCTTACAGAAAGACACACTTTGTTTCAAAAATCAAATTCAAAGAAATAGAACAGCATTGCTATTTATTCTGCTGCAGTATTTCTTCAGTGGTTCAATATCTAATAATGCTTCATGGTACTAATATTTGGGGATTTGGCTGTCATCAGAAATGAAGTTCTTACTTTAACAGAGATAGCATATTGAGAAGGTTATAGACTTGCACTTCATTTTGTAATGTCAGAAAAATTTGCTAGGTTTGATTTTTTTCCTTTGCTCTCTTCTTTGGGGAATTAATTTCTACAACAAATGGACATTACTGTTGGATTTCAGAACTGATTCTGTGCAGTTCTCATGGACGCCTCTGGCTAGCTGAAGGCTGCCATCGTATAAGTGATGCTACCGGGCACGCTGCTTGGTTGGTCTTAACTCCCATTTTCCCCCTTCCCCTCAGGAAAATTCACCGAAGTTTGTATCCCTCCTGGCTAACCCCGTAGCTGTCTTAATAACCTGAAGCCTGTCCCCAGGCTACCTGTCTTGGTGCTTTCTCATCCTCTGTGTTGCAAACCCAAAAGTAGTTAATGTGACTTCAGCAGAGGGTCAGGATTACCCGCTGTCGGCTCTCTTCAGTGTTTCTGAGCTGCTTTTGGTCCTAACAGAGGCCTCTAGCAAAAGATGTGCCTGCTCTTTGCATGCCACTTCTGACAGTACTTCTGTGTCCACCTGGAGTGTTGCTTATCACAGGGAAAGGGGAAAGCGATCAATACAGGTTCAGATATAGTTACACAACAAATATTTAATGCAAACCCAGCACTTAGTTTATCTCAGCATGAATAGAGTTGTGTGGCTGTTTATGGCATAAATGTATCAATGTATTATTTAGCTCTTTTAGCACTTCTTTGAAAACCCTGGTGTATAGTCTCCATAATTTCAGCACTTTATAATAAACTGGTATGTGAACAATTATTTGAAACTCAAATAACTGAAGGGCAATTTTTGGAGATCTGTTTCCAGTTCTTTACATTTATTATCTTTCATTTTTGTAATTCTCTGTAAGTACTATAGCTATTATCATTTCTGTCTATACTCTAATTTCTCCTGCTTTTTTCAAGATTTTCCAGAAAAACACTCTTTCTTCTTCCACATGTCTGTAAACTGTTTTGTACCCCCAATACTCTGCATATGAACTTTTAGGTATGTGTCATTTATATTGCATTTCTCAAGAGCTTAACCTCATGTCTGCAATTTAACTTTTTTTTTCCTATCCTTTCGGATTATTTTGTTCTACAGTGATTGCAAAAGTTAATCATTATATCTAAGAAACCTGTTGTTGGGCAGAGGAGAGCAAGCTGTTTGGATTTAAGCATTGGTTGGTTGGGAAAATCATTGCTGCCATCAGCCCCACAACTGTAAGATCATGTGGGACCCTGTCACACCAAATTCCCTCAGCTGGGAGGTTCTCAAAACTGGTTCTCAAAACTGATCTCTACTGGGGAACCACAAGGTGCTTCACAAGGCAAGATATTTGCTCGTAGATTATAAAAAAACCGAAAACAAACTCACCTTAAAACCAGGCAATAGTTAGTGTTGAAGGGAACTTTGGAAATTGCCTGGTGTAATGTCCTGCTTAGGGTGTATATAACTTCAAGGTTAGGTCATGTTACTTCTCATGTTCTTCATATTTCTTGATTATATAGTGTTTATATGTATAGTGTTTTACATATATATATTGTTTATCATACAGGTCTATTCCAGAAAGACATAAGAATGCAACCGTACATTTCTAACGTGCATGCATATATTGATACATCTTTCAAACTGTGGTGCATGAAACTATAAAATATAATTTAATATAATATAAATAAAATGATCGGTTTACTCAGACTGTGAAAAAATATTACAATAATCCTGGATGTTACTGCTTTAACTAAGACTTTTCAGCTTATTTAGGCAGTTTCCCTGCTCATCTCATGGCCTGAAGTCAATGTTCTTTGCCTAAAGGATTTACAAAATATGGGGAACTGCATTTAATTACTTGCTTGTTACTTTTTCCTAATGTTTTCTGAGATTCATCAGTTAGTAATGATATTTCTCTTCTCTTCTGTTTATTAATTTCTTATTTTAACTTTTTTCAGTTCCAGGTTGACCTCTGCCTTGCTGCTAGAAACTGTTGCTTTTGAAACTAGAACATAAGATATCATTTGCCTCTGTTATTTTTGGCTTATGGAATGTCTGATCTTCCTCTGTAGTTTTGTCTTAAGGTAGAACACTTTGCCAATTTAGTTGCATTTCTCTATCCTATTTATTTTATTGTCTCAGTTTTAATGCCCTTCTTCCAGATAGACTGAAATTTTTTGTTCTCTTGAAGTGGTCAGGGTGCTGTGTCTCTGCTACAAGCATATTTGGAAGGATTCCTAAGGAAAGATAAAATATTCTCAGGAGTAGGAGCGAAAGAAATGGCAATATATTTGCAGTGATTCTAGCTGAGGTATGCTTGCTTCTCTTCATGTACTTCCAGTAGAGAGAACGTCTGTTGATTTTCCAGTGGAAGGAGAATGTGTTGTTCCAAGCATGCCATTTAAAGACAGGTGTTTCTCATTCAGTAAAAGGTGGCCCTCTGTGACAGAAATTATATAAAAATGCTATTTACTTGATTTTTAATGAAAGCATCAAGTACTTATTTCACATCCACTCAAAAAGAAGAGCTGTCGTACTTTTTCTGTCCTGTGTGTTTACAAGGAGATACAACTGCATTGTTCTGAGGTCTGACTCTGCACTTTTGCCTAATCAGAGCAATTTTCCTGCTTGTCATGCATAACATTACTACAGCTTCAAGCAATTAATTGGATAGTTCTGTACTAAGATATCCACAAACTAGAGACTTGTGGAGCATAATAGATGAGCTGTCTGCATCAGAACTGCAGCTCTAAAGATGACAACCTGCAACGTCCAGCAAAATTTCTTTCTTGAGTGGCAGTCCTTATTACTGACATATATTTGATGTATGCTAAGCATATCCATTGCATGTCAGTTTACAGACCTTTAATTCTGCAGACTTTTCAAATTTGTTTTCAAATTCTCAGGACGAATTTTAGGATAAAGCCTCATAGACTGAGATTCTGCACAGCTCTGCTTGAGGATTACAACCTCATTATAAACCTCATTTGGTAAAAAAGTGGAGTCTGGGTGCCTTTGACAAAGTTTTCTTGACTTAGCATGAAATGTGTTAAGCACTGACTGGCTGTCATTCTCAGCTTGAAGGAGCTGATTTTGTTTAAAGCACAATGTAATGGTTTTGGTAGGGAGAGGTAACAGATAGCACATGAGTAATGACAAAGAATGTGATATAAAATTATCCAAAGTATAAGGTTTAATTTATCTAATAGCTAAGAGTTTCAATGTAAGAAGCTTATGGCAAAAATCTTTGTCTAGAGATTTCTACAGCTACTGAATTGAGAATGGTCTACCATTGTAGTACCTGCTTGTATATTATTGGCCTTTGAATAATGGACAAGAATGAAAACGTGTCAGAAAATAAGAGCAACTGAACCAAGCAAACTCAGTTGGTGCGTAGACCTCTTATTCCAAAAGTGCCAAAACCATTTGTGGGGCATGCTTAACCTGGATAAAAAAAGTTACTAATCCAGATTATGCACGATTGTTGTTATTTGAATAATCTTTTGTATTAAAACTTCTTCTTTGAAAGCCAGCTAGCCTTATAAAAAATTGATGAAAATACACATTCTGCAGATGATAAAGAAGCGTGCTGACTAACTTGGAGATCAGGAAAGGCCAAAATTACAGATCTGTTAATATACATTGCTTCTTAGTCTTTAATTAAGTTTGATTATGCAGATTAAGATTCTGTACTTCCATTATAATGAGTACTAACTTTCTCTGTCTTCTCTCATGAGTTACATAAAATGGGTAAAAATTATGGAATACCTGTAACTTTCCAATTAGTATTATGACATCTAAGTATCTCTGAGTGATGGATTGCATTCATGTTCTCCCACTAACTTTTTTAGGTCACAATATCACATACTTTTTATTGTAAACCATTTCTATTATAACGGTTATAGTTTTCTTAATTAATACTGCCATCTCATAGCATCTTTTAAACGTAGTAGTTATTTCAACTTCAATACTTAAATAACCATGAATATATTTTGGATGCCTGTACTACTTCTTTAATTCTTAGATCTGTGGGGTGTTGTACACTTGCTCAGTTCTGTGAGCTTTCTGTCCACATGCTTCACATAATCTAGTCAAATCATGTTCAGGGAAGACTACAGCAATTTAAGGATCAACATGAACATGGAGTTGTTATCTCACTACTTTCTCCCCTTTTGTCCAGACTGGTCATGGCTGTTCCAGGATAAATGGGATTGGGCTGTGGCCAAGTAGATGCTGACAGTGTAAAAAAGAATCTAGCTGGACTACTGTAAATCCTGCCCAGAGAATTTAGATCTTGCCAACATCCTGCTGTAATTTCTGAGTCAGGTAATATCCTTTCCATAACAGCCATTTAGGAACAAAAAAATATTTTGAAACTCTTGATTGAGGGCAGCCATTGTCACATTAAGTAAAGTTCCTCTCAGCAATTAACAAATTGAATGGTTTTAGTAGTGCTAGGGCTTTACATTCTTGTTTTTAAGAAATCATAATGGTGCTTGCTGTCATGCAGGAGGAGCAAAAATGAGGAAGAGTTAAGAACTTTTTGTTTTGTTTTGTGAATTTTATGCATCAAACAACAACAAGAAAAAGGCTTCTTACCAAAAACACAACAAAGCACACATAAAAATAATAAACATTAAGAGTGAAGCCTATCTTGGAATAGAATAGAAGAAAAGCTGCAAATCCTACGTAAAAGAACATATATTTGTGGGGGGAAAAGATGTGGGCAACCTGATTATTTGAGGGGATTTGCTGACATGAAGTTTAAGAGAAAAGCTAAAAGGAAAAACTCCACTTTTTCAGGCTTCAGTAGTACAATGATAAGCAGCTTTTGTTGCCATTACTGTAAATGTATGTAGCTAAAATGCAGTTAATAGTAAAGACAAAGCTTTCCATGTCTGTATTAAATTGTAGAACTAGTGCTTTTTTGAGGCCCTGAACTTCCCCTTGCAGGATCACCTAATCCTTTGCCTTCTCACATTGTCATAAACTACATTTTTCTCCTCCTGCTTTGCTCTGGCAGTATTTGTCATGTACCATTTTTTTACCCCTGCTTCACAGGATCAGGGGTTCAATCAATTTGCTATTTTTACTTGTGCACATTATCCTCATCCAGTCACTCTCTAGCACCTGACACTTTTCTTTCCCCCTTCCCTTTCCCCTTCACCATCTCTTTTTTGTAAATGACTGAAGTCTGTTTTATACCCTAATCCTTTCAAAATGCTCTGTACCTTTCTAAACGATGGCAACCTTCTGACAAGGTAAGAAGATGAGAAAGCTGGAAGCCATATCAGGAGGACCTGCTATGTTTGCTGTGACAACAGGGGAAGAACACACTGACTTTCTCTATTTAGGTCTGAAAGCACCTCTGCTGTGTTTCTGACAGAGAGGGAAGGAAGATGGGGACCCAAACTACTGGTCCTCTTCTGTGCTGCCACTCAGCCCAGCCCTCATCACTGTCCTTCCCTCCCCTTCCTTCCCCTCTCTCTCTTCCTTCTGTCTTCATAACAGCTGAAGAAAGGGTAAAATAGAGAAGGTTTTTCTGAGGATTATGCAATTCATGCCAAAATAGGAGAATTACACTTTCCTGACTGAAAAAGCAGAGAGACTAAGAGAAGCCAATTTGTGTCTATGTGTGTCACAGGCACTGTGTTCCTGGATTCCAGCCTGGATCAGTTATTTTAGTCCTGAATTCACTTTAAAGAAAATGAACCTTTTTTTTTTTTTTTTTTTACCTAGTAAGGTCCTCATTTACATGAACCTGTCAAGTGTTATGACATTTAATGTTAAATAATGCCACTTTCATTATTTTACTATGGGTCTACTGCACTCTGGAAGAACCACTGGTATGAAACATAAATGTTTCTGATGGTACTGTCATAACCAGGGACATGGGAAGAAACTCAGCTAAGAAGCCTGTTACAGGAACCACCAGAAGGGCAGACACCTTGCTGTTTCTGTCACTCCCTTCTTATGGGGCAATACTCCAACCATTTTAACTTGCATTGCAATGATATTCTCTACCATCAGCATCAAAATCATACCTTTGCCAGCAGTGGTAACTACAGAAAGTAAAGCTTGAGCTGAAGTGCTCAGCTAGTCTATAGATGTTATTACTAGAGGAGCAGGAGACCAGGTTCAAGACTAAAAGGCAAATCATCAAATCATCATCTCAAGGATTTCATTCAATCTGTAAAGTGATAAAGGGAAACTTGAGTGTCATTTTTGGTTGCCAGAACTTAAATCATAAGGAAAATGGAATATATTACATACATGTAAACCCGTGTGCTGACAAACTTAGATACAGTTTTCCTACTGTTATCATAAGATTAAAAAAAGTCTCCTTACACTGCATTACTTTTTTTCCTGCACTGTTGAGTCTGAAACTTTTGGTGCTGAAACACATTAAGAGGTAACAATATATCATGTTCATTCTGAAAAGTAATGCATATGCAATAGATTGCAAATTAAAAACCCTGACAGCTTTCTTGTGATGGATAAGTAATTTAATCTGTTTCATCTTACAGAAAGAGATGAGACAGGAGGATGGTTGGCAAAGTTTTTTTCCTCTTCTTATTTCTTTATTCACTCTAGTACGTGTACTAAACCATAAGAGAGAGACCATGCTCATAAAATTCCAGCTCAGGTTTGAAAATCCAAGTGTCCTGAATAAGCATAAAATTTTGTGTGCTCCCTTCTAAGGAAAAAGTTCAAAAGACTTAGAGGTATTGTGTAATTGGGATAAGCAACAAGATTTCATGCTTATCCAAATAGTACCAAACCTCTCAGTCTTTGAACTTTTCCTTAGAAGGGAGCTCTAGTTATAGAAATGGGAAGAGGGGTTCAAGGAAAGAGAAAGTATAGACAAAAGAGAAGGGGTTACTATGCGTGTCTATGTTTGTTTCTGTGTGAATATAGAGTTGTCTTTTGCAGTGGTAAGAAAGATTTACATTGAAGACAGCAGAAAAGAAAAAGATCATTAAAGTATTGCATGTACAGTTCAGTGTTGTGTACAGAATTAAACTTTGAGGTCCAGTCTTTGGAAGGAGCTTAACTTATATTGCAGCACAGGCATATGCTTGGTAAGTTTATCAAAGTGTTTGAAAATCAGTCCATACATATCATGATAGATTGGGATCCAGCTTCAAATTCTCCTATAAAAATAGATATGAAAATGACAAGTGATAACCTAATTTTCTTCCTTGCATTGAAAACAACAAAGTAATTGTGTTAAGATGTGCTGGTAAAAATAACTGCAGCTAAGGATTGCTTGGCCTTTAGCATATTTCTCACATATGCAGATTATTTCAGTGAAATATAGGCATGATGATTGTTAATCAGAACAGAATTTATAATAAAGTTCTTATATGTTCATGTTTACAGTGGCTATAGCAATAATTTAAAGACAGGATGTAACAAGAAATAATAAAGTAATAGAGTCAAAATTACCTTTAAAAGGCAAACATACATCAGAATGAACCATGGTTGCTTTTCTGAGCTCTTTATTACTTTGCCAGTCAAACTGGAAGGTCTAAGGAAAACTGCCTCTTCTGTGGGCTGAATAAGAATAATAAATGTAGCTCAGAAATTTGAAACTGTAATTTAACTGAATACTTGTTTAACTGACTTGAAAAGTCTTTTTGCAAGAAGTATTTGTTCACAACTACCCCTATTAATGCCATTCATTAGTGCTATGGGATAGTGCCATCCATTAAATATTCACTGAGAATCTAATTCTGATTTCCTTTATTTGGATAACAAGTGAATTGGATTTGTGGTGAGAAACTTAGGTACCTTTAATATTCAAAACTACTTATAACATATTTTTGAGACTATATAAAAGGCATGTTAGGTATTGTCAGGTCTAAATCTATGTCAAATCAGAGAACTCTTAAATTATAACTCACAAATATAAACTTAAATCTAGAGAAGCTGACAGATTCATATGACATTTTAAATTACCATCATAGGAAAAAGCCTCTGGCTTCAAACTGCTTTAAAGCATGAATACTCTAAGTTATCTTTTTTTGTTTTGCTACAGTGAAATGATTTAACTGACTGTATTTGAATCTCTGATACTTACTGATTTTAAAATGCTAAGGTTTATGAGTTGAAAGTTACTGAAATTTAAAAGTGTACTATACATTTACACTAGTTGTGCCACCAACTCAGTAAATTAGTCTAGGTAACATAACTTCAGTTGCCTTGAGCATTGCAGGCTCAAAGTGTTCCTGAGAAACTCAGGAAATCAATTGCAAACAACCTTTAGGAGGCTGTGTCCAGGCTGGTTCTGGTGTTGGTGCTGGATAGTGCAATGTATACTTACATCTCTCTTCAGTAATGAGTGCAGCTGTAGGGGAAATACACTGTTATACATGGATTTTTAAAGGAGTTTAAGGTATTTAGACACCCAAATGTAATTAGAATTCAATCAAGTTTGGATTCCTCTCTTCAAAAGGATTTAAAAATTATTATTATTTTTTAAATACCTGCAACTTAGGTGGCCGTTGTTGGTCAGCCAAAGTATAATTCTTTTTTCATTCATGATGTGAGTTGTGAAAATCTGAATGATAAGTCAGTTAGAATATCATGTATGCTTCATATGAAGTCTCAACACATGAATCAATTTATGTTCCAGCTTCTCAGAAAGAAGCAGGAAAAATTTCATGCTTTTTCTGACTGCATGGCATTGTTATAAGTATTACTACAAATTTTCAAATAATCTAGAAATTTAACATCATGGGACATCTTGCTTTGCTTTCACAATTTCATCAATTTCTGAGAGAATTGTTATGATCAATCCCTACTGGAATCTTTCATTTTTACCCAGAGGGTCTGTGTCACAAAATGTATGTATTTTGTAGAGGAGCAGTGATGTAAACTTGCTGTAAATTCTCTCTAATTTGGAAGGTGGACTGAGGACAAGAAGAAAGTCCTTGATCCAATTGGTAGAGTGAAGTCAGTTGACCAAAAGTACAGAAGGATTCCTCTTCAGAGCACTAAAACAGGCCTCTCTTGTCATTGCAGACAAGCTAAAGTATCTCAACATGCTTTTTACTGCCATCCCAGAAAGATTTAACTTTTCCATAGGACCGGTATCATATCTGCCTTACAAACATCCCAAATAGCCCAAACAGCTCTAGATGCCTGCATTTAGACTACTGATTTGAGACATCTCTCTCCACTGACAGAAGCTTATATGATCATTCACTAAATATAGGCTGCTAAATTTAAGCCTCCAAAAGAATCACACCCAAAATGTCATGACAATGAGTGTTTACTCCCACTGTTAAATGGTTAATGAATGTCTGAGACAGATAATCAACAAAGTCACTGACTTACAAAATAAGTGGCTTATTGAATTTAAACATGAAAAAAATCTTCTAATGTAAATAAAGAAAGGTCTTGGTAAATAAGCCAAAAATGTCAGTCCTGTTGAACCAAGACTCAGGCATCACTGACTCAAATTCTGTAGTGCTTCACAACTCACAAAAAAATATCTATAAGAATCTGCAGATGCTTTATATATATATAGGAAAGTTTACCTTTTGGGTAATTCTTTCACTTAACTGCTGAAATTTTGAGAGGAAATCAGGGTGTTAATTACTAGAGGAATTTGAGTAAAATTAATTTGTGGATTTATCTGTTTCTTGAATTCCATTGTTCTCTTAATAAAAATTGTTCCTATTTAGATTATCTCAATAGAGGGTCAACGTTTTTGACCAGGTGCAGTTGGTCTTGCTTCAATTCACTTAAATAGTCTAAGTATGCAGTAAATAACTGCACTTAGGAGTGAGAGGGAATCATACCAGATATTTCACCTTCTATTCATTGTTCCTCCCAAACTGTTCTGGGTGAAGAAAAACCTTTCAGCTGAAAGAAGTGCATTGCTTCACAATTTTATCTGTCATACAGTTTCAGTCTCATTTCTAGTTGCTATTTGTTTTTTTATATAATAAGAGGAACCAGACAAACCTGAGGCTGTTCTAGATACTATGGAATAAATGTGATTCCCTGCCTAAATAAGGCATGACCTTAGTACAGAAGATAAGACAAATAATGGAAAGAAGGATAGGCCATCCCCTTGGTGTTAGTATTTAAGGGTCATTCCATTTCCTCAATATGAAGAAGCCTTATTTTCTTTTTGTTGTTTTGTTTTTCAGGAATGATTAACTGAAGGGAAAGCAGTAGAGTCAGAAAGGAGGCAGGAAGTCGAGTAGGTTAGAAGAGAAGAGGGCAGGGTTCTTTTAGATAACTTTCCTTCAGGCTACTTGGCAATCTTTGGTTAAGGTTTTTTTTCCCAGATTCTTACTAAAGTGTAAAGTATTTTGCAGGAGTTTGCTTGTTTCATAACAGTATCAGGGAGCTTTGAACATCTCTCTCTGCCATCTTGCCATTGAATCCTCATACTTACTTGTAGTTGTCTGTGGAAGCATCAAAGAAATGGTTGCAGCTTGCTTTTACTTTTTTCTATACTGCTTCTGCCAGAAATCATCTGGGTTTCTTCCTATCTTGTTTTGGAAAGGAGTGTGCAACTGGGACAAAAGTTATTAGCCATAACAGTCCAGTAGTCTATTTTACTAATATTTTACTTAGGGTATCTTAGTTTCCCCCTTTTTTTTTTTTTCTTAAAAACTTGAAGACTCTGAAGATCCCTGTGAGATAGAACCGATAGAACCTCTCCGTGTTTCAGTATTGGGCTCCCTTCTTACAAGACAGTGCTTGCCTGGAACACTGCTGTGAGACATCTGCTGTGGTACAGATAAGGTGTTAAAATAACATATATGAAGGTATTTCCATTCAGCCAGGAATACTGTACTTCCATGGTCAATTTTCACATCTTCTAAATAAGTGTGCCACATAAAATTGCTCTGTCTTGCTGAAAATAGATGCCTATAGGAGTAGCAGATCCTTGCATTATTTGTAACAATGGCTAATTATTTAATTGATTTTCCCACTTTGGTGGGGTTTACAGAAAACCATGTCAGTCACAATATATTCAGAAGAAAAAGTCAAAGGAGGATGATATGCTCTAAGAAGGGTAAATTTATAGTCAGATTAGGGTATCTGAGGGTTTACACAAGTCTAGTCTGCTGAGAAACAGAAATTTGCTTCTTTTTTACTAAGATGTGTTGGACAATGCCATACTTTTGTTTCACTTATATTTCAACCATTTTTCTCTCTGGATGTGTGAGAAAACTTAGAGTGACCTGATAAATAAAATAAAGATGCATTGATCTCCTATAATTGCTTGTCTTCTGTGGATGTTCAAAATCTTGTTGTTTTTTTTCCTTCAGTGAAATTATGCTGAATTGTAATGTATTGTGCTGAGATGAGGTTGTATTAAAAGTACTGGTAGAAGGGTTAGTATCTGCCTGTATCAGAATAATATTCAAGATGGAAGGTTATGTCCAAATGAACCTACATAACTGTCTAACATTCTCCTTCAGCCCCATGATTGTTCTAATGAGAAATGAGAACATTCTCTTAAATGGTATGTAATATATATTACAAATTATCATTCTTGTCCAGATTAATGCTTTCTACTGTATTAAATAAGCTGAGCCATATTCCATGCAAGATAATTCTTATATATCTTATGAAATGGATTGAGTCCTTCTCCTCTTCTACATCCAGTAGATGTAGCAAGAAGCTAAACCATTTTATGGCTTTCGCAGGTTTGTAGTAGCTCCTACAGATTTGCAAAATATAAAGAAAGGGATGTCTGTGCCTTGAAGCACCCAGAAAGTCATGGGAGTTTCAGATGAGTACGTGGTTGCAAAGAGGTTTGCAAAGATTGCAAGAGCTTGCAAGAGTTTACACTTTTAATAACCTCTATTTTTTTCTTGTTCTTTTGATTGTTTTTATTAACTTTCCAATCTCCTGACTCCCAAGTATGAAACTGATTAGTGACCTGGCCTTACAAGTTTATGCCCCTAAGACAGCATTTCCAGTAACAGACCTTCTAGTAGTTTCTAGCAGGCCTCACTGATAACTTTATGTTAATTCTAATGAAGTCTAAAGCCACAAATCCAAAATTCTTTGCTTCTGTATTATTTTAGATCTGAATCTCCTTGAGATTATTTTTTTCCTTTGCTGCCATTGGCAGATGAGCTAATATCCCTCCGAAGCAAGCAAAGCACATAATTACTCACATGAAAAGCAAGCTCTTTGGGAGAATTCTCAGCTAAACCTACCCCTTAGAGGAAGATAGGAAGGGCACTGGCAATTAGATAAGCTGCACTTCAGACATGAACAAACACATTTATCAGATAATTAGTAGATACTTTTCTGTGCATTTCTGGCACCAAGATCCAAAAGCAGTGCTAAGGCAGGTAAGCTCATCTGCTGAGAAAAGCCCTGTGGCTGCAACAGACTGCTAACATGAGAGGGAGAAGTGTCCTGTATTGTATTCCTTGCATGCTTCAGACACCCAGTGCTCTTTGTTGTGAGTCTTCAGCCGATGTCATCTATTTTTCTCCCATAAACCGAAAGGCAAGAGCAGTCACATACAAAGAGCAGCCCTCTGTGAACTGTCTGCCTCTCACAGGAGAGAAACCCCACCTTAAAAACCTGAGTGAGGTATTTTGGGCAGAGTGAGGTGAGGCAGCAGAGATGCTGAGCAAAATTTTCCAGAAATAAGTTCTTAATTCAAGTTACTTCTTGAAAATGGGAACTGGGTACACTATTTACAAACAAGCTCAACAGTTTTATTTTGGCAGAAGCTAGTGGATCAGTGAATTTACTACTGAGGTGGATGGCTCCAAATAGTGTGTAGTGATCTCTGGAAGCCCACGGATTTCTCTTTGGACTACATGGAGCCTTTTGAAGCAAAATCCTGTAATGCTTTTTTAAGGACAGAGAACAGCTAATTTGTTCCTAATGGTGGGAATGTTCTGAGAGGTGGAGTAGATAATGAAAGAGATGTTGTGTACGCTTTAACAACAGTTAAAAGTATAAAATATAATGAAAAGTCTTTGTAATTTCTGCATTCATACAGGTACATAGATGTACATATATATGTGCTTTTGTCTATATATAAAGACTACATATGAGAAGTCCTAGTCACCTATTTTCATAAATTAGAGAATTATTCTTTTTATTATAAAAATGCTAAAGTATTGCACTAGTAAGTGACAGAATGATGTGATGTTTTCATTCAATAAATAAAACATTCCAGCTTAATCAATGCTATTCGCATTAATTTTCTTTTTCAAAATCCTAGTGATTTCAAAAAGCAGTAGTGATATGTCAAGGAACAAGTTTATGAACAACTTTAAGTGGCATATGAAAATGTTTTTCCTAGAGTGAGTTATATGCTTGTAAAAATGTATTAAAAACATTTCTCAGTGATCAAAATAATAAACCAAAATCTTCTGAAATTTTTAACACAGTCTCCAATCTTATTGGCTTTTTTCCTCTGAACCTGTCTGCATCTGCATATATATGTGTAAATATGTAGATTGTATAATCTATAGAATACATGATTACCTAATTGCATACAGCTATAAGATGGTTTTTGACATATGAAATTAAATGCATTTTTCTATACGTACAATATTTTAAAATATTCCAATAATAATTTTAATAATGAAAAATAATTTAAAGTTTATTTTTATTCTAATTCAGAATAAATTCTGTGCTTAAATGGTAAGCATTTAAAAATAATGGTGATAACTTTTTTCCAGCTAGTTCTATGATATAAACTCAGCATACTATGTATAGTGTATTGTGATAGATAGGACTATGTAATATATTAATCTGCAAACCTTCCTCCAAAATGCCATAGAAATATATTTATTCATTCAACAAGATTTTAGAGTATCTCAGCATGTCTGATTTTAATCTTCTCTCATATGAAAATTGCCAGTCACAGGTTGCACAAAAATGAAGGACGGTTGTAATTTTGGCACTGTTGCCAAGAATAATTTCCTCCAGAAAGCAACTTTCAAAAGTCTTTGTTTCATAAGTTGGGCATTAAATGAAACTTTGTAGTTCTGAAGCACTAGAATCTATCCCATGTGTGCTGCTGTGGTTTCAACAGCCGTATAGGAAACACAATAGAACTATTTTGCTCACAGGAAAGTTAAATTCATTAATGTTTGTAAGACATTCTGACCAGCCACACACACAGAAGCTGGTATTTAAGTGTCCATGTATGAAAGCAATGACTATTACTCTAGTTCTGTGGTTTTATACATAATATAACATAAAACTACTTTACTCAGACCAATCAAAGAAATAAGGATTATATAGAATGTTGTGGAAAGTTTAATGGTGTTGGGAGAGACCCATCACTTCTTTGCATGCATCTATATAGCAGTTTTAGTGCATAATTTCTTTATTCTGAGTTTTTATTTTCATTTTGGAAGTGAGATCACAAGAATTTATAAAATACCTATATCCAAATCTGTATTCAGAGTGGTATTTGTTTAATGTAAAGTTAGCTATCTGAAAGCTAGACACCTAAATGCACTAGTCATTTCTATTTTCTCTATAATCAACAGAGAGAAACATGCATCTCCTGAGGGCAGTTCTTCCTTGGTGTACATCAAAACTAGGTGGGATGAAACACCCTCTGGAGATGCCTATCTGCATCCATTAACCCTAGAGGGAGCCTATTTTAGATTAGCTTTATCTATCTAGAAGTTAAAGATCTAAGAGTTAAGACTCTCCCTTACTGCTCCATTAATGAAAGATGCTGCCAACCCCTCCAATAATTAAAAATAAAAAAGAGGGACCCTACTAAAATCAGTGACTACACAAACTTCAGCAAGCCCAGCACTTTTGTTGCTAGGTTCAAGTCTGTTTATGTCTGTGCAAAATACCCAACTTCAATCTAGTGTTTTTTCCCCTTGAATAAAGGCTGTGATTGTATAACTCTATTTGCCATCACAGCAAGCTTCTGCAGCTGCAACATACTAATTCTAGGAAGAGCTATAATCTATGTAATGTTTGACTTTCCTAAAGTGACTGTTTATTTACTGCATTTAATTCTTTGGTTAGACAATTCAAGCAAATTCCTAAATATTTCATGCCTTTGTTCAAGTATTTAAAATACTGATAGTATTGCAAATGAAGGCAAGAGTGGAAACAGTAGGCAAATAGAGGTAACTTCAGCTATCTTTAGGCAGAGACTGGCATGAGCAGAAGATGGCACCTGCTCTGCTGCAGTAAAAAAAAGAAAGTTACCACCCTATGTATGAAAAAAAGTAAGTTATTTGTTCCTTATCTTAAAGCTGACAAATTTAGTTGTGCTTGAGCTACTGAGGAACTTTGTGTGGGTCCAGAGACCTATGGAAACTGCTTTGCTTTCTACAACCTGCATGTGTGAAGGGTGTTGGTGACTATGAGCAGGAGCAGACAGCCTTGACTGACTTATAGATGTCATAGACAATGGCTGGACAAACAGCAGGAGTTACCACTTCTACAGTAGTGACTTCTCTATCTGATTTCTAGAGAAATATGTATGCCTTTACACATATAACTAGCATAGATCACTTCTTATATTAAAGGATATCTCTAAAATGTGAAATATTCTTGAAACAAGGTAAATAGCAATGTTGGATGAAACATTAATTAATTAATTATATAATAAACAGGTGTTTAGAGATGAAATTCACAGAAGTTATTGAGCAGGCAGTAAATACCAATCTCAAGAAAAAATTGCCACAGGAAGAGGTACACCCACTATTTCCAAAGAAAGAAATTATCCAGTAATGTGCACTGATTTTGATAGCTCATTACCTGTGCAACAGGTATCAAGATATGTACAGCTTTGAACACACACAAATGCAGAATTCCTTTATTTCCATGTTATTCTCTTGAATAGAAATAAAGGAGCAATATAAAGCAGGTAATAAAGGAACAATATAAAGCAGGTAATAAAGTCTTAGTTTTGCAGTCTAACCCCACTGTTGGCTCCTTGCTTCTCATTCCCTTTCTTCAACTGTAGGATGACTCATTAAAAATCTTTGAAAAATGCATCTATCATTCCCTAACACATCAATTATTCAATATACAGTTATCCTTAGTCAGTCAATGCATCCTTTAATCAGTGTTTTAGAAGTTTCTGGACCAGCTGCTTTGGTGAGTTTTTGAATAGAGAGCAGCGTGTCAGAGCATCCAGGCAAGGCTTGATGAAACTGTAGGTAGCTGCTCATAAAAGGTATTCATGTATTTATGACACAAGCATCTAGTCCTATAACAGCAAGTACTGGTTGCTCTGACAAGTTCCTTGTATCCTTAAGCAAGCTGAAGTTCCTAACCACTCTGTATATTTTAGATTTATACTTCCTAAAGCAATAAAATCTCTTTCTGTCTTAATGTGACAAATGCATTAAGAATAAACTTGTGCCTAAGAGGAAATATAGAGCAGGCATACAGTTATTGTAATTTTTATGGGAGCTTTATTATGTAGGAAAAACTTACTTAGTATTTGCAACTTCTGGGAAATCTCAGTAGCAGGGAGCTCATATAGTGTTTTTTGAGCTAATTTGCCCCTTTTTATCAAAGTGGATTTTGTCTTGTCTTTAAGCAATACCAATGATAAATCTCAATTTTTCTGGTGGTACTTGCTTTCCATCCTCCTCCTAAACTAGATACTTATAAGAGCATTCAGGGTAGTTACAAGAGTCCTTTTTTGCTTCTTTTGTGCGGACCTTGTGAGGCTCTTTAACAGCCTGTGCTCCTCAGTCGCAGATTGCACGGGGTCAGGAGGGTCAGGATGATTTGCGAGCCCTTCCTTGTGTGACAAGTTAGTTTTAGCTGCAAAGACACTCAAATACAGTATTACGCCTTGATGGCTTTCCAAAGTTGTTCTGCCCCCACACCCTGAAGAAGATGGATTGCTCATGATCTGTGTGTAAGATGCCGCTGCTGTAGCCTGTCTTTAGCTCCAGCTCACATATCTCACCTCTGGGCAACAGCACTTTGTAATTGATGTTCAGTGCGCCTCAAGGGGTTAAAAGATTAATGCACCACAGAGCTGTCCTGTAAGCTGCAGTTTTGAGGAGATAGACTCCAATCTGCAGTATTAGGTTTCATTAGGAGGTTCAAAAAGAAGTTGCGCCAGAATGTGTATTCGGCCAGCAACTGTACATAGTTGAATGGAGTCATGCCATGCCTTTCTGAAGGTTTTTGTTGTTTGGGTATGTGATTTCACCATAATAACCACTGAGTGGGATTATATTTGATAACATTTTCTTCAATAAGGTGAATAAATAAATATACAATTGATTGAATGGATCAATATACAGCAATTATATATTATTTTAAGAATTTCAAAACTATTTATGTAATTGGAAGAATTTATAAACCTGACTGAATCCTGAAGCCTTGATTTCCCTTCTTGGGTTATAGTGACTTATAGGAAGACTTATGAATTCAGTAAGAAGTTGCAAATGTCCAGAGCAGAAAAAGAATCTGCTCCAGGAGCATATATACTTATATACATGCATATGTAAAAATATGTACATATCCTTTTGCCCTCATTTCTAATTTTTTTTCTGTAAATGATTAGCTCTGCGAACATTCTGTCAAGGACACTCATAATAGGCAGATAAAGTGTTATTGCAGTGATTGTATGGAGAGCTGAGTAACATTAAACTTTGAATGTGAATGGATTTTTTCCCAGTAACAAGCTTAGATTTCATATCTGATTCAGGCTTAACAATAGCAGTATAAGGCAAAAGAGAAAAAAAACCTTTTATGTATATTCTGTTTAAATTAAGTGTTCTACTTTTTAAATTAGATGTGTAGAAGTTATTTCACTGAAGCTGGAAATTAAGTTCATTGAAAGTATTTGGCCATTAGCATAAATATCATAGAAGATGATACAAAAAAACCAGTTAAGAAATGGCATGACCTGAATAAGCCATTAATATTAAAGCTGCAGTTTGGCAGATATTTAAACAATAGGGAACATCACCCTTCTGGCCTGTCTCACTGGAGAAGTCTTCAACAGAAAGAGTGGTTTTGGTCTCATCTGAATCCAGACTCAGTTCTATTTCTGTTTATGGTTGTATCCAGTGTAATGTGTTCAGCATTCTCAGGGAGGTTCAAAAGTCTGGTTTAGAATAGGTGTCCCTGATCTTCAGCCAAAGAAGTTGAAGAAAAGAGTGTGTCACATGCTGGGTTAAATAGCACTGATTAGTTCCCAGATTGCCCAAAAACTCTGTCCAACTCTGCTTCTGTTACTGATCTGCAGACATAATCCTCATTTATGTCAATGTTTGTCTTGGTTGTAGGCTATTAAATACTTATACAATGCAAGGATTTGGGGAAAATATGTGAACAGTTTGAACTGCAAGGAGTTCCTGATTCCTTTTACTATTTTCCAAAACTGAACAGAGCTGGTACAAAAATGAGCAATTCACCTGTGCATGAGAAAAGTGAAGATAACAATTAACATTTAAAAGGTACCATGTTTGTAGTGAATCACTGGGGACACTTTTTTCCTGGGTTTTTTTATATGACTGTGGGATGAGAAGACCACATTTGACTTTTCTTGAAATGCCTTGAAAGTCTTGTTTAAAAATGCTTCTCAATAAGTGAATGAAATGCAAGAGCTTAGAGAAATGGAATAAAAACCTTAAGAAAAAAATAATTTGGTTGAAAACAGAAGCAAAGAACAGAAAATATGGAAAAGTATGGAGACTGCAGTATAAAAAAGAGACACCTAGAAAAATAAAACCCACAGCATACTGTGACATATGCAGTGCTTAGTATATGTATTTTTGTTGAAATTTTCCTAACTGATAGAATTTTCCATGTATCTAGAATGTATTTATTTTTGTGAATGTGTAAATTAATCACAGAAATATTCTGGTTTGGAGGTTAGAGAGAGATTGTTTTTACCCATATAAGGATGATGGCATACCTCAAATGGACTCAGCTTCCACAACTGAGCTATGACAAACTGGCTTTCAAGCCTCCAGATGTCATGAAGCTCACAAGTCTTCAGACATCACATAGTTCAACCATGTCAAAATCAAGATGTGCTGCTTTGTGGAAAAGAGGCAGCAATCATGTAATAAGTTGCTGGAAACAATGGTGATTACACAGTAAGTTAATTAGGCAATTATCAGGAGATACAGTGCCAGTGGTAATGTGAATCGCATCACCACTACAATGCCAAGGGATGTTGCCATCTGGAATTGACCGGTGTTAGCATTGTAAAGGCACCAGAATAAAAGAGTGAGAGGACAAACTATGGATCTACCACAGAGAGGTGGGAATCACAGCATGAGGACAAAAGGGGAATCTCTGTGAAACCACAAGTATTTGCCAATCTTGTCACACCATTTGCAAAACATATTTTAAAGGCATCATTTGGTTTGAATGACAGGCTACAAACTACACAGACAATGCAAAAGTCAGCTTTGAGATTATTGGTTAATGCCTGACTTTTTCAAACTTATTTTTTTATTTATTTTATTTTATTTATTTTATTTTATTTTATTTTAGTTTAGTTTAGTTTAGTTTTTTTCTCTTACATTTTATTTGTTCTTACTCTAAAAATCCATCTTAACTTGCACGTACAATTAGATGTCTATTCATCTGACATCACTGAAGGGATTAAAAACATAGACCTTAATTGGTTTAAAGAAACTAAATTTTCTTCAGTTTAGTTTGAATGAGGTGTTTGAGGTACCCTTAACAGATCCATTGTTCATAAGGCACTAGTGCTGAAACAAATAGACCATAATTCTGTAGGTCCTAGAGCCACGTGAAGCTTTCCCAAAAAACCCAGAAAACAATAAAAACTCAATTCTGTATACAAAGTATCAAGTTCATAGTACAGCCTGAACACTTTTGCTGCAGTTGCCACAGGTTTTGCACAAATTCAGCTGTGCTTTGGACTGAAATGAGATAATCAGAATGATAGTATCTGCTTCCCTTATCTTTGGTCTCTTTATATGGCAAATTGTACAGAGGGCTGTTTGTTCCTATGGGTAGTGCCCAATTTCACCTTAGACCTGTAGGCATGTTTACAAATAAGCAGTAATTACAGTGAAATAAACATATTGTTATAAATTTCAAATTTAATCTGTTGGGTATTTTGGGTTGATTTTGTGGGAGTACCTTTTGAGAACTGGCAAACCTTTCACATCCATCATTGCAGTACAGGGGAAAGATGGTTGGTTTTTGAAGAAAGCATCACTCTGGAGGCTCTGGGAATTGGAGGAGCTCTCAGGTCTGCAGCTGAGGGCTGAATGAGTGCAGAAGGAGCTGGAAGAGATGAAAGGGAGCTCATAATGGGCAGCAAGGCAGCCCAAGGACAAAAAGCATCACCGTGTCTTTTAGCAACGTCTGGGAGTAGTGGGAAAAGCTGGAGGAAGTTGGAGGGTATTAGGAAGTTCTAGCTGAGAAGGAAGAGGCACTACAGAAAATAAAAAAAATTCCCTCTAAGGTGAGGAGAGCATACCAGGCTGTTTATTCTTAGACCAGTGGTGAAGACAGCAGTACTGCTGTGGCTGATCCCTTTGGCATCAAAATGTTACAGTAGCAATGGAGCAAACAAAACTACTTGTCAGGCTAGAAACAAAACAGAGGACACAACAACGTCTTTCATTCCTGTCTCTAGAGTCACCATCAAGGAAAACTATTTTGTTAATATTTTATTGTTATTAGTCATAAGTACAGCAAGGGAGATATTACAAGTGAAACACTAGAACAGACTGAGCTGACAGTAAGCTGAAACATGCCTAGGGCAACCAACTTCTTTTTTTAGTGCTGTGACTTTCTAGCTTCTGCTTGTGATGCATAATGTGTCAAAAGAATCCCTAAATTCCTTTAATGATTACTAAAGTTACTGAACAAATGATCTGGAAAAAAATGTGCAATTTTGGGGTGACTATTTGAAAATCACTAATTTTTTTTTGTTGTTAAAATGCCCATGTTAGCCTGTTCTTTCAGATCTGTAACTCAGCTGCTGCCTATACTTTTCTATTTGAGGCTGAGCTTTCAGCAATAAGGGTGCCTGTATTTGAAAAACTCAATCCTGTGAGTTTTTCTCTGATTGTCAATAAATCTCTTTCCCCACCATTACTAATTTTACATCTTATTACAAATTGAGTAAACATCAGATTCTGACTCCAGATGGGGAAAGAGTGGTTCTGAGAACTGTCCAGTTTAGGCAATGGTGGAAAGTCTGTGTAGATAGCTGTCCTTACTTCATAAGGAAAGGCTGAGAGAGTTGTGGTTGTTCGACCTGGAGAAGAGAAGGCTCAGGAAAGACCTGATTGTGGCCTTTCATTACTTAAAGAGGCTTAGAAGAGAGAAGCAAACAAACTTTGTAGTAGGGCCTGTAGCAAAAGGAGAAAGGGTATTGGTTTTAAACTGAAAAAAGATGGATTTAGATTTGACATAACAAAGAATTCTTTAGTGTGATGGTGATGGAACGCTGGAATAGGTTGCTTGGAGACATGGATACCCCATCCATGTGAATGTTCAAGGCCAGATTGGATGGAGCTTTGAGCAACCTGGTCTAGTGAAAAATGTCCCTTTGGGGACAAAAAAAGGGTTCACAAAAAGTGAACCCATGGCAGGAGGTTTGGAACCAGGTGACCCATAAAAGTCACTTCCAACCCAGGCTGTTCTATGATTCTGTGACCAGCACAGCATTTATGAATTAAACATATTTGGGAATCCTAATCTGAGACCCATCCTGGTGACTGAAGGCCAGGGATCTGAAGCCAAGAGCAATTCAAAATTTTTTCCAGGCTATGTCTGAATTTGTTGTCAGCTTTAGCCCATGTGTCTACTTGAGCTGTAAACTCTAGTTTTCCTATGCTGTTACTTTCATTTTTAGATCCTTGAGTTGGTTCTAAGTTGAGTTACATGCACTAAAACATTTTTGGAAACAAAGAGTTCCTGCATTTCATCTGATAAAGGACTTCAGAAATCTATATTTTCCAGTTACACTGCCAAACCTCATAAAATATTGTCTCTCCTTACAGAGATTGCTGTACTAATTTATTTTGATGATATATAATCTTAAACCAATTACATAAATTCCTTATAAAGTCTTATTTAACATTAAACTTTATAAACTTATCTTTATTTTGCTGTTGTGAGGAAAGCAAGGGACAGACCACAGATTCTCTACCCTTCTGGTGTTACTGCATGTATAGGAAGGAGCTGCACTTGCTTTCCAAATCATTTTGAAACACGTAACTTGCATACTTCACTGCAGTTACTCCTCTCTTCTCAGTGTTGTGCCTTGAAGGGAGGAGCAGACTAACATTAGGGATAAACGACTTTTAAAAATTAATAAGCAGCACAGATGACGTTTGCTTGATAAGAATGGGATGTGGTTTTTTGGATTTGGAGGAGCTGCTGTTCTCAGTTTAAGCCATCACTATGAGCTTTTAAGAGAGAATAGATATGCTCCTGTGTTTTCACTGCTGTGAATATTATCACACAGTAGAGTTCTTGTGAGGATTAAAAAGGACTTTTCTGTGCAGAGTGAATATTGCTTTCTGCATCTGACAGCACCGTGATTGCAGAAAAGATTAAATTGCTCTCCAGACACTGAAGACATTTGATAAAGCATTTCCATACATTACATCAAATAATGAGGTATTTTCATAAAAGGAAATAAGGAAATCATTATTTGTTAATGTAAGAAATGATAAAAAGTAGAAAAATGAAAAGTGTATTAGGCTTATTTTAAAATATTTTTTCAAAGGGAATTAGCAAATAAATTTATGTTGTTGTTTTTCTGATTTAATTTTTATGAAGGCCATTTTCAAACTTTATGAAAAATACAAAGTCTAAATCACTCATATCTAAGAAGAAACTGCTGATGAAAATTTCTTTCAAGAAAGCTAGTTGTCACTCATTTGTTGTGGTCACCCAAAGATACAGAAAAATTCATAGTTTTAGAAAATACTGAATTTTTATTGCCCATTTGAGTCAGAAAGGGAGCAGGAGAGAAATCTTCAGTGAATGAAGTCATATAGGCACAGCAATCTTAAATCCATTCCATGTGATTCAGCATGGAAACAGGTATGGGCAGCTGCTTTGTTCTCACCAGTGCTCTTGCTGTGTTAGTAGACACTCACAAATGAGTCAACAAATTAGTCAGTGTTTACCATTTAAAAACATATTGCTCATCAGTTCTGTTTTAGGAAAGGTTTGGTTACATTTAATCCATCTAATCTCTTGATTGTACAGAACTATTCTGAGGCACGTTACCTTCCTCCCCACTGAACTCAGACAACATGACACTATCTTGTTTTTCCTGTAATCAGGAGCTAATGGGGACTACACAAACTGCTCCCTTCACTCTACCCCATTCTTCTCCACCTCCCTCTGAGGCAATCAAACTGTGTAATCATTAGAGAGACTAATCGAGACAACAGGATTAAGATCCAGAAGCTCACTGTAAGCCTCTGCTGAATAGTTATCTCTAAATAGGCCAAGAATAGAAGCAGGAGTAAGTCAGAAGTTCTCTAAGAAAATCATAGATCTAGTGGGAAAGAAGGATGTAAACTTTTTGCTGATTGCATGAAGCTGTGTGGGAGGCTTCAGCCACAGTACAGACAGCAGGTGCATTTTCTTTTTTAAAGGATATATACACGCTCTTTTAAAAAATCTGTCATAATTTATATTTGGTAGTTGTTTGCCCTCACCTGTTTCATAGCATTCATTGCTATGGAAGAGTTCCTTTTGTATGTGCATACAGGGATGGTCTGGAAGTCAGCTTTCGTGTATGTGAGTGATTATTCAGCAGAAGATATCTCAGAACCTGAAGTGTAAAGTGTTATTAGAAATATTCAAAAGCTTTGTGACATGTAATAAGTAATGTATATAGAGCACAACTTGGGAAGAAAAGGAGAATCAGCTCCTAGTTCTCTGTGTGTTTGAGACTGCATCCATGTAGGACTGCTAGTCTTTATAAAAATAGTCTTTAAGCATAAAGAGACGAGCTGTGCAAAAGAACTGAAGAAATTAAAGGAGAAAAAAAAGGATCCACAGAGGCTGGGGGAAAATAGCTTTCAGCTGTTCATTGGTGAAGATATTAGAACTAAATAACAGTCTGGATTGTCAGAAAATCCTTATAAGCTTATTTATTTACTTACTTTTAAGAGGAAACATGTTTATATTTGGCAGCGCTTCTAAAACTAAAAAAAAATATGCAGCAATCTTAAAGGAAGAGAAACTAAAGATATAATGTTGATCTTTATTTTTATTTTAATAGTCCATATTTTCATGCATATACTTTTATATACAAGTAGTTAATGCTTGAGAGAGGAGAAAAAGCATGGCAGGTATGTGTGTGTCAGTTTGTGTGAGAATCTGAGTGCAGGTTTTCTGAATGAAAACTTAATTGACTGCGTGTACTGCAGTTGGCAAAGGACAGTGCTAAATGTACTGCCCAGCTGCCAATTTAAAAGGCAAAGTTGTTTAGTTTTCTTTACAATAATTAAGTGGTGATTTATTTAAAAACCTCTCATGGTAATTAAAAAATTTTCTAATTTAATGATAGGGTCTTTATTTCTTGATAGCATCAAATATTTTGCTGTGCACACTTGTGTCATGGATAATTTTATCAATATACTATTTTTTGCCAATATACTCATTTCAATAAACTTGTTAAAGAAATAAGGAAAGAGTGCTTGGGCTGTTAGGAAACTGCAGAGTTGCTATACTAACATGCATAGACACGAGAGAGTATTATAGGCTCTGCTGAGCATTCCTCAGAGGTGTTAACGACTTTAAGCCTGTCAAGAATGTCTCCAGCTTGTACGGCAAAGACAATTCAACAGTTTAATAAAAAGGTGTAACATTTCCTACAGGTGAGCTCAAGTGATCAAAGGCTATAATGGAGCTTTTGTTACTTCATTCAAAGAATGCATTCTGGAGTTTAACCTTTGCTTTTGATGTAATGTCATCTTTGAATGCTAACAGCCTTTTCTAGGAAGGATTAAGTTGTTTGAAGTGTTTTTTGGTCTTTATTTAGGACCTGGCTTTGAAAACTAAAGAAAGTGTGGCATAACGTGCTATAAATTATGGAAAGGCTTCAAACAGTAATATCTAGAAGAATAAAACTCATGAAATAGAAGGTCAGGACAGGACAGTTGAATTTGGCCAACTAGGTTTATGTTCAACATAGATGTCTGTTTTTTCTTCATATAAGAAAACCCTTTTGGCTGAGAATATTTGTAAAATGTCACCAACTGGTCTGTCTTTGTGGAGATGGTATTTGCATTTCCATCCTGAAAGTGGATAAACAATCAGCAGTACATAACAATAGAAAAGCTGAAACTGTGTAGGTCCAGTATCTGCTCTAACTGTCTGAAGGATGTTTCTGTTCTTGAGGCAGAGATACAATATTTTGTCCTAAACCCTCACAAGATTTCACCTGAGCATTTTTGTTACTTTTACCAAGCCTCTGACTGGCTGCTGATGACCTATGCAAAAATGTATTTGGTTTTGGGCTGGCAAGGAATAGTGACTTTTGCCACCTTGTTTTAATCCTACTTCAAATACATGTTAAGACTCTGTGGTCACATACTCAGCATCCCTACAGATGCAAAGGCAGAAGCCATAGCATCACTGGATCCTCCCAGTGTTCCTAATAAGCACTCCCACCTCCAAATTTTTCTCCTCCTAAAAATGCACCCAGCAAGTAGAACACCTTATTTCCATATGCTGTCTTGATACAAGGAAAACGAGAGATACTGAAAAGTAATATGAGGCATGACTTTTAAATAAATTCAAATACAATGCTGTCTAAGGTTAAGCAAAATATATAGAAAAAATGAACAGAAGTGACATCAGGAAAGCCATGCTGGTGGTTTGTTTCTGAGTAATGTAACCAGATAGACAAGGCTGATTAATTCTAGTAGTTATTACCAATTAATTGATTGTTTTGGCCCTGAAATGCTAATATATATCAATCCTCTGGCATAAGGCAGTTCAGGTTGTCTGTAGAAGCATCTGCCTTGACAAAGAAACCAGAACATTCGTAAGCGTTACCGAATAGTTTCAGGCAAGGGTGTAAACTGTGGGGAAATTCAGCAATTCCACATTTTGAAGCAACAATTTGGGCTTGAGGCAGGCAGTAACACTTTCAAATTACTGGAGCATGTTATACTTTCAAAGTCTGAAATAGAAGGGCATGGAAATAGGAAGGGAATTGGTGTCTTTTGAAAACGCCCCCTTGCCTGATGTTTGTTTCTCCACCCCTCCTCCCCACTGTGACTTTCCAACACTAGAGAACAGATGTGGGTCCTAGGAAAACAACTTCAAGAGACTTGTTTCAGATTGCCAGAAACAACAGCAATGTGGCATGTTTTAAAGTTTAGTGTGAGGTTCACTCTCTCAGTTTGTTGCCTTCATCTCAGTTTTTCTACAAAGCTGGCACTGGCGCTTCAGTTCAAACCAGTAATCCTCTGGTTGTGCATCAATTCCTGTCCATTGCCACAGCTCCAAAGTGTTTCATAAATAAGCAGTGGAATTTATTTGTGCCTTTGAAGTTTTTGCACATAAATGGAACACAGACATTAGACTTTATTCAGCACTGCAGTCTTGTGAAGGTATAGGCAGCTGGGTCAGAACAATACAAAAGGATTCCAGCACTGGCACAGCTGGAAGGTGCAGCATGGAGATGTTAATGAGTGAAGGTCATTCTGTTTCCTCTTCAGGGAACAGAAACCTTCACAAATGTGGCTTTTCAGTCCTCATTTCCTACACGGCTTCTTTTTCCAGCCCCTTGGGAAAGTCTATTTTTCCTCATGGTGAGGATGGTCTTCAAGGAAGGTCTTCTGACTCTGGGCTTCATCAGAAAACACAGACTAGAAACAAGTGTCAGGAGAACCGGAAGAGAGAAGGGAAGGCAGTCTTCTTAATGGTGCCAGAACTGCAAGGCTGCTCAGCAACATGGATTTCATTGGGCTGACACTGAAGACAGAGGAATTGAACATATCCAAAAGAATGATTTTGTGCATCCAAATGTTCTAAGTTTCTTACTGTGTTTTCTCAGAGTGACAATATGAAAACTTCTGCCTTGGCCTGCCTTAAATCAGAACATTGCCACATGTGTTTTATGAATTACTTTTAATGAATGCCACCAGAAGAAACATTCTAAGAGTAAAATGTGGGTTTATATCAGGGAGCTGGAAATTTTGACACAATGGATATATTATAAATGAATATAGTCATTATGTATATTATTTACAGCATGTATACCTATAGAAGAACATAAGTAATTCAGAAATCTGTTTATCTGTACAACAAACTTTTAGACAGAAAACTTTGTAGGGATTTTGTGGATATTTATTTTTTCTTTGTAATGCATTTATTTTTTTTTTCAATTCTGTTATTTCATTAGTGTTCTTCTATCATTTAGATTGAAAATGGCCTTCCTCTGTTTTGATATTGAATATGAATATTGGACTCACTGACTCAGACAAGAGCAGTAGAATTTGCAGAGGGAGGAAAAAGTTATACATTTAAGGAAAAAAGTCCCCATTTTAAGTTATGGACATATGCAGACAGATAGTAGCACATGAAATACATTTGTAGTATCTCTGTCCACAGATTCATATAATTTTCATAATAGATGAGAAGCATGAGGAAAAATCCTATCTTTCCAGAAGACAGAGGTGGCAGGACATCACTCTAAAGACTCTCCAAACCTCTTTTGTCAACACCAGATGGATTATTTGCCAGTGCAGATACACTGAATACTGAAAAATAAGCTAAATACATGCATAAACACATGTGAAAAGTCATGTGGTCCATGGGAAGGAATCCTACCTCTGCAACTCTTAAAAAGTGTCTAAAACTTTGATTTATAAGGTCTTACATAGTGTATTATTGTATACCTTTCAGGATGTTAATTTTTTTATGTCCTAAATACATCTTGCACAAAACATGTTGGACAACTTATACAAAAGTACCCAGTTGAAATTCTTGGTCTTTGAAGAAGTAAAATACAGTGTGTTCATTTTAGACACCACTTCATTTCCATTTCCGTAACTATGAGAGAAAATAGACTTCTACAGGATTAGAAATAAATTAACATTTTTATCGCTGTTAGCTATGATTCCAGTTTTCCGATAGTGCATGCTAACCTGTGAGTTTGAGGACCTCATATTAAAATTTGTTTGTTTTCTCCTGGTAATAGTGACGTATCCATAGAAATACTGCTCACATGGAAGAAATTATTTATGCCTCACAACTTTCAGGAATTATATTGTTTTAAATTGAGACATTGTTAACCAGCATAAGTAGTGATTCATTTTTATGAGCTCTGGGTGTCTTTCATCAACAGTATAATTTTTTCCCCATTTTATTAAGAGTGGTCATTCTTTTTTATTTTTTTATTTTTTTATGAGAAGAGGCTGCTGATCCTATGAAACTATTTGAGGGAATAAAACAAAGAAATATCTTGAATGAATGTGTTATTTTATGTATAAATCCATGTTATAATTTTAGTTATAGAAGCATCCATGAATACTAAGCAGTGTTCACTTCTTTATATCTTTACTCATAGAGAAGTGGTTGATGTTTCTGAACAGACAATGAAAAATCCTGTCAAATAATTGTAAAAGCTTCCTTGCTGAACCATTTGCTGCTTTTACTACTGCTGATGAAAGAAATTGAGGTGTTTTATATTTAAATTTTTATTTCATATGTATCATGATAATGAATATTTTACTGTAATAGTTGACCTTAAACCATGCCACAGGGATGTTTTTTTCATAAATTCCTACTCGGTGGAAGAGTAAACGGTTTTATATTATGGAAATTCACATAGCTACGCCTCCTGTAGAAAAGCAAATTAACTGACTGGAATGCCCCAACTTTTACATCAAATTATCGTTTTATTGTCCTTTTTCCTAGTTCTGCTGGTCACACATTCTTTTTCATTCTATTGTGGAAATAAAGTGTAAATAGTAAAACATACTTGGTTACGAGACAAATCTGCATACCTCTAACTGTATATTGCAAAAGGAATGCTTAAAAACTTATTTAGTATCATGCAGTACCTTATGAAATTCCTAAGGCAGAGTGAGGCTGCTGCCTTTATTAGCAACCAGAACTGTGAGGTTTGTTTTGTACTTATAAATTGCAAAACAATTGTAAAAACATTTCTTCTCTGAATTTGATTCTAAGGAAACCAAATTGCAAAATATACTTGGTTAGAGGACTGGTGATAGCTGCAGTGTATGTTGTCTTCATAGGAAAAAAAAAAGCTTAAAACTCAGGTGCAAAGGTAGAATTAGAAAAATATAGAGTTCGCTTTTCAAATTTTTAAAGCTATTAGAGGAAATAATTCTCTACACACTTAGGTAGAAATTTTCTGAACAGGTATATTATTAAAGTGTGCAGACTCATCTGAAATATTTTCTTGTTGCTGTAATTCCAGCTTTCTATGAACTTCTCAGCTGGATTCATTTAATGTATGAATCCTGTATGTTCCTTTCAGAGGAACATGAATATGTTCCTTTCAGAGGAGAAAACATGAATAAAACCCTAGACTGAATGTTTAGATTATTGAAGTCTGTGCTCTCCAGGTGGCTACTTACATGTTTTCCTCCCTTGGTGCAGTCTAAGGCTATGTCCTTCCATCCTGTTGCTGGTAGCCTGAGAAGAGGCCGACCTTCACCTGGCTACAACCTCTTTGCAGGGAGGGGGTGATAGGGTTTCCCCAGCCTTCTTTTCTCCAGGATAAACACCACCAGCTCCATCAGCTGCTCCTCGCAGGATTTGTGCTCCAGACTCTTCGCCAGTTTTGTCACCCTTCTGTGGACCCTTCTCAGCACCTCAGTGTGCTTCCTGAATTGAGGAGCCCAGAACTGGATGCAGCACTCGAGTGTGGCCTCACCAGCTCTGAGTACAGAGGGAGAATCACTGTCCTGCTGGCCACACTACTGCTGATACAGGCCAAGATGCCATTGGCCTTCTTGGTCATCTGGGTCAATTATGGTGAAACATTCCTGTATGTCAGGAAAGAGCTGTTCCTCTGCAGGCTAATGCTGGATGCTGTCCTTAACCAAGCAGCCCACTAATTTATGTGTTAATGAGAAATAGGATCTCTGATAAGGTAACGTGCTTGGTATCTCCTAGGTTAAAAATCAAAAGTTGAAACTCAAAGTTTATGCAGTGGTTTACAAATCAACAAATCTTTTGAGGTGTGTGTTTTTGCTCAGTATAAACTTTTTTTCCTAACCTTTCCTAGTGTACCTTTTGAAAAACAACAGTTTGAAAGCAGACACCTACATACTGCTTTATCTCTTGGGGAAATTAAAGAAGGATGCATTCCTTCAAGTTGGGTCACTCTAATGAGCTTTTCATCATGGCTTCTCTTTGACAAAGTGAGGCAATTCTGGGCAATGTGAGGATAAGGGGAGATGAGACAGACTATAAAGCTTTTCACCTGGAGCAGAGGATTTTTTTTTCTCCCACTGTTGCGTCAAAACATGTTTTCAGCTTCTGTGATTTTTCCTAATCCTGTATGTTCCTTTCAGCTGTTTCAGCATGCAGGGCATGTTTACAGACAAGATAATGTAGGCAGGATCACTAGCTGGTTATAAGAGTTATTCATAGCTCTGTGCATAAGTAAGGATAAACAGAAGAGTTTATTTTCTTGACAAGATTCACTGTGTTGTAGTTAGATGGGGTAGGTTTAGTGTGTTGTCCTAATCCAGCTCTTACAAACAAGATATTTATTCAGCAAATCCCTTGCAGTGGATTAAAATCTTAACCTTTTGAATCCCTTAGCATGAAGATAAAATCACAAGCAGAGGCAGTCTTGAAAATATTTCTTGGTGGTATATAAATATTTGAAAGGGAGTTTATATTTCTTAAAGCAAGATAAAAAATCTTACAGTATAAAAATATTGAACATGACAGAAAAGATTTATTTCTGGTAAAAAGTAACTAGTAAAAAATATATATTAACAAGTTGCTCTCATACATGAGTTATTAAGGGAGCCTTTCCAATTGAGATATATGAAATAATATTCACTTAGGACTTTTAATAGGTCAAGAAGAGCTACTGACAACTCAGGGCAGCACTTCCTTGTATAGACAAATGATTAAACTAACCTTTGATCAAACTCATCTTTGTACACCAAATTCAGAGTCATCTTTGCTTTTATAATATCTTTAATAATCAGGTTCTCTCCTGATGAAATTTCTTCTTGTCTTTTTTATTTTAGGGAGGTGTTCTGTCATTCTGCACAGCATTATTGCTTCATATTGAAGACCTTTATTCTATAGAAACTTGCCAAAATGATTAGTTTATGGGAATTGTTTTGAGACATATTTTAGAAAGTTTCAGCTTTTAAAAAAAAGAGCTTTCCTCTCAGGACAATTGAATATTTTTTTTCTGTAAATACCAATTTTAGTTATGCTCCCACAATGAAGAGTGAAGAACATGGAGATGAAGTGTAACTATAAGTATTTATTCAGATTTAGAGACAAAAGTTTGAGGTGCTAAGCCATATAGTAGACAGAAGCAAAGTTGCCTTTGCCAAAGAAATGTCTTACTATATATCAAAATGAGACACTGTGGTATTTCAAGAAATCATCCATAATTCCAGAAATATTTAAATATTGCTGGGTGCTAAATTTGAAGCAGACCAAGAGAATATGCAACTGAGATTCCAATGAAGCCAGCAGTAAAACACCATAGTAACAAACCCTGGTCAGTTTTTTTGGTACATCCGAAAATCCTTCTTTCCAAAGTTAACTAGCCTTGCTTAGATTTAACCTTGTCCATATGGGTTACAAATAGTGGCTTGCTTTCCTTGTACAAATTCTAGACTAAGAGCTTTGACCTTTTTCTCTTTTATGTCTGTAGGTCTCTTATTCTCCCATCCAAGAAGTGAAAAACCTCTTGATGTGCAGTCAGCAGTCTGGTACATGAAGTAGCACAGATACCGTGGGTAGCAAGCCACTGCTTCAGAGGTGGCATGTGAATAATTGCTGTTGAGCTGCTGGAGTTGCCAATCTGGCACGCAGGACGGCGCCTGCTGAAGAGTGCAGCCGTGCTAGGAAAAGCCATCATTCCCTTCCAGTCCTTTCTGTGTGCGGGGCGGGGACATTCCAGTACCCGTTAGGCTTTTTGTTCACTACCACTATCACTCATAAGCAGCTGTCACATGTCGTATTTTCCATCCTTTCAAGCATCAGATGTGGTACTACTGAATAGCTGCAGCGCATTGATTCTGGAGCGCCGGTTGCGCCGGGTTGCTGAGTGACTATTAGCTGTGGCAGGTCGACAGACTTTTTCCCAGTAGTACTCCTAAGGGGGTCCTCAGTAAAAAGGCAGAATGATTTTTGAAGTTTCTTTTCTATCTGTCTGCCAAGAGCTTCCAAAAATAACCCCTATTGCTCCTGCTATTAGAGTTGAGGCTGGAGCTATGCACTTGGGGAGTGTTCACTGAGCTCAGCGTGGATCCTGGCATTTCAAAGCCAGTGCTGCTCCGTGCGTAATTCAAGCAGAAAAGTACTTACACCCCTTGCCCTGCAGTGGGCCAGGCCAACTGTCCTGATGAATTTACAGGCTTTAATGTTTCACAGCCACTTAACATTAAGCATGACTCCTTCTGACCTCCCAGGCTGGAATATCAGGCCGTTCAGTGCCTTACCTAATTGGTAAGGCAAGATAATAATGAGAGTAAAAGAGACACGAAGACAGATCATGCCTAAATGAACACAGGGGAGCTTAACCAGCAGAAAGAAGAATAACTAAGATCTCATGCCTATTGTTTGCATAACATCCTGTTTTTATAAATGCAGCTTCTTATCAACACTTCAGTCACACTTATAAATGCACAGAAAAGGATGAATGCAGATGCTTGTGACACAGTAGGGATGGCTGCGCAACACAGGTTGAGCTGCTGCACATCTTTCCAGAACAAGGAAAAAAAGATCATGTCCTTTTTTTTTTGCCAAGGTTCTCAGTACAGGACTGCAGGCTTTTTTCCTTTTTTTTTTTTTTTTTTTAATTACAAAAGTAGCAATTTAGCAACACAAAGGAAATAAAAATTCATCTTTGTACATCTAAATTTATTTTAAAACTGACTCTACAGAACCAAGGTCTTCACAACTTTTATAAAAGCAATATTCTAGCCTTTTTTGGATTCCTTAAAGTGGTTATCAAGATGAATGAGAACAGTGGTGTGTAATTTCAAAAATGTAATTGCTTTTCTCTCTAGCTTTCTCTAAGCATTTTCAAGGTCACTCGTGAAAGGGGACAGATAAACCTACAATCCAAGTCTTCCCCTGGTGTTCCATGCCAGTACATATTACTTCCTGAACAAAAGTCTTATAACTTCTTGAATTGCTCATTTCTGCTTTTCCCACCTTTTCAAAAGGAGTATGAAACTCGTATGAATTTGTGTATATCATGACAAAACACTAAGCCTCTGGGTGACCATGATGCAAAGTAAACTTGCATATATTTCGAAGAACAATTCCAAATGGATGAACAAAATTTATTTCCCTGTCATCTGCAGTGTGTATCAATTCTGCTTTGCTTCTTCAGTCTCATGTGTAAAGAATGGGCCTGTTGAGGGAGGCTGCAAAATTTGATCTCATGTTGTCTGAGTGGTATCTTCAGGCCTGCTCTAGGACATGCTTCCCTACCAGTTAGTTTGTCCTCCCTTCTGCTTGGGCCCCATTTGAGCAGCTCTTGTTTTCATTCTCACCCCAAGATTCTTTGGAGGGTGTCAGGTAGGGACAACGCTGGTGCTGCACTGTTCTTACAAGCACCCATGGACGGTAGAAAGGTTTCCTGGGACAGCATCCCTTGGCATCCTACCAAATTGGATCCATCTACCAGGTCATGAGAATGCTGCTGGACACAGTAAGAAAGGGAATATGTAGGTGCCATGGTGGGCATCCTTTGTGTGTGTATTAAATGTGATAGAAACAACCTATAAATATTTAGACAGCTTCATGCCATGTCTTTACTGGATGCTGTGGAAGTTAGATAATTTCAAACATCACCAAAGGAAATGGTGATGAAAGGAAACTCCTCACAGGAAGAGAACACACCATCAGTATAAATCTGGCATTTTCAAGATGATCCTCTTAAATCACTGTTATGATTGTTTCAGCACTAGTTTTCTCAACTCAAGAGGATTGGTAATATTTTAAAACGGACATGACGAACAAAATTCCAATATTTTCTTGACACCTTTATATCACTAATTAAAGTTCACTCTGCTCTGACACTTTGGTCTTTGTGATAGAGGCCTGTAGGAAACCTGAAAAATTATCTAGGAAAGCAGACTTGATAGAAATAGAGAAGTGGAAACAAAGTTGGTTTTTTTTGTATTAAGTTCATTTTGGGGATTTACTTCTTCGATTGAAAGAAATTTCACAGTCCTATTTTTGTAGCCAAAATTTATGCTCAGTGCCAGAGGCCTTCTGTATCAGCTGCCTGATCAACTTTCATCATCATGTGAAAGATTTGTGAGGAGGAAGAGAATTGCTATAACTGAACGTTACTCTTACTTGGGTGGTGAAAGAAGATTCAGTACCCTATATTTTGTCAGTTTAGGTACCCTAGGCTGTGCCTTTGACTCTCTAGAATATTATGTTCTGTTACCACTCCTTGTATTGGTCACCCTACTCCTACTTATCTTTTTTTATTCTGGATTTGCATGTGAGTTGTTATTTTCAGTGTCCTTGTATCCAACAGAACAATGCATATGCACTCTCACATAAAAAAACTGATTTTTTATTATTTCCTATGGGACACGCATGTACACACATCAAGGCAACAAAAAGTTAAACAGTATTACCTGGAAAGATCCTTCTGTTATTGCAATTAACAAAGATATTCCAAATGGAACTCCATTGTCAAAGATGACACAGGGGGACGTGCAACTAGTGAGGGTTCTTCTGGAGAACTACTTATTCTTAATTTAGTATCTCACTTTGATCTACCAGAAATCTGATTCATTAATCTTTTAGACATACTGGAAAATCCCATCTATTTTAATAACCACAAGAGAATAGAAATGGTTGAGGGTCCTGTGATTATGATTGATCTTTGTTAGGTAATCCATGGAAGATACTCTATTAAATTATGTTGATCGACAGTATTTGAGTTTGTAACGTTCAGTTAATTTTTTAAGGGTTCTGAAGTCTGGATTGCTGTCGATTAGCATTGTTATAAATGAATATAAATATGTTCCACAAACCGTAGCAAATTGAACTGTGAGATTTTTGTCGGTGAAGTTATTCCTAAATCAATTATTCATAAGTAGTTCAAATGATGATCAAGTTTAATGCAGTGCCTACTCAACAGAAGCAGGAGAGCTGTTGAGAAAGGCTTTGAAGAGCCAGTTTGCCTTGTTCCATGGTAATCTTAAGTTGTTTACTGGCCAAATAGCTCTGATTTTCTCTTGTATTTCATTGGGTTTGCTTACATGCCTTCTATTTCATTTGCTGGCATAGGTTTCAGTTATGGATTTTCCTGAATTTGGCAAGGGAAGCCAAAATAATTCTCTTTCATTGTGACTGTAGCCGAGGGGATCCCAAGAAATTGAAACTGTCAGTAATTTTTAGTGTTGATTTCCACTTCTCTGGAAAGCTATTGCTCCTTCCAAGCAGAGGAGATTTAGGGATGCTTGGAAAACAAAACTTTCATAGCTTGCATTGGGTATGGCATTGTGGCAATCAGCTTCAGAAAACTCAGCATTTGAAAGTTTTCTGAAGCTGATACAATCAAGTCTCTGTGATCAGTGTTTCAGAAAGCAGCATTAACCTGTCCCTTCTCTGTCTCATGACAAACACTGTAGTGATAAAATTGTGCCAGTGGATCTCTGTGGGTAGTTGACAAAAATATCAGTATTGTTGCAATAAAAGAGGAAGGCATTGCAGGTATCATCCACTCTGTCTCTGGCCACGTAGAAATGAGAAACTCTGTTTTTTCTAAACTCCTGTTAGTGGTTGAGGGGATTTTTTAAGAACAGTGGGGTTTGCAGGGGATCTATTCAAGGTTGAACAGTGATTGGACTCTATTAATTCCATGTATTTCAGAACACTTGAAGCTATTTCCAATGCAAGGAATTTTTTTCTTGTCCAGGACTGGACAAAATAAAAATTTCCAATTCCTTACAATCAGCCAGGGTGAAAAGTAGCTTTTGTCTGAGATGTTTCCCATGTTAGCTGGTAGTATGTGAACCCTAAAAAAAGAAGGGATAAGAAGACACTGATATTCTATTTCTTGGATATTTGTCTACCTTCAAAATCAGATGACATAGTGCACCTTCAAAAGCCAAATTAATCAATTTAATTATGAGTACCTTGAGGGGTTTCATTGTATTAGAAAGAGTCTGCTTACATCATGCTTTTCCAAAATAATCCTATCAGTGCATTTACTCAAGCAGATGAATCTTGAGCTGTCCTCTGGGCTTCAAAAAATATGTAATAACTTGCTCTAATAACATTAACAGAGAAGTGGGGAAAGGTTCAGTTACTAACACTACACAATCCACCTCAAACCTTGTTTTTTTTTAAATATTTTTTTAAAATCAGAAGCGTAATTTAAGGATAAGACATTGTTAGCTATCTTGCCTTGCTTGGGGCTTTGCTGCAGAGTGACAGGTCTTTCTTCCTCTGTAGACTGAATGCTCTAATTACACCTACTGCAAGTCAGAGCTACACTACTACAGCATCAATGCAAATGTCAGATGTCTTTTCACTTTAAACTGTCTACTCTCTAATAACAGTGTCTTATTTCCAGGAAGAGTTTTTAGGAAATTTCTTTATATTTAGATACCCTTTATTTGTCTCCTTCATCTTTATGTCTCTAATTGTGTTCAATATCATATTTCTCTTCAGAGGTCTGAGCGCAGTGCTTTGAAAGTTTATATGTTAATTGCCAAGGTCAAAAGAAAGAGAAAACATGCTCTGATTGTTTAATGACAAGCAGTGTGATTTGAAACAGAAGTTTAATGGACTATTCTGTCTCTCAATAAAAAGTACTGTTTCAGGGATATTGAACATCTGCAATTTAATTGAAACCCAGTCAGTATAATACAACAGGTTGAAAACTATTTTTAACACTGTTTCTGTACAATTCAAAAGATTAGTAAAAGCCCAGCTAGCGACTTGGCTTTTGCTCAGGAAAGTCATCTATAATGCCAGTCCTGCATATGCTTGTGAAGCTTTGCTGTTTGATACATGTTCTTCTGCTCCGAAAAGCCAGTGTCCAAAGCACATGAATAGATTTCCATGCCATTTCTGCACCTTTGTCAAAGATGACAACTGTCTTTGGTATATATAAGAGAATTGAAACTTGGCTTGTTATAATTTCTAACTAAGAACCTGATCCTGCCTCCACTGAAATCAGCAGTGATTTACAACACCCCAGCAGAAGCAAGAGCTGTATTGCTACATAACGTTTTATTACATTGCATAGTATGGAACGAGCTTTAAACATTGCACTGCATAGAATCACAGTATCTTTTGTGGAGCAATAACATTTTTGGCCATAGCTGATTTTCCCCTCATTTAATTCCTGCAAAACAAACAAATTAATCCAGTTTCCTGACTTATTTGTATCTGGTTTCCAATAATAGCTATGTTAAACCTGTTTTAAACAGCATATAGATCACCCATAAGGTATTATCTTACAAGTATCAGAGATGAGCAGCTAAGTGTGTGCTTGCAACTGGATGTAGCATTTGCTTTTTTAGCAGACAATCATCAATCTTTCCACATAGGAATGGTATGGTTCAGTTTGAATAAGTGGCATTCAAGCTCCCTTCACAACATTTTTCCTCTGTTCAGAGCAATTAATGTGCATGCAAAACTTTTGTTGCCTATGTGAAGCATAAGTTTGTGTTAGAGGACTGTACCTTGCTCATTTTATGTTCATGGCATCTAAGTCTAATGTCTAGAAAAATAAAATAGTTTATTTATTGTGCTTATCCTTATTGGAGCTATGGAGCAATGCCATGCTGCTGTTCCCTGTAACTATCTTTCTTCTTTGGTTTTCAGCTTCAAGTAATAATGTTTGGGAAAAAAATTAGGGAATTTTGATTTTTTATAAGAAAAAGGGACAGTACTCTTGGCTTTCAGCCCAAACAAATGTAAAATGTAAGGTAAATTCTGATACATAAAAAGCATGGTTGTTCTGGTCTTCCTTCTCCCCTATCTAAGGCAGCAGATGAGCTGAAACTGAAGCTCTTTGGACAATTAGTTGGTAAAAGGGTTATGCACATGTCATTTTTGCAAGTAGCCAATAACACCAGTAATAACCTAAAGGCGTGTCAGTCAACTCATACAGGGGTGGGGGTGTTTTTTGAGTGGGGAAGTTGCTTTTGAATTTTCAATTTATTTTCTTGTTGCTGAGGAAGAAATCTCCTTTCCTGAATATTTTGTAAATGCAAAATATATTTTATATATATTTTAATGTATTTTTATATATATATGTATATATAAAAATTTATTTACATCTTTGAAACAACAATGCATTGTTTGGCAAGTGAAAACCAGTTGATTCTTTTATACTGAAGAAAGTCCGCTTGGAGACAGCTTGACATATTTGTTGTAAGATGTTACTTGCACATCATAGAAGCTACATTCATTTGGTAGTCAAAGTGAAACAGTGTTTCAGATTCAATTTGCAACTTCTCTAGAAAAAACATGAATTTCAGAACCAAATGAGGAGTTCCACATTACAATAATCTTGGCAGCAGCTCAGAATTCATGGTAGCAAAGTTCTTTTTGGCAAAATGAAATTGGGAGGAAACCAAGAGCTTTTCATTTTGAAAACAATTGTTTATTTATAAAAAGATTGTTATGTTTTTTAGGTTTTTGTTAATGAATTCCAGTGGCTGGCAATTTCTTGAAAGATTATGGCTCATTATCATTCTCAATTGGTCTTGCATAACTTTAAATAGACAACAGGAAGCCTAATATTTAAAGAGAGGCAAGCTTCTCAGTGGTTAGTATCTTTAATTCTCTGAAACAGACAGGAGAAATTTTACCTTCCTCTAATTATTAATTTATTTCTTAGAAAATATCAGTGATCAAAAATAAATACCAGTGATAAAATAATAAATGACTTGCAGTCATTTGCAGTCAAGAATTGAAAGTTTCATTCTTACATTTTCATTTTTAGAAGTAGGAAATGCCATTATAAGTCAGCTTAGAGTGGGTTTCCATTGCCTGTCACATTCCTCCCAGCAGTATTTCATATCTTGAACTGGGATAAGGCCCAAACACAAAATTAAACTCAGGGTTGATCTCTCAAATCACTCTTATCTGAACAAGGAAATATTAAGTTCTGGACTTCTGGTCTGAGTCCTTTGTAATCTTTAAAATCAGAGGTAAGGGAAGTCATGTCTTTCCATTTGGTATTGTGATTGTCAAAGCAGATAAGACTCATGCCAGCTGTTCATAGCTCAATTATGATATTTGACTAGAAAGAATTTTCTCAGGAAGAAAAAAATATGAATATTCTCTTCATCTCTTGTGGATGTCAAAGTTTAATGGTATTTAAATGCAGATTTTAAATCATATGTAGTGGTGCTAAAGCTGAAGTAAAAATACCTACATTAATGTTAACAGTCAGGCCCAAAGTTCAATTAAACAATTAGGATATATGTTGGAAGCTTAGCAGGGAGTTGGGAAAATTGGTATTTTTGGGGGTTTATGTTTGAATGTTTTTTAAGAAAGAAAACTGCTCTGTGCATATATTTATTATTCTCCTATATATTTGCAAACAATATGCAAGACACAACTTCATAACAGCAGATAAAGGAGACCTTTAAATGCTGGTATTGTTTTGATGGCAAATCCTTGGATGCTAATGTAGGTTGTAGGTATGAAATATTTCCTGGAGAAAACACCGTGCAGCCCACCAGAGACTCTATATGTGAGTGAGAACTGTGGGAGCCACTGGAAGAGCGTGCCTTTACATTTTAAGTGGACAAGCAGATTCAGAGAAGTAAGCAGCTGGAAGAGAGACCCATGATCAGTTAACCTAAGCAGCAGCTCCACTGTGCCGTTCTGGAATTTTAATTGTACTGTTATGTAATTTTTAAACAGCCGCATCATTATGCAAATGTTTGGTAAAATGCACAGCCTTAGGTACCTTAGGTAACCATCAGGGCTTGTCCACTGCTGGAACTGTTACCCTTAGTCTGTCTGTCTTATAATGATTAAACATAATGTAAGAAATTTACTGGTTCAGGCCAAATAATTGCTACAGAAGGTCCTCCCAAGGGCACCCTCTCTCTCTATTTCTGTGTACTGGACACGATTTTCTCATGATTAAAATTCAGGTGCAGAGTTCTTAATCAGGCACAAATAAACAAGAATTATGCTTGTGCTGGGCTGACAGCGTGGGAGAGCTGGTGGCTTTGCTCTGAGGACAGGCCACTACCACATGCTTCCCCTGGAGCTTGATCATGGTGGTCACCACAAGGCTGTGAGTGCCTTTGCAGAATATCCTGAATTGGAAGGGACCCACAAGGATCATCCAACACCTGGACCCGCACAGGACCACAAGAGCCACACCATGTGCCTGAGAGTGTTGTCACAATGTTTTTTGAAGGCTTGGGGCATGTGGAGATAAGTTGTCTCCTGCAGATGCTGAAAACTGAAAGTACAGTGTGACAGTGCTGGGCTGGCTGTAATTGCAGCACAAGCAGGAGTGATGATGGCATGTGCAGCCTCAGAACATGAAAATTCAGACACATTTTCAGGTACAGAGACGAATGGAAACTCAGGATACCATTGTCTTAAGCAGACCCAAACACAAAATTACACAAGCCCAAGACTTTGAGGAAGAAAGACCAAGGTTTTCTTCCAAAACAGCTTTTGACATTTTTCAGCAGCTACTTGAAAGTGTGTGTCTGTGTACCCTGTATAGATGTGTATGTGCTGGGGAGGAGCAGTGCACAGGACACACTTAGCTGGCCAGCTGATTTTGGAAGTTCTACTCGAGATTGTCCTGTTCAAACAATTCTCTGCTAAGAGCTTTTCTTCTGAGCCTTCTTCACAGAGACCACCAGGTGATGAGGATGAACCCATGTGAGTGAACTATAAAAGTGCAAAAATTACCCAAGTGAGACATTGCAGAACGAAATGTCCCTTACAGCCTGTAGTGAGAATGCTGATTCCTCCCCTCTACCCCCACCACCTTTTAACTTCCCACTTTTAAACTTCATCTAGATGATTTGTCAAAAAAAAAAAAAAAAGTAGCAGGTGGAATTCAGTGAGGGAGCATATTTATAGAATAGGATTAAATGATCTTTTTTAAAAAAAGCTTTTATTGATCCTATTTCCCTCTGGATATTTATAGATGCATTCATACCCATCTATATACATCTTTGTGTAAATTTTATAAATAAGACATTACTATTACAGGGCCTTTCATCAAGACAGCTGGATGTGAAGGTATTTTTGTATATTTGTGGAAGAAGCATTTTCGTAAGAAAACCATTTTTCACAGTCTGAAAACTAAGCAGCAAAGGGTATGTTGGCAAGAAGTATACCATAGTCCACAGCAATATGAATGCTATGAACTTTTCTGTTTAGAAAAGGAGGCTGTATTCAACAAAGAGGAGTGCTAGCTGACTAATATTTATGTTTGTACCTCCAGCGAGTGATATTGAAATTGTGTGCAGGACAGCGGGATCTCAGCAGCGCAGGTGCCGGATTTCTCCAGGTTGATCCTAAGCGTTATAATCAAAACGAGTCCCTGGAAATTCTGTTGGGTGATGAGAGCGAATAGCAGTGCAAGCTGTCTGCAGAAGGAGCGGGGCTGGAGAAGGGAGCAGAGGCTGGAGAGAAGGATTTCTCTCAGCAGAGGGTGAGTGCATCGGCAGGTGGCAGCATCGCCACAGCCCTGGCAGCCCCATCACTCCCGCTGCAAGTTTTACATATGGAAAGTTCTCTGACCTTTCATAAATTTATTGTCACCCTGGCTGAGTGGCACTAGGTGCAAATAGCCCGCCCCTCCTTCAGTGTTTGCCTGTGACTGGCTCGGGTAATTAGAGATTTCCAACTCTCCGAGCTGCTCGGCTCATTTGTTCCACTCATTGTTTTTGCTACGTGACACAACCTAAATTCTCCAGCTTGTATTTACATGAGTCGGTTCTCAGCCTCACGCAGAGAGGAGCCGGGCTACAGTCCACTGGAGCCGGGAGAGGATGGGGCTGTGCGGGGGAGAGGCTGTGAGGTTTGGGCTGTCTGTGTCTGTGACGAGCAGGGGTTTGGTGCTCAGAGCCAGCACTCAAGCACCTTTGTTAAAATCGGCAACTCTGCGAGGAATTTCAAGAGCGGGCTTTTAGAGGGATTCCTAACATAATCGGACGGTTTTGTTTGCGCTGGCACTTCTGGCTGATAAATGCGCGCATATATGTCAGCGTTTGTTAGTGGGTATATTATATCTGCATACTTACAATGAGTGAACCTTCCTGACCAAGACACTCTAATCAGCCACCTAGTTCTGATGTCAAGTAGCAGCTTTCAAGGAGTTTCTCTCCTTTTTTTTTTTTTTATTTTTTTTTTTTTTTTTGGTCCTTGTCCACCTCCCTGCTTTCCCCCAACTCCCGCATATGAAATACACGTTGGGTCCTTCTTTTCAGGTTTTATCAGACTCAGGTATCAAAGGTCAAGCTCCAAATAATGACCCTCCCCCCAAATTTCAACTGCTCATTTTGCAGTGAAGTTAGTTTATCTTCAACTACAATCCAATTAGACTTTCACCCCTACACACTGGTGAAGTGATAGTATTATTTTTTTTTCTTTTGATTGTTTTTAATCTAACTGCTATTGTAGACACAGAATTATTCAGCCCTGATTAAATATTTTCAAGCTGTCTCAACAAGCCAATCATGTGCACATACATTTTCACACACGTTTCTCACAGTAAATTAGTAACAGTTGCTTATATGGTTAATAGTTCAGAAAATGAAGTTCTGCCTTCAGATGTGTATTGTACTGCCACAATACACACCCCAAATTGACACTACATAGTTGTGTATGCAGGTTCTACTTAAAATGATGGTAGACTGAAGCACCAGGATTCATTAAATCGAGCAGAGTTTCTCATTAAATGTGTAGATTGACACTCAGAACTGACTGTCATTTGGGTTTTTTTCAGCTGGTTTTCCATACCATCAATGCTTTATTTAGAGTGAAACTTTAACACCCGATGGCTGAGAGGTAGCTGGTTTGTGGGGGGAAAAAAACAAGCCAAGAAATATTTTGCATTATTATTTTTCTGGAAAAGACAACTGGAAGTTTTCAGATTTAAGATCTTGATCTTGTCTTCTTATTTTTTTTCCCTGTGTAATTTATACTCTCAACAATGCATGTTATCTGGTTTGCAATGTGCAGAGTATGCATTTACATTTGTTTTCTAAAGGGAACCCAGTTACTTCTCATCTATTTTCTATAATAATCTCCTCTGCAGAGGTGTTAGCAAGTACATTTCATTTTAACTGTGCCCTATAAATCCTTCATGGAAAATTCCAATTAATATGGCTATGTAGCAAGCTGGGCCAAAAAATTAACTGATCTGTTCTTGCTCAGCCATGTGACTTGATGAATACAGGAATGGAACAGACTCAGTACAAAAATATTCTTTCTCCTTAAGGAGACGAAGTCACCGGGTGCCACTGTTTTGCATCTTAACATAAAAATCTATGAGACTGCACCTTCTGGTATTGACAGATAACACCAGAGTGCTCTACCCCATGGCAATTTTCTGAGATGCAAGATATCAGTGTCCTGAGACTCTCAAAAGATTTTTTTCTTTCCATAAACATGGAACCTCCATCACTGAAGAGCGGAACTTGAACACTCTCACCATAAATCAGCCTTCAGGGAGAATGCTGATTTTGGGAAGAGAAATTATGAAAGTTGGACATTAATGAGCCAGAGAACTTGGAAGGGACATCCTTCTAAAATGGAGGGAAATCTCCAGGATACACGGTCCATTTGTTAAGAACATTAAAAAATATGAACTCTGTGCAACACTGAACGAGCACATAGCCTGGTAAGGAAAAGTCCTTAGGGGAGGGGGCAGTAAGGCCATGAAGGCTCCCCTGTTATATCCTGATGGCCTCCTGGGTGAGTCCAGAAGAGGCTCATCCAATGTTTGGTTTCTGTTGCATATCCATACTTCTGACTTGGGACATATTTCGCAGTACCACAGATTGGCTGAGGTTGGATACCATCCAGTCCAACCCATCAGCTCAGTGAGGGTCATGTCCAGACTGCTTTTGAGTATCTCTGAGAAGAGAGACTGTAACCTCTCTGCACAACCTGTGTCAGTCACCCAAGAAGCAGAGCCTGCTGTGCTTCTGCTTGTACCTCCTGTCTCTGGGCCTCACTGAAGAGCCTGAATGCCTTCTCTTTACACCTGTTCTTCAGGTATTTGTATCCATTGATGAGATTCCTCTGAGCTTCTCTTCTCCCAGCTGAGCAGTTCCAGCCTCTCCTCACAGGAGACATATTCTAGTCCCTGAATCATCTTCATGACCCTTTTCTGGACTCTTTCCAGTAGCTCCATTTCTCCTGCACTGAGGACAGACCTGGACACACCAATTCAAATGTTATTTCTCCATAAATAACATCACCTTCCTCAGCTTGATGCTACCACTCAGTCACCATCAGCAGACAATTTGCTTCACCAAACTGACAGAGGTGGGCACGGAGCAGCACAAGTGAGATACTGCTCCTGGTTCACAGGAAGAATTAGGAAGGTTCCTTTCCCTACCCTTGTGCATCTAATGGCCCTGAGCAGTGCAAGGGCTGCAAAAGCAATTTGCTCATACTCGGAAGTGCTCAGATTCCATGTGGATGGTAGGAGGGAGAATCCATACACATCTTCAACGTGGAAACTACTTCCACACACCATTTCCACACTACACATATGTGGGCTGGAGCCCTTATTTAGTTTTTAATAGAACATTATAGTTTTCTGAATTTTTACATAATGTTCTAAATATTCTGAGAAAATTGCACAATTTGCACAAAAAATCCATAGTCAAGTTCCCAAATACAGACGCCAAAGTCATGTGTGCTTCTAATGGTGAAAAAAATGTGTTGAAATTGTGGTCAAACTATTTTTTTTCTGGCATCATTCATTACAGTTTTAAAATTGGAATATTTGCAAAGTCTTTCAACTCCATAATAAGGGCGGGGGAAAAAGCCTTTTTTCTCTAAATGTTTCCCATTAAAAAAATTATGAACCAAGTTAAAAAGGAATGTGAGAAATATATTAAGTCAATTTCTACAAGAAAATGGGCTTATTCTAGAAGAATTTTTGTTCAATTTCCCAATTCAGATCTCTCAATTTTCATAAACCCTCTTAAGTTAAACTTAACTGTCAAGAAGTCCTACTAATGTTTAAAACTGTTCCATTAATGTTGGTTTTCTCCTACCATGATTTGTATCTGCACAAATCTTGATATAAATGCTACTGATGTGTTTTTGTATCTTTAGGCCAACAAAAATAATAACATGCTAAAAACATTCTGCTCCATGAACTTAATGTGACGAAAAGAGAAAACAATGTATATGGATTTTCTTGTGAAAATATAATTACCAAAAGTGGACATTTTGGGTAAATACAGTACTATGAAAAAAATAGCAGAAGGATTTCTTAACACTACAACACTTACATTAAATACATATATGGCATTAACTACTTCAGGAACAGATTTCAGTGTGTTGCTTTAGATGCCTGAGTTTCTTCTAGATCCCCAGAGCTGGTTTAATTACCTTTCTTGAGCTTTTGAAAAAACTGACTGAGGTGAACCAAAAGGTGACTTGGTCTGAGTAGGTTCAAGCTCAAAGGCTTCATTATGTAGGAATGCAGCATAACCAATCGGCTTCATGAAGCTGGCTGGAAAGGACTGATTCTCCATTTTCCTGCTGAAACTGGGAAGCAAGAGTAGTCAAGACTGAAAAATTCTTTCATTCAAAGAAAGTGAGTGCAAGAGAGTGCCTGGCTTTGTTGCATGGGGCCAGAGAACTCTACTGGCAGAACAGTTTTGCTGGGATCCTTCTGTTGATTACCCAGGTCTCATCTTTTTTCTGCCTGAGACTGGGTGCATTATGGTTCTCACCATTTCTTGCTGGCTATTTCAGATTCTTCCCTGCTCAGTTACTGGAATTTTTGAATTCCTTTTTAAGTAATTGATATATTTTTCCATATAGACAGGATATATAAGCCACTCTTCTAATTTTGAGTAGTGGAATGGTCCAATTTTGATTTACTCTGCTGTACTTTTTGAAAAAATACATTTTAAATGGCTGTGAAGCTCCCTTTCTCTCCCCATAGGAAAATAAATTTAAAAGAATATATTACTGGAAACTTGGAAATCACTGATATTTAAAAAAGTAAATCTAATCTAGTTCATTCTAGATATAGTCTGTGCTGTGAAAACAAATCTCAGAAGGAGTAAGAATAGCAGAAATATCACATTTCTATATTGACTGAAAAATTCAGGAGTATCTTTCTAAAATGCTTTCATTTATGTTGATGGGAATCTGTTACAGCATTTTAGGGTAGCAATTAATTAGAGCTAGCTAGAAAATGATTATCGTGTCTTCATGTCTGAAAATGACATTTGTAAGATAAATTTGCAAGGATATTACCACACACAGTTCTGTTCATCTATGTAAATATTTTCATATCTGCCAGTAGTTAGCCTACACTGGATACAGTTTTGGAAATCAGCATGTGCCATTAGCATACCAGAGAAGATAAGGTACTCCAGGCATTTCTAACAATAAGAAGCACTTGTTATATGAACTCTCAGTACATATCTGTGCACATACTGATCATACATGATTCATTTTTGAAGATTCTCTTCTGCATTGGCTTACTGGGAAAAAAAATGCTACACAATTTTATTTTAAAAATTATTTTATTGTCTTGTTATCCTGCTTCCTTTTTAAAAGCTGGTTCACTGTGTGCTTCGTGTTTGTTGCTCTTCAGATTACTCAAAGAATGACACTAGGTAGTCATTGCAAAGAGTTAACACTTATTCAGCATTTACTTAATGTTTTACTGGCAGTTCTCTGTTTATGTAATTTTGCTGTAAACACAGAATGCAGTAGAGTATTTGAAAGAAGGTGATAGGTCATTGTTCTGTGGAGCTGAAACAAGGGTCACTTTCTAACTTCTTCTCCACCAGAAGTGAAAACATTCCAACCAAAAGGACACTCCATCTCAAGAAATCCTGGCAAAGATTGTGTTCACCTCCACAGCCCAGAAACATACAGACGCTGTAGGTCACAGAGATCTTTGCTCCTCTATGCATATCTGAACGTGTGGCACTGATTTACCTGGAGTAGCTGTCTTGTCAGTACATTTCTTCACTAAGTCCATGTCTGTCTGCTCCTGCTCAGTGCCACCTGTGAAGGTGCTGGTTTCATGTCCTGGTGACAAACCTGACTGGAGAGGAGGAGATTGTATTGTGCTGGGTGGTGCTTTATTTCACAGCTAACTAAGAGCACCTTGTCTTCAAAACTAGCATGGCTGGTTTGTTTCATCCCGAGGAGTTAAATCTGCACAGAGGCCTGGTGAAATGCATTTGGTGACTTATGCTATTATCACGCTTTCCTTAAGAGTTATTTGGCTAGACAGCATGCACAAAGAAACCAATTTACAGCCTGTCGATATTGCCATATTTGTAAAGTATCCTGGAAGTCTGACTGGCTTCTAGACCTCAGTACATCAGCACATCAGCAATTTGCCTCAGGATCTGGCTCCTTAAAGATTATGGTGATGACTACAGCTTTTAAGTAAATGATCCCACACTTACATTTCTAGATGCAAGCTCCAATTTTGTGATAAATCAAAGCACTTCATGCTCTGCTTCCTGGAGGTCACAGCAAAGCTAAAGCGGATTTGCTTCATTTATGGTTACTGAGATATGTATTTTGTGATTCTCTTTATTTTCCCCTTCTGCCCCAGTGCAGCAGCACAATCAGTGGATGCATTACTTGTAGGCAGTGCCTGCTTGTTATGCCAAGGGGATTCCAGCTTACAGTAATTACATTTTTATAAATACTGTACTGTTCTAGGTTGCCTCTTTTTTATATTTGAAAATATGAAGTTCCTTTTTCATTTCCACATACAGATATTCTTGGGCTTTGAGAGAAAAAGAGGAGGGATGGCATGGCATGAGTGGTACTTAATCCCATTTCCATTCATGACTCTTCTGTCCTCCCTATTGCCCAGAGAAACTGAAGTCTAAACACATGCTTCAAAACAGAGCACTATCCAAGAGGGCAAGATTATACGTAAGTTTCCATTTTAATTATAAAGGGGCAAAAAGGCTTAGAAGAAAACCCAAATCTTTCCTTTAGCAGGGCAAGAGCATGTTTCCTCAACAGATACAGGCTGCATGTGAAATGCATAAATACCTATTTCTTATTACTGAAGAATTTATACAAGGTTCCTGAATGATTCTCTCCAAGGCATATTTTTTTCTTTCAGGGTTGAAATACTATACGGCTTCTCTGAGGGAAAATTAATCTACAGTTTTCTATAGAGTACCATGGGATAAAATAAACAGTGCTTTAATATCTCTTCTAAAGGACATACTATAAAAATAAAAGTGACACATTTTTTACTTGTTTTGAGTGCACAATTTTTCACACCACAAGTAACTATGTAATTTATTGGAAATTACACATTTACTTTATTCATTAGTACTTGTAAAAAATAATTGAATTACTTCTAGCCTATTCTAGTTTTATGGAAAATGAAGAATGACTTGATTCAAACATTATTAACTAAATTAAGTAATTCTTTATGAGGCATTTATTTCTAGACTGCCAGGACTTTCAGCTGCAAATAAGCCCCTTAGACCAGGGTAGAGATTAGTTCAGTGAAAGCACAGAGCTTCCCATTCTCACTTTATAACATTCATCTCATTAGATCCTGCAAGGTCTGTAGCTCACAATAACAGACAGAGAACAAGAATTAAGGGAAGAAGGCAGACATATGGAAAGAGATGGAGAAGGAGAGAGCTTTCCTTTATCTGTAAGAAATGTGTCAGGTCAAAACTAGGAAAAAATAGTGTAAAACAAAGTACTCATCAATTAGAGAAAGTTAAATATATTCTGCTAATTTGGTAATGGCTCACTCTGCTGCCTTTCCATGTTTTTACTGCTTGCAGGTGTGCTGTAGCATGAAGGCTACTGGAAAGTATGGCAGTGTACCACAAAGCAGCACACTACAAGCTTTGCCAAAAGGATGGACTGTGGTCACACATTTAATACTGAGCAATGCCATTTTCTCTCAGCTCTTGTGAAAGTTCCACAAAGGAGAAAATGGCAAAGAACATCTCCATATAGAAACAAAACAAAACAAAAACTCCAAAAAACCAAAAAACAAACAAACAAACAAACAAAAACACCCACAAAAAATCCCAAAACCAAAAAGGAGGAAGTAAGGAACATAAGGCAGTAGCAAAAAATTCCATTATTAGAGAAAATACATGCATTTAGTAATGAAAAGATCTGCTAACATTTGAGTGATAACAGAAATGAATAAACACCCATCAGGGGATTGTGAGGGGCAAATGATATCAAAACAATTCCATGACAGGCAAAGGAAGAAGCCGACAGAATATATACATCTTTTCATAAAGCATTTTGCGCGGTGGTCTTTAAATTAAGCTTGGCCAAAGTGGTTTACTTCAAATTGTTACTAGTTCAAAACTTATAGGAAACTGTACCCAGTTTATTAACAGTACATTTTCAAAAAGGAATAATGCAGTGAATGAGTCTCAACAGAGATCTGCCCTGCTTTGAGTTTTTCATTAGAGAATTGGGCAAAGGACTTGAAACAATGCTTAAGGAACCTGTTAGATTGGCCAATGCATGTGGACATGATTAGAATAGAAAAAAGAATTTCTGACAAATTGAAAAGATAAAAATATTTAATCAGAAGAGCAGTATACTTAGATAAGAATAAATAGTTGCAAGAAGAAATGCAAGCTGACTAGGCAGAAGGGCTGAAGCAGAGAATCTTGTGAGTTTTCAGAGGGCCCCAGGATGAGTCAGTCATGCCAATGGTGTCACAAAAAGAAAATCACCACCATGGGCTTTTAAGAACATACCCTGAAAAACAAGTGACCTAGAGCACCAAGCATGACAAAGTTCAAGAAGCATTTGGACAATGCTCTCAGGCAGCTGGTGTGACTCTTGGTCCTGTGCATGGCCAGGAGTAGGACTTGATAATCCTTGTGGTTGTTCCTTCCAACTCTGTGATTATATCCTGCTCAGTGTTGTAATGGTCCAAGATGACACAGCATGTTCATTTTCTTAATACCATGTTTTTCATAAGAGGAAAATCAAATTAATAGAAGGATGAAGAAGATAATTGTCACCTGTTAGAACGGGTTGATTGAAATCATGCTATTTGGCTTAGAGAAAGAGTCATAACTACATTTTTTAATATCAATGACAGGAATAATTTTTTTTCTATTCAGCAAAAATGTACTTGTTCTGCATTAAAACAAACAAACAGACAAATAAATCCTTCTCTGAAAGCAACAAGTACATGGTTTTGACAGGGAGCTTTATGGGATCTCCAGCACAGGAGTTTCCCAAAATAGTTGGAATATGTCTTTGTTATGAATGAAGAAATTAGGTGTTCCTCAGCTGATGGATGATCACAGGATCACAAAGTTCCTCCTTTCCTGTTGCTTGTGGCTTTTGCAGGGCCAGATGACCAAGTAAATTGTTGGCTCGTGAACTGGTAGATTTCATCATGACAATCATGATTTCTGAAATCAGAGAACTATTCACAGAAAAGAAAAAAGCCCTGAGGCCTAATTACAATTTTTGTAGAGACCTTTTGTACCACACTGCTGAAAAGAATCCATAGGAATATAAAGAACCTATATAATCAGTCTCAGTCCCACCCATAATATCTGCAATGCAATGAGTACAGCATTTTGATAAAACATCTATTTTTTAAAATTAAGAGTCTTCAGTTGTTTACGGTTTTGAAGTAGAATCTGTTTTTCAAAATCAGCCACAATGTACTGAATAGAATGAAAAGAAGGAGAAAAATAGCCAGAACAGTTATTGGTAGTCATGTGTGATATACAGCAGTCTGAAGAGCAGAAAACAGGAATGTTCCAATATTTCTCTCTGCAGAGATTAAAATACATTAGGAATCTGCTTGTTTTGTTTTATAGTCTTAATGTACTTGTGCAATGGTCTGCATGCATATGAAAAGCTTTCTTTAAAAATGCATTACAGAAATATATTGCAAAATTCAAAACTTTGCACTAAGACCCACTTGGTTAAGTGAAGTTGCTTAGGACATATCTTCAGGTAATACTTCGACCCATAAAAATCTCTTAGGTGGACAAACAAGATTAACAGCCTGAGATTTCATGCTATTCAGAGCTGAAAGGCCTTAATCAATTTCTCTCTCGTGTACAATCACTGCTGCTACACCGTTGTTTTTGCAGAGTAAACAACACAGCTTGGGTTCCAGTGTAGGAGGAACTGAGTTTTAAATACAGCTGTTCCTAGCTGAAGGTTCCTGGAGGTAATGCCAAGAATTCATGGGTATTTCTCATCTCTGTGGTTTTTCTTGCTCTAATTTCAATCTGATATCAAGAGAGGTCCAGCTGAAAAGACTGTTCTGGGTGATTTTGTCAATTGTTATAGTTCTAAGGGGTAATGAGTTGACCCCAGCACCTCCAAATATTTTGGAGTCACCATGTCCACAGCATGATGGGGTGGTTTTGGTAAAACCTGTATTTCTGTAACTGAGGTAATCCATGGTCCAGAACATAGCCAGACTTTATAACCAATCTCAATGTAGATGTAAATTTTATATTCCTGACATAAATGCAGTGATTAGAATATTTTCCAAGAGAGGGCCATGTTCATCAAATATTTGCTTTCTATAGATAAGAAATTACTATTAGTCAAGGTAAAAGATGTTGTAGCATATAATTAAAATAAAATACCCTAAGATTTGGAAATTATTGTGTGTAGGAAATGACATGTAGGGAAGAAATGGGGGTTTTTATTAATAATTGTTGAACCAGAGATTATTTGTACTTTAGTGGGATTTTTTTTTAGCCTTGATCAAATTTTTTATATTGGTAGAGGAAAAGGGGGGAAAACCCACATTATTGGAATAGTATGTCTTCTGATATATTTGCAAAGAACAGATAGCTAAACAGGTTTTACCAGAAAGGTTGTCCTTAGCCTCATCTGCCCTAAAGGCTTGAATCCATAATCTCTGCTCTTCTGGTCACAATAGATACTTACATTGTCTAAATAATTTCACTTAAAATTATGTTGTTCCTTATGACAGTGGGTTTTTTTGAGAATGATTATGCTCACCATTAGTGATTTCAGCATCAGTGGGTTTGTGTTTGAGCATCAGATCTTAATGGAAATCATGGAAATCATGAAAATTCAGCCTTCTATTTTTCTCTATAGGATACACTAAGGCAAATGGTTAATGTAAATTAAGGCAAATGTAAGGCAAATGTAAAATGGTTATAGCATCATAAATTTAAAACAGACACTGTCTGTATTTTTGTACCCCACCCACTTGTGCTCCCTCAGGAGCGCTCCACAACTGCACGGAATGGTGGCAATCCTGCAGCTGAGGCCTGCACAGGAAAATGGGTGGAATAGTGTCTACTTTGTGCTTGTTCAGTAACTTTTTGATGTGCTATATGAAAGTGTAAGATGGTGAGCACAGGTGGGTTTCTGACCCAAGGTGCCACAGATGCCACAGGAAACCAGAGCACGCTGTCTCTCTCGTGTTCAAGCCAAGTGTGCAAGCAACCAAATCAATTCTGCTGCATATGCTCTTCCTTATGGGTTTTTCAAGGCCAAAATGACAAACATTAGATAATGATTTTGTCTGTAAGGTTTTAATGACATAATAAAATTTCCTTTTCAGTATAAAGGATAACTTTATAATGAACTCATCGAAGGAAGCAAAAACATTAAATGAAAAATAATTAAGACTGCTTTCTGTGTAAATACGGCATAGACAGTTTTATATATATTGTTTGTCAAAGACTGTATTAAATGATAGCTAGCACAGAATTCCCAAACTTCATCAAGCTTTCATCTTTCTTGATATGAAGAAATCTAGAAAGATCTTGTCCCAGCTTTGCAAGTCCATGTTAAATGCTGTAAGTTTGTATAAATTAGAACTGTACAGTCACCCTAAACCCCCACAATGTCTTGTCTCAGGCATTAAAATTGTACTTATAATACTCTTTTCATAAATCTTGGCATTGCTGTTAAATTATTTATATGCTGTTATATGAAAACACATGACATTTTTTAAAAAAATGTATCCATCAAGCATCTTTCAATCAGCTGAGATGCCACTCTGCTGGTGATTTTTCTGAATCTTGCCATCTGAATATTCTGAATAAGTTTTAGTTTATTCAGTAAGTTTCACTCTTGTTTCCAAGTGTTTCTTTTATGATTTCTAAGATTCACTTGTATTACCCTTCTATTTTATTCTTCTCTTGTCTCAATTTCTCTTTCTATCTGCCATGTTCTCTTTCTTGCCATTCTTGCAATCTATAATTTTAGCACTGAAAAATATATTCCTTATTATCTGATTTTCCCTGCATGTACTTAACTTTGTGACATTTTTCTTCTCTGAGTGACCTTTGTAATATAAACTTTCATTTCTGCCTCCTGAAAAGGTATTCTGACAGTAAAGTCTGGCACACCTTTAATTCTTAAACACAGAAATCACACTTCTTGATGTCCCCATACCCCTTTCCATGCTTACATTCCAGCAATATGACAATTGGATTGGGTTGTTAAGTTGCATTATACCTTTCCATTTTCCTTTTATGGATTGTCATACACCATTTCTTTGGTGATCCAAAATGTGAACAAAGAGTGGGTTCTCAACTGAGAAAGTAATTCAAGAACAATGAAGTAAACAAAACTCAAATTCAATAATAATAATTTTCTTTGTTAACATGTGTTTAAATTGCAAATATCTTTTGGTTATTTCTAGCACAGAAGTCTTTAGAGTGTATTTTCAGTGTTAGTGCCCAAAATCAGAAATAATTTGAAGCACAAAAATGACATGGGGTAGTTTCAATTTCTAAAACTCAGAGCATCATGAATATGGAGAGGAGCAATTAGGGTATCTAAACTACCCAAACTATCTTAACTCTCTACTTACGTCATCACTTTGACAAAATAAAGGAATGTCAGCAAACTCTATCAGAATGCTACTGGTGTACACCCAACTAGTGACCCAGCCTAGTGTTAGCCCTCATCTTGATACACCCCTCCACAACTTAGGAGCTTGTTTTATTCTCAGCTTATACTTGTAGGACTTATTGTAACACCCTGTGATTGTTTGGAAGCATTGAAAGTTCAGGGAGGTCTCTTTATTGAATTCACTGAAGTTTAAACTAGGAAAATATCTTCATGAAAGGAAACAAACATAAACATCAAAACAGCTTAATGCAATTTCTAAGTACATTTCATTTTATTTAAAGATACTTTTTTTGAAAGAGCAGAACCTTCAGATTAGATTTTCAGACTATTTCAGAAGTGTGAAAAATTGGTCTGAAAATCCACAGGTATAATCCCTGCATCAGTTTGTTGTGTGTCTGTTAAACAGGAAGTTAGCATGAGGGAGGCACAAGTTTATCTGTATTATAAAAGAAAGCTACTGGGGAAAGAAAAGAAAAATGCAAACAAAAATAAATTATATTCTTTCTCCCAATCAGAGTCTTATGTAAATCCTGATGAAAATTTCCATGTTTTTCTTTAACACACCACAAAAATTACAAGAATGACAACAGAATAATATTAAGATTAGTTTTCAGAAAACAGTTTTTGTGTCCTTTGCACCATGTTCACAGTGTCCTGGACTTTAAAAAGGGCACAGAACTGAGCCAATGATCATTAAGCATCTTGATGATTTCTCTAAAACTCCTAGGATGCCCAAAAATCAAGTCAGAATAGAGATACAGATAATGTGTGTGTGTGTGTGTGTCTGTGTGTGTGTGTCTGTATTTTCTATCCCTGTCCACTTCAAATTCATCTGGTGTTTTCCCATGGACATCAGCTGACCACAAAGTAATTTATTCCTGGAAACACTTCCAACAGGTTATAATTGAAGAACTGAAGTTCTGTACAAATTTGTTCACTCCTTGACTCCCTATTTCTATCATATTATTATTTATTTGTGACCTATCATCAAGCTGAAATTTATAGCACTTATTTTATTCAAGTGTTATTTACCTGAATTATCTACTGAACATGTCAAAGAAAGTGTTACATTTCTTAAATAAATCCATGATTGAATTTAATTGATTTAATAATTAGTTTCAATAACAATTTTCTAATCCCTGAGAAAGCACATAAAAATATTTAATAAGAAGTTTATGAAATTTTTAGGTAATACAGAAAAAAAAAAAGAACAGTCTATTTTAACTAAAAAAACCCCAAACAAAACAAAAACTGTGACCCCAAACATTTGCTTCCAAGAAAAATAATTTTAAAGGAAAAAGCATATTTTTAGTCAAAACACGCAGTCTGTTAAACTGAAATGATATTAATTGCATGCACCATATTTTTCTCTAATAGGATTCTTAGCAAACTAGGCATCAAAACAAAACAAAATTTTCAGTAATAAATAGTGTAAAAATGTCATGCCCTTATACTGAAATGTTTCTTCCTTCATAATGTCTCTAAATATAAACAAACTCCTTTTTAACCTAAAAGAATAATTCCTTCCAATTCAGAAACTGCTTAGGAAAAAATGCCATAACTGGATAGCAGAGGAAATTACTTTAGACAAACATAATAGCTCTTTCTGGTCTTGCTGTTTAAAAATCTAGTAAAAACCACTCCTAATCCCACTCTTTTGCAAGTCTACAGCAAAACATGCCTTTACAGCTTCCCTAGAAGTCAAAAAATATTCTCTTGGCATTCACAGAAAGTATATAAGAGCAGGAAAGAACACCCTGTCAGCAGAACTTTACTTTTATAATCTCAGAAGATAAGAACATAAAATTACCATGCTAGGTCAGGCTACATGGTCATGTAACTCAGTATTGTAACTTTACTGGTGGCTACTATAGGGCATGTAAGTTCTCTGTATAAACTTTGACCTTCTGCTCACTTCATAGATTACATATCAAGCCTGGAAAAAAACCCAAACAGTTTCTTGTTTTGTGATTAATTTTTTTTCTTATTTTTCCCATGCTTAAAAAAAAAGTTATTTCCATTTTTATGTGCCTTACTGTGTGGGATTTTTTTTCTGTAATTTTTCTACATTTTTACTTTTTAAAGCATTTTCAGTTGGCTATGAATAAGGAGGCTAATTCCCCTTTTTTTCAGATTTGCTTTTGCTCTCTACCTTTTCTGTTCAGCTGTACAGTTTCCAATGAAACACATGAGAAATATATTTTGGTGGTAAGAGTGATTCACTGTTAATTGAATGGCTAATACATGATCTTGAAAAATTTTCTATCACTTGTAGGCATTTTATCCTCTTTTTTTTTCAGTTTCTTTCAATTTGTCTTTAATTAGCTGCCTTCTCTACGGAAGTGTGAATTTTTTTTCTGCTGCTCTTAGCTGCAGCAGGAGGAGTTCTGCCAGGTAAGTGTACATCAAAAAATTTAACACTCTGCTAAGCTAATATTCTCATTTTTGAGTATGCCTGGAATAAACAGTTCAAGAAATCCCCAATTTAACTGTCACCACAAAAGTTCTAACAACATTGTGGTTTGTAGATTGCCACTAAACTTTGTGTAATACATTAATAGCAGACTACCTCATTACCCATTTTGTTTGGACTCAGCATAAGTCATAAATAGCAAGTAAAAATGACCAAACCCCAGAATCTTTACTTATTTGCTGAAATCCTTCCTTTGAGATTATTCTATTTAGATGTCAGAATGAAGGCTAAGGAACTTCATCATGGACAGTGGTAAAAGACTCCTAAAAGTAGAAAGAAGTTGTTAGGTCTTGCCTCTTCTCCTTTGCTCCCAAGGACATTGGAAAGATCGACATACAGAAAAGATTTTTGTGATTCATCCAGAATTCCCTGAAGAACTATGATCTCAGGTACAATATAATCTGCATACCAGAGATTCCCCCCAAACAAAAATTACTTTACTGAACCTCATGTTAATATGTCATAAGACAGATGAAAAAATAGGGTCTTTCCTACTTATGGGCCTTCCAGTACACTCTCAACAACATTTTCAATTAAAGTTTGCAATTTCTCAGTGGTTTTGGGTCAAGATACAGGGAAGAACATGAGTCTGCTACACTGTGATTTAGAAAGAGGTTAATTGTTTCTGTGAGTTCAACTTTCAGATCCCTTTGTCTCACCTGAAGGAAGGAAATCAGAGTGAGGAACTTAGTGTTGGTTGGTACAAAACATGACTGAGAACCCCTTATAGCTGACAGCTTCTTGTGCAGTGCATGGCTGGATCTGCTAGGGCTCCTGGTGCTTTCCTTCCCAGCTTCTCAGTCCAGGGAATTTTGTTCTGTTTCATCACATTGGTGATTAACTGTTGTGGAAAATTTAATAGCGATGGCTTATGCAAATCATGTGCTCTACAAGTAAAACAAATAAAAATGAGGAAATGTACACATTGTACCTTTGAAAGGTTGCGAGCAGTGGCGCAGAAGACTTGGGTTACAATAACATCTGAAATGAGCCTGGGAGTGAGAACATAGCAAGGCCTGTTTCAAAGGAGAACCAGTTCACTAAACACCAGAGTGATTTAATGCACCATCAATTATTTCCTGCTTGTCACTTAAACAGGCTCCACATATGCATGGCAGGTCATGAGTGCAAAGAGGAGGTAGAAGGCATGATTTATTGGCTGGGGCAAACACCTGCGAATTAAGCAGCTCAGAAATTAGCCACAAGTAGCATATTAGTGCAGCTAATCAGGCACGGTTCAGTATTTCAGTTTCTTGATTTGCCCATAAATAAGGCTGTATGTGGCTGCCCTGGGGCGTTCTGGTGATTAACAGCCCTGACCTACAGTAAAGTGTGCAATCTAAACAATTTAGTGGGATCTGCAGGTGTACATTGTAAGCTTGTTGCCTATAAGGCTGCTACATTCAGTACACAGAAAAATTCTGGTATCTGTATGTCTTGTTCATACATTTAATTGCACCATTTAATGATCAATTTTCTTTTCATTCATTTACCAGGGCCTGTTAACATTAACGAGTTTCAAACTATGAGGCACTGATGCGCAACTGTGAAACCAAGTTGTCTTCTGTCTAATTCAGATGCCAGAGAACAAGATCACCACTCTTCGCTGCACATTTCCATATCTGACACCACAGTTGTTGACTTCCAACACGGCTGAAATGACAAGCTGCTACTTCATTATTTTGAGACCTGTGTTTAGCTGGCCTACCTGTTGATTGCTGATGTAAAGTGCTCTGTGGAGGAGCCTGTACACAGCCAAAAGCAAACTGCTGTTCTGGTTTTGCAAGATGCTGTGACAAAGACAGAAATGCCTGATCACTAAAAACTAGCACTTTTAGCTTGAAGGAGGTTTGGAGGTCTCTTGAAACACTACATCTGAATTCACACAAACCTCAGCACTAGCCATGTGACTTTAACTACACTTACAGGAAAGAAAAGAGAGAAAAATATAAAAAGAAAAGAAAATATCCTCCCAAAAAGCTAGATACTTGATAAAGCACCCTCGTTACCCAAAGTGCTCGCAGTAGTCTGCCAATTCCTCAGCTCCAAAAGAATGCACAGGGACATGAACAAGGATGAAGGTGAAGGACTGGTGAGAAAGTTATGTCAGATAGCCTCACCTGTGAAGTAATAACATGGCAAATCTAGACCTGTCCATGTTCTCATATAAAAAAGTGCTGGAACATTTTAGGAAGGAAGCACAGAATGATAAAAGATACATGACTGAGGAAAAGCAAGGTGACCATTGCTATTCACCTTTTTCTCCTGTTGTATGAATAACGTGGTAGGACTTCTTGGACCACAAGGCAGCAATTATTTTTACACAAATGCTTTATTATTTTAACACTGAGAGCCTTGAATTATTTGAGCAAAAAGTATTAAACTTAAAAATTATGCACACTGATAGACAAAGTCCACAACTGTGTTTCATAAGGGAAACTTTACTCACAAGGGATACATAATTTCCTGTTTCATATTAAACATTAAATTTAATTAATGCTTTTTTCTTACCATTTCAGTTTATTTTTTCATCACACTATGCTGTACCAATGACTTCTGGGGTACGTGACTCAGTGTGATACTGAACCTGACCTGGAATGCTTAGGTTTCTAGATTGAAAACACCCAGGCTCAGTTCTGGTCAGTTGCTGTTCACAACCCTCATCGCAGAATGCCCTGATAGACTCCACTAGACAAGCACAGACATCATGTCCCAGTATTCTCAATAGAGGGTTACCCCATGTCTTGCATAGGATAAATAGAGGCACCTGTCAAGGTTGTTTTTTCTTGATGTAAAGGTATTGGTTTTGTTTTTTGGTTTTTTTGGGGGCTCGGTTACAAAATCTGCTAAAGCTTCTTTCAGAATTCACATCACTTTATGTTGGAACAGAGATAGTTATGTTCAGTGAAGTGAAGCTGAGGGTGTGCAACCTGTGCAGAGGAGGGTGGGACGAATGTGATTTTGAATGTAAGGTATTGGATGACTGGAATGGGCAACAAAACAAGATATCTTATTCCTGTACCTGCCTACCTAAGTTTTCAGCCAAGCCTGGGTGCTGCCTGGGTAAGCATTGCTTAATTGGTATTGCTCAATCCCAGGAAATATCCAGCACTTCTGAAATGTTGCCTGTCAAAGAGGCAGTGCAAGTGAGTCATTGAGTCATTAAATTGATGGCATAGGCACTTCTCTGGGCTTTTTGTTTTTGTTTTTGTTTTTGTTGGGGTTTGTTTTTGCCTTTTTTTTGTTTTGTTTTGTTTGATTTTTGCTTACGTTTTTTATGTTTAGTTGTAGCAGAAATAAAATGGACAAAATGGTTCTCCTGGCTGACATGAAAGATAGCTTGTTTTGGAATAGTTTAAAAAAAAGTGCTCTTTCCTAGTGCATGTTGTCCCCCTCATACCAGTGTATTATAAACTCCTCATGTATTCAGTAAGAGAGGCATAGAATCGAAAACATAAAAGAACAGAAATGTAATGGAGAACTTTATAATATTTTTATATGTTACTGTGACATTTAGATGATTTACAAGGTATGTGTGCTAGAAAACAATCAAGAGTCTTGCAAGTATTGATAACAGAATAAAAAATGTTCAAAATATGATGTATAATCTAGAATAAATACGGCAGTGTAGGAGCAGAATGAGATTTATTAAGATTCTTTTGATGCATCACAGAATTTCAGGCTATGTCTTTGGCAAAGTTAAAGTAAGATTTGAAGATGTATCTATGATTTTGAATAGTATATGGTATCATCACATCACCAGTGTGTCAGAGCTTTTGTTATAAAACAGCCTTTGTGTTGTGGTAAAGGAGATGCTACATTTCAAGTACAGGAAACTCAAAATGTACAGGGTACATAAAACCAAGCAGATTTAAAAAGTGGTTAAAAAACTCCCAGATTTATTGTGAGAACTATGAAATGATATCTAGATGATTCCCCTAGCAGCCCTTGAGATGTCAGAGATGATAATACAGTAACAACATTTGGGAAGTATTTCTAGTTTTACACTTAGCCTTTTGGCAGGAATTTATTAAGACAGAATAAGCCTGTGACTTTTCAATTCCAAGTACAATTTGTTTCTCTAATATATCTGCAGGAGTAATGTGTGATGGAATTTTTCCTTTGCTGGGCCCAGTACTTGTGGGTGATGATGTGCTATAATAGGTTCTCACAAGCCATATCTCAACGAGATAAAACACAACACATGTACATCTGTGGCCCAGTGTCAATGCCTTAAATGTACATCAGAAATGCATTAAATCTTCTGATTGCTATTTTGTTTGTACAGCTTGTTGGTTCAGACTTTCCTCTGTAATGTAACCTGCTGATTGCCTTGAATTATTGGCATATCCTTGGTAGAACAAGCACACCTTGTCCTGAAATTCAACAGTACAGATGTGGCTTGAATCCTTTCCTTTATTAGTAGAAAGAGAAGAAATATTCTTCAAGTAATCCCAATATGCTTCCTGAAAGCACTTATTTCAGAATCAACTGGGTCTAGCAGAACTTTGGACCAAAAGTGAAGGCAAGTGATATCACATCAGAAATTCAGCTACACAAACAGTTGTTTGTGTGCATCTGTGCCTGTGCCTATAAATAAAGAAAAAACCATGTAGAAAATAAAGTATTATGGACAGCTGTGGAAAATGGTGCATCAGAAGAGGCACTTTTAGTTTTGGATGCTGTTTCTGCACTGGTTTAAAGCTGTACATCTCACATCAGCTTGTTTGTTCATATGTGAAACTTTTCTTTTTAGAGAAATCAAATATTTTTGAAGTAATCTTGAGCTAAACTGTAACGGAAGACATGGTGTCTGATACAAATGAACAAGCATATAAAAAGTAATATTAATTAACAACATTCAGATTCAATCTCCTGTGTTCCTGAAACATGATTTCTGAGCAAATCAGCCTGCTGAAAGCATATTCCTGGGCACAAAGATAGAGAGGTGCGTCCTTGGGGTTTCAGTTTATGTTAGACTACTTCATAAGGTGTACAGCATGGGATGGTTACTGCTTTTGTAGATGAATTCTCCTTTTTTCCCCATTTGGTCACCAGCTTTGGTTGTTAAGTGTTGGGTTTCTGTGCCTGCACTGGTGCTGTGAAGCTCCATGAACTGCACATCTTGTGGCCTTAAGGACTGACCAGATTGGAGACGTTAATGTAGGGGGTCTTTTCTCATTGGCAACCCAGTGTCTTCTTTCTGAAGGAGAATCATGGTAGAGTTACATAGGGAATGACAGACGTATTTTTCTGGGAAAATCTGTCTCAGGCAAATCTGGTGGCCTTCTATGATGTGCTTATGATGTCAGTGGTTAAGGGAGGACTGACTGATGTCATCTACCTGGACTTGAACAAAGCATTTGACAGTGTCCCACTCAACCCTTCATCTAAACCTGAGATATGGATTTGATGGATGAACAGTTTGGAGAATAAAGAATTGGCTGCATGGTCACACTTGCAGTTTTGCAAGGCAATGGCTTCAGGTCCAAGTGAAGACCAGTGACAAATGGCTTTCCTCAGGGGTCAGTATGAGGAGCAGTATGGTTTAACATCTTTGTCAGTGACGTGGACAATGGTCTTCAGTGCACCCTTGGCAATTTTGTCCATGTCACCAAGCTGTGTGGTGCAGCTGACATGCTGGAAAGAATGCATGCCACACAGAAGGATCTTGACAAGCTTGAAAGGTGGGTTCAAACCTCATGCAGTTCAATGAAGCCAAAGGCAAGGTCCTGCACCTGAGCCAGGGCAATCCTAAGCAGAGATACGGACTGGGTGGAGAATGGATTGAGAACAGCCCTGGGGAGAAGGACTTGGGGGTGTTGGTGCTTGACTTGACCTGGCAGTGTGTGCTTGTAGCACAGAAAGCCGACCATAAGCTGAGCTGCACTAAAAACAGTGTGGCTAGCAGGGCAAGGGAGGTGACTCTCCCCCTCTACTCTGCTGTCTTGACACCGCTCCTGGAGCACTGCATTAAGTTCTGGTGCTCCTGGAGAGGAACCTTCCAGAGCAAGACCGGAGGAGGGCCAGGAAGATGATCAGAGCTGGAGCTCCTCTCCTATGAAGGCAGGCTGAGAGAGTCAGTGCTGTTCAGCCTGGAGAAGAGAAGATAGAAGAGACCACACGAGCCTTGCAGAACCTAAAGGGGGCCTAAAAGACAGCCTGAGAGAGAGTTGTTACAAGGGCATGGAGTGATAGGACAAAGGGTAATGGCAGGTTTACAGTAGATAATAAGAAGAAATTCTTTATTCAGATGGTAAAGAGGCACTGGAACAGGTTGTCCAGAGAAGTTGTGGATGCTCCATCCCTGGAAGTGTTCAAGGCCAGGTTGGATGGGGCTTTGAGCAGCCTGGGCTAGTGGAAGGTGTCCCTGTCCATGGCAGGGGAATTGGAATCAGATGGTCTTAAATTCCCTTCTAACCCAAACAATTCTAGGAAGCTACAGTGTAAATTTTATTAAAATTTCAATTTATTTTTGGCTTTAAAAGTAGATTTTCATTCTTTTCCATACAAATATATAATGTGATTTCAGTAGAATAAATTCATTTCCACAATCCATTCAACACCTGATTAATTCATATTATTGAGGCAACAGAGATATGATTAACTTACTTATGTCTTACAGTTCATAAACTCTGTTACAGATAACAATGTGAGTCACTGCTTATTCTTTATGCAATAGAAAAGCTTTAGAAACATCAGTAGAGACCTGCTTTTTCATTAAATATGGTTGTAATCTAATTTAGTTGTAAAAATCAGCATATTTCTTGAAACTGGCATCCTACATCAAATAAAATGGAGCTTGACAGCAGCGTTTTAGTCTTCCTAGCAGAACTGAAACACAGCTATGGGAAACTTATTGTGCTGGCCCCATTTTAGATAATATCCCAGAAACTTTTCTACATATTTCTAAGTGGATGAATTGTATGACTCAGTGAACTCTCCTGAGCATTCTAACCCAGTACTTCATTACAGTGAAAAAACACACAAGGAATATGCCTTTTATCCAGAAGATGTTTTGTAAATACATCAGTGCCCTAAATTTACAAAGCACTCGTATTGGAAACTGTAATGACAGAACACAGTGTCAGTGCTTGGTTGCCCTCACAGTAAAAAAGTTCTTCCTCATTATCATATGGAACTTCCTGTGTTTTGGTGTGAGTCCATTGTACTGGGTGCCATTGAAAAGAGTCTGGCTCTGTCTTTGCTTCTTTCCCTCAGGGTTTTGCACAATTTGATGAGTTCTTCCCCGTAAAATTTTCTTCTTCTCTTCTACAACCATGGTTGACTCATAGGACCAGCTGTTGACCCATAGGGTTGATAAAATCCCCAGGTCCTCCTTTGCCACTGGCAGGATTGAGGGGAGCACTGGCTCCTCCAGTGTGACACATTCTCTGTGGCACTCACCACAACAGCTAAGGATGAGCATGTTATGAGATGTTTTGCTGGCCTCTCCTTTGTGCTCTGTTTTACTGAACTAGGTGATACTTCAAACTATTCATATTTGCATAAATGTCTTGGCATTTCTCATTGCCTGAATGTATTAGGAGAATAATTTGAGAAAAGAGAAAGACTTTTAAGTTAGTTAAATTTAATCAGAAAACAAGTGAGCAGACAGCTGGAGAATATGGTCAGTGGTTGTGAACACAGAGACTGGTAACTGGTAACCAGAATACTGATTCTTTCTTCTTGAGACACTACTGAATGTCATCTCCAGCATACCTGGCCTTCTGGAATGGTACCTTTCCTCTGGGAGTGAGTAGAAAGACTCTGCAACCCATTGCTTAGATGTAATGAAGAAATTATTTTGGTCAATTTGAGTCATTTCTGTGAAACCATTTAAGGCAAAGAATTAAAAACCCAGTGATTTTTAAGTCAAATATATGATGAAAAGAAACTGAAATATAGGAACATTGAAATAAGGTGAAGGCACTGATTAGAAGAAAATGAATATATAATTAATGTGTCATGCATAAAAGTGGATAATAAATTAAAACATTTGCTAAAGTTAGAAATAAACACAGGTAGGTATGTAGCTATAAGTTGTACAGCAACACAGTAGCTCATATTTTTGTAAATTTAGAGCAAGTCAGTCTCAATGGAGTTAACGCCAGAGATTTTTATTAATTTATTTATTAATAGGATAGAATATGTAATCAGTACAAATTTATTATTGAGAGGGCAACAGCTTATCCTAAGCTGCAATAGCCTAATATTCATCGTTGGAAGAGTTGGGTTATTCACAACAAATAATAATTGTTATCATTTTTCTCCCATTTTGGCCTGTAAAGAATTCACAAATTCTATCTGACATCTAAAATAATTTACCAGAACTGTTTTACCTTAACAGATTTCAGTGTTATTTCTGAACAAAACACTCCAAATTGTATATTTTATATATAGCACTGTGTTCTTCTGAATACCAAAGCATAATATAGTTTTATATTATATTACTTAAAGAGAAGAACAGAGTTAACAGTGATAAACAGGAAATTTTTCTCTTCTGTGAAGATGTTCCTGAACAGTCATGTTTCAGGATTACTGCTTTGGATGTAGGCTGCTAAATTTATCTATAGTCCACTTCTTCAGCTTTAGTTCTCTTTGGATTTGGCCATGAGGTGGCAATGTCTCTGGGAGACAGGTATTTTTCTGTGTGTTGGTTTTGTGATTCATGATTTGTGGTGTGGATTTGTGGACACTATTGCAAAACTGGTCATAGAAAAAAACTTCAGTAGCTATTGTGTTCAGCTTTGGGATGTAACCTTCACAAAAAAGTCTGGTTTGCATAACCCCCACAAAATATGCCTCACTTCCCTTTTAATTTGATTATGCCTAAATGTGACAAGATGCAGATGATTAAAGCTCTCTATTTTTCACAATCCTTGTGAGGACTATGTGCTTTTGCCTGTAGCACTACTCAGTTCCTGGCTGAAGTTTTTTATCTAAGTGACTAATTTCCTTCTAATAATCTCATTCTCTCACAATGACCAAAAAAACCTCCCTCTTTCATAGACCTTCATATTTGTATGTCAAGAAAAGTCCTCATGGTGAAAAGCCAGTTGGAACAAAATTGAGTGAACATATGATGTTAATAATTTAATTCTGCTGCCTTCCATTATTATTCTTTAAACTGAATTATTAGACCCTACTTGCAAATCTCAAAGTGTTCTGTGAATTACAAACACTGTCCCTTAGCAAAAGTCCTATAACCAGACCCTATATTACCACACAAGAAAAACTTTGTTTTACAAAGCTGAAAAGTGGACGTGCTATTTAATGGCAATATAACATAATAGTGATAACATATCTATCCTTAAATCAAAGAAATTTAGACCTAAGTGGCACTCAAGAGAAATCCAAAAGTATTAGAGTACAAACCACTCCAAAGACTTTACTTTTGATCTGTGATGAGGCCTTGCAGTGGGTGAAATCATATGATTTCAAAGCACTAGCCCTGGAGATCCAAATGATATTAAAAATTTCATAGTCATTAGATTCCTTCTGTCTCCTTTTAGTTCTTGTCGACTAGTAAAGAGATCTGTATCAATTCTGATTATAATAAAGGCTCTTTCTGTAGGGTCAAAGCATTTTTGTAATTGCAAGAACCATAAATGAAGGACATAACCAAACCTGGCAAGGTAATAGAGGTGGGCACTGATATTTGTCTGCTTCACATGTATAAATTTTCAGACAGCCTTGATCTCAAAAAGTTTGTGGGTTTAGTGTCAGCAACTTAAAAGAAAGAAACAAGTAATACCAGGATTGTATGCTTGGTTTGCTTCTAAAATAGGTGCTCCTACAGTGAGCTTGGATGGGTGCATCAAGAAAGTTTGCAATAACCTCCCCTCCTGCCTCACAGCCCTGGGATGGAGATGGAGCTGTGCTGAGAAGGATTCTGCAGTTGGCCAGTCTGCAAGATCTCTGTGGGAACTTCTGCTGCAGTCCTGTATGCATTCCAAATAAAGCAATTTAGTTTAAGAGCATCTGCTTTTCCCTGTTGCAAGATACTACTAATCAGCTAATTGGCATTGTTTTGCCTCTCTAATGCCAGGGGCTCCTGAATAAAAACATTAGTGCTGCCATGATGGATCAGATGAAAGAGTCCATCTTATCCTGGTTTCCTTTTTTTTGTTTGTGACTAGCAGCAGATGCCTAGGGAAGCAGTGATAATTCCCTCTGTGCACCCTCCTAGCTAGGAGAAGCATGTGGACGTGGTGAGTCAAGGGCAATGCCTTTTTTGATTTTTTTTTCCTGTGGATCATATCCAGGAATTTCTGCTTCTGCTTCTTGTATTCATTAAATGGTACAGTATCACTCCTTTAAATGCAGTATTTTGATTCACCCAGGTCGCTTCTGATTTTATATCACTTTCTCATAAATCTATTTATAGACTCTTATCTTTCTTCCCTATGGTAATTATTATCTCTTTAACAGTTCTTCATGGAGAAAATGTGCCACAGATCCTCCTCACTCCCTCTCCCAGTGCTGTTTTACCTTCTGTGGGACCAGAATGTCACCTGAAATAATGTTTTATTTTCTCCTAAATAATGGTTAACCTTTGTCCTAGGCATTTTCACATACCTAGACCTTCCAGCTTGAGAACCTTGAACAAGCTAGCAGTGACAGCTTATTTTGGACACTGCAGGAGCTAATGCAGATTCCTACCAGTCTGCATTATTGACCTACCTCTCCAGAACCACAATTTATCCTTCTTTATGTTCCATGCTCTACAAATAGGTATTTGTGTTGCACCTTAAAATTTCAATTTCTTTTAGAGTCTTCCTCAAGAGATGTGGCAGATAACTTTGAAAAAATCAAAATATAGTATTTCAACCAGATCACCCTCACCTTCAATCCTAGAGAGATCACTAATAAACTGCAAGCACATTCCTTCTCAAGGAGTTCTGGGTTATTTCTTCCCCACTGATTCACAACTCCTTGGACTGATTGTTTCCATACATTATTAACACTTTTTGCAGGTTTGCTCTGGGTTAGTGCCATCTGTGATGATCTCAAGTTCCCCAGATAGATCTCTCCACTGGAGTAATTTAAAAAATCTGGCATCCTGTGCTGGCAGACACTTTTTAGAAATTGGCATTCTGAATCACAAACACTGATAAAACTAACATAAGCTAAATATAGATATGCAAATTGATGTTTGGAAGCACTGCTCTTGAATTACCAGCAATTTTATTTCATCCTATTCTATCAAGTGCACTGAATCTTGTTTACTTCTGGAAAATAATTTTTTTTTCTTTTTCTAAAATCTAACCTTCTTCCAAAAATAATGGATTCAACCAAACTCATTTGTGAAAATTCTTTTCTAAGTTAGAAAGAGTAAAATAAATGCTGTTTTAATAGAAGATCTCACAGAAATGCTATGTCACTGTATTGTAGTAAGAGAAAATTTTTAGAAAAATAACCATGACTCCATGATATTCTTTTTTTTCCTTAGATTTTCTGGTATATTTTTCTACTGGACAATATTTGGTAAACAGGATTTAAAGCTACTTAATTTCTGTGAAATATTTGACTTTTCTTCAAAAATGTTAGTTTATATTTCTTTTGTTAAAAAGTTAGAGTGTTTTCTGACAGAAAGTAATCTGACATGCTTAACACTTGGGTAAATTAGGCCACAAACCAGACACTGTGCTGATGTCAGGAAGAAGAAATGAATGACCTAACCTTTTATCCAAGCTACCAGAACTGTAGTGCCACCTCAGCATATGGAACACCTAAAAATCACACGTTAGTACGTTGTGCTGATTCTTCCTCACTGTCTGGCCCCTTCCTTGAAATGAGTTGGACTTCCTGGGGCCATCTGGGCAGTCGTGTCACAGAGATCTGCCAAGTGCCTGCAACAATTTTATGGCGAATATAAAATGGCTCTCTAGATGCTGGCTTCTATCAGTGAAGATTGGGGTTAATTAAGAAGTTTGCATCTTGAGAAATGTGAAAGTTGTTTCAGTAGAAGCTCAAAGGCTTCCTCAGACCACATAGTCAAACCCAAGGCAAGATGACTGAAGAACTGAAAAGATTTGCTTTAATCTTATTAACCCAATCTTGCAGCCCAGCTAAAGCTACTTTAAACTCCTTTTACATTCCTGAAAGAAGACAAAGTAAATAAGTATATCCATGAAAAAGAAGCAGTGCTGGCTTAAGAATGAACAACAGGAGCCTGTGGATCAAGAATCCTCCCAGCTTCACTCAGTTCTCCCACTTTCGGTTTGGAACAAAGAGAGTCTTTGTTGGGATGATGCATATTAATAGTCTGTGACAAGTTATAAATATATTGTGGTTGAATGGATCTTTTTTTACAATAGATTCTTGCAGTGTTTCTCTATCAGAATTATATGCGTGGATTTTAAACAACCTGAATACATTTTTGGGATTATATCTCTGAAGGTTGACTTGATAGGCAATAATGCATATTTAAGATGATACAGTGTAAAGTCATTTGGCAAGTCTGTGACCCACTAAGGGAGAAAAGAAAGTATTCTCAGTAAAATAATAAAAAAACCCAACTAATTTTTTATCATGAAAGAGATTTGAGAAGTTAAAAAATGTCAATTTCACTCAATTTTCACTACCTTTTGTGGCTTGAATTTAAGGAAGGAAGAATAACTGATAGTATCCTGATTTAATATTCTGTGTTTTCAAAATATGTCAGTGAAAAAAGGATAGTATTGTCATATTTCCTTGACAGTTAACCCACAGTTATATATTTCTGTAGGGACAATAAACTTTGCTTCACAATACTCTCTTACTTCCCCTTTGGAGGAAGCATATTAAGGTTTGAAAAGAACACTGCATAACTTTTATTAATTCCTCATAATTAACAGTGGATATTTCTAGTGAGACTCATTTGAATAATTTGAAAAAGCTTAGATTCTTAAACTGCTCTAGAATCTCAGGGAATGACTGCAGTGATCAATGTTATGATGATTTAATTTCTTTCCAAGGGAAAAATGTGTGTCTGCAGTTTGAATTTTATGACATCCAGAAACCAGAAGACTTTGCATATGAAAACCAGTGAAAAAACACCAAATTAAGACTACTGGTTATGAATATCTTCCAGTGATCTAATTTCCTGCAAATATATATAAAAAAAAGAAAAATACAAAGGTTCTTTAAACTCCTAAATAGTAGAATTTAAGACTGTCTTCTGAATAAGAAAAAAGAATATTTCATAATTAATAAGATGGTGACTAGCACTCCATCAGAAACCTGATTTTGAGTTCTCTCAAAATGTGCCTCTGGCTGAATACTGAATGTATTAAATGTATATTAAAATGCATGTTATTTGAATACACCCATGATGCCATGTGATCTGGATGCCTCTGAATAAACAGCCTACTCTCACCATTAAATTTAATCAGCCAATCCCTGTGTCATTGATAAATCTGATCAGCTTTTTCTTATGAGTGATAGAATTACTGAATACACTGACCAGACTTATTCACTGGAAATAATCCCACCAATTTATTTTAAAGTGTTTGGTTTTGAGATATGACAAATGGTTATTTTTTAATTCACACAATATCTATTGTTTTGATTTTGTATATTGTAGTTTTTTTAAATAGTGCTGATATCCAACCATAGTTAAAATATCTGAAAAAAAGAGAAGTATGTAACTTGATCACCTTTTTTCACAGCCAAGTAAGTAGAGCACCTTCTGAAAATAATTTAACTTATTCATGGTCAGTTTTTTCTTAATGATTTGAGATAGCAACTTAAAGTAGTATTACTTAAAAGAATCATATATATAATGTAAAGCAGCACCTGTTAAAGGCTTTAATTTTATTTGCAACACTACTGTGGAGCTCTTTAAGGTCAGTGAAGGCTAACAATACTTTTTGTATCACTATATAGATTTATAGTTTGGAAAGATATTGTCCATAATCACTTCAGTAAATATTAATGCAATGGTTGCCTATTTTTTTTTAAAAAAACAACCAAACAAAAACCCCAAGAATGCTATTTTGTTACTTACCTTACTTTGTTGAAAGTGGAGGGGTAAAGGAATGGTGGTTTATTTTACTAATCTTGGTTTAAGCATTTCTCTATGAAATCCAAATTATCTTCTAAGGAAGGAACTGCTGAGAACTAGCATAGACAGTCATGCTTGAGCATGTGCCTGTCTTTTTCCAGACTCTGGGAAACCTATCCAGTCTGGAGCAATAGAAAAGAATGTTAAGCTTTCTTCTGGAGAAATAGATTACACTTCCTCCTTGAAAATATAGTAAAGCACAAAGCCTCATGTTTAAAACCTCTGCACAGTGTGTGGTGGCCTGGATTCCTCAGCCTCAAGTTATTGGGATCAAGACATTCTGTACTTTAGGGTCTACCTGAACCACCTGACTACAATAATAGCCTTGAAACTGTTCCTACACAGGGCAAAACCTTGTCTGTCCACAGGGTTTAAAGAGTGACAAAGAAGACAAGAGAGAGCAAGTTCTCTAACTTGGCACTTATTATGATATTTTTAAAGTATCATCGAGTGGCTTGGATTGAAAGGGACCTTAAAGATTGTCTGAACTGTCTTCACAGGAGAATTGCTCCAGCCCAGTGGTTCTCCAGAATATTAAAATACAATTTGCCAGACCTTGCTTCCAGGTTAGTCTTTGCATTCTATCTAATGACCATATAAAAATAAGCAATGCTGTACTGACATTTTATAGTACCATAGGAGCTTCCAGAGACTTACAGAGAAATGTAAAAATAAGTTTAAGGGAAGCATGAACTGACTTGTGAATGAAATATGATTTTGATCAAAAATGGAGATCCTGAATAAATGAAAAAACCCCAAAGTGACAGTTTAAGGGCTGATTCCTTAAGTACATGAACAGTTCCTACACAATAAATGTTCAAGTTTAACAGGGAAAGGGCCACTTTGATATTATGCCTTGTTTTTAAAATACCCCAAAACCCAGTTTACATATAAAATGTATCTGAGACAGAAGACTAATCTATTAGTTGAAGAACCTGTTTTTTTACTTGATATTTGATTAATTTTTAAAAATTGCAAAAGTTCTGTTAAAATAGAAAAAATTTCCTTGTTCTATATCAACGTATTTTAGTAACTCTGACAGTCTATATTTTCTATTGGCAACTATGCCAACAGATTTCATATAGATTTGGTTTAAAATGAGTTTGGATGGATATAAAACTTGCCTTAGAAACTTGGTCACTTTTGAGGGAAATGTGGCAGTGTTTTAAAGGCTGGTGAAAACCATTTTTTGGTGATTTTTTTCCTGAGCATACGAAATACATTAAAAAATGTGTGATATTTTTATAATGTTTTTGTTTCAGCATGGAAAATGAGGATGATCAGGTTGTAAAATGTTTTTCAGTTGTTCACTTACATGGGAAGTCAGTCTGAAATTACTTTAACAATTTTGGATCATTTTGCCTCTTATAAAAAAAATATTCATTTTCTGAGTTATTTTTGGAGGGCGTGTGTTTGGGGTTTGTTTTGTTTTTTCTTAAATGCTGAGGACTGTCACTTCTCCTGGATCTTTGTTATGACCCACGGGGCATGTGGTTCCTTTGACATGAAGTTTATTTTTCTAAACCCACAGCTTGATATTCTAGCACTTAATTTCAGAATGCAGCTTAAATCACAGAGACCATAATATGTCAAATGATCCTACACTTGCAGGGGAAAACAGTAAGTAATGAAAAAGCTATGATTGCTTTTCTGTCCCTCCAAATGACAGTTATCACCTCAGTGACCTGCTCCGGGCGGACCCATCTAAACATGACACACTAAGGGATAACGTCATCTAACAGGGTAGTTATAAAAATCAATACAAAACCCATTTCAAAGATACTCTGTGTAAGAATCCTGGTGTAACGTTTATTTATTGAATAGGCCTGAGGAAAAAAACCAACAACTTTTCTGATAGATATGCTTTACCTCCCAAGCAAAGGAATTCTGTAGGTAAGCAATAATTGCATTTTTCAATCTATTATTTAGTCTTGCCGAAGCTCAGCCTAGAATCTAATATGTGGATGATTGCTATAACTCAATTATGAAACCTAAGCAGAGCTCTAATGCATCTGTAATGCAAAAGGAGCATAACAAGACAATTGACTGTACTTCTTTTAGTTGTGGAGTAGCTGTCTGTGTTTGTGCAGGGATGAACAGAAGCAGGGAGGGAGAGTGCAATATTGTATTTTTCACTGAAGGATTAGGAATGTTCTGTACTTATCTTCACTCATGAATATCGAAGGTATGGTTACATCATTGAAACAATTGCAGGCTCACAACTGACTGAAAATAGGTTTCTATTGTTTGCTTTCTCAAATGACAATAATACTGAAGCCTGGAGCAATTTTTTCCAGTCATATCCCATATGCAAGGCATGCAATTTGATTTGCTAAAAAGTCTGTTAAAAAAAGCTAGTATTTATTTTCCTTTATCAAACTATTTTCAAATCTTTGTGAGCTTTATTAATTTAGAAAGTAAATAATAAGTATAGGATGTATCTTCAGTTCTGATTTCTTACAAAAAGATGTAGTATAGTTTGATAGCTTAAAAAAAAAGATTTTTTTTCCCCTGGATGTTAATGTGAAAGCATGTTTATATTTAGGAAAACATAAGGTTTAACAAATATTGAGATTTTTTTTATGTTGGCTTTTATTGTCACCATTTTGTTTTGTAGCATTATATAGGATCTTATTTACCTTCACACTTAACATAATTCTGGAGATTCCACATTCATTTTGAGAGGTGTTTGATTACTGAAATTGTCTCACTGAAATAATCTTACAGACTTTGAATCAGAAGTGTAAGGAGAGGATGAAAGAAACAATGCAACAATTTCTAGGGCTACTCAGCAAATTCCATGAAAATCTGGACTTTCTGGTATATAGAGGTTGCACTTCCGAAGTCAGAAAGTATTCTGTCAGCTGTCTGCACACCTAAAACATCAATACAATTCAGGAATGAATGACCTATGATAGTGGAATCTGAATGGGGATGCTCAGAAATGTTAGCTAATTTTTCTTCTGAAGCATTGATCTGCTAAAGATCTTTATATCCCTCCCAAAGCCAAACAGTTTTGAAACAAAAAATTTGCTTTGCTGGATCATCTCTACTTTCCACTCCTTCCTGCAGATCAGCTGCCATATTGCACACAAAACAAACCTTGGCATCTGAAATAAAATTTACTGAAGCAGACTTTCCTGTGAAACAGAGCCAGTATTCTCTTCCTGAGTAAACTGTACCTTAATTCCATACTGTGTTTCCTCCAAAAACATGAACTACTTGGATAATTTGAGTGCCTTGGGCCTTTGTATTCAATTCAGTCTGGGAAAGTCTGAAAAAAAACAACCTCAGAAAACACTACCCATACAAAGTATATCCAAGTGTGGAAGAAAAGGTCTGCAACAGTCTGCATATATGCCATATGAGTGGCATGCAGAAAGACACAATTTTGATTCTTTCTAGTGTACTTTATTAATTGGCACAGCAGACTCTTTTTAATGTAATTAAAAAAAAAAAAGAAGAAAAAATTTAGTACTGTTTTACTGTTCATATCCAAGTTATGGTACATATCCAAGTTACTGGTACATATCCAAGTTATGTCACAGAAAAACAGAGCCCCGATGAAATTGGCAAGGTAAATCTAATATTGGGACATGTATCTCATTAACAGGTGCTAATGAGAGGCAGGAGAACACTTTTTTTTTGGAGAACATGATTAATACCTGACTTTTGTTTAACAAAATTACAATTGGGAGAACAGAGAAAATCTATTTTCAATGATCATTGACTAGAAAACAGCAGCTAGCAGTGCCCTTTGGCTTAATGGCTGCTTTGTGGAGCTCTGTTGCTTATGTTGCTCAGATACAGATGCTGATATACATTTTTTATTCTTTAGAAGTAGTGATTGCTTGCTTTCATCTTCGAGCCCCTTGTTCAAAGCAGTATATAACAGCCAGGAAAAACATGAGCATGAGTCAGGGTGGGGGAAGGCCTCAGGACACTGACACCATATGTGGGAAGTGATCTTTTTAGCTTGCTTGATATTGTCATGGTTGCTGTCCTAAAGATGGAGACCTGGAAACATCATAGGATGGGACATATATGGGACTATTGTTTTCCTTTACTATAGTTAAATATTGCTATTGGAACAGGGAGGGCACATCTGGTGTTAAAGATGCCTTCAATTAGTGCATAAAGTTTCTCTTCAAGCAATTTAAACTAGAATTTTAAATTAATGAAGAGAGTCTTCATATTAATAAAACTCTTATGAATAAAGGACTATGGCAGTGTGCGTGCTGAAATGTCTTAAACCACAAACATCCAGCTGGAAATTATGTTTGGAAAAGCTGTTTACAGGCTGTACCAAATTATGAGGTCAAAAGAAAAGTCATTATTGTGAAAGCCCAGTTAATGAAAAATCAATCACAGACCCTTCTAAAGGTGTCTCAAAATCCCTCGAAGGAGCAGGGGTCTACAGCTGTAAATCAGTCCAGTAAAAGACCCAGACCCTGTGTGACTGGTTGCCCAGAGAGGACTGAGAAAAAACTCTAGCAGCCATTTTTCTGATGTGTCAGTGTGTCCTTTGAGAAGAGTAAATGGCTTTGTATGAAAAAGCCAGGGCAATATAAAATGTTGTTTTAGCCAAGGAAAGTTTATTTAGAGAAACCCCTCTGCATTGCTGTGAAAGAGAAGATGGTTGTCATGTGGGAATCCAGGTTGGGCAACTTGTATTCCTCTCTCACTATGGCTGTAAACTAAAGTCCTGACTAAAATTCCAAGATAGGCACTGATGACTGGAGGCTGCTTCACAGATCCACATTCATCCTTCAGGTCAACTCACCAGATTTAAAGTCTAATAATCTTGACTTTGAGGTGGATCTTTTCCAGTGAGGTGATGCTTCGGTTTTAGGGAAGAATGGAGATTTGCAGGAATCAACTTCTGAATTAATTTATGACATTTAATGTTCTTGTAGAACTTCAGTAATGTCAGATGGAAGAGTCAGATTTTGAAAACTCTTTATTTACCAAGATGGCTTCATTTGTTTCCACAAAGCTTTTGAGGTGAACATCTGGGAGAAAAACTGTGAACTCCAAAAAGCATTGACTTTTCCAGAGAACAAACTTTATCAACATTTTATGGAAGAGACTCTCCATTTCTCCAGGTATGCAGTCAGATGCTACACTGTGACAACAAGGAGAATAAGAGTTGCTGCAGAGAATAAGGGTTTTAGAGGAACAATTGCAACTGCACAACTGAAACACCATGGCATGGGTATGCCACCAACTCAGAATGTCCAAGAGATCACTTTGCAGCAATATTCTGCAATATTCTTTCTGTTCTTACTAGAATTGAGCTGAACCTTGCATCCTTGGATGTCATACTCAGACTCATTATTGAATTGTTGTCTTATTGTTGCTTTGATCAGAGTGTGAGGGGGATGCAGTATTTACTGGAGCTCTCACGTTTTTTCAATAAGCTCTTTGATTTCTATAGATGAGTATTAGAGTGTTTGTATCATAAGCCACATCTCAGAAAACAAAGAGAATATAAGAAATTTGAGAAGGCATTCCTAGTTTTCATTTTTTGTAAAGATGGTCTGTACTAAATTCTTCCTCCTAAGCTGAGCACTTTGTTCTCTGTCCTCTATCTTCTTCCACATTTTTTCCTTTCTCTCAGTTGCTGTCTGAACCTTCTCACATCCATGCACACATACAGTCTGTCTCTCCAGAAAGCAGGATGTTTTAAGGCTCCAGTTAATGTCTTTGCATCAGTGCTAAATATTTAACCATATCTTGAAAGGTGCTGAAGATAGTTAAAACTCTTTTTAAATTAAGAAACCCGTTGTTTCACAGGACTGGGTAACTTGTGTGACAACAGTGAGGCCATTGTAATTTCCTGGGAAATATATTGAGACATTGGCAAAACATGTCCTATTAAAAAAAGGGGAGAAGTAACCAGAGCATTTATAAAGAGCCCAAGATGTCCTCAACCAGAAGTAGCCAATCAGCCAGTAACATTAAAATTAGATGTGTTGAGACATGTGAAGGTAGTCTTTATTTCAATATATCAACAGGGGCACATGCTGAGATTTTTCCAGTATGACAATGAGCATCTGGCTCATATTTGTAAACCAGTTAGAGACTCATTTATATTTAAACCCCGTGTTTGCCTTTTTGACCTTATTAGTTGGAAAGGAGGTGATACTTTACATATAAGGTATATAGCCTCATTCTATTAATCACATAGTGTTTTCCCTCTGTAGTTTTAGCCACTGTCTAATGCCAGCATTAAATGCTTTGCATTTTTGAAAGGTGGAATTTGGTCCAGATCAGTTATGATCAGGTAGGGCAGGAGGGGTGTGAGAGGGCTCTGCAGTTGAATGACACGTCAGTGTCATGTGAACTGAAGCATGCAAATTGTATGAGGCCATGGTAATCATGGGGAAGAGATTCAACTCCCTGTGTTTTCTCTCCTTACCCAACAAATTCATGCTTGAAAAATGTCAGCCAGACTTTTTAGCTCTGTAGGTACTTTGATGCATTCGTGAAATTTTGATATAATCAGAGATGCATGCAAAATATTACAGTCTTGTGTGTATTACCAAAGTAGTTGTGCTTGGGTAACACTGTGTCTTCATGTTACACACCAGGATTTCAGAGTAGCCTTTTCAGAGATGAGAATCAACCAAGTCAGGTCAGGTCATAATGTTAAGTATACAGTATCTTGAGGGAAACTCAATCAAACCCAACCAAACTTTTCATAAGGCATCACAAATCATCCTGTATTAGCATCACATGGATTATTTATGAAAATGCTGTTGCTTGTCTGACAACCTAGGTGACATTACCTCTGGAGGATGAGCATCACTGTGGCAAAACAGACATGTCACCATTAGACATTAGTCTACTGTAACTAATTTATAAGGCTGTCCTGTAATTTGTTTTGATCAGGCAGCCTGAATGTAGTTGAAGGGGATGAAAGGGAGGAGGGAGTGCAGGCAGGGAGGAAAGAAAATCCAATATTATTATTAACTAGAGAATTCAAAACTGTAAAAAATAAAGCAAGAAAATGGGTAGCAATTTTTTAATCTCTGTACCTTCTGTCTTTATACATAGACAGAGATCAGAACCTCTAATATAAGTTTTCTTTCTTGTGGAATTTTTCCCAATATTTTTCTAACTTTGTTTTCTATGCTTTAAATTTGTTCAAGACACTATATGATAACCATCCCCTTCTTCTTTTTTTAATTTTTTTTTTTCAAACAAAGTACAGATATAGTCCAAAAGTGACTTTGCAAAAATGGCACCGGAGTTCAGAGTTAATCATGTTACAGAGAATGTCATATCGAGTTTGTCTGTCAGGAAGAAAAAGGGAGTGTTTCAAACTAAGGCTTACAAGCCAAAGCAAACATGTGAATGTTCAAGCTTTGGGCTGTGTCCCTTCTAACTTAGCAAATTCTTCAGTGGAATTTTGCAATTTAAGTAATCATTTTTCCTAGCTGATAAATAACATTAAATAAGAAATAAAGAATCAATAGGATAAGCATGAATATGAAATAGTGAGCACTTCTTCAACTGCACTTGATAACTGCTAAAAAGAGATGAGAAGGTGCCATAATTACATAATAACATCTCTATAATTTCATAATAACATCTCTATAATTACATAGTAACATTTCTGACCATAAATGACCTTGAGAGAACTCGTTGTCATAGACCCTGCTTGTGCCTGTGTTGGGATACAAAGCATTCTTTTGAGCTGAAGTTTGCAAGACTGTGGCTCTGACTTATAACTCAGTTTTGAAGGAATATATTTACCTTAGGAAAACCAAGATTGCTGTTCTAAAAAGAAAGGTATTCTGTTCAGAGTTGGAAAAAGGAAGAAGGATATCAATCATTCAGGGAAATTACCAGCATTTTAAAGGCCTACAGAAAAGGGTTTTAAAGATTTCTAAAGTGTTCCAAAGAAAATTATTCAGCAGTCTGAGAAGATGCTGCTATTGACACAGAAAGTGAAAATTTTGGAGCCAGAAGAATTTTATTTAGCTGTAGTAAAAAAACCAAAGCATTCAATTATCTTTGGTTATTTTTTTGTTTTGTTGTGGTGTGTTTTTTTTTTTTTTTTTTTTTTTTTTGAGGTAACATCCCCACTTCTTCTGTTTTCTTTCAGAATATCACAGCCGCAGAGTAATCTATATTGAAGTATTATATCATTATTAATTCAAGTAGTTGCAAATAGAGAGTTAACAGTAAAACATAAATGAGGGTTGCTTTTCTATTTGGAAGTAAGTGTGGTTAGGAATAATAGATGGAAGAAAGGGATTGCTCATTTGGAAGATTTATTCCTCTTGTGAGCAGACATGTTAACTTTGTTAACATTTTTGCTCTAAAATATCCCACCAAAATTTTCCTCTCCTCTTCCCCAAACTTTACCAGACATTGCATAAACCTAGAGGCAAAACTGCTTCTGTCAGAATGTCTAATCTAAATAGAAAAATTAATAATGATAAAGAAGAAATTAATAGGGGAAACATGGGGAGATAAACAAAGCATCAAGAACAGGGCCTGCTTATACTAATTAGATTTACTTTTCCCCTTGTATTATGGGTACTCTGATAAACTCAGGAGGAAAGCAAGAAAAATACATGAGCATAATTTGTCTGGTGGCAATGTGAGCTTTTTCTCTATAATCACGTGATAATGACTTCTTTTTTCTATTTTTACTTTCTAGTGGCTAAGTTTCATGCCATGGTTTCTGGCTCAAAAAACCATGTCTGTCTGTGTCTCAGATCTTTAAACTTTTGGTAGGCACATCTGAAAGCAAAAGAATGGGCCTTTCATCCCTTTCAGCAGTTATAAAATGTATCTTTTCTATTTAAGTAATATTACAAAATGCCACCAACTACTAGAAAAATATATGTTTCCATCAAAAAAAACCCTTAGCATAATTTTATTTGCTTGAGCCAATTATTCTGGTAAATTGTTTATGGATTTGTGTAGGTCCAGTTTTTTCAGTCCCAGCTGCAATATTCTTTTGTCCTCCAAGTGGACAGTTGGCATCACTGGGCATGGTGCACTGTATTCTCCTATTTTTTCCTCTGATTGCCAAGGTATTCAAATAACACAGCAGCATGGAATGTGTTCTTCCTGTCCTTTCAACTCCTTAAATTCTGGCCTATTTGAAACACAGCTTTTACTGTATATTAGTCAAGTTCTTAAAAAAACCCCAAACCCCACAACCTAAAAATATATTCTCTAGAGTTACCATCTATAGCTCCTCTATAATAATAATTAAATTCAATGGTAATTAAAAATTAATTAATATTGTCATTGAGTCTTGTATGGGGAGCCTTTTGGAATATCTACTATGAAAAAATTAAAAAATCAAGGCAGCTTTTCTTAGCCCAGTTAATGATAAAATTCAGCAAGATTTTCTGTACATTACACATAAAGTTAAATTGCTCCCAGCTTGTTATTGCCCATAGTGATTTTAAAATCCAAGTCTAACATGTGCTATTGAAACAACACGGTGTTCAGACATCTCTCAATACATCAAGTTATGACATAAGCCTGGTAAATATATTTAACTTTTAAAGAATATTATTGTGTGGCATCACCATTCTAAACTGACCTTTACATTGCACAGAATGCAAATAGGAGCAGCAACAAATACCCCATGTACACAGATTTCTGGTTTTGTAGATTGCTTGCTTTTCCTCATACACTAAATTTTCATGTTACAGCTCATAAAATTTCAAGATAAACCAAAAAAAAATCCTTCAGCAGAACATTTACCTTTATGGAAATGCACCTTTTATGCAAGATTTCTTTTGCAGCATTCTAATTCTGGGCATTGTTTTCCAGCATTCATACATAGTAGCATATATGCATATATGCATACAATATTCTTTTTAATCTTGCACACAAAACTTCAGAAAAGTAAAACTATGTCTACACATACACAGCAAAAGTAAAGCACAGTAAATTAGCCTTCATAAAACTCCACCATGCTGCCGTGAGGTTGATTTCAGCCAATAGTTGAAACAGTTTCTTAAATTTAGGCTGGGTATTGCGGCAGCTTGAAGTGCACATATAATGTTAGAAACCTGCTAGTACTTCTACAGTTTATTATTTTTCTTTCCCTAATAGCAAGATGCACTATTGCTTTTTGTGCCAATTTTTATAGCAAATTTAATTTTTAAAAAACCCCAAAACCTTCTTTTGCTACAAAAGTTGGTTTCATTGTATTTAAGTCTGTAGTAAAATTTCTACTTTATTCAACAACTGGAAAGGACAAGGGTGCTGAGGGTCATAGCAAGATTGAAGAACCCAAACAATATACGCAGAAAAGTTTTTCAATTAGTTTTGATAAAATCATTTGTAGCATGCTAAAATTATCTTTTTGAGAAAGACATTATCAGACTCTTGTTTACAAAAGATCTTTTGAACATGCGGTATCAAAGTGAGAACTGCTATAAATGTTTAGTAGCAGTAGAACATGAAAAGTTTGGGTTTTTTTAAGGTACTAGTTTAATAGAAAATGCTCAGAATGGTTCCTTCCACAAATAGGAGCTACAAGGTGTGTCTTTAATTAGAGGCTCTTTCCTAAAATTCCCAAAATAATGTTTCTTGCAAAAAGATTATCAAAATAATTTCATTAATAAACCCATTTACAAGTATCAATCCAAGAAGAATTTGTGTCTAATAAAAATGCTTGTGGGGAGGTTTTGTTTTATTTTACTTATGATAAGCCAGAACATTTGGAAGATGAATAACAACATTAATATAGATGCTGGGTTATTTGAAAGCTAAGCTTCTTGTGCTGTTCATTATCAGACCTGACTAAATCTTTCAGAACATGAGATTCTTGTTTATTTTTCTCTATTTCAATTAGCTGCACAGTGAGATGCAGACTATCTCCTCTTACAGAGGACAGAGGTTTGTGACAAGCAAGCAATGTTTGATTTGAGCATGTGTGTCTCAAAGTATCGCAGATCTGACACTCAGCTTAAGGCAGAAATTCTGAAAACTGTTGTTTGCCCCATTAGAGCAACATGAACAGTTCCTCTGTCCTGCGAGTGGACACATGAGCAGACATCTCCACTGATGGAACTTTACTACTTTTTCTTACTCACTGCTGCTTGTAGGACCTCAGAGAGAATCTGGGATCCACCGTTCCTCTGCACCTTCCCTCCTCAGCCTCAGTTACTGTGGAAAGGATACCCAGGCCAAAAAAATCATAAAGCACGTAAATATTCTTTGCAAGAAAAGTTTGTATCAGTAGAAGTGCTGCCATGATTTAATTGCAATCACAAAATGGAGCACTTGCTTAATCTCTGCTGTGCAAATACATTTTGAGAAAAATCCTACACCTTCCCATTTTGAGCATCTCTCCTTTTGTTCCCTCTTTTGTTCACAGTGTCTGAAAAAGCATAGCAACTTGCAGTGCAGAACCTTTGACTTCCCAGGGATGTAAAATATATTTCTAAAACTGCATATGCCCCACTTTCTTCAGCTGTGAAATTTAGGTAAAAATATTTCCTGATCCCAAAAGGATGTTGTTAGATAATAACCAATAAAACAATGTCAGGAAGTCTTTTTTTTTAGGAAGTGTTTGAGAAAAATGGTAACAAAATATTATTATTTATTAATCAAATAACTAATTATTTATTCATCAAAGGAAATGAACACAGAGCTCCTGTTACCTACATCATGTCTTAATTCTCTGTTTCATATTCTGGTATTTGTAATTAGGAAAATGAATATTACTGGTTTGTCTAGGAGCTGAAAATGTGCCTCCTCACAGAAATGCAACATAATTATAATGTTAACTATAGAAATGATGCAGGATGAAAACTTGAGTTTGGTGCAAACCCTCACAGATCTCATATTGATGACAATATGCAAAATAATATATAAAATTACTTTCAAAATAAACTTTAGTTTTTGTCAACAATAATGCATTTTTACTCCACTTCTACATGAAACATATTTTGTGGTGTTAAAAAACCATTTCAACTCAGAGTGTAATTTTCTCTTTAGTGGTGATATTAAATTTTATAGATTGCTTGTATTTGCTTTATCTGGCTGTCTCTTTTAATAAAATTTGGAGGAATTTCACCTTTGAGACCCTAATATATGGTCTGCATTTGACTGAAATTGGTAAGTTTGTTTGAAAGTTAACGTGAGGGGAGGAACAATTGTTTGCCAGATGTACAAAACAAGAAGACAGTCACACAGTCACACATTTTCTAAGAAGTACAGGGAAAAGTAATAGCTGGTTATTGAGTTAAGTTTTTGGTTTGTGTCATATCTAGTCTTTCTGGTTCCTTTTTTTTTTACAGATAGGCGACATACATATTCAGTATGTTTGACATAAAATGAAAAATTATTAGGATAAATACTAGTACTATAATATTATTTTGTCAGCTTTTCCTGTTTGCTGTGCTACCATAAATGTAGCTGTGAAACAACTTCAGCACACTGAAAATGTTCAGGACAACACATCAGCTGGTTGACTAATTTTCTTCAACCATTACTTGCATACCTCAGACCAGTAGTAATATTGTTGTTATGGTACTGTCAAATTACGATTTCTTCAGTGAAACAAGAAATTTCTTATATTTCACCTGAAATAAATATGAATTTTGAAGAATAACTTTTCCCAATGAATCTGAAATGGACATTTGATTTGGACCAAATATTTTTAGAAACACAAGATATGTAGGCTTGGGAGGGACCAGTTATGACCTCAAACTCACTTAGGTCACCAGATTTGTCCAGTACAGTAAAAAGCAGTCATGAAATTAGGTATCCCATGATGAAGCATTTCCAGAAATTGTCCTTTCTATATGTGACACACATAAGCAGAGTTGTACACTCTGCTTTACCTTCTTTCCAGCTGATTTCTAATTCTTAAGAAATGGATGGATACCACCTTTCTTCTCCTTGTTCTTTATTAAGATAAACTATTAATGGTTAGCAGAAAAAACTCTCCAACAGCAAGGCAAGCCAACAAACATATTCCCATTTTCCTTTGTACTCATTGAGTAAGGTGGTCCTACAAAACTAACAGGCAGTCTGTTTCCTCCTTTTAAGCAGACAACAATAGTGTCTCACCTGTTGTTTTAATTCTCTCCTGATGCATAAATGTGGCACTGAGGGACATGATTTAGTGGTGGATTTGGCAGTGCTGGGTTAACAGTTGGACATGATGAGGTCTTTTCTGTCCTAAATCAAGTTATGATTCTGTGATTGCAAATGCTGGCACTCCTAGACCAAGAAATAAGTACAGAAAAAATTAGTTTCAAAATAAAAACAGAGGACAAGAAGAAACGTAAGTAGAAAATTGCAAATTGAAAAGTGTGTGGAAGGACTGAAAGCTGCAGTCTGAAGATATTGACCCGTTCTTAGTTCCCAGATAATTAAAATGCAATGGACAAGAAGTGTTTTCTTTATCTGCTAAAGTCTGCTATGCAGGTAGCTGGTCCAATAGACTGACAGAAACAAAATGTTATCTGTCTTCTCCATCCCTTTTCTTTTTAGACATTGACCCAACTTCCAGGAATGAAACCTATATAGTGAAGGCTCCTACTTTTATTGAAAGCACAGGCTCCTTCCAAAATAACTAAGGTAGCTTCCTAAATTACAGAGCAGAATGTACACTGACTGGTGTGTTTTGGGAGTCCTCCCTAAGGGTGGATCAATGGACCTAAAGAAATCTAAGGTAAGACCAATAACTTTTTGAAAAAAACAGTCAGATCTGTTAGTGCTGAGGCAGATAGGGGGTATTAGAGATTGATCTTAATAATTGTTTTATTCATAACTGGATTATAAACTTGTTAACTATGCATGTGAGGAAAACATACAGTTATTTTTATTAAGTGATCTAATTCTTACTACTATCTGATTCCTATTATTTTACCTGTTATGTATGGAGACTGGAATTTTCACGTTGCAGCAGTGTCATTTCACCAATATCTTTTAGAAAATTTGGAATCTGGAGAGATAAGATTCCTCAGATTTCCCTATGGTTATCACAGAATCACTGAATTGTTAGGTTTGGAAAGGATCGCAGGAGATCATCTCATCCAACCCCCCTGCTGAGGTAGGGTCACGTAGAGCAGGTGACATAGGAACTCTTTTAGGTGTTTGGAATGTCTCCAGAGAGGCAGACACCAAACACACCTCCACGACCTCCCTTGGCAGCCTGTTCCAGTGCTTTGCCATCCTCAACATAAAGAAGTTCTTCCTCATGGAAGGAAGAAACTTCTTGAGTCTTAGTTGATGGCTACTGTTCCTCATCCTGTTGCTGGGCACCACCGAAAAGAGTCTGGCACCAACCTCTTGACACCCACCTCTGAGATATTTAAATGCATTTCTGAGATCCCCTCCCAATCTTCTCTTCTCTAGACTGAACAGGCCTAGCTCCCTCACTCTCTCCTCATAAGAAATGCTCCAGACCCCTCATCATCTTTGTGGCCTCTGCTGGACCCTCTCCAGTAGCTTCTTGTCTTTTTTGTGCTGAGGAGCCCAGAACTGGATGCAGCGCTCAAGGTGTGGCCTCACCAGGACTGGGTAGAGATATGTGGTCATCCTTGTTCTTTACAGGAGTCCAATAGCTCTGGGAAGCGAGACTTCAGACCTGAGTTTGTTTAACTCTGCAGCATGTATTAGATCATGCAGAAAAAAAACTTTTTCATTTTTTTTGGGTTTTTGTTTGTTTGTTTGTTTTTTGGGTTTTTTTGTTCCACATTCTTCCAGAAGTTCAGCATCAACAAAATCCTCTAACAAGTCCTGCACAGAACAGGGGGTATTTTGGAGAATCCTTCTTATTCTTCTCCACAGGGAAAACAGATGGAAAACATGTGCTGAGTTTTCCCACTATAACTTTATCTTCTTTGAACATTCCTTCTATATCTGGTTACTTACTGGCCCTACAGGTACTTTGGCAACTTTCCTGTTCCTGATGTGTTTAATATAGGGTTTATTAATTTTATGTCTTTTGGACATTTTCCCTCAAGCTCTTTCTTCTCTTCCTTTGTGCTTTTAATTTTCATCTATTGTGTTCAGTATAGCATCTTAAGTCTTCACAGAAGTCTGCCATACCACTAAAAGGCTTCACATGAATTTCAGTTCTACAAGGACAGCTGCTCTGAATAAATATCTTTGCTGCTACTGTGGAAAGGAAGCCAATTAAAACTGCTGCAGGAAAAGTATAGACTTTCCTCCACAAACACTTCAGTGGTAAGAAAGATTTATGGATAAGAAACTGGTATTTGCATGGCTGAGGACCAATGACTGATTAATCAGCATTCTTATGTTGGGTAAAACCTGGGTGGAGTTGGTCATCAGGATACAAGAACTCTTGCTGTGTGAAGCAGAACCAGCTTACCTACATTTTGAACACTTGACATCTCTGTAGCTGTGACACAGTCATGGTGTGGAGGGTAAGAAGACAAATCAAAAGGACAGATCCAACACAGTTTCACATTTAATCTATGTTTTAGTTAGTATTTTGACTTTAAATGTCTCATTCACTATTTTGAAATCTTAGCATTGCACTGGTCTAAGGAATACAGCAGGAAGTATCTCCTGCTTTATTTTTTCAAGGGCTTGCTGCTGACATATGTACTTATTAGGCAGAACAAAGATCTGATCCCAAAAATTATTTAAATGTTTTTTGATTGTTATTTGTTTGGTTTCTTCCTTAATTATAGGTTTATTCTTTAATCATTTTGTCTTTCTGTATATGCAGCATGCTTTTTAATTTTAGTCATTGTGCAGTGCCAAATTCATAATTTTGTGTAGATTTGAAAATTATTTTATCATTAGTTATAGCAGTTAATTATAGGTTTTAGTAGATTTTATTATTTTAAATGTAATTAATAAAATATACCATAAATATTTTTTTTCCTGATATGAAAACCTTATGACCAGACCTTGAGAAAACACAAGGGGGAGCACAAGGCAGGGCAGAAAATGTTTTTCATCGGCATATATTGTTGTGAGACAATGAAATCTGAATATTGCCTATCCTTATCCCCACTGGGATGCCTGAGTCCACAGAATGATCCTAATTGAATTTTCCCTGCCTAAATGGAGTATGCCCTGTTGTGAACCTGCTTTGAGCATGATGACAGGATGGGATGTCTCAGAGCATCACTTCTGTGAGACCCAGGGCCTTCCTTCTATTACCTCTATTATCTAAACAAATAACCTTGGACAAATCAATTTACATTAATCCAGCCTCATGGTTTAAACCTCTCTCCTTTCCTTTACAATGTCTCAATCAAGTTTCAAGTGAAATTTCTTGAACACTTATCTCTTAAAATGTGCCTGTGTATTACAAGAGAAATCTGTAATTTTTATTAAAAAATAGAGATGTTTAAATTAATGCATGGGTCATAGCAAGTTCTTTCTGCTTTGTAATACTGAGCACAGAGTCCCTTAGGAACACTTGTGTTTTTATTTTTGCTAAAACTAGTTTGTTAGTGAGATTAATCTTGGATTTTTACTGTTTTCTTCTTTCATTAAGTACATGAAGGACTTAGTATTTCAGCATTTAGCTGTAAATTAAAAAAAAAAATTAAAAATCTGCACTCACAGTGAGCTTCAGTCAAGTTCACTGCAGTAATCACAGAGGATTACTTCTCTATGATACTTCCTATGAAAATGCACCTGAAATAGATAGCAGTATGAACAATGGTTCTTCAAAGTTATGGGAAAATTTTTGAAATTTAAAGAATTTCATTACTCCAGTAACTCATATGATTACTCATATCAAGTCTTGCTCCTTTTTTTGCCGATGAAGGATTTTATCTATAAATGAACCAACTGTAGCTTTCTCGTATTTTGAAAATTAGAGATCAGTACATTATTGTTTTTACATATCCTGAGGTAATCCATAATCTGTGTTTGTGTAATCATTCTTGTTCTTTATAGAAGTTAAAGAGCTTTATGAATAAGAATAGCTGTATTGTCCAGTTAAGCTCTTGTGTATAGTATATTTTAGCTGTTTTTCTTCTGATTTCCTATTCAATGAGACTAGGCACTGACAGTGGACACTAGGAGCCTTCTCTTACCCAAGATGAACAGTCCCAAGTCACTCAGCCTTTGTTCATGGGAAGAGTTGTTTCTGTTTTTGTTGCTGTGCTCTGGACACACATGGTTGTTTTATACATATTGAGTTACAGCAAAGAAATTGTTGGCCTTATCTGTGTTGCGGATGCAACAGAAGTTCAAAGATTTTCTAAAATGTGAAAAAGTGGATCTGTCTCTGCAGTGTTTGTATTCTCACAGCACTTTTTTATCGGTCTTGCAAGAGGAAGGAAGTATTCTTCAGTTAAAACCAAGCGACTCATGGTTGAAAATTTCTTGTTAGCTTCAAGTTTTTCTGTTCTCCCTAGGAAGTTTAGCTCTTTACATTTTCTCAGAGTGGCACTAGGATGCTTTTCAGCAGCCCTTCTTCCCTATCCACAGGTACTGATTCTGGTTTGCATGGGGTAATCAGCATACTCTTCAGCAACCCTTCTTTCCCTTGATGCCTTAAGTTTCAGCTTTTGTATTTTTTCAATTCTGTGCTGCCTGGGTGTGTAGTTCTGAGCTTCATATTAAGTGTTGGTGAGCTCTCTTCACAGAGTAGGTTGACAAAACAATTCCTTTTCTAGCTTGGGACCAAGGACAACCAATACAAGTTTCAGGCCCAAGAGCATAAACAATGTGGACTGAAGAGGGAAAACCAAGAAGGATGGGGCTTCATAATCTGAAGCTGTAATTGGACAATTGACCCCAATGTGCAAATGGACCAGAAATAATAAAAGTGTGAGACCTCATGACTGGTCATCCATTTAGTGACTATTTTGGGTGCATCTTGGGTGTAGTCCTGGCCAGATTCTTGTACTGGCCATGGTGTATCCATTAACAGCTTTTAATAAATACCTATTTTATTCTTTAACTCTGTCTAGCCTCTGTTTTAGGTCAGCCTTCTCAAAGCATCACCCTATCCTCCTCAAGCACTGATTCTGGATTGCATGGGGCAATCAGCATCCCAGCTACATTTCTCCTGTGTTCTGGTACAAAGATAAAATTTGAAAATCTCACTGAAATCCTTCTGTAAATATTGCAGGAGGGGTGAGAAATGTCCCATCTGGGAGAGCTGTGATCACCTTGCCCTCACCAGCCTGGTGATGTCATGGCCCAATAGCTTCCTATAGATCTTGCTCTAGGAGATCTGCACAGCCTTTCAGCCTTAGACTAAATTATCATCATAAAACCCTCAGCTGATTCCTTTGTGCTGCACTTTGGTCTCTATAAGGGAAAGTTTTATCACTTCCCTCACATTTTGATTGCATCCATTCTACAGATGGTAGCAAGATGTCCACACCAATGACATGGCTTGACAATCCTTTCAAAAGATTGCAGGGACTGGGTTGTATCTCTTCATGTGGGAGAGGAAAAAGGAGAGTAAATGAGAAGAAAAAGTAAAAAGTTTCTTCCCATGCACTTTTCTCTCCAACAAAGCAAAAAGGTGAAGATTGTATAACCCTTCTAGCCTCCTGCCTGTTTATGCAGTAAATCTATACCAGTAGGAGATTTATTAATTTAATGGTGATCTTGCATATAAGAATGGTATGGACAGTCTCAGAACATAATTATTAATCTGGTAAAGGGATTTATTGGAAATGTCTACTAACCACATTTTTTAGTTTAATTGTTTCCCCTTAATATTGATAATTTTTCCCTTTCTATTTAAAAAAGACGACTCTACAGACCCAAACAGCAAAATAACTTCCCTCTTTATCTGGATGACATAATTTTCCAATCACCAAATTAGAACAGCATGTCGCTTCTGATGGAAAAATATTAAATATGTGTCTCATAACTCTGCTGCTGAGCTTTAGTTAAACACATAACCTTTATTTGAACTTATCTCATTAATCATAGGGAAAAACATAGCTATTTCACATATGGGACTATGGAAAAAGATAGCATGGTCATTTACCACTCATTCCCCAAAGAAGAAAGATAATTTCTGCAGGGAGAGTTGACAAGGTGCAGGTTAAGTGCCCATATTGGCTTTCCCCTGGAAAGTTCATGAAAATGAGTACTTTTTTTCCCTTGAAAATTATTAAAAGCTCTTATTATTAGAGGCTGTTAAAAGCTGTTAATAATAGCTCAAATTTTGCAGGATTTATTCTCTTCAATGTGACATCAGCATACTACGATGGACCCCCAAATTATCTTCTTTTCATTTGCAGTCACTTGCTCATTTTTTTTGTACTTATATCTGCAGCTTCCAGCTTCATACAGACAACTAACTAGTTTCTCAGGATTTTACCCATTTAGGTATTCCATTACTTCATTGTTTTCTTGCCCCAAGTTTTGCAGCATCCACCAGCCACTGTTTATCTGACTTTTATCAACCTTTTGTTCCTGAGTGTTAGAGGCAGGCTCATTGCTGGATGCTGTGACCTTAAAGAAAGCAGTGCCCTGTGAGTTTAAAAAATGACCCTATGCTACTGAAACACTCTATACAAACCCTCCCCTGAGGGATGAGCACAGTACAGTGTTACACTGAAATGTTGCTGTTTCCTTCTGCAAAAAATTACAGGTCCAGGATTCTCCTAACAAACCAAATCCCTGGCTCAGTCCACTCTGACATATGTGGAGATTAAATTTCATCCTCCTAATGATGTGGGAATTTGGGAAATTAGCATTCAAAGCTTTTATTTCTAAGAGGAGTGGTGAGCCTGTCAATTTCAAATGATGACATGTGTGATAAGACTGTGATCTTACTGAGTTTTCTTAGGAAACCAAAGCAAGTGTATTTTGGATATATACACTTAACACTAATCATCCTCTCAGGGAACCACTCATAGGCTGCCCTCCATCTGTGAGGGCTGTGTATTTGGGCTGTAGATAAAGCATGAGACAGCAAATATGATTACTAGGCAGGGCTGGGTGTTACTTCCTTCATTGTGGGGTGTTTTTGCTGTTAAATAAGAATGCTGTTAGTGCAAATTTCTCCAAAAATTTGTAGTACCTTGAACACCAAGCTCTTTAAGTAGAAAATATAATTGTAGATTGATTGAGGCTGGAAAAGGCCCTTAAGACCATAGAATCCAACTTTTAGCCTAACACTGCCAGGTCCATAAGTGCCACATCTACATGTTTAAATGCCACCTTGGATAGTACCAACCACTTCACTAGACATCCCATTCTTATGCTTGATAACACCTCCAGTGACAAATTTTTTTCCTACTATTCAATCTAAATATCCCTGGGGTAATTTGAGGCCATTTCCTCCTATCCTATCTCTACTACTAGAAAGGATCAGTGCAAGTATTTGAAAGATAAAGTTTTTGGCTATGTATCTCTTTTTTTTTTCATGTCCTAAGTAAATTGTATATTAGCACCAAATCAGGCCTGTGCATCCCCAAAGACTGTAATGACATTTGACTATGAATCATCAGATAAATACTTTGGGACCCCCAAGATTTAGGGTCTTTTGCAGGAATTCAATTCCAGTGAATGTCTGGAAAGTGAGGATCCAATACCGAAGTGTGTCTCATTGCAGATAAGTGATGAAATTTAAAAGGTTGTATAGTCAACAGCTTTCCTTTGATCTCAGTGAATGTAGAAATACTGGTGTAACATGGCAGAGTCCCAGTGAGGCAGGCAATATTATCTAAAGTAGTCCCCTGGGATGGAAATTCAAGTCTGTCCTCTATAACGCAGAGAATGAACTTTGAAGTCAGGGACTCCACCATTTCTGGTGATTGATTGTAGTATGAGTTTTCGGCAACTCTTGGACTCTTTCTCTTGCTGTTGGCAGAAGGGTTTAGTACAAATCCCACTAATTAAACAAAACAAAACAAAACACCACTTTGGAAGTAGCTGCCCCTTTTTCTGGTTTTCAAGACAAGAATCTTACATGATCATGCATGACCATAACACTTTTGCATGTATTTCTGGGACCTAGGAGGCAATTCCCAGTTTCTAGTTAACATCTCCTTTCTTCTCCTCTTCCCTCACTTCTCCCTTTCCTGCCAGCCAGAAGAAAATCAGGGAGTAATGTGCTACAGCAGAATATTTAAGTTAAGACATGAATGAGTTTGGCAGGTTTGAGACAGATGCTGCCTTCACAGATTGCCTGGGAAGGTGCACATCCATAAAGCACCCAAAGGCCTCCTACTGAGAACCACCCATGTGTCCTGCTTCAGGAATCAGCTATAGTCTGATTTGTTTTCAATATGTTGCTACATATTAATACCAAATGAAAAATAATAGTAAATATATCAACACAACAGGATGTGCTTCTCATGCCTCATAAACATGAACAGGGTCGACTCTGCTCCATCCTGTATATTCACTGAGTGCCAGGCACCAAAAGCTGTTTGAGCAAGTGAGGGTAAACCACTGAGGGCTGCCAGAGGACTTTCAATCCATCAATGACTTCCCAGAGAGCTCTGAAAAATCACCGTGAGCCCAGAGCTGGCGACTGCAATGTGCACATCCCAGCACCTTCTAGAGGTGGCTGTACTTAAATCTGTTCAGGTTGTCTAAATAAAATCAGGGATGTGGGCAGAACACCACTGTGTTACCCGCAGATTTTTCAAGTTAGATCAAGCTGGGAAAGACTGGTGGTGCAAGGCTCTTATCAGCATGAGCAGAGGCTCCAGGGTGCAGCAGAAATGTGCTGAAATAGCCTGTCCTCTGACTGGCTTCACCATCATTCTTCATTTGTCAAGACCTATAGAATTTTTCTGCCATAGCTGTTTTGACAGAGCTAACACATCTCACAGCTGCCTGGAGTAATAACAGAAACTGTGTTTATGGAAAACAACACATTTATAGCTTTTTTGAAGACCAAATTCTGCTGGCTTTCCCCTTTTTGCCATGTGAGGAATCAAAAAGAACAGGAATACCTTATTGAAGTATTTAATATAATATGAATTGAATTGTATCTAGAAGATATCAATGGGATGGGGACACTTCTTTTCTTGCAATTGAAATGGCTCAGAGAAGTGAAAAGGACATAGTGATATTTTGAGGTTTCTGAGAAATTGGAAAATATGGAATATTAGAAAGCCATGTGCAAATAAGTGTAAGGCTTTATGGGTAATTTCAGAAGCCCTAGATGGTTTTCCAAAAATTATGAAAATTATTTAAAATCATTCATCAAAATCTCTTGTAATAAACAGCACCACATGTGTGATGATACAGAGAGTCACCTGAAAGTTGAGAATTACTGCCCTAACACACCCATTGGCTCATACTTTGAGTTATTACCGTCCTATTGTGGATTTAGAAAGACAATTCGGACAATTCGGACAAGACAGGTCTGATACATTGCTTTGGTTTATTCCAGTTTCACCCACTACAAGAAGTGGAATCATAGGTTAAGCTGTGGTGATGATGTTAAAGGAGTTGTGCCACACTTCCACTCTCTGAGATGTTCTGTCTAGTGCAGGAACTCCTTGAAATGGAGGAATTAATTAGGGACCTAGGAGGCATATTTGCTGTGAAGTGTAAATTCTTCAGAAAGAAAATTCCACACTTGGAGAAATATTTGTTTTATTCTTTACTCTTCTGCTTGAAGTGACCTTTTGATATTTTTTTCCTCTTAGGGAATAGCGTTTGGGTAATCTTTCAACAAATTGTACTAAACCACTGCAGGTTATAAAGAACGTGTGCTAGATGACCATTGATTTTTCTGTTAGTGATCTTAAGAAGAGAAAAATTAATTAGCAAACAGTGGGATTTGTCTGCTGTACACCTCCTGCCCACTCAGCTTTGAAAATGCCTATTAGGTGAATTGTTAACTAGTCAAAAGACAGGAAAAGCATTACACGAAAATGTAGAACCATGTTTCTTGTCAGAAATATTTCCTTTTGGATACAAAATGTGGCTTATAAAAAGTTATTTCAACATTTAAAGCCTTTGTGCTAGTCAAGTGGCAAAAATAGTCTAAAAGGAATTGCAAAAAGTGTAATAATGTAGGAATTAGCATAGTTCAAACCATGAAAATGGTTGACTATTTAATGAGTTTCTCTCAGGCTTCCAAAATAAAAAAGTAATTCATATGTGAAACATCTTTGACCATGACTTACGTAGTAACTGGCTCTCTGGGTTGAGTTTTGTTTGTATGTTTGTATGTTGTATACAAGCAGTTAAAGAATATACACTTCATTCTACCTGGTGAAAGCTTATGTTGTGTGTCCTGAACCAGGGCTCCACAAAAAACTTTTGCCTGTGAGATGAAGAGGCAGTCTTCCTCCAAATGCAAGGTGTGGTGCCCCATTATAGTGAACTTCAGTAAAGGAAAGTGAGAGGGAACTGCAATGGAGTGTGTACAGGGCTTCAGCAATAAAAGAAGATGATAAAATAGGTAAGAATGAGAACTTCACTACCTTTGCCTATTTTGTCAAGAGAATGCTAAAAAAGGTTTATAGATCTGGCCACAGAGGTAAATTAGGAGAGGCAATACTTAATTGGTGAATCATGGAACAACAGTTCAACATAATGAAAAGTAGATATTTTGAAGAAAGGCTGTATTCTTTGAAGATGCTGAGAATATACATTTTGAAAGAATTTTCTCTCCGTCTTTGTGCCAATTAGATGGCAGCTGAATCATGGCTTTAAAATACCTCTGTTGTGGGCAGAAGTAACAACAACATACCCTGTTTTAGTCTTTCTGTGGATCCAGCCAAAATGCTACAATTCTTATTCACACTGAATAGTACCTGTTCACCAGAACAAACTAATTTGAAGCAGACTTTCCCCATGGGACAGCTGTAGTAAAAAATAGGAAAATGTAAAAATACAAAGAAAGTTCATTTGTGCTAGTAAAAAAAAAAAAAAAAAAAAGTAGTAAGTTTAAAACAGTGAAATAAATAAGGATTTATATTTAGTTAACAATGAGTTATCAGAAACTATTCCCATATATTTCCTGATGGTTTACCATTACATAACCTGCTCTATATTTATAAAGTACATCTGGCATACTGTACTTCTATTCAGATCACTTTAATTAAACCAGCCTCCAAGCTCCAATATAAAACAATGGAAGTTCTGAATGCAGGAAAACAGCAGTATGAATTCATGAATAGCCCTGTATGTGAAGGCAGGCAATCTGCAGATTAGTGTGGTGGTTTCCTGTTGTTAACACCTTAAACTTGTTGAACTCTGTTAGCTAAATTCTTCTAACTTCAGCCCAGTCTCTGCAGCTACTGCAGAAAAGATGAACCAGATGAGAAAAGGAATAGATAAATAGCTTTTTTAGATTGGAAAGTAAAAAAAAGAAAAGAAAGAAAAACCTAGTTTTGTGGGCTTGAAAAGAACTGCAGTACTTTGTGACTCTCTTACTAAAACTACAATATCTGTCTTCCCTCTTAAAGACAAAAATTTCTTAAACCAAGTAATCAGTAATAGATAGGTAGGAGGGGCCAATGTTGAAACCACTTCTAAAAGATGCTTTAAGATACAGACTTAATTTTTAGTACAAGTCTTGTTTAGTCACCAGTCTCAGAAAAACTGAGAAGTTCCCAGTAGGCAGAGTTCTTCTCATGAGGACCTCAATTATATGTATTTAAAAATAAATGATACTGCAGTGTTTGGGTGCAGAGGCTTATTTCTAGTCTCCAAAAATCTTGATATCCTAAAATGCTTTTTAAATCCTCAAGCAATAAAGAGACTACTTTTAAAAACTACAGAATTGATATAATTCGTTATTTTTAGACCTTGATGTGGGCCTCTAACAAATTCTCAGTATGTATAAGGATACTTAAAGGCAAATAAGTCTTCTGAACAAGGGTTCAGTTTTCTTAGCTACTTTTAATGAACGCAGCAAAATATGTGAACAGTCAAAAGAGCATTAAGATAGGATAGAAACTGCTAATATATATATATCTTTATATGAAAACAGATTATTAGCATATTCTATGGTCATTTTAATAGAACGATATTCTTCTACCAGCTCATGGTATCATAGGATAATTCAGACTGGAAGGAAACTTCTGAGGATCCTAATCAAACCTTGTGCTCAAACCAGGACGAGCCATGAAATTTATTTCCTGCAGCCAGATATTTACAACTAATAAACCAAAAAATTGCTGAAACCTTCCTACAGACCTCAGACACAATATAGCTTAGTGGTTTTAAAATGTTGGTCTACTGCTTTTGACAGCAATTATTCAATTCAGCTGAAAGTGGAATTAATTGGTAAAAGTTGTGCTACCTAATTACTGAACAATGTGTTCCTTAAGCCATCAAACGAGTTTGGTACGAATGCAGACTCTATGAACTACTTGATATGTAACAGATCCAGACTGTAACATCTGTTTACAGTACATTCTCTGTCAAATGCTTTGCCAAATGGTGCAGTGATCATTTTTACCTCTCTTTGCACTTTTTTATCCTGTCTTTCCCTTCTGGAAAAATGTCCTGAACACAAGGCCATAGGCATTAAAGTTTCGCTTTTTGATCTCTTAAACAGAAAGGGCTAATTTCACCAAATAAATTATTTGCAACACTTAATATGACCAGTGTAAATAGCTCCATGAGCCACAGGGAAAGAAAGTTTATCTTTTTTCCTGCTGCTTCTGTTCTTCAGGGAGAGATTGAAGTTTGAGACATTATGAAGATTATCCAAAATGACATTAGTCCAGTCACAATTGTAGCAAAATCCTCCTGTGTTATACAAATTAATTTGCTGTGAAAACCTGTATAAAGAAATTCTGAATAAATAGAGGACTACTGACATATTACTTTGCATTGTACAAATAAAATTTTTAATTAAGATTTAGGATGGGGAGCTTCTATTTCTGCTTCTGCAGTCTTTCTCTGAAGAGCATTGATATCTCTTTTGTTTAAAGACTCATGAATTAGAGCAGTATTTCATTGTAAATCACAGGATGTAAGAATTAACGACATTAATTCCAAAGGGAAATAATTTTAAGATAATGATTTAATATTCATGTAAGACAAGAGTCTGTATGGTTGTGTGGAGATGTAAGGAACAGGGGAAGAGACAGAAGGGAAGAATGGAAGAAAAAGCAAGAGGACAGGAATTAGGATTCTATCCCTATATATAAGCACACAGATGGAGTGACAGACAGACATCCAAATGCCTTACCTCTGCAGTGGCCAGCTGAGCAGTGGCTGAATTATGAGGCAAATATGGTGTTCTGCTGCCAGGCAGAGACCTACAGGATTTCTCCTCATGGTGCTCTCTTTCCCAAACTGCTTGTGCAGACTCAACCCTGATAGCAAGGGCATTGTACTTCCTATGGCTACCTCATGAAGAGAATGGCTGCAACTGCTGCAAAGAAATTGTGGCTATGCAGAGCAAAATGTGAATTTTCTATGACATTACTTGGCTTGTGATTCACAAGTCAAGCTTATTCTGGAAATCGTGAGTTTCTCTAATTCCCAAGGAAAAAATTGACACATTGACATCCAATAGGATACCATGATGACCATTTTAATTTGCTTTGAAATTCAAGTTCTAACATTCACTACTGCTCTAATGACAATGTTCAAGAGCAGGATGAAAAATATTGATGTGTGAGTCAAAATGGTACACACAGCTCTCAGTGCTCCTTGGTCATCCTGCCAGGCATTCATCAACAAAAGCAAAGAGATCCTTCATATCCTTTCTATACACAAACTTTGAAACTGCATCAGAAAAGACAAGACTGTATTACTTAAGTGAATTCATGACTACATGTGGCTTTCTAATCAATGGAGCTTATCAGTGATACATGTCCTTCTGGAATGGGAGAAACAGGTCCACTTGAGAGAACAGCAGCCATAACACTGTGAGTCCAGGAAGTCTGCAGAAGACGAAAAACAAAGTCCAGGTCTGCAAAAATAAGTAACTCTGCCATCTGCAGTAAAGAATATTAGGCGAGTTCTTTAGATGAACAAACAGTAAAGCCCATCTGCAGATACTACAGTGCACTTCAGAGTCCGGGGAAGCTGGCATGAGAATAGCTGGATGAATGGAGAGCAGGACAGAAACTGTCAGTGACCAATTATTAGCCAGTTACAGAGAAAAGCAGAAAAGAGACACTTGCAGCACTGCAGTCTTTCAAACAATGCACCACAAATCCTGCTGTTTTCTCCAGGTATTAGTCTTTCTGTTTTCACAGGGAAAAAAATCAAGAAAAACATGGAAAGGATCATGTGTAAGTTATGGCCATGTCAGGAATGGAAAGTTCCCTCATGGACATATCAGTTGACTTAAAATAACTGGAGATCAGGTGTCCAAATTCCTTAAGATGTTTGAACATTTTAGTCACTTCATTAATCAGTGAGGAGGGGATAGGATGTACTTTCTTCCATGCAAAGAACCATAGAACCAAAGATTTCTGTGACTGACACAAATCTTAGACTTTACATACTGAGAAAGGTTTCTTTGGTTCATTGTTTATTTGATGAAAATTGGAGCTTTAGATGAAAGAAAAGAATGTAAAGTGCCACATTGTGTTTCAACATTTGTAAAAGAAATTATCTTGAATTTTGTGGTGATATTTCATTTCAATATTTCCTGACCTTAATGCATAAAAAAGAAAATAAGTAATTTTGCAAATAGAGATGAGCTAAAAAAGACATGATATTTTTATGGATTGATAATTTCATGAGGTTTTTGAGGACTGAAAGACAGGTAGAGCATAATGTACTGTCTGAATCTTCAACTGGCTTGCCTCCACCCACAAGCACAGAATGGGACAAATATCTGATATATTTTAATCTGAGATTTGCCTTTGACTTTAGAAGAAAGAAATATACATGTTTCCCAGTGAACTAAGATCTCACAGTAGAAACTAGATAATTAGTTAATTTCAAGTTGCCAACAAAGTACTAAAGTGTGAGTAACATCTCAGGGATGTTTTGCTACATGATTTGATTTCCACTAAAACTGTCAATCAGTAGCAGTGACATAAAGATTTATATTTTATTTTGCATGAAGAAGACTTTGCTAGACAAGAAACCTTATTTCTTAGAACTGTATTTGGATTAGGTCTTCTGTGATCATGCTGAACTGCATGAAATTCATTAAATACTTTAGCATGTGAGGAATTGTTTCAGCAGTCAGGAGATGCTGCATGAAATCAAGCAAAAGGGATCAGCTGAACACAGATGTAAATGTGAACAAATACATTTAAGGCAACTCTTTTGTTGCAATGTGCTCCTCCTTACTTTAATTATTTTTTATTGTTTTACCAAGTACCTTTTTCTACATGGAGTGATTGTTAAAAACTTGAAAAGGATGCAATCATCATTGTATATCCTCAGACTGTGCTATTGAAAAGCCCCACAGCCAATTATATCTTTTGCAGTAAGTACATTTGCTGTTAGATTGTTTGGTTATTTGTGCATTACAAACTCACTCACATTCCCAAATATGTTAAAAATCCAAACTGAGGTTGGCCACAAATTACCTAATTGGAGACAGTTAATTCATTGAGCTTTTAGGATATGTTCACAGTTTTTCTTCTGTCTCTATTTTAACATTTTGAGTCACTAAAACTCCATGTTGAAAAGGTCTAATACCTGTGGTTTACAGTCATCTGTTACCCATTCATTAGAGGGGCTTCTCTGAACCACTCCTTATCCTGCCCAAAAGTGAGGTTTGAGAAACAGCCCACATATAAAACAATTGCAGTCAACAAAACAATCAACCCCATTGTTCTCTGTAGGGATTTGCTCCAAAAAGTACAACTGGAATTATTTAGAAAACTGAATTACTGCAAGATGGAGTCAGAAGCATACTAGCAATACTTTGAAAAATCATCTTGTTCTGCTTGCCTTTAAAAATAATTTTCCATTAAAAATATCAGTGAGAAAATATTAGTAAAAAATTGAATAAGCAACATTTCAGTGGATGAATGAGAGTTTATTACTTAACTTCTGTGGTCTACTGCAATCCTGTAATGTTTTACTTGGGATGTTGCATGAACATAAATCTGTCCATTTGGACACAGAGATGTGTAACTTCACAGCTGAGGCATTTTTGCCTTTTTGCTTTTATCAAAATTTTAGAGATAATTTGTGAGAATCAAGTGGAGTGGGGATGATGACCAGCTCTTTAAGCCATAGGTCCTAAAGCAAGTTATGCAGCATTTCTCAGGCTACTCCAATGTAGCAAAATTATGACATTCCTGATGCTGCTAATGACATTTAAAAAAATTTAGTCCATGCTCTGCATGTCAGCCCATCAGAATCTGCCTTCACAGAAGATCACAATGAGCATGAAGACACAGTGTATGCTCTTGGCCATTTTTTGAAGGAAACAGCTATGTCTAAAAATCCATTTCAGACAGCCAGTATGAGCTGTTGTTATCCACAACATAAAAAAAAAGGGGGCAAAACTCATTATCTTTCAAGGCACCGGAATTTTCCCCAGAATCTAGTTTCAGTTGTGACATTGGTTTACACATAGTTGCCAGTAACAATTAGAGAGTCAGACAGGTCAGTATTTATCACATAGCAATATCTGAGAGGTTTTTTCCTTCCTAGTCTAATTCTAGTAAGCCAGAAAGATAACAGTTATCACAAGATCAGATTAGCAAAGTCATTTAGATTACAGTTTTCAAACTTGAGAGACCAAAATCAAGTGCTAAATGCATATTTAGAAACCAAATTAGCCACAGGGTGCTTTTAAGCCTGTATCAGTGAGAGATACCAGTCAAAGCTAATGATTTACCAGCCTAAAACAGATGGGAATTGCTAGCTAGCCCAATAATGTATAGTATGGGTGTTTGGAAAATTAAATACTGGGGAATTAGTGCTTGCCTTTAAAGAGGTGGTGATGCAAAAAAACCCCCTCTAGACCAATGCTCATATCAGTTATCAACTCTCTCGATCGGAAAGCAAAGGATTGTCTGGAGTATATTTCATTAATGTGACTTAAACATGGCAGGTAAAGCAATTATAAAATTCTGGGAGTGAGCAAGTGGAAATACCCACTCTATTTCTGAGCACATGACAAAAGCAACTTGCTATTATTGAATCTGCCTTTTAAAAAAGTTAAATTTCTTTTTATTCTGAATGTATTTAATTATCACTATGTCTACGGCACCCATGAAGTAATTAATTTCATCGGTAATTTCATTGTGAATTTCACGATATGAAATTATTTCATGTGACAATAAACTGTGCTGGAACGATGGAAGTGTATCCCGGGAGTGGTGGGGTGCTTATTCTCTAATTTAGAGACCATCATGTGCAGGAAAGCTATGATGCATATGAAAATTAAAAGTGCACATGGATGTGCAACATGATGAGTGGAACTGATAAACCTACAAGGATGACTCTCTTTACTTCCAAGTTTTTTTTTCTTCACTTTTGCTTGTAAAGCTTCATAACTAAACAAAATGAATTGTCACATGTTCTTTTCAGTATTGTTAGTTTCATAAGAGAATTTTATGATTGCAACTACACATTAAATTAGAAACTTAAAAATATGTTATATTATTTTTTAGTGGTAGAGTCCAGAAATTTTTACCTGTGTGATTCGCATTTTCTCACAGGAAATGAAGAAGATTGTAACTCCAGTACTACACTTCCTTCCCCCCCAGAAAAGTTCAAGCAAAAAGTGATCATGCATTTAAAGTAGTCTCCTCATTCAGAGTGTTTCAATACAAAATCATGATCAAACATCCTTAGATAAAATGTCCGTTTTCTAACACACAAAATTTCAAACAGTGTGCCATTACACCTGCGAATAGAAGACCTTAATATACTATAGTCAATGACAAATATCAATGAGAAAAATCAATAAGGTACGAAAATACTTAGTTCTAAATCAAATAGGAATAACATTTTCAGTCACAGATGTCGATAATGCAATATATAACATTAAATATATATTATATATATATATGGATATATTATATATAATATATCATAATTGAAAAGATATAATATTTAATATTACATAAAAATAAGACTGATAAAATTTAAGTAGGTCTGACTTAAAAATAAGACCACTGAAGATCCCCACAAAATATTTGAGTACAAGTGTACAATTTTAGCCATCTACTGAATAAAAAAAAAACAAACCCAGGCCTACAAAAGACATAGTGCATAAATACAAAAAAATGAGGCTGATAAAAAATAGTAAAATTATATAATTTCTGTTATTTGGAATCAATTATCTAAAGAGAAAGAGCAACAACACAGAAAGTAATTTCCTGATCCCTGAATGACTATTACTTGGGACATCAAGTACCAGAAAAGAGGAAGACGTCTTCAACTCTGGGGTTAGTTCAGAAAATTATGTACTCATATCATGCAGCAAATAATACAGACCTCAGCACAATTAAACTGACATCCAGAGTAGAATGATACAGTAAGGAACTATTAACATGGGACAAGCTGTACAAAGGAGAGTTTAGAAAAGAAAAAGAGGATGACAGAACAATTTATATAAATATATATGCTAGTAAATATACGTATGTAGAACTAGATCTATATTTACAAATATGCATATATTTGTATGTCCATACAATTAAGCACAGACAAATTAGTATGCAAGAATAAAATTTAGATAAAGAAGATATGGGTTAATATGAAATATGACAGCTTTGATTTGCAAAACATAAGGCCAGCTGGAAAGGAGAAAGGGCCATGAGAACTAGAGGATAAAATAGCATACATTTTTAACTGCTGGGTGGAAAGACATCATCAGGAAGATTTGTGAATATCTTGCTTTATCATGGAGTAGAGGAAATATTTAAGGCAAACACTGAATTTATAAGCTAGCAAATTATACCTTTTCATCTACAGAATGTTGTGACAAATAGTTTCAAAGGTGAAGTGTCCCAAAATAAATCTATTCTAACACTATAAACTGACAGCATAAACTCCACTTACAGCAGAAAGATTTTGAAGACCATTGATTTCTGGTCTTCTAATGGTTTTCAGAGAGAAATTGAGGGAATGCTGCAATGACCATGGTAGTACAGAGGAAGGAGGTCAGCTGTGGGACTGAAAAGAGTCATTTGATTAACCCAGAAGGTGAAGGCATACAGAAGGAATAGGTCAGAAAGTAACACTGGTTTTAAATAAAATTAAATTTTTTTCCTGAAATGTCTAGCAATTTATTTAAAGAATCAAAAATCTCTTTTAGGGTTGTTGCATTCATTTTTGAGAAATTGCAAGGCTATATGTGCTATGCAAAATAGCAAAAAGAGACATGGTACATAACTTCAAAATAGTGTGTGGGGGGGAAATGTAGAGAGTTATGGACTGTTGAACTTAGAAACCCCATACTGGAATAACAAATGAAAATGTATACTTTCAAGAAACCAGGGAGATCAGTAGCAGTCAGCACAGGTTACTTAACTAAGAATTAGGTCAAGCATATGTCATATGTTTTTCTATGACAAAGAAGCATAATAAGGACAGAGTGGAAGAAAACATCACATGTATCTTACTTTAGACTTAGCAAAATCTTAACTGGGATCCTATATCTCATGATATGTTTACAAGAAAGCAGTCTTTTATTAAATACATTTTAGGATAGTGTAAAACCAATAGGATAATCTTTGAAAAGTAGTATTTTTTACTACTGGGAAGCACCGACTATGATTCTGCATATAACAGTCAGAATTTGGCACTTTTTTTTTTTTTTGTTAATGACCTGAATAATGGAAAGGCAGTAGTAATTAAATCTGCAGGTGATGCATAGATGGAAAGCACCACATCATACTGATGGATGGGAGTTCATTTCAAAAGGATCTTGACAGATTGAAAGCATGGTGTGAAGAAAACCAAAATGCAGTTCAAGAGGCACAAGCAAAACAGTGCGGATAGACAGGCCTAATCAGCCAAACAAATTCAGGATCTAGAAAAACTGGTTGAGCAACCGGCCAATAGACAGGGATTTAAAGGTATTAGTGGATCACAAGTGGAACACAAGTCAATAATGTCATGCTGTTGAGAAAAAGATAAGCACTATCCTGGGAAGATTAAAAGGAGCAAAGTGAACAAACATATGGTATAGCTTTCTGCTCTGCTCAGTATTTGTATGAGTCCAGGAGGAGCCCTGTGTGGGGCATTTTGACAGAAGTGTGGGAGACTCTGCAGGAGAAAAAAGAGAACAGTCAGAGATCTGAAAAGCATATCTTGTGCAGACAGGCTGAGAATTCTGCTCTTTAATGTGTGTCATACACAGAAATGAGCAGGGAGAGTGTTTGACTCATGCTGGCCTTAAAAGACAGCTGGAAGAGAAACAGAAGTGAATTTCTCTATGGCCATAGTAAATAGTAATAAAAAGATTCTATTCACCCAGCATTTTTAGTTAGATATCAAACCTCAGGACTATTAGATGTTGAAATAAATTGCCAAGGCATGTGTGGGATCTTCACCACTGTTCTCCATGACAGCTTCATTAATTGCTTCAACAAAGGTCTGTTGGGAATGGCATGCTTAAGCTTTCTTGGGAAGGGACAAAGGACTAGAAGGATCCTTTGAAAAGCCAGTGTCCGAAGTCTTAGCGACTCCTTGCATGTTGTGACCTTTTCAAAAATGTAATTCGAAGTATTTAGCATGAGAGCAGAAGAAAGACAATGATGGAGTGGTGGGATAGGAAAGCTTGCTTCACTGACTAATATTCCCTCACACCAATAAATATGTTTCTCAAACATCAACTTAGAAAAAGAAAAGAAGATTTTTTAGAAACCATCCTTTCATTCATCATTGTTTGCACTGAATCTTTGCTGCTATTTCAGTTGCATTTTTGCTGAAGGTAAAACCGATAATAATGATCTACTTACATGGCCTGTTCTCTGCATATCTGTCATATTAAAGTCCATGCTGTTTGTTTATCAAGCAGTCATCTATAATTCTCTATTAATTTAATTATACTAAAAGATCTTAAAAGCCTTGGGCTAAGTAACATGTCAATTACAAATGAGTTTAACTTGGAATAAATATAAACGTAATACTTGTAATTTATTGCTTTAAATATAAACAAAGCCCTTACTATGACACAATCTATTATTAATTGCTCCAGTGCCCTAAGTCCAATTAAGCAAATCCACTTACATTTTCTTCAGAGAAAGTCAATGTTCATTTCTCATAGGAAGTGCAAGGAGCCTACCTTTCCACTTCTTTTAAACCACCTAATACAACAAAGCACCTCTGTGTTTAACGAAGTGTATCATGTCAGGGGTGAGGGGAATGCTGGTGGCATGGGGCCAGAGCCACGTGTGAGGGGTCATATTTAGTCGCACAAAGTAACTTCCAATTTAATACCTGGCTATACACATATTTTTTTTCTTCAGATATAAATAATGATTACATGTTTTCTAGTTGAAGATTCTATATTGTCTTTCTCTTGCACCCTTTCAGTAACAAGGACAAGCTGTTTGGAGTTACACTATGTATGTGTGTATATGTGTATTATATATCTTCAACTGAAAGGCATCTTAAACTTTTTTTTTTATATTAGTTATACTTGCATGTATTAAAGTAGCTAAACTAATTTTTTTTTTTTTATATGTGTGTGAAAACGTGTACATATAAAAATGTCAGCCGCTGTGCTGAGACCTGGTACTTCATGCCTGGGGTAAAATTTTATTGCCTAGTTATAAAAGAGAGGGTTTATAGTGGAAACCCTGACACAACATTAACTATGGTTATGCTATCAAAGGAGTGCAGCATTTAAGAATTTAGGAACTATTCCGTTTGCGTGTGTATAGGCAGTCATACATCTGTCTGTGTCTAAAACTTAATATTGATTTACACATGCCATTTACATTTATTTTTAAAAACTTTGAGGAGGAAAATCACAAACTGGTTCTAACAGAAGTATCTTCATATGTGTTTCTGTCCTGTTTGTTGTCTATAAACAATAAAATAATTTTAAAAACTGGATAAAAAAATCACTACTAGTGTGTGCATAGCTTAAAAGTGGATCAGCAATGCATTTTCCTCCTATTTGTTCAAGCTAGGGAACCGAGTAATGCATAGTGAGTTGCAAGAAGATACACTCAAATATGTTGCAGATTTGGGTCCAGAGTATAAATCTTCTGAGTTCCAATCCTGTTCTTCAAATACCTGGCCTGTTTAATGATATTAATGAAAAACTGAATTCCCTGTGGTGCTTGCCTGTTTAGTTGCCTGAACTGGAATGGGTCTGACAATCATTCTTGAATCCACCATTCATAAAATTATGAGAAACATAAGGGTTGAATCTATGAGACCACACAGGGTTTGCAAAATTTCTGATGGGACTTGCAGGTAGTTCACTGACTCTTCTGAAAATGAAAGATTGTGTGGCAGGGGTGGAGACCATCACTAGGATTACCTATAACAAGAAACCAATAAAATATGGAAAAAATATTTATGCTAGGCACTATTTCAAAGAACCTCAAGGAAGCTTGGTGCTCTAACAATATTCAGTCTTGAAGTAAAAGTGTTACTTAGCAAATAACTTCTGTTTTTTCTATTGTGTGAAAATGATACGAAGAAAAAGTCAAAACCAATTCCCATCACATTTCCAAAAACCTTTTTTTGGATCTCATTATTTTGGAGGCTAAGAGGATAGCAGAAGTGCAAATATAAGACATTACAACTTTTTTTTCCAATCTTACAGCACATAACATGCCAACATAACAACCCACCATAGGCAACATGTTTAACTACTAAATAGACAAGGGTAGCTTTCTTTAAGATATTAAAATTAACATGAATGTTAAAGTGTTGATAATACAGCACTTAATGGAAATGTTATAAATTGAGATTTTTCTCCCTGGGGACTTTTTGTGAACAAAGGGAAAGAGATCCACTAGTCCCAGTGATGTTACGTAGTTATATCCATACCATTTAGGTAACTGTGCTTGAAATGTTGTCCTCACATTACTTCAAATATCTTTGAAGTAGTGTGGAATCACAGACTCATTGAATACTTTAACTTAGGAGGAACAACTTGAGGTCATACAGCTCACACCCTGCCTGGGTGTGATTTGATAAAGGTGTAGTGCAGGTGTAATTTGACAAAGGTTACTCAGGATCTCCCCATCATGGGATGGGGAGATATCCTCAGGGTCATATCTCATCATTTCTTGAAGACCCAGAAGGATGGAGACACCACAACCTCTCTGATCAGAATGTTCCAGTATTTGAATCCCTCAACAACAAATAATTTTCTGTGCATCTAGCCAGAATTTCCCATGTTTTAACTTGTATCTGTGGCCTCTGGACTGTCATGGTGAACATCTGAGAACTTTCTGGCTCTTATCTGCACATGCTGATCAATTCCATTGCAAATTGAAACCGTGTCCCTTTAACTTTGTCTTCTCCAGACAGATTAAACCCAGTTTTCTCAGACCCTTCTAAGATGTCACATACTCCATCAGTAAATCATTTTGGTTCCTCCACTAGACTGGCTCAAATAAGTCAGTATTTTTATGGTACTTGTCAGCTTTCTTACAGTGCCCATTGACTTTATTTCAGTTCTTATTAACTTTGCCTGACTGCCGTGAGCTTTAAAAGATGGCACAGTGTTCTCACAGTGACATTGGCCAACTCTTTCAGCACTTGCAGACATCCCATGTGATGCCACGGACCTTTGTGACTGAATGATCAGATGCCGTCTAAAAATTTCCATTTGTACACCTCTGCTTTTCAATTCCTTCAGAAATGTCTTAATGCTACATTTTTAATAGTAACATAAACACAGGTTGTATTTAGACTTGTTTAATGTCTCCTTCACACAGCCAAAGCACTGTGAAGGCTTTTAGTAAAGAAGAGAATAAAACTCTCAGACTGTAATTAGAGGAGCATTTCTTTCCGTGTCAGGCTGGCTAAGCCGTCCTCACTCCTCACCACTCCTTCCTGCCTCCAGACAAGACCCTCCATTGTGCTGGTACAACTACTGGAGAAACTGTTTGGTGAAATGGATTTTAGAGCTTAACTAGCCAGGCTGCTTGATTAAATTGATTGTAGGGGTTCAAGCTAGCTTTTTTTCCCCTGCAGGTTGAAATCCAGCTCCCTTATCTTTCTGGTTCCCCACAGAACAGTCCCAGGCCAGAAATAAAGACAGGAATAAACATTTAGTTGCAGTATTGAAGAGGAAACAATGAGGATGATGTTTAAATGCTTTGTTTTACTGTGTCCTCAGAACTAGAAACAAGAACTGGCTGATATAAGACAGGAAGAAAAATGCAAACTAAAAAAGAGGAATCACACCATCCCATTTCTTACTTTTATTTTAGTATCTTAATATTCCAGCAAACCTAGAAATCTCAGCATAATGATGCCATTTCAAGTAGCAGGATCAATTGGTTTTGTTATGGTGATTGTATATATGCATGTATATGCCCAATAAAACCGGATTCCACCTACATTACAATTTATGAAACTGTTACGATAAATAGAAAAGTACAATCTTTATTACTCCATTCAAGCTATGATGCCTTAATGAAATAGCAGGCACAAAGAAATGTGCTAAGCATAGTCTCTTCTGGTAAATGTGAGGTGCTTTTGAGCTGAGCTGGTCTCACGACTGAGATGGACTTTAAGAGGAGCAGAGGTAAGACGCAGAGCAGATTGAGCAATAAAATATTCACAGAATATATGCCACAACTACAAATAATTGAATTAAGCAATAACAAGGCAGACACAGGGCATTTCCTGGGGATTAATGACTAGCTAGGAGAGTTGATGGTCCACGGCGGTCATCAATTCCCCAGGAAATGTCCTGTGCCAAGGTCATCGTTGCTATTATAGCCCCCTCTTCTTTCTTCTAGAAAAAAAAAAAGTCCTATATTTTACCTGTTTTCACACAATGCCATCATTCCTTTACTCCTTTAGATGACTGTGGAACAGAGGGTGTGAATGGCAGATCTGCTGAAGGATTTCTGTGTAATTGGTGTCCAGTGCCACAACCAATCAAAACCTCCTTATCACCACTGAAATTTTAATCAGGCTTATACAATATTTCAGTTTTTGACTCATCTAACTCTCTTGAATCCCCAAATAATAATTTTATTTTGTTGTGGCCTGCAACTCAGACAAATCTCAGTCTGCATTACAGCTGGGTGAACTGGAGGAAGATAAACATATTTTATTCCTTTAGAAGTTTTCTGGCATAAAGAATCTGCTGAGAGAACTGGCAGAGAATTTATGCATTCAGCCTGCTCTTTGGCAATAATGTGTGGATTTATAACATAAAGTACTTGCCTACAACAGGTCAATAATGGAGATAATTAAATCTGTCTTTGCTATTCAATAACAATTATGAATTAAAATTTGTTATAGCATATTTTTCAATACAAGGCCTATCATGACTGAACTCCTCTAAGCCATAACTTTATCCAGACATTTTTAAGATATTGTTCTGTGGCAAGTATGTAAATCTTTAAAATCTATTTTTCAGACAGTAAAATAAAATATAAAGCACTAAACACAAAGGTCCAGAAGATAAAAAAGCTTATGATTATCTGCATGCTCTTGGGTCAAATTTATTTTACAGCTATACCAATATTCCTTAACTCACTTATCTCCAGGATTTGTGAATCTTAGTGTATCACTTTTCTTCCCCTTAAACTAACATTTCACATTCAATTAACTTAATCTTGAAATAGAACAGTGTAGAGTAAAATTTTTTTAAATTACTGTTTATGATCCTTTATACATGTTCCTTTTAAGCACATTCTCTGTTACTGTTGGCATTTTCATGGTTTGTGGTATGCAGCAAGTAACTCTTTCTTCATTTTAGCATGATGTAGTTAAACTGCTTATTTTCGCATGCCTGAAATTTTTTGGCTTAGTATACCCATATTAATTTAACTGGCCAATTAGTTGTTATTAAAATATTTTAAAAGAACATACAACAACATATGCACAACAAATTATTTCTTTCCACAATTTTATTAACATTTTTGTAGGTAGTTTCCAGTTTCTCACCTCCTTTTCCCACCAAGAGAGACTCTCCAAATTTAGGAAAACAGAGTGCATGTTAGATTCAGGGCTCCACTAAGTTTCCTTACATTCCTTAAAGCTACGTTGAGATCATGGAAAAAAGGGCTGCACTAATGAAATCTTTGAGTTCTCTTGTCTCACTCTAACATTACGAGTTGATGCCACACTTAAAACATGATAGGTTCAGATCATCCATGTCAACAGGCTGATGCTCCAGGAATTTTCAGGAGTGGGTGAAAGATTACTGTCAGATTTAACTGCCCAACAAGGTGAAAGTTAGCAATCAACATATTATACAGAATAAATTGTCATGTATTTAATTTCCCTTTTTTTGGCCAGCTTTAACCATGTACCACATGTTGTTCAAAGAAATTATTCTAAAGAGATCAACATAGAGTTGGTCCTTAACACTGAAGTTTTAGCTGGCACTGGCAAAAAGAATATCCTATATTTGTCTTGTAAACCATTTGTGGCAAAAATAGCATTTTTTCTTTGTAGCTTTTGTTTGTAGCTACAAACTAAACTAAATTAAGAACAGATTTAGTTTTTAATCTGTGAGATGGATTCTCAGATAACATATCAGTAGAAAAGTAATATAAAATGAAAAGTGCTAAATAATTTAGCCAGACATTTTAAATTTTCCCTGACTATTTCAGCTCTGCAGTAAAACCAGTGTCCCTTAAATGCACAACCCCACCAGGTATACCATTGTTTCCCATTGTACTTGCAGCTCTTCTTGGAATTAATCACAGCTTGGCACAGTAGTAGTATCAAAGAAAAGCAGTACTACAGTGGAAGGCTGCAACTTCTTACATCTGTCTGTGTGTGTGTGTGTGTATTAGTGCATGAGAGTTATTTACCTTGCTAAGTCTTTGTCTAATGACAATATTATATTTAAGGCATGAAATTTCCAAAAATTTAAAACAATATATTTTTAATGATGGAAGAAAAGACCGTCAGAAACAAGTAACAAAATATCAGAATGATCTTCAACTATTTCTCCCCATAAGTAAAAAAAAAAAAAAAAAGGCAAAAAACCCCCTGAAAACATAGTCATAAAATGGTATCAACAGTAAATCTATATTGAGGGAAAAGGAGCTATAGTACAGCAGCTGAGAATCTGGCCTAAAGTTTGCACATAAAATAAATATAACAAAAAAATGCCTCTGTTTACTTCAGAGGGCTACGCATTTCAATTTATGGCCATAGATAAGGTACGGTCAACTTTTAATCACTGGAAATGAAGAATGTGTAATGCTGTTGTGTTTATTTAGCATTTCATAATATTTTCTTTTTGAAACTACTATAACTACTGAGGTCCACATTTTATTTCTGGAAATATTGCATCTATTGTTTTGGGATATCTTATTTTACCTTTGTGGAACAGTTGGCTTACTGCCAACAAACTCAAGGCCAGGGTCCTGCAAAAATTAAAATTTCACAATGTAAGAACATTTACAATAATTGCCACTATTACTGTAAAAAAGGATGGTGACAATAGATTGAAACAACAAGCCATGTTGCCTCAGTACTGGCCACTGAAGGAGATTGTCTTAAATATTGATTCCAGAAGTACAGTCCTCTGCTCCCTTGCTGCTATTATAGATAGCTAAAGATAATATTTCTAGATGCCCTTTTATGTCTCCAGGCTCTTCCATTGCAGATGAGAAAAGAAACTCAAAACTACTCTATAGCATGAGCCAGAGGCAGCAAAAAATATACAATTGCTTTCCCACCGAAGTTGTTACTGTCCAGGGAATTTCTGTGATGACAAATGGAGAGGAGGTGGTATACACAATTATAGGCAAGATGTAAGCATATCAGTCAGGTATTCCTTCTACCAGGTGTGCCATGAACCAGGAAGCTGAGTGTGGAAGCAGAGACTATTATGGATTAAGTGGGTGCTGTATCCTAATGGAAACGGGATGTGACTGAGTGGTTGCATGATGGCCAAGGACTCTTCCTCCTAAAACAGCTCCTTACTAGTTTTGACCCACACGAACGAAGCACAAAGGAGAACTGCTTGGAGATCTCTTCTGAACTGCTGCTCCCTTCTTCTGCCTGGATCCCTGAGAGGATTTGTCCACAAGAAAAAAAAAAAAAACCTGACCAGCCAGATGAGTACAAAAAGGTTTAAAATAACCTCTGTACTCAAAGCACTTTGATTTTAGTGATGGAGCGCAGACACTGCAAACAAAGAATGGAGAGAGAGCAGTTTCTAAACAGGTGAACACACTTGTTTGTTAATCATACAATTACTTCTGGCAATGCCATAAGGTATTTTTATACTCTTCTTGTGTCAAAGAAAACTTTCAGTCTGATAAAACATCACACCTGTGCAAACATGAGGTATGATGCCGTAAGCTTTACTTACAATTACAGTTGTTTTTCTTAAATTGCATGAAGTATAATCCACAATAAGACACTTCATTGTTTGCAATTACAGATGTATCTCTGAAAAGACTGATTGCCTAATTACACCTCTTATTATGACTATTCTGACAAATTTCTAAAAGGAATCTAACAAAGAACCGGATGAAGGTTTCCTCAGTGTTTTTCAGTTAGGGTTTGACTGTTCAACCTTTAGATTAATTGAAGTCAAACGGTTCAGCTTCGATTTTCTATTTAGTGTAATTTTACTTCAGGCAAATTTGTCTTATGTAGTATTTTATCCAAATAAATAATATTATTCCAAACCGTCTTGCTTCCTATTGCACAAAGTTGTTAAACAATTGTCTTTGAAAACTCCAGTCATTAACTGTGACATGTCTCAATGTTAATATGTTATTGTTAGCAGCTGTAGCAAATTGCCTTTCTTACTCATACACACTTGTGCTAAACCTTAAACAGACTTTTTTTTTTTTTTTTTTTTAATAACCCTTTCATTAATTTTACTCCTTATGCACAGATAGCTTCCAATTCGATGGCTGGAAATTTCAATTCACCAGTTTTATGGATATACAAATTTGGTCTTTGTATCAGAAGCCTGATGAAAATGTCGTGGTATAAATGTAAAGAAAATGCAGAAAGCAGAAATTAATATATGTACTTTTCCATTGTTTTTCAATCAGATCATTGTTCCCTGAATAAAAATAGAAATTATTTTTGAGGGTTTCAAAACTATTTTGTTGATTTCATTTCATGAGGATTTTTATTAGGTGGACTTTTTCATTGGAACTAGTCTGGATTCCTAAATTTAATCAGACATCTGAGTCTTGTCAGAATTAAGGCTAGAGCAGAAATATATTTTATTAGTTCTGGAGAAAAGACTGCTGTGATGAGAGTATTCATGAGTGCTGCCTCTAAATGAATGCCTAAAAAAGGGCAAGAAGTCTACTCAAAAGTTCTTAGCCAGCTAACAATGTTCACTCTTTTCCTTCTAGACCTTTACTTTCAAGTACTTGTGAAATATTTAGAAAATATTAATTAAATTGGTTGTTGCCATTGACTGGGTCCTATTCAGAACCATAGGCATGCAGAAGTCATAGTGTAATGAATTAGTTGTCTGGAAGTAGACACTATATATCCTAAAACTGTGTCTCGGGAAGAAGTCCCACTTCTGTTTTTCTAAAACTAGAGTCCTCAGATGGTTAAATTCATCTGGACAAGCCCCCGACTGACATGATCTAATCTTAAACATAGCCCTCTTTGGGGCAGAAGAGTGGCAGGGGTCTTGCCCAAAACAAATTATTTCACAACTACAAGAGGAATTTTCATGAACATGAGGAGGACTGCAGGTACCAGGGCCCAAACAAGCTATGGCAGGAGGGAAAATGTGGCTTCCTGTTACTGAACAATAGCTTCCTTACACACAAAGATGTTCAGGAATGACATAAAATGGAATCCAGCCAAAATGAAGAAGAAAACAATGACTTTTGTAACTGCAAATCCACTGATGGACTGGAAAATCCAGGGCACACAACTTCCTCCGAACCCGTTGACCCATGGTAATAAAAATATACATTTAAATGCATTTGCTTTTTACATACTCAACATTAGTAGTATCAAAACAAAGCAAACAAAACTCAAGCCAAATTAACTGCTTCTAATTTGAACCTGTGCAACCATGAAAGAATAGCACATATCACTCAGCAGAAATGGATCCAAAAATATTTTAAAAATGCTTTGTAAAATACACATAACAAAGTAACACTAACATTATTCACAGACATTCCAGGCTGTTAGGAACATCGCCAATAGCAAGTGAGTACCATAATACAGTGATAAGTTTTCTTACGGCAAGGCAAATAATTTCCCTGGCAGCTGAAATAAAGTGTTGACTTTTCTTGAAAATTAATTAGGACAGAAACACAAGAGAAAATATGAAAGGCATCTTGTTCCTAGAGTTTCTGAAAAGAAATAAATCATATGAAGGTATGCAGTGTGCTCTCCTGTACTATATGATTAAATACTTATAATATAGACAGTCTCTAAGCCTCAGCTTTTGCTAGGAAGTTCACATCAAAGGTGAGTTAAGTCTTTATTATAAATACATGGTAAAATATATAAACCAGAACTGCTTTAAGGTGGGAGATCCTCTGGTTTCAGTAGAAAGACTTTTTTTTCTTTTTATCAACTAATTTTACAAGCGATGTCCCAAATTTATGCTAAGAACATTTTCATGAAGCTTTTCCTCTCCTCTTGGCAGAAGGCCTTAAAATCTGTGTCAAATAAATTAGAACTAATGTCTATGGCTAAAAAGAGAAGCCCGTTAAAGGGCAGTAGTAATCAAGACAAGATAATAATTTATCTGTGATTTTGTGGGTATTAGTCTAATATCCTGTCTATTCACAGCATGTCAGAGATAAGAGCAGTCACCGGTTTACTGTTTTTCTGCCCTCTCCTTTCTCCCTCCCTCTATCCCTCAGGCCTCAGCAGATAAAAGATAAAAAACATGAATTAGGCCAATTGCAATAATATTCCACTAAAAGGGATACACTGTTACTATTATAAATTAATGCTTTAAAGGAAACTAGTAATAGATAATTATCTGTCCCTTAGATAATTATGCACATGAGTAATTCTGCCTCTCTGAAGAGTTTATAGGATTTACTGGAAGTCCCTGGAGGTATCAACAGTCACATGTGAACCTGCTCACAGGATGTGACTGTAGTTCCAAATGGCAGCCACAATAGTGATTCTTAGAGAAAGTTTCAGGGTGGAAAAATAATCAAGAGAGATACCTCATGGGGTTTTTTGTCAAATCCTTTGTTCCTATACGTATCAATTTAAACTTTAGGTTTTAAATCTCACACTTGTGCAGGCCACTGCAGGTACTACTGGAAAAAAGGTGTCTCAAATGTTTTGTTGAACTTCTCTCTGGATGCCTACCAGTTGTCAGAGATTAAATCCTGTTGGTTTTGTCACCTTACTCCTCTGAAGACTCTCCATCCTGATGAGGAACCATTTCAAAAGGTCAAATAAATCATATAATTGTAAATTCTGTAGTTTTTATAGCCATTTTCCTCCATGTAGTGATACAAAGCAGCCTTGAGAGTTGACTCTAAGAGCTTCCCCAGCTTGCAGAAACTTCAGGGTCCCACTAGTTAGTGAAGCGAAAGTGTTTTTCAGCCTCATATTTTTTACAATCTGTTTTTTGGCAGGAGTATTCTTCCTTAACTCTGTTAGGAATTGAGGCTCAGTTCACCTCATAATTAATTAAGGCAAAGTAATTTATTTAAAACAAAATTATTTTACTGTTGTGCACAGTGGCTAACTTTTCACATATGACATATTGTACAGGTATTTTATTTTATTTTATTTACAAATGTCTGTTTATTAAAAAAATTAGTTCTGTAATGTATTCAGCAAGGCTTCTTTATAGCAAAGATCTCCTGGGAACTCTTATTCAAACAAAATCCATCTGGAGATTGAAAGTAATGCAGGCAAAATTATGAACAATATACTTAATTTTTAAGAGGATTTAAAGGAATATAAAAGCACACTTCATTAGAAAATCCAAGCCACCAGCACATGTCCTAGTCACTCTTTTTCAGAAGTGCTGCTTCATACAGCATCATCCATCCTCCCCAAATTATTGAAATTTGTGCCAGCTGAAATACAGATATGATTTATGTATTTACTATTTTTCATAGGTTAGTGACTGGTTTGTATTGGAAAGAAAAACCTGCTAACAATTAGCAAAATCTTCAGTGATGTTAATAGTTCATTAGATTATGTATTCTAGCAGGAGTCTATTATAGTTATTAGGAAATTATTTTATTTAGTTTCTTTTATTTCAAAATGAAAAATGGCCCATGAGTGGATGTTATCAGGATTTGTATTATAGAAATTAATTAAAATTTTGTAGCTATTGTTTTCTGTAGCTATGGAAGAGCAAAATAGCATTAAAAGAATGTCTTAGTTGTCTCTACTTTAAAAGTATACGTGTCATGGAAAATTCAAGTCACAGAGTGTCACACTATGGCTATTGTGTAAAATCTAGGAACCAGGCTTACTTCCATGAGCCAAAAATATGACTCCCAAATCCTGTCATTTAAAATTTGTGAAATCTATAGAGTCTAGTCCTGCTTTACCAATCCCTCACAAAGTAAGCCCCAAAGGAGTAAAGGGTGGGGTTTTTGGTTTTTTTTTTCCTGTCAAAAGAAATGAAAGAAGCAAGAAAGGAAGGAACAAGAAAAGAAAGGAGGAAAACACCTGCTGATTATTTTTTTTTGTGTGTGAGGGGGAGAAATCTGCTATTAAAGTACTCTTTTGGGACACATTTTCACTTTCATATGATGCATTTCATCCATCATCAGCACCAGCAGAAATTTAGAGGCGACAATTTTGTAAAGTTTGATGCATTTCTAAAGGTAAGTGCATAACAAGGGAAAAAATACTGACTTTCTTTTGTGTTAGAGAGGACTAGCTGAGTTTCCTTGGTTTTATCTGAAGAAAGAAAAACTGTAACTGAACAATTTGGACAGTTCTGACAGCATTTCTGAAACAATCTTTGTTCTTTTGTTTGCTTAGAGCTACAGGAGGAGAAACTTTTGGCATCAAGAAACATCCTTAGCAATATCAGCATTTTACAAGCATGAAAATACGCTGTCCAGTCAGTGTTTTAGTTGGAGTTTTGAAAGCAATTTACTTTTGTCTTCATGAGTTAAAAGTTTCTCCTTTTCCAATAAGATGGACATTAATAGTTTCTTAGTTTGTTTAATGTGAGAAAAAGCCATACATTTCAGGTTACAAATACTGCTGCTAAGTACAAAAGAGGTGGGGGATTGTGCCCTTTGGACTTCTGCATGAAGCTGGGGTCTGTGCAGATTGTTGGAAAGGCAAAATGCATAGCAGGACTGTCAGCAATCAAAACAAGTCAGAGAGGATAAAAGACAAATCCAAGCACTGTTGAGAGAGTGAGGCACATTGTTGTCGCAGCTCCTTGCAGAAAAAAAAGCTGTAGAAGGAAAGAGAGTTGTAGCCAGCTTTTTCATCAGGAAATGGGGCTTCAGTCATGAGTTTCTGGCTTAAAAAGCTCTTAAATTCAATCAGATCTCTCAAATCTAGGGGTATATAAAAGAATCACTGTGTACAAAATAATATCCTTCTGTATGGAGACAAAATGCGTTTCTCATTGGGACTGAATTGAGTGTGAAGTCTAAGAGGAAGAATCTTGAAATTTGTCTTCAAAAAGCCATTTTTAATTAAAGATATTATTGATCCCTAAGATTCTTGAACTCAAAGGTGAACCAATCTAAAGAAGAAAATAATTAAATTAAGGTTTTGTGTGAGGCCTTTGTACACTTGCTTCACATCATATGTCTCTTCTGAGACCATGGAATATCACACAAGATTTCCTTTTATGGAGGATGTGCCAGCTGGAAATATCATGCTTTCTTGCTTTCTTTTTAATTGCAACTCATTGGTGTGTTGGCCTGTATGTCACTGCCCATCCTTAATCTTTATTTATAATATACTCTTTTTAACATTCTTTTTAACATTCTTCCTCATCAAACTACTACTCTTTTTTTTTTTTCTTTTAGTTTGGCTTTTAGTTTGGCTTTTTGTTTGTTTCTGTTTTGTTTTTCAATCATTGCTGCCTGCAATGTGTATCAGTGACTGTGTTTGCTCTGACAGTTCCTAGGAAGCTGAGCCAGGTGTCATGTTTGTTTTCTAATGTATTTTCCATTACATTTCTCTGGGTTATGGATTGTTCTGTAAACTTATGTTCATATGCATCTCTACCTATATATACCTATAAATATATGTACGTATGTACACGTGTGTGTATTTCTAACATGTCTCTATTAAATATCTGTAAAGTTTATATCCAGAATATGTACGCTTTCTTCTTTCCATTTAATCTTACCCCAGCCTTTCATATTGAATGTGTTAAGAACCTGCAGGGAAGGAGAGAAAACCAACAAAAAAACAACCAAAAAACCAACCAAACAAAACCAAACAAACAAGAACGTTTTTCAGTGGTTTGTACTACACAAACACATTTTGGGAGGTCCTAAATAGAAACAGTTTTGCCACATGCAAGGCAGGGTATCTGCTAATGGACTTCACAATGCCTGCTGCAGTATGTAGCACTTTTATCTGCATTTCCGACCTGCCTTGATTTCTGCTAATGGCCAGTGCAGTGTCTCCTAAGCTGCCTGTTCTCTGAGCTTAGCAAACAGTCTTGTGCAGAAATGTACTACATTCCTTCATGCCGACATTATGGAGGTCTAAGCTGACTGAAGGCCGGGAAGCAATCTTTATCTCAGATAAATACTTCCATTTGCATTGTAACACTATACAGGACCTATAGGAAGAAATTCTCATGGCAAAACCCCACAGTTTTACCTGTTTACCTACTGTTTACCAGAAACAAAACTACAATTTTGATCTTAATTATAAATGGGAAGTTGGTTAGTTATTTGCCTAATTAGAAGCGTAAGGACCTAACTGTAGATTTAGTGGCAGAAGTCAATCTCATATTAGTAGTGACTAAAATGTGTTTCTGTTTTGCTTGTGAACACATTCAAGAGCAGAAAAGTGACCAGCAGAATTGAAACTAACTTACAACCCTTTCTGACATTTCATAGAGAGTCCAAGGAAAAACTGGATATGGTGAATAAATTCTATTTCCTCCAGAAAAAGTAGTTTTTTAGGTCCAGGTAAAAGTGTGTTTGCTCAGCAGCGAGAGAAACTTGAACTGCCTATGCTGTGTGCAGGCTGTCAATAAATAAAGAAGTTCAATTTCCAGAGCTGTCAATAAATATATTATGTATGAGGTTTTTCATTATGTTCAGATGCAACTTGAGGTATTGTCTCTGCCTTCTTGGAACTAAAGCTATTTCTCTCAACTAGAATAAGATTGCCTTAACATATATTTGCAAATACATTGTTAATAAGCCAACGAATTGCATTTAAAGACAGCAAACAGGTTATTTTTATTTTCTCTTGATTCCTTCTGGGTGCTTTGAGTGAACTGAAAGGTGATCTTAAACTTGTTTTTATGCTGACTTCATATACTGAGAAATGCAATGTTTATAGATAAATGCTCTCACTTTTAATGAAAATTATTAGCTATTAACATTTTGCTTGGAGGCATAAGCCATAGCCCAAACTCCTTTCAAATCCATTAAATATGCTTGAGACCCAGCTGTCAATAGGCACCATGAAGTAAATTTAATTTTCAGAGTCAATACAGAGCACAGCTGCATTAAGCATAGGATAATTTTGGCACATTATTAATTTGAATGGCCATGTAAGGCATTGTCTAGACAAGATATAAGCCCAAGTTTTCATAGGCAATCTGTACATAAAATGAAGTATGTCAAGGTTGTAAAGAATACTAATAACACAGATCTGGCCTATTAACCAATATTGATTGCTCTTACTGTGACACAGTCCAGTAACTTTAGAGGTGAAATAGTAAGATGTTCAGCACTGCTGCTTCTTTTTGAAAAGCAACACTAAGAATGGACTTTTTCAGATGAGGCTGGAATGCATGTGATCTCAAATATTTACTAGTACCATGCATGATTTCTAGTAATCTATTTCTATAGATTAGTCCATTTTAAAAATAGGAGATTCATCAGAGATGGCAATTAGTTTTGCTGGTAATATGAAGCATTTTTATTTCAAATGCTGTCAATATTTGATTTTTTTCATAATGATTATGGCTATGCTCTGCATAAATAATGTCTGTTTTAAAAGGTTAAGTAAATTTATACTTGATACTTATAATATTTATATAGTTGTACAGGGTCTGTGTAACATTTCCAAGAAAAAAGATATAAAAAAGGAAAATTAATCTTTTGAAAACTGCACAACTCTGTAGCAAAATTTTTCCTAATTATTTCTGTGATACTATATGAACTCTGTTAAATGATGACTATTTTGGTGGTTTTTGTCCTGTGGGCAAACAGACTGAAAGTTCTTCTGAATTGCTAGTGAAGTGAATCTTCTTCACTTTCAGATAATAACAATATTTGGTCTGCATTTGGTGGATGCATTTGCACACTGAGCCTGGAGGCTTGGGCTCATTCCTGCCAGCCGTGTCTGTCTCCACATTAAGAAGTAACAGGGCAGCAGGGGGAATCTGTGGAGCGCAGTAGTTGGTGCTGAGGACCAATATTGCCATTGTTTGTATTTCCAGCGTGTTTTAATTCGGACTAGGTCTGGTGTGATACCAGTGGACCGAATGCTCTGTTGCAATTGTAATCCTGTATAAGTGCACTCCCAGGAGCACATCTTAAGAATTTTGAATCAGCCAGGTTGTCTGTCCCAACGTGAACTAAAGCATAGGAATGGGGAGAACTCTGGGAGGTGAGTATCAGAAGCTGAACTGATACCATTGATGTGGAGAAAGCCTTTGGGTTCTTATTTGAGGTGACTAAAGAACACAGACTAATAATTCATAGGTCAAGTTAGATTAGAAGAGACATCAAGAGGTCCTCTGGTCAAACTTTCTAAGCTGGCAACCCAGACCTATGGCAGTAGAGAGGAATAACCTCACAGTTATGCAGGAATAACCTGCACCTTCACAGTACAGGTTAACACATGCCATTATGATCTGAAAGATTCTAATGTGGTTTTTTTCCTTAACAATTGATGGAAGACAGGAATAACACAGTTCAGCAACTGAAGTTAACTGGGATAAACGCTCAACATTTAATGTATTAAAAAAATACCTATACCTATCAAATTCTGTCACAACAGTTTACTTTTCCTGAGGCTAATGGGATATTTTATTTTTGAAGTATAAATATGACTAGCACTACTAGTTTTACCTTAGTTAATGCAATACCAGAGAGTATTCTTTATAAAATTATGATGTTATGACTGTTTATAACTGTATGCATAATTATATTTATTTAGGATTAAATGTACTGCAAAAGTCAATCCCAAACATTTATTATAAAAGTAGTAAATTATTTCCTTGCACTTGCTTAAAACATGTGTTTCAAAGAAAGCAAGTGTTCCCTTATTTCTTTATTATATCATATTTAGTTAGTCTTGTCTGAAATTAGATTGATTATTAAATTACATGTTAATAATTTATGACATTTTTAGTCTTTATGTTTTTTCAAAGAAGCTTTCACTGAATTCTTAGTCTTCTCTCATTGCCAAATGAAAATATTCAGAATTCATGGGACTGAAGTAAAAAAAAAAAATTAATAAAATTCAACATGTAAACCTTTTCTTTTTTGTTTTTTTCACCTTTTTTTTTTTTTAGTTGTTGGATGAGGGTCTCAGAAAAAAGTCTGACTCCAGGAGCATAAACTTTGAAAGGGACAATAAATACTTCTATATTTGCAACAAAATCATTAGAACTGGCATGATCTAAAAGTTTTGTTCTTCTACAGACAATTTTCCTTAAGGAAACTCATGGCTGGTTGGTGCTCCTTGGGATGTGAAATAAATTCTTGGTCCCACTGAAGCTCATTCAATCAAATGTACTGTCACAGTCTGTCAGTGCTAAAATTTCACCTCTTTTACACCTCTTTTTATCATATAGAATAACCAGTTCACAGAATATTTATTTTCTTTGTTTCCTTATTCACAATTGCCTTTTGGCTACTAATTCTGAGGATCTATAATGTTTTTTTATCAGGATAAATACAGTTTCCCTTTTGATTCCTGTATGTATAAATTTCCCCCTCTAGGTTTTTTCCTTAGAACATCTATATCAAATTAAATATGACTGCATTTTTTTTCCTAAATAGGTTCAAATTGCATGCTGGATATTACAAAGTAATCAGTATTTTCTGATTTTCAGATTGCTATGTTGACATATTACAAATATTTTATGATAAAAATTTGTACTTACTTATTTTGACTTCTATATTAATAACCAGCTGTTTCTAGTCTGACTGGTTATTGAAAAATCTACTCTTCAGGTTGTTTCATTTACTTTTTTCACCTCTGTCTCACCTCATAATCTTGCATGAGTAGTTCATGGTATTTATAACTTTCCTACAATCCATTACAGGAAAAAGGATGAAATTACAATTTCCAAAAAACTCTCCTTTATGATTTTCCAGATGCAGTTTCATTGTTATGTGTAGTTATTGACTCCTATATGCAATTTATTTCTGCTAAGTGTTTCAAGTTTTCATGTGTTTTGATATATGCTCAGGCCATCATCGTTTCCTTTGTGTCTCACTAATTACAGATCGACAGCTTCACTTAATTCCAGCTTTGTGAGAAATAAATCCATGTAGAATTCAACGAGAATATTCAGAATCTACCAGCTGTACTTTTTTGCAGAGCCCTTCTCAAAAGAAGAGGGAATCTCCTGCACATTAGAAACCTCCCTCTTTCCCTTCAGTGGTGTGACCTGAAACCTTAGATCTGAATCCATGTGAATATTGAAGGAATGATTTTGATGCAGGCCTGAGCATTTTGGCTAAAGACAGGTACAGTTACCAAGTAGGTTTTTTACATACATGGACACCCTTTTTAAGAAGAAAGTGGAGGATTTGTATAATTCTTACATAGCGTTAGGAAGTGTTGCTGACCAACAGAGAATTAGATGAGCAGAGAAAGAATCAGAAACAGAAGGTGGGAAATATTTGTTAAATAACTCAGCATCAGTGCCTGCCCATATGTAGTGTATGTCTGGAAATACTGAACTCCACAAATCAATTTACAGCTGGGCTTATCAAAAAGATGCAGATGGGATACAAACCCAAAAGTTATCTTTGAAACATACTGAAATCCTTGAGGTGAATATTCTCCTTGCATTTATTTCCAGCTACCAAATGGTCTGGAAGTCTGAGCTACTGCCTGGAACTTAAAACTGCAAAAGAGAAACTTGCTAAAATAAAAATATGTTAGTCTGCTAACACAATGCTACACTGGTATTGCCACTGAATAGGCAATAAAATTTGCCACAAACTGATAATATGTCACATTCCAGTATTAAGAAGAGAAATGTCATCTTTTAGCAAGTTCAACTTGTGGGTCTTGCAAAGCAGGCTCTCTGCTTTCATCAGAGTAGAAATATTTTCGGAGTGATTTATACAAAGAGAGCTGAAGTGTTAAGGACACTTAAAAAGATGGCTTCTAAGAAAAGAAAAACATTCTACTACCATTTTGGAAAGAGAAATTTGAAGTGTCTTCTTACTGAAAAAGAAAAACAGCAAACTAATCTCAAAATTGAGCAGGATTGGTTAATATATTTTTATCAGTATGTTATCTCAGGAATGCTCTCTGTGCACAGAGATTTGGTGTTATGACTGGTATCTTGTAATGGACATACATTGCTCACATTTGAGGTGGAGAAGCAGCAAAATTCTGTAGGCTGACTTTCAAAAAAATTAGACTAGTCCCAATATAGTGTTTTTGTATTTCTGGATCTGGGGAAAGCTCAGCTGTGCCTTGTACACAAATTTAATCCCTCTCCCACCATGCTTCATTTTCTTCTGTCAGTAAAAATCCTAGATGCATAAACCAGCAGGAACAACAGCACACCCCAGGCACCTCTCTCAGGAGGAGAGTAGGAGCAGAGAGCACCCTGTTGAGTATTGCCAACCCTTTACACCTATTGCTTCTTCTGTTGCAATGGAGCCCCCAGAGTCCTTGCAAAATGTTAATTTTCCTTTCATGACAGTAAGGCACAAAGCACAGGAGGATGAAGAGAAGAAAAAACAACAAAGAATAAGACATTAGCAATTAGTTCAGGTATTTTTCACTCCCATTAAATATTTCAGAAGGTGACCCATGCTGAGAAATTGTCAGCACTTCACCGCTGCAATTATGGCTCCAGTGGAAATCTTAGTGCAGCTAATGAGTGCTTTCATGTACAGACGGCCTGTTGGATTAGTGTCATTACTCACTGTACAACCTGGGAGAGTGGCTGCAGCCAAGACAGGTGCCCTACCAGGCTGTGGACTACACCAGCACGGCACAAAGAACAGGTATAACCCCCACCACAGGTTTCTTACAGTCCAGCTGTAGGCAAAGGACAGGGGAAAGGAAGTGCCTTGGCTCCTTTTAGCTCCACACCAGAGCTCAGAGACAGTGAAATAATCAGCTGAAGGTCATAAAGAAAGTTTGTGGCACAGCAAAAAAGTGAATGCAGAGTTTCCCAGGTGAAATCCAGTAATTTCAGCTCCACACTGTTTTTTACTCCCAATCATTCATATGAGCCAACAAAGACCATTTTTTCAGCAGTGCTGTACAGGGATTGAGGCTTCCCAGCTGCTATTCCTTCTCACAGCGTATCTCTTTCACCATAGCTTTCTTTAATAGACTGTAAGTTACTGACTATATGCAGGTAGCAATAAGGAATGATATAATTAGCTAGATAATTCTGTTTTTCTTCAGTAAAAGCTTAATAGTTTGTATAAGAAAGCACTAGATTCCTTTCAACTGTTGTTGTTCTATGCATATGCTGAAACCACAAAGGACATTGATTATTTTAACTATGCTCAATTTGCCTTTGAAACCAACATTCTAAAAAGCAAAAGAGCTTAAACAAACATGAAAGTAATCTAATACTGACATAAACATGAAAGATAATAAGATTATTATGAATTGATCTAAATATTACTTAAAATAATTAGAAATTATTTTCCCATGGTATACCATTTAAGTTAAGGCAGCTTCTTAGTGTTACTTAGAAAAACAAGCACAGCATTACTTCCCAGAATTTTAGTTGGCTTTGTTTATGACATTCAGTAAAACAATGGGCATATATGCATTTCTCTTTATTGCTTTATATTTTGCATACAGTTTATAACCAACTCTAGTTTTGTACCAGTTAATTTTGTAAGGGCAGGACTGTTGCCACTTTAATACTGTATCATTTTATTACTTTAAACCATGAACCAATTGAATATTTTTTTTCTTTCTTGGCATCATTTCTTCTAGTTAATTTTATGAAAAGCAGTAACATGAAGGAAACAAGTCATGCTAATAACCCTTACAGCCACCAAACAAAAAATGGCATGCATAGAAAAAAATATCAGTTAAATTTCAGTGCCATTTGTCAAATTAGCTATGGGGGCCAATCTCCAAATTATCTCAGTTTGGCTTGCTTTCACCACCTCAGTCCCAAACACAGCATTTATTTTTCTTCCAAAGGATTATTCAAGTTATCCGAATATAACTAAATTTTTGAAAATAGAATTAAAAGCTGAGAGCCCCAGGTTTTGTCTCAGGATTTAAAGATCAACCTGCCTTTATACAGTCTGGCAACTGTTTTATTTTGTAATCTAAGTACTTTTCCTGATTGAAAGGAAACAAAAAATATTATTTGGATAAACTATTTTCCATTAATCAGTGAAATATTTTAAACACTTAGGTGAATTTAAAAATAAATCCAAATAGGAACAATACCTGGGTAGTTCAGTAGAAATTTGAGGACTTCCACTGTGTTTCCTGTTCAACTCTTCAGTCTGGATTTATAAAGTTTTCCTTTGCATGCCAGATCTAAGACAAAATATTAATTATCTTTTTCCTTTTAAAGACTGCAACTTCTACATATTTATCAAGGTGTGTCATTAGATGTAAATATAGTTTCTCTATAGTTGTGTTTGGAAGGCAGGTAGGAAAGGCTTGGAGAGAGATCTCAAGAATTGCTCATGAAGCACAAAACACAGAAAGAGTAACAGTTTAGAAGACAAAGTTTTTAGACTTGAGTCTGAAACAAAAGGACCCTGACACATGGCAGCTGTATATGGGAAAAAGAATAATTGCTTTCTGGGGCACCCTTTCCCCTAACTTGTCATTTGGCTCATGATGTTGGGACCCCACATAATGAGCATTTGACTTTCCTCGAGCAAGCAAAGGCACAGGCTCTTAGGCTTACTGAAACCTAAGAATAGCCTTATAACAAGATGACTTTCAAGGCAGCATCATCTCAAAGGAAGCTCTATGAAAATGATCCTTAAAGTAATTAGCTTCCAAGGTCTGGCATGGAATAATTATGGCAAGGAAAACAGAGAAGACAAAGCCAGAAGCGTACACTGGAAATGAAAGGGAAAAAAATAACACTATGTTCCCTTGGGTGAATACAGAAAAACCATTTATTTTTTAGGAGACTCAAATACAAGATTCAGATTCCCATTCTCCTGTTGTCCTCTGCCCACACGATCTCATCACCACCTTCCTTTATGTCATAGGTATTTGCATTTTTACATGTCTGCTTTTTCCAGAGAAATGCCCCAGATCCCAGAATTTCATAGAAAGGGCTGTGTCTGAACTGTAATGTTTGTCTTAAGATGTCACAGGTTTAAAAAGCAAGGTGTGGTCATCTTGCTTACAAGATGAACACTTGGTGGTCAGGAGGAGAGCTTCTGTCTCACACCATGGAGAAGAGCTTTTTACTGCCCAGAAGCGCTCTTCTTTCGAGTGAATCCCAATTGTCACTGAACACAAATCTCCCACAAAGGTGACTTAATCCATGGGGTAGTGAATAGGTACCTCTTAATCACTCCCTCTGGAAGTGCTCTACTTCCAGTACATAATTAACATTCATCTCTGCAGGGACTGTGACTGGATTCTCCCACATTCCAGGGGAGTACCCTGACCATTGGACTGTAGGATTTATTTGTAATTTCCCTCTTTCTTCTAAACCAGTGACTATTTCATTACTTTTATACACAGTCACACAGACAAACACAGAGAATCATACACTCACATTTACAGAATAGTATCCATAAATATACTTTTCGCAACATATGCTTTTTTCCTACAGTTGGAGAACTGCAAAAAATATTACAGATGCCCTATGTGCACTTAAGAGAAACCCAAACAAAACCAACACAAAACCTCTAAATTGGTAAAATGAAAAATTTTTATGCTAGGAAGCAAATTTCTTACCTATTAACAGTAATACCTCACAAGTGGCTGAAACACATCTTTGGCCTATTGCAATGACTCCCAGTATGTGTATATTGAAGCTGTGCAAAAATCCTAAACCACAAGTAATGCCCCGGGTTTTGTTTTTCGTTATAAGCTCAACACTCAGTTCAGGTTCACTGAAAGGACATTATAAGCCTGGAAAGTACACGAATGATGTAATGCAGACCTCTCACATGGCCCACTGTGTTGCAAGACACAGCATATTGACAGATGGCACTTGCTCCTTATTTAGGGGATACTATCATTGCAGCACTCCAAAGATCCAGAGCTATTTCATGGATACATCACCAAAGGAAGACAAAATGCAGGGAAAGATAGGGAGGCAACAAAGTTATTATTTTAAAGTTCCTGAAAATAGGTCAGAGGAAGGATGCTTATGTGGCAAACTCCAGAAAAAGCAAGTTGGGTGAGGTGAGATTTATGGTACCCTGTGAAATCTTAATTCTGCTCCTGTGTGCATCCAGCCTGTGCACTGAAAGAAGCAGGCAGTGTCATGAAAAATACCCTGCCACAATATAATTAAGGTTCGTAGCATAACACAGGTTCATAAAAGATCAAAAAAAAATTTGTTGAGGCATTTTCTGTGTCTTCCTACTGAGATGGAGCCTTTTCAGCTAAATTTTTCTACATACGAGTTAAATGTGTGGCTTTTTTTTTTTTTTTTTTTTTTTAAAGAAGTAAAAGTCAGAAGTTTGTTTTAACAGTAACCTCCATGGAACACAGAGCTAATTGCTACATTTTGGACATTAAGAAATTATTTTCAACTACTTAAGCTGAACATAGAATTACTGTGAACAATCACATAAGGTGGTTGGTACCTCCAGGCAATCGTAGCCTACACCAGCTTTTAGGAAAATGGGTAATCTAGTTGCTGTCAGAATACATCAGCTGTTCTAGTGACACACAATCAGCATTTTCCTGAGGAATATAAACTTAAAAAGCAAAATAATAACTTGTAAGAGTTTGTGACTCATCTGTTCATAGGCAGACAACTGTGAAAAAAGAAAATCCACTTCAGCCTACAAGACTGAGTCAGTTGTGTGTTTTTTGCTTTAGAGGTTTTATTTGAGGGGGACAATATTGCTTCACCTCAGAAAAACCTATTTAGTTATTTGCCACTAATCCTGTACATTTCACTGAGTCTTTCTCAGGAATTTTATTCTCTCCATGGAAAAGTCCTCATCCACACAAGAAATACCCACCAAGAAAGACAAGGACCGAGACAGTGAGAAATGGGCTTCCCTCATAATTACCACGAAGGGACACTGTGTCGCCCTTTATGACTATATTTTGCTAGTCCAGCTCACTTCCCCATTGCTCAGGAAGTATGTGGCGTGGACATATTGTGTAGCTGGGGTGTCAGATCCTTCTCAGTTTTTCCTCAGTTCTACCCTGCAGCAATTACTTAAGAGCTTTCCTGAGTGGGACACACCAACACACACACAAGGGAGTCTCCCCCTTCCGCACACTCTTAATCCTGCTCCTTTCTTTAGTCAGACAACAGAAGAGTAGATTTGTCACCAAAGGAGGTGCAGTTTGCTTTCAATCATCTCAGAAGAGAGCCACCTTTAAAGCTTCTGTTTCTTTATGCCCCTGGCAGAAAATAGTTGATAAATTTAATCTAAGAAATGAATTCCTGCTTATAACTGTTATTTGATAGATCTTATTATTCTGACTGTTCAACAGAAACCACTCCTGCATGGTAGTTATTATTCTCATACAGTTCTAATCCATACTATGTTCCTTTTGTACACAGACTAGTATTTTATTATATATAAATTATATATTGTTTGTATAATCTAATTAGGTATTTTGCAAATAAATACAGAGCAGAATTACACTATCTGAACACTAATATAAAGGTTTGAATACTTAAAGAATGAAACAGTTGCTTGCCAGAATTTTTTGTTGCATTAAATTAAACATCTGGCTGGCATCTTTATGTGTATCACATTTTCTTTCTGTAAAATATTTTGTGAAGATGCATGAGATAACATTAGAAGATAGGTGTTTATAATTCAAAAAATGTCCTGCTAATGCTGAAAGTATTGACATTTCTTCCTAAGGTTCTGACAGAAAATACAATACACTGTCTTATGTCAATTGAATAATTAGAGATTATAGTAATTCCTGCAAAGCTTTCATATGTGACACATTCTAAGAAAATTTCAAAAGATGAAATTTGCATAAAGGTGCATGTCAGAAAAAAACAGGTGCCTCTTCTCCTACAACAATGACATACTAAAGAGAAAAAATTAAAACTCCTCTGGGGAAAAGTGTTGGCAATGCCCATATAAACACTGGGGAAAACCTGAACTGTAAGTGGAGAAAGGACTTGACAGTATGCTCCACACCACGCAGGGGAAGTGGTATATTCAGACAATAATGGAGCATTTAGCGTCTTTGGACTCAAATAAGGTAATGAAAGAAAATGATAACCACTCACACTGATTTACAAGATCACTTCTACAATTCTTAAGCAAAAATAACACCTTTCAACCATCAGTGGCTTAACACCACTTCCCCTTTCCTTTTTCCTTTTAATATTGTGTATATATTTTATGTGCATTTTATATACATTTGTCAGGAGAATATTAATGTTCTGCTTTATGATTACCACCACCTTTCTAATCATTGCTTTTTATTATTCTTGTTCAGTACAGCTTAGCCGCTGAGCATGAGCAATGAAATGGGGGGAAAAAGAAAAGCAAATACTGTATTATATCATCATCTGGGGAGCGTGATTGTTTCTGCTGTGTTAATTTACACTAAAATCTATGACCCAGTGAGTCTGATTGATTGCCAAGGGCAGAAATCCAGCCCCTGGCCTAGTTTATTTTGTGAACTGTAGCCTCAGATATCGCTGCAAGCCACAATGATATTGATTTGATATACACTAGATGGGTCTTTATGCTCTTTGGGAAATTTATTGTGCAGAGTCAGAACTCAGACAGATGGGGAGAAGCTGCTCTTTAAATTGAAGAGGGTTATCATGGTTTGACTCCTGGGTCACTCAGGTTACCAAGTGGCCTGAGTGTGGCTGGGTCGGAGCAGGCTCGAGGGATTAGTGCTCATCGGTTTTGAATGTCAAATCTCCTCAGTAGACTTGAGTTATTGCTAATAGGAACTTGCTTGGGCCTATAACATTTGGATGGCCTATAACTTAAACATCATAACCCTTTCTTCATGTCACGGTCCTTTAAATTATGGCTGAGCATACCACCTCTGCTCTGGACGCTTAGCAAGAGATGGCTGTGTGTTATAAAGAAACTTGCCTCCAAGGTGGACTGCACCATTACGGCTATGATCTGCTGGAGTGCTGTACCCCCACGCTCCAGTGTCACAGCCATGTCCCCTGCTTTCTGCAGCTCACTCACTGTCGCCACCCTGGCTTTGCACAGGACATACAGAATAGTGAAAGCTAGAGCACAGCTCTACTTTTCCCTGAATTCAGTATTATTCCTTCATGAGGGAAGAAGGGGAGGAGGTTTGGGGAAACTTCAGGTTGTGGGACAAAAAAACCCTGTCATGGTGGGAAATCACCTTTCTTTGTCCAATGAGTGAATGAGGAAAACAAAAGGGCTTGTAACTTGGGATAAGGATTTAAGAGATTTTTCTACATAAAACAAGGCCAGGTCTGCTATGATTAGCCTAAGCCTGAACAGCATTTTCACTTAAGCACCGATAATTGTTAACCAATATTTCATGCTACAGTAAATGCTGAAGAGACCAGAATAAATAATATCTATGAATTTAAAGGAACATATTATTCTATATATCACAATACACTCAAACCTTTTAATTACCAAATTTTAATGGGTATCTCTGACAGAGTCATAAACTGTACACAGCCCACATTTTCACACTCAGTGTTTGATCCATTTCCTTTGAGATCTAGAAAAGGTTTTTCAGTCTCATTCAGAGAGGAAAGGAATTAACCTGAAGGAAGTCACATGTACTCAAGAGATGGGAGAGGGCTCTGTGCTGCCATTACAGTGAGAAAGGGAAATCTCTTCCCACTTTTACAAGTAGCTTCTGGCTTTCTATGTACAAACATTAAGAGTTCTCCTCTATTTCTCTTCAACTAGTATATGATTCACACAGGAACAGGAGAAAGTAGAATTTGTTTTTCTTAAGCAGCTGTTTCCTTTTCTTGATCTGATTTGGTGCAACTGGAAATCAATATTTTTAAAGGAAAAAACAGTCTTCTCCAAACTAAAACTGCAACAATTATTTCCAATGAAATAAAAGGGGAAAAGTAAAATTAAAAACCTTCTGGAAGCACACATATATTCTATCCCATTTTGCATACCTATACAAAACTAAGACATCTCACGACATTAATGGTAAATGGCTTAGCCTAGTCTTTTGGACTCTATTCTTGGCAATACACTGCAGCTCTAGCTGTGTATTACAGATATACTATTACCATTTAAATATAATACTGCCTGGCTTGTATTCTGGTCTGAATTTCCTGGGATTTATTCTTCATTTGAAGTGAATACTAATTGAGAAAGTTACACATTTATATAGCTCCTGAAGAGAAACACCCATTTCACCTATCCCTCTATTGTAAATTAATATGTAGCAGATGGTGAGCTGAGATAGTTTGACAGCCTACTTACAGCACCATCACTTTAACCTCTATCTGAAAAAAAAATCCCATTAGCTTTTCTGCTGTTGGGCTCTTAACCCCCCAAAGTATCCTTAGTTATCATATCATGGGATTTTCTGCAATGCCAAGGAAGAAAATAATTAAAGATACCCTCTTCCATTTAAATGCTTGTTCTAATTTTACTGGGCATATCTTTTCCTCTTAACTTCTCCAATAATTTCAATTTAAATCTTCATTTAGAATGAGATTTTTCTTCCAAGGGGATTTTTTTTATCTTCAGGGACAACTTAGTGCACTGCAGAAGCAAACACAGAAGCCCTTCCATATATTATGATTAATGTGGTGTAAGGAGCTCCCCTTGCTAGAAATGCAGAATCAAAGGAAGCAGAGCCCGTAAGTAGAATTTATATTCAATACACATTGGAATCTTATGGTTCAATTCAAAGTGGCTCTAAAGGAAATAATTAGACACTCACCAAGGCTTTCAGTAACAACTTTCCCTAAGAAGGGCCTGCTCAAAGTCTTCATTCAAAGTACTCAGGCACTTTTTCCCCTCAACTCTTCCCATTAGAGAAAGGAAAAGGAGTTTTTGAAGATTTGGTAGTCCATATTATAAGCTTTACATTCAAATCTCCCTTAAAATAAACGGTCTAATTGAATGTTTTCTTCTGATGGGCTGATAGAAGTGCTTATTTATTGCAGAATATAAATGTATAGATCATTGTCAGAGATTTGCAAAGTCACTGATAGTGTGTATTTAAGACTCTTCCATGTGGACTGAAACAAGATATTGTTCACTCCCACATCATTGCTCACATTCTGTTGTTTGGGGGTAAGAGAAAATGCTCAGTGACTCTGAAACAGCATCTGGGCTGAAAGCCTCACATATGCAAGATAACAAGAATGACCCATAATTTGCGGGCTTGATAGCACATGATTGTCTTAGGCCACTACATTCACAGCATCCAAAATGCTGCCTTAACCCTTGCACATTTTACAGTAAAATGGATGAAAACTTCACTTGTATTAGAGTTTGATTTCTGTTCAAATCTCCTATTACATGAGAGTAATTGGAGAATGGAAATTTTCAGTTTCGTCATTCACCTCCATAGCTCTTCTTGACTCTGGTAATTTTAATACACACACATGCACCCAAACCCAGGCCCAAAGAGATTTAGTCTCTTTTTCCCTTCTCACAATTATTTACAAAAGCAAAATGCTAGCTTACACATACATATGCTAAAGACTGTCTCATTCTGACATACAGAGAAGGAATTAACATTAAAAATATCACAGATGCTTTCTGTTTGAATGTCTCTTTCCCTTCCATTGTGAGTGAATGTAAAATGTGTCTGCCCTCATGTCTGATGCCTGAAGACCAGGGATATTTTAAGCTATTACCACACCGGTGGCATCATGTGTGGTGTAATCAGAAAAATGTCCTCTTTTTGAATATTTTTGAAGTCACTTGTGCAGGATGAAGAACTTTTTTCTCTGGATAGCTATTTCCCCAATGAAAGGCAAGAGAAATTATACACTGCACTCACAGGACACCCATACCAGTCCTAACCCTTATAAACTACCTGGAGTGATTGCAACTGCCATTCCCAACCAAGCATTGCGAAGGCACAGACGAGAGCAGCTGGCCAGGGAACTGGAGCGGCACGGAGTAGTTGTGAGCCTCAGATTGGGAAGGATGAATTTCACCTCAGCAGGCCCTTTACACAACCAGTGCACAGACCCCCAATTACTTCAGCCTCATACAAGTGCAGGAGATCAAATTTCACCCAGAGAATTAGAAATACAAATAAACATTTTATTAAATAATTAGAGCCCATAATTGTGGATTACTTTTCATTTGTATTAGTGGAAGGTCTGGTACGGTCAGACCTCAGAATCTTGTTTGGTGTTTACGTCACATCTGATTTCTAACAGACATTTCAGAATTGTTTATTTTCTTTCATTCTATTTCTTTTTCTATTAAAATTGATTCTACATATCAGAAAAATAATTAATTTCCTCTTACCCTATATTGAGATAGCATGCTGAAATAGCAGATCAAGAACAACTTTAATTTTCTTTCTAATAAGAAAATATTTATTTAATTGTTAACTTTTAATACTTTCTCTTTGTAAGTCTGAGAGGTAACCAAAACATTTTTAGCTGTTTCCCCAATTTTATATACTATGGAGAATGTCAGTAATGTCCCTTAACACACATCCAAGTAACATAATAAAGTCCCCATATTTCCGAATAGAAATGTCTGCAGGAGGCTTAAATATTACTTTGAAATGCTTTCCATCTCTTATTTTAAATAAGGTAAGTAGGTCGTGATTTTTAATAACACTTAGTGTACTTGTGGCTGATTAAAACTTTATTCCTTATTTGAAAAGTCTAATTTGGATCTCAGTACAAACTTTTAGATGAAACTGCATAAAGATTTTGAGCTGCTATTTTTTACACAGGGCTGGCACTGTGATTTCCCAAGAACAAAGGAAGAGCAGGGAATCAGTCACTCTTGGAGAGAGTGGAAAGACCCTACCATTTTTGGGACAAACTGCTCCCAGTCAAACTTTCCCATAATTTCCTGTCTGGATGGAAAAATATTGAGTTGTCTATTGCTGCAAATAGCACAGGTCTGTGAATTGCAAGCTGAGCAAAGGAGTTTAAAGGAACAGAGTCCACTGCGAGGGTTGTGCCCAGGACCAACATGTTCTTCAAGCACTTGGGGATGGTCCTGAAGGCAAGAATCAGATCAAAGAAGTCAACTGAGCCCCCAGATCTAACGCTAAGCTTTTAAATGGAGAAACGAAGACCTTAATAATTTTTTATGAACTTGATTCTTTTTCTATTTTCAATTTATACAACAAGGAATGGCTAGAACAATGCCACCTGTAGCACTACTGATAACACTTAAAATCCCCACCAAAACTTGAAAAGGTAGACTTTGTGATAAACCATGGTGGTTATTCAGAGATGCATTAATTGGAGTTACCTGACAAGAATGACAGTGGCTGCACCATTGCTAAAAGTGTGAATGAAGGCATTAGCCAAGTGCATGTAAAATTCAGAAATAATACTAACAGAGTGAGATGAATTTGTATGGCCTTCTGTGTAAAATAAGCCGTGACTCAATCACCCTTTCTGGCGGCTTTTTTTTGTTGTTGCTGTTGTTGGTGTTTTTGTTGTTGTTGTTGGGTTTGGTATGTTTTTGGTTTTGTTTGTTTGTTTGCTTTTTTTGTGGGGGAAAAAAGGAATAAAATAAAAAGCAAGTCACTAAGCAATATTTAAAAATTGCCTACATTAAAGGACACATATGTACTTTCACTACTGAAAAGGTGTTTCCTTTTTCACCCTGAATTAACAAAGGTTTAACTTCTAGCCATCTGATCTTATTATAGTTTTGTCTGATAGATCAAAGAGCACTGTGTTATCAAATTTCTGTTCGTCTTGGTGTAGCATCATAGTGAGAACTTTTGTTCATTTGATTATCTCCCACTGACCTTGCCTTCACCCCAAGAATCCTTTTCATCATCACTACTTTATCCAGTACAGTCCTCCAACCATAAATATGTCCTTCATTCTTTGTGAGTATATGTAAGTTTTTACAGCTTGCTACATTAAAATGACCTCATGTTGCCAAGCAAGCCAGATAGTTCTGCAGTAGTGACTTGTCTTTATCACCTCCTGTACCTGCTGCTTTTCTGAACCTGCAAACATTTTGGGTTGCTATTTAATGTTGTGTTTTATATAATTGATAAAAATAGAATAAAGAGTAGAACTATTTTTTCAGGCCTCATTTAGAAGCACAGGCTAATGATAATTTCTGCTCAGAAGCACTTTCTGAGTCTTAGTGGTTAGCTAGTTTTTAATCCATTTAATATATCACATGTTGATTTTGTACTGCTCTCATTTCTTAATCAAAGTGTTGTGTTGTAATAAATGGAATGCCTCACTGAAACCTCAGTACTCTATATCAACTTGATTATCTTTAGCAACCAAATTTCTAATCTTATTAAAAATATATTAAGTTACCTTGATAAGATCTATTTCTGATACACCCATATTGACTGAGACTAGGTTTTCTTACTCTCTTTTGATTCTTTGTACATTCAGTCTCCTATCAGCCATCCCATCATCTTTTTCCAGTGTTATTATGACAGCAGGCCTGTAGTTACTGACATCATCCAATTTTCCCTTTTAAAATATCAGTACCTCACTGGCTGCCTTCTAGCATTGAGGAAAACCTCAGTATTTTTAAAAATTACTGAAAAGCAACAATAACAATACAGAAAAATGAATGCCTTTGGATTATTTGAAGCAAATATTTAATGTTACTGATTTCAAAGTGTCCAATTTTAAAGACCACTTAACATTTCTTTGCTTCAATGTGAGGGTGGAATATACGTCATGATCATGAGATGATCAACACTTCACCCTGTTTCTCCTCACAACACTGCACATTGCTGTATTAATTTACACACTTCCCACTACTATCTGATAATGCTCTGTTCCTTTACTAAGATTCCTTTTATTCTGAAACTACTATCAGACAGGGTCTTCTGTCTATACATTAGTTCTTTCTGTCAATGATTTTTTAAAAATTTTATTCTTTGCTTCTTTCACAGTTCTGGGCAGCTAGTTTACGTTCAATTGTTCTCCCCTTCTCCTCCCCTTTACCTTAATCTTGTTTCTATATTACTGTTCAGCTCCCTTTATAGGTACTTTCTTTTCCTCACTAAACCAGGCTCTTTTTTAAATCCACACAGCCTTTTCTATCAGCTATGGAAATGTTTTTTGGACATCCAGTAAAAGGTTGTTTAATAGTTCCAAACTGCTAATTACATTTTTCTCTTTGATTCCTCTCTCTGGCTTGGCATGTCTTTTAATTATTTTCAAGTATGTGAAATGGTACTTTAAAAGCACCAAGTACATATATAGCATTTCGGATGCCATCCTGACTAGTCTAGCCAGCCTTTCTCTGAGAGCATCGGTTTCTCTTCTACTGAGATGGAAGCCATCCAACCCCTGCAGCACAATATCACAGATGGCAAAGCAGTTTTTTAAAAAAATAAAATCTTTTCTGTGTATAACTTAATTGATTAGCTATTAAAGGTATTACTGTAAATTCGTTGCTGTCTGGATTTTTTGCTTTGCATTTCCTTTCTCTTTTGTTGCAGGATATGTAACCTCTGACAGAAATGTTCTACTCTTTCAGCACTTGCTTTAGCACCATTAGGAGTTGGCAAAGTGGAATGTCCTGTCTAGAACAGTGATCATATCACTTGAAGGACTGGCTTAATCTTATTAATCTTACAGTCACTTTTCATCTCCTGTCTCTCCCAAGACAGAAAAACTATTTGTATGCAACATGTCCCATGCATAATGCAATCTCTTAAGGAAAGAGCCCCATTCCACGAATCATGTTTGAACTATATGAATATAATTTGTCAGATGGGTGCTCAGAGGTTTTTCTGTTATTTCCATACTGATAAAATGACTGTATAACTTTAGCCATGCTGAGTTTACTCTGGGACTCCGTTACTGAGACCTTTCTCTGGGTTAAAATTCTTCAGTGCTGGAAGGAAAATCCACAAGATTCCTCAGGGTACTGCAGGAGTCTGAAGCTTCTACCCTAGTGGTCTTATGTGGTCTAACAGCCAGTGGAGGCCAAGGAGGCAATTCAGCTCACCCTAAAGTACCTCTCTTTCTTCGTAATTAATAGTTAGTTCAGTACACTAAAAAATTGAACCCTAAGATAAATGAAGATAATGAGGTATTTTTGAAACTCACTGAAAAATGCCAGGGAAGACTTTTGGAACTGTTTCATTATTATCTTGTGGTTAAGCTTACAACAGAAAGAACTTCTCAGTTCTCTCATTAACTTGCTTTACCTAATGCTTGATTTGACAAAACTTCAGTGTAGGTCTATGGCTAACACAACATCATAAAAAAGATCCTTGAAATTTTAGTGGCTGAAAGCACACACATAAAAATGGCTATAACCATGAAGTGAGAAATGACATTTCAGACAACTTTAATAATGCATTGCTCTTGACTTACATTGCTTATCACTCACCAGTTACTTGGTAGCAAGTCAAAATATTAGTGTGTTAAGAGATCTTGATTTTAATTTTCATTAGAAAGCAAAATGAACCAAGATAATGTCAATGAAGCCAGCACTGGGTTTCCCATCTGAATGTTAGCATTGTTTCACATCTAAGAATTGATGCACTTATTCCAAGAACTTATTTCACTTTGGGAGGGAACAGCAAGACAGGTATGGAACAGCTGCTATCTGGAGAATCACTCCAGGTATTTAATGATCCAGTTGATTTTCACTGTTCTATAAACTGTAAATAATATAAATTCTGGCTCTTCTGAAATGAGACAGCACTCATTCAGCCTGTACAATATGTAGCTGCTACATTGCATTTGATTTAGGCAAAAGAGCTATAGAAGGAAAATTTGTGAGGCCAGGTGCAAAGTTTATAATCACAGAAGACATTAAAGAGCCATTTCAGTGCTCTCTTACTTCCTTTAATTTTTATGCCTGAGGAACATATCTATAACAGCCTTATCTTTCTGAGCTTAATACCAGCCTGGAGACTGCACTCCCTGCTGAAAGCAAAGAGATTTATTTCTCTGATTCCTAACTTAATGTTTATTTCTTCCTACCTCTTAGGTCTTCTTTAACTTGATCATTTTAGATGCCTAGGCTTCTGCAGCATCAGTCAGCATTCTCTACCTACTGCAGTTTCTTCACATCTTTTGTCACAAAAATTAGAGACTTACAATGAAAAGTGCTTCAAATATGGCAAAAGCCACTTTTACCCCTTATCAATATTGGAAAACTTACCAGGCCAGATCAACTTATTTGTTCATTCATAGCTGCTGAGACCTTCAGGCCTCTTTTCCCATGTTTCCACATGAATCAGCATTTCAGAAATTTTATGCTGATTTACTTTCTCGCTCTAAACAAAGCTTAGGAATTTGGAAATCACAGATATTTTAAATGGAAATGCTGACTGAAACATAATGTCATCAGGCTGTGTAATACCTCACATGCTTCCACCATCTTCTGTTCATTATAACATAATGATCACAAATCTTTTTTGGTAGAAGCTGCTTTCTAACTTTAAAATTAGTCATAGTTTTTAATATAGCTTTGCCAGGGTTTCTGATCCTGGACCCTAGATCCAGACAGCATTTCTTCTGTGCACCTACAGTGGTCATTGGTGTTACTACTCAATGAGTTGCATATGATGGAAATCACTACATTTAGCTCTCTAATTAATCCCTCTTTTCACTTTCAATCACTTTAGACTCAGTATAGTTTTTGCATAATATCGTTAAAACCTAAGTCCCATTTTAAAAAAAGAACACAGAAATCTATGTCTTATTGACAGCCAGCATGATTTAGCTTGCTCAGTGTCAGATTTGAAGCTGCATTTGGGCACTTATGTGCCAAGCTAGCCTTTCAGAAATAGCTAAATACTGAACCACTCTAATCAAACTGTCAAAAAACTACACAAGAGCACTTTCTAGACCCACTCAGTAAAGATTCCTTTCTAGTTTGTTGATACCTAATGTGCATAGCAATTGTATAGGTATTCCAAAAGCTCAAAACACGTGCCTGAGCAAAGGGAAAAACAAGAAAAAACAAGAAAAACAAGAAAAAAGCTACTTGGAAGGAAGACATCTCCAGGTGTCTGCATTCCTCTCCAGGAATACAGAACATCTGCAGAAGTGAGACGGAGTGAGTGTGAGCTCAAGAAAACATGGCACTAAGTGGAAGGATTAATCTTTTTCAAACTTCCTTTGCCTCTGTTGTTACTGATGTAAATGTACTGGCCTGTCATTTGCAGGAGGATTAAGTTGATATTCCTGTTTTGGATCATGCTACTGGAAGATGTTTGACCTCCTTCTGTGTAAAAGTTGATGGATCATTTTTAATAAACCTGCTTCCAACTGAGCTACACAATAAGGGTGCAAGGGAAAGAAACCTGGGGGTAAGCAGAGAGGGTACTACAGCATATGGAAACTTTGTATAAAACTTATGATGTTAACATGACTTCTTTCACCTAAGGAGAACCTATAAACTTACCTATTTTCTCAGCCTACAAATTCCTTGGTATTTCCCTGGGGATGGCTGAATGGTTCAATTCAAAGGATTTTTTTAATTCTTGTAACTCTAATCTTCATCATTATTTCTAATTCCTCAGTACGAAACTAGAAATATTGATGATCTAATACATTTTACAGAGCAGCACACAGCCTTCTTTATGGCACTTACATCATTATGTAATATATTATAAAGCAACTTGCATGTTGTAAAACTCATTAAAAAGATATATTTTTTCTCTTAGCTTGAGTTCATGATAGCCAAAATTGAGGTGGAAAGCTATTAAAGTTCCAGAAATCCTAGCAGTACACGTTCCTTTCAAATGTTCTTTTCTGCCCTCTTGCTTGGTGTTTTCTGTCACATTTTCAGTATTTCTGATGTGGGTCTATTGAGAGGTAATTTCTCAGCACGGCAGCTGAAGTAAGACTCCTATGGGATTAGTAACCCAACCTTATAAATTGTTACCTGGTTTCTGTCATTTACGCTGATTTGGTCAGGACAGTTGCTAAGTGAATGAAAGTGGTGTAAACCAAAAAGTGAAAGAAGAATGATGCTGAAATATAATATAAAAATATGAATTAAACTTTTGTCATAAAATATTGGATAGATTTAAAAAATTGTCAGTGCTTTATTGACGGTGAGTTACTAGGCACTTTGTCTGGGAAAGCTCCAGAAAAAGGTAGTATGTTGAGCATTTTTAAAATTAATTTATTGTTTTTAGCTCTTACTGTTTTCAGCACTTCTCAGGTTCCTCTGTCTGCTACTCTCTTGTATGCTGTCTATGCACATCTCGTGCTGACTTTGTGGGATTTTTTGGCTGCAAAAGTAGACAATTACCAGGGCACATGCTTAGTGCTCTAGTGGTTGGGAAAATTAGGGACTGTCATTACATTGAAATACCAGCAGGAATACAGTTCAGTTCTCTTCCCGTTGAAACTAGTTGATTTCAGAAGAGCTGTGTTTCAATGGCAGAATGTAATTTGTTCTGCTGAAAATGGCCACCCTGCCAACAGCATCCTACTTCACTTGTAATTTAAGAACTAGCATAGCCTGTCAAGCCTAGCAGCATGGAGGCATACCCTGCTTTTGCAAGCATGGAGCAGATGTTGCTTAGCTGAGAGTAGCAGCTCCCTGTTCTCTGTGCTGGTCAGGCCAAATTGTAATATCAACTTTCTCATACAGGCAACACCAAAATATTATTGTTCAGCTTAAACTGGAGATAAGTAGAAGTTAAAAGACAAGCTGTGTTGCACAATTAATTAACATATTTTCTCAGTAATTTTTAATGAGGTTACTAAAGAGATCTTGTCTTCACCTGAGAATGTAAACATCCTATCATTCACTACCTGAATACTACAACCTTTGGATAGGAAGCAAAACCTAGGTGAGTCTTTTCACTTGCCCAAGCCTTTGCTGTTGAAATTAATTTCTTACTGACAGTCAGAAAAAAACCCATAAACTCCAGGTATTCAGAGAAGAGAAAAGCCCACGTATAAAGCATGTCTTTACATAGGATTCCCCTTGGTGGACAGGGAGATAAATGATGAAACATATTGCAGCATATTTAGAACAGGAGTGTTGTTTCTGCTTTCTGGGAAATATCACTGCTGATTAAAAGCAATGCAGCTGCTTGGAGAGCAAAATAGATCCAATAAACTACAGGCCATACCCTCTCAGTGCTAATTAAGGTGTTAATTAAGAAATGTTATCTTGAGGAGGTGTAATTGAGGGAAGGAATTCCTCACACATTTTTGTGTACCAGTAAACCAAGAATAAGAGATGGTAGTATTTTCAATCCTGAGTTTTTTAATGAGAAGATGGATGCTATTTATTGCTTTTACTAACCACCCTGCATATAGAGCCATTTAATTAAAAAACAACAAGAAAAACCAACCAACCGAACAAAAAAACCCCAAACAAACAAACCAAAAAACTCCTCCACCTATTGATACATGAAGTCCAGTCTTTGTGACTGTAAGGAGAAGATGGGGTACTTTTTATGATTTTTTCTCTCTGCTTGGTTTGTATCAGTGAAAATGAATTTTGGGAGTGTGGTGGGTCTCCCCTACAGCTGTCGCAGCAGGAAAGGTGTTTTGGTGGTTCTCAGTCCCCCTACATCATCATTAAGCAAAAAGCCACTCCACTTCAGGAGACAAGTGAGTACAAGGGAGATATCTTATGTTTACTTTCATGTTCTGCTAAACCTGACAGACACGAAACCTGTGGATTTGAAGAGACAGGATCAATGATTTGTTCTGAGCTTTCAAAACTAACACTAACTTTGTTAATTTGCCGTATAAAATTAGAATTCGTGTCTGAATTGTATCTCATATGTAATGGATATACATATAATAAAAATGGTAGAAAGACTACTGTTCAGGTGAGGGATGGGGCATGATGAGCAAAACCAGGAATTTCACTTGCCTAAAACTGGAAACGGGCCCATACAGTGAACTTTCTCTTAAGAGGCCTTCTCTTTGCGTCTTTTATTTTTATGGTTTTTTTCTCTGCAGTACTCCAATTCATGTCAGTCTCCAGTAACTTGACTGCAGCTGAGTCAAACAAGACTTATGCGGCGCAACTGGGGCTACAAAACGTTTCAAACACAATTTTTATACAGATGTAATGGCTTTAGGATGCCTGCAAAGAGGCTGCTCAGTTGGAGTTGAGTTCAAGCCAGTGAGGCTGTCCTGCTCCCTGGCACTGGTGCCTATTGCAAGCCCCAGTGGTACCCAGCAGGGATGAGTGGCTGAGAACTCGGGATGTGTGTATGGGGGAAATGGCTCACGGACGGACTTACAGCCAGCTCAGCCTGAGATGGGACACTCAGAGTCTTGCCAGATGTGCCCCATCTGTAGGCATCTTTATTTTGGATTCGCTGGAAGGATGGGAATTGCTTGTACTAGCCTAATTATCCTTCGTGGGACCATTGCTCTGCTGAGATGCCTGTTTAGCAAACAGGTATCTCCCACACTGTGGTTTTTTTTGTTTCTTCCACATAGCCCTCTGTCAGGCTGACAAGTCTTTTTTTTTTCTTTTTTTTTAGTTTTTTTTCTTTTTTTTTTTTTTCCCTCTTGGCATTGGCTTGGCACCTGGCCGTTTTAATTAACTAATTAATGTATTTATTTATTTATTTAACTGCGAACGGCCTTCTCCTATTTCTTTCCTAGCTCCTGTCAGCACGGCCTTAACTGTGAGCCACCCTGCCGACCAGCAGAAGTTTCCCTTCCCTCTGTGCCCCTCAAAAATCCCCCGCAAGAACAAGGGTAAAAGCTCGCAGTGCTCGCTCCGGACGGCAGGAGAGGCCGGAGGAAATGCCACTGAAGGGTTTTTTCCTCTCTGCGTGGGGCCGGCGCGGCGCCGCTGTCCCCGCCATGGCCGCCCCTCGGCCGCTGCACCGCGGGCGGCCTGCAGGGGGTGCGAGAGCTCCACTGAAGCCGCGCGTCCCCTCAGGGCAGCCCCCGCCCGCAGCCGGCCTCCGCCGCCCCGCGGAGCCCCGCGACCCCCGGGCCCGGGCCTGGCAGCGGGCAGCGCTCCGGCACGGCTCGGGCCGGCGGCAGCCGCCCTCCTAAACCCGCAGGTGTCAGTGAGACCTCAAAGGGCAGCGAGCCGCCGCTCACCCGCGCGGCTCTGTCCGAGCCGAACCCCCCGCCCGCCGCTGGAGCACGGCGAGGGTCGCGTCGGGGTGCGGGAAAGGGCGATCTGCCCCGGAAAGGAGTGGCGAACTAGTTTCTTCCCCAGGAAAAAGTGATCAAAAAGTGATCAAGGGTGTGTTGGCCATACAGGGGGAATTAAAAAAAAAAAAAAAATAAAAAGAGTAAGGAAAAAAAGGTAATGCGTATAGATGTATATGTGTGCGTGTATATATGTAAATATATATAATGAGAAAGCACTTTTCATGAGAATTTTGTTTATAATTATAATTTCAAATTTCAGCTAGTATTTTATCTGGGCGATCCCATGAAAAAATGTCTAAAATGTCTATCCCTCTATCTCTCTCTCTCTCTCTCTTTTTTTTTTTTTTTTTTTTTTTTTTTTTTTTTTTTTTTTTTTTTTTTTTCCCCTTTTGTATTACCATTGCTATTGCTGTGTTTTTAAGCAGTGGCACATTTCAGTTTGGAACCCCGTGCTGCCTTAATGCCGCTGAGGAGCCGGCTCCGCTTAAGTGATTGTCACTCAAATTAGTCCCATTGTTTTGTGATATATAAGTCGCCTTCTATACTGCCTGGATTAGTCAGTTCAATGGCAGTGACAAACATGGATTGTTTGTTGTCAGAGAGGGGATTCTCACATGGGAAAACACATGTACATCCAGTCGGGACACATGCATTTCTCACCAGAGGGAGAGGGGGAGAGATTTAGCAAACTGGTATTTATTGCTTGTTCTTGCATGTGTGTTTTGTGCGTTGGGTATCACAGCTTGACAACAGGAAATAAAGAATTGAAGAAGTGTTTGGGCACGTAAAGATGTGGCTCTCAAAGGATTAAGAGAGCTCCTCGGCAGTTAAAAGTATGAACTGATTATTTATAGCTCTGAATTTTGTAACGCTGAAATTAGGGTTAAGCCTGAAAATAACAGGTACAAAAGGGAAGATCCAAATCTGTGCAGCCTGAGTTGGCAACGCTTAAAGGGAACTAAAGCCAACGGAAGCTCTGTGAGGCACTTGAAAAAATCATTTTGTTCCCACAGAAGTGCAAAAGCATCAGGGGAGAAAATTAATTCAATACTTGTATTGCATGATACAGTATCAAATATTTAGGAAGATGGTTAAGAAACATTATATAAGGAAAAATTTCCCAATTAAACATATTTAACAAAACTGATAATCTTATGATGGTATATTATAGTAATTTTCTTAAATATTTTCAGCCTAAAAAAAGATTGTTTGCACTGTGCTAACTTTAATATTTGCTATGGTCTAAAGTGTAATTCTTTCTCTGAAATAAATGAATTTCATAATGTGTATTAATCTACTCTACTTGGAGAAAGGAAAAAAAAAAAAACCTGACAATCCCCAAGTCAATTTCTTCTCACTGTAATTAGTAACTTTATTCCAGAACAAAATTACAAATTCAGAAAAGCTGCCTGAAACTAGTTTTCTGTAGGTAAGCAAAGCTGGAAGAGTCATCTCTGGAAATCTGTAGTGCCTTCACTATCTCCAAGATTCCTGTTGAAAAATTAAGTAAAAAAACCCCCATAGTTTTTTAGCTATCAGAACAAGGGGGATCTTAGTTTAACATTAAAAGAGACCTCAGAAACTTTTACATTAAATGCTCTGTTATTTCTGTCACAGAAAATGGAATTTCACAAACCTGATCAGACCAAAACCTAGGTGAATAGTCCAAATAAATTTTCCCCTGTACTTCAACACATTTTTTCTTATTTTTCTTTTTTTTCAAAAACTTCCTGTATTCTCTTCTTTAATAAATACTTGCCAAAAGCCCCATCTGTTTTAATCTAGTGCATTTTCATACACTGGAAAACAAATGCATTTGCTGTGGTCGTTTGTATAAAAAAAACAGATATCAAATCAGTAAAATAAAAACCAAATCACTATATACTCTGTTTCTTTGGGTTTTCAAAACTATGCAAAACCACTGTAATTTAATTTTTTTTTTCCTCTTGAATGCGAATCCATTACAGATTTTTTTTCCCTTCCTAGGTAAATAAGAAATTTGATCCATTTATCAACATGAGGATAAGGCAAGGAATGAAAAGAAGGATGGAGTTCTTGGGTCTGTCTGTTTGAATCAGCAGGACTGCTGCAGTATGAATTAGGGCTTTTGCATGCACATGTTACCTGTGACAGTTCCATGGGATGTTCTATGCATTAGCATATATAGCCGCAGTCTCAGTTGGATCAGGAGTCTGTTTCTTTATTGGTTTTGTGGGGGAGAAATGCTGCTTTCAAATGCATGGTTTTTATTACATCCCAGAATTTTATCTGTAGTTTTTGGGTTTTTTTTCCTCGACGTTAAAATTGATCCACATGTGCATAATTTCATTTTTAATTTTTCCTCAGAAGCTGTGATAAAGAACATTCAAATCTTATTTATTAAAAGCAGTTCCCTCATGATAAAACTTTTTTTTTGACAAGGCGACGCAGGCTTTTCTCTAGGAACTACTCATGTTAATGACATTGGCTTCAGAGAAGAAAATAATTCACGATGAATCATGACATTATTAATGATTTACTAGATGCAAACATACTAAAATAGATTTTTTTTAAACTTGCAACTTCTATTCTAAGTTTTTTTCTTGCTCTGCATTGAGCTTGTGAGCAGCAAGCATTAGGGGGAATTTAATCTTGATTAAAGATTGACGTGCATAACTCTTCGTGCACCGCAATGAAAATATGCCCCTTGGAGCAATGGCACTCGACCTTTAACAATCGAAGAGCCATTTAAAATCACAAGAGGCACACAAGTCAAAAATACAAAACCGCGTGTGACCATTTTATGAAAAATTATGAATGAATGCATTCATCAAAAACAGTTAAGGAAATCCTGAAGGCACTGTGAGATTTGTGTCTTAGGGCAAAGTAATTGATTGTGTAGGTTGTATGTTTTTACAAGGAGGAAAAAAGAAACTTTACATACGTAAATGGAAGGAAATGGTGAAAGATATCATCCAACAAGTTTGCAGAATAGCTGAAAAGAAACAGAACTGAGGCAGCATGTCATGCGATTTCTCACTCAGACCTAATGATAAAAGCTGTATATAGGCCCCTGAAGAATGAGTTCCATAGGTCGAGTACCACTGCCATTAAATACCGTAGGTGCTGAGATTTTTTTTATTTCTTTACTATTTCTTTTGAAGTTATTCAGTGTGTGACTATCAAGTAACATTTTTAATGCTGTGATGATAGATTCTGTTTTTTACAGTGTATTTTGCAACTAGGACAGCCTTTCCATTTCTGGATGCAGATTTGGCTGTAGGGAAAGGCAAAACTCTCTTCTTTGATTGTATTCAGTTATCTAACCTGAAAATCGCAGCTGCATATTCTGCATTGGTTCCATACGGTAAATTCCCATTTGATTTCCAGAGTAAATCAGTGCAAAGGCTGAGTCAAGGATTGCAATAGCAATCCACAGAGGGAAAGAAATTCTTCCTGTATATATGCTGCTGCTGCAGGCTGCTACACCAGGTTGTCAGTTCTGAAGCACAGAGCCAAATTCAGCCTTGTGCTATCTTTTTTCAGACCTTTTTGAACTCAGTGACACTATGGAGGGTAAGAAATTTGGGTTTTACTTACTAGGAAGCTGTTTAATGTGAGATGTATGGCAAAAAAGTACCAGCTATGAAATGTAAATGCTGTAAAATGGCATGACTGTTTAACTCCTTGTTACTTTGCAAGCCTATGGACAAAAATTGGAGCTGACATTTCTCTTTGATCTGGTTTACCCATCTCGCTCTGCTGCTATCAGCGGTGTGTGACAGCAGCAGACATTAGCTAGAAAAGAGGGAATAGGGAAGAAAGAAATGTAATCCTCCCCATGGCCTTCATAGAAGAATAGTGAATTAGAGCCAGACGTTACTCTTTTAGGTGGACTTAAAAGACAATGCCCTTCTCCCAGCAACTGTATGTGCATGCCAGGATATTGGAGAACTCAGTCAAATGGACTCATTTATTTGAAAAATTAATAAATCAAGGCAAAAAGGCAGAAGACAAAATGGAAAAAGTTGAATACACATGAACCCATGCTGAAAACTTGATGTTTTGTTTCATTCTGCTTAGATTATATAACAGAAATCAGGATGTTCATCTTGTCCGTGAGACTATTTTCCTTTTGAGTTTTGCCATATTTTTGGTCTTTGTAGCGGAGAAGGGGAATGGAGCAACTTTGTTCCTTTGCCAGAGGAATGGAGCAACTTTCCTCTAGTAGGCACTACTCCTTTCAGCTTCAAGGGGAGGTAGCTGAAATGGATAATGGTGAGTGTTGATAAAATTGTGAGTAACTGGGAGAGGCTTGGTTAGGGAGCAGCTTTCAGCACTTCAGTACAATGTTTTCAGGGCACCCAAAGAAGATATCAGAAAGCAGATTTAAACCACCTACACAAAAAAGAATGTTATGCACTCTTTAACAGGAGAATATAAAAAACAGTGAATGCACTCAAAAAATGCAATTCCATTCATGTTAGAAACTATCCAGCCTTTCTTAACTTCTGCCAAGTGCCCACTATTCCTCTTAGTTGGAGAAAATATTTATTACCAACTGGCTGATCAATATGGTGGTTCTTATGCTCCTTTTGTGATTTTAGCATTTTCAGTATAGGTTACTCAAAATTGCTTTAATTTCTAAGACTCAAATCATCATGCTTTCCCATGAGGGTCTACTTGTGTTAATAGTTCAAGAAAGGAAATACAAAACATTATTTTCTGTTTCTAATGTATATTTAATTTTAAAAATGTTTATTTTAGTATAGCCATGCTGCTACTCTGATGATCATATCTCAGCTTAGGGGTGTTTTCTAATACAGAACATTATATCCCAAAGACTGTAATTTGTTTCTCTAATTCTGGTATATTTTTTTTCTGCTATTCTTCATTTTCATTTCCCCTACATTTTGAGAACATTACAAAGTATTGGAAGAATTAAAATAATACTTGCCATTTTAAATTACAAATACTTTTCTCTATTTTGCCATAATTTCTAGCTTGTTATGCAGTCTGGTTTACTGAAATCAAGACCTGTATTTGGTTGGTTGGTGAATAAAGAAGGAAAAAAGACAGTAAGCTTCTTGCCCTTATGAGAGTTGTAGCTGTTTCTTACAGTGATCTTTCTAATCAAGGTACTGAATACCATTCTTGCCTCCATCCTTTACTGGTAAAATTAGTCCTCAGGAATCCCAGGCCCCTGAGGACACTGGGGAGAGTCTGGAGAAAGAAAACCTTATCCTTTGTGAAGGATCAGCTTAAGTACACTGGGCATAAACTGGGCATAAACAAACCTGTGGGACCCAATATGATGCTTCCACAAAAGCTGAAGGAGCTGTCTGATATCATCATGAGGCTGCTTTTGATTATCTTTGAGAGATTTTAGGCTTTTGGGGAGTTCCCTGACAACTAAGAGAGCAAATGTCGTCCTTTTCATCAGGAATGACAAGAAGGAGGTTCTAGAAAACTACAGAACAGTCAGCCTTGCTGATTGTGTGCAGTGTGATGCAGAAGTAATTCTGGAAAGTGTTTCTGGACATTACTAAGGACGAGATGTGATTGGGAGTAGCCAGCCTGGCTTTAGAAAGGGGAAATCATGCTTTATGAAAATTATAGCCTTTTGTAACTACATGACTGGCTTGGTAGAAAGCAATGGCTGTGAACCAACTTCCCAGTGTTGCCATCTCTGACTTCTTCATTGACAATGTGATACAGAACAGTGAGATAAAAGGACAGCTGATAAAAGGTGGGTGGGTGGAGGTCACAGACATGAAGTTTCATCTCTAGTTGTTTATTCCAGATGTTACTAATAAGGCCAGTACTGTACAACATAGTCACTAATATCCAGTATGACGGGATGGAGTGCACCCTTGGCACATTTACACATGAAAAGTGCTTGATGCACCAGGTATACACCAGGCACTGCCATTAAGTGGGGTCTTGAGAGGTTGCTGAAGTGGCCAATGAGAATCTCCAGACATGAATGAAAGAAAATAAGTATCAAGCCCTACCCCTGGGGCAGAATGAAACTCCAGGCACCCCCATGAACAGACTGGGGTCTGACTGGAAAGCAGCTTTGCAGAAAAGGCTGCAAGCCTCCTAGTGGACCCCGAGTAGAATATGTGCCACAAATTTGCCCTTGTGGCAGACAGCCAGCAGTAGCCAACCTGCATTAGATCTTCACCAACAGGTTAAGGGGGGGGGGGGGGGGTGATTCTTCTCCTCAGCCATGCTGAGAGCACATCTGGAATTTTGTGTCCAAGTCTAGGATGTCCAGTGAAAGGGAGACTTGGACATGCAGGAGCAAGGCCAGTGAAGGGTTGCAAAAATGCTGAAGAGATTGTAGCCTCTGACATATGAGAGGCTAAGAGAGATGGGATCACTTAGGCTACGGAAGGGAAGGTTCAGAAGCAAATCTTACTAATGTGTGATAGAAAGGAGTAAAGAAAATAGAGGCAGACTCTTCTCAATGGTATCCACTAGAAGCTGAGAGGTGATGGGCACAAACTGAAACAGAAAATTCTACTTAAATGTAATAAGAAAAAAAAAATCACTGTAATGGCGCTTGTTCACTTGACCAGACTGTCCAGAGAGGTTGTGGAAGTCCCCATCCTTGAATATTCCAAAAAATGATGCTGGTCAGTATCCTGTTTTAGCTGACCTAGCTTTGTGAAGTGGTGTTGAACTAGATGATCTCCAGAAGTAATTTCAAATCCTACGTCTTCTGTGATTCTGTGAGAATAGGCAGCTATACCTACTTGAGAAGTACCTTCAATGAAGTGCTACATGGGAAAACAAGGAGTGTTATGTGTGCTACTCAGGAGTGTATTGCACATGGTAGTGATGACCAGGGGCCACAACAGTAACAGTAACAGAGGTTTTGCTTGGTGCTGTGCCATACTACTTGGACATGTCATATTTTGGCAGAGCTCCTCTCTGGTGTAACATGGATATAACTAACACAGATTTCAAAAGTCCAAAAATGTCAGTGGGAGATCATTGTTGAGTGATCTGTATCTAGAAAAGATTCCAGGTCTAGCCTCAAGACTTTGATCTGGAAGTACATACAGAACTGCTGCTGAAAAAATCTGGTGGGGGTTAACGGAGAGCTTACCAGTGCTAGGTGCAGGTAATCAAGCCTGGATGCATAAGTGAAAAAGATGCATCCATAGGGGGTGGGAAACAGTGACAAACAGAATCTCATGTCAAGGAGCACAGTGTTTAGCTGCAGTAGGGGGAGTTGCATCCTGAGAAAAAGCTGATCCAGACAGTGGAGTGTTTGAATGGCAAAAATGGGGCAAAACTCAAAAAATATGCTCTTCAATATGTTAAGAGGGAAGTAATGAACAAATATATAGGTATATCAATGCAATCAGTTCTAATATCCTCATCTGAAAAAGTGCCTGGAATTGGAGAGAAGACCCACTGCAATTATTTGAGGCCCAGGAGGAGATATTTTACTACAAGAACATTAAAGATCATTCTGCTTATTGTATTAAGAATGTCAGAGGTGGTTTGATCTCACTGTAAAAGTAATGTCAGGAGAGATAGTGTAGGATACTAAAGGCTCTTTAATCTAGTAGAGAGAGACATAATTAGAACCAATGACTGGAGGCTGAGGCAAGGCAGAGTCATCTGAGAAATCAAGTGCACAATTTCACAGTGGGTCTGAGAAGCCCTTGAAACAGATTATTGGAGTGGTGGCTGTTCCTTCTCATGGCGTCTTCAGTTCAGGACTGGATGTCTTTCTGGAAGATGTTTCTCCAAGCTATTGGGCTGCCTACAGTGAAAACAAGATAAAAGGCAGGCTTGTTATTAGTCAGGAGGTCAGTTTTGCCTGATATTGGATGCCCTACTGGGAAATGAAGCTCCCTATCCCATTATTGACCGTGTGAAATTCTTTAAGATTAACTGGATGGTACAGCAAAATGAATGCTTTTGTCCTTAAAATCTATGGTTTACATTAGAGGAGTGAAAGAGCTCTTCACTGGGTATTTCTAACCTTAACTATTCTGCCCTGATCTGGTCAAAGAGCTGTAAGGCAACATCACAGCCACCAGCTCTATGGCCTGATCTGGTTGTCTTCAAATAACAAGGGTTGTGTGTGTTAAATGTGTTCTAAATATTGTATAAACTGTGTTTAGAAATGCAGAACTCAAGGAGCAGTTCCAAGGTACTTCAGAATACTGTATAATGCTTACATAAAGATGATAGAACTATTATGCTCTCTCTAAAAATGAATCCATTTTAATGCAAGGCATCAACAGGTTAATATTTTATAGCATAAATACTGCCAGATAATCCCTGCATTCTTCTCTACTTACATTTTCATGAGCTCAGTAAACTGAAACAATAATCTTAATAATAATGAAAAACAAGACTAAATTACAAGTTGCAGAGGCTATTGTCAATTTTACAAATCCAACAATAGCCTGCAGGGTTCCAGGTTTGTTTCTAGCTGCTCAGGAAGCTTGTGTGATTTGCTCACACATTTTTTCTTATACCCCAGAGCTGTGCATCTGCTGGAGTCAGGGATCTAATATTCTCTTTGAACTTCCTTAGCATCCTAGTGCATGCTGTGATCTATAATTAGTGCATGCACACACACAGACACACACACCAGCTGCATTAACTCATAAATGGCAGAAGCTTTGCTGTGTCCATCACCTGGTTGAGGTGCTGCACAAGAAGAATACAACTGTTGCTATTATCTTGAGGGTGAAAGTCTGTTCTTATGACTTGTATCCTTAGGGGGATACAAAAATAGAAAGCACAACTTTTTGGTTTTTAGGTGTGACACTATGATGCAGCTTTCCAGATGTGAAATACCTGGGATCAAGGAGGCAATCGTAAATTGCACAGAAACCTGAGCTGTTTCAGGTTAAATTATTGATAAAAGACATGATTGCTAATGCCTCTGGAAAACCAAGGTGCTTTGTTTGTCCATAGGGCATCATGGCTAGAACTTGTCAGTATTAACACTTCTGGAGAGAGATCTTTGGAACCAGAAGATAGATTGCTGGGGTTTTTTGTTTCTTTTGGTGTTGTTAAAAACCCAACCAACCAAAAAAAAACCAACAAAACCACCAAACAACCAACCCAAAAATAAAGAAAACTAAACACACACACCTCCAACCAACTAAACATATAACCACTTGGAATAAGTGGGATAAGCATGCTGTTAAATCTGATAAGTTGTGCCAGTTGTGGGCATTCTTTCTAGAGACATCTAAATGAGTCCTACCCACCTATCTAAAACAACTGAATAGAAGTCACCAAATTCCGTGGCAGTTTCCATTTACACAGGAAACTGAACTCTCAGAAGGCTGCCAGGTGCTCCACTGTGAGCATTTAATAGGTTTCTTGGGGAAGAGCAACACTTGTTGAGTAATTGTTTGCAATTAGGAGTGCTCTCGTTTCTGCTAATGATGGTGATTCACACAAACCTGCATTTGTTCTGCAGTAATGAGCAAGACATTAAACACCTCATATCCTTGAGATTGCCAGTTTCAATGGCAATAAATAAAATAAAGATAAATAATAATGGGAGGAGGGGACCAGATATATGGAGGGGCACTGATCAAAGATTCATCATGGAGTGTAAGCAGAAAGGTGGAGGGATCATGCCTGTGATTTGTAGATTTTAACATTTTAGTTACATGCACCTAAAGAATCATGTTCAGTCCCATTTAGCAACATAGCTATGGACCTGTATGCTGATATTGTTGGGGATATCACAACATCTATGTTTGTAGCTTTTTTTCAGAGACTGAAGAAGAATCTGTGTTACGGACCTTTGAGATGTTAAACCGTGGTAATAAAAGTGCTAAGACCCCAGGTTAGCAGAAGGCTACATTCCAACAAGGAATTCACTGGTAAAACTGCATTACTGTCTTAAAAGTCTAAAATAATTGCAAGGCAAAGTATTCATGTTCCTGACACTGGTTTTATTATTTCACCATGCTACTGACATGTGCCAGGCTGTCACTAAAGTGCAATATATATTTTTGTGAAAATTACAATAGTTTGCAATTTACCAGTTACCAAAATTACCAGTTTGCTATTCTGTCAACTCTTAGAAAGTCTTGGAAAGTCAAAGATTTGGAAACTTCCTGATGCAGAAGGCATACACTGTTACTTCGCAGATTATTAGATAACCATTACTCAAGCTGAGTTTGCTTGTGCTTTTACTCTTTCATCTCTGACACAATTAGCAGGACTTTGTATACTTTTTTTTTAATATATTTATAAACAAAAGGAGAAACAGAATGTGATTCCAAAAGTTCCGGCCTCTGTGGTTAGCAGATGGCCCAAAGTTTAGTAAGACTCATCTTAGAGTTTCGGGTGTACAGTCAGCATGTGTGTTTAGTTTTCCAGGGTGAACAAGAGTGATTGCATTAAGCACATTGTAACCATATTGTTCCAAGAGATAAGTATCACAGAATTACACTTTGATTTAAAACTGTGACTGAATGCCCAGGTGTCACAGCAAGATCAGAAGATACCAATGGATTTCTGGAACATACCTGAAATCCTTTACTTACCTGCTCCATCCCACTCTGAGAGTCCTGACTCTTAAGTGTCATGCAGGCCAAGCTCACCTTAGGTCAGGCAGAGAGGACCTAAGAGTGATGTATTGGTTGGGTTTCCTCTCAGCTGGGAAGTAATTTAACTCATGTTAAATTAGGCACATTTTAAGTGTGTGGTGAAATGCAGTCAATGTGTTCTGTAATCACAGGATTCTCAACCTAACTTACCAGCTGCAACTTTTGCATAATTAATATATTAAGCTAGTCTCATTATACATGTCCAGGTTAAGGTTCTACCCTCTCCAACTAGCATCAGCTAATATTTAGAACAAAATAAGGCCATTTATTACAATTATTTATTTAGAACAAAGAAACCAAGATGTGAATACACGAAGAAATAAAACTGTCAGAAAGCTGGTGGATTGTTTGTTTGTTTTGGGGGTGTGGTGTTGATTTGTGGATTTGTTTGGGGTTTTTTTTGTTCATTTTTTGTTGTTGTTGTTGTTGTTGTTGATGTTGTTTTGGTGGTTTTTGTTTGTTTGATTTTTTTTGGGTTTTTTTTTTGTTTTTTTTTTTTTTTTTTTAGAAAACTATCTTCAATAGGGAAGCTACCTAACAGCAAAGGAAGAAATATAGGTTTTGTCTTGTGCTGTTCAAACTAAGTGCATGAATGCATGAGTGCAGGGAGGTCTAAACTCACTGCCTGAAGATTATTTCTATTCCACTGCTCCACAGCAATTCCAACTGATTCAGATGAATTCTGAGGAACACTTGTAGCATGCATATGTAGACCTGCCTAGCACATCACCTTCCACTTGCCTCTGAAATGTGGATTAAGGGTAGTTGATTTGGTGCTTGCAGATTCTGCAATGAACATAAACCATTAAAGAATCCCTCCAACCTCTATTCTGAAACAAGGCAAATAAATATATTGCAATTTCTCTCCCTGTCTCACATGCAAGTTGTTTCAGTTTCCTTAGAAAAGCAATGTGAAGCTATATTCAGTCTGTAAGTGTATGTGTGTTAGCCCCACACATATATCTCTATTGTTTGTTCTACAGTCTTTTACAAATGCACAGTGTGGATATATTTAGGTTTTTAACTCCTTATACAGTTAGAGCGTATCATAAAGCCTAAACTAGATCAGTCAAAAGGACCAAAGGATCTTCCAGCTTCATTTGATTCAGAGAACCAACTGAAAATTTCCTTTACAAGTACAGTACACTGGGCCTTCAGCTATAGTCAACCACTGGAAAGCGATAGTTTATCATTCACAGCAGTGAAAAAGGAGGTCATACAAGGATCACCTCTCCAATGACATAAACATGAGACTTTTCTCACAAGCTGTCAAACTTCAATTGTTGGTGAGATCTGTTGTGTCAGTGTTTCATAATAATTGCTTCTAAGTCTTGTTAAGGGTCTAAAACAAATTACCTGAGTGACATGCTTTTGGCACCAGTGAGGGAACAGCGAGGGGAATACATATGGCATAACAGACTTGCCTATCAAGATTTTCTTTTAGTTTATTGCAGCAATTTTACTATTACTTTCCATTATTTGAAATACAATAATAAAAGTTGCGAGTTGTCTCATGTTCACAAGGAAACATTTGTTCCCCAGATAATAGTCTAGCTGGCCAACCTGAGCTCATTCATAACAACAGACATCTTTTTAAGGAGTGTTTTTAAAAAAAGTGAAAAAAGTTAATCCTTTCAGTTATGAAGGTTATTCTGTAGATTTAAATAGTATATTGACTATCTTTGCACTGTAAGTCAGCTACTATTTCTTTTAACACATATACAATAGATGGATGGCAGATTATGCATATTATTGAAAATCAACAACATACCCATCCATGCTTACAGAAAAATGCCTATCTGCAAAAGCATATAAAATCAAATGCAGTTTTATGTTTTATATGTATTTCCTTGTTCATAGCTGTGGAGAAAAGTAAAATGTACTTTGAATTTGCAAAATGCTGATCATGTTTGATTATATATAATAAGATTTATATGAGAGTGTGGAAAGAGATTCTAGGCTTGGGGTGTTGTTACTTTGGTTTTATTTTGCACTGACTAAACATGGAAGTAAAAACTCCACTGAAAGAAGAATGGGTCAGCCCATCTCCTTTTTACTCTCATAAGCATATTTCATACAGAAGGTCAGATAGGTGAGCACTGTACCTTGCCAAAATTAAAATGTCACCAATGAGTCAATTTAAGTGTAAAATAACCCAGGGACAGAAAAAAGGGACAAATACTCAATTACTTACTTTTGACTGCCACTTCTTTAGGCTTTTATTTAAAAAACAACCAGCCAAAATCCTTCCCTGCTTGCAGAGCCCTGGTCTATTTTTCAGGCACAAACTGCTTTTTGGATTTGATAAACAGGACACATCAACTAACAATTTAAACTCCAAAGCCATAGTAATAGGTATGCAGCTTTTTCCCAGAGGCTTGAAGTTAAAATGCTACAAGTGGTGCAGAATGGCAGCTAAACACATGTCCCTTGGGCTCCGCAAGGCTTCATTCTGCACAATGATGGAAATGTGAAAAACAAGTTGAATGCAGATTTGGCTGCTTCCACCAAGCTGCAAAAGCCTAGAGGATTTTGTCGTTTATGTCAGGGGATCAAACTTTCATTGCTCAGTTTAATACAAAAAGTTGCTGTGCTAAACTTAATTTTTTTACTTTGTCCAGGGCAAAAGAAAGAGAACTCTTAATTAGGAGCTTGCAGATATGATGTTATCCTTAAAATGGGCATATTACATTGTATAATGAAATACCTAGCTTTTCTCTTTTTTTTTCTTTTCTTATAGTTTTCATTGCTCTATCATGCTGCTCTTATTTGAGTTTCATTGTTGGTGACTGATCTTTTAATCACCCCCACCAATACATGGGTTTGATGCAGTCTCCCTCTCAGTTGTTTTTATATTGCAGTGTCCTTTGCTGTTACTTGCTCTTTTCAGTTTCCATGGACTGACAAGTCAACATTCTGGCCCTGTGCCTCCACCCTGCACAGCCAGATGCGAGGTGTGGGGAAGATGGTTTCTGACCTGCACGGTGCAAGCTCTTCTGAGTATGCTGAGCTCACTGAAGGGTTTCTGAATGGTGCTGCTTAGGAGGGTGGGGTCTTGTAGAGGACCAGTAGTTTCCATGCAATAGGAATTGTATTTCACTAACAGCTGTTATTTTAGGGATTTGTGTCATCATATAATTGGTGATTAGCAAGGATGTAATTATCTTAGAATTGCATTTGCTGGGTGCTGCTAACGGTACAGGACTAAGGACTGCTGCCCTGGCTGAGGCTTACACTTGCAGCTTCCTTCTGCCTTTGTAGCTTACTGTAAACAGCATAAAAGCTGTAGTGTGTAGGGACTGATTAGTATTCTGAAATAGTTTAAGAGCCCTCTGATGGGCCTCCTTCACATGTATTGTGTAAGTCAGGAGTACCAGTGCCAGAGGAAACATAAATTAAGCCATGTATGTTAGTGTGTTGTTGGCAACAGTAGTTATATGGGACTTTCTCTGGTAATATATTTGTAATATATTGAGTCAGCAGCAAAAATGCAACAATAGCCTTTTCCAGTAAGCAAAGAACCCAATTTCATTATGTGTTTGTGCTGAACAGGAACAAATGTAGACCACAGTGTGCTCTTCATTCCAATGAGGATTCTGAGCATTATTGCAAAATAATGCTAATAACGCTAAAAAGTTGTTGACATCATTATGGTGGATATATGTATGTGGATTTTTACAACTCCTCCCATAGTCCTTGGCATTAGACCACCATTCTGCAAAAACAAAGTCATTCCACTTCATTTCTAAAATAAGAAGAGCCTTTACCTCTTGCTGGGAAAATACTGTCCTACAAAACTATGCACCATTTATCACATATGACTTGTCAACCCAAACCAAGCACTTTTCTTAACAGCCCACAAACTGACAGTGAAAAATATTGTTCTGTCATATTCTGTCCTCCAAATATATACTAGAAACAATCCTATTTCAGATCCATTGTTCAGCTATGATCTGGACAGCACAAACTACTCTTCCCACCCTCCAAATATATAGTGGCTGTAAAACCACACAATTGTCTCCTGATTTACCTCCTGATTTAGGCCAAATACCGCAATATGGCAGCATAATGGTACATGAACAGTTTCATGACTAATTACCTTATTTGTGTGGAAAAGTAAGCTCTCAGTCTAGGAAATTTTGCTCTAAGTTGTTCAAGAACTAGGTTTGAAGCCTATGGATTATTATTATTATTATTATTATTAATCAATTATTACTTTCAACTGAGATAGGTCTAAACTCTGGGACCAAAGTATGTCTTGAATTTTATTTCATACTTTCTGAAGTTCTTAAAACTAATTAAAATCTGAAAGTTTGTTTTATCTATGTAGTGACATATCTTTGAGAGTAGAGATGAAAGTGCTTTGCAGATTTTTAGTAACTAATCTCTGTAAAACTATTAAAATTAAAGAGTAAAATATTTTACCATAAACTTCTGTGATACAAGTTCTTTTTAAATTTTGAATTTATTTTTCCTGTTCAGTAGAAGACACGTGTTCTTTGAAAAGTCCTTTTGGGCCTTTTTATAAAGGTAATTTGCCAGTGAAGGCCAGTGAATTTAGCTAGCCTCAGGCTGGACAGGAAGAATGGCCATTGCCTTTCTCCTCCTGATTCTCCAGAGTAAATTTTTGAACAAGTGTATCTGTTCATCCATCCCATCCCAGTCTTCCAGCAAGGATGCACAATGAAGAATAGCTATTTGTCACAAAATGCATATGGTGTCATAATATTGTCCTGTCACTTATTGCCCAACATTGTGTCTGGCTCAAAGACAAGTGACCCATCCTCTGACTGCTGAGAATTTGGGGCTGATTCTTACTCCAGAGCATGCAAGCTAACTAGCACATATTTGTGGCACCTCTGCTAGTCCATTTCCTTCTGAATCTTAAACCTGTAATTAGTATATTTTTGCCCTCTGTTTGTGAGGGACAACCTCTCCTACAACAGTCTGAAGGAATGCTCAGATAGGCTGCTGAATATCAATTAAGTCCTATTGACTTCTGTGACACAGGATATGGCCGTCACCTCCTATGATTTATACCATGCTGTGAGCTAAAATATCTTTTGCAAAATGACGATCAGTGCACTTTTCTGACAGCTAATTATGTGACTCTCACAATTTGGAAGTACTAAACAAGATTTCTGTTATAAACAACATCATAAATCTAGAATAATTCAAGTTTTATTGTAATGTATTGCATGGACCTTTAGATCATCTGCTGAGGTTTCTGTCTGCACTGGTGGAGTAGTATTGGCTAGAGATCTAGGCCTACTGTTTCTACTCTCATATATGCCAGGTTCTGTCAATGAAAACCTAGGAAACAAAGAAATTAATTGAGTCTGTAACTTTGTCAAACCAATTGAGTTCAGGTGTTTCTCTGATATATAAAGATAATCAAACATTATTTTGAATATTGTGTTTTGGGTTTTTTTAGTTAAGAGTACAAATTCATAAAATATACCAGTGTCAGAGCTTTTGTATTGCTTGCTTTAATGCACTATGGAATCATGTGAACAATTAGTCGTGTTTTTCTACAACAAAAATCAGCATTTTTGAATTTTTTTAAACTGTAGTTTTATCTCACAGTGTGACCAGGGAAAACAAGCAAGTTGTTCATACAAACACAGAGAGATCAGTGATGATGCATTATAGTGTTTACCAGATCAGCCAATCAGACCTTTAGTAATCTTATGAGCCAAATGAAGTCAGACACTGCAACTACAAGGCAATTTCCTTTTCTGAATTGGGATCAATATTTACTAGCTTTCTACAATGTTGCCTATGCTTGCTTGATCAGCATCTGCTTCTGAAGACCATTGATTGTGCAGAAGGCTTTTCAAAGGCAGATAATGCTCTTTTCAAATACACTTTGTATTGATCAGCAAAAAGAAAGTTTTTTGATGGTGCAGAGTGCAAAAGCCATTTATAAAGATTAAGGACAGTGATATGTCGCTGTGGGTCACAATGAGGTTGAATTAATATGGGCTAATGCATGTTCTAGTTTTGAAGACAATAGACAAAAGTATTTGAGGATTTAAGTAATAGTATGCCTCCACTTGCAAAATACCTGCTATGCTATCTCCAGGGAATGAAGCCTTTCTCCTTCAGAAATGAATTGGTTGTACCTACTCCCGGGTCTCTTCCAACTTGACTATACATGTTGTGCATCCTATGACAAATTAATATATAAACTTGATGGACTGAGGAATTTGATAAAACCAAAAAAGTATTTGATTTTCGGTGTTTTAAACCAATATGAAATAAAGAGGGATGAATACAGCCAGAATTATTATGACAAAATAAATACACTAGGGTGGGACCTTGGGCTTTCACAAAAAATAAACAACCCAAACAACCCAAGATTAATCCAGAACTAATTTCAGAGACTTTAATAAGTCTTCCATTTCATTCTTCTCCATGTAATTTCATGTTTGAAGAACATGGTGCATCTGAATTTTGTGCTAGGAATATAAGGGTGTGTTCTGAAAGTCAGTCTACCATTCTGAAAGAAAAAAAAGATGGTGGGATATTCACAGAGTTTTTGGTGTAAGAGCTGGTGCTCAGTCACTTTAATAAAGGAGGTGAGGTTTCTTCAAGCATGTCCTAGACCAGTTATTCTTCTAAAATAAGCAAAATGGAAAGAGTGTGTATGGTCTGCTGGTGTCTATGTCTCTCCAACAACAGCAATTTGCAGCACATCTAAGAAATAAGCATTTGGTTTCCTAGCTGGAGTTCTCTGCAAGTGCCAAGGTTGATCACTGGAATATGGCACATAACTCCCATTAAAGTAAACAGCACTGGCATATACATTCAAGGACAAAACTCTACTTTGAGTCTTTTAGCAACACTGGTAAGATAATATGTTTCACTGTCAGGAAATGTGTGTCTCCTTAGTCTCTTGCCAAAACTCTCTTTACACCCATGAATATTCCCTGAAAAAAAGAAAAAAAAAAAAAAGAAAAAAAAAAAGGGGGTATCTACAAAGGGACATTCTACTATCTTAACAAAAGGAAATTGATAGCAATTAATCAGTTCCCCTGCCAGATCACTAAAACTCATACTCTCATAATTTCTGGCTTTTCTAAGTATGCATTTGATGGGGTTCTTGTCTCCTTTATCAGGCACTTTCTCTCCTCCTGTGGTCGTGATGCATTAAAACAGTCTTTTCTCGAACAGAAACTCCTGGTTGCACTTGTGAAGATTGAAAGTGTAGTATGAGCTGGTACTAAATTTCCCAGGCATTCCTGATAGTCCTCATAGAGCAACACCTCAATATACATTTAAAATAAAGAAAATACAAGCTGGAGAGTTATTAACGGTTTGAATTTAGTGATAAGTGTCCAAAGAAATTGATTCTGATCCCAAATTCATAGTCACACCAGCACAAAAGCAGCCTGGGAAGGCTGAAGTCTTTCTAGATTCTCCAAGTTTATCTGTTACAAGAGTTTGACTGAAATAGAAAAGAGGCTACTTTTTTTTTTCTTTCTCAACTTCTCATGCAGGAATCTGGACTTTTCCAGATTTCATCCTGAGGCTTCCTTCAACAGTTTATTTTTGTTCTCTTAGAGTCATTGAGCTTTTTTTCATAAGCTTTTCTTGGTATTCATCCATCTCAGGTCACCGGAGGACATCACCAGCTCCAAATGTTTTATCATTCTTCTTCTTGTAGCACTATTATACAACATATTTAATGTGGAGGATCTTGTCAAAGTGAAATCTAAACTCAGTTGGTCTGAGAGTTTATCCTTTATGGTTGTTTCCTTCTGTCCAGCTGGGGAGCTCTGAAGTTTTACCTGTTTTCAGATATGGTTTTTACTCCAGTTTCATAAGGGTGATATGTCCTTACCAGATCAGAGTTTACAGCCTCACCCGTTTCTTCAGATGTCAGTTTCTACTTTAATTCTAAATATTTTTTTCCTAAGGCATAGCATATTTGGTAAAATTAATTATTACATGTCTGTATGCATATGTTATCCTATTAAGAATAGAAGTTCTGCTCCTTCCCACACTTTCGGATATCTAGTGTCGGTCAAATAATTTTGAGTTTATGTGTGAAGAGTTTCTTGAGTACACATGCATTATGCATTTAAAAGTCTATGGTCTTCACAATTAACCCCTTAGTGCCTTTTAAGGAGGTCACTACTTGTGAGACAAAAGGCATCTACCACTGGTACCAATATTCGTCACATTCGTTTTCCCATGAAGGTTCTCTATATTTTGTAGATATCATAAATGACAATATTAAGCTTTCTAACAAATTTTTTAACAATTGTATATCTCATGTCAGTGAAAAAATATCAGCTCTCACCATGATTAATGAGTAAGTTCCAGTGGAAGAAATGACATGAATACTCTACACACAGAGGCATTGCAATACAGATATTTTATTACCTATGTTTACAAATAAACCAAATAACTGCACACCCACATAACATGTGTTTATGGTTGATCTAATTGAAGAAAATATGCCAAGAATTGCAGTTTTCACAAAACCCATAAATGTTTGTTGAATATGTAATGCTAAACTCAGTGCCACTTTAAACATCTGAATGAAAAAAAAAACACCTAAACAAAGTCCCAAATTCACAAAAAAAAGTGTTTATCATATTGAGTGATAAAAATAATTTATTTTTTAAACTGTAGAAAGACATCTGAAGACTGAGATTATATAATAATAATAATAATTATTATTATTATATAGAATTAATCTTCTATCAAGGATATGGAAAAATAATTTGAATTTCATGTTTAACTATTGTCTAACAAAAACTATTTTTACGCTTCAGAACAATATTTTTTGTCTGGCGAAAAAATAACCATTTTTTGTTTATTGGATCAAAAAGCCAAAAGTGTTGTGTTTTGATTTACAAATTAAAAGAAAAATAAATAAATATACGCATCATGAGATGTGGAAACCTGCTGGAAAGGCCAATCATTCTACATCACTGCCCCTGCCTCCCAAACTGAGCTCATTCCATTTTGTATAGATTTTCAGCTGCTGAAGGCTGCCCTACAGTGTTAGTCCCTGCTTAGATGCTGGCCTTACTGCATCTGTGTATCTGAGCAGCCAGCCTGCATAAGGACATTCACAAACCAGATAAAACCCAAACAACACTGGGGCTTTTTAGATTGCACAACGATCCTTGCAGTACACAAGACTCAAAATCCTGACATGTGAAGCTGGTGTTTCTCAGACACTGCAAAGCCCATTACTCTGGAAGGATTAAATTCAATCTGATGGTTTTGTTATAGGCTTGGCTTCTCAAGGTCATAAGTTTGGTCTGGGAAATTTTCTTTCAGGAACCTGGCCAAGATGCAAACTTGGCACTTGACTCGCACTAAAAATGTCTCTGTCCATGCCATAAACATCCCTGCATGCTGGAGATGGGGCCAGCTGGGCCCTTTTTGCTGACTTTCTCAAGGACAACCTTGGTGGAGTTCCATTATTGGAACAGGTTGCTTACTATCTTTCTGACCTTCCACAGAGACAGCTGAAAAAATATGGAGCACTTACTCTAGCCTTTTCTGTGTTCAAGGGCACTACACCTTTTTTTGGAGCACTCCTGGACTCTGAGAAAGGCGATGGGTGTGGGAGTGGGTCCTGGCAGTGGACACTCTAGTGAAGGCAGGATATGGCAGGATCAGGTGGCATGAATGCTTCCCATGCATCCCTTACTCATTATTTTCCTGTCCTTTCTATGCCTGCTCGAAGGCATGGCAGAGTCTTGTATATGCGAGTAGCCCAAGGAGGCTGTAAGAGCCCTTTGAGTGTGTGGCACTGTGCCTGTGCCAGGCTGGGCATGCCCAAACAGCCTCTCATGAGAAAGTGTGAGAGCAGTTCCTCTTAGGCCATTTTCATAGGGGGCAGCTTTACAGTGCCTTAGGTGCGTGGACAGAGACACAGCAAACCTGTTATACCTGCCATTTGCGTGTCCCTGCCCTTCCCTGAATTTATTTCTATTTAATGTCATTCAGTCACTAGTGGTCCTACCTTTTCTGGTGGCTCCATTCTTCTTTTCACGCGCTCTGCCCATGCTTAATAGTCTCCAATTCACCTGGAGAAATGCAGTCATGGGTTGACATTTGCTGCAATCATGCAATTCACTTTGTGAATTTTATTCCTTCCTGTCATTTTCATACATCTTGTTTAATTTAATTGTAAGCTGTTTAAAACAGGGGCAGCTTCCCTGTGTTCGTACAATGCCTCACTCAATGTGTCTGTGACCTCGATAATTACTCAGGTGCAATTATAATAAAGAGTTATTATCAGCTACAATAATTATTCTAGGACCAGGAAAAATACAATCATAACCTTAGCACATTCCTCTCCACTTCTTGAGCAATGAATGAACCTGAACAGGGTTGTTTGCTCTGCGCTATGTATTGCAGCAATGTTTTGTAAAGGTTTTTGAATGCTTACAATTAACTCTTCAGAAATTCTTCTCATCCAGTGAAAAATGGGAATGGAGGAACAAATCTTTAAATTCCACCTTACTTTGTGATTGTTGTCATGATTATTTCAGAGATCTTTTGAGGATGTTTGCATTTTTTTCTCCTGAGACATTTTTCTGGAAATAATAGGGGTTTGAAACTATTCAGAAGGTGCTAGAATAGCAGGAAAAGGTCTGGAGTAGTGTGGGCAGAGTGCAGGTGAATGAAATGAAATTATAAATTTAACACAGGCAAATGCTTTCTGCCCTGTATCTTAACATGACAGTACATACACAACCCCGAGGTATATGAGGCACATAAGGACTATGAAATGTACAACGTACTTTCCCCAAATTCAGAATTTTTGATTACTAATGTTGGCAAAGAACCAATCTAGTTTATTTGCCATCTTGGTGCTCTCCTACAGATATTACTCTTTTTAAAAGTGACTAATGCAAGGAAATAATTTTCAAGCACCATAGAATTTATTTGGATTTAGCAATTTTTAGCAAAAATCCCCTCATGCTAAGATTCAATGTACAGACTGTATTTGTCCATAATTCTTTTGTTTTGTGTGTTCTTTTCTAGGTTTGTTTACTTGAAAAGAAGATCTTGTTCATAAGTGCTTCATAACTAATGTTAGCAGCTGAGTCAATACTCAGAAGACACTCTGTCTTCTCATTACACATGCTACCACACTCTTCTCTCCTCTGAGAAAGGCCTGAATCTCATCCTCCTGCATTCACTTTTTTTACCCTTGACTGGAATACTAAATTAAAGTGCTATTCACCTCACCACCCCTACAAACCAAAGCCAGTTCCAAAATGCATTAAGGATATCAGGTGCAGATTTATGAAGATGAGTTATGCCTTAGAATATAAATGAATTAAAGATGTGGATATCCTCCAGAAGCCATTGGAATAATTTAAGTGATGTGAAAGAATGTTTTGTGATAATGCTATCACTCTTGCTCACTCTTCAGAGAAAATTGACACAGCGAAAAGTCCTAATGTAACATACAATGTGATTCCCAGCTCTGGGATGACCATTACCATTCTGGAAGTTCTTGAATTTAAGACCTAGTTCTGTGAAAAATCTGCTCAGTGCTCAGTAGTGCAATAAGTTCTAATCAAATGGTAGGGATTACCAGAAAGGCAACTCAAGATAAATCTCAAAACATTGCATCATTTTGTAAATACACATGTAGATGCCCTGTGTCTTGAATGCTGACATTTTTTTGAAGACCAAATGCATAGAATATCTGGCATGAGGAACATCTTAACTGAGGGGGACTCTTCAGCTCAGAGAAAAGGAGGAATTTTATGACGATATATAATGGGTATCTATAAAGGAGAAGGGAAATAAAGTTCAGTTATTTGCTTACTCTTCCAATACAAGGTCTAAGGTCTGTTAGCATAAAACAGACTGTGACATCTTCAAAATAAATGGTGCAAATGTCCATGATATCGTCATAACATATATCTAGTCTAGGGACCTTCTACATAAGAATGCTACTAGTGCTAAAATATTTACAAGAGTTCAAGAGGTGAACAGCTGGGTGAATGGAAATGAAAAAGATTGTAAAGCACAAAGATACTATCTCTACCTCAGAAGGCCCATGTTGCAAATTGTTCAAAATTGGAATGGTATTTGTGGGAAGTACCACTGTAGAGTTGCTATTCAGCCATGCTTAGGCCTTCATTTCTCATTCCCTTAGGAGACCAGATAGAATTGGTGCCTTTGGTCTGACCTAGTACACCAGTTTTTAATATTTTTTTTTTAAAATTCTTATAATTGCCTGAGACTTCACATGAAAATAAGAATGTGGCATGAGGACAAGAATTGAGAACTGGCATTTTTCAGAGGTGTTTACAACACTGAAACATGCCTTTAAAATGACAGCTTTCTCTGACTTTCTCTATTATCCCGGTGTTTCTAATCAATAAAGATTATTTCTGACATGGGGTTTACCAATTATGTGGAAAAGCTCCTTTGTTCACTCATATACTTTGATGAACTACATAATTTTTAAGGTTCTGGGAAGAAAGAAAAAGAATTACACTTGCAAAACTGGAGATCTGTGTAATATTTTCTCAGTATTATACACACCTGGAATCACATGGAAGGCAGTGGTTTCTAATGTTTTTTTTAATATTATCTAGTACCATGAAGAAAATGTCACAATTATCAAGAGAGCATGTTCTCACGAGTATTGTGAATATTCTTATTATTGCATGATTAAGAAGCAGGACCCATTATATAGATTTGATCTGGTCATATGTATGATTGGTTTGGTTATAGGTTGAAATAATCCATAATAAAAAAGATTTCATTCTTTTTGTGGATATTATAAAGCATTTGGGTAGTCACCCATGGGCTGTCCTTCTGCCAGATTTAAAGGGTTGTGCTGCTGCTCACATTTGAGTTGTCATTGAGGCATTTCTGCAACTTACGTAATGGAACCAATGCAGAAGCAAGCAAAGACAAAATGACTCAGTGCAAAGAAAAAAAGTTGCAGCTGCCTTTTATTCAGATTCTTTATTACTCCAAAGAAGAGCTGCTTTTGCAGTCAGAAACTCTCTTGTTGTAGTTGATCCAGCACAAGACTTCCTAAAGCTGTTCTGTTCCCATGATAATGAGTTATTACTCCACAGGACAAGTCCCATTCCAGGGAAAAAAGTGAGATGCCAAGCTATCAAAATTGGTTCTGTCTTCAAGATAAGTTCAGAGTCTCTTCATATGGCAGAGCTGATTATCCTCCATAGTTCTACTCTTTATACAAAGAATGTGGCTTCATGTTCATGTAAACTCAATTCATTGGTAGAGGTGAAAAACTGCTCTGCTGGGAGTGCAGGGAGACTCTATACCTGCCTTTAAGATCTTAAATATTAAAAGGTGATTCATATGGGCAAAAGTAACATGCCCATATTTGTCTTATTTTGCAGTAAACATGGATTATATAATTAAGTGGTTTGCCCACAGATGAGGCTCAAAAAGTTTTCAGTAGTGTCAACAGAAAGGTAAAAGCAAAGAATTGTGCCTCTTAGAAAAAGTAATTTTATTTGGCACTGGCTACTGACAAATACTAGCTTACAGACAGACCTTGTCGTGAGGTCTGAGCCCTTACCCACTGAAGAAGCTCTGGTCTGAGTTCTAAACCAATGCTCCTCCCTGTTCTTTTGCTCCATTCACCTGCCAGGCTTCTGGCACTCCCTTTCCACTTTCTCAAGATGGCTTGCCTCCTAAATCTGCTCCCACAGTCTGGAGTGAAAGGTAGATAATTGCTCTGTAAGCACAATATGTGCTCAGGCTTCTTCCTATGTGGGAATTGTGAGGAGCTAAAGGATGCTCAGAGGAGATAGGCTGCTGAGAGGGCCTGAGCATGTTTGCATCTATGCAAACTAAGGTTTCCTCAGATAATGTTTGGCTGAGCATTTCTAGGATGAGCAGAACATAAACCCGAAATATTCCCACCAAACTGCATGTTTTGCTACAAACTCTAAAGATGTCAAGTTTAAATAAATGACGTGACAGTATGTCTGAGTTCCTTCTTTAAATGTATGCCTCAAAGCCAAAAGAACACATCTTCTGAACCCATTCTCAGAAATGTCTCAAACTTTTATTTTTCTTTAAAATTTTATGCTCAGCATTACGGATTGTTTTGCCTATATTCCACTCATTTAAATGTGCTGGCTTGAGTTGAACTTGATTGCTTGTAATAGCTAGGTTAGGAATTTGTTTCCTCAGTATTTTCTTACTGTCACTGTCCACGTTGTGCAACAAGTCTGGGTCTAAATGCATGTCAGCTGAGAAAGCAGGTAGCCACTATTACCTTGATGAACAGATGTGGCTTCCTCGCTTTGGTTGAATGGGGTTGCAGAGCTGTGTTATGAATTGTGGAGTGTTCTTGCCTTTGTAGCACTGGAAACAGATTTGCATAATCAAGCTCCAGTTCTTTTCCATCCAAAACATCCAGAGATAAAGCATATTCTGTGAGGCTTTAGGTTGCCTAAGTGATAATAAAAAAACCAATGTTGATCAGACTTTAAAAAGTCAGCATGTGTATTTTTCAATTATGAAACAGTATATCTATATCATAAAGAGAGAAAATTAAGTCAAGAAAAACACAACTCAGTTTTTAAGATGTGTTTTTGCACATCTATTATGTTTCCTGGAACATTCACATGATATAAAGCTAAAAGGTTCTTGTTTTATGCTTATGAAGAAGATAAATGTTCATTCTGATTTGAAATCAGTCAAATGAGGTCTTCACCCTAAGAAAAAGATGTGAAGAAGAGATATCTGTCTTGGAATTCAGGTGCATTTTCAGTATCTGACTTGATTTGAATGAGGTCGTTGGCATTTTAGGATAGATTTATGGACTAGTTTTAACTTTTTAAAACATAATTTATGACAAATAAGTATACTATAAATTGCTAAATTCTTTAAGTAAAATAATAATTAAAAATTTGCTGGAATATAGTAGAATATGCTGAAATATAATAAAATATCATTCACTTACAAATTTCCTTTGCAAATTTCTTTATTTCCAAGAAAGTCAAAATTAGGAAAAAATTTCCATTTTCATTATCTCACATTAAGTTTAAACTCAGGAGTTTGTGGGACACCTTTCACTTGAACTATAACATTTTCAATTGGATGATAGACTGCAGCAATGCCAATGCATTTATTGATTCCTACGCCGATCTATACAACAACTGGTTAAAACTGGCAGAACATTGAAGATTAATGGAATGGCACTAGGCAGTGATCTCTATTATTTTCTTATTTTTCTGGATCTGTGACTGTAGAAGGGTGTTTTGTCTGTCACAGCTCTGCAGTGGTCATTCTTTCTCCAAACTCTACTGCTTAGGCAGTAGGAGAGCTGCCACATGCATAGAGACCAGCAAAGCAGAAGCAGTAGATAAAGCCTCCTAAATCTTAGATGCACTTGGAAGCTAGGCAGAGTGGGATTAGAGATGTAAAATACCTCACAAAACCCATTTTTATAACATTTATTTTGTTTAAAAATTTAATCATGGTATTAAGCAGGATTTATGAACGGTAGGAATGAAATTTGAAGGAGTTCTAGTCCTATTCTTTGAATCAATTCAGATTTTTAAGGACTGGGTTGCTGTTTAAGATTTCTGCTATAAAGAACTTATACCTGCAAGTCCTGATCTTTTTACCAGTAATTTAGTTTATAAGCAAATACATTTCAGACTTCACTAGATCTCAGTAGCTGCAGAATGTGAAGCACATATTTGCAGAACTGGGACTTTAATGGATTTCAGCAAAAAGTGCAGAGATGTAGGTGTTGATGAGAGTAGGTAGAACACACAGTTGATAGTTGTTTTGAAATCTTTTCCATTTTATGTTTCTTGGAATATTGCAAGTGTTTCAAAAAAGTCAAAGGGAGATCCATCACAGATTCTACTGGGTCCTTCTGGATACCACAAGGTTTTTGTGGTCAGGCTGCCTTTTTCCTTTTCCTGATCTTTTGTCATTTATTAATACAGTCCTTTTTAATATTTGTAATTTTCAGTGTTCTTTTCAGTTACTTAGTAAAACTCCAAACCATTAAAATAACAGTGTGTATGAGTTGGTTCAGTCCAGTTCTTTCTTTGTCTTGAAACTCCTCCATCATTCTAATTGAAGAATGAGGATTTGTGGCTGTCCCTTTTCTCTTGCCAATGTGGGATCTGGCACTATTTGTCTAGTTCTTATGTATTTTCTGGAAGTCACCCCAGATTTTCATTCTCATAAAAAAAATGAAGGGCCTTTGGGATTTGAAAGTGTGTGTCTATATGTGTGTATAACAGTAGGATTCTTTCAAAAAGGTGGTCTAGGTTGTGGCAGTACCCTAAATAGTGTAACTGCTGTCTTAACAAATAGAGACCTATTCCTTGCAGAAAAATGGTAGCTACCTGGAATGAAAAAGTAGATAAAATGGAAGACAAGTAATTTTACAGTGTGGATAGACTTCTTGTTTCCATTTCTGTTAGGACAGCTACGGTGGAGAGGGAAGCAATAGGAAGAATAAAACAAGGAAAAGAAAGAAAAGCAGGCTGAAGGGAAATGAGCTTAAAAGAAACAGTACAGATTAGGACATCGAAGGCTGCAAGGTTGGGAGCTAAAGCAAGACTTCAGTGAGACTTTCAGAGCCCTGTTTGAATAGATAGCTTTGCTCTAATCCCCCTAAGACAGCTGTTAGAGTGTTCCCTTGCAAGGAACAGTAAGGAAAAACATGACAACAATAAGTCATATTCCTCACTGTTTCAGAGTCTTAGTAGAAGGGAAAAGCGAATGAATAACAAAGTGAACAACAGTTTTGAGAAACTGGCATAACAGACATACATTCTTATTTCAGTAATCACTATGAGATGGAAAAAGGGCATCTTCATCAAGGATCACAGTGTATATAACCTGATGGTTATGACACCCAGGAAGAGCCTTTTAGAGCTTGGGTGTGTCCTGTGCCAGATGCCCCTCCAGGTGTAGCCCTTAGCTTACTAGCCATGGTGTAGCTCTGCAACAAGGCTGTAGAAATGTTTTAATCTCAAGGAGGGATCAATGATCCCCAAGAAACACAGTTTACAGCAGACCAGCTTATTTAGGAACCACTGTTATGTAACCAAGAGGCTGATAGGACAGAGGGTCTCACCAACCTCCCCTGACATAATTTGTGAGAACCAGGCTGGCTGGAAAAAGAGGTTATGGCTTTGAGTATCAGGGATTCACCTGTTTCTCATAAAACTTTCTTAAGTGGCTTCACATCACACTCCCCTTGATCCTTCACACTGGGCACTTTCAGCAGCTTCCAAGTAAACAAGCCAGCTTTTGCTGGTCGCATTCTTTGCTTCTTCTTTACTTTGCTGAATAGGAAGTCTCCTGCCACTCCCTGAGACGTATGTCTAGGCATACTTTTAAAAACACTACTGGAATCTTTCAAAGACAGCTTCCAGAATTACAATGAGATTCCCTGACATTTCAGGTTTTTTTTTCCAGTTTGATGCTTTCCTTCTAGACTATCTTCATATGATGCTACATCTGAGAAATTGCTTTTCCCTTTGCTTTTTCCACCCTCAGCTTTCACATGTGGATCAGTCAGTATCATTTTTTGTTGTACTTTAAGTTAGCTAAAGTGTGAACCTCTGGGGAGGCAAACTGTTTCACACACAAAGTTGCATTCCTATTTTCTTTGCTGAAGCTTTACTCCTGCCTTGATTTGCTTTATTTGTCTTCAGAATAAGCAGCAGTAGCACATTACCTTTGCATCTATATTTGTTCTTTTACCTGCTTATTCCTTAAAATAAGATAATACCCTCAACGCATTAGTGCAGATATATTGGAACAATACATTTTGAAATCATGCTGTTAACTGGGTTTTTAGTAATTTAAAGGAAGTTAAGTATCCACTAGGTAAATCAACAGAATACTCTGTAATCACCTTGAATATAAGCTTTTCTCATTCATGAACTAGAAATGCACGGTTGAGAATTCTTACTCTGCACAGTGTTCAGTTCTGAAAGCAACTTATCATGAATAAAAAAATAGGTTTTTTTTCTAAGCCAGACTTATGTCAAATTCTGTTAGTTTTACATAAGAACTACTGAGTTTCCTACTTCTGGAGGTTTAAGGCAAACTTTTTTGTGGAAGGTTTAATTTAGCAAAGTGTTCTAACAGACTTATTGCTCAGTAATCCATAGTCTGTCTTGTACTTAATCTTGCAGAGACAGGTGCTGTGAGCTGAGGCATCCTGCAAGTCACATAAGTAATCATTAACAATCATGTTATTCAGTCTCCCCAAAATAGTTTTCAACACTTCTACTGTAAACAATGATCAGAAATTCAGATGAATATGAATTGTTGTGCAGGACCTATTTGCAAAACAAAACAAAAAATCTTGGAAAAATAATTATTAAAATAAAACAATTGTGATGTAGCTGGCAGAATTTGCTTAAGGAAGAGAACTAGGCTGCAGGGAGACAACTTTCTTTTAAGAAGTTGGGTTTTTTTCTCTCAGTTAGGAATGGCATGGGAATTCTTCTTTTATGGAAGTGAATTTGCCCTTACTCATCTTCTATATTCAGATTGATTGGAATTTATATTTCATGTCCAGGGCTTAACTTGTGTTAGGCTAAACATGTAACACTTGAAGCCAATGGAAGAGAGAACTGTAAAACTAAAAGAATGGGATTCAAGCTATAAATTGTAGATTGTAGTGAGGTGAGAAAATATTTCTAGTTGAGATACAAATTTGAAGTGCAGTATTTTCAGTGGAATGTTTGCTTTACCAAAGAGCAATATTCATGTTTTCTATCTCAGGAATAAGAAGCCAAAAGACAAGAGGAAAAATTACTTTCACCATATCAAATTGAAACAGAATAGGTATAAAACCAAAGAAGACAAAAAATGATAATTAATTTCAAAGAAGAAAAAATTTGGAGAATAATGGCTCAGCATTGGAAATTTGTTTTCATCCTTGAAAAAATCATTATTGATACTAATACCTGTAAAATATCAGGTACTTACATTTGTCTGGAGATTGCAATGCTAGTGTTTGTTTTTTCCTTTTTTGGTGACTATTTTAAAATTAAACAGTAGGCATACAATACCACAGCAGGTATAAAATACCCCATGACCTTGCTCCAGCTCACATATCTTCTTTAATATCCCTGCCTCTACTGTACAGCTGCTATCACCAAAGCATCAGAGTGCTTGATAGCCCATAAGGCTCAGGTTTATTTTTTTTTTTATGATTTTATGATTAAAAGTACCTATGTTTGTAAGTCAGAGGATCTCTATAACTTGCATGTACAATCATGTAAAGTTGTGTTTCTTCCCTACTGAACACCTCTGAGTTGCCAATAGATCAGAGGTTTGTGTACCACTTTTTATTGTTGGCTTCTGACAGTGGGAGGGATTTTGACTACTGTAGAGATTTCTGACAGTTTTAGAAAAGCTGCCTCCTTTTCTGAGAGCAGTAAATCAGGAGGTTGCTGTAGGTGTCTGTTTCTGCTTTTAGAGGTGGATAATGGGAAATGCTAAGAAATGAAATGGTGCTACTTCTGCTTTCTTTTCCTTTTGTGTCCTTTGATCCATTCCTAAACTTATTTTTGTGTCTCTGAAATTCCTGTATGAAGGTCAGAAAAATGTGAAGGTTGTTCAGCTATCAGGCAGTGCCATAGTTTACCTTCCCTTGGCAAACCCAGCCAAGTGTGACAGTGATTCTAAGGTAATATAAATGGAGTAAAAATGTGGAGAGATTTTTTGTAAATACTACCCTTGACTTTCACTGTAATGGAGTCTGTGGTGCCACACATATTTATATCAGGTCTTTGTTATATAACTGTCTTTCCTATAGTTACCCAACAGTGTATACTACACTGTTTAAGGACAATTTTCATGTATAAATTCCTCTTTTTGATGTGGTGTTACTTTTATTCCTGTGTATTGACCTAGGTTTTGTAAAAATGATAGAGAAGCAATTGTTTTCTGTCCAATTAGCCCAACCTTTGCCTTGGCTGTAAAACTTTATGCAAAATATTCCTTGCAGTCTTTGCAGTCCAATGAAACAAAGATAGACTTATAACTCTTAGGGATTTTTGGCAAACTGCTAATAAGAGCTTTTTAGAAACTGTAAGACCTTCAGCTGATGGAAAAGTATAAGAAGAAAAAAAAGACTGCAGTCTTGCACAGGCAGTAATGATGACAGCACCATTAATAACATGGATCATTAAAATTTATAAAAAGCTATTCTTAATATAGGATATAAATACATTTCTCAGGCAGAGCTATGAAATTTATAACATTTTTATTGTCACCAGAGGACCTTCCTAGTGCTCTGTACCCCTTCACTGTCTGCCCTCCCTCATAAATCACTGTGTGGTTAATAACCTAGATTACAACTACCAGTTGCATTTACAGAATTAAATATTGACTATGTGAAAATGTTATTACATTTTTACTGATCAGAAGACCGCAGAACAGCCCTGCAGGACATGTAGCTGAACAGAAATATCGGTGTAATCTTTGTTGGAAACATAGTTATGGGATGCTTGGTAACAAGTGACCGTTTTTAGAAACAGAAGAGAGGTGGTGGAAAGGGAACTCCTTAATTTCACACTGAGCATCACATTACCCAGAGCAAGTTGTGTATTAAAGGCCACTTCATTTTTGGCTGAGAAGTTCAAGACCAAATACATGAAGTAACTTCTGAAATGTAAGTCCTTGTGTTGGCAAAGTGGTACATCAGAAAGTCTGATAATGGCTCTTCTCAGGTCCGAGGTCTTGGTGAAACTGAGCTGCATTTATATCAAGTAATGGGACTTCTGCCAGGTTGGCTGGGAGACTGACTTAGGTTTTAGTACTTGATGAACTGTTTCTCATACTGCTTCAGGTCTTTTTTAAAATGTTTTCTCATTGGATTAATTATTCCAAAGGTCTCTTGGAACTTCCTCTTCTCCACACCACATTAATTAACATAACTGTCAGAATAAAAAGTTTCTTATTAAAAATAATTTAGGTTTTGATCCTTATTATTTATTTAATAAGTGGTTTAATCCTCTGTTAGAATCCTTTGATATAATTTCATTATTAATTCAAATTTTTACTAGAATTCAAGAAAAAAATCACATGCCCAGATAATTTGCCATTTTCCATGTCACTATTATATTCCTGGACTTGCATCTGTATGTTTTCATTTTTTCAGTTGCTTCCTCCTGAAGGAAACAAACTCTTTATCTTGCTGTGTAATTTTGCTACTGCACTGGAAACAAATCCATGCTTTTGTGCTGCAACATACTTTATAAATAATTTCAATCCAAATCAAAGTGATTAATTATTTTTCAATAAATCACTGTGTTGAATATTTATTTGTCCATTTGCAATCTAAACAAGTTTCAACTTACCATTTGAACCTGAATTTCTACAAGACCAAATAATACTTTTATTAGGCATAGGTCTACAGGTCCTCGTATTTTGTTGCTTATCTCCAAACTGCCCTTAATTTGCCAACAGATTCTCTGTTATTCTGCTGGTAGACAGACATCAGCACTGGAGGAGGTGTTTCACTTCATTCACAGGTGAAAGGATGATATCCTCTTTCTTTATCATATGGATCTCCTAAAATCATCCACAGCCTCAACAACAAAGTTTTCAATCTGTGATTGCCTCCAAGTTACCCTTATTTAGAGATTTGTAATGAACCATTCCTGGATCTCAATGCAAATCATATTAAGAAATGTCTTGACAGAAATGATTGTCGGAAGATCAGATACTCCACTCCTTCTCCTTTTAAAACTCTTTCTGGATTGGGAGAAGCAGAGAGTTATTCTGGAGAGACTTCTTGTAGATGTAATAGCAAAAGTGCCAGATTTGTGAAGTGTTTCATATTTTGCTTTGATATCTGACCTAATCACAAGAGTCCTGGCCATTTTCCAGATAACTTTGTTTATGAAGAATTTGGTGGCATTTTGCAAAATTTATTCCAGGTTATAGTGGCACAGAAGTCTGTATTAATTAATAAACAATAATGCATTTTCAGCATTCTGCAAGTTATAATGTTTAAGATTAAATCCTTTTCTTTTTCTTCAATAATAATGACAACAACAATATTATAATAATATTTGACTTTTTCCAAGTTCTGTAACACGTTAATACCATTCACTTTTATACTAAGGGGCTATGTAAAATCTATCACCATTGAAGGAATTGTTCAAATTTATTATATTTTGTGTATAGTTCTTGTTGGAGGAATGTTCTAATATTATGTATCAGTGAAGAGTTGATGGGAAGGGGTGGCAGCCATGCTTCAGAGGGCAACAGGGAAAGAATTAGTGAAGTGATGTTGAGTGGTGAGGAATACAGAACTGTGCACAAAACCAAGGAATTGATATCCCTCTAGACACAGACAACAAACAGTGAATAATTTTTACCAGAGAGAAGAAAGGTTTGCCCTTCCTAAGAATTCTGCTGTCACACAGTTCTCTGGCTGTATATATCAGTATGGGAAATCTTCCAAAAGATGACCTTTGTCTCCCGAGTGGCATTTTGTATTTCATTCCTTGAGACACTGACATCTGAAAGCTTCCTTCTCTGTTTGTGTGGCCAGACCACTTCAGTGTCCTTTTGGTCATGGTAGTATCACAAGACAGGGATATATTTAGAGAGCAGGAGAAAAAAAAAATAGAGGTCAGGTAGAAGAGTAGGAAAAAGACATATAACGGGAAAAGATGACAGCAGAATCATAATTTTCACATAAAAGGAGATGTCTAGCATTTCAAAGCTCCAGGGCATGTCACGTAGGACCTTCTGGATGGCTCAGTCCAATCAAAGCATCTCTTAGAACAAGAAATATGCCAGCAGCCCATCTTGAGCCTCAAAATCAAACTCTACTTCTTTCGCAGTAGGTGTTTTGATGAATGACACACTGAATAGCTGTTCTTTCCCCTCCAATTAGGCATAGCATCAGAAATGTTGACCTTATTTAAGCCATATATCAGATTTCTTTGAATTACTTGAAATGTCTTAGCATTTTATTAGCATTTAGTCATTATGTTTCTTATTTTGAATCGATTCAAGCTTGAGGTGGTGTTTACTGATACCAGTGGGATGAAGTAAAGTCAACCATAGTTGACTTCTAGTATCCTTAATATAGAGTGCAACCTCTTCTCTTCTTTTTCCCTGTCTTTACAAAACAGCCTGTAGCTATCCATCATGTCTGTCTAAGCCATGTGGGTTGTTCCACCATGTTTCAGTTATTCCTGTGATATCAAAACTTTCTGACAGACCCAGGAGCTCCACTTCCTTCTGTCTATTCCTCAACCTGTCTGCATTGGTATAAATACATTTAAGATGGTTGGGATTCTGATTCTTATCTTGGGAGACAGCTAGGGAAGATTTGTTCCTGCTCTGGTTGGCCTGGCTTGTTCCCCTGGTGTGAGCATCGCTTCTTTAGACCTTTATCCAAAGTCTTTCAGTTTAAAGCGCACCTCAACAAGTTGGATATCCTGCTGCTCTTGGTCTTGCAATATTTCTTCACCCAACAAGGGGTGTGGACCCTGTTGGGAGATGTGAAATTTGGATGGCTGTCACTTACAAGCAATTAGCAGACCATGCAGGCAGCAGCAGAGCAGTGAGAGCAGTGGGAGGAGCAATGAGGAGCAATTCTCTACATTCACATCAACTTTTTAATAAAGTTGATGGAAGCTGGGTTATTAAGAGGGCTTGTTGGGCTAAATGTCATTAGATTAAATGTATCTGCTACACAAAGTTGTCTACCATGGGTAATAAGGTCTGTAAAATGTTTTTGATCTGCAATAATGCACAATACAGTTTCACATGGTTTATTTCCTATGATTTATGTGTCTAGATTGGAAAGAGAAATACCTCCTTTAATTAGTCACACATTTTCTTTTTGTTGTTCTTATGTAGTTTTAGTTGGGAGAAGTCTTTAATTCAGACACAGACCTCATTTTCCAAGTCACCGTGATACATGAGGAAGCCCTGCTTTCTTTGAGATACCTGAACATCTGCCTGTCCATGGGAAATATTTTTGTTTAGCTCTGCATGTGTGTGGCTTTTGCTTCCCTGTTGAATTGTTTTTATCTCAACCCATTAATTTTCTCACTTTTACTCTTCTGATTCTCTCCTTGATCCTACTTATGGGGAAGTAAGTGGGTCTGTGGTTACTTGGTTTGGGTTAAACCGTGACAAGTTCAAATGCATAGGCCTACAGAACTCTTTAAAGTGCTATGAGAAAAGCAGAATAATAACAAATACATAAAAATTAGTGCTATAACAACATGGTAGAAATTTACCTAACCTTTATGGGAACAAATGGCAACAAAATGGAGTTAGAGGAAAGGGTTGTCTTAAGAGATTTGGTGCATAGTGCCCATTTTTCTTTTCCAGCATGAAAATGCTTATTTTACAGATGTTGATAACTAGAAAGTATTTTCTCATGTGCATGAGATTTTATTCTTACTGATAGACTCTTGACAATTTTCCCTTCCTTTTCCCTAATTTTTTCCAATTACCTTCTGGGTTTTTTTTCTATACAAGACATTTCCTGTAGTCAGCAGACCCTTTCAAGGATAGATTTTTGACAGATGTTTTTATTGTTTTCCCACTTCTCAGTCTTTCATATTTGTCTGTTAGAGCTGTTCTTACAGTACAGGGGGGGAAGCCTGTAGAAATAGCAAGCTGATGCTTCACACAACAGTTAATAGCTTATTCACCTCCTATAAAAGATGCAGAGAATGCAGTATCTATTGCACAGCTGAGGGCAGTCAGCTCTCGATTCCATTTGCACAATGTCATCCCATTGAATAGCGTCCCAAATTGATGTTTGTATCTCTCAGATGTTATATTCCATTCAAGATGGCTCTATAAGCTCTTTGCATGGTCAGTAGCTTTCTCTATCACCTGTGCACTTTCAGAGACGAAGAAAACAGCGCTAGCATTCTGCTGTTAGGAAGGAAAATATCTACCTAACAAATAAGAAGGAATTCAATAAAAGTTGAGGTAAAGCATCTATGTTACAGAAGGCTTTGTGCTGTGTTTAGTCTTTCATAGCTCTTGATGCTATGTCCAATTCAGAAAGTATTACAAATAAGTGCAGTCCACAAAAAAAAACCAAAACAAAACAAAAAAAAACCAAAAAAAACCAAAAAAACCCCAAACAAACAAACAAAAAAAAAAGCCAAACTCAAGCACAGGGATTTCATTTATTCATTGAAGAAATTAGATGTCTTATTGTCTTATAGAGCTATATCTTTCTGTATACAAGTGTCTGTACATGTGTTTGCATAGAAAAACATGCAACATGAGAATTACAGAATAAAATCTGTATATTTGTTTTGTGTTGATGCAGCCTTCAAAATGAACCTGTTAGCTACAAGCTCCTTTCATTTCTGCCATGCAGTCTGTGAGAAACTGGGGCACTTGTCCTTCATAAAATATGATTTTGTTCATGAAAGTGTAAAACTACTAAGACTTATTTCTTCTAGAAGAACCCAAACACTTAAGCCATCTGCATTCAGCAGTCCTACCATGCTGTTTATTCAAATGAGAATTCTTAACAAAAAGGTTACTTCATTGGGCCAGTTCAGCTTGTTTGCCCAGCAGGAGCTCCGCACTTTATTTAAGCTTTTAAACTCCATATCAGTAGCATGAGTTGATGTTTAGTGCACAATAGGGATACAGTATAGCCTAATATATGCATTTTTCCTTCGGAATTCTAATGGTTTAGTACTGAAGGAAATTTACACAAGCCTTATAGAAATTAAAGCAAGGCATTTATTTCATTCAGAGAATGCAGTGACTTCCAATGGTTGCACTGCTAAGGACTCTCAGCTTTGAAAGGGACCTTTTATTGTGCAGGAAGAAAGCTCAGATATAGCGCTAAGCGAAAATTTCAGAGTCCAGATTAGCATGCCTAGCAACTCATTGCTGTGTACCGTTTTTTCCCAGTCCCCTACTAGCTGAACTCTTTCCGTACATCTTTAATTGATTGGGTTAATATAAACCCTCAGCACTACCAGTGTTTGTGTGGCCCCCATAATAAGGCTATTGTGTGCTTCTCTCTACTCTTGTGTTCCCTATTTAGGAATGTGTCGCTCTGAGCAGTTCAAAAGTGTGAGCAAATGAAAAAAGCCACAATCACTTCATTAATGATTTGTAAACAGAATATCCAGTACTGACGCCACCTGCATAGGCTTTCAGAAGAAAAAAATACTGGATTTGCTGAAGCTCTCTGTAGAATCACTGTGGAATTTATTTCGGCAGAGTAAATAAATGCCCCAATTAACACTTTTACACTCAACCAAATGGTTGTATTTAGAGGAAACAGTTTCTTTCTTCAAGGAAAAAATTCAAAGGAGACATGGGATAAAGATAAAAAAGAACACCCCAAAAACAAACAAACAAAAATAACCCTTAAATCTCTCTGAGCAAGTTTTACACAAGACAGCACACAGCAGTGGTTGAAGTTATAAAGGCAGACAGCAAAATGTGTTTAAAAAAGGAATGTGAAGTAAGAGAAAAGTTCACTGAAAATTTCAAAATAGCAGCAAATATGTTTATAACTTCAGTTTGCTGCTGCTGTAGGCCTCATTAAAGTAAGCCTTTGTTTTTTTTCCTTTTCAAACACTACCTATTATGACAGCTAGAAACAGCTTACCAGCTGCATACTGTCATCTTGGCCTGCCAAGATATCATGTAATCATTCTCAGAGCCTGAAAATGGGAAATGGGTATCCACCACTGGCTTTGTGAAGATGTCAAAAAAACTAAAATTGCTCTGCATGCATATAGTTCTAACTACACTGCATAGTTGTTGATTTAAGAAACACTTTTAGTAAGCCCTACTGAGGTAATATTTATCTACTGTACCTTTCTAAATTAGAGGCAAGCTTCTTACATGGCAGCAGATATGCACAGTTTTAAGACCTGTCAAATACTGTGAAGTTCCTTCAAATACAAGGAAAGAAAATAAGAGTCAGGCTTCTTTCTGAAATGCCAGGCATTCAGCCACTCACTGGTGCCTGCAATGACAACCCAAACCCCCTCATCAGCCAGGGGATCACCTGGCTCTCGTATCTGATCTGCCATCCTTCTGTACTCTGTCTGTTACTAAAGAAAACATGTTGCAAAGGAAGGAGACATGAAAAGGAAGTTCTGAGTATTTTATCCTGCATTTCTAAAACTGTCTGTGTCACGTAAGACCATAAAATCCTATGAGTAAACAGCAGAGTGGGTCTGTGTTTTCACTGGTGTGGGTGAGGAGAGATTGTGACCATAGTCAGATACACAGAGCATTGCAGAGGCAGCCTTTGGAGGGGAGAGTGGCCTCTGAGTGAGGCATGGTTTGTGCACCACCACTGCTTGCTTTCCTATATCCAGAACAAAGAGTTTCTCACTTCAGAGAGGATTTCAAAACACTGATTTTTCTTTTTTGGAGATGAAACAGCTGCCCATCCTGAGGTGTATAATGCTCTTCCCCACTCTCCTCTTTTGCAGTGCTCTGTACAAAGCATTTGTGGGCAGGGTGAAAAAGGTGCTGTCACCCTGAAACACAGCAGGATGAAGTATTTTCTGCAAAGCTCAGCCACAGAAAAACAAACAAACAAACAAAACAAAAAAAAAAAACAAAACCCCAAAAAACACAAAAAAACCCCACCCCAAAAAACCTCACAGATAGGTTTTTTTAGGAAAGAAAGAGAACAAATCAGGGGATGTTGATGTATCGATTGAGGTGGGTTGGGGGGCAAATGCATTTTGGATAGTATAGGCAGTGCTCCTCCTGTCCCACATTAATCTGAAGCAAAAAGGGATGCAAAAGAGGAAGTTTAGACTTTTAATAACATACCTCCACCAATTAAAGAGTCCAGTTAGGTCCAAAAAGTCTTGTAAGCTCCTGAAAGCTTGCAGAAAAATCAGTCATATTCACTGTGATGTGCTATATATTTCCCAAACGTTTGACTTTCTATCATTTTAATAGTTTATAGACCATTGACTAACTGTCCCATACAAAGATGTAAAGCAGGAGTAACGGAAATGGAACATAATTCTAGGACCCAGAGGTTATAGATGATTGCATCAAGAAAAATATTGGCATCATATTACTGTGAAGCTCTTTGTCATTATTGTTGGCTTTGCTCTCAGTTCTCATATACAGGCTTATGGTAGTATTATGTTCTTTTTGACTACAACTCTGAAGCATGTTTTTGCAAAGTTTTGGGTTCTATTTGAAAGATTGAATGTTATGAACAAGGTCTAAAGGTCTACCTTGTTCAATTGCTCAACCTACTGTACGAATTATTGAGGAAGGAGAACCCTGAGGTAATCTGAACCAGTATTCCTGGCAGGAGATGCAACAAACAAAACAAATCACAAGAGTTAGTAAAATCATAAGTTAAAGTACAAATAAAAGTAATATTAAAAATAAAAAAATTTAAAAAGTGTCATTAACACTTCAGCTGTTCTCCATAGACAGAAGTTTCTGGAGAGAACCATTCTGGATGGAATAGAATTCTTGCTGGTTTTTCTGCATACTGTATGCGAGGATCAATGATGCAAAACCATGTAAAGCAGAAAAACTTGTAGTGCCTGAAAGGTCCCACTTCATCTCCTGTTTTAAGCAAATGTTGGCAGATATGACAGACAATTTAAACATTGCAGATTCCTCCAACACCATTACAAAGCAAAAAGATACATGTAATGAACATCATTCCTGCTCTGGGAATGTGTGCAAAATCGGCATGGATTTAGAAGATCCTAAAGCAAGGAAGCTGGCCATTTGTTCACCTGGTACTGAAGAAGATCATACCAGAGAAGTTTATTCTGTGACATGCTTTGTTTTAATATCTTGGTGCATTTCTTCATACTAAGACTTAACATGCAACAGTCCTTTTGGTTTTCCTGGTTCTCTTAGCAAGATATTCACAAATAGACAGGAGAGGAGTTGCAGTCTGTTCCCAACTTCAGAAGAGACCAGGGCAGGAGGGAATAACACAGAGCTCTCCCTTCCTACCAATGGGACACAGATTGCATTTTTGTTCCTTGTTTGTAGGGTACATTGTGGAAAAATGCAAGATGATTTTTTTCCAGAAACAGTTCTACAACCCTAAGAAACAAAAACTATTTTGCAGCCCCACAAATAGAGTGCTGGAAAAGTAATAAGAGAGAAGATGCATTCAGAACCTTTGGATGCCCAACTAGCAGATAGCATTTACCTGTCTTAAACAGGATGAGCTACATCAACATTTTATAAAGCTCTCTCATGTGTTCAAAAGACACAAAATTCACAACATATTTACATTCACAAATATCTGGCTTCATTACATGACCATCCTTGTTTAAGAAGCACAAGAAATATTAACAAGGCAGCCTGTCCTCCAGTTTCATACTTGGCCATATTTCCTGGACAGCACTCTCTCTTTGTTTTAATCTTCTGAAAATGCACTTTCTATTGGAAAGCCCACAGCACAGCCAGGAGAATTCTGATTGTTGCAGTCACTGGAGTGGTATTATCACTAAAAATAGTGAGTTACAGTATCCTAGGATAGTGAGCTATCTCCTGAATAAATATTTGGAAATAATTTACAATGAACAACCTCTGATTATTTGTAAAGTATTTTAGAAACACAGTATTTAAGTCTTTCAGGACAAACACTCAAAAAGAGATAACAGACTTACTTTTAAGTTTGTGAATGCAATCTAACCTTCTTGTGAATCAGTATTATTAAATTCTATGCATAGTGCTAACTTGATATTTAAAATCGTAGTTCTCATGCTTCAGCAAACAAGCAAAGAAAATTTAATGAATGGATGGTATGATTCAAAGTGAAATATGTAGGTTTTGGACTATTTTGATTCAAAATATTCTCTGGGCATATATTTGCACAACTTTGTTTCTTTCAATAAAATCCAAATATCTCAAGCTAGCCTGATGGTACTTACTGACTTTCTAGGAGAAAACACAAAAGTGCTTTGCAGAAATTAATCTGTGTGTTTCTTTACTTTCTTTTTCAACTCAACCTTTTCTTTGCATTTTGTCAAAATTGCTATGTTCCCTAGAGTATGATGAGAAATTATATTTGTGGTATTTCAAATTATAGTAAAAGGAAATTGCACAGTGACCCTTCCTTATGTGCAAGAAAATCTTATAATTTTCTGCTGAAAGGGGAGCATGTGAGGCTGTGTGATGCCTTTGAGAAATGAACCAGCCTTTTGGCAGTGCTAACAAACTATAGCCTACAAATCGTTTCATGAAGCTGAGCATTTGATTAATTTAAGAACTTATGCTTATCATTATATTGAAATTTGCTAATTCCTCTTACACAATCTTTAAGTACCTTAGATTAAGCACATACTAGAATGTGACAGAATCAATTTTCTTCACTATAAACTTGGACAACTCATTTCTGAAAGGAACCAAAAGTCTTCGCTTTCTTAAGGAGTGTGGTCAAAGATTTACAATTCCACTTGGGAATGTTTTCTAATCTACCACTGAGGGTAAGTGGAAAATTAGAGACAGATTTTTCCATTCCAGAGAGGCACTGAATAGGGAGGAAAGACTGCTGTTCTTTGCAGTTGCAAACAGCAAAATTCACTCATTTCCCTCCACTTCCTCATTATGAATTCATATTACTTCATGTATTTCTGTGACTCTTGTTAAAGTGTAGGAAAATATAATGATGATCAGAGGAAAACAGCATAATGAAAGACATTTTTCAAAATACATGTCTGCTCTAGTCTTCTTTAGGACTTACTTTTTAATTTTTGTATTGTAAGACTATGATTCACAGCCATATTTTGTCTGGTGAATTCCAGAAATCCCACTGAAACTGAGGAAAACAACTATTTCAAATTTTTCTGTGATTTTTTCTTAGACATATCTGGAAGTCTTGAACTTGCTGTTGCAAAGGAAGGTGGTGTTCAGTGGAAAATAGTTCAAAATTGTCCAACTTCTTTTTCTTTTTTCTCACGGCAATGCAACATTTCATCAATAACTAAATGTAGTACTGAAACCTGACTTTGTTCAGCCTTGTACTAAACCGTGCAAAGGACATTCATACCTTCCCAGTCTCATTAATAAACATTATACACAATGATGGCAATAATAACAGAACACAAAATATTTATATTGGTGTCTTTTATTTAGATTAAAATTATATAATGGTCGGTTGGCTGCCTATAAATAGGAAAGTAAAGCACCAGCTTGACTATTCAGTTCCACTGAATAAAATTAGCAACTAGCAGTATTCAAACATGACTACAATATGTTTTTATTCAGTCTAAGATGGACATGACCATGGTGGGTGACAAGATCTTCAAATAAATACCAACCTGTATGTGGTCTGGGTTCCCTCAGAGGGAGCACCTTTTAATTCCTTCCACGAGTAAAAGGGGGTGCTATTCTGCTGCTGCAGAATCTGCTTTGGGAGCAGGGAATAAGCAGACGTGTGAATGGAGTTAATTATTCAATTATGTCTTGGTATATGTCTGCTTGTTTGTTTTAATCTATGTAGGTAAGTGAGAATGAAAAATTGAAGAAAAAAAAAACATAGTTTGGTTTTGTCTTGGGTATAAACAGTTTGTAACACCACTTGATACACTACATAATAAAAAAGATTGTGAGACTCGAAGTGTATCTCCTTGTTTTAATTTGGTCGGTCTTAGAGGTTTCTTCATTCTGTAACTATGTTTCATTCCCTAAGAGTGCAGATTAAATACATGCTTTATATGTGTATTCTGTGTCTGAATTATCAAATGTATTTAAGGGGTAGAAGCTGTACTGCTGCTCTATGTTGAAGGGACTTCCTTTCAGAAATAAGGATAAAGCAGTAAATGTTGGGTAGTGGGTTATTTTTGCCCACCAGAAAGGAGTCATCTGACGTTTCTGTGGTTTTATTATTGTGTATTTACTTTCCCTAGCTACACTAGAAAACTTGTTATTTTTTAGGGCAAGAAAGTTTGAAAATAACATGCTTCAAATCTATTTTACTTTCTGATAGTGAGTGGCACTGTTAGTTTGATCCCTACATGTTAAAATATTATTCGCTTTTTTTCTTTCCAAGAGTAGATCCTTTCAAAGATGAAAACTTAAACATGATTTTTACTTCAGACTTTTTATTCTGACCCTTCAAACAGGAGAAAAAACCCTCGCCATGCAGTTTACAATGAGAAGAGCAATCAAGAGACCTTTTCTATTCATATTTTTATCTGGCTTTTGTCTTTTTTAACTGTTTTGGTGACATTTGCTTTGAAAACAAAAGTCTTTGTTTTTACCCTTCTTGAAAGATTATAATTGATTCAGTTGCCGTCTATGTGCACATGATGAGTATTTGTTGTGTAGATGGAATCAGTAGTGGCAGAATATTGCTGCATGCTGCATGTTGCATTATTCACTTTCATCTGCATGCAGCTCATGGCTGGCAGGCTCCTCACAGCTACCTTTAAAGTGGCTTATCCAAGATAAAGCTCTGGCTTGTTTAGTAGGAAGTCTAGTAGATCAGTTGTCATATTGGAAGCCTCCTGCTGAATTCAGGAGAGAATACAGGAGAGGAGACATGCCAAGGTCTGATAGATGATTCTTTGAGATGGCATTACAATGCTCCAAAAAGCTCTGGTCATTTCCCTTGAAGTTATCACTTTGTCTGAAGAGCAAAACAAAGTTGAATTAAGCAGAGATAAATCCAGAGATAGAAACAACCTGTGTTTTCCCCATTCACTGTCACTGTTATACCTTGTGCAATCCAAAGAGCTAAATGATGTCTTGGAAAGCAGGTGATAGTAACCCTGTTTAATAGTGCATAAATACCCATAATAAATATTGGCAAGTGTCTCATTTGTTCATTTGACCTTTTGTGATCATCACCCAAGAGACTTCAAAGTGATGATATAAAACTGAAAGTCAATGGATGTGCTTTTTCAGAATGCTGTGCAGTCTGAAAATTTCTTGTCAAAGACCATTTTGTTAACTTTAGGGTTTATGTTATGGCATTGAAGGAAGACCTGTTATGAATTTATAGGCATCAGTTTTGAGGAAAAAAAAAAAAGGGAAACCAAAATGGTGACGTGTCTGGAGCTCAGCTGCATCAGCAAGAAATCTCAGTGCTTCCATCACCAGTGGTGCTGAGTTGATGCTGAGCAGCCAAGCTTCCTTGGTCAGCTTTGCCCTATTGCTGACTTTGTTCCAGGCTGGGGAGGTACTCACATCTTAAGCTGCTGCACAGGGTCATCTGGACCTTGTCTAGTGCTGACTCTGGAAAAAGTAATTTGGGAACAAAATAGAATAAATCAATTTTGCATTGAAATATGTTGTTAAGCATTGCTGTTTAGCCCTGACTGTGATACTAAAAGCTTACTTACATTAAACTTGCTCTAAAGATCTATTCCACTCAGGAAGATTTCTGTTTTGGTGGTGTTTTCTTGGTTTTGGATTGACAAAATTACTTTAGACAACAAACATTAAAACCTAATGTTGCACAGACTGAAAACATCCTCTTTCAGCTCCTGCATATGTTCTTTTCCCTACCCAACTGCATTATAGGAATTTGTGTACTGGAGGAGACCTTGGTATATAGGAGGTATGAATGGGAAGTAGCTGGAAAAATAGAAATGTAAAGAAAAAAAGCACAGGGAAAGAAAGGGGGAAACAGAAAAATTATAATGCTTTAAGAAGGTTTTGAAAATGGTAGGCTGACCTAAGAGAGAAAAGGAAGGAGGAAATTTGTGACGACAGAGATTTTCTATGCTAGCTGTGCAATGCTTATTTATCCCTTACACTCAATGTACACATAGACTATATTTAAGTATTTACCTGAAACTGGATTTTAATTGTCTCTTTTATACAGGTATGTTAGTTACTTCCTGAAGTCATCACTGATGAATTAGCTGCCATCCAGAATTTTCCTGCCCTGCTGGTTACCTTGTTTTTCTAATTTTGACATAATTCCTACCTGTTAATTACTGACAGTGTACAATCTGTTTTCTATGCAACTATTTTGCAACAACTATTGTTACAACTTTCCCTATGTTTCCCTTACACTAATTTCTTTAATTTTATTACATATATTTCCATTTTGATTAATAATTATTTTATGGGAAAAGTACATATTTAATGCCTAAAACTATTTCATTAAGTGATTGCAACTAAGAATGTTTCAGAAGTATGGTAGAATAACTCAGTATGCTATGGCGTCCTGTCAAAAATATTTCTTCATTGCAGATGAAATTCTAGCAACTAGAAAGTTTTGCCAAGATACCAAATATCTTCAACTGATAGCTTGATGTAGCTTGCTTTATGGTATGGTACCAGTTTCATTTGCAAGTTACACTTTGTTTGAAGGATTTCAAACACTGAGATGTTGCTATCTAGATGTCCTTTGACATGTGTTTCTTTTCCTGGTATCGTTGTTATTGCCTTCAGTCAAAAGTATGTAATGCAAATTGAGATAGGGAAGGAAGGAAATATTGTGTATAATAAGAGCAAAAAAATGTTTATTCACGGATTTCTCAAGGGCCACTCAAACAAGACAGTGGCAGGGATTTTTTTTTTTTTGCTTAAGGCTGAGTTTGTTGCCTAAGGTTTTTCAGCTTTGCTCCCCTTCCTTGCAAATCTAGAATATACTGAGACATGAAATAATATGTTGCTCTTTTTTGTATAATGAGGGAAATAATGTTGATATATAAAATTAGAATTCAAAAGAATGGCTTAGATAGTTAAAACCACTTTTCATTGCTGTTTTTTTCTGTTTGCTCATGCTGTAATGAACTTGCATAGAGATTAGGTTTTGTCTGTTAAAGACCTTACAGTTAAAATAACCCACCATCTTTTGATCTACTTGGTGTTTTGATCTGGCCATTCCTGTACATGCTAATTTTTTTAAGAAACTAGGGAATAAAAACTAGTTTGAGAAACTAGAAAATTAGTAGGACATCCTTAAGACACATATTTTGTTGCCTTTTTGTTCCCTTTTTATATTTAAAATTAAAATTATTTTATAATACAGAATCCCATTAGTTAGTGTGGGACAGAAAGAACTATTCTCATTATAGAAGGTGAGAAGTAGGAATTTGATTTTGTGCATATCAAATATAGGTACTATAAATACTAAGGAAAAACCCAAAATTATTACAAGGATTTAAGCAAGCAGAGACTACTAAATAATTAATAAAATTGAGAACATTTGCTAAGTCAATGCTTTTAATCCATTTTCATTTTTCAGAGAAAAATAATGGCTAAAGAGCTATATTTCAGCTTATCTGGGGGAAGTTTCATTTATGGTCTTCTAGGCAAGGGCTGACAAGAAATTTTCAATGTATTTATAGTAATGTTAGAAATTAATAATTCATGTTAGTATTATTATTAAATTGCTGTCAACTAAGGAAGAATGATAATCATTTTGCCTAAAGGAACACATCCTGGCAGTATATCTATTTGATATCAAGGTGCCAATTGAATCTTAAATGAAATATTTGGACTTCTTTGACAATTCATGGATTTTTAAGGATCTATAGTATTTTGTGAAGATTTATATTAATTTTCTGCACTTTCTATCCCAAGAAAATATGTGCCTATGCAGACACATCACAATAATCTGGTCATAAAACTTGCAAAGTGTTGTCTGTCCATACATCAGGTTTTTTATCTCTGTGACATCACTGAAAATCTCAGTCAAAACATACTGCTAAAATGTACACTGATAGGTGTACTAAACCTCGGAGTGATTTCTCTGACTTTTCTTGGATACAGTATTGAATCAATATGAGGGTTGCACACAGCAGAATAACAGGTCAATGCTGAACTCTTTCAAAAATTATTGTGGAAATCACACAATGTTCTAATTGAACTTACAGCACTGCAAGTACAAAAACTGTGTGAGTCAGTAAGATACCTGAATTTTACTCCAAATGTGGCTTAAAACTAGGAATTGTTTTGACATAGAGATGTCAGATTTTAGAGTAACAATGGCAGTTATTTATAACAATATGCTTTCCATGTTTGACATTACTTTCTGCTGTATAGTGTTGCTAGGATTCCTGTAACCAGACCCAGTAAAAATCCTAGAGATGTGAACCAGAGGAAAAAGTTTCTTGCTTTAAGCTCACAGGACTAAACTTTTTTTCTTTACCTCATTCACCAATTTAATTCTAGAGAGAGGGATTGCAAAACAGAGTGTGGGACCTCTGTCCACTGTCACCTGTCTTGAGATCCTCTCACCTCACTGAAATGATGAAGCTGAGCTATTGCAACATGGGCTGTGCTCACTGGTCTGATGAGACCTGACAACAGCATTGTAGATTGAGGTTTTTCTGAGCTCTATTTCTTACTGCTGACCTTTATTTCTTCATAGTTGTGTTATACTGAAAATATCAAAATGTATTCACAGAAATTAAACCTGAAACCTTACACAGATGGACATGTTAAAAATTACTGTAGCTGCACTGGCTTATCCACAGTGTAGTTGGCAGTTCGAAATGGGGAGCTTTCCTTAGTTGCTAGGGCAGCACATGTTTGTATGTCATTTACAAAACACTATTTCCAGCTTTACAGTAAAAGCCTGGAAATTATTGTTATTGTTTCAAAGTCGGCCCATATCCTGCAGGTGACAAGCACCCAAGATTGACTTTGTGGAGCCTCTATACGAGAAGGTGAATGATGCTAAACAGAATTTTATTTACCAGCCTTACATGCTGCTCTGGAGAAAGACATTGCACTGAGATACAACAAAGTCAAATTAGCAGGTAGTCAGTAACATCTCAAATACCAAAGTCAGCATTACACACACTGCTGCTGATCTCTTGTCTAAATAATTTTGACCACTGGAGGCTAAGCCTAACCTCTTCATGTGGCATGCAAAAGAAAGAGGCATTTGTCATTCTGATGTTTCAAAGAGTGTTTCTGAAAAGCTATCCTGCTTCAGTCTCTCCTTTTTACTACAAAAAAACAGTGCTAGGCAGAGTTAAATGGATTAATTACCTTTTCAGTGTAAGAGAAAAAAGAAATGAGTCTTGTCTTTATCTCCTCTGATTTCAGAGGCTGACTAGAGGCTTTTCAGATGCGCGTATCCCTTTAATGACTTAATCATCTAATTAGGTGACTTGCAAAGGCTATTGGCAAATGAGCAAAGGGTTATTTTCTAATTCCCGTGTATCTGTTGATAGAGCAAAGGATTCTGGTATAGTCTCTGTCTTTTTCCCTCATTCAGAGTTCTGGAGATAAAGAGTTAAGATTAAAGGCGAACAGGGTCTTTGAATAGCAAATGCAAACAGGCTAAGAATGTGTTATTTTTATTTTAAACCTCTGCAGCTTTTTAGAAGCAAAGTTGGCTTAGAGGATAGGTTTAAACCACTTAAAACAATCCCTCAATTTTGAAGTTGCCTTTTCAATGCACCCACTTGATACATGTCAAACCGGCTTTAAGTCTTCAGTTGCGCTGATCTCATGCATTTCACTGTGTGTTAAAATAGACAATTAACAAATGTTCTTTACATGTGAATGCTGAATCAAAATACAGACAGAGTTCTGTGATCATGGGAAAGCAGTGCTGTCTAAAGCAAGTAGCCAGCAAATATAATTTGAATTTCTATGTAGCTCAAGCTCCAAGCTGATGCTACCTTTTTTAGTTTGGGATGTGTGGCCTTCCTTACATGTTGAGCCCAGTATCTGTGTTTACTTGTGGCATTTCAGACATATCAATTTCAGCATTACTGTAAATGCCAGGAAAACACTGTGCCCTTTGCTGTTGTTTCAAAGTCATACTTTACTGTGAAAATAACACTTACTTAAGGGGCCACAGAAAGTTGTCTAAATCATGACTTAGCAATATGGATGTTAAAATAATTCAGGGGTTTTTAATGTCATTGTGGGAGATTTTCACACATAAAGCCGACGCTTGTTATATTTCTGAAGCTCAGATAATGCTGCCAGGTATGTGACAAACTCAGCATTGGATTCTTAAGTGATTCTTATATACAACTTTTGGATATTAAAGGTATTTCAGCACAATACAAACCTCTGTCACAGAAATCAATTTAAATTTATCAGGATAAATGTAATTAAGGAATGAATTTAGCCTTGATAAGATGATTAGAAGGTTGGTTGGGACTGTTTGTGCTGAAGGAGTTGTCAAAATCAAGGAGATACCAGTAACCGATTATGAGTTGATACAGAGAACCCACCCACAGGATATGTATAATTACATCTTAGTTGCATCTAATTGAACATGCTTGTAGAGAGAGCAGCTACAGCAAGTTTTAATGAGTTCTCACATCAAGGAAACCTTCAGTTCATCTAGCACCCATTATCTCAATTCTGGAAAAAGGTCTTTGAGCAGGAGTTATCCAACTTCATCATTTCCACTAGATTATTAATGTTGTTGCATCACTTTTGCTGGAAATCCTTTTTGCAGGATTTACCCACTATATTCCTCTTCTTTAAGAGTGGTGAAGTGTTATATCCTAAACTGAAACTGTAGAAACTATGGGTTATTGAGCCCCTACAGACACCACTGAATGCTAACTTGCACTGGAATAGTCAGTTGCCCACTAACACTGTTAAACAGGTTAGTTAAACTTACAACTTGTACATTATATTCACCCAGCTTCCTTATCTGTGTTCTAGTTTTAGACAGAACACAGCCATGGTGCAGTTTTCTAACATTTGTACCTATAGTCTTACTTGGCCTCAGCTGCCAAGAGTACATCCAGCTCCATTAATCTACCACTCTGCTGTGGTTTGTGACTATTTTTGGTGGATGCATCTAAAAACGACTGCATTGTGGGAAGCCAGGAGTGGAGGCCTTATTTGGAGTATGGTGTTTTCTGTCTTCTCTGTTCAACCTTATGTGTTTTACCTGTTGAGATTTCTTTCACTGACTGACAAGCTACCAGAAAATAAATGTCTTCTTTTCCTTTTTAATTGTTTATTTCCAGACAAAATATCTGGTTTTGGCAAATGTACTTTATGTGTTGAGCCTACTTTTTCATTAATTCCTGTAAAATTTCTTTTAATGTGCTTTTTTTTTTTTCTGTTTTCTGTTCTTCTAGAGAATTGTTACTTTGTAAATTTGATATTTTATTGTTGTGACAAAAGCAGCCACTGGTTTGGAAACATCAAAATATATTGTTTTATTCCAGTTCAGAATGAACACATTAAAAAACATATCAAAAGACATGCATGAAAGAGAAACTCCTACTTTTGAATAAATTTAGTATAATTAGACTGTATACCAGTCAAATCTATTTTTCTTTTGTTAGGTAATGTAGGTCTACAACAGAACAAATAATTTAAAAACATTAAAAAAGCTTAGTTGATCTGCACAGGCACATCTGTCGCTTCTCTTTCATTATTGACATCAGTGGCTTAATACGCCATTAAAACAAACTCTATTTTAAAATATATATAAGACCTGACTCCTGCAGTACACTGACTGATGTCCTATGAATTCCTGCTCAGGCCTCACCAGCCATATGGACTCATATTGTGTTGTTCATTAATATTGAATCCAAAAGTTCTCAGTGAAAGCTTGGAGAGTTCTTCCTCTCTTGGTACAGGAACACAGTCTATCTGTGTAGACGTTGTCAGTCCTGGAGGCCTGTTGTTTGCAATAAATAACAGGGAAATACAACATTTCTGCCTTCATGTCATTAGGAATAATGAGGAGTTCTCTGATAAACACATCTACAAAATCATCTAGGAAGCAATGCAGGTCCAGTAATTTTTACTCTTCCTTACATCCTATCCTGATAATATTCCCTGCTAAAGTCTGTTTGCTACAAATGTTCCTCCATACTCTTTTGTTGGTCATGATTACATTCTAGTCCTGTTTTTTGGAGTAGGGTGACTCTGTGGTCTACTGTCCACATATGTTATGAAAGAGCAACTCTCATCTCTGCAATTCACTCACAGAGATTGATATTGATAGGATAAATATTTTAACATGGGTATATATAATAGTAACCCCCATCTCTAGCATTTAACAAAAACAGGTTTTGCCTCAATTTTTCCCATAGGTAGATTAGTTTGAAACGGTTACTAAGAAAAACCTTGTTTTAGAATAATTTTTTAACATATTTTTTAACACCTGAAAAAAATAACCTCTAAGATCCTAAATACTTATTTAGAAGCACAGGCACTGAACATCCATTTTGGCAGGCATGCAAGTGAGCATGTGCTGGGAAGAAAGGTGTACCCAGGTAACTTTCAGGCACGCATCTTCCCTGATTGAGAAGTGATTGGGGAAAGTGTTTTTAGATATTTTGTTCAAGGCCTGAGAATTGCAGTAATGCCAAGATTGGTAGGACAGAAGTCCATCCAGTGCTCTTCAATACTCTGATTCACAAGGTCCTTAAGCCAAAAATCACTGAAAAAGGAGAGGGTATTCCAGGGAAGTTCTACTTTTTTGACATATATGCTGTATTCTGGAGAGGTATTACTCTATGTACCCATGCTTCTCCATACCCATCCTCCATACACTGCCACTAGAGAGACAGTACTGACTGCAATGCATCAGTCTGATTAATCAGACTGGTCTGATTAAATGCGGAAATTCTTGAGCGTTTTCTGTTTGTTTGTTTGTTTCAGTTTTTTAAACATAAACTGTAGCCTAGCATCTGCACAAGATCTGTATTATCTGTGTGCCTGTGGGAAATGTACCTAATTTAATAAATTGTCATTACTGTTCAGTCCCAGGGCTAAGTGTCATAAGCCTGTCACATACTTCTTGGTGACTGTAAATTTACAACCAGACACGTCTGCAGTTATGTGAAGTGGTAGAGGCATTCATTCAGCTAATTACTGATGAGCAGAATAAAGCATCAGATCACGAATTCCATGTAGGAAACCATTGCTCTCCAAACCAATCTCTGAGTCTCAGAAGAGGCTTGGAAACTGTGAAAAAGGGTGAAGTGTGCCTAAATGAAGATTTTCTTTTTATGTGGTGCTGGAAGTGACACAGGAGAAGCCTGGTGCCCTTTGTTCTCTATTGAGGATCTTCTGAGCAGGAGTACTCAGACTTGTTTGGACGATCAAATATCCGACGTGAAACAAGGAGCGCATGCATTGTGCCTGTCGCCAGCGGCTCTATTAGAAACAATTGGTCCCTTTCCAAGGTTACATGGGGCGTGATGTAATTCCATTTTCTTCCTGACTGCAGGAAAGGAAAATCAAGTAATTAAATGTGAGAAATCACCAGCCAGGGGGGCCCTTTCTGCTTGGGTAGATTTCTCAACACCGTTGCCTGTCCGCAAAAGCCAGAAACCGACCTGGGGAAAGTCAGCATGGCTCTGGACAAAAGCACGACACTGCCCATGAATGCACTGCGTACCAAACACAGTTTGTTGTCAGGAACTGACAAGCCAGCCATGTCCAGCTCAAGTGGCCGTACTTCCCATCGGCTTGAAAAGGCCTGCCAGTGAGGAGACTTTGGTCACAGCGTTATGCTTTGTGCTCCTGGCCCCATTGTCTCAGGACCCCAGGTCCCAGGCAGGAGGCGTCACCACCCCACCAGAAGGCAACCAGGGGTGGTGGGACTGGGGGATAGAAATGGGATGAGGTTTTGAGGGGGGCGTTCCTGATGAAAACGTGCCCTGCAGCCAGGAGCAGCCTTGGTTACAATGACCTTGTCTCGGTTTTGGCTTCACAGCCTTTTTACAGCTTGAAAACCTGTATTTGCACCACATCTCTCTCTTCTGCAGGCTGCAGAGCATCTTGGTTATGGAATGCATAAAATCTTAGTGCCAAGAAGCATTTATTAGGATTTTGTGAAATCCTGTAGCAGAATTCAAATGTTATATATGTGAGTAATAAAGAGCCTTATCATATATAGCCTTAACATTCAGAAAGCCTGCACTGCCTAGGAGTGAATGAAACTCTGCAAACGGGCAATAAAGCTGTGGAGAATTTGAGCCACAAGTTTAGTGGGAGAACTAAAGTCATTTTAGTTCACTTTGATTACTCTTTTTAATAGGTAGCTTACAAGGAGTCCATCACCTGTTTTTTATAAGTAACTATGTTTGACATTTCAATTTCGTTCTTACAGCTTTTAATACATTTTTTATCTTGTACTCTTCTACAGATAATTTACTTCCCAGTGTTTCTTTGTAATAGCAACTGGAATGGAAAAAAATGTTCTCATTTATGTGTAAATTTTGTTAACAAACACATCTGCATAAATCACATTTCTTCCCAAGGATTTTATTGTGTAGTAGCTGCTTTTTCACTTAAGTTAGAACTTTAAAACAGCTTTCAAAATCAGCTTGAAAGTAAATTACAATGAAAATAAGATCAACACAACAAAACATTTTGATTTTGGCTTTAAAAAATAGAGGAGAAAGAATCAAGACAATAAAGGGTATTAAGGCCAAGGAAATTGTTTAATACTTATGTGTTGTTTATAAAATGTATAAAAGGTTATAAAACAGGTTGCTCCATCCTTGTGTGTTCTTTAGTAATTGAAATGTGTGATCTTTTGTTTCTTGTTTAAGCATACTTGAAGAACATAATGTGGAAAAAATTAAATCCTTATATACATTTGTTCCTTGAGACTTTAGATACAAGATTAACAGAGAGTAAGTTTCTTTGCCAGGTTGGTAAAGTTACAAAAAGTGTGTCTCAGGTTAAGACCTGAGTTTTGTTCCATTTCTTTCAAAAAAAGTGTGAATATGAAAACATCTGTGTGTATTTCAAACAGTAAAGCTAATTTGGTGGTATTGGGCTGGTCATGGGTACAAGCAGCCAGTACAGGGCACAGCTGCTTTCTGATATTGCTATCACTTTGAGCAACAACTCGCTGTTTCTGACTGTAGACAAAGGCCATAGAAATCTAAAATCATTTTGGTAATGATTTCTTTTGTTGATTTTAATATTCTCTGTTTCAGCAGACAGAAATGAGTATGCAGAATGCACGTGATACCCTGACTGGTGCTCGTTGCTTCAGGTTTCAGTTAATCCTCTTCAGAGTGCTCTGAGTACTCAACAAAGAAGTTAAGATCATTTCCCCACATCTCTAAGAATTATCAGTAAATTAGCCTCTGTGCTGATTTCAAAGAGGGCTGTATCATTTGTCCACTGCCTACTCAATGGCAGCAAAGATAGATAATTAGAGAAAGTCACAGTTTCAGGTAGCTCTTCTCCTGCTCAATAAATAAATAAGTAATGCATCCCTGAGTTGCAAACCCAATCCTTCCTGGGAAACACAGCAGAATACACATTTTCATGTACAACTTTACCATGTCAAATGTGAAACACTAGTGTATAATATTGTGGTAAAAGCAGGAATTTAATGTTATTTTTATGTATGCATAATGCTGTTTAGCTCTTTTGAATGTCTTAGTTTAGTAGCTAGTCTTCTTAGTCTAGAAATGCACACAAATTCATAATTGGCTTGTAAATGCTTTATTAGAAGCTCTACACTCATTTCCTCCATAGCCTTCAAAGATCTAGCATAATGATGATCTGGAATGAATTCTGCTCCTTGTTTTAGCAGCTGCATCTGTGCATGGTTAAACTTAGCTGTTAAAGGTTACATAGTGGAATTACTTTTCAATAACCTAAAAATATAAGAATTTTAGCCAGTTCTGATTCAATGTCTCCTTCAGAAAACAGTTGTCCAAAATACTTGATCTCTAGAAAATCAAGCCTACGTTTTTAAGAAAGAGCTATTTCACCTTGGCAAATCAATGACTCAAAGCAAGTTGTGCAGAACAAGGATCATAACACTGGCCATACTGGAAAAACAATTCCACATTGTCAGTCCTGCCTTTAGCACTAATCATCATCAGCGTGTCACTGGGTTGAGTGTGAACATCTTTTGGTTGCTGTAGGAAGTGCACTGTAGCTTTGCTGGTAATCAAGGCTTGGATGAAATCAAAGTTTGGTCTTTGGAATCCAGGCAACACTGTTCCCTGAGTTAGTGCTTATATGTGTTACCTGGATTCTGAAGCACAGTGGGAAATACTTTGTCATGGCTGTCTTTTTAAATGGCTTTCACTGCTTGTGGCTATGCCTCTATGACCATCCATTGATTATTTGTCTGTGTTTGTCATTTTCTGGAGCAAAGGTGGAAGGCAGGAATAGGAGTCAAATCTCCCCTGAAGCTGTCAAGGACAGTGGATGATATGTTCAAATGTAAAAGCTAGGACTACAGTGGCAGATATAGAACTCAGGGATTCCTGACTTCCACTCTTTATTTTGCTAAATGCGGTGTGATATTATAATATTTTTTTGTTACTATATATGTGACATAAAAAAATTGAATTGTGTTACTTGTGGATCATTGAATATAGTTTCTAAGCAATTTTTGAAGCACATTTTTTAAACTTTTATAAATGAAAATGCCACCTAAATGAAAATCTGAATATATTTTTCTAAATTTTTCCCTTTTTTTCTGTACATTTTGCTAGCAAATATTATATATCTCTGTATGATGAAAGAGAATTTAATGTTAATATGCTTATTTTATAACAAACTTATACGTGTTTTATACTGGCTGAGTGTCTAGGATGGTGAGATCCTTGAGAAAATATTTAAGAAAATGTTCAACAGTCTGAAAATTCTGAAAGCCATGAATTTTAAGTAACACAAAACTTGGACCACTATTACATGATTTTAGTTCCTCCATGCTTCATTTTTGCCATTGGTATTCCAAACTTCTAAGTGATTTTAGTGAGTTTTTCTCAGAGTTATAATTTTGTATTTTTCCTTTCAAGTGCTTTAAGATCTCTTTAGCATTTTCTCCCTTTCTCTACAGTCCTGTACTGTGCAAAAGCACATAGAATACTTCCATGTCCAAAATACACTGGAGTGAGAGGAATACTGTGTAGAAGTTCTACCTTAAATCAACTGCAGGTTTAAATTCACTTGCTTGAGATTCTAAAGGGACAAATAACAGTGACAAGGCAAAAGACTGGTGAAAGATAGACTCTAGTTCCTAAAATCTGTATTAAGAATCTATTAGTGGTCAAATTTTCTGAAGTGATGAGCTGTCATTACTTTCTTTTAAATTCAGCCCTTCTGGGGGAAAAAAAGAAATGGGTTATCTATATTTTTATTTTGAATTTTTATTTTTAGATTCCACATATTTAAACAAGGATTCCTCCAGTTATATCCTAAATTTTGTGGTAGAGCATTTGGCTCTGAAGACGTGTCTTTTCCAATAACTCTAAGAAAAATATCCTAGAAAAAATACACTAAACTACCTTTTTTCCTTTTTTAGCTGCCTGCATATGTATTGATGGAAACAACTGTTGTTTTACCCAGTTGTGAGCATAATGGAGAAGTCCATTTTGTTGACCACAGAAAAATAAGGAGATGATCTTATTTATTTAGTTTTATTTTCTAGATACTGTCCTTTTAAAAAGTTGGAATGGAATTTAACCTTAGGGCAAAATGAAACCTATGTTTGCTCTCTTGCAGCCATGCTTCAAAGTTGGCTTCTCAGATAACAATTATCTGTTGTTATGTTATGCACAGCAATAAGCAAAAGTGATTTAAACAGTGCTCAGCTCTGCCTCATTTAAAGGGCCTGGTGTGTCTTCTCAGAGCACAGAGTATCCAGTGCAGCACCGAGGTTTCACTGTCATGAGAGGTGGTGGTGGTGAGACCTTGGGAGAGTGTGAAAGAACAAGGTAGAAAACCAGCCATGAAGAAATGGACTTCTACATATTTCTATAAACACTTTGTTTAGGATCATATGTACAATGAAAAGAGAGAGGAAAGAATATCCCCTTTCTATGAGTTTATCATTGTTGCCTGAGTCTATTTAAAATTTTCTTTTGTTCCTCAGTATATGATCCAACTTCTAAAAGACTCTAGTTTTTGATTTGCAATTGTCTCAGTTAATATACAGTAAGAAAATGAAAGGCAGATGTCTCACACCTTAAGTCAATCTCTAGAGTATTTCAGAGCTGTGCAGCCTATCCAAAGTTCAGCCCTTCCCCTTGGCAAAGCTTTCTAATTTTCCCACACCTGCAGCTTTGCTGTTTTTATTTTTTGGGGTTTTTTTGTGTCTCACAAAAAGCATAGCTGAAATAAGCAATGCAGTGAATAGAGCACACAGTAGGCAATTTGGGGACTCATTCATCACCGATCAATAGAACTGCTCAGACAGTGGATGAGATAGCAAACAATTTGATTTATTATGTTCAATGTTATAATACATGATTTTAAAAGAAATTAAAACCTCTAAACTAAAAACCTTTATCTTATTTATTAACCATTGATAGAAGTAATAAATACATACTGCCATTTCTTTAAAAATATCATCCAGCTGCGTCTGCAAAATGTGATATCTTTTCTTGACAGGCATAAAAATTATGGATTTTCAAAAGGATTTCTAAAATTTTAATATTTTTAGCAAAAGGATTCTAATGAATACAATTAGTAGAGTGAATATATGTTAAGAAAACACAGAAACAGAGATTCCACAAGTGCTGAATATGGCAAAACTATTTGGTCTCAATTTGTTCTCACTGAAGACTTTATGTCTCTTGCAATAAAAATGAAGTTATGAAGTTACAGCATTTAGCAACCTATATAATAATATCAGAAATTAATGGATTCTGAAATATGCATGTGGAAAACTGGAATAATGACTACTAGCTACTATAAACAATTATTTTTGAATGGTTCTTTACCTTTAGTGATAAACTCATGTCCAGAACATTTTTCTCAAGACTTCAAAAATTCCAGAAAAGTGAAAGTATGAGTTGGACATCTCTCCCACAAGATTTTCACTTTAAATTATAATTAATTTTTAAAAAAGTTGTTGAACTATTCAAAAAATATTCACCTAATTATCTGAATCAAACTTATAATTATTTTCTGAGTAAACTGGGGAACAGAAGACTCATCTTCTTTATAGATGTTTTGGATGAACAGTGAAACTCAGCAGTAAGAAACCAATATATGGAAAGCCAATGAGGAATTGAGTCACAAGAACAGACACTGTAAACAATGATGTGTCTAGGTCTGTGGTTTTAAGCAAATCTGTATTAATTTTCACCAAAAAATTTCTTTTAAAAGGGGCTGTTTTGTTGAAGTATTTCAAAAAGAGCAGAATTAAACTTTGCAGGAGGGAGAGAAATTCTCTGAAGACAGAGACCAATGCTGTGTACAAAGCTAACAGATTTTAAAAGAAGTATAACTACACTGTATCTGCCACACATAATAAATGCAAATTATATTGTAAAAGATTAATTTATTACACAGAGAAATCTTAACAGATTTTCTACTTCTGCAAATTATTTTCTCTTTAACTGAGAGTGGTCTTTAGGTAAACTTTGATAAAGTCTTTCACCTAAAACTTCCCTGGCATTTTCAAAGAAGTACTGAGTAGTTGTTTTTTTTATTACTAAAAATACCTACGTTTGTAATTTCCATTATTTGTCCATTTAAGACTATTTTATTCTGTAGTAGATATTCCATAAAAAGACTGTAATTTATCAACACTTTCCACTTGATCTCTTATCCTTTTTTTACCAAGAGTGTTTTTAAACTTTAACAGAAGTGGTTTATTTTTGAAAGAAAAATTCCAGATGATAACAGTTAGCACAAAATATACATATGACTATAAACAGCTGTGACTGATATCTGTCATAGAAATCAGTCTCCACAAAGGAAAAATGGTTTTGACTGACTTCCAGGGAAAACTTATTTAGGCAGTTTGTTGACAAGACTAAAAATCTTATGCTGCCTGTGAATGGATGTTCGAGTGTGTTGGTGCTGAGGTTTGTCCTGCACCCATTCTCCTCAGTGGTGCAGTAGAGACAGGACTTCTCTCTCCAGAACAACAGAATCATGTGCCAGACTTGAAAAAATGCACTTAGAGGTTGTTGGTACATATGTACATACATACGTACATAATGGACTTGTAGAATGGAAGCATCTTTAAGCAATCTACTTCCAAACATGCTAGGACATTGCAAGATCTTGTGAAAATAAACTCCTGCAATGCTCACAGAGAAACATGTCCTGCAGCTGCAGCTCAGGAACTTCTGGCTCATTCTTGGTGGTCAAATTAGTAGTTTGCTTAACCTTTGAGGAAATATTGCTTTTTTGATTATTTTTGATTAGAACTCAGATTTTTTTATAGAATACAGTGAACACAATTTGCCTAGAGAGCCGTCCTGAATGATTCAGAAAAATATCTTACTGCTTCAACAAGGCCCTAGAAAATAACTGGATTTATTAAGTTATAGTTTAATTTAACATGATGATGAGCAGGAACCTTTCCATGTAAATTTTTTCATGAAATAATAAAGTAGGGAGAAATATGACTGCTTCTTTCAGTTTTAAAATATGTATAATAAAAATGGTGAAAAGAGAAATTTCTGGCTTTGTTATCTGCCATTTCTTTTTAATGCAATTTGAAGAGAAAATATTCTGAAGCTTTTCACTGTCTGCATTCAATGGAGTCAAAATTTTCTGTAGCGAGAGCTCTGTGATCAGTATTCCCATTTAAAATTTTGCATTTGGTGAAACAATGTTTTCTGACAAGCTGTTTTCTGACATGATCTCTGTTATATCTAGACCAGCTCCATGTCCTTTATTAGTACTTGCTAGAATCCTTCCTATGACTGAAAAGACCAGAGTATAATGTAGAAGTGCCCTGCTATTAGGTCAAATACTGGTTAATGGTCCTTTCTTTTAGAAGTCTCATACCAATTTACTTTGATTCTCCATTACTTTTTTTGGATTAATACAGTGAATATCCTAAATACCCACCCATACTGAGAAAGCTTAAGAGCTGATTGAATTGTTTCATAGGTAGGAACTGCCTTCTGCTAAAATGCTGTTGTGTTTATAATGATTTATTTTATGCATACTAGATAAATCTAAAGCACATATGCAATTACCAGAACGAGAAGGCTTTAGAAATTTAGAGATAACTACTTATAAAGTAAAATAATAGATAGGAAATTCAAGTTGAGTTATATGAAACTAATTTCAGCCATTGTAAAGGATATTGCTTTTTTTCTCCCTGATTTCATTATAAACTAAATAACTAGTTGCATTAAGAAAATTGGCAGAGTTAATTTGTGAGCAGAATTGTAGTGCTTCTTTTTTATTTCAGAATCCCTGAATTTTATTAATGATTGATATAGATAAGAGCATTAATTACATGTTGGTAATAAAGACTACACAAATAAAACTTTAATTACGTACATTTTGCAGTACATCTCTCTTACATGTAAAATCATGGTATAGAGCATATATTCAGTTAAGTGATATACATGAACTGAAGATCAAATGTTATTTGTTATACTACAAATGTTATTTGTAGTATAAGACACTCCAAATATTTTTTTTTGTGTAACAGACAAAAGCCTGCACTCTGCCTACCTTATTGCTAACCAGTTTTCTACACATAGCATCTGTTTACATTAGTAATGTAATTGCTGTGATAATAAGCTCATTGATTTAGTATCTAAGGAAATAATCAGTCAGGACATCACATTTGTCTTGCTTTACTTGACAGCCTATCTTCTACACTGAATAGACAATGTCAATTCTTCCCATTGTTTCAGAGAAATGGAGCAACACAAAACCCCAGAAAGACCTCTTCTCTTTGCCAACTATTGCCATAAAAATGTTTGCAGCAGCTAAGTGGTATTGGGCAAATTTAATTTTAACAGTGGCACAAGGCCAGTACACTTTAGTGTAGGAAAATTGTATTTCTTTTGTTATTCAGATAGTATGACTGCCTTATCTTTCACTTGACAGTTAAGCAGAAAAGGACTGTGAAACACTGAAACCGAATTGAAACAAAGATGCAAACTTTGGTTAAACTGTCTCACTAGGATTTTTTCCCCTACTTTGAAGCATGCTTTATGTAAAAATACGTTCACTCACTAGGAGTTTAAAAGCAATTTACAAGAATATAAAATATCTATGTACTTGATGTACTTGGGTTCAAGTCCTAAAATTACAGAGGAAGAAATAATCAGTCATGAGTGTTAAAATATATAAGAATCACAAGTTTATGATTTTTTTTCCTTTATCTTATTGAGTGTTGCCTTCATACGTCCTTGTTGAAATTTTGGATTTTGTAAGGTTTCAAAAATCCATGGTTCATGATGAGTTCATGGGCTGAAATTGTGGAAGTTGTCTTGACCATGCGTGATGTTCAGGCTACAGAGGATGAGAGTCTGTCCCCTCTGCCTCTCTGCTGCCCACGAAGCCCAATATTCACCACAGAGCCTGTACCCAGCAGTGCTGAGTGACTTCTGCCTAGGTTTTTTTGTAGACAACCAAAGAGTAAGAGAAATTTCATTCCCCCGTGGTGGTGAATCTCAACTCACCACTTTATAGACAGCAGAAATGAACTCACATTACATACAACATCAAATAATACTGCTCAATACTAATACTGAAATAATACTGCTTATATAGCACCAGCATGTGACAAGACAAGGGTTAATATCTTCAAAGTGAAAGAAAGTAAATTTAGATTAGATATTAGGAAAAAAAAATTACTGTGATGATGATGATGAGGCACTGGAACAGGTTGTCCAGAGAATCTGTGGCTGTCCCATCTGTGGAAGTGTTTAAGAACAGGTTGAATGGAGCTCTGAGCAACTTAGTCCGAGTGAAAGGTGTCTCTGCCCATGTCAGGAGTGTTGGAATTAGATGATTTTTAAGGTCCTTTCCAACTCGGGTCATTCTGTTTCTATGATACCTTAAAAATACTGCCATTAGTTACCATTTGCTTCACAAAGACAGTTAATCTCTAAACAGTTTAGAAAGGAAGGAAAGAATACTCATCCCCTTTTAAGCATAAGATGAAAAACTACATTTAAAGTATTATATACCATGGTGTGCTCTCCAGGAAATGAACTGAAAGAGTAAATTTACCTCATTTCCCCTCAATATCAGAAAATATTCAGTTTTCCTTTCCTCTACATAGGCTTTGTTTTAATTGAAAGTGGGAAGAAGACTTACATTGTGGAAGAGTCAGAAGAAATGAAGATGTGCAAAAGCCCTCATGATGGACTGTTAATTACCTATGCGGGAGTTGTACTTACAAGATGAGAGCAACCAAAGACAGGTTGTTCTTTGTTTCCAAACCAGATGTGGGGTAGCAGAAGTGTGGCCTCACAGCTCATCTAAATTCTGAATTCCGGCAGGCTGACAGCTGCTCCTTTTCTGCTGATTAAGAAACACCAACAAACATTTTTTTTCTTTTTTTTCTTTCACAAAGACCTTCTTGGCTGCTTATATTTGTAAACTCAAAAATGGGCTCTTCTCATCCAATGTTTTTAACTGTGGTTGCTGAAAAGAAGGTATTGTTAAATTGGAGAAGACAGGCATGGTTTGGATGAGATGTGCTGGTAGCAATAATGATATACCATGCATTTAGCTGATGTATCAGAAAAAAAATTACAATTACAATTGAACATTGTGCCATTTTTTCCCCATAACTCTTCTGGACAGAAGCCTTGAAAAGTGTCTCCAAAATGAAGTCCTTTCTTGTCAGACAAATGGAGTCTATTCAGTTTTGGCCCCTTAGAGGATTCCTGGCAGAGATCAGACCTGACACAGGTCCAGACGCCCTTCTTCTCCCCATAAGGTAGAAAATCTGTATTTCTTCTTTAATTTGCAGGATAGTATTCTAGGTATCTTGGTGTTCTTCCAATTCTCATTAAAAAAAAAAAAAAAAAAAAAAAAAAGACCACCAATGATGCCCAAAACAGTAAGTTTGGGTCTAGAGCAGGGCCACAAAGATGATCCGGGGGCTGGAACACTGCTCCAGTGAAGACAGGCTGAGACAGCTGGGGTTGTTCAACCTGGAGAAGAGAAAGCTCCTTAAAGCTGCCTTCCAGTACCTGAAGGGAGCCTAGAAGAGGACTTTTTACAAAAGCATGTGGGGATAAGACAAGGGACAATAGCTTTAAACTGAGAGAAGGTTTACATAGAGACAAGGAATAAAATCTCTAGTGCAAGGGTAGTGAGACACTTGAATAGATGGCCCAGAGAAGCTGTGGATGCCCCAACCCTGGAAGTGGTCAAGGCCACACTGGATGAGGCTTTGAGCAACCTCATCTAGTTGAAGATCCCCTGTGGCAGAGGAGTTAGAACTAGGTGATATTTAAGGTCCCTTCCAACAGAAAATGTTTTATGTCTCTATAAAATGTGGATCTTTATGGGCATGACCTCAGGGTGGACAATATGCTTCTGTGAATCTACATTCACTTGACATCTCAGAGAGATTTGGTAGAGAATCTTCATATTAAGAGTTACACATCACTTATATTTTTGAAGATGTATTTGTTCCAATCCCAGTTGAACATACTTTTTTTTCCCCACTAATACTAATTTCCTTTTGAAGACAAATGTATATTTGGGATGATGTGAAGAAGTATTTTATGTTTGTCATCATGCTAACAGCTTTCCCAGTGCCCTTTCCTGAAGCTGAATTATCTAGTTTGAGTCATATGCCCAAGCTATAAATGAACATCTTCTATATGCTTAGACTATATATATTGAGGGTTTTTTTCATCTACATGTGCATGAATATGCAAATATTGCTGTAATGTAAAAGAAATACTAGAGATGTCCAACATAATATATGTATTAAATCAGATTTTAAAATAATTATTTCAGTTTTAATGTTCTTCCTTAGGAAACTGTGGCTATTAAAAAGCTTTCTTGAGGTCCAAACAAACTAGTCCTGAGTTTCTGCAGCATCAGAAACTGGGACTGGAACATGAGTTTTCTTCCTCCTAAAATGCTTGTTCTTCCCATAACAAGGGAGTTCAGAAAGTTGAATCAAAAGAAAAGACGTACATCTGGATAGCTGATAGTAGCTTAAACAGTAGTGAAATATGGCTAATGGGTCCTAATCGAAGAGGATAGAAGACATCCATATCCAATCCCCATCCTCTAAAGGCATCCACTCTGATTGCAAACAGGTTTTATGTAATGGTTTCCACACAGGAAAATTCTGGAGTGATATAAATATTAACTTTTTTTTTTCTTCTTCTTTTTACTTTTTTTTTTTTTTTTTAACCTGACCTTTCCTCTCAGAAAAAGAAAACTAGTGGAAATAAAGCTCTAGGAGGAGCAAACTGGGGAACACCAGTGGGAAAGCAGATATTCACTGCAGAAAGATGAAGGCTCACTATACTGGGGGCGTGTGTTAAATCTTCTTGTCTGCTGCTACCTGAGCAGAAACACTGGACAATAATAATAGGAGAGAAGATGAGAGAACAGTTTTCTCCTTCATTCTGAGATGAGAGATGTTTTTCAGTTGGAGATGTGTCAGTCAGACAAAAACTGGTGATTTATAAAAAGTCACCTTCATTTTATGCTCACATCTGAGAATAACACCTCTCTGTGGTTATGCCAAATTCTGTTTACCTACTTTCCTCAGGGCAGGTGGGTTTTTCTGACTGTCAGCTGAATATCACTGGTGGTTTTTATTATCACTAATCATCAGAAAAAAGATTGGAGAGTAAGTATGGTGCTGTTTTGGAAAAGTTTTATGCTTCTCATATAAGCTTGTGGGAAACAGCTTTGGAATTTATTATTTCTTTTTCTTCCATTTCTTTCACATTCACTGTTTTTGTGTGGGTTCTCTTCCTCTTGTCTTTTACTCAGTGCTGCACTGCTCTGTGAGAAGTAAATTTCTTTCAGGTAAGGTAGAAGATGCAAGATATTCTAGGATGTTCTACATTAAATTAGGAGGCTCTGTGGTTGATAGATTATCCCAAAAATTTTACTTGCACACTGCAGTTTTTACTTGCAGGTGGTTTAACATTTTGAGAACACTTTTTGAAAATTGTAGTCCTGGGAGATCAAATGACATGAAGATGATGGATTGCCAAGAATATCTTGAAATGAGCAGTGCCTGTTCCATTTATGAATGGAAGTCTTCAAGGTTAGAAATGAAAGCTGAAACATCAGTAGTTAAAGCTGCTCTAAGGAAAGGAACAGTTCTGAAATGGAGTTATGTATAAGCTGCTTCATATATCACCCTTTGTTATGGTTTAAAATTTGAGTGTGGGTGTGAGCAACTACTATAAATTGCCATGGAGATTAGTATTTCAGTCACTGAGGTCACACTGACTTGTCCAGGAACTGTTTGAGGTAAAATTAACAGCATCTTTATGTTTATCTCCTTTGGTTAAAATCTATTAAAAAATGACATGCCACTACTTGTGAACTTCACTTTTAAAAGAAAATCACACTGGGTGTTACTGGAGTTTGCTACTTAAAGCTTCTGACCTTATGTCTTGTATCAATCAAACACTTCTGGGCTATCTCAAATGGCATTTTCCATCCCTACCTCTTCTGGCTGTCATGGAAACGCCATGCACCCTGTTATAAAGGTACTGTAATACTGCTGGGCTGAGCACAAATCACATTAACAGTGGAGTTGGAAATCAACTTAGACATAATAATGGTTGTAGCTTAGGGAAATAGCCCCTTGCCTCTCTTCTAGACAGCTCCAAGTCTGAGCACTTCCCGGGAAAACAGGTTCCATTTCCTGGAGGAAAGCCATCCTGAGAGACACCTGCAATTCTCCACTGAGGTGATGAAAATGGCAGGCATGAAATCCCTGTATCCACTGTGTTAGCTGGAGGCAAACTTTCTCTGAGATCCGTGATTTACGAATGACACTTAGCTTTTGCCATCCAATGCCTTTCCTCATCCGCTCTCATAGTGAAAAGCCCACAGCTCTGTTTTTAATTGTCATCCCAGAAGAAATCCTGGAAATTTCACTCTTTCACCCTCTCCTCCCATTTCTATTGAATGAAATGGCAGCAACTGCTCCACCATTAGGATCAATATCCAGGCCATTATGTTGGCAAAAGAAGCAGCAAATCACATTTACGTGGATTGTCAGATTCATTATTATAAGCAGATGGCAGTCCTTGCACTACAATGCTGCTGAGAAAAGACTGACATCATTTCAAATTAAAATCTATAATGCTAATACACATCTCTAACTCTTTGTACAGGCCTAAGTGCATTAATCTTCTGAATGATTTGCCAACGTGTGCACCGCTTTAGGTGTTTTCACTTGAGTGGAGCTAAAAGGAGAGCTTTTAACTGAGAATGGTTAACATTTATTCGTACAGATTGATAAAAGTTAACATGCAATTTTCTTTACTAGTAGCTCCCTAATAGGAATTAATGGGACATTTTGAAGAGAAAATGCCCACTTCAGAAGGTCAGTTTAAGAAATGTGTTAACCACTGAAGAGAAAAATACATTAGTAGCATCTCTCTTATGTAAACTGCTTTTAAAATAATTACTCATGAATTAAAACAGGGTCATTTTAAAAATGTATTGTCGACTTGTCTAAGCATGCAAATAAATTTCATTTGTCAAATGTGGCCAAAAAAAAAGGAAATTTTTATGTTCAGACTGTCAAAATTTTGAAAATGAGCATAAAATCAGTCCGTTCTTTTAATGCACCAAAAGGAGAAGATGGGTCCCAGAAAAAGAAGTTTACATATTTCAGAGATGGTTATACTTGCAGTGTCTAAACAATAAATCCTGTCACTATATTTTCTATAGCATGCTCTAAAATATCAGAATTTTTTTAGGACATGAAGGCTGATTCCTGAATTCTTCCACCTTTCTCCAGAAAGGATATATCCAAGAGAGATCATCTTCTAGTCTGAGCATCTTCTAGAGCGCATCCCTAGATTGAACTACGGACAGTGTACTGTCAGGCTGCCTAACCTTGAGAAAGCTTTTGCTTCTAGAGAAGTGTTTGCATCATTAGGGGCCATCCTGGACCTTTTCTGCCTGCAAGTAGGGCGCAGAATAACGCCACACTGGAAGCCATGTCATCACACTGTCTATTCCAAGTTAAATAGCTTTCCTTTTGGAAGGGCTTAATAAGTGAGTACCATTATACTGATGCAGCTGATTGGATCCATGGGACAAACAAAATTCCAGTGTTTTCCCTAAAGAAGATTATTTTAAAGCCACAAACCTCTGGGATTCTCCCATCAAAAGCTTTATAAATATATATGTTACTGCAGAAAAGCTTAGCTTTGCCAAAGAATGAACTGAACAAATAAAGTTTGGTAAAATGTTTTTACCAAACCCAGGGAGAATCTTTTGTGCCATTTATTGTTATCCAGAGATTTAATTTCAAAGGAAACAGAGCCTTCAAATCTACATTATGTATTGCCTTCTCCCAGTGTACGCCAGTGCCATGTGCTAACATTAATTACTTACTTCTTAAAATATCATTAATGTTTAATTTTTCAGAATTATTTCGTTATTAGCATATCTGAAACCTGATGTCTCTGTATTTCATTCATATTTGCTCACCTTAACAACAAAAGTAGATTTATTATTATTTTCCTGTTCCATTCACCTGACTCAGCACTAAAATCTAGTTTAACTTGCCCAAACCAGTTGTTATGTGCAGCAATAGAAAATAGCATGTTTCACTAATATAAACAATGTACAACAGCTTAATAATTTGTTTACCTAGATTTTTTTTTTGAGTAGGGATTGATTTGTATTACAAATAACAAATTTAAATAACAGAGTATGGGGAAAAAAAGTAATTGTTCTATTTGGGAAGTTGCTTTAAAACATAATGCATGGAAAGCTGCGCAGTAAGATTTAGAAAGAGATAATGAAAGACAATTTAATTTTCCAAATTTTTAAAGGAAATGTCATTCAAGAAAATTAAACTTGAAAGAAAGGTATGTACCCATTTACAGCTGTATGAGTCTGATCCTACAAAAAAAAAATTACTGTTTCATGAAAAATCTTGTGTATTTGGAGGTTTCAATTTATATGGATGTTGAAATTTACTGATTATCATAAGAACTTTACATCAACTTTTATTCGTCAGCTTTAATTCTGTGACTATCAGAGAATAAATCTAATAATTCTGAAAAACTAAAAATTCACCTATGTTTTGATATGTTGAACAGAGCTTATTGTAATATTTGAATCATATAAATCCATTTCCTGGTAAAGTTCTCTACCAATTATTAATGTCCTAAATGCAATGCACATCTTTCAGGTTTCTCTTTTAGGGATTACAGATAAAAACAGGTGCATTCAGGGTGTTAAAATTTATGGTTTTGATTATTTAAAGTGCATGAGTTGCATCTGACATTTATTTAAGAATTTATTTTCCTAGCATAATATTTAAACTGCTTAATTAATGGATAAAAGAAAGAGATGGGAAATGTGTAATTTAAAAAATGAAAAAAGGTCTTAAAAGTTTTGCAGAACATCTGGAACTTTCCACAACATTCTTGAAATAATATACTCCAAGCCATAGATCTCATTATAGTGCATCTCACATATGTACTACCACAACTACTCCATGAATTAGTTTTTCATATGTGATTTGCACGGATTCATTCAGTACACACTAGCATTCCTCACTCTAAACCGATTAGTCTAGTTATTAACATCCAAAATACTGCTGCTGAATTATCAAATCTGAGTAGAGATTTGCCTGAGATGTAGATCCAGGGCATATTTTAGAATATGGCATTTCTCCCAAGTGACTCTCAGTGATGCAATTGGAAAGCTGTAGTAGCTGGTTAGTAAACTGTAAATTAGTATTTTTTGAATACATGAAATAATAGACAATAGACATTTTTGATCAGTGCTGAAGATACAAGAAACGTTTACAGGTTGTGTGTGCCTCACATTCAATCTGAGTCCTAGAGTGAACATTTCTTTCCCCACCCCCCCTTTGCTTTGCCTGCATTGCAGTTTGTTTTACTGACTGAACACTTAAAGAGATATCTACTTAAGGATGTCAAAAGGTGTAGTAAATGGGAGGCAGGCCACTGGGAGACAAAATAGGGAGGTCATTCCGCCTGACCTCCTCCTGTTTTTTCCCACTAAGAAAGCTGCTGCTCAGCTGACTTAAGATTGAGAGACAAGGCAGAAAAACTGCAATAACAGTATGAACTCAGCCTGTTTGGTGGTGCACTTTCTACTTGCAAAAGGTTTTCCTTCATGCTGGTCTCCTGTTGCAGTCATTCCCTTCAGAAATGCTGCAGTTTATTCTTTCTTCTCTGTTATTCTCTGCATGCAGGCTGTGTAAGTGAGTGGAAATTCAATGATAGAGTCCTCTCTGACTTTAATTAGTTATATAAAGATTAGTTTCAATAGTTAAGCTAAGATTCTCAGTAGCTGATCCTTTTTTTTTTTTGACATTGCAAAGAGGATTTTTGTCTTTAGGTAATATATAATGCTTCTGTAATTTCTTGTTGTGGCATTAGCATATTGGGAAGGGAATCCCAACCTTTAACCTCACAGCTGTATTGATGAGGTGCAAATTGATTTCTGTGTGTATTCAGTCTCTGAGCTGGGCAGGAGGGTCCCAAAAGTTTGGCCAGTAAACATTGAGGTGACTGCAAGTGGATGTCATGTTGAAGAGAAGCAACAACTGTGCTCCACTTGCAGGAATTGTGTACTTTTCTCTTACCCAAAGCCTGGCAGATCATGGCCACTTTGACATCTCCTTGTTTTGTTAATCAGTAGAAATGGGGAATATCTTTTGCACTGGCATCCAGCATAACCAAGAAGCACCTCTGTTCTTCAGACAGCAGAGGCTTCAACCCAGTAAAGTGGAAGTTAGCTCTAAAAAAAGTCTAAAGAGGTGTTTCAAAGGCATTTGTACTTTACATGTTCTTACCACAAGTAATTTTCTTTATTGAAGCTCACTCTCAAATCTGAAAGTGTTTTATTATGAGCTTGTAGAGAAACTAGTTATATAATGTACCCACAGAAGGATTGAGGAGGAGCTTTTCTCAGAACTATATCATGAAAAAATCCATATGCAGTAAACTGAAGTGGAAAGAGTGTAATTTAAAAAAATATATATTAAATTGGCTTTTGATAAACATGCATACTCAAATTCTTCTTCAACTTGTTTTCATAAGTACTACTCTTGCTACTTGAGGTTTACATTAAAAATATTTTACTCTCATATTTTTCCTCTATTTACATATAACTAAAACCCACACTTTTAAAATTACAAATCTTACTGATGAGGGAATATATGCAGCTGGGAAATAAGGGTTTGCAGTTTCACAGGTTAAGCACCTAGGAGACAAAGCTGGAGAAAATACCAGTGAATGAGTGTAAGACCTGACCAAACCTTGACAGCGAATGATTTTGAGGGAGGTACTTCTCTCTCCTGTGCTGTAATTACTCACTTTCTTTGGTGGAAATTATTCAGGTTATGTTAATTTATGTCAACATCTCTGAGAGAGAGTTCAAGTCCATGAAGCTGGGTTTATAAAGGCACTAAATTTTAGAATACAAAGTAGAAAAACTCTCAAATGAAATGGGGAAAAAAATGTTCACAGGGCATTTATAAGCTAATTATATTTTCTGTCATGGGTGTTAGTCTAAAAGGTTTGTTTTCTTGTTTGGGATGGGATTTTTTGGTTGGTTTGTTGGAATTTATTTTTTTAAAAATAAAGGCAGATAAATTCTTGTGAAATACCTAATTCATAATGTTCTGGTAATAGGAAATTTAATGCAAATTTGTTTGCATATAACTGTGAAAAATAGCAGTAAATAGGAAATTTTTGGAGTATAACTCTATCTTCAGGAAGAAAATGAAGCAAGATTTTAAACATAACCAAATGTACTTACATTCTTTACCTGAAAATGATGTCAGTGATGTACCAGTGCTGGTCCCCTAGTTTATCACATCAGCTATACCACTAAATAGCTCCTTTCCAAGCTTGAGGTCTTTCTATGGTTTATTGTCTCATAAATAATTTAAAATAATGAATAAATGTCTATTATTTTTAAAATTTTCTGAAAATCTCTGGAAAAAAAGGAAAAAACCCGACCAAACAAACTAATGGTAAAATAATACGAAGTCATAGGGATCCAATAATTCACTTCATATTCTATTACATTGTGCCTTGTGCTAACTTAAGTGTAAATATTTCCCTTTTTTCTTTTCCAGGGGTTAACTGCATAGTTATTGATACTCTCTGCTAGCTCCATATTCATATACAACTTATTCATATAAGCAGCTGAAAAGGTGACTTTAAAAACCTGAGATTATGTTTTAGTCTAGTGTTATGCCAATAAAAACAGAGAAAAATAAGGATTAATTGGCACCAGAATTAAATGTTTTAACCTATTCTCTGGAGGAGCAAGAAATATTGTAGTGCAGGAGTACTCAAGAGCCTGTACATGAATATGTGAACATGATGAATCACTTTTCCTTAATAATGTTTTGTGTAGCCATTTTTAAATCAAACATTGCCAATGGCAGAAAATATCAATTAATCTTAATTTATTAATATATTTCATTTAAAGAGTTTGCTTATGATTTGAAAACCTAACTCTTTTTAATGGGATCCTTAAATTTAGGGACCTGGGGCAAAGGCAGAGAGCATCCTGCAATGCAGAGAAAGTGCCTTTCTCAAATGGCAATTAGTTTTTCCCTGTTACTGATTCACTAGGCTTCTTCTGTCCAGTGGGGCAGCACAAGTGGGGGCAGCCTATTGGATAAAGAGCTCCAAATGAGAATGATAGATGTGCTTTAAAGCTAGCCATCTGTACTTTCAAAGGTGCTGAACTAGTGATTTTTTTCCCCACTTCCTCCTTTTTTTTTCATTTCTCATGATACACATTTGCAAAAGTACAGAATCTCCAGTGAATGGCAAAGTGGGATGTGGACAAAGGTTTTCCTTACTCGGAAGGGATGAGCATGGTGCAGAGTGAAAAGTTCATTGTATGATGGATGAGCCAGGGAGTATGAAGGTCACTCTGTCAATGGTACACAAGAGAGGATTATGGGTGACAACGGCTCTACAGTCCTGGCAACTAAATTGTTTACAAAATGCAATAATAGAGAGTTGTAAGAAACTTCCCCAACTTTGTTATTGCAAAAGGATCACCAGGACAAATAAGCTGAAGGGTTTTTTGGATATCTTGGGGAACATTTCAAAAGAGAGATATTGTTGCTTTGAAGTCTAAGATCATCTGTTCCTTTTCAAATTAGATTATCACTAAGAGACAAAGAAGTCCCAGCTCAAAGCACCAACCACACCAGAACCCCACCACCCCATTCTAAAAAAAAAAACTCCCACCAAACCACAAAATAAAATAGTTATATTAATTTCAACTAACACCCACCAAAAAGAAAAAAACAAGTTTTACAAGATATTGCTGTGTGCTGAATGAAAATAAAGGATTCCTATTAAGTTTTAAATTGTGCAAAATTACTCTTATTTTGTTTAACAGATTATCTTTTAAAGTCAATCAGTTAATGTTCTAATAAAAAATGGCCATAGGCACAGCTCCTGAAGTGACCCTCAAACACCCCAATATTTAGATACTTTATTTTCTGCCAGCTTAAAAATAATATAGAATAACCTGAGGTTGTTATAAAAATGTTAATCACATTAACATTATAAACCCTAGTATTTAATTACAACTTTCTGCCATTTTTGGACTTGTTTTTATTTCAAATAAACACAGTTTTGGGATGTCTGAATGTTGAATTGGCTAAGATTCGAATATGGAAAGCGTAACATTTAATGCCAAAAATTTCATTATGATTTAATCCTGTTCTAGAAATGCTTCCTTTGAAGTCCCTTATTTTGAAAAGCAATGTACCTTAAAAACTTGACCAATTAATATATGAAATTTCTGTAGAAAGTTTCCTAAACAAAATAACGCCATCTTAAATAAAAAAAAATCATCCTCAAAATATACACCATCTTTTCTCCAGCTAAAAAGACGCATATATGGAAAGATTTCCAGGCACCCACAAATGTGAGAATATGCCAGAAGGAATAGCTTCTGTCCATATCAAAGCAGTGTACTGGATAGTGTTTTTACACTGACTTAAAGCCGTGATAACAGGCCTTTTCAGATATGCCATTTCTTAAATAAGGCACCCTTCATTTAACCAAGTGTTCAGTATTGCCAAATCTATAAAGCTAAATTGCTTTTTTATAAGGTAGAACCTTACCTGTTGGATAAAGTATGTGCAGTGAGGCTTATAAACGCTCATAAAGTGAAAGTATGGACGGTAAAAGTATCCATTACCTTTTGGAAAAAGGACGATTATTTCAAAGAAAATTCCAGCAGTGGGAGACATATAATAATAATTTAGGAGGAAAAATAAAACTGACTTTTTCCCAGTACCACTGTTAATAATACAACTACTTCTTTTATATTAATTAAAAAGTGTTTCTTGCTTGCTATATATTTTTAGTTAGCAGCCAAGTATTTTGTATTTTATAGCAAAGACTGGACTTCAACCAAATTGGGAGCAAGTGTGGTGTGGAAAGCTATTGGGGAAAACTTTATAACATAGTGTCTATTAATGAAGGACAAATTCATTTAATAGATCTCCCTGTAAATCAACATCTGTTAGTAAATTGGCTAGTGGAATTGCTGTAGGGGAAATTCACTTTTGTTTACTGAAAAGACACAGTTCAACTTTTGAGTTGGGTTAGACTTTTTACCTACCAGTAAGATACAGATAAATGGCTCAAATGCTTTTTTCTAAAATACAATGCTAGGCTTTCCTATGTTGGTGCAAGCACATAAGAAGATCTGAGGAAAAGAAAAAGCCCAATTTCCACATTCCAAAGCTCACCTTTGTATCAGCATTTGGAACTACTTCATAACAGATAAATCAGCTTGCTTTGGTCTGAGGGGGACACTTGTGTAATTTACTTTTTATCCAAATGAACTTGGTAGCATTTATTCTACATCAGTGCTCCTGAAAGGCTTTATCACATAAGCCTCCTCAGATACCAACCTTTGCCAAATGTACATGTCTATGAAAGTGTCTGTCCTACTGATGGAGAGTCTCCACTAACTACAGTCTCCAGTAAGAGCAGAAGATAGTATTACATGACTATTTTATAATGTCTAACATCTGAAGCACAATTGGTTGTCCATTTGAGATGGGGAGTGATGAGAAGATATTTAGGGGTCCAAACAAGAATTAAGAGCTTTCATTTCTAAGATGGTATCCACAATTCCAGATTGGATCAGGCTCTCTGTCCCTTTTTGGGATTTGTTAGGATACAAAAAAACCACTGTGATAAACTAATCTGATTATGCAAAACAAAGACAATAGGACTGGTAAAAAGTTCATTTTACTGTGGATGAGAACATAACAATTTTAGGAAAAAAAGTCTAGTCTCAATCTTCTTGTCATGGAGAAATTCCCATGATCCTTTAAGATTTGTTAATTTTTCTTCCTGAATAGTTCTACTGGCTTTGCATGGACAGGTTTGTAACTGCGTTGGTGGGGGGCTTAAAGGAGAAATATGAATGGCTTCTGTGAGAAGCTTCTCACATATCTGACAGAGCATAACTTATACCAATATTGCAAGCTTGGGGATGAAAATATCGTTCGTCTCCTTTTTTCCAAGGGCTAGCAAATTGGCATAATGTCATGTTCTTAAGCTGCTCACTAACAATGAATTATTTCCCTACTCTACTGTCACTCTTACAGGGTGCTGTCCTATCTGAAATATCAATTTCCTTCCTTCCTTCCTTCCTTCCTTCCTTCCTTCCTTCCTTCCTTCCTTCCTTCCTTCCTTCCTTCCTTCCTTCCTTCCTTCCTTCCTTCCTTCCTTCCTTCCTTCCTTCCTTCCTTCCTTCCTTCCTTCCTTCCTTCCTTCCTTCCTTCCTTCCTTCCTTCCTTCCTTCCTTCCTTCCTTCCTTCCTTCCTTCCTTCCTTCCTTCCTTCCTTCCTTCCCTCCTTCCCTCCCTCCTTCCCTCCCTCCTTCCCTCCCTCCTTCCCTCCCTCCTTCCCTCCCTCCTTCCTTCCCTCCTTCCTTCCCTCCTTCCTTCCCTCCTTCCTTCCCTCCTTCCTTCCCTCCTTCCTTCCCTCCTTCCTTCCCTCCTTCCTTCCCTCCTTCCTTCCCTCCTTCCTTCCCTCCTTCCTTCCCTCCTTCCTTCCCTCCTTCCTTCCCTCCTTCCTTCCCTCCTTCCTTCCTTCCTTCCTTCCTTCCTTCCTTCCTTCCTTCCTTCCTTCCTTCCTTCCTTCCTTCCTTCCTTCCTTCCTTCCTTCCTTCCTTCCTTCCTTCCTTCCTTCCTTCCTTCCTTCCTTCCTTCCTTCCTTCCTTCCTTCCTTCCTTCCTTCCTTCCTTCCTTCCTTCCTTCCTTCCCTCCTTCCTTCCCTCCTTCCCTCCCTCCTTCCCTCCCTCCTTCCCTCCCTCCTTCCCTCCCTCCTTCCCTCCCTCCTTCCCTCCCTCCTTCCCTCCCTCCTTCCCTCCCTCCTTCCTTCCTCCTTCCTTCCCTCCTTCCTTCCCTCCCTCCTTCCTTCCTTCCTTCCTTCCTTCCTTCCTTCCTTCCTTCCTTCCTTCCTTCCTTCCTTCCTTCCTTCCTTCCTTCCTTCCTTCCTTCCTTCCTTCCTTCCTTCCTTCCTTCCCTCCTTCCCTCCCTCCTTCCCTCCCTCCTTCCTTCCTTCCTTCCTTCCTTCCTTCCTTCCTTCCTTCCTTCCTTCCTTCCTTCCTTCCTTCCTTCCTTCCTTCCTTCCTTCCTTCCTTCCTTCCTTCCTTCCTTCCTTCCTTCCTTCCTTCCTTCCTTCCTTCCTTCCTTCCTTCCTTCCTTCCTTCCTTCCTTCCTTCCTTCCTTCCTTCCTTCCTTCCTTCCTTCCTTCCTTCCTTCCTTCCTTCCTTCCTTCCTTCCTTCCTTCCTTCCTTCCTTCCTTCCTTCCTTCCTTCCTTCCTTCCTTCCTTCCTCCCTTCCTCCCTTCCTCCCTTCCTCCCTCCCTCCCTCCCTCCCTCCCTCCCTTCCTTCCCACACCCATTCCCTACCCATCTTCCCTTCCTTCCCCCATTGCAACTCCTGCCCATGGGGATATCAAAAGTTTGTGTAGAAATATTTGTTAATGATATATTTTTTTTCTCTCTCGACTGAGAAACTGTGGGGAAAGTAATCAACCTACAGAGGATGATATCAGAATACTGTCTTAAGCTGATATGTCTAAACTACTTAGTAAAACCACTACGGGATTACTTTGGACTTTTGCAGAAAATGTTACAGAAATTAAAGCATCCTCCTTAATGAGTTCTCCCCTGTATAAGAAGTGTAAGATGAATTAGACTGGATTAAATGAACCATAACCCAACTCTTGGTAAATTTTGATTTTGCAGCTGGAATAGACACATCCTAGCATATTTATGAGTAGCGCTATGCAAAGATTTAAGTTTGGCTTCAGAGATCTCAGTGTGCCACCAAGGACACTGACATTTAAAAATTTGGTAATCTATATTGTGTCTAAATAAAAAGCAAAACTTTAATTACAGTTTGCTGGAACTTCACAAACAGACTGGACACGTGATTCCTTATTTCAAGGAAATTTTTCCAGTGAAGGGTTTTTTAAGTTCACCAGTTATATAACTAAATTTAGGGTTTGCATGAAAAATTTGATCAGATTACACCAATTTTAAGAAAAAACTTCAAATTTTAAAAAAGTGCACTTAAATACACTGTTATTTAAATTGAAGGATAAATGGAAAACAAAGGAAAATCTGACATTTCAAAAGGGATTTAATGTACAACTATTTTTGTTTGAAAACTGAAAATCATTCATTAATTTGTACCAAATAACAACTCCACTTGAGACATTGAGCAATGCTAACAATAACTGAGTACTCAATTGGAAAGGCCTTCAATATAGGTTGATGTAGTACAAGTGTCAGGGGAGATTATAACTCTCTTAACTATGATGGAAATCCCCAGTCTGTTAAAAGTAGGAAGTTATAGGGAATAAACCAGACGTAAATATCTTCATCGTATATGATGCTTAACGTTCCCATTACCACACTCAGAGCCTTCCTTTTTCCTCATGTCCTTTTTTGAGAAAATCACTATGCTCTTTCTCTTGGTGAAACAAATGATTTTGCAATGTTCTTTGTGTTAGTAGGTGTTCCTGCATTGTTTGCCTTTGCAGCACTTGAGGAGCTCAGCTATTAAAGCTCCACATTCCCTGGAGCAGCAGGGACGCCCTGCCTGGGAGGAAGGGGTGGGCTGGGCTGTGTAACCCCTCTCTCCTTGCAGTCCTTGTTGATGCTCTGTGAGGCAATGCTGGAGGAAGAGTGGCACCAGGGCGGGGACCCAGGAAAGGGCAGTGAGCCACAAGCTAGCTTCAGCGGGTGGTTCCCCCTGTTACCTCAACCAGAACTTTACAATTTCCTATTGAGGAGTCTTTTCAGGGTGTATTGACAGGAGTGGCAGACAGGGTAATGAAAGACAAATTCCATAACGCAAAAGGCAGAGGCGCTGACAATGAGATCAGAGAGCTGACCCCTGACCCAAAGTCAGCATTTTCTTTTCTCTCCTTCTCCTTCCTTCTTTCTTTCTTTCTCAGTTTACTGTTTCAGGTTTGCTTATTATATGGAACAGTCTCAATTGTGATCCTGAGCCCATTATTGCTTTGGCTTTTCCCCTTCCCTCAAATGATTGTTTGGAAAATGGCCCCAACAATGTGGAAAAGATGCTGATAAGTATAGAAAAGATGTTAATGAGAAAAGCTTGGAGATGCTTGCAGGTTTTATCATAAAGAATAAAAGGAAAATTAGTGTTTTCAGTGCTGGTGATAACTAGATTAGTGCAAATCTTCTCTGTGCATTCGTGTAAGTTTGTGTGTGGTGTGTGTGCATGATGAAGTCCTTCTGTCAGCCACTTTCACCAAGAGGGTAGGACAAGCAGCGTCATTTCTTTTCCTGTAATGATTTAAGTCTTCAAGCCATAACACCAAGATGTGAAAGATTTCTAGTGTTGTCATTTTTCAAGTACTTAGCACCCTTTTTTAACCTTTTCTTACAGAAACACATTTGTTAGTTAAAATAATTAATGTTATTGACTTAGATCATGAAAAAGGGAAAATATATTGTTTTGCACTAGGGGTGGCAAGATTGGCATTCCACTGAATACTAGACATCTCACTTCTGAAGTACATGGCTGCTTTGGTCCTATATTCTTTTAGGATATGCTGTCTCACCACTACTTGTGTTCAGACATTTACACATTTTAAACATCTAGAAAGGTCTCTACTTTAATGTCTGAATAATTGCAAGTTGAAATAGCCCAGTTATGCAAATCATAAAGATGCTTTTCAAAACTTTTCTTCTATTTTTTAATCTCCAGGTTTCCTTACTTTTGGGGTGCTCTTCAGACACTGTGTGAGATATGTCTGTTATACTGCTTTAGTCTCATTGATATTCAGCTACTTTCATCTTCTCTCTATAATTTTAAACTTTTTCAAATTTCATGAGTGCACTAAGGACCATGTCACCAAAGGCGTTGAAAAAAATCAAAATAATTGTTTGTGTTTGTGTAACAGAAGGCTTGTCTTAAAATTAAAAAAAATAAAAAAAACACCCAAAATTACACTATTTTATATATATATGAGTATTTATTCTTCAAAAATATAGTGTTTTAACATCCACAACCTACAAGGCACTTGCAGCCAAACAGAAAAACATGGATAACAAAAAATTCCGATGCTAAGAATCTTCAAGTTGTTTCTTTCCCAAGGGCATCATGTTGCGAGGGTTTGGATGCCAAGTCAAGAGTGTGCTGATGAGAAAGAAACCTTTTGTTTGACAAACGGAACTGGGAAAACATTGTCTACTGTCTTTATTAAAAATATTCTCCATAATTTCTGGTCTGAGCCTTGGAGAATGCAATTTAAAGACATGCTGCATTAGCTGCAGTGCTGTTCATAGCAATAATTTAATTGCAGACAAGCAAGAGTTGTATCCCAAAATTTTAGGCATTGTGAACCTGTAAATTAAAATATAGACTCCTATCAGGAAAAGGTATAAGGAAAATAGAAATAAAAATTTCTGAAGTCTACTGGCATGTTTTATAAGCATAAATGTAGAGGGAGCAGTGTTTTAACTAAACTACTCAAAACCTGATAATTGTTAATAAAATACTAATGGAAAGAATTTGTTCTTTGTAAAACTTTATTACACTGCATTATTACAGGCTAAATAGAAGCAGTTTGAAGAGTCATCTAAATCTGACCTTTCTCTGCTTCTTCCTCTAGCTCATTGTGCTATTAGCAATAAGTTGGATATGGAAAATATTCTTTTTTAAAGCAACACATCCCCTTGGGAGTAATTTTGGTCTCTGACCAATAGACATTTTTCTTTCTCTTACAGGACATTTATCAGGTTCAAGCATGTTTTGCCTCTTTTGCAAAGGACCACAAATCAAATCAAATATCACAAAGTACCTGGGGATTACCTATGCCTCATGCTCAACCTTATTATAGGTACTATCTCTTACACCAACATATCCCATGTGAAAGTAGCCCTATTAGTATTCTCCACTAATGCTTTAAAGCAGGCCATTGGATAAGGGAATAAAGATAGAACCTTTAAATTATTAATAATAAAAAAAGTCTCTTATATCATATCAATTCATGGCAAAAAAAAAAAGTAATTTGCTACGGTGGAATAGGCATTAATTGAAAGGTTGACCTTCATTCAGCACAGCTTAGACAAGATCAGCAGAGTGGAGGCACTGGCGGACTGCAGATCTCCAGAGGGTTTCCAGCTTCTTGTTGTGATGCTTTGGATGAGGCTTTGCATTCTTCCTCACTTCAGGGACTTGTTATACTGCTGAAATTTGTGAAGTGAGGAAAAGAGCACTATTTGTACACAGGCTTCTGGCATGTTTCAAAATATGGGGCCAACAGGGTCATACCTTTCAGCATCGACCTATGAGCTTGCCTGCCTCACATTCCCAAAGCATCATTGAGAACGGGGAGCCACGTGTGAGTAGTAGGATTCTTCTACTTAAGACATTATGGCACCTGATTTGGATTCTCTATTGATTTGGTTTCATCAAATGGAGCAGATAAGCATATTGGCCAGTGTTCATTGCAGGTGCCGGCAATCACCAGTGGACTATGAAAACCAAACAAAATTGTACTTTCCTGAACATGTTTTTTTCCTGGGAAACTAGATGTTCCAAATTCTGCTTCTGAAAATGGAATATTTTTTTCCAAAAAAGAAAATAAATATGTGTGTGATTTTATCATTGTTTAAGTAAGATGAAAATAGTAGTAAATTGGAAGTTTTTTGAAAGTCTTCAGAAATGTCAAAACACATTCTCTAAATCTGGAACATATTTCTGTGTCTCATCTCTAAAGCTGACAAGTTTTTCAATCTGTGTTTCAAATGAAGCAGTGGTGGCTTCCCCTCAATGAAGTCTTGTAATATCAGCGTCAGATTTACAGAATCATTTTTAGATTCTGCACCTCTCAAGAAAAGAGATTCTCCAGCTAATGTCAACCAAGGAAAGAGCAGAACTCCAGCTGATTGACAGACCCTCTCCTGCTGCTATGCCATATTACAAGACTAAATATAGTTTCTCAATATTACTTTTCTGTTTGAAGCAGATTTGGCTTGCAAAATTGGAGCAAGGAAGAATGAGAATATATTCAGTGTGGCAGACAGTGTTTAAATAGCCCATGAAAGGAAAATCTGTTCTTTTGCAGAAAGAGGTTTCTGTCACTTTACTCATTTTTCCCAGGTCATACATCTCTGGGGACAAAAACCCCAAACCAAACCAATTGTTGTTGGTCAACAGGCAAAAAAATCCCACCCAAAACAAACAAACAAAAAAACAACCCACCCAAAAACCCCCCACCCCTCTCTCCAGCATGATTACAAACCCACGCAGATCAAACTTAAATTTAACTATGCATGGAAATGAAAAAGCAGTTACATTGTGGATTGTTTGAAGACAAATTTTACTACCACTGAACAGAATTCTAGAAATCAAGATTATAGCATTTACTAAATGTCAGACAATTCCCATTGCATACAAAGTAGAGAGAGAGGACTCATGAAAATATTCTTCACACTGCTGTCAAGATCACAGAATTAGGTGATCTGTTCATTTCTTTGATGTTCTGGCATAGCTAGTTTGTGGTATGACATCATAATTCAAGTGGGAAAGGCAATAAATTAATCCTCAAATTTGAAAGAAAAAGAATGGATTAAAATTGTGGGAAATGGGACAGTTCAGGCTCCTGTGCTATTTCTGACATTACAATAATGAGCAGTAGTTGTTTTTTGAAACACTTTTTTTCCATTGTTCTAACTTTCTAGAAAAGTGCTTTTTAAAGTCAAAAAACTATCTATGGTTTACTTCTCTAATTTGTTTGGAAATTTGAAGTGACTGAATAGGGCAGATATGGCCTAAATATCACTGAATTCAGCAAAAGTCAGAGGACCTTTAGAAATGCCATTTTTTAAATAATCTAGTTACATTTTTAGTGTTCTTTTAGTTGTAAAGAATTAGGATGAAACACAGATGGGCTCAGACATGCAACAATATAGTTGAAAAGAAAAATATAAATTAAACTGGAGCTGCTGTGATCAACCTCAAAATGCAGAAGGTAAATGGGGTCCTGTGATAGTCCACTGAAGGAATTGCAGTCAAATATGATGCTTCTGTGTGTGTGTGTGTGTGTGTGTGTGTGTGTGTGTGTGTGTGTACTCTTCAGGCTGAGTAGGATGTATAATTTATGGTAATTCTTTAAAGTCAAGCATATTCCTGCTTACTCTTTGGGGTATTAAGTAATAAAAAGTAAGGCAGAAACCTACTTTTTTTGCCAACACTATTCTTTTCCTGTTACAAGATATTTTTCTAACAATGCTCTTCATGATTTTTTCCTCTAAGGCTCTACAGGGAAGACAGATTATAATCCTTGCATTCCTCCAGAAACGGTTCTACAAAAGGGAGAATCAGAGTAATTAATTTTTCTACTATATATTGTGAAAAGGCACAAAAATTATCTGTATAGCACTGACACAGAAAAGGATAAAGTAGCATCAGTTGAGGCTTGTTCCTTATGCTTTCTCTGGTGTTGTAGCATTTAGGAAAAATATCAACACTGGAGGTGAGTGGATCCATAGGACATATCTTCCCCAGCACTGTAATATTCAGGGGGAAAATCAAAGAAAAGCTAGCCAGAAACTGCAAAAGTTTTATTGACTTCCTAAGTACTCAAAATATGTACCACAATTTGGACTAGGACTGCTTCTGCATTTTTTGTCTGTTTGCCCACACCGTCATCCAATGTCAAGTAAGTTGTTATATCTCATGAGTAATGAAAATTTTATTACAACTATACTTTAACTGAAAAATAAGGAGTTGAATTCATACTGCACACTGGAAACTTTTTTTTAAAATTTTGTCTTGTTATTTCAAAATGCTCGTAATTTTCTGAAAGGTACCAGCAGTTTTCCTGACGTCATTTAATTAGAAAAGGTGGAAAATTTTGCTTTTTGAATAAAATTGAGAAATTCTTGAGGTGTAGTTTGTAAACCGATTTTTTCTCTCTGCGTTCTAGGTAAAATTTTTACACATTCATATCATAAATACTTTGTGAATAAGGGAAATAATTGCTCTTATTTTCTAGTGGTGTTTAATCAGTGGATCATGGTTATTAACTTACCTGTGACAGAAATAATGGAAGCCAGACTTAAGTGACTTAAGTGTCTGTTTGTTGTCTGAACAATACAACAATATTTTCTGTTCTTTGAGTTCTTTGCTCTCTTCTGCCTTTTTTCACCCATCAGTGGTGAAAAAAGTTTTCACTTTTTGGAGTTTTCCTACAAAACAAGCCTGCAAAAAGCATGGTGCACAAGACTGCTCTGCAGAGCCAATCAGGAGACCTTTTTAACAGTTCTGTGCAGTAATGTTTTATGTTGCCTTCATGGTAATCTATACCCTATTACAGTGATAAACTCTAATGTTAATTAAATATTTGTATTTGCAATAAGCATTTAGGATTAGTAAGAAGTAATAAGTGCTCTTAGATTAAAAAAATAAAATAATAATTTCTTCTCCAGCAAACTGTTTCTTTCACTCCCTTTATTTTAGTGTCTGCAAACCAGAAATGAATGTGCATGATAATATGAATAAAGCTTGCACAGATGTAAATACAGTCACCAGTATTACCAGGACTATTTGTGCAAGTCTTTCTTCACATAAATAAAACTTGCGGAGTGAGTCCTGAAGTCTTATATCATGCTAAATGAAAAAAATTAACAATTTCTCTTCAACATATCAGGACAATCAAGAGCACATATTACCTGAGAAATCAACAAAAACTCCTCTCCATTTCTATTTGGTTCTCTCCTGCCTTGTGGGCTCCTTTTTCAGCTCTGTGCCTGTTCTGGTACCCCTGGGCAGGGGGAGATGCGGGACCCCAGCAAGCCATGCTGATCACTGTACAAACCTCCCAGAAGCTCATTGCTTCTTCTGGGAAATTATTGAAAGGAGTCATAGAATCACAGAATGGCTTGTGTTAGAAGGGACCTTCAAGATCACCTAGTTCCATTCATTATCACCAACAGGAACAGGAATGAAGAGCCCAATGCCACTAGTCCTCCAGACTAACATTCCAATTTAGTGTAGGAGTTGACATTCAGGTGGGCCCAGGTAGCATTTGTTTCATCTAACATTATTAATTTTGGTTTCATTCTGCAACATCCCAACTACCTAAATCTCTGCCTTCAGCTGCGTATTCCTACCCTACAATCTTCACAGTAAAACTCCATAAAACTGCCTAAATGTATGGAAGGTGATAGTTTTAGGAGGGTACTCTATTTGAGGTTTTCAGGAGAGAGGTGATTTCCTATAGAGAACATGCATTTTAAAGCCCACAGGCTCCACAGGTCCCACCAACCCATCTGGTGCTGTCCTCACTCCTTTGGCTATACATCTCACCTATACTTGCACATAAAAAGCCCAGCACCTTTTCTCTGATCCAGAGTGTGGGTGGCACACTGTACCTTTATAGAAGAAAACTCTCTTTCCAAGGAAGTCAGGCTCATATATTGTGCTCACCATCCTTGATCTGCTGCAGAAGTCAGCTCCAAACGTGTCTGGGAGGATGTCATTTGCACTGACAGTGCAGCTCTGACAGGACTCTGTCAGGCAGGCTGCAGTGAAATTGCACGGACAGTTGCTCATCCAAGCTTAGCACCAAAACATTTTACTATCATCTTGTCCTCTCTCCAAAAGACCATTTACCCTATATATATGGGGACCCAAAACTATATTTCCCTGTGGTTTTATGCTGCCATTTTCCATCTGACATGAAAATGTCATATGAGATGAGGTAGCTATTATTAGAGTTTGATAAGCCAGAGGAGGTAGATATGTGCCATTTAAGTTGAAGCCAGATTGTGAAGCCCTTATTTCATGTTGATAAGTCATAACAGGGTTGGTTGTGGTCTTCAGCCTATTGATAGTTACCAAGTCTTGGGAGTACTGCCCAGTGTTTAAAAACTCGTATTTGAAAAAAAAAAAATACAGTTTTAGGGTTCTTTCCCTAATGAACCACTGTTAGGTGTTTTGAGCTTTAGTGTAAGAAAAAAAATCCTAAACTGCTGGTTTTGGTCAGAATCTTTTTTTGGCTCTTGTTTTCCTTCACTTTTCTTTCTCTGTCTTTTGAAGTTTCAAGAGGCAAGATCTGCACTTAACCTGTGGCTCTTCCCAGCCCCACAATATGCTTTATAAATCTTTGAGTGTCTCATACTGTGTTCCCCACTGTATAGAATAAAGTGGAAATTAACTTCTGCAGAGAACATTACCAAGATTTATTGATCTGAAAGGATAACATTTTCTTAGTCAAAACTGAAGCTAAACATGAAGGGAAGAGACTAAACATATTTAGTCCTGTGAGCTTTTTATAGCTGATGTGCCAGGACCTTATTTCCGTTTTGGAATAATCTATTCTCTTTCTTTTTATTTTTTTGAGCTCAGAGAAAATGTCCGTATTTGTTTCCATGCTGTAGTTCAAAGCTTTTCTTTTTAAATTTTAGTAAGGACACTTCTCTGCAGGCTTTCCCTGAGGTCTGAAGTGGGTTTGTTGTTCCTGAAATCTCTGCAGCAGTTCTTTTTAATATCATGCCAGTTTGGAATTAAATTGCTTTTCACCTCTGGCATCTGTGACATGAAAAATATACATTTCTGTGTTCTGAAAATAAGAGGCAGTTAGTATTTTGACATTTAATGAGTCTAGACGTACCAGTTAGGCAGACTCAAATCTTTACAGTAGTGGCTTTTCAGAGTGTCATTTTAAAACTATTTTTAATGCTTCCAACTGGTGTAACTAAATATGCTTTAGAAATGTGATTTTTATATTTTTGGAGGTTTTTTTTCAGAGATGTTAAGAGTTGTTTGAAATTCTCTAAACAGATCTATATATATGGCATCTCATTTGTGAAACTTTTGATAGTAGTTTAAACTTAATATGTGATTTCTGCTTGAAATGTCTAAACTAAACCTATGTTCCAGTGTATGGAAATAAGTGGAGGTGTAAGCAACACTGTAATAGAAAAAAAATGCATAATATAAATTTTTTTGGGGGTAGTGGTAATCAAACCTTTTTTTATTATTATTTATTGTCAAACCACTGCTTGAAACTTCTCAGACAAATCTTATTGATCATATCTCTAGTTTGCTTATATTTATAGCCAGCTAGAGCTTGAATGCCTAAGTTGTCCAAAAGCTTCTTTGCCTTTTCCATAATTTATTAAATGTTGTTTATCTATCTGCTCCTCTGATTTGTGCTCATCAGCTCTTGCTACCACTTCCCTAATCTAAATATCCTCTCCTTTTTCTTCTGAGACACATGGGCATAATTTTCCTCACATTTTTGGCATATGTAAAGGCAAAAAATCAGCAGCTTGGGTGTACTTTAGATCTCCTTTGACTTTGAAAGGTTTCTGTACAGGAGTCCATTCCCATGGTAAGGCTCAGGAAAACCACTGTGGCCATGCCGACCCCCACTGAAATAATTACTATAAATTGCTGCTCTAGCAAATTTATTTCATTAAATTCAGCTGGTTTCATTTATAAATCCAAAGTGGCATAAAATCTTTGTTACTGCAAATGAAATTATCCCAATTTTAGGAACAAACTGTTGTTTTGAATTTCAAAGTATGAGAAAAGTTCTTTTTTGTGAAAACTTTTTCAATACACACTCATTAGAGTAATGAATTAGTGGTAAGGCAATTCTGTGTTTCATAAAACTAACCAACTATTTTCATTGACAGAATGAAATCCTAAAGCTTTGTAACACAGGCTTCCCAACAGGTGGTCTGGATGTTACTTTTCCCAACCCCAAGTGTAAAGGTCTCTTGATGGAAAGGTAATTGTTAGTGTTGCAAGTCTTCAGAAAACAAGTACACCAGTTCACCTTCCTTAGCACCCATGTGCATATTTACAAATTGAAAGTTTCCCTTGTACTTCTCAATCCTTTTCATGCCTATGTAGGCTTCCTTTCCATGAAATTATAGGTGTAGCTATGCTTACTCACTTCAGTGTTCCAGGGGTGCTTCATTCTTGGATCATTCAATCACAGTCACAGAACGGTAGGAAGGGCAAAGCCTCTTTGAGGTGCTCTTTGAGCCTCAAACAGACCTCTTTGAGACTTGCTTTAAATCTCTGTATTGACATGTTCTTCTCAATCAGTGACAGAGGAGGAAAAAAGAGAAGAGTCTCGTAGTTACCTATAAATGTAAACATTTTTTCTTTGCTCATGGGGGAACTGGAGCTTCTTCCAGGCATTAAAACAATCAAAGGCATTAGACCTCCTCCTTGGCAGAAATGAGCTGCTGCCAACTGCTTTTTCCAATATCTCAAACCTTCTTTGGGTCTTTTTGTGATGAGAGGAATGTGCACTGTCACCTTTGAGAAGTGCTTCTGTAGGACAAGCAGCAGAAATCTCCAGTGTGGAGACAACTCAGTGCTGTTGGAAGTCACAGAACAATAGGTTTCTATTAGCAAGATTAAGGGTTTAATATCCAGTTCTAGCCCACAGATTCCCTAAGAATTATATTTCCTAAGATGATGTTAGTTCTTTGAATTATAAAACGAAACAAGACATAACAAAAAGAAGCCCCCAGCATGTACAGGTGGAGATCATGTAAAGGCGGTAATGTCTATGTGAGAAGGCACTTTGATATTTGGAATTCTGGAGTAAAATTGTGAAAGCGTGTCTTTCTTCATATGCAATATTTGAATCACTTAGAATATTCATGGAAAAAAAATAACATAATTTGTGATTGCCTGTGTTGTTTGCAAAGCCATGGAGGTGTAGGAATGTAATCAGGAAAGTCAAAGGAAGTTCAGACTCCAAAAGGAACAGCTTTCCACTTTGATTAGATCATCAAGTAACATTCAGGAATGACTGTCACTATTTTCACAAATCTTGTAGAAGACCCTTACTCCTACAGAGGACAAGCCAGAAAATCATCATGTTATCTTGCATGCAGCTATAATATTTCCATGTTTCAGGAACTAACAATGAGAAATGCATTTTTCTTCCACATTTCCAGCATGTGGTTTACATAACATTAAGTTGTTAACATTATCCTCATACTCTTCTGCACTATCACTTTTATACAATGATGATCAGGTTATTTTGTAACATCTAATTTTGTTTTGCAAAGTCTAACATTCAGATTTAAAATATTTCTATATTTGAATAAGGAAAAATCGTGCTTTATAACTTGATGGTAAAAATCAATAGTGAAGGACACGCTATCTAAAATTTTCTTTGATTGCTTTATATATTGATTTAAATTACAAATTTAAATTACACTCCACCAAATTTCAACCCCTTCCTTCCCTCCCTCTTTTTGGAAGGCAAAGAAACCCTCAATTTTAAAATAATTGCAGAATTATTTAGTCACACAAGTTGTTTGTTTAATTTGATAAATTTTTTTTCTTCAGTCTATTGTATAAAAATTAGCTGTACCAAGTTGATGGCTTTTAAGGTCAGTAAGTGAAACATTTTGAAGACAAGATTATTTCATTTCATTAATCCATCATTAGACCTAGTCTTTCAAAATTCCTCTTTCTCAAGAATTTAAATGTCAAATATTTTATAATTTCCATCCACTGTTGTTTTTGAAATTCTATATGGTATTTATAGCTGGAGTTTCCTGTAGTTAATTTTGTGTTATATTTAATTTTTTTTTTAATGCATGCATGGATTTAATTTTGATACTAGAAGAGCTTTTCTTTTAGTAAACACAAGTACTACAAAGGAGCTTAATCTTGAGCTCATATATTTATGGCACAGATAGAAAAGGTTTTACTGCCAATGTACGATGTATTTATATACAATGTACTAAGTATTTATATATTTATTTTATAATATATAATTATTATATTTTTGTTATAATATTTGCCTTTTTCACCATACATTTTCCTTTGGAGGAGTAGAGTTTTTCAGACAACAGGTGAACACATTTAATAATCTTATCTTTTAATTTCATATTTCCTTTCTTAAACATGACAGATTCTGAATTTCTCACTGTACCTTATAGCTCTTTTTATTTTTGTTGAGAAGTTAGGATGAATTTTTCAGGAGTTAAAGTAATGATGAGAAAATGATCCGTAGATGACTGAACAGAAGTAAAGTGAAGAACAGTGATATCTTCAGAGGTCACGTTATTAAACAATGCAGGAAGCTCAAAAGAACAGGAGCAGAACTTTTTGGGAAGCCTCAGTTGTGCCTCCATTCTGTGTAAGCTTCCAAAGATATATTGCTTCCTGACAATTTAGTTTGGTTTCTTTTTTTATTGGTTGGGTTTTTTTTGTTGTTGTTGTTTTTTTAATTTTTTGTTTGTTTGTTTGTTTGGGTTTTTTGTTTTTGTTTTTGTTTTTGTTTTTGTTTTTGTTTTTGTTTTTGTTGTTCTTGGAGGTTTTTTTTCACAAGCCTTTTATCCTTGTCAGAAACTCAGAATAATGCTGCATGTTATCTATTCAATATATAGAGAAAGTACAATTAGCACTGGAAGCGGGGCATAAAGAGCATAGGTTAAAAAAAGAAAAAGAATTTCAGCTCCTTGACCCTTTCTGAGAAGGAAAATATAGAGCATGTTAATAATTTCTACATGTCTCTATATATATGTACAAATGAGGGAAAACTGAGGGTATTTCAGAAAGTGGAGTGGATCTCAAAAATATATAAAAGGTTTATTTCAGTCTTGTAAGAAAGGACATAGAGACAGAACCAGTTTATAATTTTTTTTGTTAAAAGTTTATTTTCTTTCAAAACACTGTTGATCAAGAAGTGTAGAACAAAGGTGTTTATACTAAAAATAATAAGTTTTGACTCAGTACCTGTCATTCACTTCAATACAGAATTCAGAAGACTTAGGGGGGAAAAAAAATCTCTTTACGGCCACAACCAAGTATATGGAGAAAAAGAAGGGTGAAAATATATTTTCAAATGACAAAACTTGTTTTATATAGAAGTTGACAGGTTGAGAAATTAATAGAGGCAGTTGAAACCAAAAGAAAAAAATCAGGGCTAATGACAGACTTGTTGAAATTATGTCTGGTTACTTTGAGCACCTCTAAAATTAGCATATGGAGCCTTTTCAATTTAGGACAGCTCTACTGAAACAACTTGTTTACTCCAGAGGTTCCTACTTAAAAGTGCAGTGAAATTAAGACTACTTGCAAATTTCTACTTTCTTCTTTTAATTTGCTTGAATGAAGTGTATCATTTCTGCCTAGGCTCATGTTAAAACAGCTTTGTAAAATGTAGTATCCTCACTAAGACATTCTTGAAAATTATCATAAAGAAAATATGTCTGTGAGGAAATTTAAATAAAAGATACAACAAGGGCTCCTCGGACTTCCTACACAAGGTTTATAATTAATATGAGAGTTTTAAAGTAAGGTGGATTCCATACACAACTGCAGAGATTTTGACTAGCAACAATGGGTAATTTCAGCTATAGCTGTAATGTAAAATAATATTAGATGTTCAGGGGTTAAAATTAATTTATTTTCCCATAAGTAATTTTTGTTTAAGTTAAAATTGTTTTGTAACAAGCTTATTTGAGCTCCTTATTTAAAGAATCTCATAGCTCCACTGCAGATGTCAGAAAAGCTTGCTGGAGGGCAAAAAAATCTCTGAAGGGAATATTGTCTTCTGATAGACCCTTGGATTGTAAAGCAAGATACTGAAGAATGAAAAAGGAGCTACCGCAGTTCTTATCACTACCATAAATCCAACTGAATACAGAAACACGAAAAATGTGTGTTTGCTTAATGAAATTATATAATTGTTGTCTCTGTGAGTATTGACTATATATAGAGGTACAAGGTCAATGTCCTGGAAAAAAATTAATATTTGTGAGCTATGTCACATGCACAGTACTTGGACAGTCATAGTATTACATGCCTGGCAGTGAACTGCTTATACAAATTAATGCTCTCAGATTGTGCCTCATTGGGATTAGAAGCAGAGAAGAGCCATATTAACTGTATTGCAAGATGGCTTCTCGACCTTCTTTCCTGCCACTTGTGAAATAAGATGAAACCAATTGCCTTCTCCATGTACTGCAACTGTATGAATGACAGGAATGCAATAAAGATCCATAGTTATAAAAATTGGCTAAGTAGGCTGCTACTATGGCTTATCGCTTTTTTGGAACATTGAGATTAATGTAATTTAAAACTTAGACAATTCTCTTTGAAATCCACTAATTTTAAAAAATCTTCTGAAAGTTTAACCCTGTTTCTTGATTTTGTAACAGTCAAGAGTGGTTTCTGGTATGACATATTATTTAATAGTGTCATAACATTCTGATCCAGGCAGATTTGTAGAGCCCATGGATGTGTTTGGAAGCTCAGAATTGCTAGCAATAGCTGAGTACTTCTGTACCATCTTATCTTTGACTTTATTTGGTTTGTTTATATTTTAGAATGTTGTAAATATGCATATAGATTGATATTAAAAACTGCACCCCAAGGGTTTAAAATTCAGAAAATGTCAAGAGATTAGCCTCATACAGAGTTAACTGCAGCTGCCCACTTGCTTATAAAAACGACCCTTAAATTCCATTCTGGTCCAATCTTAAAAAATGATCTCACATCCTTCCCCAGATGACTAGTTAAGCAGAATATGTACATACATGCATATACTGAAAAAAATAGTGAAGTAATGTAAGCAGGATTACATCATGTCTATGGTTAACAGGAGCCAGAGGTCTAGGCTTTCTCTGCAGTTTGCGGCAAGAAGCTGCAGGCCAAAAGGTCAAGAAAAATATTTGGAATTGAACAAGCAAGGGAAAGGTGTAAGAGAAGAAACAGGCAGTCTGAAAAGGTCTTGAAAGAATTCTCTAGAAAATGCACACTGCTGTAATGATCTCTCACAGTTTAGAGAAGAAACTGGTAACATTGAAATCTGAGGGATTTGAGGTAACTAGCAATAGTCAAACAAGCATGATTCAGCTCTTTCTTTTCCACAGTAACTTTATTGTCAAACACAGCACAAAACTCTTCTTTTTTGTCATAATGTAAAATAATGTAATACTGTGATTTCTAATAGTACTACAAAACTCTGGTAGCAGATTCTTTTGTAGATGTAAACATCATTCCTTCCTCAGCAATACATATTAGTCCAAATGCCACCAAGAGTGGGAGAGTCTCAACTGTTTTGGAGCAACTGAAATAAAAATGTTGAGCAGTAGCATTAATAGTATTTGTAGTCAAGTCTGCTTCCAATAAACCTTCGTAGTGAGACTTCCTGCATTTGAGTAGAACACAGGTCTACTGTCAAAGCTGTCACGGAGCTCCTCAAAGAAAGGACTTGGAGGTCAGGACATATGTCTCAGTTATATCATGGTAAGAAACCTGTGCAGCTTATGTCTCCAGTCTAAAAAAATGCTACTGCTGCAATTCATTTGCAATTGAAGTCTTAGAGGATCTTCTCTATTTAAAATTTCATTTCAAGAACTACAGCTCTTTAATGGCTTTTTCTACAAAGAGATGGAACAGTACTTGTAGTAATGCAAAACCACAAAATTATTATTTTTTTAGTATTTATTTAAATACCTTTTCACAATTTCACTAGAAGGAAAAGTTTCTCAAATTTGTCTTTTTATGGGTTTTTTTGTTTGTTTTGTTTTCTTTAGATTTTTCTCATTTCTTACCTATGTTCCTCTCCTTATGCCAAATTTGTATACACCAGGGAGGTTTTATTTAATTTTACCCTTAGCAATTTCTTTACTTACTGTCCTTTGCAATAGTCATGGAATGTACAATTTGATACTAATTTAATAATTTGCTTAGCAAGTTTTCACCTGTTTATCATTTCTCCATTTAATCTTATGATTCAGATATTACTTTTCAACTTAAACATACCATTCTAATTGCAAATTTAAAGCCAGTGTGATGCATGTAGTTTCATACACAATTTCATGTGATCTTTGATAAAAAGTAAAATGATATGTGTCCACAGTTCAAGAACTAAAAATTTAATTAAAAGAAAGGGAAATGAATGTTGTTTTTTCTTGGAATATGTCAACAGGGTACAGGTTTCCTGATATTTTTAAAAATTATGTAGCTATTACTGTAGAACTGTTTAATTTATCAAACACAACTATCATTTTCATAATTGTGTTCCTAAAATCCATTTGTAAATACCAAATGATGATTCTTATTATAAAGAAAAATCCTATCCCACAATTTCTCTGATTCCATTTCTAATTATTAAGTTTGATAAACTATCTTCAGCTATATTACTTTCATAAAATATGTTTGGTATATTTAGTATTTGCCTCCAAATAATTTTTCAGCAACACTCATTGAACATTTAAAAGGCTTTCTTCAAAAGAAAGCTTTTATGCAGACTGGACCAACGTAGTTTTGCAATTTTTACTGTATTTTTTATTTTATTTCAGTGATCCTCAGGGAATGGACACGAAATTGTGATAAGAATTAAATTGTCTTTACTGAATTTGTTTCTACCAGCTGCATGTTAGCTGATTTTTTTTCCTAGGTGCTTCCAAAATGGTAGATATCTCATGAATCCCATTTCTATGAATGGAATTTAAGGAGTTGTAGGCACTTAATTCTCTTCATCTACTTATTCAATGCCAAGTATTATTTTCAGTTTTTTGTTATTTCAATCTTCATCACTTTCATCATTCACAAATTTTCAGAATCTCATTAATGTGGTTACCAGTGCTACAGTTATACATCTTTAAGTAGCCACAGATGGAGTTAAACAACTTAAATTCCTTAGGGTTTTATTATGTTTATTGTCTTTATTTTGAGCTGTGATTTCCTGGGTTTTATATTTCTTTACATATCTGAACAAAACTAATGCACAAAGAAATAAACTGTCCCCCCTCCCCCTGCCCAAGCTTCTAGTTTGTTCAGTGTACACAGAAATCAAGTTTGGAAGGTAGAGCGATGTCAGACAGAAAGGTAAAGGCAATGATGCAGACAACAAAGAGAGTGAAATGGAAGGTTGTTGTGAATAAAAAAGGACATATTTGGAATCAAGTCTCAGCCCCAAGTTACCAGAATTCAGTTAAACTCCATCTTCTCCTTTACTGATAATTTTGCTGTTGAGAAGGAAAAACATCCAGCTCTGATTTAAATGATATCATCTTAAGGCAAATAATTTTGCATCATGAATCAATGTGACAATATAATAAATTATCACACATATACATTCAGAAGAAATGTATTATTTATGTGCTTTTCAGAGACAGATGCTTTGATGGTTTGGAACAGCTTCTGTGTTGGCATGCTGTCTGTTGTTCCTTCCACCCTTGGGACACACAAAAAAAGCCCCTGTGCTACACCTGTCTAAATGGGGATACTCTTTTTCTATGGACATTTAGTAGGAAGCAAAGGAAGAAGGTCACCCAGGCAAAAAATCTAGGACCAGAGCTGATCACATCCCTACCATCCCCTTTTCTGAATCTGTATTTAAAGGATAATTAAGCAACCTATATAATTTTTCCTTTTCCTCTTTCTTTCTTCACCATGCTGTGGATTGCTCTCAAGTACCTTGCTATGTGTAGGAAGAAAAAATGTTTTATCAGGAAAAGGGAAGGAATGGGGGAGGAGTTCAATCTGCCCAGCATATGCTGGGTTTTTTTCAGGCTGCCAGTACTGAAACATCCTAGAGATTTCTAAAAATTACAGATGACAATTTATTAATTTAGAGAGTGTTTCATCTTACACAGAGGAATTTTGTCTTACCTCACCTTGACAGATAAAGAGGACCTGATCACAGGACTAAAAATTAGTGGTTTCTTGGGTGCAAATGACTGCAACTTGATTTCACTATAGTACCCAAAAGGAATAAAAGACATACAAATGAGATATAAACTTGTGCTTAAAAGGGCCAGTTTAACAAAGGAAAAAACCAATTATGAGAAAAATCAACTGGGAGAAAAAAACTCAGTTGGAAAAGACTAAATAGTTATTTCAAAGTATTTTACAACTTTTTAACTAGATGTCTAAAATGCTATCAGCAAATCAGCTTGGTCAAAACTGAAAACAAGCATCAATGTAGCCTAAAGAATAAATGACAGCAGCCATAAAAATGTGGCAACCCCACAAACAATAAATAAGTTATGAAAAAAACAAGGACATCATTGAATATGAATTAGATCAATTTTATCAGTATAAGATTATTTGGAAATAAAAGGGCACAAATATGTTTAGAAATTTAGAAATTTAATTTTAGAAATTAATTTCCTAAAATATTTTTAAACTTGATTTGAGAAATTCAATATACTGTGTACTGATGTGGGCATTAATGAGTGAAGGTCTCTGAGCTCTCTTCAGTTCAGAGGTGAACACACTTCTAAGCTTTTGGCCCAACTGTATATGCAAGATACATTTTTTTTAATATCCTCGCCTTGTCTTCTCAAAAAAAAGGAATTAGGTATCATGGTGGATTATTAACAGACTGGTCATTTACACGACTAAAACAAGCTCATGCAATTCTTTGATCTAAACCCAGTGCATTTGAAATCACATAATCACAGTGTGGGTCAGGTTGGGACGGACCACAGCAGATCATCTGGTCCAACATTTTAGCTGAAGCAGAGCACATGGCACAGGATTGTGTCCCAATGGTTCTTGAATATCTCCACTGAGGAGACTCCACAGCTTCTCTGGAGTCATCCACACAGTAAAGAAGTTCTTCATATTCAGGTGGGACTTCTGTGCATAATTTCCTGCCCATTGCCTCTTGTACTACTGCTGGACAGAACCGAGGAAAGCCTGGCTCCATGCCCGTGACACCCTCCCTTCAGATACTTGTATACATTAACAAGATCCCCTCTCTGTTATCTTTTCTAGAGGCTGAACAGGCCCAGCTCCCTCAATCTGTCCTCATAATAGAGATGCTTGAGTCTCCTAACCATACTTGTTGCCCTCCAGAACTGGTCGCAGCACTCTAGACTTGACCTCACTAGGGCTGAGTAGAGGGTCAGGATCATCTTCCTTGACATGCTGGCAATGCTCTTCCTGGTGTACCCCAGGATACCATTGGTTTTCTTGGCCCCCTGGGCACACTTTTGACTTGTGGGCTACTTGTCCACTCACATCCCAATGATTATTTGTGGAGGAGTCACTGATACTCCAGAGGGCTGGGTAGCCCTTCAGAAAGATCTCAACAGGCTGGAAAGATGGGCAGAGAGGAACTGTCTGAAGTTCAGCAAAGGTAAATGCAGGGTCCTGTACCTGGGGAGGAATAACCCCAGGCACCAGGACAGACTGGGGGCTGAGCTGCTGGAAACCAGCTCTGTGGAGAAGGATTTGGGAGTCCTGGTGGACAACAAGCTGTCCTTGTCTGCAAGTATCAGAAAGGAGGGTGACAAGAGGGTGGATCCAGGCTCTTCTTGGTGGTGTCAAGCAACAGGACAAGAGGCAAAGGGCAGAAACAGATGCACAGGAAATTCCACCTAAATATGAGAAGAACTTCTTTCCTGTGCAGGTACCAAATAATAGGACCCAATAACCCATTGTGGTTCCCTTCAGCCTTTGTGATTCTGTGGCTACTGCAACTCTGAACCTACTGCTTGCATGCACAACAAATGAAGAATGCTGACAAACTGGACAGCATTCAGAGAGGGTTGAATCATGCCATGAAAGCTGTAAAATATTCTACATATACTCCAGCAGTCTATTTAGCTTAACAGAGAGAAAATTTAATGACCCTAGAATCATCCACATAAAATGTCAAAACACAAGAGTAGGAGATCTTCATTCCAGTGTAGAAGGAATGATATCCACTTCTTGCTAGTAAAAGAAGACAGAATCAGACTTAAGGTAGGAAGTGTTACTGCTACAGTAATTTATCAGTTTTTCTATAGATCTCGAAGGACATTTTTTTAAAATTCTTAAAAGTTTATTCAATGCTGTCATTTAGCTGCACTATGTAAAGGATGGATCACAATATCTGTTTGCTCACTTGACTTGCTCACAAACCTCTAAAAGGGAAATTGCCCACTCTGTGAAGTGTTTCATAAATCTCTAACACACTTAAGAATTTGCCACCTTGAAAGGACACTGTTATCTTCCATGCCTTCACCAGAGAAAGGTGCAGATCCTGAAGACATCTGCTGGTTTGACAGAGTACTACTTCTATTTGCCTGGAAGTGAGAAAATGGAGGGGAGGAAATTGTCCTTAAAAACTCTGTCTCAGGTTTTGTTTTCTGATGAGGTTCCTCTAGACTGTAGCTGGAGAGCTCATATATATTATTGCTTATCTTGAATGAAGAGTGATAACACAGAAAAATGGAGAGGCATAATACCCGTAGCACAGCATGCTCATGATGGTCCTTATTTCTGTCATAAGTGGATCTAGGTCATGAGAAATACAGTCACTCCCTCTTCAGAGCTACCTGCCATACTCAGGTGGCTAGGATCTCAGAGCAGGGCAATAAGTTCACCAGAAAGTTACATGTGAGGAAAGAGCCAGGGGAAGACAAAGACGTCCACAGTTTTATGAGCTATCTGAGTGCTGTAAGTTGAAAGGGGAAACACAACAGGAAGCATTTATATCCAGAATGACAGTGGCAGCAGGCTGTAAAGGAAAAGTATCCTTTCTCTGAGCTGTCTGAAGAGTGGAAGTTTGCAAGCTGGATCTGAAGTAGCTGTGGAAATCAAACATCTAGGTTGAATGAAATCACTACAGCACAGTCTCTTTCTGAACATCTTTTGTGTAAGGGTTCAGAGAGGCAGTATGAGAAGCAAGTCAAACCTAAGGTAAATTACTGACATCAGTGCAAGAGGCTGACAGGGAAAAATGAAAGAGGAATGGAAGTTCAATAGAGCATCCACTACTGAAAGCATCTCTTGAATGTTTTTGGTGTTGATTTTTTCTTTTAATGTCCCAAAGATAGTGTTTGAAAAAGGTAGTGTTAGAAAAAGTGTTATGAGAAGGGAAGTTTGACTGTATAGAAAGGGTTTTCTTTATCCTTTGTTTTAAAAAAGAAAGGTTATAGAACCCTTCTCTCTATATATATATACAGATAACTAATGTAGAAAATACTTTTATGATAAACACTTTAATGTGGGAACACTTATTAATTTCTGATTTTAAATTTTCATAGAAAGCTATAATTATTTTGAAACTGGGGGACAATAGTCAAATGTTTTAAATTGTTTTAGTTTCTGACTAGTATATTTTCTTGAAAATATGTAAATGGAAGTCATAAAATCAAGGCACTTCTTTTTATATTTTATGTATATAAAATGTTTCTAAAATATTATAACATACTACTGTATACTTATGGGTTTGAAAATAACTATCAAAGCATCTTGCCTTTTCAGCTATCTGATTAAGTTGAATAAACCAGCTGTATAAGGTACTGGTTAATTCAACTTAGGGTACTGGTTTATTCAACTTAAGTTACTGGTTTATTCAACTTACTGTTAAGTTGTATAGGGTACTGGAAAAGCACAATGAATTTACAGAGCCAGGGACAGCTTCTCTCTAGATGTGAAGAGACACACAGTTGCACCTAACGTGATTGAGATCATACCTGTCATGTGGGGCAGCACCAGTGGAGCCTTAGTCAGTCATTCCCTACAATCTGTTCCTGATTTGAAGAGTTTTAACTCCATTTTCCACTGTCTTTGGCATTCTGTGGCTTTTTTGAATAACAGAAGTCTGTTGTAAAATCGTATCAGGTCGGAGCAGTAGGTCTTAACAGTTCTCAATTCCCTGTGCGGAGATTCAGCTTCTGGTGCTGGGCAATGGAGGAGGCAAGCTTACAAAGAGCAGCCAGTTTCACTCTGGGAGAGACTCATCAAGCAGAGCTTCTCTGCATTGCTCCCTTTCTGCCTGGCTGTCCTCTCCCAGTCTTCCTGGGTGACGGCCCAGCTTTCCACTGCCTCAAGGTTTATTAAATATACACTCAGCATGGGAGGGGCTGTAGCTGTGGCTGAGTCTTCACAACACAGAGAAACAAAACAGCAAGAAGATTTTTGCTAATTTAATGAGATGCAGCATGGTTTTTGAGGATTTCAGCTCCAAGGAAGCAATATGGCACTGATTGTCCCACCATTTCAGCATATCTTTTTTCACCCAAAGCAAGTTGCACACGATTTGTCTTCTAAACAGTAGGACCTCTGTTTTTCCTCCCTGAGGCCTAGCAAGAGGAAATGCTAAGCTAACTGGAACCTGGCTATTTGTATTGAATTAGTACAGTCATTAGGACTTTAACTATTTTTATTTGGTGACAGTTTGCTACTGAAACCACCTTTGGGACAAGCACCTCTCTTTTATGTTGCTTTTCTTATCATTAACAGGAGAAAATGACTGATTGGTTTTGGCCTTTGCTTGAAACTCCTTTTCGTGACTTTCTTGAGTGCATATCCTGTAGCAAATAGATACTGCTAGTATGCACCAGTCTTCATTTACCAGCCTGAACAAGTGCTGACAGATGAGGGAGCTGACAGTCTGCCCTACTGTTGAAGCTGGGAGATATGGTTACATGTGAATTTGCTGGCTTTTTAGACCTGAATAACTGCAATTGTGTATAAGGGTCACCTCTGGGCTCAGTTATCATTCTGAAGAAAAATGGAACTTCTTTAAAAAAAAAAAGTCATATATTTTTGGCCTTCTGCTAAGTGATGCCTGAGGAATGCATGGCCTTGGAAAGTCAGGTTTTCACAAAGTGGTGCAGGAAAAAATAAGACTTATGCTATTATGATAGCAAGCAGAGATGTTAGGTATGATTATTATCCAAATTAAATCACAGGTATTTTTTTCAATAGCAGTGGCTTTCAAAAAGTCTCTCACTCCCTCCCTGTCTGTCTGCCTGCCTGTCTGTCCTGAAGAATTTTGCACCATATTATCCAATTACGTGTGTCACTGTCAACTTTTCCATTAGGAGTCCGCTCCTTCTTTGTCTTCAGCAGTACTAATCATGCAGGACTCTACTCTGGAAAATATAAGGCAGTCATATTTCAGAACAGCGCTGCTAGTTCTTGAGAATTTTGTGATAGTGGCTTGCCATAGCAATATTAATAATCAGAGAGAACAAACACAAAACTGCTCTGCACTCCATAGATGTATTTTCAGGTATATGATGTTTTAATAATATTTGTTTTGGGTTAAAATTCTTTTTATTTTCCCTATATTAGTTTAAATCAAAATTTCGAAGCCTTAGCAAGCATCTTGTAATTGAAAAGAAACTTTTTAACCAAAGTGTCTCTTTGCTGACCATACGCTTCTTATCAGCCTGTTTGAAGAGCAGTAGAAAAAAAAAAAAAAACATTTGGTATTTCCTCTGACTCCTCTTAGCTTCACAGGAAGCAGTAGACTCCAGGTGTTCATTGAATGGTGACCACTTGCATCTCCTAAAGTTTTTTACACCCAATTTTTCTTTCTCTTTCTATGTTACAAATATAGTTAATTATTAGTTCAGCAAATCGTTCCTTCCAGTGGAACGAATTCCCATTCTACTACGGGTGCTCTGTCAGAGGTCAGAGGTGTTTTATTGCAGCATTTTCTGAAAGCTTTTTCAAATTCCTTAGAAATGTTTTTTCTGAGTTCATTCTAGTCAGTGCAGAAAATAGTCATATGCATCTAATTATCTAGGCAGGCTGATATCTACTGTATCAGCATACATAGAAAAGTGGCTTATTTTAGTCTTTTAAAGGTTTATATCCAAGTTCTTCTACTGGACATAGTTTATCTATTAAAATCTGCTTTGCCTGCTGCTTTAATATAGTCACAGAGAACTGTCTTATTAGCATTATGTTAAGGACACAGCAGAAGGAAAACAAGCTGCTGTCCTGATCCCATTCTTGTATATTGTTAACATTTGTAGTCAGACAGGGGCATTTTTCTTAAGAAAATTATTTTTGGTTTGTTTTAATGATCAATGCAAATATTTTCAACCCTATACAATTCTAATGTGACTGAAGAACTGGAAAAAAGATCACAGGAAGGAAAGTTGAAAGGTAGGGAATTTATAGACGTACTCTTTAAAACTGTTTTGCTTTTATTTCTTGTTAATACCCATCTAGCACAACATCTAATTAACATTCTGGATAAAACACAGCATTATTAAGGCTTCAGTACACTCATAGACACCTTTCAATTAAGGTGCTTGAGTTCACACAAAACATGCTTTCCAATCCTCAGAAAAAGCTTTCAAGAAAACCAGCTGAGTCTTGACAAGTTTATGTTAAATAAAAGGAGAAAGAATTTTCAAAGCTTGTTTGGGCACTTAAAAGAAAAAGAAGAAGAAGCAAAACCCCCTCCAGAAATATACAGAAACAGTTTTCAGGCCTTTATCAAAAAGAAGCAAGAATTCTGGAAATCTAAAACTTTTTAAAGTCTTAGGCTGATTTAAAAAATTTCCTACCATTTTTGGAAATAGAGTTTTCAGAGGCTGGGTATTTTTTATTGGGGTTTCCTCACTCTACATAACATTGCACTGAATTTGAACCACTTAACATTTTTATGGAAGAGCAAAGTAGGTCTGCCTTAAGACTGGAAAAAATCATCATGGCAGTCCTCTGACCTGTCATGCCATTGGAACAAACATGTTTTGGAATCTATTCTTTGATCCCCAAAGTTTATATACCCTGCTTTACTGTTACCAACTAGGTGACATACCTTTCTTGTGCTTCTGTACAAGACTGACACTTTATTATGAATTTATTGTAAAATGGATTTCAGTAACATCTAAATGAATTAAAATGGAATCCTATCACAATTTTCTGTTTCCTTCTGTAGAACTCTGAAAGTATTAATCAAATTCAATGCAAAAAAGAAAAAAATCAAGTACTTAATTTTCTGTCTTTTGTAGCTTTTGTCCAAGCTAAGCTTTCTTTCCCTGCATTCTGTTTTCTTTCTTTTACTTAGATAAACTCTCTTTTTTCTAAGCTTATGTTTTTTTTTTTTTACAAAAAATGGAAGTAATCTAGAGTTCACTTATAGATCAAGTACCATAAGCTGGTGTTTTTAAGTATCCTGAAAGTTTATTAATGCTTTCCAACTCATTTCCTACTTCCCTGCCAAAAACAGTCTTTGGTGGATTGTAAAGTTTTTTAAATAATAGACATCTGATCCAAGTTTCTTATGATTTTTCTTTTCAAGAGATCACATACTTTCTGAAATCTGGTAAATTTTTATTGCAATATAAAAATCTGGTATTTGGACTGGGTGCTAAGGGTTGTGGACTTATTAGCCTTTTAACATCTGTTAAAAAATTCATTTCCTCATTCTGAGAGATTCATCTTTGCTTTAATACACATATTCATATGCTGTTTAAGTCAGAAGAATAAAAGATTGCTGACCTTCCACTCACAAATAAGAGTATCTGATATCAAAATGGTCATGACCTTTTTTTTAAAAAAGCGCTCCTTTGAAGTACAATGCAGGACTGTAAAAAAATGTCATTTGTATGTATTTTATGATCTTGACAGAAACATTTGCATCTCTAAATGAAGGATCTCTTTGATCATGTATGACTTCCAAAAAGGAGGCAGACCATCTATTTGTGATCAAAGATCCTATGGATGCAGCTCTACAGTCCCCAAAACATATACCTGACAGACTCATAGGCTGGAGTCTCAGCACAAGATCCCCCCATAACCAAATTGTAATCTCACAGAAGACTAGCATCAAGAAAAACAAATGCAGAGGGAACCTTCTGAACACAAATCAACCTCAAGTATCTCTTAGAGGTTTGGGGTCTTGGGTCTGTCACATTTATGTAGCCATGGAATTCTTTTATGCTCTTGTGTTTTGTGATAATTTGTAGGACACCTAGGCTGTAAAACAACATTGAACTCAATGTCAGTGTGGCACTGTTAACATCTATAAAATGACTTAGCAGAGGAGCTTAGAGCAGGGTTAGACATTTCTACAATCAACAATCTTTTCTGTGCTTTTGATTAAAATTTAATAAAAATGTTCGGCAAGGTGAAAACTTGTACAGAGCAGGTGAGGAAAGATCAACATTTACTCAGCCCAAATCTAATCCAACCACTTTTCCCTCTTCTCATATTCCACATTCATTCAGAGGAGCCAGAGTGTCCCATCTATTCCTGAAACTTAACAGGCAGCATGACATAGTCTCTTACTCAGGAAAGAGGATTAAAAAACCAGTTTCTATTTGTAGATCTGAGGTATCTAAAACTCTATCTACATCCCCACAGCAGTCACAGCTCACCTTTTTAAGCTAGAGGTTTTTCTTTGACTGCAAGGATCAAAATTTCCAGTGGGGTCACAGTGAATCCTATCCAGAAACTCAGTACTGTAAAATATAAGAAGTCAGAATTCAGTGATGATCAAGTCAGAAAGTCAGAGCCAATATAAACCAGCAAGCTCAACATTGTGAAGTCCCAGTGTGACTGTGGAGTTCAGGCTATGCAAACTGTTTAGACCAGATGAACTCTGCAACTGTCTCGGGATAGTCTTTACTGCTTAGGAAATGGTGCTGGTGAAATTATCACATTAACATTTTACAGAAATACAAAGGAAGGGCAAGAAAAGAGAGAATGAATGGGAAGCTTGATGCAGATTTCTTCATTATGTTCTCTGAAAGCATTGCATCGTTTCCAGAACCAGTACTGTATCTTGACGGGCTGAAGTCTTTGTGACTGTGTAAGAAATAAAGTAGAAATTAATTAGCAAGGCATGTGGTTTAAGTACTGATTTTATGTTATTAGTTTAGATTGTATGTATTAATACAGTGCAAACTTCTTTGTTGATGCAGACTGCTAAATTTTTCTGGTTGGTGAGGCACAATAAAGCTTCCCTTCTTCCTCATGAGACATTTGAAAGGCCAGGATTTTAGCAATGAAACACTGGCCTTCAAAAGCCTTCCATCATAAACATTCAAGGCAGTCCAACATGGAAGGTCAGTCATCAATCACTGTTACGCTGCCCTTCCCGTGTAGCTCAAGCAACTTTGTAGAACAAGCCATTTCATATGCATCCAAATTCACTCTGAAATGGGGTCTGTGGGTTATATCCCTGCATAAATACACGGCCTTGCTTCTCACTTGCTGTGATGAATCACAGAATCATTAAGGTTGCAAAAAACCCTTAAGATCATGGAGTCCAGCTGTTAACCCAGCACTGCCAAGTCCACCACTAAACCGTGTCTCTCAGTGGCACACCTCAATGTCTTTCAAATGCCTCTGGGGATGGTGGCTCAGCCACTTTCCTGAGCAGCCTGTGCCAGTGCTTAACAATCCTTTTGGTGAAGAAATTTTTCCGAATGTTCAATATAAATCTTCCATAAGTAGAGTGAATTCTAGTAGAGGGTAGTAGAGGGTGTACTTGTGACTAAGCTTTATATATCTTTCCTTCAGCAATATTTTTCATTAAGTTGGAATTTTAGACTTTGATAAATTTTAAGGAAAAAAAAGGGTGTCTTTTTCACTAGTTTTCTGGCTGGTTAACAAGAAACAAGAAGCAATAACTGTTGAAAAAAAGATGTCATTAATAAACACCTTTTATTGCTCTATCATTGTGAAAGGAGATGGTTGCATGTCTATGTGGATTTTTCAATCCAATAGTTGAAAGTTTAGAACAGTTTAGATAAAATTTTAGATAAAATATTGGATTTCGGTGCAGCTAGTATAAACACTCAAAAATGAAACAGAAAACATAAAGCAGTGTGTGGAAAAAGATGACCAACCTTTAAACACAAATAAAACATGGTTAATTTAAAAAAGTGAAAATACACATAAATGACTAAAAACATTTTAGACTAGCAGTAACCTTGTAATGAGACCAATTTCTACCAGAAAAATCTATTGACTTTTAAAATTCAGTGTAACGTACAACCTCGAGTATGCTGAATACCTTCTTTATTTAATTTTTTTTCCTTTTAAGCTTAGTTAAATAATTAATTGAAGTAATAAATTATAACTGTGTGGAGTTAAATTTTAATATTCATATTACAGAAAGGTGAGCTGGATTTAACCAAGGAGATCTTTCTGGCATTCAGGCGAGTCTTTTTTAAAGGACAATTTGCCCCATAGTAGAACTTATCTGATAAAGAACAAGTGCACTGGTACAAAATACTTTGAGCAGGTAAACTCCTGTAACTTTTCCAGTGAAGTAAGGAAGTGCTTTTATCACAATATGCATAATTCTTAAATACTTGACTGATAATTTTAAACTGCCCCTTGACATTTTTCTTAAAGAATTCAAGTCATACATTCAATATGGTTTGTTGGTCCTATCATCAGTTTCTACTAAATCTTTCATGTTTTCTAATACTTATGAAAACCATTGAAACAGGAAGAGTAAATAATTCATACAAAGTTCTGCCATATTTACTCATACTAGATGAAATTAATGGAATACAAAATGATTTTTAAAAATCAACTTGGAAGATCTAGTTAATTTTGATTTTAAATTCAAGCACATGACTGGTAAAAAGATGAAAAGGAAAGTTTTACTGTTTCTTTTCTTTATGCTGTTTAAATAAAAAAAAATCTGAAATTTTTTTTTGTTGTTAAAATATTTTCTTTCAGAACTAAACTTTGTAGTTCGTTATAAATTTTAATTTAAAATTAAATGAATTATTAAAAACATTATCTTACATAGTGAAGAAAAAAGTTCTTTATGAAAGAATGGCAGCCACTTAGACTGCACATATATTAAATTAATATTAAAATGTTTCTATAAGAAAATCAAAATTAAGTGCTCTTAAATGGTCTCTTTCACAAATACATTTTTATTACCTTTTCCAGGTAAAAATATTTCAAGGGATCACATGAAATGTTAATTCACTTTTTCACACTACCATATAACCAAAAAGTGATGAAAGCTGACTCTGTCTCAGTCATTTTTCTCTACCAATCTGATTCTGATGGAATAGTGAACTGTTTTGAGTGTACTCTGTCTTCTTTTATTTTTGTTGTTTGTATTCATAACAGATTGCTTTTCTTTCCAAAATGTATCAAGTGAAGTGTGGTACATTTAAAAAAAATTAGAAATTGACACAGTATTTGACTATAAAAAGTTAAATTGAATATTTTTCACTATTATGGAATAAACTCACAAGCAACCCAGCCCCTGAATTCTGGGACCTGTAGTATAATTGGCATTTTCAGAACAAAATTTTATTATTAGAATTACCTCTAGTTGGACTTTTAATTTTCTTTCTTTTTTTCTTTCTCTTTTTTTCTTAACCAAAAGTGATACTGAATCCTCATTGTGATATTATGAGCATGATATGCTCTAATACCTGAGACACCTATTCTGATGGCACAAAACAGTGCTGAAAAATAGATTCTTCTTTCTCTTTTACTACTAGGTAGTGAGTTTTGCTACTTTTTTGGGAAACCAAATAATTTTCTCCCTACCAAATGATGACACAATAAAAATTTATTTGTATTATTTTGGATTTCTAGGCTGCTAGTACTAAATAATGACCACATTGTCCTAGGAACTGCACAAACATTGAACTTAATTTTTTTTTAAGAAGCAAAAAACAAAAGGGAAAACATTTTTTCTTTTTTCAATAGCTAATGGAACAGTTAAATTACTGTTTTCAAGCTGTGCTCTTGCAAGTAAAATGAAAAATATACAAGGTAAAAGGGGAGGTTCTATGGTAATAAAATGAGGAGTGACTTTAAAAATATAACCCACCATAAGCAAATGAATAGCATGGCTTTTATACAGATTGGGTTCATCCCTGAAAGTGTATTTTCTCATCTTTTTAGACTAAAAAATGGCATAAATTCCCTATAGCAGATATATATAATGAAGTACAGAAAATGAATGATAAATAATATATTGTGTCTTGTATGTTCTCTTTTGGAAAGGATTTGCATTAAACAACATTCTTGACTTGTCATTCAAAATTAAAACTAAATCTGCCTTCCCAATATAATATTTACAAAGAGAATGCTTCTTGCCTTTTCTTCCACTGTGCACAGTAGAGTATTGTACACACGTCTTTCTGGAATGAGGCAGGAAAAGTCATCCAGCTAGATCTATCATCTGCTGATTTTATTGTTGCTATTTTCTATTGAAAATCTTCATACTAATAATTTGTGTCATTCTTCACCAAGGAGTAATTGTTGGTACACTTTTATGTGCTGCACGTGATCTGAAGAAATTAACAAAAAAATAATAAATAAATACAGTTTGTATCTTATCATATGGAATCTCTAGAGAGCCTACACCATCACCTAGCCATTGTTGACATTGAAAATTGAAATCAAAACATTTGAAAAGTTCAGAACTTATAAAATGCCTTTATTTTAAAGCTCATGTGTGGATTATTTTCTTAACAAAAATATGAATAACATTAATATTGGCCTTGCACACTTGAAAAGTCTTCTTAGATTAAAATAAAACAAAATTATTTGTACTTTGCTGAGCTGAAGAATATGTAGTAAACGAGATCATAAATCAGTCAGAGCTTCAGGCTTAATTATACAATTAGGACCAAGCTCAAGCCATCCAGCATGGTCTCCAATCTATCTGTGGTGAAGCGCATCTTCAAGAATGTTTAAATTCTCAAGAGAAATTATTTTGCTTTTACTGTAGTCCAACGTACAAAAAATAGCTGCCAAAATGATGTAGAATTTGACACAGAAGGTGTAATCTGATTCTAAGCACAAGAGTAAGTTTTAGCCTCAAACCCAAGAGAAACTACCTCTTCAGAGGAACATAAGTTAATGTTTTAATCTGTATTTGCTATAGTTATCTAAGGTCACAGTGAATCTAGTGGTGTGGTGCCACTTTCTCAATTTCATATTCATGCTATCAACTGATGGAGTTCTTTCTTTCCCGATCTTACTTATGAGCTTTTCAGCAACAAATGAAAATTTTCCAAATGGTTTTTGAATCAGATAACAAAGACTATGACACAGAAAAAAAGAGAAAGAAAGAAAGAAAGAAAGAAAGAAAGAAAGAAAGAAAGAAAGAAAGAAAGAAAGAAAGAAAGAAAGAAAAGAAAGAAAGAAAGAAAGAAAGAAAGAAAGAAAGAAAGAAAGAAAGAAAGAAAGAAAGAAAGAAAGAAAGAAAGAAAGAAAGAAAGAAAGAAAGAAAGAAAGAAAGAAAGAAAGAAAGAAAGAAAGAAAGAAAGAAAGAAAGAAAGAAAGAAAGAAAGAAAGAAAAAGACTGCTTTATTTCTACCCTTAGATATTACCACTGTTTGATTAAGATCTGACCACTTAGATGATCATAAACCTGAGCTGAGTAGCAGGCAAGTAACTGATCTGATATAGTCTTAATTGAGCTACTGGGGTACTGTAGGATGAAGCACAACATTCTGGGTCCTGAATTGCTTTTATTTTTTTTATACTTTAATGGTTAAAAGTGTAGGAATAATTTTGAAGATTTTTTTTCACTCAGAAGCCTTATAACATCAGTTTTGTGATTTGAATCACAAAAGAGAAAGAACAAAGGTTACAGGTAATTATTTCTTTTTCAATTGACTGTGCATTTGAGAAGGTTTTACCTATTTCATTTTGCAGGGGTAAGATTAAAAACCAGAGTATGATTTAGTAATTGCTCTAAAATACTTTGCATTTCTGTTCATTCCCTATAATATGTTTTTAGGTTGTTGTCAATCACAATTTTATGGACGCTACCATTAAATGATTTTACAAATGATGCAAAATAGAAAGTTCAACTTCAATAAGTATTTCAGAAAGCAAGGAAAATAGTGTCTTTTATCCAACTTCATTTACATAAATGCATTTTCTCTGTTGTCTAAATTGCTTAGGTACACCTAAACAGAGTCTAGCTTAGGATAACATTGGAAAATTCACCTGGATTTGTATGGCCTAATTTTCCTAATCTCAGCCAAACTAAGCATTGCCCAGAAAGGAAAGTCTGCAATAAACTCTGAAAAGCACAGCTCAACACAGTAAAGACAGTAAAATCACACCCTGATATAAGCTTACATTTCAATGCCTACTAAGGATGCATCTGTATTTGAGGCGTTTATATGGATTGTCTTTGCGGCTGGTGGCTCCAAAGGAAGTCTTCTAGGGCACAGTTCTTCTACAGCAGCCGTCTAAAATAACCCACATGAGTCATGGCCTCCAAGTACCTCTCTTTACTGATTACAGAGAGTCTAGATAACCAGCTGAGATGTGAAAGTCTATACAATAGTTGTCTACAGTCAACAGACACATCTCACTCATAGTGATTTTACACTCATGTAGGAGCCTCTCCACCACTCTTGGAGACAGATTGATTAAATTAGTTCAATTTCAAATTTGCATCAGTTCCAGTGAGTTTTAAAACAGAGCAGCTAAAATTGTGTGATGCCCAGTTGTAAATATATCAGATAAATTTCATTAAACTTCAACCTAACTTAATGGGGAATCAGATTAAGATGAACTAATGAGCCTGATTTGTACTGAATTAACTAATTAGTCCCTTAAAATCCAGTTTTCAGTATGTCTAGTTCTATTTGGCTACAGGAAATTCTTCAAGTTTTAATATTAATCACTTTGATTCAGAGACTGAAAGAAATAGCAAGGAAAAAAAGCAACCACTGAGAAGAAAAGGCATCAGGCCCACGTGCAAAAATAGGCTTACACAGGTAAACAGGATAAAAAAGTAGAGGAGAAAATTTACTTATTTTCCTTCAGCAAAACAAAGACTTTTTTTTGGGTGTTTTCTTTTGTTGTTGTTGTTTTGTTTTGTTTTCTTTTCTTTTTAACAAGGGGAAAATTGCTCAGTTCACTTGTGTTTGGGCATCTGAAACTTTAATATAAATGTCTGTGCCTGTGTATAATAAAAGTTTGAAAGTCTGAATTAAAAAACTACAGAGAGTCTTCCAGTTTGGCCTTGGTAGTTCTCATGATAGTGATTCAATTAAAGATTGAGGTTGAAAACCTATACTTCCTAACTTCAGTTGGGGTTTGGACACTGATTTTAAAGGGGCCTCAGCATCATCCTAAGCCTCTAATTTGTGATACTACATTGTGTCAGATTGGCTTACTCTGCACTTTTGGATTATGTCAAGGAGGGCGTCAGATAATGTAAACAGATCTATTGCCTTTGAAAATCAGTGGAGTCAGTTTGATTCACAGCAGCTGGTAATCCAGCCAGGGATACTTACTGTGGCATCCCAAGTACAGCTATTTAAATGAAGGTCAAGGATGCAACTTCCTAGTTACTCCTTGTAACTTCCTTTTGCTTCTGCTGATCTTTTGCACACTGATTATTTCAGCACTATCAAAAACCAGATACCTATTCAAATTGGATCTCTGATTCTCATCTTGAGACTAGCTTGCTAGCATGTTGATGCACTAATTAAAATATACTCAGTTTACATCCGGATGCATTCAGCCACACTGAAATAACTCATGGGAGGCAAATTCATTTTGTAAATGAAGAGATGCTGGCTGCACAGCAACTGTGGCAAGCTTCAGCCCATCACTCATATTGTTAATGACTCTGGAGTGTATGTTTATGCAGAAAGCATAAAAGGAATTTGTTGCACCTTCCTATATGTCTCTGAATGGCACGATAACCTTGTAGTATCTTAATTAGTCTTTTTTTTTTTTTTGATGCTATACACAAGAATGCGTATTGCCTTCACCTAAAACAAAATAAAAAATGTCAACTTTAGTGATCCCAAGATTGCCTTATGAATATTTCTACTATATAATCCAGAAAACATGTACCTTTTCCATACTTCAATTGCCTGCTCTGTAGACCTGGAAATCCTATGCACTTAAAAACCAAGCACAAATTGAAATGGCAATAATCTAGCCTGTAAAGTCTCTCTTTAAGGGAGCAGGAAATAAGAAAGGTGATGGCAATTATAACAGAAATTTTAAAAACCCACACAATATAACTTGAAACCTGTTTTTGGAAAGCTTTCAAGGACGTCCAAGAGTTTTTGCTCATATTTCCTTCTGAGGCTATTGTTTATAGCTTGCTTTTTCTCCCCTCCTTTGCTCATGTATTATTACTCCATATATATCACTTTCTATAATTCAGCAAAAGAAGTTTAGAAAGCACTTTATTGCAGATAATACAATATGAAAATGGATATTTTTTAGCATTTTGAAACAAGTAACATCAAATTTCTCAGAAGGTGGATTTAAACTGGAAAGATATCTTTTTCATTTTCTTAATTTCTTTTCCAAGGAAATGTTGCAGATATTTTTTTTTTCTAGCATACTGATAAGGAGGAAGAAAAATACCAGATTGTTTTTTAGATTCAGATTTTTTAGATGAATCCCATTAGTCTTATGCACAATGATTTGAACTTGTTGGGCAATAGCAACTTGATTAAAAAATAAAACAAAACCAATATATCTAAACTTCAACTTAGCATAAAAGTATTCAAGTTCAAACCCAACAGGGTAAATAGGGAATATGACAACTTTATGTTATTTTTCAGAGTTAGGCCTAATATATGTGAATAGGCTTGTGCATAAATCAATAAGCATATGGAATTCTATTGGATTGAACTTAATTGTAGTACTTTCAACTTCAAGATTTTTATCATTCAAAACCCATGTATATTACTTTGTTTTCATAGACATGTATGTGCATTTCATTCATATTTTTTTCTTGTCATCTCTGCCTTCTAAACAACTGTATTGGAAGATATACATTAGGTATGAGCTGAAAGAAGGCGTCCTGGCAGCAGTAGGGTTCACACAGTAAACTTAATTACTTCATTTTTTAACACAACATAAGAATTTTTTTTTTTACCAACAGTAATTAAGAAGTGATGAATAATACCAAAATCAATAATTATAAATCCACCCTGTTACATCTCTATTGCTAGTTTTTTTTCTGCTTCTCCAGTGAAGATATCCTCTAATTTTTTTTTTAATTTCCTCCACAGCCTTAAATATCATTTAGAACTCAGAGTCTACAGGAAAAAATAGGAATTATGTTACTGAAATTTATTCTTTAGTTGACAGCATTTAAGTAAGGGAGGAAACCCTTACTTAAGGTATGTCATTCCTTACTCCTTTAATATTGCATACTCATACCATTTTATATGGACAGCCAGACTTGGCTATCCATTTACTTGTGTGCTGTTAGCACTTCACATTATAGTGGAAAAGACTCATTCAGGAAAAAAGGGAAATTTTCTTGGCCAATTAAGAGACATGGCAGCTGGACATCTGTGAATCTTGCACAGCAGTGCTTTGTTCATAGGAAAAAATCATTGTGTAGCAAAATATATTACAATTTATAATCTAAGGTGATGCTTTGGACAAATTGCATTAGAAATGTTTGTCATCATTCTATAGCAGCAAGGTTGTTCACAGGTGTAGTGGAATCCCAGTGGGTAGAAAAATCACAGAAATTCTTCAGACAATTTGAATCATAGCATCATGATATATTTTGTTATGACACAATCAGCTAATTGTCCCTCTTGTGCCTGAACCTACTATAAGAACAAATAATAAATGAGGGTAGCAAAATAAGAAGAAATACAAATCAGGAGAAAATTCTCACCTTAGATTAAGGTTTCACTAAAGTACTTAACCAGTGTTTTAAGTAAATAACTGCAGTATTTCCTGATAAATAAAAGCTGAAATTATACATATAGATACATGTGGAGATGTGCAGATATTTTAAATTCACAGTTACGAAATTGGTAGCAATCTCATGTTGAAAGTAAGACATGTTTTCAGTTACAGCATGAAATTAGGTACAGTTTCATATCCAGTTTACTTTTCTTTTATGGACCCAAATATACATCTCCCACGATTTTTCGTCTAACAACATGAGAGGTTTCTCCTGGTATCTTGCTATTTCCTCCTTCATGGCAGAAAAAATGAAAGGGCTATTAAAAAAATGCACACATCAAAGGCCATGGTTGATAATAATGATGTTGTTGTTGTTGTTGTTGATGATGATGATGATAAAAATAATAATATTAACTGCACACAAAACCACACAAATCATAATGAAACAACTCTCATTGCGTTAGGCTGTGAAATAAGAATAATTCTGTCCTGCAGATTTGTTCTGATTGTAATCAATAATTCTGGATACATTAAGGTCCACTAACATTTCTGGATACATCACTGTTTACTAACAGTAAGAAAAAGAAAGTTTTAAAATTTTAGGAAGAATATTACTGAGCTACTGGTGTCTGCTGATCATGCTTTTGAAAATGCTTCAATTTTTTTAACCAGTGACTAGACTGTAGAAAGGATGCAGAATATCAAAGTGATAATATGCCAATTTCTAGGATATGTGCCACAGAAAAAGCTAGGACAAACTGAGAATTTGATCTTTAATCACCTGACTTTTTTACAGGAAGCATACATTGGATATGTGAGAAGCTTTAGGTCTTCACCACCATTTTTATTGGTCTCCAAAGATTTATCCCATTAATGGGAAACACGTGTTTAGTTGGACTTTGGGACTATTGAATCAGCTGTCTAATGGTGCTGGAGACATTACAGCTGATTTTTAGTTTTCATTTTGGAGGAAAAAGAAAGTTTATCGGTTGTATCTGACAGAATACTCACGTTATGAAATGCTGGCTATCCATTTTCTCTGAGAGACAGAGTAACCATGTGCAGCAGGAATCTCAATTTAAATGCATACTATGTGAGAAAGCCTAAACATAGATGGGCTCTTCAACTCCCACTTGTGAGGTTATCTAACTGCCAACAGCACATATTAAATGTCATGTGCATGTGGTGTGACTGCGATATGAAGAGTGTTAATCCTGATTTCAAATAACCCCCTGATAAAAGTCTGCTGATTGTTCCTACTTCCACTGTACCCGCTACAACTTACCTGCAGATTTCTTGTGTTTTCTAGAAATTATGTGTAAAAGATCATATTTTCCCTTTAGATTTTCTCTAAATTATTTGATTGGTTAATACAATAATAAGCATTACTGTCGGCTGGAATTACCTTTTCAAGAAGGAATGTTCATTTCATCCCTGGTCTTTGAAACTTCTTCTAATTAGTACTTCAATAAGAAATTAGTATTTTTGCCATTTCTTTAACACTTTGTCATATGAAAAAAATCCTTTGATTGGCCAGAAAATATAAACCTTATTTGGCTACTGTTAAAGGAATTTTTACTGATGTCTTTAATATGAAAGAGTTTAGGCTCTGAGATCGGAGTTCTCATCTCATCTGCCTGTTTTCTACCTAAGGATACTTTTAATCTTTCCTTGTTCTACTCATGCTACCAGTGGTGCTAACTTAAAAGTTCTATTTGCCAAAGTCCTGGTTGGCAGACCATGCTGTTTCTAATACAGGCCAGGATGTCACTGACCTTCTTGGCTACCTGGGCACACGCTGGCTCATGTTCAGCTGGCTGTCAACCAGCACCCCCAGGTCCTTTTTTGACGAGCCATTTTCCAGCCACTCTGCCCCCAGCCTGTAGAGATGCACAGGGTTGTAGTGACCCAAGGGCAGGGCTTGGCAGTTGATATTACTGAACTTTGTACAATTGGCCTTGGCCCATTGATCCAGCCTGTTCAGATTCTTCTGGAGAGTCTTCCTACCCTCCAGCTGATCAACTCTCCTGCCCACTCGATGTCATCTGCAAGTGACTGAGGGACTCAATATTCCCCTGGAAAAGACCACGGTGAAGCATGTTGCTACCTTGCTACCTATGGCAACAACCATACCAGAGCAGTTATTGGCACTACAGTCTGTGGAGGATCCCACACCAGAGTAGTCAATCACCCCTGGAGAAAGGTGCAGCTCATGGAAGGCTTATGCAGGAGAAGACTCCTAGAAGGAACTATGGCCCATGAAAGGGACCCCAAGCAGAGACAGTCTTTGATTAATGGGCTACACTCCACAGGAGGAATCCACCGTGGAGCAGTTCTTGAAGAACTGCAGCCTGTGGGAAGGGCCCACAATGGAGAAGTACAGTGTGGGAGAGACCCCACACTGGTTCAGAGAAACAGTGAGAGACGGATCAGTAGAGACTTACCACAGTCCCCATTCTGCATCTACTCTCACTCCTTGGGGTAGGAAAGGAGGGAGGCTGAAGAATTAGAAGATGTGTCTAAGCAGAGAGGGAATGTAGTGAAGATGGTTTTAGTTTTGTGACTATTTCTCGCTATCCTACTCCATTATTAATTGGCAGTAAGTGAAGTTATTCTTCCCCAAGCTGTCTTCCTGTGATGATAATTCATGAGTGAACTCCCTGTCCTTAACATGTGAGGTTTTCATCATACTTCCTCCTCCTGTCCTGCTAAGGATTTGAGAGTGTTGCTTGATGGGCACCTGCCAGCCAGCCAAGGTCAACCCACTGCAATATCACATAGTAAATTAGAATTATAGAAATGACATTATCTTTCATCACAATCTAAAAGGCACATATTGATCAATTAATAGGAAGAAGAAAGGGATTCAATGAAGAATTATGAAGATGACTTAACAAGAAAAGTTTGAACAAGAAAGAAAGAATGTAAAGAAAAGAGAATGAGAAGGAAACACCTAGGAAAGACATGAGAAATTCTGCTGAAAAAACATGTACACATTTTAACGAAATATTTCATGAGAAACCTTGCTTCCACCAAGCAATAATAATTTGACATAGAGATTGGTTAGAGCATCCTCATACTCTTTTTCACCCTTTTCAAAAGCAAAACCCTTTTCATCTCAAAACAAGGGTATTGTGCCAATTTTCCTGGAATCCAGAGTACAGCTCCACCACAAAGCCACAAAGCCAAAGAATACCACAAAGTCTTCTCCCTTTCTGTGCTCAGGTCCTGAGAGCTGTCTGACAGGAGTATCAATACCTTACACATCACACAGAACAGCACAATGTCTAAGGATGGGTATTCTCTTCTTCAAAGTCGGAGGATGGACACCCTTGGAACACAAGGAATTACTTTGAGGCAGACTGCTACACAGAGGTGCTGGTGCTGACACTGTCAGTGGCTAGCAGTTAGGCAAGATAAACATTTCAGCTCATCACTGTCATTTCAAATCCTGCAGAAGTTTATATGGACTGTCTACATGATCTTAGGGAGCAAAATAAAATAAAATAGTTGTTCTAGTGTCAAAGCTATGAATCAGCATCAACTTAAACCACAGCTAAAAATTGTTACTTTTCTTGTTAATCTTCTGGCTACCAAAACCCAACCTACATATTTTATTTCAATTATTTTAGTTATCAAAATTATTTTAATATTTATTTTAATTATTTATTTAAATTGACTTATTTTAATTGCCAAATATAAACTTAATTTTCGCCAACTTATGTCAGTTTTGACTACCTGGAATAATGATTTACTATGAGCTGAAGTCCAAGAATGTCCAAACTGAAAGAAATCTGACTATTGAAAATATATCTTGTCCCTAAGGCTATTTTGGATGAGTTTTGCTTCTTCCTTTCTTTGCAGATGCAATTAATGTGGAAATTTACAATATATAATGTGAAAAGACCAGAAGTGGAGAAGTAGATCTTTTTCCAGCTTGGCTGTATGAGATGATAAAAAGGGTAGTCTCAGTGAATGATAGCCTGAATACCTCTTCTGAATCTCCAGTTGCTACTGTGCATTCATTTTCAGCTGGTACAAAACCATTTTGTTGGAAAAATAATTTTATTTCTCACTTATCCACTATAAATTATGGGAATAATTTTGTCTCACTGAAACCTCTTTTATAGCACAGTAATGCCTCTAATTTTGATGGATTTTCTGAACAGGTAGAACTGAGAGGCAAGGCATGTGCTGTGTCACATTAAAAGCTTCTAGGTGGGGAAAGTCAACAGAGGATGTCTGTTGTGTCATTTAGCTTCATGGTGACTAACACGGCATCCAACATCCCAGCTCCACAAACGGCCTCAGTTACAATTTACAACAAAGTGAATTTAATCTGAGATGCTTTATAAATAGAAAATATATTTGTTTGACCCTGTTTGGATGAAGTAAGAGGTGAAATATAATCTATGCAATAGCCACTTAGAATCAAGATCTAGAAAGTACATGAAGTGAAGGGAAAACAGAGACTATTCCTGGAATGTATTAGAACATCTATGAGAGATATAGATATTTTGATTATGAATAAGGGATGTGTTTTTACAAATAAAAGAAAATACATAGTTTTTAACCTGTTTTGTCTGAGAAATATTTCCATGGACAACTTTCATACAAACCTGGAGCCAAGTTGTTAAAAGAACAGAAACCAGAAAATATTGCAGTTGTGGAAGATTGATCGTTTAGAAGAAACTATGTCAATATCCCAAAACCTTTAACTTTTCTTACATATTTTTGCCTTCCTAACTCAGAAAAAAAAAAAAGTAGAAAAACTTGTGTGTGGCTACTGCTGCTAATCCTAATCTTTACTTGCATTTATTTCACACACATCTGTATTCTAAAACACCACCTTATGAAAATGGACAAGCCAGATGCCTGATTTGGTATGTCTGCCTACTAAACTACTCCAGTTTAACTAATTTGCTATAAATTTTGAGGTAAATTTTGCAGGTTTGGGTGCAGAAAACCTGTACTTTCCATTATGGGGAAATACAGCAAACTGCAGCACTCAAGGTTATGTTCTTTGGTATAACAAGAGACAGAGCTTAGCTGTACATTTAAAGTAGGAATGACAGAGAGTTCAAGGGCCTCTAAGCAAACCCTATCCAATATTTCTGAGTTGCATGTATATGATGTTCTTCTTTTTGTGGCTGGTGCCCCATGTCAGACATTCCTCTGTCAGACTCAGCAGCTTGCACCCAAAGGGAGCTGGGTTGCAAGGCAGGCAGTTTGACAGACAGGGAGCCAGAAACCAGAGACTGTGCTATTTATATTGCTGTCTGGCTTATCTGTTTATATGCTAAAGTATATGAGCAGTTCAGCCTTGAGCTGGAACCTCAGCTGAGCGTTGCTCTGGTGGTACAGTCTAATCAAGACACAATATTTTTGGAATACGTAGTTTTTCTTAGGACTCCCTCATTTATAGGGAAACACATCTTTGATAACTAGTAGAAGCTGATGATGGTATACCAGTAAAAATGTTTCTTTGGCCTAACAACTCTGCAGTTGTTGCCTTCTTTAGAGGCATGATCTGCAGTGCCAGACAGGCATCATCCCAAAGTGAGAATTTATGGGAGACCAGCTGTGACTCTGAGCGTGCAGCCTGTCCTGCTATAAAGGTGTGTGTGTAAAAACACTGCTCTTGCTTTGTAGGGGATGCTGAATAACTTGCTCAAGGTTGTGATTTTTCCCTGCAGGCCTAGGATTTGTGAAGGGAAAATACCTTGCTGCATGTGGGAGAAAGCAGGAGAGAGAGAGAGAGCGAGTTAGTGAGCAACACTGAGCCCTTACAGGTGATCCATTACCCTGCAGCCATTACAATTTGTCATATATGCTTCACCTAGCATCTGCTGCAAGATGAAATGTTTTCAGCTCAGTTTATCAGTCTACCTGGATGTGTCAGGTCAACTTCCTTTTAACCCACTGTTCTGGTTCATGGGCTTTTAGAAAATATGGCACAGCTGATCAGAGCTAGCAGTTGTCTTTCTTTCTTTTTTTTTTTACTTTGCTCGCAGCGTGAACCGGGGATTTTTTTTGTACACAGATACCAGTAAGAATTTGATTTCCAGATTGCTCCAGTACAATTCAAAAATCCTGATCTATACATTCACTTTTGTTCCAAAAGATAATTAAGAAAACATATTATATTAGAAAAAGAAATTCATTTGCAAATATATTTTCACACACACATGAACATCTGCGTGTAGACATGCAAACACAGCACCTACATATTTGCATTCTAAGAATCTAATTCCATTGAAATAAACCAACTTTAAATTATGTTGGTAGGCTACTAGAATATATAAATACGTATATTTTTAAGTCAAAAAGCTATGGCAAAATGATATGCTGAAGACTTTTCAGTTATATTTCTCTTCTTGGGTTTCTACAATTGTACGAAGAAATCATTATATACCCTATAGCAACACTCAAATTAGAAAATCCTTTTTACAATTTTTTTAACCTTGTCCTATACATAAAACAGATAGAACTTGAAGAGCTTAATTTCTCTTTTTAATATCAGACATAACCACTTGAATTTCTATGCAGATGGCATAATTTTAGAATGGAAATTACTGGAATGATATTTAAAGTTAAATGGTCAGGCAGTTCACACAAATTACATTGCCTTTTCATTCAGAATGTTCTAAGATATTGCCATCGGTGTCCACTGTGCAGTCCCATCTTGTTCCCAGAACCTATTAATAGTGACTGTGCAGAGATTGAAGGATGTTTGTCGATATTTTTTCATACTGACTACTATCCACTGTGCAGCCAAAGTGGGGTATTGCTAACAAGTGCAATTATCATGTAGCTTTGGAAACCTTGCCATTCTTCTGTCCACTTGACTCTCTAAGTGCTCTTTTAAAATTATGAATCTATAAAAAACATCACACAGCTGACTTTTAGTTTCTAATTTATCTTCTGTCTTGAAGGGAATGTGGTTTTATTGGAGATCCCCTGAACACATTAATGTTATTATTTTTATTATTGTCTAGATGAATGGGTGTTTAATCTAAAATAATAAACAGTATCTTATGTTATTTATGATCCTTCATAAATATTCTACTATTTCTGGAAGTAGTAGTAGCATTAGCAATATTACATTTCCCTGCAGGTTGCTAGACATATATACTCAATTCTTTGAAAGTTGCAATGATAGTTTTTCAGTTTTTTGTGTTATAGCCTTTAAATGTCTTATCCATGAAAGCACAGTAAACAAATAGAGTTTTGCCATGGAACAGAAACACATGGAGGACAGAAGAAAGATTGGAATTTCACTTGTGCATGACTGCTCCTTCTTGCTCAGGCAAGCTGCTTGATAAAAATTACTGTTGACTTGAATACAATGCATTTTGATAAAACCCATCATTTTAGCAAAAAAAACCAAATAAAAATAAATATATTCCCTTCACCTTCAGTTTTTAATTGCAATTTTTGTGAAGTTACTTTCAACCTTTGTGTTCTGTGCTGCAACATAACAATTTGTCACCAGTTTTGCCTTAACCTCAAATACTTAGATGGGTATTTTTCCTGTGCATATTATCTTACCAAGTTAATGGTGACATGGCTTTTGTTGACTCAAAGAATTCTGTAATTATAGAATCCAACATATCTTGTCGAGAAAGGGCTCACCACTCATCTGTCATCTGCAGCATTTTTGGAGACATGATAGAAGTTAGGTCTCTTTCAGACATGCAACCCAGTATCCCTCTAAGAACAGTATGGGGAGAACCTGGATGTGAACCATACTCACTTGAATAGTGAGTGGGATGTGAGGGAAAGGAGCTATCCCTGGGCACATGTCAAAAGAGGATCTAGTAGAAAGAATATCTAAATGACCTAAGGAGCTTAAGCACTGTACAAAACCCCTTGATGTGAATTGTCATGCCTGAAGGACTAAACTTATTGACAGGAGAGGAGGAATCCAACCTGGTAAGACTGATTGATATTCACTAAATTGCTCTGCCTCTGTTTAAAACAGCTAAGGCTAGGCTGGGAATCACAAATAAAGAGAGAAAATTTATTAAAACTACAGCATGACCTATCAACACTATGTTCACTCAGAATGTCAACTGAAATGATATAGCTTGAAAATAATTAAAATAATGAAATTATGCTAAAATATTATTTTATTGGATATTTGCAACATTGGAGAAAACAAAATAAATCTAATTGAATCTAAAGAGTAGGAGAGCATTTAACTGTATCATTGAGCCTACCTCATCTTTATAAACACAAGAAATTAACCATCAAGAGGACATTAAGTGATTATTTCAAATGTGCGTGATGGTCTTGAGAAGGTTGTTTTATTGACAAGTGATTTACTTCTTTTCAGATGTCTATTCAACAAACACTATTGAATACCAACAAGTTAAGGAATCCCTCTAATTAAATAAAATTATTAAGGCGGTATCTTAGATTTATTTGGAAATGATTGCTTTTCTCTAAGATTTAAACTTATCAGCAAACATATTTTAAAAAATAAATAAGGATAAAATTATTTTTGTCCAATCAAAATAGCAAACTGTGTAAAAAAGCTGAGTTAGTTATATGAGGGAATGTCACCACATTACCGTATTAATGTAAATTGTTCTTCAACTTTGTTAATCTCAATTAACAGGAAAACATCAGCCTAAAAATCTTCACAGTATTTTTTTTTCATCAAGTCATACTTTTGTAGCTGTCATCCTAGAATGGGAAGGCACGTAAGGTTCTGCCTCTTTCCAGGGAAAAAAATTGCAAATTACCAAAGGAGAGGAAAGAACTAATACCCTGAATTGTCTGAAACAGACCTTTTTAGGCTTTTCAATGTCTTCTTCTTTCAACATTTGAATTATTCATCATTTTTCTGTTTGACCTGTCTTGTTTCAAAGTAAAAGGCCAACAGAGAAGGAAAAGAAAAACAACTGGAAATATATAAGCACTTTCTTTCAAGTAACAAAGGCATGACTAGAAATGTACCTCTGTACTGTGTAGAATAATTTCAGAATAAAAATACCTACATCTGATCACAACTGTAAAATCTGAGACAATTTCAGTTTTAAGAATTGTAAATAAGGTGGGTTCGATTTGTAACATAAATAATATTTGTCTAGATCAACTTCCTTTTCCATGTTTTTCATAATTAATATCTTAAAATGATCCTCTGAGAATTTTTGGCTTAATTGCTCTCTAGAAAATGGTTTATATAGTTTGAAGTGACAGGTAGTTATAAACTAATAAAACACATTTCCTAGACCACAGCTTTAAAAGCTCCATGCAAAATGAAGTAAACTGGCCTTATTTTGCATTTTGACAGTGTTCAGTCCTTAGTGGGCAATCCCTCACACAAACCAAACGACCAACCAAAACCTTCCTAATAATACCATACAACCTGAGGAAAAATCAAGTCTTTCAAGATGTCATTGAATTTTGTTTGATTCTTCCCTTTACTATGGCTTTTTTCCTTCATAAAGAGTAACACCAGGAAATCCTGTTTAATTTCTTTGTGCAGGGAATTTTGCATAGCAGGATAATGGACAGTAAGATTTAATTGGTTTGAGTAATCAATTTGGGAAGTTCTGACAGTGTGACTGGATATTTTATTCAAATGCTAACACCCCTAATTGACAAGAGATTCTTACAACAGTGCATCAGTTAAACCTGTGCCATCACTCACTGAGTTAAAAAATTTAATGAGCACACAATTCCAGTTATATAATTTTAATTTTTCCCTAGCTTAAAATATTTTATTAGACAAAGGTTTAGTCACCATACAAAGCTGTAGAGTTTCTTTCTAGGTTAGAGAAGGTTGAGTACACATGAGTGTAAAGTAAATAAAAGGCTGAATTGGGATCATTCCTTTTACATACAGACATTATTGATACCTGTTTACTTTAGCATTAATTGCTTTGTTAGAAGTTTTGGTCAAAACTGATATTTGGAGTCCTAGTTCAAATGGATGAGAAAGCTACTTTTATGTTGGGAGAATTTTTTCCACTTTGATGAGAAGAATAAAAGAAAGTCTGGAAATTGAAGACTTTGTATATCATCAGAGCACAGCTGCTATTAGAAGAGAAGAGGTGTGAAAACAGACATGTCAAACATACCTGAACAGACATCAAATACAATAAAAATCAGTATCTTGGATATTATATCAGACCTTTGTCATGTCAGTTCTGGTTTTCCGGCAGAAGTTTGGTTTTTAAGCTCTGTCTGTTACTATCTAAAAATGTCACTAGTATTATAAAACCTACGAAAAATAGAGCATATTGTAGTTGCAGTTTATTTCATCCTGAAGGTCTGTGATAGCTTACCCCAAGTTTAATTTGGTTCTCTAAAAACACAAAAAGATAAAAGAAGCACTTTAATTGAACTTAAAGGAAAAAGAATGAACAAAACTGAAACAGGTGCTCTACAGTTACACATTTATTTGCACTCTCTGTTATTCTCTTCCACCACTTTTTTTACAGACAATTACATGGCCCGTGCCTGGATAAATGACATGTTGATCTTGTTGATCTCCACAAAGAATGTATGAGAATTTTTAATTTTATGTCTGGAAACAAAGTTAGGTTTATTAAAAGTCTAAACCCAGGTGATACAGTCCACTTTAGTTTAAAAATAATTTTTCACAGTGTTTTTGGGTAGCTGTGTATTGATACAGCATTTTTGAAATATTTTTGGTAAGTGGAAAGTTGATATGGCAGAGGCACTTCACAAGAAAATGATTATTTACTTTCAAAAAACCCGTTCATATGTTTGTGCAAATGAAATGTGATGTCTGCAAAATACCCGGCTTTAGGTACTTTAAAGGAAGAAATATGGGAAAGAAAAAGGTGTTGTGACTCTTACCACTTGGTCATGTTTGGGAATAAATTGGTATAGTAAATACTTTATAGGATAATTTCTATTACAGGAATGAAAATACAAGATAGGAATACCTTGTACAAGAAAGGCAGGTAATGAAAAAAAGGAGCAGTGTTGCTTTGAAGATGAAGGATGTGTGTGCTTGCCATGATAGAAGAAAAAGAGAGAAGCTTGTAGAAAATCTCTGAGTAGAAAGGAGGAGGAAGGAAACAATGGAGATATGTGGTTAAGATCTATGAGAATTTAAAATGTGAAGTTGTTCAGGATAAGGTTTTCTGTAAGAAATAGAAAAATGATTCAGCACACAGAATTTGTTTTCAAAAGGAATGAGGAATTAGAGTAATGTTGCAGAAAGTTAGAGCTAATTCCAACCAACATAGAAATATTGGATAAGAGTGTAAAGGTGAAAGGCCATCTTAATGTGAATAAAAAGAAAGGAATGGTATTCAAGATCTAGTAGGGTTAAGAAGTAAAATGACATGGAAAAAATATTAAAAAATTGGGGTCTGAGGAAGACATATGTACTCAGAAGGTTGATAAATATTGCAGGTGAATGTAAGAAAAAGTGAAATAAGTGGCCTTTTCTTACAAGCACAAATACAAAATAACTGAAACAAAGATAGGCAGTTAAGAAACATCCTTGAATTGTGAGTTTTTTATAGATTTCTGGTGTATGGAGAAACTGTGCAGGAAGCAAAGAATATGTCAGCTCACTGAGAATAAGTTGAAAAACATGGAGCAGACACATAGGGACAAAATCCTAAATGTGTAGACAGCAAATGAGGTGCAACTTACACAAAATGGCATTGATGGTGCAGAATATGTATATTTATAAGAAAAGGAAAGTCACTAAGAATATCATTGGTTAGCTTCTTCATGGAGAAGGAGAGGTGTTGCAAATAATGCCTAGAAGGTCAAGTATTTTAATGGCTTATGGATCTTCATAAGACATTAAAATTGTAAGCCATCATTTAGTACCAGCAAAATTGATGAGAAAAAGAGAAAAAGATGTTTCCAATTCAGAATAAAGGAGGAAGAAATGGGAGTACTTAAATAAGACAGATGTTTTCAACTCATTTGGTTCTGATGATCAAATGAAATCACAAAAAGTAAACAAATATTTTTGAGACTGAAAAATGCGAGATTTATTCATTTATTTTAAAAAATGAAGGAAAACAAGAGGGACACATCAGTTATATACAATTCTTGTCAAAAAAAAAAACCAAACAAAAAACCCCCACAAAACCCCAAAAAAATTATAAGCAAATAATGAAACCATCTCTAACCATCTGAAAGACATTAAAGAGATAAATAGCAGCCAACACAGAAATGCAAAGAATAAAAACTACAATTCTGTGTGTGTGTGTTTTTAATTGAAGAATGACAAATTTGTAGGTTAGGAATTTGCTGTGCTTTTTAACCTTTCTGAGTATTTTCCCTAGCCATTAAAAGTAGATTTTGATATAGCCATATATTGATAATTAAATTTTTTGTGTGTGTGAGTATGGTGCTAAATGAATGACTCTTTTTTTCACATACGTTTTTTAATGATATTTGCCTAAAATCCATTTGAACTTTTAAATTTCCTTAACAGGAACTTTTTCATTGCTTTGAGGAAAATAATAGTGTAGTTGATAGAATGATTGGTGCTTGAGAGACAGAGATTGAGAGCGATTGTGCAACTACTTTTCTTTGTTTTCATTTTAAAGACAAATGGGAATCAAATGCCAGCATGAGGTAGTTATAAACATAGTGAAATTGTTCTACTAATCTTGCAATATGCTGTCAAGATAATAATAGCTCTGAGCATTTCCATTGATTTCTGAAGGAATTACTGACTTATTATCTATAGGAACTCCTTATAGCTGGTTAAAAATGAAATGCAGGTTTGAAATATCCACTATTTCAATAAATGCTGTGAAAATTACCCTTTTATTTAAAAAGAAAGCAAGGAAAATGAGAAGTAGCATGTTATGGATGTGTCATCTTGAGTTACACAGATTTAAGTTGGATGGAAGGGTCCCCACATACCTTTTCATGATTGTTTGGAATTGTCCATTCAGAGACTTCTATTTCACAGATCTATCTAAGGCTTCAAAATTTATGTTTTGTCCACATTGGACCAAACTGTCACATGCTATCCCAAGCCAAGACTGTAATAAAACAATGCTTCTTGGAACAAAACCAAGAATATTTCTTGGATTCCATTTCTCTCCTCCTTTGTCTGCCATTAGAGAACTCTGGAATACAGAAATCATCCCACTAGAAAGTACTAAATCAAAAAAAAGCTGTAATTGAACAAACTATTTTGAGGAAAGTACATTTAACAAGAACTCTATCTTTCACTCTTTATAATGCAAATTCAGTGAGTGAGGTAGGAATGAGGATAAAACTTTTTACCCGGCTAGTAAATGTGCGATTTCTTTGTTGCTTATTTTTCGTTTGAGGAGGCTTTCTTTTGCACTAAGAAGGAATACATCTCTGAGAATATTTGCAGACAAATTTATTAATTTGAAGTTGATATTAAAGCTGTTTTGTTATGTTTCATTTTATGTGGTAGTATTAACTCTCATTCGAAATCTCAGGATAGATAATTTTACTTACACAATGCAACACTAAAATACCAGCTGCTTTAACAGGCAATGTCGCTTTTGTAATAAGAATGGTAATCTTATTATAATATTTGGATACATTGCACATTAATTTTCAGAAGACTTGCATATGTTTTAGGCACCATGCTTGGTCCTCATCAATTTAAGTAGTTAACTGAAAATATTATAATGTTTCCTATTATATGCATAATCTGAAAAATTATTTCCAGTACCATTCTTTCTGTGTTCTTGGTGCACTGTGGCCTAGCTTAGATGGGATGTTTAGACTACTTAGTAAATTTTCCTGCTTTCACCTCAGTTCTGCTTTGGAAAATTTCATTCCTTAACCTTGACAGGATAAAACTCTCTATTCTGAGGATTTGGAGTTTCAACTGTCTCAAACTATCACCAGCTGCTCATCCACCTATGTTCAGCAAGAAAATACAAATACGGTTATCTGCACACAAGGAAAAATTTACATGCCTGTGTCAAGCAGAGCCTTTGAGTCATAAATCCCAGCTTCTGGAGGCGTGCAGCTCAGGAGCATGTGTAATTGCTGAGCTCTGGGCAGCGTGCAGCATTCCTCTCATCATTGTTTCCAGATCACTTTGATATATGGCGTCTATGTGACACACATAGCACACCGTGGAGAAGACAGAGAGATGACCATGTCTAGAAAGGTCTCACCACAGGCATTGCTGGTTATGGAGCACCATGTGTATGCATAGCATGGGGAAGCACAGGTGATCCTAGGTTGAATGCATCAGCTAAGGGTGCTCTGTGAAAGGGCTGCAGCACCAAACTCGGCCGCAGGAGCCCCAGGCTGACAGCAGCAGGTGGGTGCAGAACCATCTACCCATGGGTGTACACAAGGCAGGTGTTGCAAGCAGGACTTTTGACCTCAGAACAGGGGATACATTAAGTCCCTGCTTTTTATTATCTGTTTTTACTGCCTGCCTAGTCCCCATGCAACCTTAGGTGTTTACCTTGTACCATTTCTTGTGGATAGAAAATAGGCTTCTACTTTGAGTACTGAATTTCATGAATTTGACTCTGAACAGGTAGGTGTCCTTTGTGTTCTTTGTCCAATATGAGTTTTGGCACAGTAATATTTTATTCCGGTCCTTACATTGTACACAATGGCATCCAGTTGTGCTTGTACACTTTTGAATTTTACAGCTATTTGAAATATCTTGGGTCTGAACAGCTGAAATAAATCAGGAAGTACTTGTTAAGGGCTTGAGAAGACTTGGTTTTCTGCTCTCTGTCAATCAAAAAACAACCCTAATAAATTATTTCTGATATATCTGAAGAGAATATCCTGTGTTTGCCATGACATTTACTACACCATGAGAAAGATGGCACCACATTGACCCCCATACTTATTAGAATGAATGCTTTAATTTGTGAATTAACATAATAAAAATATTTTATTTCATGATCATGTGTGTACTGCTGGAGACTGTTTTGAAAAAAAAATATAGATGGCTAACAAATGAGAACAACTAGATCATGTTTTGTGTCAGTATTGGTTCTTTGTATCCTGCACAATTGCGTGTTACTGTCCATTGTGTGTTATGGTTTCAGTCTGCAATTTTCACCGATAGTGTTCATTGTTTAAATGAGACAAATAGGCTATTGTCAGGGACTGTGATCCTGGTGACATTATTATTCTGACCTAATGTAAATATCATGACCTGTCTCGGAACTCTTGCAGTAAATGAAATGGTTCGGGCAGTCAAGATGACAACAAACTGCCCATAAATCAAACCTTCAGTCATTAGGATAAGTTTTATTAAAGAACAAATGGATTTCTTATAATTATTTCTTGCATACAAAAGTCTGTAAATATAAATGTTGCCATTTATTTAAAGATAATCTAGATTAATTTGTGAGACTAATGGAAAATATTGCTGTACCTTTTATTTTCACTTTTTTATATTGACTGTGGAACTTCTAAAATACCACAGATCGATGATACACACAGAAACCCACTTGTTCTGAAAGACAGCAGGAATCTAAGTTGATGAACATAGCTAGTATTAAAGATCACTGACTTAATTAACTCAATTCTCTAACCATTTTTATATAACATAAGGCTACATAAAATTATTTCATGCTTCAGAAAGGTTCCATTATATCTGATGTGTAAGCTAATATGAATTTTTAGGAAAAATTTAAGGAAAACTAATGCCTTTTCTTTAAAGGATTGATCTGAATTCAGATAGTCCAACAATAGAAAGTATATATTATGGGAACTAAGATGTTCTTTTACCTATACTTGTAGCTTTTTCCATCCTCAGTATAGAGGTTTAAATTTTGCACACCCATAAAGTAAAGGATTCTAAACACTTAATAAAACCTTATGTATCAGAAAACATTGGCCAAAGACATTTTTTTCAAAAGAATGATTGATGCTAAAATATAAGAGAAATTAAAAAGGTACAGTTTATTTACAAGATAGTTTTCTGTTTAAAAAGAGAAAGAAATGCCTCAAAAGTCTTGAGAGTCACATTTGCATAGTCAAGTATAATATATTTATTTATGAATATTGCAGAAAAACCATGTGCATCTAAAAATTAAATCTTTCTATAAAAGGCAAGTGCTTCACCCACACTGCCCAGGTTACAGAAGGCAAAGGTATAGATTGGTAGAATGACAAACACTCACTGCAGGAAAAAGATCAGGTTTGAGACCATTAATGAACCTGAAGACGTGCAACTTGTAGAATCATCAAATGGCTTGGGTTGGAAACCAGCTGAAAGATTATCTTGTTCCAACCCCCTCCCATGGTCTTCACTGGACCCCATCCAGTTTGGTTTTGAACACTTTCAGTGATGAGGCATCTATTACTTCTCTACATCTGAAGAGATGCATCCATGGGTTCTGAGGGAATGAGCATATGAAGTGGCTAGGCCAGTACCCATTATATTTGAGACAGTGTGGCAGTCCAGTGAGGCTCCTACTAACTGGAAAAAGGGGAGGAAATAGCTTCCATTAAAAAAAAAAAAAAAAAAAAAAAAGAAGAAAAAACACCACAAGACCTGAGGAACTACAAGCCAGTCAGTCACACTTCTGTGCTCAGCAAGCTCATGGAGCAGGTGCTCCTGGAAAGTATCCTAAGGTACATGGAAGATAAGGAGGTTTTGAGTCAGCATGACTTCACTAAGAGCAAATTATTTCTCAAAAATTTGGTGGCTTTCTATGTCATGGTTACAGAGTTGGTGAACAAGTGAAGAGCAACTGACTGTCTGGCTGGACTTGTGGAAAGCACTTGACTCTGTCCCTTCATGATATCCTCACTGTTAAATCAGACAGACATGGATTTGACAAATGGATCACTCAGTGGATAAGGAATAGGCTGGGTGTTTGCACTCAAAGATATTTGGTCAATGGTTGGATATCCAAGTACAGACAGTGTCAAGTAATTTCCTCAGGGTTGGTATTGGGACCGGTGCTGTTTGACATCTTTGATGGTGACATGGACACTGGGATTCAGTGCACCCTCAGCAAGTTTGCCAGTGTCACCAAACTGTGTGGTGCAACTGACATGCAAGAGATGCCATCCAGAGAGGTCTTGAGAGAGAGATGGAGAGTTGGATCCATGTGAACCTCATGAAGTTCAAGTCCAAGTGCAAAGTTCTGCACGTGGTTCAGGGCAATCCCAAACACAAGCTGGGTGTGGAATGGATTGAAAACAATCCTGAGGAGAATGACTTGGGGGTGTTGGTTCATGAGAAGCTTGACATGAACCAGCAATGTGTGCTTGCAGCCCAGAAAGCCAAACATGTCCTGGGCTGCACCAAAGGGAGTGCTGCCAGAAGGTTAAGGGAGGGGATTCTCCCCTTCTACTCTGCTCTGGTGAGACCCCATCTGGAGTGCAGCATCCAGCTCTAGGGCTCTCAACACAAGAAGAGCATGGACATGTTGGAGAGAACAAAAATGGGGCCACAAAGATGACCAAAGGTGAACCTCTTCTATGAAGGCAGACAGAGAAAATTGGTGTTGTTCAGCATGGAGAAGAAAAGACTCCATGGAGACTTTCCAGTAGCTAAAGGGGCCCTATAAGATATCTGGAGAGGGACATTTTGCAATGGCATGTTGCAAAGGACAAGGAGGCATGGCTATAAAATGAGGTTTAGATTGGATATTAGGATATCCCACTCATTGTGGGAGTGGTGAGACAGAGGCACAGGTTGCCTGGAGAAGTTGTGGATGCCTCATCATCAGAAGTGTTCAAGACTACGTTGGATGGAGCTTTGAGCGGCTTGTCTAGTAGAAGATGTCCCTGTTCATGGCAAGGTAGTTGGAACTAAATGATCTTTAATGTCCCTTCCAACACAAACCATTCTATGATTCTATGAATCTGCTTTACTTGGAGAAAAAGTTTACAAATGATAGGAAGTTCCTGACACAGAAAAAATTTGAATACTTTTAAGATGCTGAATAAAGTCAAACTGAATTAGGAGCTGATGTTAAAATCTTTGCTGATGAAAATTTATATTTTTGAAAGGAACAGAATGAAAGCCAAATGTTTCCTGTAAAAAATAGAGAAGGAAAGGAAACTTCTAAAATAAATTAAGAAACAGAAACTGATAACTGAGGAAGGAAAAATTATATCTCATAAAAAGAAAAAGGCAGTGGCTTTTCTTTAGGTTAGCTGACTGCAACCAGAATGCAAGCGAAAATGCCTGGCCTTCATTCTAGAAATTGTTTCTGAGATTGCAAGTGCTTTTTTAGAGCTGAAGCCAGTGTGATAAAGTGCTGTTCTTTCACCAGAAAGAATGTTTGCTTACTATTTCATCATCCCCTGGAGGCACAGAGAAAGAAAATAAGCACATCAGTTGTCATTATGACAGGATAAAAATGGAGCCATCATATTTCAATAACACAATGCAATGAGCAGCCCCATCGAGTGATGAATTATGGACTCTCTCTTTCACACTCAACTATAAGTTAATATTATCTCCCCAGGATAATTAGAGTGAAGTTCAATTACTGACCCTGAATTACCGTGTGGGCCACTCCATGGGTTCTGACACAGCGTTTTACACATTTATCTTTTCACCTAATGCGCTAAATCTGCATTGCTCAGGTGATTAATCATACTGGGTCCCATCTAGCTCATACTATTCTTCTTGTATGGATTGGCTGGTCCCTGGAGTCCCCTTGAGCACAATATGAGAAGGTCTATTATGCTGTGTTTTTCTTCCAATTTGTGTTCTTCCTTGTGTTTTGAGACTGTGGTCACTTCTGATGTTTGCCCAAAAAAGCTCATTGTATAAATGCAACACTTTCAGACAGGGGATTATCCACCTCCTTGCCAACAAGGAGACAGATAACTCAGTCAGTGCAGGTAAAACATACCTATAAAACCCCAGTTGAAACAGATAGGTCCCTTTATTTCAGTGTGTAAAGATGAAAGAAGAAAAATTCACAATATGGGTCTGGAGGCATTGATCAATTTCCTGCAAGCTGTGTTATTTCTTTCCCTTGTGAAGAACAAATTCTACCCTTGATCTAGTTACTCAAAATAAATCCCTTGCTAATTTTTTGTATGCCTTTTTAGGGCTGTGTATGAGTAACCTCAAATATATCTCATTAAAAAAAGAAGACCAAGTTTTTATTTATAATGCAAATTGTATAAACAAACTCTAGATTCAGAACCCTTAGCACAGCTTATTACAATTATGTTCTCATCAGCCCAATGTCTAGCTAAATATACATTGGTGATTTGAGAAAACTAGATAATTCCACCTCACTTAAAAAAAATCCTGGTTTACTCCATAAGCAGTCTCAGTGAAATGAGGGAGAAGGGATTAAAAGAGAGTCAGAGAATCTGGATAATCAGCTATCTAAAGGATAGAGATTGAGGTCATATGCTTGGAGGAATAAAAGAGGATGAGATCCCCTTTTATGTCAGCAGCCATAATACTTAAATCTCAGGTTGCAGGGCATTGGAGTAAGTTGTAATTCCCTTACCCACAGGCCAGGGAAATGGGTTGCAAGGAGAAACAGAGTCAGGGAACAATTTGGGCAAGTGTTTACGCATAGCATGCAGATCAACACAATACCATGTAGCAAAATTGGACTACAGCAAAAAAGCTATGTATTAAAACACAATAGAATCAGGAAAAGAAGTAGACCTCAGAATAGTATCTAGTTCCCACCTCTTCCCTGGATACAAGCTCCCTACTCTGCCTATCAATAATATGGTGCCAGTGAATAATCTGTTTTCTCCTAGCAATCAATTTCATATTAAGCTATAGCCAAATTTTTACAGAGGTTAAAATTTTGACTAAGAAGTGTTTTCAAACCTACCATTTTTTTAAAATTTGAATCAGGTTCAGACCAAGTTCTATGGTGTTTGTGTTTTCTGAACAGATTCTTTGAGTTCTAATTTTGTCTCTCTGTGTCACAATTTCTACAAATAAAATTTATGTTAAAAAAAACCCAAACCCCAGTAACTGCTACAAAACTACTTCTACACACAAAGGAAGAAAAATAGTACATCTAATGTTTGAAAAATAAGAAAAGAAGAACAGAAAAAAACCAGGCAATATCCAATGTTCAGAAAAACTATGGAAAGCAGCTAGAAGCAGAATAAAACTAAAGAGTGAATGAAACATCCATTCAGCCTTTCTGCTCTTGTAAATTGTACTGTTTCATTTGATGACCCATTTACATTTACTCATTATATCCTTAAATACTATCCATACAAAACAATCAGAAACCAAAGTGTAATTAGTCGTAACTTTGTTACTGAACATAATTTTGTTACAGCTGTATACTGGCATGCTGCACCTGCTAAAATTTGGTGAGATTTCCAAAGAGGTGTGATGGAACATGCTAGCATTCTCTGAGTTTCACATTGATTTATTTTGCATTTATTTGTCTTTCAGGGTCAAATCAAAGTTATGGGCCCTGAGTCCGTAAAACTGTAACCAAAGCAGCCATAAAGGTGGTGTGCAGGAAGGAATATGGTTTTCATATGAGTATAATAAAGGGCTGGTATTGTGGCAGGCTTTTCAGAGGAGGGCAAATACCTGCAATCCTCATCAGTAGTCAATTTTAATTACTCTTGCAGCACAAAACAGTTGGAAACCTGAGTCCTATAGCGTGTTGGATATCTCTTGTGAGATTTTCAGTACATGTAATAAAGTTCTGCACTTTGCCTTTCCCAGGTTATATATATATTCATCAAAACCCTTCCCTTTCCTGTTCTCCTTCCCCTTCTTGAGAGGAGTTGGCACTGTGATGCAGAGGAGGCATTAATGACTCTCAAGTGATCTCAGAGTCTCTGGGTATTGAGTGGCTTAAAGCCAACATTCCCCCAGTCCCTGTTCTGTGCCAAGGGCAGGTCAGAAGAGCAAAAGAAACTCTATCTAACAAAATGCAAACATCAACCTCTTTCCACCTTCAGGCTGTAATACAAGATCCTTTCTTCCTAATCACCTGGAGAAGCATAACCAGGGTAACATAACTATTTTAATTAGACTTTTTGGATGAGACTAATCATTTCTTCAAGTAGGACAGGGAATTTTTTCCAAAATTCTCATGAGAATCTGTGATTTAATCTGTCTGCATAGCTCTGCCTTTCCTAAACTGTGCACTGGAAAAGCCTGTGATTTTTATTTGCTTTTGCAACTATATGTAACAGTCTAATCACAGATCTGTCTAGATGATCTGCTTTAGCACAATTACAACTATAAATGAAAATTTTTCAATCATTTCATATGTCACATAGATTTCAGCAGATTATCTTTTTGGACTTGAATATGCTTTGATAAGCTTATTTGGTTTTTTTTGTTTTTGTTTTTTTTGTTGGTTTTGTTTTGTTTTTTGTGGGGGGGTTTGTTTGTTTGTTTTGTTTTGTTTTGTTTTGTTTTTTTTGTTTTTGTTTTTTTTTTCTGAATATAAATACCTATACTTGAGAAAGTCAACCTTCTTTTATCCCATTCTCTCAGCTTTGTCACTTTTGTCCACTCAGAACAGCCCTCATTACTCTTTTAAGCATATCACTGCCTTAAAAAGCAGTCCAGGATTGGGCCTTACCTGTCAACAAGTTGAGCTATTCAAGAGCTACATCGTTAATTTCAATAGCCAGAAAAACATAGCAAAGAGCTACAGAGCTCTGTGTTGGCTCACCTGACAACATTGTTACTATTTTAGTATTTACTATTTTAGACCATAGAGGTACTGGCCTGAGTCAGGCAACTGTGATGTGAGGAGTCACTCTGCAGACGCAGGCACAGGATGAGAGAGATTGCTAATTGGGTAAGTCTGGCCACCATCTGGCACTTGTAGTCTCTACCTAAACTCTCCAGATGCAGCTCTGAGCAGCTGTAAATAAAGACTTTCAGCAGTCAAAAGAAATTTATATTACATATTTTATTCTGTTAGTTAAAGCCCAGAGAATTTTGTGTGTCTGACAGCCTTCTGTGAGCCAGAAGGAAGAGGGAGGATGCAGAGGATGGAAGTTAAGATTATACCTCAGTTGTTTTCAAGACACTTGGATCACTATGCCAGCAGTTCAGTCACATTTTCAACAGGCACTTGTGAGAGCGGCTGCTGAACTTTGTCCAGCATGTGTTAGCATCTGAGAAACATACACGGTTTACATGTTGTCCCCCATGAGGTTGATGCCATCTATTAAAAAAGACTGAAAATTCAGGATGCAAGTTATGTCATAGTGCTACTGATAATACTATGAAATGTAGCCATGGAACGATCCCTTTCTAAGGCTATAACTGAATCTTAATTTTCTTCTATTATCTACTTTAAAATATCCTCATATTTCTATATCATTCTTGCAATTTCATGGGTTTTTACACTGTACAGTGTTCTTGCTCTCCATCTTTCTCTACTTATTCTTCTCTCTGGAAGAATAAGGTTTTCTCTCTCTTCTTTCTTTTTTTTTTCCTCTCTTTTCTCTCCAGGTTTTCTCTCTCTTTTTTCTTTCTTTCTTTTTTTTTTTTTTTTAAATAATTATTTTCTTTTCTCTTTTCCTCTTACCAATTTAACCTTCTTCATTTTCTTTTGGTCAGGCCTGCATGCCTACAGAAACTCTCCTACATTCAAAAGGCAGAAATTTTTCAGCCACTCTATCTTTGAAACCAAATAAGCACAACCTAAAAATTCCTCAGTATCCACTTAAAAGTGCACTGCCTACATTTCTCAAAGATTTTCTTACTCAGTTATTCCTCCACTGATATATCCAATGTTTTTTCATTCCAGATTTTTTGGTTCTTTTTATGTTCTACCTAGGATAGGTCTATGTCCACCCAAATTCACATCCACCTTTCTGTTCTTCATTTACTTTGGACTTCAGTCATGTCTGTCCAGCTTTTACATGGAGGGACTGTAATCTTTCCTAAGTCTCTAAAGTACGTGTTACTGTGTTGATTGTACTAAAAAAAAGGCAAACTCCTTCCCTGTCAATAAGAAGAACAGCATGTGCTATAGCTCTTTAACTGGGCTCAAATTCTATCTTATAAATGGTCCCAAGGGTTTCTTTTAGTTCCATTCAGGGCCACTTGCTCAGCACATTTCCTCCCTGAATCAATAATGCAATACCTGGGCCAGATAACAAAAAGTGGAATGCCACCTTTTTTTTTTTCTTCCCTCAGACTTTGATTATAACCAGACACACTGATTAGGTATATTTTATGAATCTTCACGTGACAAATTAGATGTTTATACCTGCCCCAAAGCAACGACACATGTAAATATCAGGCTTGCAGTTGAAATTCTCTGTGAAGACAAAATTTCTGCCTGAAAAAGAAATCTGGTTTGTTTTAGAAAAATTTTGAAAGTGAAAAGCAATGTTATATGCCCAGCTCCACAAAAGTGATTGTGTGGTTACTGTATGTAACCCCAGTAGAAGATTTCCATATAGCAATATTTTGTGGGTGATAGCGGGAGGACTTCCCTTGGCCATTCAACAAAATCTATATTGAAATGGCTTTTACATAGATTTACTACTGTCTTGCTCTTACTTTTGCAAGTTGTCATTAAAAGACAACTTATTTAAAAACTGGAAATATTGTCTTCTTCCAGATCTCATAAAATTCTAAATAATAATTATAAAGCATTTGTGGAAGCTTAGTTCCACAGACTGTTGCAATATCCCTCATTTGGACCAGACTGACTGCATTGGCAGTAGACAGGAGAGATGTTTTCTCTCTCTGCAAGGGATTAGTCCCCAGGCACAGGCTCTTAGGATGTTTCAGGCTGCTCTACAGGCTGTTCTGAAATCTGATGCAGAGGGAAAGGAATGCTGTGGCCTGAACTGTTTCCTGTGTCCTTTAGATACTAACAACATCTTTTGGGTACCAAAAGGAATGGATTTTCCTCAACAGCAGCTACTGCAGCTCTCAGTAGTCCTTTCTTAGTTGCTGCTGGTGGCTAGTCCCATTTAATCAAATTGGTGTAATAATACTATGTTGACAGAGGTGTCAAAATCTAATTTTTAGGTAAGTTTCTTTCTTTTACACATATATTAAAAAACCCAAAACCTCATGCTAAACCCTCTCGATTATTTGCTGTCTTTCTATAACACACCTTTGTGTGCCAGTACTTCCTAATACACAGGAGTTAAAAGGATATGTTTTTAACATTCCTGTTTTCTCACGTTTGCTTTATTACCAGAGGAGTATTGGTATTTCTTCTTTTGATTGTAGTCCCTGGCACACCTTCAATGAAATGGAAATAGTAAAATGTCTGATTCTTTAGAATCTTCTGAAACATTCAGGACAACTTCAGAAAGTCATTGTAATAAATTACTAGATAAGAGCTAAGAATGTTCCTATGCACTATCCATTTCTTCCTCAAACAATAGATACAAGAGTTTGTCAGCTATTCAGAATTTATTTTTTTTAGAGTTCATCTCTGAAGCTGTCTCAGTCAATACTACAGCTATTTCAGGCACATTTTTTAAGGAACGTTTATGTAATCATTGATTCTCTTGATTTTCTATAACCAAGAACCAGCTGAAACATTTTTACTTACAATTCTTGTATTTATTGATATCTGTAGTACAGTATGTTTTATACAGTTGGTTAATCCAGGAGAAATGTTAGCCTAAGCTGACAAGACTGAAAGAAGTCATGAAAAAGATATCAGGTCCTATAGGATTTCTAAATATTTATTAATGATTGATTGATCCTATGTAGAATAGAGTTTAATGGACTTAGATCGTTAATTTATGCTTCAGTTTTCCTGAGGCTCTTCTTGGATACTTCAAAACCTCTATTAGTGCACATTAAATCATGCTTGCAAAAATTCAGGGTCTGAACTGCTTGCTTAGAATTTCCCTCATTTTCCTGCAGTTGTAAAGTCTAAACTGTGAATTGATGAGCATTGTGGGAAATGAGTTCTGTGTTTCCTTTGAAAAGAAATACCACAAAGCATATAAGTTGCCATCAATTATGATATAGCAAAGATTGTCCAAGAAATTAACCTAAACAATCAAGTCATTCTTTGATATTATTTCAGTAGCTGACTGGCATTGTCACATTTCAGAAAATTGAATTCAGCTTTATGAAACATATGTTTAAAAGTTGTACTCTTTCAATAATTATGCTATAACATCCCTATTTTATGCAAAGCTAACTAGATATTGTCATATTAAAATAGCAAATCCAATTCATTGCTTATGAAACACATGTTTAAAAAAATAAAAGGCACACTTTAATTATTTCAAGAGTGTTCAGACTGGCTCACCAGCCTACTGAATATTGCATTTGTTTAAAACTCAATCATGCAAAATGAAGACTCGATTTGAAAAATTTTAATAAAGATAACCAGACTATCATTATATCATTTGAATGCTAATCGGTGCTTTCATTCAGTGGAGGGAGCAGCGATAGTGTCAACTTTGCTGGAGGCTCTTTATTTTGCAATAAAAACATTTACATTCTAATGATTTTATTAAAGCATAGTAGCTGTCAGCATCCCCAGATGACTCCCTGGCAAACTGTATCAGTTATCAACTCATATTGCCTTTATCAAAACCACCCAGTGGTGAGTCTAGGCCTGCCACAATGAGATGTCTATTGCTCAGAGAGCTGGTATTTAATCATTTCTTCTTCAGTATTGTTCTGCTTACAGTGCATAAATAAGTGCTTCAAATAACCCCAGAGTGCTACTGACAATGAAACAAAGTATCAGTCCTATTTATCTTTCCCACATTCTTCAGAAACCTTCTTCTCCACTTCTTTTTTCCCCCCTTTCTTTATTATTTTGTTGTTGTTGCAGTGCTTTTTTATTCACTCTAACCTATCATCATTCAACAGCTCTGAATTTCTTCATGATGAGCAGTAGAACTCAAAGATAGAGTCAAGGAAGGTGATATTTTTTTGTGCTGTGAATTGATATAATGAATACTGGAAACAACTGGATTAGAAGTGATAGGTGGACTCTGAAGCAATGTTGACCTTAACAGAAAAATCTAAGGGGAGGGGAAAAAAGCAGCCAAGCCCCAAGGTTGCCATTTTTTATTGCAAAGCAGAAAGAATGTTCCTTATGGAGAGAGAGAGAAGGCAAAAAAATGGTGAGGGTGCTAAGCACAAAATCATAAACCTCTTGGGCAGACCTTGTCAACTTTCTGCAAAGAGATGCTAAATATAAACAGATATAATCTATACATTATCAGATTTCTTTTCCTGACCCAGTAATGCTGATCTGAGGACGGTTCTCTTAATGGTGATAAAAAGTGTGTCAGTCCCCAGCAGGCATACATCTGTTTTTTTTAAAAAAAATCTTTCTTTGGCTTTCATTCACTTTGTTTTTCACTCAGGGAACCAGCACAGATTATAGCATTCTGAGGAGTCCTTTTTCAGTGAAGCCAACTAAAACCATTTCGTTCTCATTGGTAAAATGACTTAATTTGGAGGTAGTGAAGATCTATCCATGGATTGCAGTTGAATAACTGCTGGGATAATTTTTAAAACCTTCAGTAGAGATTAGCTGTAGATGTTTTGTTTTGGTCCAACTCGCCCAACTCGCTCTGACAGATGGCAGAGTGACAATGTACTAGGTGGGGGCTTTCACGTTCAGTGTCCTAACATTTGACTTTCTACTTAAACTGCTGAACATCAGTTCTGATCCACTGGGATGTTTTTCTTGCAGAAATGTCATCACATCCTTTTGGTTTATGGCAGCTGTCCATCTACCCAGTCATATCATCCATTCTCCACTAAAGTGTTTAGTATCAACATCAAAATGCACCATGCAAATCAATAACATATTGTTGTAATTACATTTCTCCGGCTGGAAAATCAAATACTGTTTTCAGTGTTTGGCTGAAATAGCATAAATATGCAAACTCTATTCCTCGGCTGGTCTACTGGTAGCAGATCTATTTTAAATCTAGATCCAGATTTTGTTTCTGACTCTGCTTCTGATTTTCTCTGCAGCCTTTGGCAAGTCACGTTGCCTCCATCTGTAAAAGCAGATGATAACTGATCAAAGACACCATCTCTGACTGGTGTGTGTAACTGCAGCCTAAAAGGAGGACAGATTTTGAAAATACACTTAGAGACAGTGAGGTGATGAGTCAGCAGTGCTAATGCCTGAATGAGGCATGGATGCAACATCCTAGACTTGCTCATGAGTGTGTTTGGGGACACTCTCCAGGATGGGTATATTTTGTGCTTGAAGGTAGTGTGATTTTGGCCTCTGCTTCTGTTCCTTCCAATCTCACTCAATTTCCACATTCTCTTATGAAGTTTTAGGATCTAAAGAGGATTTTGAAACTTTAAAATGTTCTGCTTCTGCTTCAAATGTTTTCCTGCTTTAATACTGTTGAAAGTTACTTTATTTTCTTAATCTAGAAAAGCAACATTCACCTGCATACAAACATACACCTCCATTCAGTGAAGACAAAGAAACAATTGCCTCCTTTTAAATGTACTTCACATTTTCCCATCTGATCGTGGTACAGGGCTCAGTGCTTCCATTTGACCCTCTCCTGCTCACTTTATACTGAAGTGCTGTTGACCTGACCTCTTTGATATGTCAATGTTGACAAACATGCAGTCTGACAAACAAGGTCCTGATCAGAGGCTTTCAGACACAGCAGCGATACTTCAAACACCCTTCAATCTGCTGTTCAGAAGATGATCCTGCCAGATCACATTTAATTTTTTTTATAAGATGGAGACTGCACCAACAGTTTAGAAATAAATCCTCAAAAAATAGAATTGAGATTTTATCAAAGTGCATTTATTATTGTTTTGCCAAGTGCAGCTTTGAAACGTTATTTCAGCTGTAGCTTTACTAAGTAGGACATTTATCGGTATTGAACATAAGTGGTTTTATAATGTTGGATGAAAGATATTGAGAAGTTGACTGAGGATGCACCAAGCTAAACACCATTTTTATACAAATGTCATTCCTTTTATTAATTATCTTTTTGCATAAAAATCCCTGTTTCTTATTTTCAGTGCATACATGCATTCCTTTTGACAGAAGAAGAAGCTGTATATAAACCAGCCATTTGTTAGTTTCATGGGCAGAGGAAACTGTTGATTTCAATTATTTAAAAGAAAAGAATTAAGGAAACTGGGTTGCTTAAAAGTGATCTGCAGATTAATTTTCCAATGTAGGTATTATTTGATGAGGAATTTTCATGTATTTTTTTAAAAATTGATTTTTGTTTTTATATTTGGAAAGAACATGTCTGGGATAAGCATTTTCTTCACCAATTTAAATGTGAATAAAATTTTCTATGTAGTAACCTTTGTTTTCTAAATATGTAACTTTAAACAAAGTTTTTGCACTTTGTGTTCCCGTGAATTTCTGATTAGAGTACTTTCAAGGCAAATGTAAAATGCAGCAATCTGTTATTACTCAATAAAGCTCAGACAAACAAGGATTGATATAAATTTATGTTAATTATATAGAAAACTGGCCAAGAGAATTCTGAATTTGGCAGAGTGTGCAGCTCTTCCAATAATAACTTGTACTATCCAACAGACCTGAATTCTTCTAAAATGGATCATGCTTCATCAGCAAACCACAGACTTCAAAAGATGTGATAGAATCTGAGCTCTTACTGTGAAACACAATAATTGTTTTTCATTTCTTTCTCTGACATACATTTATAGAAGAGAAAAGCTATGAGAGGTCTTTCACCATTTTTACATTTATTACAAAATTCCTCCTTTTGTGCAGTGGCTGGAAGGATGAAAGAAATTACAGAAATTGTATTATCTTTTTAGATGAAAACACTCAAGAAAACACAGCTTTTTTGAAGAATAGCAACCTGTGGCAGTCAAGACTGATCTCTCACCTCCCTTCTACTTTCATGGGTACATCACACTGTGATCAGAGAGATCCTTAGGATGGAGAAGAGGGCCTGCAAAATGAAAATCCACTCCCACTCTATCTAGGACTAACTCTGAGCAAACTTGACAACAAGGGAGTGGAATCGGGAGACAGGTGAGGAGTGAGATGAGGTGAGCCCATTCAAAAGATGCCAAAAGTGATTCTTTTAAGAGAAGTAGCAAGCAGGCTCCAGAACTTCATCTCCATGAAACACAAAGCCTGTTGTATTTGACAGTATCCAACTCATTTGCCTGTGACAATTTGTTGTTTGCAACACCAAAAATTTCCACAGCCATGCAAGCCACTGCTGGATGGGGAAGATGTGGAGGGACTCCACCTGTCAAGTGAACATCACAAATATCAGAGCCTTTCTGTGTGGTTTCAGTGCAAAATATATGAATTATAACATTGTAATTGTGCAATATAAAAAAACTGTAACAATATGAATTCTTCATATTTCTCTTCCCTGATTTAGGAAGTGACCAGAATGGCATCACTGAAGAATATGAGTAAGTAGTAGTAATCTTTTCTCTCTTTTCTATTGTTTTCTGTTATTTTGATATTTGCTGCTACAGATATTGTATCAACAACAACAAAGCAAAACAAAACATTATGACTTTTATTTTACTTAATAGAAAAGTAATATAATTCAAAGCAATAACTTTGGTGATGTTAACGCCATCATATGATCTGCTGGGATTTTTTTCTCATTTTGACTACTTTCAAACTGTCAAAAGTACTTTTAATTTCCACTACAGATAGAAAGGTTTCCAGATGTACACAAGAAACACATGTGTGAACCTAGAGAGTTTTGTTTATTTATGAAAAAATGGGTTGGTCTTAAAATTGGTGTGATAATAAATAAATGGCATTCAACCAAAAGTAAATATATATCTATCAATATATCTTTGAGCATTTTTGAGACTGCTTGGCACCACACTGCCAAAACCACACTACACTGAGATAATTATAGAAAAATCAGAAAACTCTCAGTTTCTCAAAATGTTTTTTTCTATACAAATTCCATAGATATACATTATCCATATATTAGAAATGAATCAACAAAATAAAAAACCATGAGTAATAATTTCTCTCTTTCTGTAGGCAGCAGCCAAAGTGGTGTCATGCTCAGTAATGGGTCTTAACAGGGTTTTCTGTATTTTAGATAAAGAGCTGTGAAAACTATGTGCAGTGTTGCTCACCTGAAAAAAGCACGAAATCAGCACATGGTCTCTTGAGTTCCCTGTGTAAGTTCTTAGACCTTACTTGCTTTCTGAGTGTCTCTCAGTTTCTGACATTTAAAAGAGAGTCTCTCTTTTACAGAATCTCTGAAAACAACGTCAACATGAAAACAGGTTATAGTCTCTCTGAGGAATGGATTACTGGAGCCAGCATACTATTTGAGCAGATTTTTAGCAAAATATGAAGATTCATTAAAGTGAAATAATTGATGGAAATGTGTAAATTTCACCACTTTTATATAGAAAATTTAAAAATAATATTTTTCTTTCTTGATGTTCAGTGAGATAAAGTGAGAACTTTTTAAAGTTTTTTTTGCACTATTTCACAGAAATAGATTATTTATTATTTAATATTATAAAATGCATGTACTGATATTTATCTCTGTATATTTTAAGTGTACATTTATTCTATATATTTTATATTCAAATAAAAAACTTTATCAAATAAGATGTTTCAATGTTGTCAATTACACTTTTGAGATAATTTTATTATGAAAGAATTTTTGCAATATCACTTTTTTGTTCCATTTGGTATTAAATCCCTTAAAATGTTGCAAATCAATTAAGTCCTAAAATAATGAAAAATCTGTAGAAAATAAAGGTTTTTACTTTTGTACTTCCAGGTAAATGTCATCTCTTCTAAGGTAAAATCCTACCTCATTCTATTCATGCAAAGTGGTCTTGCTGAAATGAAGTAGCTATGGAGGATGAATAAAAATTATACTGTGCACAAGTCCCTGCTCTTTTCTAGATGGAACTATTTTCATTAGCTCTATAACAGACTGCCTTTTAGATGATAAAACCATGCCTTACAAGGAGCAGACTGGAGTAGTGGCTGCAATGGGGTGGTATTCATTACCCGTCCTCATTTGGGACACACAGAACAAGCAATGGCGCAGTTTGAGACCGTGTTCCCTTTCCTGAGATTCTGTCCATGACAGCACAAGAATTCCCCTGATAAGCAAAGAAGACATGCCAACAAGGACTAGTGCCATGACTAAGCATTTTCTAAAGAAAAATTTCCCCCAATGAGGATGGATGCTGTTGAGCAAGGTGAGGATAATACGATGTAAATAGCACAGGGAGCAATGCCATGCCCGAGTGGTGTAATTATGTAAAAAGCTATAAGAAGCTTTCAGTAGCATTCAGTAAATGAAGGGATAAATTAAACTACTGACAAATTAAGAATTTGTTTCTTTTCCTGCTCTCTGGGAATCTATATATGAAAAGGTCTGGGGGATTTTACACAGGAATTTATCTCAAAAAACGTTATTTTTAAGCAATTATCAAAAGATCTTGTTTCACTTAAGACTTAATATTTTTAGTTTAGTTTCATATGGGGCTAATGAGACTATACATATTATTTAGGAAATTTTTTGAATATTATACTAGGCAAATTTTTTCTAATGTTTGTCTAATGTTCCTAGAGGAACAATAAACCTTCCAGAAACTGGTTTAAAATATGTTTAATATTTTTATCAAATAAAAATTAATGGTTTTTTTATGGCAATTCATTTCTTAAAAATAGTCCTGAAAAGTAGTGAAGAAATTTACAAATATGTCCAGAAAGTCAGTGGTTTGAATCACATCCATCTTTTTCTGCTCACCCTGAGTTTTCATGGGCTTTTAGCATAACCAGATATACCTTAGAAAGGCATAGCATGACACTCTAAACACATATAATCTAAATGCTGCTCTTCCACTTGAACTAATGATGTACATGACTCTAGCAAACAAAGAATATTCATTTGCAATAAATCAAAAAGCACTGCACTTTGTATAATTGCACATAAAATATATTAAGAGAAGCTATTAAGGTTGCAAAGTCAAGCATTCAAAAATTTGAAAACCCCAGAATTAAAATAGCTCATGCAACCTTAATTTATTCTGTCAGTGTATGCATTATTATAAAGATATCAATAATATGATCACATTCCTTGTTCTTTTTTTTTTTTTTCCTACCAGAACTTTACATCATAAAATGCATAATATTTTCTTACCAATAACTATTCACTATACTCTTTTCCCATCATCATTCAGTTTGTGGTCTCGGGACATATGCATTTACTCAAGCCACTTCTGAAGGTGCAATTATGAGCACCCTTCGTGGGTTGTCTATAGTGCTGATCATTCACTTACACTTAACAAACAAGGGAATTTATGCCCCTGCAAAAACAACTGGTTTGGAATGAGATTCATGTCAATGGTACTTCTGAAATACTTCTCTGGTACTTCTCTGAATTTGAGAGGCCTGTTTTCTGAATTATATCTTTTTTCCAAAGACACTTTAATTAGATAGCATTTTGTGGAAAGATTATTTTTATTTGCTGCATTTGCTGCATTTGCAGCTGTGAATTCTCATTGTTTATGACAAACAAGTTCTTGGGCCTCCAATCATCCAACCAAGAACTGGAAGAATGCACAGATAGCGATCTCACAAAAAAACCTTTTCTTGCCCAGGAAAACATAGAACCTCTACAGCATTGCCACAGTCTCTGAAGTGAGGGTTTGAATCCCGACAGTGTCAGCCTGTGTGATTCAATGGAGTTTTATGTTAATCAGTTTGCCCTGAAGGTAATACCCATGTATGCTCAGCTGTGTAGCCCTTCAATATATTTTATTTAGCTGAGTACAAGGGGAGCTGCAGCACCTAGTTCACATGTAGACACCTGCATTTATCTGTCTTATTCTGCAAATTGAAATCCACTTCAGTTTTCTTGCATAGTCCTTACCATGTTCTGATTCTTTCTTCCCTCAACTTCCCTTCCTTCACTTTTGCTACATACCTTCCAACTTCTACAATGAGAGATGCTTTTCTGTCCCTAAGGTAGATTTCTGAACATGATGTTACAGAATCACAGAATGAACTAGGTGGGAAAGGACCATTAAGATCATCTAGTCCAACCTATAACCTAACTTCCCCATCAACTAAACCACATTTTGTCTTTGTCTTTCTGAGATTTTCTGCAAATGCTACTGGGATCCTTCTCCAACCTTCCATTGAGTCATTCATGTTTCTCTCTAGTTCCTCATAATTTTCAATTAGTAACATTTTCCTGTTCCTTTGACTAAAAGGACTCTTCCACCCACTTGAATCAATCAGTTGTCCCCTTCCTCATGTCACCCTGTCAGTCCTTGTGTTCTAACAGTCCACCACTACTTTCCTTCAAAAGACAGTCAAAGACAGACATAGTCAAAACTGTCCCAGACTGTATTCCTCCTGTAGTGACAGTTAGAAACAAAAGCTTTCTGGGTTTTATGTCTTCTCAGGATTCAAGGATGAGCTAATGAGGAAACAGGTGTGGACTAAGACCAAGACTAAACTCTATGCTAGAAGGTTTTGTAGATGACAAACCTGACCCAGCTGGCAGCAGCCTAAATCTACAATTTCAGGAAAAGTTCTACTCATCTATCGGCATAGATTAGCATGCCCAGATTACTATGGAGATGTGTGTAAAGACAAATCTTTACCCTGGTGATTTTCAAGGAAGATTTTCAAAAGGAAACAAATGCTGGAAATGAATGGAAAACACTGTTTTCCTGCCATTGTTCTTGCTCCAAGTCTTATAGGATATGCATTTTCTTGTCTAAAACACATTCAAATTTTAAAATATTTCTGGATAGGATAATTGTTATATGAAATTTTGCAAAGAAATTCAACTGTATTTATCTCATTAGGGAAAGATATTTCATCCCTGGTAACACAATAAAGTCTTCCTGTGCTTTTTTCATAAGTGTCCAGTAATTTTTCATAATATACAGGACTATCCACTCCATTCATAATTACTGAACTTCAGTATATATACTTGGCTTACAAGTAAATGAAAGCTAATTAAAATTGTCATGACTCTTCCATTCCCTGCTAAACGTCTGATCCTATATCTTCTAAAATCATTTACTCTGAGGGCTTTAGCACATGGTCTTACATGTTCAAAAATCTTCCATCCAGAGGACAATGAAAACAGGGATGTGTGCTGAACTCTGATCTCTCTCTCTGATTTAAAGCCATAAACCCAGAGGCATTAAAAGCAAGTTAATACTCGTTGGAAAAAAATTGCAAATGTGTTTAAAAGGTAATTAGTGAATAATTCCTTTAGTTACTTTGCTCTCTTCCTTTCTCATTGAACTTGACCCTGTTGTCTATAGGAAGCATTATAAATTTTGAAAGTCTCTCGTGAATTGGACATTTTAATGAACTACTCACAGCAGTCACCTGTCAGTGGCCAGTTTATTGGAGAGAGTGGGTGAAAATTTATCTCTCTGCACAATATGTAACACTACTTTTCACAGGGACCTGGGCTAATTTAACTCTGCTGTTTTCTGAATTAACAAGGCTTGTCTTCAAACCTTTCGACACAGGAGCATTCTGTTCTGTTATTATTTTAGTGCTTGCCTTCCCACCCTCCCTCAGGACGTGCATTATTTAATCCATCTGGAGCCTTAGTAACCAAGTTCCCCTGCTCTCCCTGACCCCAGTGATTTATGTTTCATATTTCATGCTGTGGTTGGTCTTTTACCACTTATATTCCCCCTCCTTATCCTAGTCAATCTTTTTTTTATTATTATTTTCCCTCTACCCTGCTCCCCCTCCTCCCCACCCCTTTCTTTTTTCCTTTTCTTTTTTTTAGGAGGAAGGATAAATATTTGACAAGTGGACTGTTTGTCATGCAAGCCCTAACACAGTTACAGTTAGGGAGGGGAATAATTCAATCTGCCAAGAGTTAAATGCTGATAGATCATTGGATGTTGCTAGGCCAGGGGTTGTGCCACTCATAATTTTTCCCACTGATACAACTATTTTATGGAATATGACATACATCTTTAGGTGTTAAATCATCCCTAGAATAATTTGTCTGCCAGGAATCAAAGTGAAAGGAAATAAAATCACCAGAGCACAGAGTTGTATTGCTAAATCTACTATTCCACAGAGACTCATGCTTATACTTTGGTGTGAGGTTGTATCTGTGTCTTTAAATAAAAACAACATGCAGAGAGAGGGAAGAAAATCATGAAGGAAGGTGGGGTGGGGAGGCATTTGCATTGTGAATGCTGGATACACAATCAGTCTTCCTTTGCTCTGTACCTTCCTTACTCTCCGTTCCTCATATCCCTCTTATCAGATTTCATGTTTAATGCCCAGCCTGAACTCCCCGTCCTACACCCACAAATCTGACTGAACACAATAGCGCTGATAAAACGGAAGCAAATTTCTTCTATTAGTGACTGACAGCAATTTGAACAAAATGAAGTTGTACCATGATATCGTTATATATACAAGGTGCAAATAACCTAGTTTGAATAATCACAGCCTCTGTCCTTTTAAATGATTTTTCTCCCCCATTTAGAGGGAGGCCTTTGATGTGATAATATTAATTCCCTCTGTGCTTGGAGGAAGGAAAAAAAAAACCTAGGAGAAGCGGAAATTAAATGAGTAATGCAATGTCAGTCAATCTTTTAAACCAGGGCCTTATTAACAGCTAATCATTTTGTCATTTTGTCGCTCAAAGTAATGAATTTGATAGGAGGAGAAGGGAATGTTTTATGTTTATTTTTATTAGTTTTAAACAGAAACAGTTGTGGAAATATTATATTATCAAGACTCGCAGCATTTAAGTGGTTTCTGTTCAGCATATCGCTATTTTTCTTCTCTGCCAGTATCTGATTGCCATAATTTTGAATAATCTGCTTGTCTTTCAAAAAAAAATTGAAAAGGATATTCATCTCAGGCATAGCACAGGGTTCCATCATTGGAGATGCATTAGGCTTTTGTTAGGTATTTCTTTACATCCTATTTATTCCAAAGTATCTAAGTAATTAATCGCTAGAAAGAGAGTTATGCAGCTGAAAGGAAAGGTATATGTTTCTCAGCTGCCAGCGTCTGAAGACTAGAAAAATTACAGGGAAAAGACCATGAATAACTTTCTGTTTCCAAAAGTGTAATACATGGTTTTGTTTTATTTTAAAATTCTGTAGGCTAGAGCCACACATTAAATACAAACTAATAGAATGCATTAAATATTTGTTGTTGGGAATGGATTCTCTGTTTGACGTCCCTGTAGCATTCTCCTTTGAAATGGCAGGGGTGATCTCTGAATTGGGACTCCAGAGAACTCTCAAATTAAGTACTTTGTATGTAGTGCCATTATAAGGCTTGATCTAATGTTGGTGGTAATTTTCCATCAGCAAAATCTGCAACACTAGGCACAAAAAAAATACAAGTATCCACAGCCTCTTATGGGGTTGCAAGTTAGGGTTGCCTCAATATTGTCCTTAATATGCTTCATATGTTGTCCTTCAAATTACATGTATGTTTTTATTTATCTTTTCTTACTATTTACTAGCTTATTTCACACATTTTAATGGCTGAAGAATGGATCTTGACTCTAGAGATGTACAGAAAAAAATAGTCCCTGATTTCCAGCTCAAGGCCAACCTTCATTTACTGTGAGTTAAGTTAGCAAGCAAATCAATACCTGGTAGCGTAGTGGTATGTCTTGTGATTTACTTACTCATTGACTGAAAAGCAATTGATTGGGTTAGACTACATGTGAAAATACATCTGTAATATTAGCATAAGTTCCATTTGGGTTTTTTCTTTTCTTTTTCCAAACATGAATGTTTGGAAATTCTCTTCGCCAGGATGGAAGCATTTACTATACAGGGAGACGCACATGAAGGTGGATAAAGCAAACACTCCTTAAAGCAGGAAATGCTTTTCCTAAGTAGGAAATGCTGCTCTAGTCAAATTATAAGAAGGTAGCTGTAAACAAATCCAACTTCCAGACAATTTAAAAAGTGAGGGAATGCACCATTTTTTGAAATTCACCACTGGCAGGAAAAAAAGATGTCCTATTAGCCACAAATTAAAGTTACAGACATAAAGTAGGAACAAGGTGATTTTTGCATTAAACCCAAGGTTATGGCTGACTCCTGCTTGATTCCTTGAGTCTCTTTTTGTTCTCTGCTCTAAGAATTCAGACATATCTACGAGTTTAATTAATAGATATATAATAACTGTAATTGTCAACATACCTGTTGCCAACCAATCTGTGGCAAGTATGAGATTAAACATATTAGCTAATACATTGAGAGAAACCCACATGAATTTAATTGTTAGATCTCACATTTTTGGTGGTCTAGGAATACACACGGGGTTTCCAAAGGTCAGCTGTCATACATAAGTTTGGCTAAGCTATCTTAATGAACCTTTGTGCTGGAGTCCAAAGCATGGCGCAGTATTTGAGTCCAAGGCATGGCACAGATCTCTAGAAGTCTTGTTGTCTTGTCTCAGAGATGTAGAAAACAGGAAGAGGAATATGAAGTGCTCCCATCAGTGTAGGGATTTTAAATATATTTAGTGAGTGTAATCCCTTCTCATATGGCAATGACTCTGCTATTTTTCAGTGAAAGTATTACTCAGGAGTCTGTACTAAATGATGAGTCTTCCTTTTCATTGTCTTTACATATCAAAGTATCCTTTATGCTATAGAAGAAATGTCCTCGTGGAAACTGATTGCTGCCATTAGTTTGTTGATTCAGTTGATTGCTGCTTTAGGCTGTTCATTTAGTCTCTGCTCTCCTCAGAGAAGCTTGTCCAGAGTATCTAATAAAGCAGTTTCTCTTCAGAAGAGAAAAACCTTCAAAGCATTACCAGAGATATTATTTCTTTTCTGGTTGTATGGAGCAAAAACACCAAAGAAATACCTGGATCCATAATCTACAGCATATTCAGAAAATACATAAGCTTTGCAAATTTCTCTATAATTAGTTGGAAATTACAATTTGGTATTGAAGAGAGCGAGAGTAGTTGCAGAATCACAGAAAAATTTAGATTGCAAAGGACCTCTGGATGTTGCCTAAAGGTCAACATGGATCAGGTGGCTCAGGGCTATGTCCAGCCAAATTCTGTGAATGGAGGCTCCACAGTCTCATCAGTAACTCACCAATCCAACCTTTAAGACTGAATTCACATTTTCAGCAGTTGAAACCAAACAATAAATTGATAATGAATTTTTTCATAATTAAATTTTTCTAAAGAATTTTTTTTAAATCAAAAAGTATTTTTTGACCCAAGTGTTTCTGATAGACTTGATCTACATTTGAACATTTGTACTTCAATTTTATGGAACAATCAGAAGAGCCCACTTCTTCACTGATTTTAAATACTTCTGGTGACAAGAAATTTCAGTTATCATTCTGTCATAAGAGAATTGCAAAGTTACCATTTGTACTAAAACCAGGCACAAGTAAATATATTTGGCACAATTGAATAAAAACCATTGTAAAGAACTAGGGCTGTAATGTAGGATATAATATTCATGTCACCTCCTGGACCATTATGACAATAATATATGAAACAAATATCTTCAAAACTTCTAGGCCAAGAATTTTTAAAATAGGATCTTAAATTTAGATCCTTAAAGTCTACCCCTAAATACACAAATAAATGACCTGTTTTATTTTAAAAAATTGAGTTCACAAAACCTTAAATCTCAACAAGTGTTTTTAGGAACTCTGTAGTTCTGAAAATGAGGCCTTTTCTTATATGACTGAATATTGGTTTTAGAAACTTAAATTCAGGTATTGAAAATTTTAGTCATTTATCCAAGTTTGTTTCTCATGGAAATCAATATGAGTTTTGTCTCTGTTTTAAATACAAGTAGGAGTATATACTTTTCTAAAATATAAATTTACTCACAGCAGTATAATATATAGACAGCAAATTTCAAGTCATGATTTTGTCTTGTGGGCATGTGACTGAAATGTAGAGGCTGATAAATCATAAAACCAATTGGGCCTTCTCCTGATAACTGGACACACTTTAAATGCCCAAAAGATAAAATATAGATTACCTTGTAATTTTTATTCCTAATACTCTGAATAAATAATATTACATGGAAAGTCATAGAATGCTCCCAGTATAATAGAGAATAATATTTCAAAATCCATACTCCCTGAATATACGTTGTTTCATCATTCAGATCATCATTATGAATGACTTTCTGTAGAATTATAAAAAGGAGAATATTTTTCCCCATACACATTTTCAAGGCATTGAGTTTAATAAAATTTGCTATACAAAATGTCCCCCATACTGTTTCCAATAAAATCAGACCCAAAATATCCTAGTTTAGGAAAGCAAAGATCTGAGGAATCATAATAGCCATACATATAAGTTGTTTAAAAACAACTCCTCTATTTTGAGAAACATATTTATTCTATAGAGTAGTATTTCATATATCATATTGTTTTTTCTTTATACTGTAAGAAATACCATCATGAAATGAGGAGTGAGAAGTAAAAACAAGCTAGAGTTATTTTGTATATCTCCAGGTATACCTTCTACATGCCCAGACCTTTAGCTGTACTATTGTCTGGCAAAGAGGAGGGAGGGATCTATACCTATCTTAATCAAATGCTTCTAAGACTCTCAGAGTCTGAATACAACTTTTTCCTTGAGAATTGTTACTGGAAACACAGGTGCCTAAAATGCTCCTTTGCACCTCTGTTATGTTGAAGAGACTCAGCTTTGTAGTTTGAGCAGTTTCAGTAAGAACTGCACTTTTTGTGCCCTGAAAGATTGATATGATGATACATTATTTGGAGCTGATTACTTATTCTTTCAGTAAAACTGTTACATCCTTCAAAACAGAAGGAAAATCCAATGACCCTGAGATGCTAATTTTAAAAAATTCCTTTTTTTTTTTTTAATGAACAGGAAGCATGCAAGTAATTTTTGTAAATAAAATTATGTCATGTTCCAAAAATAAGTGCTAAAAAAGACACATAGTCTTCCAGTAATTTAATATTATATGGTACCCATAAAATTCAACTGCTCTCTGAAAGCAATACATATGAATATGTATATACATATATATATATATATATATGTATATATAATTGAAGAGGTGTGGACTTATGTTTATGACATTTGGAATATTTAAATGAGTTCAGGGAGAAAAATTATGACTTCTGTGGTTCAAAATTTAAATAGGCGCTGGTCTGGTGTCAATATTGTTTTATTGCCACTCTGTATGATTATGGTTTAGGTATATCTAAGTTGAAGCTGTCTTCTATTGTTGCTGCTCTATTTTATTAGAGCATGTAATTGAGTAAAATTTCATCTTAGATCACTGTTCTAATGAGAAAAGAATGCAGTATCTTATACATTTAATTAAACAAGCAATAGCCACATACATCTTTGTGTTCTACATTTTATTGACAAATATAATTATGTTGCATGGATCATCTTCTGGAGCATCCCTGACACAGAAATACAGCATCTTCTACCAAGTTCATCAAGATCTCAGGTAAGAGCCAATCTCTCCTTAACAACAAAATTAGGTTTTGTCCTTTTCTTCAGTCTGTGATAGACCAGAAGAGAAGTGATTTTACCCAGAGAGAATTGCAGAGACAAGCAGGCGAGCACGCAAGGCTTACGTGCTGACCACTAGGCAGCTTCTCAGTCTCTCCCTCACTGGCAGTAAAGGAATTCTGAAACAGCCACTTGCCAATGAGCAAAAGGAAGAGGAGTCAGACTACCCATTTTAGAAATGGATGACATTTTGGTTTTGTTTCTTTGTTTACTCCTGTCCCAAGGTCTGTCCTTGCAAATAAAATGATTGAGTGTCTGTCCTCTGATCTTCAGGGACATGTGACACAGAACAGCTCATATCTATGTGGTTCTTACAATCTTAAAAATTCTTATGATCTTAAAAAAGCAAAGTAGCATCACCCATATTGACTCTTGGTAACATTTTCAGTCCTCTGAAGTGTGCCTAAGTGCTGTCTGGAAAGGATTCAAGATTGACAAAGGCTTAATGGCTTAATAGCACAACAGCATCTAATCTGAATTTATTGCATTCATCAATACACAGCTCACAACTCACAAACAGATTCACACAGGAAAAACCTTACAACATGTTCAATAAGTTCAGAAACTTTCTGAGAACTATACTGTATGAGCTATGTATAAGTGTGAAAGACAATCTGTATGTTCTTTTCTGTGCAGTGCATTTGCATGCAGTGAAAAGTAAAGGGAATATCGTTCTGTGTGTTAAGCAGTCATGATACACGGTTTCAAACTTACTGTTTTTAGTTTTGCTCCACAATGCTTTGTTTTATTAGTTGATAGCTAGCTGCTTTTCAACCTGCTGCAAATACTTATTGATCTGGATTAGATTCCAAGAACTAAACGGATTTAAAAAATTCAAAAATCCATTAGATTGACTAGATAGGAGTTTGAACAGTTTGAAGTGTAGTACTGTGATTTTTTTTTTTCATTTTAAGCAACTATTTTTTATTAGTACACAGAGAAAATTTGCATTGCAATGTTGAATACAAGAAGGCTCCACGAAAACATTCCTTGAAGTCTTCTTGCCATGTAAAGGAGACTGTGACACACAGAGGTGCCATAGGTGATTATGGTACTCTCTATGACATAATGAATGAGGCCAGAAGCCAAGCTCTTCCAGCAAATTTGGATGTACTTATAGGCTAACATAAGAGCCCTCATTACTTTTCTTGATATGATAGTTAAGTCATGATACGGTCCATTTAAAGTGTGATCTCTCAGAAACTGTTTTAATTCTGTGCATCTTTATATCCTGAGCTTTGGATGAAACTTTTCTGTCAAAGAAAATTGTTTGTGCCACCATCTCCTTGTAGACATTTAATGAAGCAATTCCTATTAGGCCAGGAAGGCCTAATAAGGCCTTGAAGGACCAGGAAGCTTGTGTTCACATGGAAAGCAAATACTTTCATTATCAGTCACTCCTCCAAGTCTTTTGGCATTGCTTTGGCTAGGAGATGACCCAAATGAGCAACACTCTAAGATTCTACTAGCTCTTCTTTCTCTGACTATGGGGAAGACTTATAGTCTGCTTTGGAAAGAAGTAGGAGCTTCAAAGACTAAAACAACTCATGCTAGAGCTACAAAGGTGTCCTGGGGTGACTGTATGCTCCAGTATCCCCGTGGTCTAAGTCCTTTGAAAACATCAGGCCTCCAACTTAGTCTCAATGAACCCACCAATGCTTTTGATGGACTTTCAGTACAGTTTGCCAGAGTAAAGAGATAACTTCTTGCTACAGTGATACAAAGAATTTAAAGAACCATGCTGTATAAGCCAACGTAAGTAACGGGTAATAAGATGTAATCCGAAAAATCGTCTACTCTGGGAGTGCTCTTCAGCCTCACTTGTAAGGTGGCAATTTGTACAACACTGTATACCACTGATTACCTGTTCTTGTCTCACTTTATTATTACCAGTATGTTCCCATGTACTGCTAAAACCGTATAAGTGAGCTTTTCAGGAGCTCACTTAAATCCTGAGGGACAGGAAAGGCCTACTCCACTTTTCTCTTTTTCAAGTAACATTGAGAGACATTTGGGTGTGTATTGAAGACGCTTTCTTGTCGTAAGCATTCATCAGAGTGTTATTTAAACTAAAAACTACTCATTTCCAGTGTCTTGTTCTTATTGTTCTCTTCATAATTTTCATATAATCACAGAATATCCAGAGTTGGAAGATGGCCTCTAAGATCATCAAAGTCCAAATCCTCTCAACAGTTGCCCTGGGAATAATGTATAATTTGAGTAAAACTGTCCAAATTCCTGTATAAATAACCAGCACTTAGAAAAATTTCCTACATCAAAACTGCACTATCGTGTAGCTGTAGATTTCATGCTGGATATTTTAACCATATTTTCCTTTGGACAGTATACATTACCTTTGGGTTTAATAAACGCACTTGGAACTTTGTGAAGAGACACCTGAAAGTTAAATGCTGAGATACTGATGACCTACTGCCTCCTCCTGCCAGTCCTCACTTATGTGTCTGCCAATTAAGTCTATAGTATCTCAGGCCAAAATCTATTTTACAATTTGAATAGTGTTAATCTTCACTTATTGTCACACTCCCCAAGTGAAATTACCTAGTGAATTCCTAGTGGGTTTCACAGAATCTTCTAAGCTCAAACATGCTATTCTTTTTATCTCTTTTTACCTGTTCCTCTGTGTTTTCATTGGAAAACAAAACAAAACTAAATTACTTCATTTCATTAATTTCAATGCTTTATGTCTACCTTGACTTCTTTGTAGTAGTGTTGTCAAACAAAATTGGACTACTAGATTTTATAAAATTATCCTAAAAGTTCAGAGGAATAGCTGTAACCTTGTTGGAAAGAGAAATGTGCATTAAAGCACCCAGGAATACCTGAGACACAATGCTTTGGCAGCATAGCTGAATGAAGAAAATCCATCTCTCTGTCCCCATTCCCAGGTGATCATTCCTATCCTTGGAGCTTCTGAACCTGGAATATTTGATTTTCCTTGGTTTACAGTGCAGGAACCTAGAAATAACAGATCTAGACAGGAAAGGGGGGAGAATTAATCATTACAACAAAGTAAATTTGCAAAAGCAAATTTACAAATCTAAAAAGTTAGACATTATTTCTGTGAACATGATACCCTAAGTGCTCCACAAGATGGGATTTAAAGCATAACAAAAGTTTCTAGTTAGTTATGCTACAGGCACCTGTTACTCTTTCTGTGTGCAGGTTGATCTAGGCTGGAGATGGGGGTGATGAGAGAAACACACTGGAATGAAATTTGAATGAATGATCTGGTCACTTGATTGGTCAGAGATATCTGTTTGTTCTTTTTATTTTTTATTATTTTCTGGTGGTAAGGGTCAGAACATTGTGTTTCTTTGCTTTGTTAAAAGTGGGGTATATGACTTTCCTGACTTACTGATTTGCCTCAATGATCAGCCCTTGTGAGAATATGTGTGCGTGCACAGGCGTCCTCTGTGGCACAGCACTTCACCAACTTCTGACTTCATTAGAGGCTGGGTTAGAAAGTATGATGTGCTACAAATGCAGCATCTCTATTCAAATGTGTAACCTTCATTCTTTCTGATTTATTAGCGCAATATGGTATAGAGTAATATCACCTAAACATAGCGTATTTGCTGTATTTCACATCTTTCCAGTATCTTGTGATGAGCATAGAAAAAAGAATGTATATCTTTTATATAAAGCTTCCATGATACAAAGGCACAAGATTTCAAATAACACTAGAAAAATTTCAGTGGATTTTGATATGCCAGAACAATTTCTTCTCCCCTAATATCATTGCCTATTAGCTATTTTGCCCTCGCATTTTCTTAGTAGTAAATTTCTACTTGAACTATTTTGAATCTTAAATTCTGCCTTGGTTATTTTTTAATAGTTCCTCCAATGATTAATATAAGGAGTAGTTTCCACTGCTCTGTGATAATGTAAAAATACAATGTTTTATCATATGGCATTTATCCTAATGCTAATTAACTCAAAGTCCTCATATGGCTAGTATGACTTTTCACTAATGGAGAAAGTTCACCTCTTTTTATATCCACCATTTACAATACTTTGGTGCACTTAAATCTCTTAATTATAAAAAAAATGCAAAAAACCACATTATTTTAATGTCAATCTAATAAAGTATATGGAAAAATTTCAAGTAACATCCTAAAAAATTTCAGTCAACTTAAGACTAGTAATGACTTCAGTATTTCTGCTTACCTTAAGACACGATTCTAATAATTATATTTTTTAAATTTTAGATTTCTGATACATTTCATGCTTAGTGTTTGATATTTCAGGGTTCTATTTCATGCAAATTACCAACATTCCAAAAAAATATTTTCTGTTCTTCAGATGAGAGGTTCCACCTTACAGAAGGTGTATCTTAATTACTAATTGCTGCTGAGACCTTAACATGCTAAGTCACAGACCTATCAGACTTCACCCTGACTTTTTCTATATTTATAAATAATGTTTGGCATATTTCTGACATCAGTTTCTCATTTGCAGCGTAAACTAATAACGTAAGATGGAATGGAAAGACACAGAGATAATCCTCACTGACCCTTGGGGTCACTCTCTGCTTTGCTATAAAGATGAAAAGAAATGAGCTGCAGCTCAGCCTTTTAAATTAACAGCAAAAGATATCAAATCCTTAAACCATTTAACAACTTAATTTGACTTGGTTTTGTTTTTCTTTTATTTCTTGTGGGAGAAGGAAATGGGAAAGCCTGATTAGAGCGGGGTTCCAATTCTACCAGTCTTTGAACTAACATTTGGAAGAGTGAGCTCACTTAATATTTAAATCATTTTACCACATATTCAGCCAGTTTACATATACTGCAGTGTGTCAACAGAATAATTCTCTAATAAGTGTGAGGCATGCTAGAGTTTAGCTCTAGATAGGTTGCTATTTTAGAACAGTGATAATATTAGTATTGCTAATGACTTCAATCTTTTAGATTCCTCTGCTTTTCCTATGGCCTCTTAAATGCAACTAATGAAACACCCAGTAATTCAACCACAAGAAACTGGTATTTTATTGAAAGATACTTTTCAATCTATCCATTTTTTTTCAGCCTTTTCACTGAGTCTTGGCTATAATTTAAGTAGCTAAAAATGTAGCTCTTTTTCTCCTATCAGATATTTTTATTATTATTGCCCTGGGATACTACTATGATGATGATAATTGAAATTTCTCTATTTCTTCAATTTTAGTATGCAGTGAAAACATATTTTTGGATCCAGCATAATCATTACTACACAGCATTAGATTATTATGTCACTAGTTTAGGGTTGCTTTTGACTTCATTATAGAACTTGACAGGAAAATAAGATGGATTACATGGCTACCAGCTGAGCAAAAGTTTAAATTACTTTTTAGCATCCTAGGGAATAAAGCTTCCTCCCGTCCCAAATTAAAAAAATAAAAGAAAATAAAAAAAAAGACAAACAGGCACACTAATATCTGATGTAACAAAAATATGAATAGCAGTGATAAAACCAGTTAAAATGAATTCTACTTTGCATCTAGCTAGAGATGTCACAGTGGTGTGAGTTTCTAGCATGAAAAAAAGTCAGGTTTGAATATTGATCTTTTGAAGCTCCATTAGCTATATGTTGAGCATTGCTGACATCACAGATTGATGTCTCTTTAAACTGTGTCTCAGATTTAATCACTTGGGGAAACCAGCTATTGACTTTGGATGTTTGTGCTGTTCAGCCACTGGAGAATGCTCTCTTACTATCTCTCTCTCCCTTTGTCTGTCTGTTTTTCTGCTTGTCTCTTGAAGGCATGCCCATGCACACACACATGCTGGTCCCTTTGTGTTAGGGAATATTGTCATTATTTTTGTGTAGCTATAGCTTGCCAAAGTTACACTTGCACTTCCTTATTACATCTGTACATTACAACGTGTAGGTCATGATGTTCACACTGAGGCAAAGCACTTCTTACTGGTTTAGTATATTGAGATGGTATCCAGGAAGGTCTAAAGGGATGAGCATCATCTAGTCTGTGGAGACCTTCATTTCACCTTGTAAAGTGAGGCAACCACAATAGCCTCCAGAAAAGTGCTACAGGAATCAATAAAGACAAAGAAACCAAAGCCCTTCTGAGGTGCTGCTGGTAGTGATGTGCGTCTGCATGTGTGCGTGCCTGTATGCCTAAGGATGAAGAGAGATGGTTTCTGATGAAAAGAAATGCAAATGTCCAAGGCATTGATCAGCACTCATCTCCGTTCAACCTCATGCCCTCTGCTACATCAATACATTGGAAACATAATTTGTATCAGCAGTTGTTTCTTTAATTAAGATCTCTCCCAAATCTTTTTCATTGATTCATGCCATTAACTTATTGATTAGCTTACTTATGCTGAGGTGGTAGTTTTGTTGAGAGATGGTGTCTCTCTCAGTTCATGATGCTGGTTCACTACAAATATCTTCTTGGCAACGAGAGGGTAAATTGGAGCTCACACAGCTTTGGCACTGCTTTGACAGTACACAGAGGCTTTCCTAGGGCAAGGAAAAATTAAAAAAATTTAAAAAAACCCCACAAAAATACTGACTTGACATTTCAGGATTTTGAAGTCATGCCCCCTCAAAAAATAGTAATGAAAAGATTTATATGTTTTAAAACCTCGCTGAAGAACTAACCACTCTACAGACAACATAACAAAAATATTATAGCCAAGGGAGTATATAGTATATCCAGTCTCCATATGTGAATAGCTAATAACCAGGAACTAAATGATAGAAATTGAGCTGAAATGTAAGATATATTTACAAATTAATGACAAGTAACTGATGCCTCCTTTGATCAAATAGCTGGTAAAAAATGTGATCATCAAGGCAAGGTGGGGTTAAGGCCAGGTGAAATCTGAAAAAGGAAAGTTCTGCAAGTATTTAGTTGTAATTCTGCATATTTTATGTCTTCACATGACCTTTTTATGTCATTTTGCATAAATACTGTAACAAACAGGAGAACTGTTCAGTATGCTCATAGATACAGAATTTCATAAGGATACTCATGGTCTAAAATTGAGTATTTGCATGGGAACTAAAATTGAGTATTTGCATGGGAATTTGACTAAGGCAGAAGGAAAAGCAAACTGTATTACCTCTGTCTTCTTAGATTGTCTAGTTGTAGTAGCACAATTATGAATGGCTTATGCAAAGTTCAGATGCAGATTTATTCAATGAAAATATTGAGATCTAAGATTCTTCCCTGTCTCATAAGGACTTCATGATGTCTCTCTAAAACTGCAGGGAAGTGCAATGACTTTTAGAAATATTGTGCTGGGAGGTCCGACAGGGTCCAGAAGACGAAGAAGGAACAGAGCATCAGTGAACTTGTTCCTCTAAACCTAATTTCCAGATGGAACAGCCCAGGGACAGATAATCTGCATATGGCACTCATTAAAGAGCTATGCCTAGTACATAGCCCTTGGGGAATGCTTTGACCTCTTTAAAAAACTTTTGAATATTCAAGGTGACCAGTCAAGCAATGGCTAAACTGACCAGTTTGTTGGGTTAAAGAAGCACAGTGTAGCACAGTAGTGGCCAGACTACTGGGACGGATGCGTGAGAATTTGGGAGATCTGATGCCAATAGCAGTGAGTAAAGATATTGCTGACAGAAACAATTATCAAAGAAGATATTCAGAAACTGATGTTTTTCTTCATGAACAAATGTACTAAAATTAATATAAATACATTTAATAAAACAATTCCTTGTGTTTCTTAGGCAACTAGCATTTGAACTGAATTTACTCTCTGTGAAAAAATGTGTCTTGGGAGTTCAGGTACTACTTTCAAAAGTAGTACTTCTCAAGGACACAGGTGTGTTATATACTCTCAACCCCCACAAGGCACACGTCATTTCTGACAGTAGCCTGGACACTCCCTTTCAAATCTGCTTCAGCAAGACAAATTATAAGACACTGAAGAACAGTTTAGCAATAAAAGTGTGTATCTCTTTAGAGTCTGATAGAAATACAGTATGAAATGAGTGCTGTTTTGCATTAAGATCCCTGAGATACCTCTTCTTTTTTTGATTTACTGAACATCAAACTTTAAATTATTACTATTTCTCCTCAGAAAATTTAGTCAGCTGCACCATATAATTTTCAGAAAATAGCATTATGACCTTCCCAGAAAAAAACATTCATCTCAGGTGAATACAAAGGGCCGTGCACCCTACCAAAGGGACAAAGAACATGTAAAATGAGGGAAATATTACAACTATATTGAAGTAAAAGTGTGACTAAGTGAAAAAATCAGGCATGTAAGTTAAAACTGACCTTCTGTGTTTTTGAATAACACAATCTGCATTTGAACAGGATATAGCTTTCACAAATAATGTTTTCTCCCTTGAAAGCTTTCACAGCAGCTGTATCAAGCCACCTGAATATTCATATAGCTATATCAGGAAAATGGGGAAAAACATGGCCTGTATTTTTCATAACTCTGATTTCCCTTTAGATTACATACTTATTTGAAGATCTCTATCCTGGTCATGATAGATCACTATCTGCAACCATCTCTAGAAGTCCAGAAGCAGCAATACCCAAAATGAGGACTGAGTGGCTGAGGCTGAGGAGTTACAAGGTAACTGGAAGTTGTCTTGATTGTGCCTGTGCAGCTTCCATGAGGATTAAAAACCATAAAGCTTTTGCTGCACTTTCACCCGGGTCCCTGTTCCTAGCTGCACCTTCCCAGGTGAAGCCAGCAAGGATGCAATAAGGAGAGAGCTGGGAAAGCCACAGACCATAAGACAGGTGGCAGCTGTCTTCTCTTTGGTCACTAAATGGAAGAATGAGTGAGAGCATGCTTAAAATCAAACAGTTTCAAGCACAAGTAGTCCATGAATATATATATCCAGTGTGGGACAAAGAGAATTTATGGTGCAGTTCTCTTTACAGACAAAAAACTCCATAAGTAACTCGTAACTTCCTCTGTTCTCTGAAAAATATACCTGAGGAACAGTAACCTGATGATAAATAAGCAGCCAGAGATGTTCTGAACATACTGTGATCAGTGTAGCAAGTTGCACCATAATTCCATTTCTTTTCAGAGATTATCAGCAGGTGACCTGTTTTTAGTGTTGTTTCCTTTGGATAGTTTGACTTCCAAAAAAGAGCAAAAGAATGGTTTAGAACTGTGGGATATGAAATTAAGATTAATATTGTGGTCAAAATTATGAGGAGTGAAATAGCTGGGTTTTTTCCCTTGGCTAGGATGAGTGTTAAATCTGACCTAAATTCAGTCATTTCTCCTACTTGACTTAAATCTTTGCAGTAAATTCTAAAATAGGTGAATGAGGAATTGAGATGCCCTTGCCAGTTTTCAGGTGAAATTTTGAAAACTTACTTCAATGGACACAGTATTTCACTATTGTTTTACTTAGCCTCCAAACAACACAAGACAAAATTTGATCAAATTATGCCTAATTCAAATTTTCAAGGTTGTTTTCAGAATGGGTGAAATCCTGGCAAAGAATCCATCAAAATTAATTTAGCTAATTGGTGGATTCTCCTTTGCAATCTGAAGTAAGAGTGAACATGGATCCCAGTTATCATTATGCTGCTTTCTAATCTATTTAGTTAATTTGGTATTTGAACTGCTTGTACCTTATGTTCTGACTCAAAGTTTGCTAAAAAAGAGAAAACATGAGAAATTGTTTGCTTAGAAACTCACAGAATATAGTAAGAAAAAAAACAAACTGTGTGAGAATAATTTTAGGCAATGGTTAATATACACTACCTGATTAATTTTAGTATTTTGGACACAAAGGAAATTTTATACTCTGCAGAATAGTCCTCTCAGGTGGAGAGGTACTGATTCTGAAGAGCAGAACACCCTAATAAGAGAAGTCTGTGGGGTTTTCTTACTTCAGTTTACTGCATATGCTCTTATTTGTAACAAATTTCACAAAAACAAGTTTGTATGAGAAAAATGAGAGTGAAAGTTTTCTGATGTAAGAATACTCCTTCCAAAAGACAGGATGAGATTTGAGGGGAAATGTGAAACTTCATTGCAAGAGGTTCCATTTATAAGGTTTCTGTGGGCAACCCTTTTTCCTGTTGTTCCTCCTACAGGAAATATGTTTTGTTTGTGAGTTAAGCGCTCCCTGTCTTAATTTTTAAACTTTGGAAATTATTTTTCTTTCTACAGCTTCTCCAGTTTACTACCAGTAACTTGAACAGCTCTAACTTTTATTAACTTTTATTATTTACTGCTTTTCTCATTAGTGTACATGCTAAAAGAGCAGAAACCTTAAAGTTCAGCTTGTAAAATTGACAGATGTCCACAGCAATGCTATAATGCATAAAATTTATCATATATGCAAGCTTCTCAGAGGCATCTTTTGCTGAAAAATGAAAACTCCCACATTGTACTCAGTAAGCTGAGGGATAAAATATGGACACTGGCTCTAACCCTCTTGTTCTCATGGTAAAAAGAACCTGAGTGACCTGGTTTGGAGCAGAGCAATGTGTAGTTTGCTCAAAGGGTGAGCTAGGGCTTCGTCCTTGCAAGGAATACAAATGAATAGACGAACAGTGATAAACAACTTGAAAATATGGCCTACATATTTTCAGAAATATTTTAAATTAATAATTTCTTCATTATATTTTCTTCATAGACACATAAAATCATGGGATTTTTCAGGTTGGAAAAGACTGTAAAGGTCATGTACTCCCTATCATGTAGGGAAAGCCTCCATACCATGGACAGGGAAACCTTTCACTGGACCAGGTTGCTCAGCCTCATCCAGCCTGGACTTTAACACCTCTAGGAATGAGGCAACCTGTTCTAGTGCATCACCACCCTCATCATAATAAATTTCTTCTGAATATCTTATTTAAAATATCTGCTTTCAGCTTATAGGAATTGCCCCTTGTTCTATCACCACATGCCCTTGTGCCTCTCTGGCTCTCCTGTGAGCTCTCCTTCTTGTAAGCACTGGAAGGTACTATAAATTCTCTGGAGCCTTCTTTTCTCCATGCTGAACAGCAAACTGTCTCAGCCTGTCTTCATAGGAGATGCATATCAGCTCTTTGATCAAATGTGTGGCTCTACTCTGGATTAATTTAAATAAGTTTCTACTTTTTCATATTTTTCAGTATAATTCCTGAATTCTTGGTACTATTTCTATAGCCTCCTGATTACCTATTTTTTTGTTTGCTTTTTCTTTTTTCTTTTTTTCTCTTTTTGCCCCTTTATCACTCTTTCTTCCTCTCTTTTTCTGTCTTTCTCTGTTTCATCCGCTCTTTATATTCCCATCCCATAGTCTTTCTCCACAGTTTTTTTTTTTTTCTGGCAAACTTTTCTCTTTTGTCTAATTTCTCTCACCGTCTTGTTCACTATCTTGCTTTCTCACTATGTCTTTATCTTTCTCTTGTTCTCTCTCTCTCTTTCTGTGTCTCCCCTGCTACACTTCCTTTATAGTCATTTCATATTGGTTACCAGACAATGAATTTGAAATTTAAACACTTTAACATTGATAAATATTACAGAATAAAAAGAAAAAAATCTTAGTCTTAGAAGAGGTGCACTTATAAAATCAAACTGATAGATACTCAGGCAATATTGTCAACTCTATACTTATACTGAAAATCTAGCAAAACACTGGGGACATCCTATTAGAACTCCTGATGTCTAAACTAATGTTGAGTATTGTGTGGTTGTGATTCTTTGAACTGAATACAGAAAAAAATAGGCTGTTGTTTTTATAAAAAGAAATAAAAACATAGGAGAAATTACTGAACATTTGAGGCATATACTGTGACCATTCAGCTAAGGTTTTCTTGTTGGAAGATTTTATTTTGTGAACATTGATATCATCTTTTAATGTACTGACAATAATTTCAGAGAAGAGGGACTTCAATGTTTTTGAATCAATGGAATTTATAAAGATACGATTCCCTTTGAAATTTCATATTGACTTTTCTAGAAGTTTAGTCTGCATTTTATTGGGAACTGGGAGCAGTTGTGAAGATTGATTAATTTTGCTATATCTGACACTGCCCCAGAAGAACTGTAACTGGCGGAAAGGTTGGCATTCATCTTAGCTAACTTAGATGTTCACAGTATAGACCTTGACTCTGAGTTGTCGAGACTTCCTTTAAGTCAGTTCTTTACAGTCACACTTTATAAACCAGAAAGAGAATTTAAACTACTACTTTCGATATAGGTATCTACTAGAGTCTAAAGGTAATGACCTCTGAGAATTTACTACATGTTGTGGGTGTTGGAAGTTTAGTGGAATGCAAGGGGTCACTGGAAAAATTGATAAACTAGAAATCCTTTGAGGATTCATAAATACATGGACACCACTCCTGGTTCAGGAATTGTCTAAAATGAAAGCTTTTGAGGGCTGAGAGAGTACTTGTCAATGCATCTTTAAAAATTTATTTTGTTTTCATGCTCCTCCTTAACCAGCCTGTTAGTACCATTGGCAGAGACAGGACAGTGAGTGCTGAGATGCACCTTTGCTTTCACTCTGTGCACAGACTCATGTTATGTCATTGCCATAGTAATAGACTGTAGTAAGGATTTGGTTTTTTTACTGTAAAATTATATTTCTGTGGGCTACAAGATTTTTCTGTCTGAACGTATTTATCAATACTATATTGAAAAAAAATTTGTGACAGATCCTGAAACAAGAATGTCAATATATTTCAAAATAAGTGGACTAGCTTATTAGCTATAGGCTCTTTTATTCCATCTGCAAGTTTCTAGAAGCTTTACTTTATCAAAGGTAAAACTCTAGAAACTGAAGGAGGCTGATGAGCTGGAAAATGCTCTGAAAAACTTTGTGCTGATAAGGCACTTGAACGCACCCTACCAGCTGCAGGCACGTGGCCAATACACATGTTGGTATGGCATGAGCTGAAAAGGAATACTATTTCATCCATTGTTTAAAGGCTGGTTTCCTCTAAGAAAGTTTTTCTCCTCACCTGAAAAAAGTACTGTTTTACATAGGTATCTTCTCACTGGCATTACTCCCAGGAAAGAACTGTGAAACTTCATGAGGTGAACTCTGACTGATTCATCTTGTGTGACATCCAGGACATAGCCTAGAAAGGAGAAATTATATGCTCCCATCTCGAAAAAGAGGAAACAACTAAACTGGAAAGATTATACTTGAGAGGTCCAAGAAATCCAATGTGGAATTAACTTATTGACTGTGAGTGACTGTGATATGCTGCAGGTAATGACTTCTCCAGTCATTCAATTACACTGAAAAATATGTGAGATGCTTCTCACTTCTTTTGTTAGAGAAATTATTTCTATGAATAATTCATTCCACTCTCTATAAGTAATTAAATATTATTTATTTATTCAATAGAAAGTGAACCTTTGGGAGGTTGACTCAGTAGCTCTGTGGTCAGGGTATTCTTATTTTGCAGACAGAGGCTATGGTACTACAAGTCCAAATAGTTCTATGACCTGTAACTAATTCCAGCCCACTTCCTAAGGAGAGGGAAGATACATGTGATAGAACACTCTTTCCTCTTGGAGTAGTGAAAAAAAGCCAAAGCAAAAACCTGTACACATTCTGAATTTTATGTTACAGAATTTTTTTATATACTTAAGATAGCTTGAGATGGGCTTTATTTCATTATGTTCTGTTAGGATAAATAGCAGTGCATATATCATATGACTTCTTTGTAAAAGGTATTATATGGTAACTTTTTTAATATGTAATATTTAATTTGTATTTTTTCAGTGCATTGTGAAAATATTAAGCTTCTGTAGTATGGATGAACAAGTGAATAGAGTTAAATATTGTTTCAATCAATTTTCCCCCAATAAATAAATTTGCCCTTTTGATTGAAACCAGTTTGATATAAACTATATGCACTTTACCATATTAGAATAAGAGTACCTTGTACATGTGTCTCCTTGCTTTACACATCTGTTGATCAGAGTGACAGATACGATGAGGTCAAAATTTCTTATTGTATTTAACCTCATCTTATTCTGGGTAAAAGGAGAGGCGTAGATTAATTACAAAGGCAGTATCTTATTATCTTATTTTCTCTGAGCAGTCAGTGGTTTGGATGTGTTTTATGGTCTGATGGATTGAATTATGGGACTCTGTTTTTTTCAGCTCTTTAGGAGTTTAGATTCTGCTGCAATGACCCTACATCATCAGGTTTTAAAGATCTCCTCTTTATATTTCATATGTCCTTTAAGGCAACTATGTATTCTTTATTACATTCATCACATAAGTAAAAAGAAAGTTGCAGAAATCTAGTAAATGTTCCTTACATTATTTCAGACTAACATAACCAATAAAACTATTAACAAAATTTTGGTTTTGGTATAGAATTAAACCTGAAGAATCAGGATTTTTAAATTGACAGCTTAACAGGAAAGCCTGAAAGAAGGTTTTTCCTTCTTGCTTCTCTAAAAGTTTGACTATTCTTTTAAAATCCAAGTTCTCAGTTCCCTTCTTTTCTTTTGATGTGGTAAAGGCAATTGCAAACAAGAAAGATCCTTTCTGGGAAAAGTAAAAATGAACACCTATGTAAAATACAGGATTTTGAAATGTATGAGAACTTTTATATATAATCACAAATTTCAGAGAACCCTGCTGGCAAGATAAGGCTTTAAATAATGAAAATATGTCCAGATTTGAAAATTTCTATCACTCTCATTTTTTATTGACATGCAAGGACCTATAAATATAGTTCTTTGGGTCATTGAGGACTTTGCTGGTAATACACTACTTCAGTTTTCAAATGGACTTTGGAAGAAGTTTTCATAAACATAATTTACATCTAAATATAAGGTTTGCTTCCAGAAAGGTTACATGATGGTTTCTGGAAAGATCTAAATTAAAAATCAATCAATCAAAGAAACAAACCCAAACTAAAGAACCCCAAACTCCAAGTCCTTCAGATACTGTGCTGACACTATTACTTGGCTAAAGAATATACCAGAATAAGACAAAGATCTGTGAAGAATGCAACCCTTTTATCTCAGAAATATGATGAGTAATGCTCCCGTAAAATTTCTGAGCAATTGGATCTAACCATTTCCTCAAATCATCTTTCATTGTAACATCACATGGGTATTATCTGGTCTCAAAAAAACCTCTCAAAATAAAATATTTTACAATTAAATGTAATTATATCAGCTATTACAGAAATGCAAAATGGTGAGTGTGAAGTGGCTTTCCTCAATAGCCACTTCTACCAATAGCCACTATCTATTCAAAAGAACTTCAGCCAGAATATTCAGCATTATCATATCTAAAAAGGTTTTTATCCTACCTATTTGTCACGGGGTAAATAATAACTAATCAGAGCACAGTATCTGGAAGTTCTGGTTTTATTTTCAAGGATGGATCATGGTAAAGACTGACTTTGGGTGAGATCTTATTAGCACAACAAGATGTCCTCTTGAAAAATAAAAATATTGCATTGTCATGAATGGATCATCAAATAATTTTACACGGATCAGTACAGACAGCAAGAATGCTGTAGGTCATGCATATAAAGTTCTTTGGTGTTTTGAGTGTTAGGTGGAAGAATATTTGGTAAAAGGCAGGAAGCAAAAAAAGGATATATTTCAATCACAGCTTCAAAGAACAAAACTCTTGAAATGCCTTTGCAATAAATCCTTATCTATAGAAATTAATATATCATGCAGTTTATAAAATCGCTGTAACATGAGAACCCTCACTAAAATTACTTTAAATTGGAACCACAGATTTTACCATGGAAGTAGATGATTGAAGGAGAGTAAAATACCGGTTTCAGAGTTACAGGTGCTCAAATATTCTAAATTTAAAACACGATGGAGTTATCACTCAAGTATAATACTATCCTGACCCTTCAGTTCTTTTCTGTATCTAACTATCACTCTACTGAATGCAGCATTTCATCAAGATAATTACAGAGCTGGACTTCAATATGTCTTTGTTTCTTTTGTGATGATTTATTTGGAAAGTATTGTGTTTGGCACTAGTAAGAATTGGAACCTGCTTTGCATTTTAAAATGAAAACTAAAACCCCTACTTTGCAAAAATTTAGACAGGTGTCCATTTTTGTGCATTATGAATATCTCTTTGAAGAATTCAAGACTTCAATGCTCTACTTACTTTTTTGTTGTTGTTGTTGTGCACAAAATTTTTCACTTTGCTGTACAGTTGATCTTCTTTCATACAAATATTCATATCTATTAAGAAATTATGTTTTCTATCAGATTTCCTTAAGCTCTTCTTTTTATGTCATGTTTCCTCTGTTACAGTGGATGCTCTAAAATATTGTAGTTGGTTTAATCTGCAACTTGATTTGAAATATAAGGTTGAACACATGTAAACTAGTATGTAAACTACGTTTACTATACATCATGGACAAATTGACTGCCTTTTTAGGCAACGTAGCATTCAGTTGTTTATAAACCAGTAACTGCCACACATAATCAAACTAAATTTTTACCTTATGCAGTGAGATTTGTACCTACTTTCATGATGGGGACTGGATGCAGCCCATCATGACTGGGCTGCACTCACTGTGTTCCTCCCACTCTCTGTGGCTGTGGGTGGTATGTAATCTACCTTGAGGATCATGCAGTCAGCACAAGTGGACACATTACAGCAGACCTCTCTAAAGTTCCATTGCAGAAGCCTTGTAAAACGGAGGAAATCTCACTACACAGTAAAGGAATGCTGCTTTTCAGTCTTATTTGGGGATTTTTTTATTTTTTTTTGTGTGGTACTTTTTGATGGATCCTCTTACTCAAAATCCATCAACTCATCTGATACCACTGGAATCTGTGAAGTGTTAAACTCTTAACCTCATCCTTTTGGAAGATGACTTAAAATAGGTAAAAGGATGTGTGTTTTGTGGAGAAGGGGGATATATATTAAAAAAAATAAATAATGGTGTGATAGGGATAAGGGGCAAGGGGGAGAGCTGATGGTTTAAATCTCCATGGGCCTCGGAATCGAGCCTGTTTCAGTCAGATTGTGGCCCTGCTAACAAATCCAATAGCAGCTAATCTGATCATCTGCTCTCCAGTTTTCATGCTGTGTTTTCTTCAGAGTTCCTTCTCCTAGTTCCAGTCTGTGACAGTGTGATAAGACACAAGAAATTTAGTCATCATTGCTGCTGTAAAGGAGCTCAGAGAAGGGATTATGATATTCCATAACCCTTACATTAGACACGGACAGGGGCAGCCACTGCTGTGATTACAGGCCTGAACACTGCTGTTATTTTTCCCACCTCCCTCCCACTAGTCATTTAATTATTTATTTTATTTTATTTTTTATTTATATTTTTTCAAGAAAGCTTTAAAGATTAGCTGAGAAATAGTCACCATCACAATCATTATCCTAAATCTTGTGAAGAACTCAGAAGTTGGGCAGCTCAGAAGGTTGTTACACTTCTAACCAGCAAGATAGCTCTCAACCAAGTTATCAAAAACACTCATCCACTATTCAGTCATTATTAGGGAGTTCAAACAGTGTAAGCTGAACAAATCAACATGGAATACAGAAAGGATGCCACAGGGAGCACTGACTTGGGAAAAAATATAGCATGCTGCTAAGGCAAGTCAGAGATTAGTTTGCCTTTCCTCTGTTCTGCACATGGCAATATTTATGATGAATATATTATTTGCAGTACCTCTTGCTTCTGGGTATCAAGTAGGTTTGCAGTGATGCCTCTGAACTAATAATTATATTTCCGTTAATTGACATTCCTGCACCAAATCTCTTTATGTCATCTGTGGCTCCTATCCCCACAAAGAAGTGTCTGCCTGAGAAACAGCAAACTCACAAATTAAAATAATGGGTGATGATGGAAGCCGGATTTATCAGTCTCAAAAAGTAATAAAATGGTTTGGAAAGAATCTGCTCTGTTATTTGTTCAGTTTAAAGGGAAGGAGTAAGAGAGCTTTTAAATTGGCTTAGGCTGTTGGCTAAAGATTGCTTCTTGCATTTCAAAAGGAACCGCTGTCATTGGTGTTGTGAGTAGTTTTGCAGCATTACTATAAGGAAAGGTACTGTATGGAGATGTACACCATATGCCTGAGCCCAAAGAAAGAGAGTGAGTGAAGCACTGGGCAGAGATACAGAATTCAGCTGGGATGTTCTATGTCTTTACACACATGTGGTGTGCAGTGCTGCCCTGCCTTGCTCTGCTCTGCTTGGAGAGCCCAGGCAGACCCAAAAACAGCTCTGTGGTGGTTACTGGACTGGCTCAGTAGCTGCTTCTGAGATCATAAAAGAAAATTTCTTTGCAGATGAAGCATTTGACAGGGCCTGCCTGGTCACTACTCAACTCTGAGGAAGGAGGAAAGGTTTTAACCACAGCAGTAAAAGGCAGATCTGTAGATCTCTGTGGCTCCACGCAGGATCAAAAGTGATGCTTGCTGTGAGCACTGGGCCACCCTTACATACCATATAATTCTGGGTATGTTTGGATTTTGTCTGCAAGTGAAAGGCAAACTTGAGAGCTCTGAGAGCAGTGAAGACTGCTGCCCTGCTGTTTGGTGTGAGATTTTTTGAGCTTTTCAGATGGGATTTTGACTCAATTTCTAAAGCAAGAATGATCTACCATACACAAAGCCTAAGACTTCAACTCTCAGACCAGATCAGAGGAAAATGTGTTTAAGTGTAATGTACTAAAAATACAGCAATGTAAATATCATGTTAATACTTTATGTTTGAATATATGTAATAACGATGAAGAGAGGAACTTTGAGGGACATATTATCATCAGTAATTCTTACCAACAGATTTAGTTTAAAATTTAATCAAAGTATTCCAAATACGGTTTGCTATATTTGATGCTATTTATAATGGCTTCTGTATGCATTAATTTTCTTTTTAATTGGAAGACTTATGTGGTACTATCTCTTTGAAAGTTGACTGGAAACTATTAATTCTGACTTATCAAAATTCTGCATTCAGTTAATATAAGGTTTAACTCAGCAGTGTTTTCTGGAAACAGCTATTGCTTTCTTTAAGAAAAATTTCTGTGTATCTTTTCACAGAATATTTTTTCGAAGACATAGAAAGAGCAAAGGTAACTCAGATGCATACATAGCATTTCTTTAACACTAGTTTATTCCTTGACAAATACAGCTAGATTTCTGTGGCCTTTTTACTTAGAATATTGAAAAGATTAAATATTGTCACAGAATAAAAATTCCCTAGTAAAAGTAAGCTGTGAGAAAAAAACTAAGCAACCTCTTATAAAAAATTCATAAAAACTGGCAGATGTCTAAGACTGATGGCAAAATTCCCTATTAATTTATGATATTTTGGATTAGGAGATTCAGCAGGCCTTGTGTTCAGAGATGACAAGATAAACAACAATAGTTTTTGCTAGGTAGGTAAGCAATCATTCTGAGAAAAAGGAAAGGAAAAAAATAAACAACAGAAAATCCACCCTCCAGCATGTTCTTCTTCTGTATTTTGAACTTCTGTGTTGAAGCTGATTGCCTTGAGTATGCCTTAGACATTTTAATTTGATCAAAACCTTTTGACATTTCTTTAACATATTTTCCTGTATTATCCCTGCCGTCTCAGGTATTGCTGACATCCACAATCAAAGTGATCCAGCACAATGGATTAACACTCAGCCAGTTACCTTACCCCATTAAGATGAAGGCTAACTGATATTTTTGTTTGCTTGCTTTTGATATTTTGCCTTCCTCTAGTTAAGTGAACGTTTATTACAGAGCAATATATACAGAATAGATTTTGATATGAAGAGGCCTCATTTATCCTTGATCTAATCAAATTGGGAACTCAGACAGACAAAGGTCAAGGTTGCCAACTACTTCCTGTTTCCTTTAAAATGAAAAGAAACATGAAAAGATCCCAAACTTTTAAACCACCACCATGGGGATTTTAGAGGATGATTGAGGCTGAAACAAAGCTTACCCTTTTGCTTCTGGGTATCAGGAAGGACTTTAATGGTATCATGACATTGATCATTGAATTCAAGGTCACAGTCATGTCAGTGTTAATGAATTCCAAGTATGATTTCAGAAGATATTAGTATACAGAACATTGGAAGCAGAGCATATTATAAATGCTTTTAGACATTATTTATAACAATGCAGATTAAAGATTTATGTTGTCCACATATGATAAATTTAGGCAATTTTTTCTTTTGTGTCATGTGAATCAACATGAAAAAAACCCACCAACCTTAATTTCAACTTAGATTTTCTTTATTCATCACTGCTTTAAAGAAATTGTATAAATCTCTTGAAATTAGGGCTGCAAATTTCTGAAAAAACTTATCTAATCCTGACTAAGTAAAATATTGATAACACTGTGTTCTAAAATGATTTTCTGTCTTTGCTGATTTTCTCTGTCTATAGTCAGTTCACATTTTCTTGTGATTTGCACATATTCAAAGTCAGATGAAATTAGGACAGAGCTGTCTCAGTGAAGCCCACAGTGACAGAGATCTCCCCAGCTGCAGGAATTTGCAGTTGTGACCGCCTCTTTTCTGTGTCCACTATAAATATTTCAGTAGGTCACAAAAGAAGCCAGCTACACAAATCACAATTAAAATGTATTGAAGCTAGCTTGCTTTCCATTTGTGTAGCATAAACCAATACTTCTTTAAAATTCATTGTTATGATGTATTACATGCAATTTAGCTATTTAAAGAACATGATTTTCAAAAGGCTTTATCAAAGGGATTTTCTTTATATTTTTTTAGTTATAAATTAACTAGCATTAAAAATTGAACATGCTGCAAACATTAGTGAGATTTGAGAATTCCCACTTAAAATCTGTTCATATTTCTAGAATCTGTTTCTACCTGTATTAAAGTCAGACATTTCTTACTTATTGCAGAACAGGTAAGCTATGGTCTTCAGGATCTGGGAATCAGACTGTTAGTGGTACTTTAAGAGATGTTCTGTATCAAAAATGGAGGAAGTATTGGCTCTGACGCAAGACTGAATTCTGATTTTTGACAAAACAGTAAGCAGGCACCAAGTCAAGGTGATAGCAAACAATTCCCTGGGCTTCTGGAGATCATTACAAAATTTGAGAGTTTCTGACAGCGACTGTGCAATCCTAGTAAAAGATAACAATCTAGAACGGGTAGAGAGAAACAAAAGATATTAAATGTCTCATCTCAAAATAAACTCTAGAGGTATTTTCTACTGAATTCTATCAGATACAGTTTGAATGATGACACTTTCCCAGCAACTGCAGCCAGATCCATGCTAACCAAAGCCAAGTGATGACATTGTATTTGCTATCAAATTTAGGTTAGAGTTGGCAAAAATTAGATATATCATGGTGCTAAAATACTTTAGTTGAAAAGTAACAATAAACTCTAATTATTCCATGCAATTCTTGGACCCTTTCAACAATTTTCTACTATTTTCTACTACGCTCTGGTAAATGCTTATAAGAAAGAATATTTTTCTGCAAACTTGACACAGCCAGTCTCTGTCTGATTACCAGACTGGCCCCCTAGAGCTCTGGAACCTTCTGGATTTGTGAATACTCCATAGAACTATGAGAGAGAAGACAAGCACTTGTATTTGCACTGTCTGTTAATAGAGAACCCTGCATTTCCATGCAATTTTTAAAAGTTATAAAATCGCACAAAATTTTCATAGAATCATGGAATGGTTTGGATTGGAATAACCTTTCCTGACCATCTAGTCTAACCCACTGGCCATAGGTTCTCTACTAGACCAGATTACTCAGAGCCCTCTCCAGCCTGACTTCAAATACCTCAAATAATGAGGCACTCACAACTTCTCTGGGCAACCTTATCCAGTGCCTTACCACCTTCACCATAAGAAAAATTGTTACTTATGTCCAGTCTACCCTCTTGCAGTTTAAAACTATTGTCCTTTTTTCTGATCTTGGAAGAAAAAAAGCTTTGGTAGAAAGTCTCTCTCCGTATTACATGTGTACTTTATATTTTGAAATGTAGCAATAAGGTCTTCCTGGAGCCTTTTATTCTCCAGAAAATAAAAATAAAATAGTAAAAAAATAGCGTTCTCTGTATCCTCCAGATAGGAACCCAATTAATTTATTCGGAGGACCAAAATTAATATAGTAACTTACTTTAACCACTATCTGATAACTTACTGTAAGGTGCTCAGTTGAGCTGGCAGTGCTCAGAAAGCAAGACAGGAGACTGGATGTAGTCTGCAATTCTTGGAGCAGGTCTAAGTCATGGAAATAATAGTCAGTCATCACTACCTTCCTGAACACAGTATCTTTTCTTGGAGTATCCCTCTGCCTGTATTTTCCTCTTTTTAAGTGTGATCTGTATTTTATAGATCTATATTTTATAAATCTGTATTTTGAGCAAAACTTAATAGATTTGACACCTAGATTTGGCATGTTATAAAGGATACGTCTCTAAATTAAGCATTTTCAGAATTTTCAGAGGCATAAAATTATCATACAAACTCTTCCTTTAGTGAAGCCCTTCTAAAATAGTTTGAGAATCACATGTAAAAATAGTTTAATGATAAGGAACAGTTCACTTTAACATTAGATGGAATAAATTTGACCATTAATAAGGCAAACTAAGATGTGTTCACATTTGGTAAAATCTCTAAACCAGAAAAAGATCTTGAATCCATGCTGTGCACTAAGTAAATATATGGCACCTCTTATTAAGTTATATTAGTTAACGAATTTCTGTGCACCAATAAAGTATTTTATTTCTTAAAAAAATATTGATATACCTTCTTTCTTATTCTGTGTTACTAGAATAGTAGATGACAGGTAGTAGATGCTAAGCCCTGATATAAGGTAATATTCATATAAGGAACCAAATCTCCTAAACAGAATGTTTGACAGCTGTCCTGTGGCAAAAGGACCCTCCATCGCAAGGGTTCTTATGCAGCATCTTTAGCTGGATTGGAAGAGCACCTCAAATTATTGTTTTTAATCAACTGGCTACAATCTTAAATTTGAATATAGTTTTAACTACATAACAGAACATCTGTTAAATATCTTAACTGCATGGATAAGACTGTTGTAGATACTGCTCACACAACAATAGCTTTCATTGAAAATTTCATTTCTAATGTCTTATCTGCAATTTGATCACTACTGCGACAAAAATCACAGAGAGAAGCCTTAAGGACATTCCACTCACACCAATAGTCAACACATTTAAGTGTAATAATCAGATGTGAAACAGCAAGAGCTGCCTTGAGGAATTTTGAGAATGACCAAAAATTACCACCTGGGTTTCCGTAACAGCACAATAATTAACTACAAAAGTTCCACCTATCACCTAGTTTCAAATAGACCTCAAGTCAAAACCCAATATGTTATCTCAGCTATACCTGTGACTGATTAATGATTGAAGTGAACTGAGAAGGCATACAAGAACAAATGCCCTGATGCCTAGCTACACCCAAATCATAATTAAATAATGAACTTTATTTTAGAGAGAAATTCTTTACTGTGATGAGGCACTGGAACAAGTTGCTCAGAGAATCTTTGGATGCCCCACTCTAGGAAGCTCTCATGGTCAGGCTGGATGAAGCCCTGAGCAGCCTGGGATAGTGGACGATGTCCCTGCTCATGGCAAGGGAATTGAAACAAGATGATCTCTAAGGCTTCTACCAATCCAAAACATTCTGCCATTCTATGATTAGTTTTGTTTCTTCTGGACTGTTTAAAAATATGTTCTCTCCTGAGTACTTACCTGTATTTAATGAAATCTAACTCTTTTGTTCTATGGAGATTGACATTTTAATGTGCAGAATCCCACCCGCAGGACTGAATTACAAGTGTTTGATTTGAGAGACTGAATTCCTTTCTGAACCAATACCTGTATTGTTTTTGTTTTTGTTTTTTTTTTTTAATTAGGTAATTCCTAATATAATTTTCTTAATCATCATAAAATTTTTGATTTGAAAGCACTTCTTCCAGAGGTATTTTGTAGACTATTTACTACTTTGTTAAATATTTGCATCAAGAGATGATAAGTGCTATAGACTTTCAAATTAGTATTTTTGCTAGCTCTGAACTACACTGCATTGTTTCTGAAGTATGTATATGTAGCTCAATAATATGTTTGAACAGAGGAGGTGGGAAAAAAATCAGTTATTTAGAATATCTGCAAAATCAAGATATGGAAGAGAGTTATTTTTTATTTTGAAATTGAAGAAAATCTGTTTCATGTAAATTTAATTAGTTTTCCTATAGCCATATGTAGTATAACCATTCAGTGATAGGAAAACCTGCTGTCAAAAAGCAACTGAGAAACACTGTTTTTGTTCTTTATTTTCACTGATCAGAGTGGAACTAGAGAAAAAAAAAGCCAAGAAAGAAGTTTAAAGGGAGAAATGAAGCTATCAGCTGCTTTCTGGTGCTATTTCAAAACCAGTCTCTACCATCTGTGTTTAAATATTGTGATTCTAAACCTAGGTTTGACATATATTGGAGGAAAGTATGAATTCCCTATACCAGTTGCACAAATTCTACTGTGTGTTTTTTTGCTATTAGTACAGGTAACTAGGATCTACTTTTTATATAAGTTTCCATATATTACCATAATAGCAGCTTTATGCCTCATAGTTACTTGCTTTGTTTTTCTTTCCCGTTTTATAACAGCATGCCTGAAGCCCATCAATATTCAAGTTAGTACTTTAAAATGAAACTATAAATTTCAATTTAGAGAAAATAAGCCCTTATTCAGGCTCATAAGTTTTAAATAACACATTACCATTGGCTACATTAAGTTTGCATTTCTAATGTTATTTTATGCATTTGACAATAGATGTTCCACTCTGCTCAGCAGTGGAGAGCAAATGCATGTGAAATGTAAGTCTGCTTAAAATGTAGGAATTTATTAGAGCTGTCAGTCAGCAGTGACATGAGAATTAAATTATTTCTGAAAATATTTCAGCTGATTTTTTGCACTTTCTATTGTCTTTATCCTCTGAAGTTTGAGTATAAATATCTCTTTTAAAAGGTATTCTTCCTAGACTGGTTAGTGTTTCCTAAAGTGAAATAAAATGAAAATGAAAATAGAATATGCAAACCTCTTAAGGAAATAGATGCCACTTGACCAGGTAACATTTGAAATAGAAAAAAAAATAGTTCAGTTATTTATTTCTACTATTTACAGAAGAATGAGGTTTGTTTATTTCTATTTTCATTGTTGTTGCTTAATTTAGTATCTTTAGGAAAAAAGGTGATTAATTGGTCTTCCTTTTCAATGCTTTTTTAAAAGTGAAAGGTATGTACTGGTGGTCAAGTGGCATCTTTTGCAACTGTCTGAATATAAGCTGTGAAACAAATTAATATAAAATTCCCTCTACTGTAGGACAAACAGCAAAGAACTTTTTCTTGCTATTACTGCAAAGCACTACTTTTCCTGGAAGTAGTGATACCCTTTCTTTACAGCTTCTCTTGTTTATTGCGTGGGTTGCCAAGTGCACTGATTGATCTGAAGGAAAAATTTCCTTTTCACTTGACTCTTTTTTTTATGATCATCTGGTGCTACTACCTGCATTTCTCAAGTCTATTTTCTTCTACAGAAATTAGAATGAAAAAAAATTAGTTTCCTTATGAAATATTACATCTGTGAGCTACTGCAGTCATGCTACCTTGATTCATTTTAGTTGTTAACTTAAGAGCTTTTGCATGTCTAGAATAACAAGCACCAAGAATGAACTCACTCTGCACAGTCTCTTAGAACTGAGAACCTGAGTACATAGCTCCTATGTACTATGCTTGTCAAAAGAATCCCAAAAAAAAAGAAAAATAAAAAAATAAAAATAGGGCTTTTTGCTAATTGGTTAGTTAAAGTGCTTGTACTTGGCTCAGGTGTAAAGACATAGCTAAAAAAGTAGTATGGATGAGTAGTGACAGAATTTGGACTCTTGCATTCATATAAATACGATTGTGCTAAGAAAGAAGATATTTCCACAGTACCATTTGTACTTTATTGCTGTGTGATGACTGGAAATTCCTATGGTTACTTGGACTGCCACAATGTTTTCACCTGAAAAGGTCAAAATTCAGTCATGGCATAAATAGACGAAGTTTCACAATGTAAATTTAATTTGAATATAACAAAATGAATAAAATGAGCATATTTGCTTCATTCCTGTAAATAATTATCACACAGGGATTATAATGAATATATAAATTTTTCATGCATTTCTCCATTAGAATAACTCTTCTTCCAAAAAGGGTATTATGACCAGAAAGTATACAGTACTAGCTCCAAAATACTTGCAAATATCTTGCTTACAATTCTAATAAAAAAATTCATCAAAAAAAACTGGTTAGAAAATCCTGAGTGCCATCTTTGCTGAACTAGACAGACTCAAAACCTGCGTTTGATCTAGCACGATGCAGAAGACAGTAAAATTTCACCTCCCAGTCAGACTTTGCATTCCCAGAATAGCCTCTTCATAACTCCTGTTTCCTTGGTCTTCCACTATCCTTAAAAGCCTCTGCGTCTGTGTTTCTGGGCAAGGACATCGGAAGAAAATGGGTCTGGCTCTTCAGAAGTGTGGACAAAACTCATTCTGGACTCTATGAAATTGATCTTGAAATTCAACTTGACAAGGCAGTACAGAGATATCTACAAACTCAGTCTGAATAAAGGTCTTCAGAGGAGCTATCCCCTTCTTACTCTATATATTGTTACACCAGGGAACTGATTTATCCATTCTTGGAACAAGAAGTAAGTTCACAATTAGGATGTCTAAAAGAGGGGTCTAATAGTAAATATTGTTCATATAGAGAAATGAATAAATCAGCTGTGCAATCTGAACAATATTCATGGCCAGTGGCTTGAGCATCTGAGTTTTCATGGGTAACTATCACTCTCTCCCTAAGTGAAATGCAGAAGTTAAACAGCAGAGTACAGATGAAGCCACAGTTTTAATTAACAGGGGCGAGGAAATGTTTTGTATGACCTACATATGTGTCTTTTACGAAGCTGAGGAAAAGCTGATCTGTTGAAACTTCATTTTCTGCTTGCTCTGTTTGAATCATTCCACCATACTCTCAGCCAAGCCATTTAATAAAAAATTACATTATCCAGATATTGTACTGCAAACCCATCATGTCTGCAAAAGCCTGCCTGGTTGTAAATCAAAACCTTTTTAAGGCAGGGGAAACAAGGATTACTTGCTTCAAGTGATGGAAAAGTAGTGTACACAGGAATCTGATAATGCCAGTAGTAGAGGTCACATCTATTATCCTAATTTCAACCCATTTGAATGAACGCAGCCACAGCTCCAAGTAAAATCCAATAATAGATGTAGCAAAGCAAGCCATCACACCTGAATACTTGAGTTTTAATATTTACTAGAAATAAATCAGGCCAGGAAAGCAATCTGAAAACAATACTGTGAGATTACCAGAGAGACTGTATACCATGGTGTCTAGAGTTTTCTTCTTTTTCTCTAGGTCTTGCAGTGCTTGACAATGTCTGTTACAGTAGTGATGGCAGTATTACTTAGAAGCCACACAGTAGCCATTTGTGTTCCAGACATTACTGCTATCATGATTTTATTAGTACTTATCACAGAATCATAGAATGGGTTGGGTTGGGAGGGACCTTAAAGATCATTTAGTTCCAACCCCCTGCCGTGGGCAGAGATGCCAGCCATTGGATCATGTTACCCAGGGCCCCATCTAACCTGGCCGTGAACACTGCAAGGATTGGGCAAAAATATTGTTACGAAACATAGAGAGAAAACATTGATGTGCTGTAGCAGTAGTTCAGCTCTCAAAAGAAGTTCCAAAGGCAGACAAGCTTCCCTTCACCTGAGGCATATTTTTGCACATAGATGTTCCAGTACTGTGTTCCATTAAAAAAAAATTCACCAAAAAATAGAACTAATTTTAGGCACATTTGACTGCCTGTAAATCCATTGCTCTATAAGTTCCAAAATAAGGACAAGGAAAGCAATATTAATGAGCTGAATTGAGAAGGCAGGAGGAAAATCTTATTTTGGAGCTAATCAGAAACAGTCATTCAAGCCATGTCTTACTTTAAAAGCCTGTTCTATTTTGTTTCAAAAATTGTAGAAAACTCATGGAAAATGCACTGAAGCTGATGAAAATTGTGGCTTGAGTTCCTAGAAATGGAATAACATAACTCAAGAGCTACAGAGAGTAACACAAAGGCTGCAAAAGTGTAATTTTGTAACTTTTTAAAAACTATATTTATGAACTCCTCTCAAAATATGAAATGTAGTGAAGTTTTCTCTTATAAATGCAATCTAGAATGCCAATATGAATACAATAGCTAGATATCTGTAGTTTTTCTGCCTGTTGGAAAGCCAATGTGATATGGCACAGATATTGCTTCTGAGCCTATGTAGCTGGTCTGGAAGTCTTTGTCACTGTGCAACACCATTGATTTTAAAATGCCTCATATGCTAATTTTTAAAACTCTGTTCTCTACAATCAATACAGCAGCACTGACATATCTAGTAGGTATTTCTAAGCACCCTTTCCTTTGATCAGCTTCTCACTCAGGCAACACAGATTTCTAGCCACATCTTTATTCTCCAACCCATTATTTAAAACTGTAGTAATGACGTCAAATCAAATGACATTTGATGACATTAAATAATTTCAGCAGAATTGTTTTGGTAAAGGAAGCATTACCACTTTATTAATATCTCTTCCCCTCAACCTTTCATTAAGAACACTCCACAAATCATGAAGCATAAACAATCTGTGAATTTCAGTAGTCATCAAGGGTGACACTCATCTTTCCCTTCCTTTTCCTGTGTTATATTCATTTGCCCATGTTCTCAAGGAACACTTGTCATTTAAGTTGTTTAGAAGATATTTTAGCATGTGAGGACCATGTATCTCATCCTAAATTACTGAAAGTACTACAGTGATTTAACAGCTGTTAGCAATGATCTCTGAGAACAGAGAGGATGGGAATGATACTGAAGACTGGAACAATGGGGATGGACTGCTCATCTCTAAAATGGGGTAGGAATTCTAAAAGGAGGTACAAGAGAATTACAGATTAACCAGTTTAATTTCAGTGCTCAGAAAACTGCTGGACCAAAAATACGATCCAACAAAATATTTGTGATCCGGAAGGTAATGCAAAACTATCAGCCAGCATGGATTTGTCAATAGCAAATTAGTTCCTTCTATTATAGAGTAGTAGGCCCTGTGGACAAAGCAGGAGCAGTAGATATATTTTTAAAACAGAAATCTTTTAACATTGTGCACATTTTCCTAACCCATTTAGAAAGACACGTTTTTTTAAGAAAATGTTACAATACCAGCGAAGAAAAGATAGAAAAGATTATGATTTGTTGATAAAATCAAACATATCATCTGTTGCTGTCCTGTTCAAGATATCTTTTTGTGACATAGATTATGGAATGTTTATTAAGTGAGTGGAAATCATCACAACCACAAAATCTGTAGAGTACAGGAAGACAATGTAAAATAGTCAGAAAACACTGGAAAAACTGTCTGTGAAAAAGAGAGAATAGATTCATATTTATAGAACACAGGAAATAGTTATCCACTGTAAAACCAATATGGGCAGAAAACTGGTCATATGAAAATTTTGCAGAAAGACATTTGGTGTCACAAGACAAATATTAGTCTAAATTCAGAATTCTAAATGAGAAAAGAGAAGAGGAGATCTGTAAGGCACAGAGAATCATTCTTCTGCTGTGTCACTTCTAAGCCCTGAGAGGACCAGGGCATATGCAGGAAACTAATATGGAATTTAGAGATTTAAGAAACATTATTAATGGAGGAGACTGAAGTTCCTAGTCTTCATTGAGCTGCAGAAGAAAGTGGAGACAATTCTCTAATTTTCTCATAAATGGAAGGTTATTGAACTGAGAAACTGATTAATCTCTTTTCAAGACAAGATAACATAAGAAGTCATAGGTGCAACAGAAAAATTTCTTACATTTAAATTATAATAACTGAGATGTCAGTAGGGTTTTTCAAAATATCGAAAACTAATGTCTAGAGTCTTAAGCTTTGAAAATTTTTAAGAACAAGCTAGACAAATGACATATTTGCCATGACACATTTGATATCTCAACTACAGTAGGGAAATGATCCCATGAGGTTTTCTCTCATACACTTTCCTACTAAGGAGAGACACTGCCAGGGAAAGTGGCAATCCATGCTTTGCCTATTCTTTGAATAAACGAAAGATGGGTCTAGCAGGACTTTCCTTATGTTGCAGCAAAAGAAGATATTTTTCTATAAATACCTATGAAGCAAGACTAATTTTATAATATAAAGGAAAACATCAAGCAACAGTATTAATTTGGCTTTATTATGTTTTCTATTTCCATTTTGACATGCCTCACTACCTTATTAGCAATGTAAAGATATGAATACAGAAGTGCTCATTTTATCATAACATTCAGTTTTGAAACTAATCTAAAATAAAACCCAGGGTATGCACAGAAAACTCAATTATGAAACAAAAGGCATCCAGTATGAAATTAAGGTAGTACATTCCATGTTTTATGTTCTGGCATTGTAGTTTGTTACAGGGGTTTTTTTGCTGATAAACCTCCAAAAGCTCACATAGCCAAGAGCAGCTCTAATGGACTGAATCAAAAATTACTCACTTTCATCTGCTGAAACAAATGGGTTTAATATACAGTTGTTTGCTGTCAAATATACTAAAAAACTTGTGCCAAACAAAATTATAGTCTGTGTTTCTTGTTTGGCTGCTATATTTGGTAGGTGGAGGAATGGGAAAAGGAGGAAAGACAGTGGGTGGAATTTTCTGTACACTTGCCAAAATCAGACTAGATAGCATTAAGAAGATGTAACAGACACAATATGCATGCAATGTGTCTGAATTACACAGGCATAAAGTTTTTCCTTCCATTTTTTTATGTTTGGCCATGTGCAACTAAAAAGTTCTAACCTGTTGGGCATTGCAAGATACTATGCAAATAGGCCAGCTATTGACAAAGGATTACAGTAATTCACTTTTCTGTTAATCAGGGTGTGATTATCATTTGATTCTTTTGAACTCCATCCAGCTTGCTATTCTGTCTCTACTTCAAGCAGGTGTTTTGTTGTTGCCAGACCATGAACACAGCCCTGTGCCTGAATCTTTCAAGTGTGCTAGCTGTGCAGATGAATTTTGCCCGCAAACTTTCCTCAGGCAATGAACTGACTAGTGCAACATGTTCACAACAATGTTAATCTAGCTCAGGGACATGCAGTACACATGAAAGACTATTTTTAACCTAATTTTTAATTGATATATTTTGTCCACTGCAAGTTTTTCCTCTCTCTTTCTCTTTTTTTCTTTTTTCTCTCCACCCTTTCTCTCTATGTGTCTTTATATCTATGTACTTTTTCTGTCTTTTTTTTTTTTGAGACAGAAAACGGATTGAAGTGAAATGAAACTGCACTAGCTGGCAGACACAAAGCAGAAACAAGGGTAAAGTTAAATAAAATATGAGAGGGTGGATGCTCAGCAAAGAATTCACCTTTGATTTAAAGATTAGATAAATTGGAAAAGTAATAATCAGGAAATTGAAAAGTGGGGACTATTATGCATTAGTATTGTGACTAGCATAACAAATCTTGTTTATTTATTTATACTTTCAGGATGGTGCAATATTTTATATTATACAATAGCTTAAAATGTCTTCTGGAAAGGGGTCACAATGATACATTTTAACTCTCCGATCCTAGCAAGAAATATTTGTGAAGTAAAATGATTCAATGATATTCAATGGAAACTGGTTTGAATATCAGAATCTTTCATACTTGCTAACAGCATGTGTTAAATATAACTTGCTTTAAATCTTTTGATTGGTCTATCTCTTTAGCATATATTGGCCTTGGATTTTTTTTATCAGGTATAGTTGTTGATCTTTAACTGAATAATTGTAGTTAACTCATAATTTTGTCTTTCACATTATATGATTCATTGCAAATTATAGAATTATATCTGTGCCATTGAGTTCTAGCATGTCCACACTGGAAGCTATTATTTATTTGTCAAATTAAGGAAATTCTGTTCACCTCCATCATCGTTCATACAAATAGATTGTCATTGAGAGATTTTCAATTTAAAAATTTCAGTCAACTTCATGAATTGCTTTTCAATTGTAGTATAATTTTAGATTAAGTGGACTATTCTTAGAGGTAATAATCACCACAGATATAAACTCATAGTTCAAGATTAGCACTCCAAATTAGGGAACTTAACTGCAGTTTAGGTGTTAGGGCAAATGTGCTTGGACTTTATTTTTGCAGCAATGGATTTCAGATGTCAGCACTAGTTGAAGACAGCCCTATTCCCGTTTCTCTTCCCCAGTGGCAAAATGATACTGCATGAAGTGGTAGAAAATAGATCAAAACCCCTAAGTGTTCAAAATAATAATCTTTTTTACATGTGTGGTTGAGTTTTGTGTTGTTTTGTTGGGTTTTTTTCCCATTTTCTTTTTATTTCTTTTTACATAGATCAGCTCACTAATCCATTGCACAGTGGAATCGTTCTCGAATGCAGGAGCACACAAATAAGCTTCCTCATCCCACTCAAGTGCTGCAGCCTTGGTTTATGTTGGAGCTGTGCCATAATACACTGTTTTATGATACAGCTAATCTGATTTGACAGCTAACTGCCACCAGACAGAGCAGACTCTTCCCTGCCTTTCCTCCTGGCCCTGGCTATGTGTGTCTGCCTACTCTCGTGTCCTGGCAGTGGTATGCTTCCAGCTCCCCAGAGGGATGGCTCAGTGGAGCAAACTGACAGAAAAATATTCTGTTCTTTCTACTTGGCATCTTATCTAGCCCCCAGACTGGCTCCGAGGAGGGATGGGTGAACACCCTGGGCCAGGCAGAAGAGAACAGCAGAGGACACCTGGGGCAGCCTGTGGTCAGCAGCACAGGCCAGGATCCCTCTTCAATACCCACATCTTGTCAGGAAGCAGCACAGCACATCAGTAGTGCCATTGCTGACTCCCTGGTACCTGTCTTATAGTGCTCACTATTTGTAGAGTTATTTAAAATTTTAAAAACCTCACAGAAAAAAAAAATGTTGAACACCAGAGCAGAGCAGTCCCAGTGGGAACTTAAGGCAATGGTAAGCCATAAGCAAGGTTTTGTATTGGGTATAACCCTAGATGTTGTAAGTGCTCATTACTGGTTTATGTCAAGTCTCTGAAACAAAATGGGTTATTTGAAATGGTTTTAGACTGACACAAATAATATTAAAAAAATGACAAATATCATTTAAGTCTATGAGGAACTTTTCACAGAAGACAAATTCCTCATTTCCACTGAGTATTGGTCTCCTATGGACTGAGCCATAGGTTCATCAACCACAGCATGGATTTACTCACTGAATTTTTAGTCCATGGAGTTTTCTAAGGGATAGGTAAGGTGAAATAAACCAGGTCACAAGGTGAAATAAACCATGGAAAAATTTCTCATGATACGTGTGTTTGCTTTCTCCAGTATTCTCTCTGTTTCTCTTTTGTGAAAAAGCAAAACGTTAAGCAAATACTCTGAGGTGAAATTCTATAAAAAGTGTTTTAAATAAAAGTGTATTACTAAAACCCACTCTTTCAGCCATTACATCGGGTTCTGCCTTGCCCTGCTTTGCCTTGTACTTTATTTCGGTGCCTTCCAAGGTTCCTTTATCAGCACTGAGGACTCCTAAACTAGAGCTCACAATAGGTTTATTTATGGTTACCTAGTGATTTTGTTTGAGTCAGACAGTATCCCAGTTTGAGGAGTAGTATACTTCTTTCATTCAGAAGAAGTTTTTAGTGAATCTGGAGTAAGAATTGCTATAAACTAATGTCTAAACTTGAGTTTGAGAGGTAATCATTGTAGAAGTTAGTACTGGAGCTTCTACAGGCGTTTTTAATTCTTCCTCTGTGATACTATTAAGTTATCCACAGTGATCTGAGTAACAGAAAAATTGGTTTAAATGCAGTGTCAGAAAAGTAAGGGTTTTCCAGGGCAATGAAAAGAATTTGCAAGTTGATCTACTAGTTATCCTCATCCAAGAGATGTAGGAGATGAAGGAAGCTGAGTTGTTACTAATACTTAAACGGACAATAAATATATATAACTATTCATGTAAACAAAGAACAAAAAGTAACTGAGAAATGCAGTTAGCTAAATGGATGTTAGTAATGTTAGCTGGACAGGCTTTAATCATAATAAATTTCTCAAATTTAATTGTGTTAGTCTCACTGTTTTCATTTCTATAAACAGGATCATTAGGAAGCACTGAAGAATAACAATAATGCTAATAACAAAAATGACAACAATAGTATCATAAAAATATATCTTATTGTCATAAATGGATTTCTGAAATGGGTATTGGAAAATTCTGAAGATTATTTTCATTATCATACATTGTTACCATTCTAAACGTGACTTTTGTTTGTTCTACAGTCAAGACAAAAAAAAAAAAAAAAAAAAAAAAAGGTAAAGTCCAGATAAGGGTAAGGATACTTTTGTGCAATGTAGTCTGTATTGCCCTTGCTTGAGCAGGGAGGCGGGACCAGACAACCCTTCCAACCTTACTCATTCTTTGATTCAGGAAGAGAAAGAAATAGGGAAAAGAACCAGGAAAAATCAAAAGAAAAAAATAGGGAAAGGAAAGAGGAAAAGGACCCCACCCCCACCAAAGAGCTGGAAAGTTGCATATTAAAGAATACCTGGTTCTATACACAAATAGATGTACATTTTCAGAAGTCCAGGGCCCTCAGGATTATGCATTGTACTGTTAATCATGAAGAACTCAGTATCTAAAACTTTAGGGCCTGGATTACAGTTTACTCATGTTAATTATGAGCATGAGTTTTGTATGTTAAATTTTGTTTTAAAAAGTTTAAATATAGTATTTTTCCCCACATAGTCACATGTATAAATATGAATTTATATACATATTTATTAATTTTTACCATATATGCAGCATGGAAATGATTAATTATCAAGTTTTAATGCAGCAAAATTGCATGAGAATGACTATGTTCTTTCCAATACATTTTGTATGTTTTTTTCATATTTAGCACATCTGGGGTAAGCAGAGTGGGCAGGAACTTGAAATCTCTGCGCATTTACATTTAGAATATAATAATTTAAAATTATTTATTAATTATTGTATTTACATACATAACAATATTGATAAAACTAATTTACTTGAAAAAAATTTAGAAACACCACTTTATTAGTGTTCAGCTGTACTTACTAAGTAATCATATTTTCCTAAACAAAAGCTGAGGTGCATGATGGGAAAACAAATATTAGCATATCTAGACTTAACACGGCTTGTAGACTCCCTGGTGAGTAGTGCTTCTACAGCCAAGGATTATTCACACCATATACAATTACGTTTTCCTTTAAGACTGAATCTTTTATGCTGCAGATAAAAATGAGAAGCTACACAAAGTCTTCTAAAGAAATATTCACGTATCTTCAATAAAGAAAAGAATGTAGTTCATCTCTTGCGGGCCAGCCAAACTTAGGGAGTTTTATTTTATCTAGGAGTGTCTAAGAACAGAATTTGGTATACAGTTTGACCTCTCTGATTGTATTTTGAGGTTGTTATTGTAATTTGCTGTCGGCTCTTTAATTAATCTTGCCGGGTCTGTAATATCATTGGGGCAGAAATAATTGCTTAAATATAAAAGGACCTGTTAAGACAGCCACATGGGAAACAGTGAAGTGGTGAAAGAGTGCACTTCTAAGATTTCCTTATTGACTGTTTAGTAATAAATCGTATGTTTTAATTGCTCTGTCAGAAGAATCCTTCAATGAGGGAAAGGTGACTGGAGCTGAATATGGGAACACCACAGGACAGCTGTTTGGTCTGGCAAAGGGCTCTGTGCACTTGTACTATATATCCAGAGCGACCTTTCAGATTCCATGTACATAGTAACAATTAAAAGTACACAATGACTTGACAATGTTCACTGTGACAGACTGCAGGTTGGCTGCTTCCCATAACAGCCTCCCAGGCAGAGAGGAACAAAGAGCCCGGGCCCATCTGTACGCGGCTCTGAATGCCTCATGTTCCAGAGAGTGCGCTTTGTTTCTCCAAACGCCCCAGGAAGCTCTTCAACAAACAAAACTCAGAGGTCCAGAGGAGCCCAGTCAGGACATTAATATGATAATGAATTCCGGATTACCCTGACAGACGTGACAAAGAAATGGATCCTTTTGATAATAAGTTATCGGGTTGATTAGGCGGAATTTGTCTGACTCCACGACTGTTGTGGGTATTTCAACAAAGTCAACAAACCCGTGTATGACATCACTTCAGCCACCCTCTATCCTTGTTGCTTTTCAGCAAGTCTGACCCATGCTGCTAATTTAAGGGCTCTTCAGTTGCAGTGTAAATGCTGATACCTGTCCAAAAAGGAATCATAAACCATAAAATATCATCATCTTTGCTAATGCAGGAAACAAAGGAAAATGGCTGCTTGTCACTGGTAGTTCTGAAGAAAAATTGCCATTAATTCAGCAGTATTACTTTGCTTTCCAGCAGATGTTCCTAGCCTGAATTACTTCAGTAGACTTTGTAACATTAATTTCCAGTCACCTCACCAAATATGCAAAATGGTTTCTTTTCTGGCCCACCAGAATAAATCTGATTCAGCAGAGGCTGTCATAGCATTTGGAAAGGTACTTTCTGGTTTTTGTTATTATTGATTTCTCTGGTAATTATTATGTCTTCTTGGCTGGATTCTCCAAAAGGCTCTAAGATAAACTTCTGTTACTCCACAAAAGCTCATCAGCAAAAGAGCATCAACTGGTTGCAGATACAGTAGATGACTAAGGTCACACAGAGTACCAAAATCGGGTGGCACCAGCCATCTGTAGTTAACAGCTATTATATAAACATAAAGGAATGTGCCCTGTGTTCTGAGTGATGGAAAAAACTGGTCATTAGCCACTTGGGAATGTCCGATTCCCCCACAGCTTTCCAGCTGCGATCCAAGTGTGTTTAAATAAAAACTTAGCACACTTAACAAGAAGTTTGATAGAGTGTTAACAATCCTCAACTTCACATTGAGCTGTTAACCAACAAAGTAGTCATTAAAGGCTGGTAATGACTGCGTTGCTTGAGATTATTGCTTAATTATAAACTTGATCGAGTGGGTCCTGCCTTCTGACTTGGGGGACATTTTCCATTGCAGAGTTTTAACTACAAACCTTTCTTACTGTACCACCTCATTTATAAACCTTGAATTTAAACCACAGTGAGAATACTGCCTTTAAAAAACAGTTATTTGCACACCTCACAATTATGTTCAAACCAAAACTGGTCTTGGATTCACCTCAGACAGTGGATTAGCAAAGTTCAACAGCTGTTCACAAATGATTTCTGAGGGAATAGGGCTTTCTTGTAGAGTGAAATAAGAATTTTTGAAAAATAATTCTGCATTCTGATTGACTGGAAGGAGTCTAGAGTGTAGCACTTCTTTTCAAAAGAAAACCCATGAAAGTGATGAAAAACTGCAATGGATGTTCTATCTTTTGTTCTTTCAGAAATGACTGAGTGCTGTTTTTAGTGTACAAGAAATTATTTTTGCAGGTATGACCTTGAAAATTCCCTAGTTATTGCTAGCTGCTTTGTCTTAACATTTAATATTAATTTCCCCAAATCTGTAGATACCATGGCCTTATGTATACAAATGATTATAAAAATGTATTCAGGAAAGTTTTCTCCTCTGCACTGATATCAGAGCATCTAAATATATACTATCCAAATCCACAAGGAAAGATAAGGGGTGAAAAGTTTCATGGAGTCACATACTTTATATCCCAGCACATGAGAAGGCCATGAACAGACACAAAGGGTACAGGGACAAAGGCAGTCCTATTTTTCTTTTTTTGTTGATTTCATGTGTATGCACTAATGTATATAAGATCTCCTACAAAAATAATCAAATAGCTGGGGTTTGAATGTGTGAATATACTGAATTTATTCATTTTTCCATAGAAAAAAAAGGATTAATATATTTAACATTAACTTAAACTTCTTATAACTCCTTGGCACTTTAAGGCCATTTAGTATTTTCAAACAGGGAGGCAATCAGTAAGAAAAAAGAATTCATCCTTTAAACTGAATCTTGTTCTGTAATTCACAAAATACTGACTCTTCTAATGCTAAGTAGCTAAGCAAACTATTGCATCTTTCGTCTTTTTCAGACTGTTCTTTTAGGTATTAAACAACGAGGAAATCAAACAAAATTCCATCTTTAGAAGCTATTAGATCAAACATTCTTTGAAAAGAATAACATATAGAATATATTTATTTGTACAAACTTTTAACTGAAAGTCTCCCTGATAGATAGATTGTTTCACAAGTAATTTGTCTGCAAAATGGCATTTAAGTATTTTTAGAAATGTTTAGAAGATGGTTAAAATAATGAATTTCAAATTGCTGTATAAATTATCTCATCAGTGACAACTGTAAAGAAGAATTGCATCTTTTAACAGAAATAAAATTATGTGGCTGAAAAAGATGGAGAAGACTTGGAGCACACAAGTACATTTAGGTTTTGCATTTTGTTTCCAATTATTTCCAGTATATGAAAGGAGGAGCTGTTTGTTGGAAATCTGAAAGGGAAAGAAGACAAATATCTTTGCATGTGTAAATCCTCTTCTTCATTCAAAAACTCAGGCTTGTGTCCACAGTGGCTTGCTGGCTCAGTTCATCAGAAAGCCTGCAGCAATTCCCTGAGCCCTCATTTGTAGACATCACTTTGGCAATGGAACAATGCAACAAATTCTCATTCGAGGGATTACAATGTTATATATAAAGAAAACATAAAAAGATTTACATATATTCCGTGTAATTTCCCCCATTATATATTAAGCATGGAGCAGAATTTTGAGTCTTTTAATTGGTAGATGTGTCACTAATTTTTTTTTTAATAGTAATTTATATCCCAGCATTTTATTTTCAATGATAATATGCATCTCATATATCACACTCAATAGATGTCCCAAAATCTGCAGGCTGGGAAAAAAGATACAATTCAAGCTATCCTTTTGGGGCTACTAATCTTGCTGCATCATTTGAGTAGTGCCTATACTTTTCCAAACCCACCTCCTGGTTTGCATGCACACTGTAAATGGCCTAGAGAAGGATCACAGTCATTGTTGCCTGGCATTCTGTCCTCATGAAAGAGAGGGAACACTGGGAATGAAACCTTACCTTTGCCAGCTGCGGACCAGGCATGAGTGAAGAGCTACTGTGCACCGACAGATTTGCAACACCTACATTTCTACATCTTTCCAAGAATTTCAACTTAGAAAAGGGGGAACTGTACCCCTGAGAAAAGTCTATAATGTCATAGATTCTCAGTCACAAACATCTATGCTTCATCAATGTGCTCATACTGCTCTGCTCTAGATGAGAAGTCAACATGTGATCACAGAGCACTGTTTGTGATGCGAAGTACCAAATCCAGCAATGATCCTGACAGGAAGAAGCTGTGTGACACACATTCAAACCACCACATTTGAACCCAAAATTACTTTATTCCTAATTAACCCCTATTAAATCATGCAGCTGCCTTATAACAGTGATTTTGGGAGCTGCAGAGTCCTGCTTGCTCTATTGTTGGGTGATAGTTTGACAAGCAATGTCTTCATTTCTAGGTATCCACTGTGTGCTAGCTTCTCATTCATTGAGGCATGATTAAAGACACCTCAGCTGAAAATGAAAATTCCCCCCAGACATTTTTACTTTAAATAAAAAAATCGTCCATTTGCTTAACAAAATTTCTGATCAGACTCCTCATGGGAAACAGGGAAAAAGCTGGAAAGGAAAGGAGCCTAAAAACTTATTACTGTCACCAGTAATGTGTGAGGAAAAAAATGCCAGAGTGCAGCTGGATGACAAAAGAGGAAACACTGGCCACTATATTCTCTGTGATACAAAAAAGACATTAATTTAAATTAAGTTCAATCACATGGCACATAAATAACTCTCTCTGACAAGATCTGGGCCCCTTTGCAAAGCTTCCTGTTGGCACAAATGCTGTACATAAAGCACAAGCCTCTTGAGCACAATGACCAGTGATGTACTGCTACACAGACTCCTGTGGTTCCAGAGCCCACTGGAGAGGAACAAGATTTTGTGCAGCAGAGATCCAGAAGACCACAGTGAGATAGAGTCTGTGGTACCAGATGTAACTAAAATTGGGCAGCAGCTCAGAGTCTGATCCCTTGGTGAGATAAGACTGGTTTTCACTTTATGGCAGAGGACCCATGGATCTGGGATGAGTGAAACAGCAGCCCCTAACTTGTTTTACATACCCTCAGTTGTCTGGCACACCAGCATGGAGAGGGCAGTTATGACCTGGGACCTACACAGAAGGCACAGCTGTCTGGAGCAGCAGCAGACAGCCAGAAGATTTAGCCTCACTACCTGAAATGCCACTTGATACCTGCACATTCAGGAGTGCAAATATTTTTCTCTGTTTTTTGGTTTTTGGGGTTTTTTTTTGTTGTTGTTGTGGGGGTTTTTTTGTTTGGTTTTTTTTTTTTTTTTGTTTTGTTTTGGTTTGGGTTTTTTTTGTTTGTTTTTTTTTTTTTTGTTTTGTTTTTTTTTTCCCCTAAACTTCTATACTCAGTCCTTAACACAGAATTTCTGCCTACTTTTGTCAGTCAGAATGAGATGTTCCGGTTCTCTGGGCTGCTTCTTCAGAGACAGTTGAAGGACATAGGCCCCTGGGAAGCTAAGTCTAATCCAAATGGGACAAGCAAATTGGGATGTGATTGATTACTATTTTTCCATATGTTGATGCCATTAATTATGATTAGACAAATCAACCAAACTCCACTGGAAAACTGATTTTCAGGCCACAAAAAGAAGATGAGATGAATCACCATTTATTCAAAGGCACAAAAATACTTACTTATCTTATAGGATTCCTCAGAAGAAAAAGTATTTTGAATAATAAGATCTCTTAAACTTTTGACTCAGATTAAAAAATCCAAAAACCTATCATTATGTTTACGGGAAGGGCATGATGGAGTTCAACCTTGATAGGGTCCTTATGAACCAGAAAGTCATCTATATATGCATTTTCTAGAAAATCAGCTAATATGGAGCTTTTTTATTTATTTTGCTTTGTCCTGGTACAGTCAATTTGCCATTCAAGCATATTGGTTTTGTCTCCTTAAATTCACACTGCCAGAAGTCCTGGAGAAGTAATCAAAAAACTTTGTTCTCATTTAAATGTTATGTTTGACATTACATCCAGCAGCACATGCAATGTAAATTAAATAAGCCCATTTCAACAATAATAAAATAGTAAAAAATAATAAAACATCATATTATTTGTACATTGGATGAGATTTTTATGAATTTTATAATAATTTTCCATTTAATTTCTGCATGCTTTTTGTCCCCCAAAAATATTAGCACTTAATTTGGGTCCATTGCACATAGACAGATTTATTTTTTTGTTTTCTAGCTTTGTCCAAACAGGTCCATTCCCTATTTCACCACATTCAAAGACAAACAATGCAAAATTTTAATCTTGCCTAATTAATCTTTAAAAAAAAGGGGAAAAAAAGAAGGTAAGGCTATATGTACTGTGTACTGGATGACACAAATCTTTGTATTTTTAACTTTATAATTTTGTCCTATTAACAATAAATGCTATGTTTTCCTAAGATGCCCAAATGAATAGATTGAGGAGCATAGAAAGGAGAAGAATAGCATTGTTTGTTACCTGTGCATTCAGATCTTTACAAAAGCAGCTCCCAAAGTTACTGCTTCTCTCTGCACCATAATGATATTGTACAGTGCCTTTTGGCTCTAGCACAATGTGTTATGCATCAGTGTTTAAGAGCATATTGTGCACCATTATTGCCCTCTCTCTAGAGGACTACAAACTGCATTAGTTTGAATTACCAAATCAAAACTTTATGTGCAGCAGTTCCCCCACAAGGGCTTTAGCATTTTTATGTCATAATCCTTCTATTATCCCCCTCCTCACATGCTTTATAACCATTAAGTTATTGAAAAATTCTCAACAGATGTCATCTTAAGATGAATGTTGCTGTGCCGACTGGTATCAAGGCTGGAATCTGGATATTGCTCAACTTTACTAAAAATGTCAGGGAGAGAATAGTCAGCTGTAAAAATACAAGATATGCCAGCAATGGTTGTTTTCATGTCAACTGCAACATGACTTGTAGTGTTCGCAATTTTAGCTTCTAGAAGATGCAGTTTTCATTTGATGGGTTGGCAGTAATGGCTTGAGATATGTAGCAAGAAAAGAAAATAATTCAAGGGCTTTTTTCCCCTCTCCTTTTATGATAAAAGCAGATTTGTGCATTAATCTGATTTAAGTCTCAAGACTTACCTTTTAGCATATATTGTTCCTATTGAGAATTTTGTTGAAATACAGAAACTTTTTGCATAGGTGTAATAATTATGACAGGTTATTGGAAATTATGTATTCTCTTTGCATCTAAAGCATTGAAGTACCAAACATGATTGCTATTATGGTAATGATAAGGATTTTATATTTTCCCTCTCATTCTATTGGGACATTTGTAATTTTAAACACCATAAAGACATAAAAATATACATTGTGACATAATTCAGAACCATCTTAAATTTGAAGCAAACAAAGCAAAAGACATTTACCTTCCAAAGTGGTGACAGAATGGTATTTAAATAATAGGAAATACACATGGCACAGATACCTGTCAAAATGAGATTAAAGAACAGAACCAGGGCCCACATTATTAAGAGCTTTAAAAAATAGTAGCATTTGATAGTAAATCAGCTTTTTAAGAAGCAGTTACTGTGCAAAAGAGAGGAACAGCATAATATGCTCAATTCATCTGAATAGCAATATAGAAGTTGAGTTCATATATTCAGAGCTGATGTGACAAACCTGAGAGATTTTTAAAGAGAAAATTACAATAATCAACTCCCATGATGAAACAGGTATATTTTTTGTAAAGCTGGCAAAGAATATATAAGGGATATATAGTCCATGAGGGCTGAGTCAGAAATAAATCTACTGGTATTGCATCTGAGATGTGAAGAGTTTTAGTCAAAAATGAGGCTTGAGATTCTTAATGTGAATATTCTACATCTTATTTTTACAAAAAGAAAAATCAAATTACAAAAAAGCTTCCTATTTTCTTCTAGTGCTTCCCTAAAGGCCCAGAACTGGTTTATGGAAAGTTTTCCCATAGTGTCTATGACAGAGGCTGTTACTATTTCTTTGCTTCACAGCTGTATATGCTATTCTAATTGTCTAGACCCCTATAATTAGGGGAAGATGGGTTTCTGGACAGCTTTCCAGCTAGCCACTTTCCATTTTGCATCCTAAAGGCTCCTCCCTTCTATGGAAGCTCATAGTTTCCAGTGGTTCAAAGATATAAAGATGAGATGGGATTCACCAAATAAAACTCTTAGCTGATATTAGCTGTCATAGAGAAGAGGCTGATGAAGTCAATCTTGCCTGTAAGCAATAAAAGGTGGAAATGCCAAAACAGGACTGTCGAAGGAAACATAGATCTGACTCTTCACTGTAAAAAATGGTGTTAAAAAAGATGATGCACTCAAACTGCCAGATATTCAAAACTCCTAGAAACTCTCAATTCTGTTTTAATAGGAGACACTTTTGAATGTCCAGCCATCTTTAGGACAATATTGAATGTTAAATTTTGGAAATAAAAGGTGCTGAACTTCAGTTTTCAAGATTTATTTAATGACAGAAAACTAATTTCATATTTAAATCTTTATATTCACTGTGTGTTGTGTATTATTTCTATTTGTCTCTCTTGTAAAAATATTCTAATTCTTCTCATTATATGGTGTATGCTGCTTTTGTTCTGTAGAGTGATTTTAAACCTTATGCCATATGAACATTTCCGGTTCTTTTGAATATGATACTCTACTTGAATTTTACTCACAATTTATAAACTGAGCTGGTTAATGTATTCATTTATATGCTGAGATAGTCGTCCAGCTCAAAGCTTTAATATTTCATTGCAGTGCTGATATCTGATCTGAGGAAATATATTTCTGTACATTGTGCAAGAATCTTAGGTTTTCCCAACATTTATTTTCATGTGGTTCTTTAGTGAAGGTTTGGATTTGTTCTGCTCTTTTATTGCATGTTCTTACCTCTATATTTGACTGGTGTGCCTTGACATATAATCTGCCACTAACCTGGATAATTTTTATTACTTTAATTTCTAAAAGCCCAGGATGAGCTGCACTGAGGAAAATAATTTAAAGGCATTTGAGCTACTCCAGTGCTATATGAGACTTTGCACAAAGGTTATACACAAAAAAGTGTTGATAATAAGATAGAACCTCCCTAACTTATAGGAAATTAGAGTATATTTCCTAAATCTCCTACACCTCTGTCTGTGACACCAGGATAATGTGCATTTGCTGATAAATGACTCATTTACTTCCAATTTTACCTGCACTTTATTAGGAGCTGGCCTATCTTTGTGAGAAACAAAATTCTTCTGCCAAGCAGTTTTCCATCTTCTTCTTCAGCTGTAATAACAGAAGCTAAATAACATTTAACAAATTGCCACTTCCTTATGCCCTGTCTTCAATCCCCCATCATTGTTTTTAATGGGACAATTTAACCTTTGAACCTATGTCTCTATTACAGATATAGTTGAAGAGCTTTTAATTGAAATATTCCATACAGCTTGACATCCAATATTATTTCTTTGCTCCTCTAATTATCCTTTTAACTTTCTTCTGCTTATTTGTATAAACTCTCTTCAGTCTGTCTTTCTACCAGACTGTTTATATATTTTTCAAAAGCCTTTCAATTATTTGCTCATTCTACTCTTTACATACTACATAACTACATTTGACCTCTGTAACCCTCCTCCCTGTTTAGATTTAGCCAAAATGAATTTCAGTTGCAAGTTCTACAGCCATTTCTTAAATTGTTTCCCACTGCTCATCCATAGTGCTTGTCTCTGCATTGGAGAACAACCAAGCAAAATCTCTTTGGAAACATTATACGATATCAGACTTTCAAATAGTAAAAACAAAGTCTCAATCCAGAAGCATCTGAAACAAGTTGGTTTATTTCAGTACAGGTATGAAAAACCAGACCCAGAGCGAGGTTTGCCAGCTCCCAATGGTGAGATGACTACTGCTTTCAGGCTGTTCAGGAGCACAGTATTTATAAAATACAAAGCAAAATTAGGCAGAATTCATGCCAAGTCTAAAGAATGCCAACTTGAGCAAATCATGACACTATTCCTATCCTATAACTTGGAGGTTTTTGGTTTTTTTGGGTTTTTTTGTTTTGTTTTTGGTTTTTTTGGGTTTTTTTGTTGGTTTTTTTTTGTTTTTTTACTTTCTCTTGAAAGTAATGTTTTCTATGGCTGAGAAGAGACACGGTGCAGAATGGAGTTTATGGGTCACCCAAGATGCTTACATTGTTTCCTTAGAGAGCAGTTTTTTGACTCACTTTCTCATCAGGTGGCAAAGCAAAACTTCTGGACTTTATTGTTGTCCACATTGCAAGTGCCTCAGAGATTATTACTTGAAAGCCACTACCTTTCCTGGGCTTATCTGGTAAAGATATTAAATATATCAAGGATATCTGGAAGATGCTTTCCAGGAAACTTCAGCCTGTGACAGGCAGCTATAATCTTCTCCAGAAGAATAATATCCATCCAAACCTGAATAATTGCCAAGACTTTCCATGCTGTATAAAAATTTTAGCAATATTTTACAAATTTTCTGAGAATTTCATTCCCTGACATTGTGACACAATGTCTTCCCACACAGACACTTCAGTAAGCTCAATAGTAGCCAGTCGTGCACTATGACTGCACACTATCTTCTTTGGGGTTTGCATGCCCATTTTACACTCAATAACTATGCAATTAAAACCCCTCCAACATCACATATTCTATCCTTATTACAGTCCCTTCTTTTCCATATACAATCTTCCTCAATAACGTCACTTACAAGCAGACACTAATGTCATTGGAAAAGTGGTAGAAAATTCATTCAAAATTTGAACGTGTTTATCTGTATATAAGGAGTTTCATAGAAGTGATAAATCTGTTCCTAATAAGAGTAAGACCACTGAGTTGAGTTTTTAAGGTTTTATATTCTCATGTGCTGCGTCTCCTTAAAAACAAGGGAGCTACCATATTCCATCAGGGAAATGTCATCTGACCAAACACAAAAGATGAAAGGAAGAATGAATTATTAAAATGAGGAACTATTTCAGAAGTGTATATTACTCTTGGTTGCAGAAATTTTATGTTTTCTGAACCTTTCTATAAAAATAAAAAAGTGTTTTGACTTGTATGCAGATAATGTCACACAACTGCAACCTACATGGGCGGACCTAAGTGAAACCACTGGACATTACAATTTTTCCAGACCAGGAGCACATGTACAGTTGAGTATTAATGTTCAAAAAAACCATTTCACTGTTCTGCAAAGCTAAATATAAAGGTCCTGCAAAGGTTTCTTTTTTACTTTTTTTTTTCTTTTTTTCTTTGATGTACTAGTGTTCACCAAAACAGATTTGCAAATACACTAAAAAAGAAATCCCTTAGAACTGCATTGGAAATCCTTCTTAAGTTTTCAAGATTTCCACAACAATGAATACAGTTTTAAGGTCTTATAGTACTCTTAATATATAACAGCACTGTGTAGTTGAGACAGAAACTGCAATATTCTTCTGCATTCAGTATATGATGATCAAGAGGAAGGCTTTCAAACACACTTGCAAAGAAATAGAGCACTCACTCATGACTATTACATGGAATGTTTAACAGACAAAAAATCAAATATTTTTATTTTTCATAATGAAGAACAGTGAGTTTTATCACTGAGAGCATCTGAACAGCTGTGTCAGATCAGACCAAAAGCCTGTCTGGTCCTGTATCCTGTCTCTGACAGTAGGCAAAGCAGATGCCTGGAAAAAAGTAAAAGAAGATGACGAGTATATTGTGAAATTCCCCTGAACCCAGCAGTTCAGGAAAGGAAACTTTTAGAGGTAAGTGTGTAATCTCCATTCCTTACAGACTCCAGTGACATATTTATATTTTCTTCCAATGTTTTTTAGAATCCATGCAAGTATTTGTGTCCCACTGCCTTTCAGACTGGCTATTACTACCACTAATATTCCATATTGTTTGGAAATTTGAACCTGTCACCTTGTGGTTTTGCTTGATTGCAGACAGTTCTAGAGCTGAAGGGAATGCAGTCTCTACACTGCACTATTTCTGAACTTACGGATGCCATCACACCACCCTCATTTCTGTCAGCCTCAAACTGTGCTAGCTTATTTAACATTTCTTCACTTTGAAGCTGTTTTTGAACACATTCCTGACTTTCCATTGTACCTTCTTCAGGATATAAGAGAGTCAGATGTACACAACATTCAAAACCAGGTGTGCTGGTGGCATAGTACTATAGTAATATAGTACTAGGGTTAGGGTTAGGGTTAGGGTTAGGGTTAGGGTTAGGTCATTATTCAGATTGAACTTCATGTATTTGAAGGATTGCTTTTTAATTTTAATCTACTTCCTTACTCTGCTCTTTGGCCATGCTGACTTTCTGTTGGTCTTCCTCTAACCTTTGAAAATGTATGCATTTGTGTTGTGACTCAAACAAGAGGACGCAAACAATTCCCAAACTTCTAGTGAATATTTTGTTCTTACAACATTTCCTTTGAGTTTCTTATTAAGTATCTATGAGTATATAAGTATATAGTATTGCTCTCTTTTATAAATATCACAGGACAGTTTCTTCATCTCATTATTCACACAAAACTGTTGAGGTGAAGTTTGTTCTAGAGTGGAGCTTCCACAAGAGTTTTATGACAATTTTATATAGACTGACTCAGAAACAGAAGAATTATTTCTCCTTTCAGATTTCTTGTATGGCTTGGCCCAGGAATCACTAGTTGTCCAGGAATCATTGGGGAAAAAAGTTTGTTCACACTGAACTCTGAGTTTTCTATATAACAGAGCAACATTTCTGCGTAATTTCTCCCCATTTTTAACTCATGTTTACTGTCCCACTGATTTATTTTACTGTATTTTCTGATGCATCTCTTCCTCCAGTTGTACAGGTGCCTGTCAGCTAGAAGAGCCCATATAAGTGGACTTTAGATAGGATCACATATATGATTCTGTAATACCCCATTTGGAAGTGGCAGTGGGAGACAAGCTAGGAAATGTCTTTGCCCACAGCAATGTTCTACTGATGTAGTTTTGGTTTAAGAACTTCCAGAAAGAATCCAACTCAGTGGCAAAGACTAAAAATAAAATGCTCTTAAAATGAAAACACACTAATATAACAAGGAAGTTATTAATATTAACTGGGACATGTGCCTAATTTCACTGCAATATAAACACACTTTTGATGTTCATTTTCAAAGTATGCATTTGTATATAATTATGCTTAATGCATATCATACTCTGTAGTCTTATGATTTTACAGTCAGACTGATGGAAGTGCTTGTTTTTTCACCTTCTTTTATTTGCATTGCAAAATATTTCTTTGTCTTTATTGTTTTTACCTGCTGGAAACAACTTCCTTTTTCATGAATCATGTAGATGAATATTTCCAAGAGTCATGATATACCATATTTGGAAAATTTGTAAATATTTCCTACTTTCAGGGAAGTGAAGAACTGCAGTAATGTGCTAATGTTGGTGCAATTTAGCCTATTATATATATAATTTAGCAACATGAAAGAAAAAATACTAACTTGTTATAATGTAGATTAAAAAGAGAGTTTTGACTACAGCCTTATCAGTAGTACTTTTAGATGTATTTAATTTTCTTTTTCAGTGATTGTTGTCACAACAACTATTGTTTTCAGTAAGCTTCATATTCACCCAGCAATAATAATACCATTTTAATCTTGTAATGATGTGTCTTCTCTAGCTGAATTAATAAGGAAACCAACTAAAAGATAATTCAGGATATCTCTGAAATGTGTGATAATAAAAAGAGTGTGATCAGTCTGACTACATGTTTTTCCTAGTAATATTATGCTAATAATAGTAAATAACAGCCTTTTATTTGTGTCCTTCATTTTCTTTATAATGATAAATATTGATAGATTTGCATGAAACAATAAGAATGGCTATTTTCTTCTGAAGTTTATAGGCATGACCCAGCTAAATGGAACAGTGCTAGTCCTGTTTCCATCAAGGCTTTCTATAGGATTTCAATACCTTTCCTCAACTGAAGTGTCCTTTCATGCTGTAGCAAAATAATAAAAAGTGTAAATCAATGTCTATCAACTATTTGCTTGCATAATAATATCATCATACAATGAATGTGTTCATGGTAATTTATAAATGTTGCAAGTGTTCCCTACCTTACAGGGATGGCTTCAGCCAGGAAGTGCTCAAAACTTCCCCTATATCCCAGGAAACCAACGACAGCTAGCTCCAAGGTGGACCTGACTCTGACCAAGGATGAGCCCATCAACAACAGTGGCAAAGGATAGATTTAAAAAGGGTTGGGGGACAGGGGAAAGAAGCAACTTCAGATGGGTAGTGGAGTGTGAATATGTGAAAGAAATATCTCTGCAAACACCAAGGTCAGTGAAGGAGGGGCAGGAGGTGATCCAGGTGCAGGAGGTGGGATTCCCCTGCAGACCATGGTGCAGACTGTGCCCCTGCAGCCTGTGGAGAAGCCCACCAGAGCAGCTTGTCCAAAGGAGGTTGTGCTAGGAAGTCCCCCCTGGAACAGGCTCCTGGGGGCACCTGTGTCCCTGTGAAGAGGGGAACCCACACTGGGGTAAGTTTGCTGTTAGGGCTTGTGACTCTTTCAGGGATCTATGATGGAGCAGTCGGGGGAACAGGCACCCCATGGAAGTGACCTACATTGTGTCATGAAGGCTTGTCTCCCGTAGGAGGGAACCCATGCTGTAGCAGGGGAAGAATGTCGGAAGATTTTCCTCTGAGGAAAGAGAAGCCAAAACATAGTGTGATGCAGCCCCCATTCTCCATCCCCCTGCAGTGCTGCAAGGGAGACGGTTAAGGAGCTCAAAAGTGAAGCTAAACCAGGGATGAAGGGAGACATGAAGCAAAGGTATATTTTGGCTTTTTTTCGTCCTTTTTTTTTCATTTTTTCATTATTCTATTTGTATTTAATTGGCAATAAATTAAATTAACTTTCCCTAAGTTAATTCTGTTTTGCCCACTATGGTAATCAGTGAGGGAACTCTCTCTGTTTACTTTATCTTGACACACAAGCCTTTCATTAAATTTTCTCTCCCCTGTCCAGCTGGGAATACAAGTGATAAGGCTGGTTTAGTGGGTGCCTGGAGTCCAGACAGGACCAACCTAGCAGAGACTCACAATTGGTACAGTCAAAATTAGACTATTATTTTTATGCCTAGATGAGAACAGTCAATGGTAGCAAAAATACTGCAGGTATGCTCTTCTTCTGGTTCAAAAATATGTTTTGATCTTGTGAGAATGGATCTTTGTTTCACAAAAAACAAATTAAACTTTTGGATCTCCTGAATGGTGAAACCTCTCTTTCTTCAATTAGCATGGATACATTGTCATAGATAAGCTCGTTTTTGTATGAGTTCATCACATTGAAGGGGTGTATATTCTGCCTATTGTACATGAACATTTATATATTCACAGCTGTCTTATTGTTTGGTCTGTTTCCAAATGCCAGTCTTAGCACAGAATGGACATTTGATCAAGAAAAGCATTTATATCTCTGTGTTGGTACTGTGCTGGAGGGCTCACATAGCTTAGCATTGTGTGATATTGCATTACTTCATCTTCTGACAAAATTGAACCACGTCTCACACATAACTTCTCTTGCAAGTATAAGTAGCTTCCACTTGCAGACAGGATTCCCATGTTCTTGAGTAGTCTTATGCTGTGAATCTTTGTGCACAGAAATGTGAGAACTGTCAGAGGGCGAATGAGCCATGGTGGTACCATCCACCACCATAATTTTGCATATTTTTAAATGTTTCCTCTAACTGGGACTTAATCATTTCAGTTATTATAAGGAGTCCGAAATCCAGCAGTCTTTATTGTTCACTCTCTTCTCGGAAAGAATTCTTTCTGTATGTCCAGAATTGTTCATACAAAAGCACCGAATAAGTTTAAAAACATTCTGATTTTTCAACAGGAGGACTCCCGTAGGAAAAGTTATACTTGCATAATTAGATGCAGGATTGCAATGATGAGCATTCCCTTGTAACACCTAAGACAAGTTAAGAAAAACAAGATATAGAGCTGTAGCTGCAGACTATACTCCACCACTTCATATTTTTATTTTCTTTTATTTTTAAGGCAGTTCACAAAATCCAGATGTCAAATATAAGTTATGTTTTGAACTAGTAACCTGTGGCTACTTGCTCAGTTCACATTTACAGGCATTTTTTGTGTCAGTTTTCTCTGTGTCATTCCCATAGGTAGGCTGCAGATGTGCTTCTAAACGTCTGTCTTTTGATGTAATATATCATATTTTAATTACTTTCCATTCTTCTTGCATTTGATTCACATATGAAAGAAATTATTGGCTAATCCCAGGTGAGATCTATAAATAACCTTTTATGTAGAAAACATTTTTTTCTTTTCAGTAGCTTCAGTTTATTCTTAGACTAAAACCTGCATTCAGGTTTTCGTCTAAGCAAATAAGCTGTATGTCTGTTAAGGAGCTGCTTTTACAGATGGAAGAAAAATCTTTCACCTCTTCCTCACCTGCGGAAATATTGAGGGTCATTCTTTTTGCTTCAAAGTGTTTGGGAATAAATAATAAATATTATGATTTTATACACAAAAATGTTTGAAAAACTTATTGTCATGTAGAAAAGGACCCATAAGTCTTAAAAATGCTTTCACTATAGGCATGCTTGAAACAATATTTTATGATATTGATAGTTATGAGTTTTATTTTCTAGTTTTCTTCCTGAAGGTCTTATGCTTGAACTTGTATCACCCGCCCAGGAACTGAACAAACAAGTGCATATTTTATCAGACTCCTGGCAAGTCTGTTCTGCACACTAGTGCATCCTCCTTGGCCAAATATCATTGTATGGACACAAAAACTGAAGGACAGCTTGGCTTTAATCAAAGAAGCTAAACACTAGTTATAAAATTAACTTTATTTTCATTTCTGTTTTAAAGCTATGCATAGATTCTGTATTATACCTTTAAGTATGTTTTTGCAATAGTTAGCTACATCATTAACTGTTTATAATGGAATATATATGGCACCAGGAAAGTAGAGTTTTGCAAATGAAATCATAATGTCTGTTTCCATGAAGTTGTAATGACACTTCTGCCTTGTCCTGCAGAGTACATGACATATTTGTGAAGTTGTCCTCAGTACAGAAATGGCATAAGAGACAATAAGGTAGGATTCAACCATTTTGTACATGACACAGAAGGCTAATAATGACCACAGCCTTGTGTTATGAGAAAATAAAATCTCTCTGGAGTAGTTACTGGGCAGCAGCCAATCATTTTTTTTTTTTACAAGCTAAATCCACAAGCAAGGTTAATAACCTCAATAAATAAACAAACAGAATAAGCTAAGGACTTTTGGTGGAGATATGGTTTAAAAGCTTGTGAGTTTATTCAGTCTTTGTGCTGCTTGCCTCAAACCAGATTTGTCTCCAAGAAATCATACTGCAGGAGGAGCTGGAGAGACTCCAGTTTCTATCCCCTACTTTTTCTCCTCTCCCAAGGGTATTTTTCATACTGTGACATCTTGTGCATCCAAGAGATGCAAGTAGTGGTTGCACTGTAGCTCAGCATCTACTGTGAACTCTTGTGCTCAGTGCTCATGAGCAGCTCCCTCTTTACTATTCAATGTAGCTTTTTAACCCCAAAAATTGGGAGTTGTTACTCCCTGTAAGAAGGTTCAGGCTTCTTTTAGACCTCAGGACCTGGACTTGTCTTAGCTTGCCTAGAGATAAGGTTTTTGTTTGTGGAGGTTTTAGATCATTTAATGATCAGGTAACAGTTACCTGCATTGACTTAGCTTTTGTTCGACTTTGAACAGTTGTTTTTGTTCTGTACATTTTGTAATTAATACACTATAATAACAAATATTTATGTGGAATGAGAGATCCATTGTCATGGAATAAAATGCAGCATAAATTAATAAAGACAAGGAATGATATAGAACTTCCTGAAAATGTAGCGGAATGGTGACTTTGAAGACTCCAGAGTTATAAGCAACTGACCAATGCCCAAATACTGTTCCTCACAAGAGGGTTACCTGAATGAAACCTGGTTTAATCATAACAAAGGAAGCAGAATTCACAGGACAAATATCCATTGTATGTAAAATCTGTAAGTACATAAAAAGATTGGATGCAGCCTGGACTTTCAGAACAACTAAGACAGAGCTAGGTGTAGAGCATGTTAGTGAACACATAAAGTTTCTCTAAGCATATGTTATTATCAGGAGGATGGCACTGTCAACATCACCACCAAAATGCTCCTGGCATGCTGATGACTTGCTGTAACAATTTCCCCTCCCAAAACATCAGCCATTGGCCTTAGGAACTCAGAGGAACAAAGGGTGGGAATAATGCCATAGAAAGGAGGAAAGTTTTATATACATAATATTGTGGCTGTAATACATTTGGAAGTATGGTCATTGTAGCTAGACTTATATTTATTTATTTAGACTTCTTTTTTATTTAATATTTTAGCACTTTAAATATTACCACTGGATTATTCTAACAGTGAATTCCTGCATTTGAATGCTCCACTTGTCAAGAGTGTGACACTATCTGGCAATCTATTCCATAACTTTCATGCAAAATATTGGTAATGTAAGCGACATGAATAGAACAAAACAAAACAGGCTTTAGATTTATTCACCAAACATATACCATCTGGACCTTTCTTAAATAATATGTTATTCCTGCAGGCTGGAAAAATTGGTGACTGTTCACTGGAGCAAAGACAACAGGCCATTCAAAAATAATCGAAGTTCAACTTAGTGTCAGAAAAAAAATCATATAAAGCTGATGCATGGAGAGAAGTGATTTACAAATAAGCATTTGTGTTTGCATATTTTATGAGATTTATGGGATTCCCAGAAACCTGCACATATCCAGAGCAGAAAGACTTTTCATTCTGTGTTGGAAGACAAACATTCAACATTGTCATAAGACAATTCATCTTCCTACTTTTTTGTATAAATGAAGTTCTAAGGAACTTCTGAGCAGCCATCAGTTATGCCAACAAATTTTATAACAAAGGTCTTATAGGCTATGGGAAGTTGACTTGAATAAGAATGGTTGTATCAGAATATAATTTGGTTAAACTCTCCCCTTCATAAGTGGAGAAAGACAAGATATTCCTATCTATAACAATTTGTTGCTATTACTTCTTAAATCACACAATGGGTATCAAGAGCCACAGGTCTACCTGCTATTTGTCTTCTTTTCACTTTCACATACCTTGTATGTATGTTCCCTACTAAAATATGAAGAAGGCCTTTTAAATTCCTTTTTCTGTAGAAGTTGTGGTCCATACCACTATTGCAGTGGAAGAGACAGCAAACTACATGGGGGCCATTTATGCCTTAAATATATTTAAACTTAAATATATTATTAAAGGAAATGTGAATTTCACTTTATTTCTAGATAATTTGTTTGTGATTGTGCCTTCCATCAAGCAAAAAGTGGTCTGCAAAGACTTAAATTGCAATAAACTAAGAACCACTTCTCTGACCTTCACATCTGACTTTCAATCCATATCTTCCATTTAAATAGGAAAATAGCAACCTGTTCTAACTAAGATAAAGAATACACTGTAGCCAATTCCTGGAATAGAAAGAAGACAGCTATGGTGTTTGCCACAGGCATATGAAATAGATAAAAGAAAGATAAGAGCTTTAAAAAAAGGTGGACCATAATGAATATATGGGAATGAAGAAAGGAAATGGTTTGTTTTCTTTCACCCAAAGTAAAAGGAACAAAACTTTTTCAAGAAGAAGAAAACCGTTTTCCTTGAGAAGCAGGAATCTGGTACGTTTCCTCAATCTTAATAAAGCATTTAGACAGAGGGAGCTCTCTGACACTTGAAGGGAGCAGAGACTGAAATGTTTTCCCTTTGACACAGAGTCCTATAATAGTGAGGTTTTATATTTAATGGGATGCAGGGTCATTTCCCGTGGGCTATTTAGTGGACCTTTGTAGCTTCAAAATGTGATTCTTTCCTCAGAAGGGCCTAAAGCTGATTATTAACCATGATTCATAAATTCTTCAGAAGGTGATCAAGTTAGGTTTATGAATTCAAGCTGGGACAGAATGCAGCTGCCTCCTTTATGCCTGTAAATACCAAGAAGCACTTCAACTTACAGAAAAATAACATTTTTAAGTTGATTTTCCTTCCTCATTGTCCTTTTCCAACAAGAAAACAGCTGTTCATATGAATTCTTGGTACTTGAAAGGGAAGAAAAAGAAAAGAATGAAAAAACCACGTATTTCAATTTCACATTAGAAAGGCACATCTCATGAGTTAGTTTTCTGAAAGAGTTGTCGATTTTAAAGGGACAGCTTGAAACGTGAAAGGGCTGGGAACTGTTCACTGAATTAAATCAGTTCTGATGCATTATCAGATCCAAACTGATTCAAACAATCCACGATACTGTGTTAAGCATATGGTACAGTACAAATACGTGGAGGAACACTAATAGAAATCCTCTAAGCATCATTACCACACTGAAGGAAGATTTTGCCCAAGGCCTGTGGTTGTTCCTTTTCTCTAGGGTAGAACTACAGATTTGTAGGCCAAATGCTCTAAATAAATAAATCCTGGGCAGAATGTATTGACTCCTGCACATTTTCTGCTACTTTTACTTTTCCAAATGTAGCAACTATGAACAACGCATATCAAAGTCCTACTTCTGTCACTACAGATAATACTATAAACTACAGATATGACTGTAATGTACAAAGACACAAACTCAGAATATTCTGTGAATCTGTGAAAATGTTGTTAGGATGCATAGCATTGTTTCTAGTTTATTCTGGCAAAAGCCTTTTGTTATATGTAACTTAGTGGAAGTTTTCTTGTCAGTGTTTAAGCTGGCTGGCTTGTTTTAAGTGTTTGGTCCAATGCTTATATGATCTCTGATCCTCCTTTGGCTGAAATCAGCTAGAGTACTTACATTTACTCCATATATGACAGTAGTTCAATTTACAGTGATCCTTCTATTTAAAGTCCAATTTAGATTGTAATCTTTCTATCAGTAAAAAAACACTTCTGTCCAGCAAAAAAAAAAAAAGTCAAAGGGCATATAACAGGTTTTATTCTCTAAATAAGTAATATAATATTTTTTTATTTGAACTGCTGATATTAGTATATAACTTAGCTATTTGAATAAGACAATTCCATTTTCCCATATAAGACAAAGTTGTGGATTCAGTTATTTTTTATTTGAAAGACATTTTAGATTTAATTATTCAAATTAGTGAAGGAAGGTAGGTAGGGACAAGAGCCATTTTCTTTGTCAGACATCTTATTCTTGGAGTTTTTCTATTTCAACTAATATGTTGATAAAATTATTCTATTTAAAATGTATTTATTGTCTTTTTAACAGCAAGTTATTTATAAGAATTGCAGTCAGTTTGTGGAAATCCTTTACAAGCAAGCAGCCCTGACTGCAGGAGCAGGGAGCAGAGTTCAGTGAAGTATGTGTAGTAGCTGTGTAGTATGTCTGTGCCTATTTATGATCATAAATGGACTGATTCAAGATGCATATGTTATCTACACCTTTAAGGTAATTCTATTCAAAACTTTCTATTTTAATGTGTTCTCAGAAATATTTTTTAATATTATGAGATAGAGTCATATTTTTGTGGAATTGTTTTATTTCTCTGATGCTACCTCAGTAAATTGTGCTTTACCATGCATAAATGATAGTCTTAGTGTATTTCGTCCTTATAGTGGAGCTCCATGATTTCTTGATGTATCTGCTTTGTGCTTACAGGCCTGTCCATGAAGTTCATTGCTTTCAAAATATTTCCACCCATTTACTTCTTTGTACTCTGCTATCTAGCAACCTTAATTATTACTTTCTACCTAGGCATATTTTATTTTTTCCTTATAAGGTACACTTAAAAGAAACATTTTCTTAGCTGTTTCCCTGGAATGACTTCTCTTGAATACATATAATGCAATAAATCAATAGAGAATCCACACTGAAGAGATTAAACATTACTTCACAGATATATTAGCTGGTGAAAACAATCAGACTTTGATTCATGTAATTTATTATAGTCTCACATTCTCCATCCTGTCTTGATAGCAAAGCTGCCAGTTAAGTTCACGCTGGACGATTGCTGCAGTTTTTGCTGTTATTACTTGATATTAAACTTGCATTTTTTGTTATTATTTTTGCTATTTGTTATTAAATTAAAATGCTATTAAACAGAATGTTTGAGTGTAGCTTGACCTTTGTGCTTTCTCACAGTTTCTGCATAAGTATTTAAAATGTTATATAGCGTGATTTTCAGAGGAGGCCATGGGAATTCTCTGTAGGAAAGAATTGAGCAGCCATGGTTTGGTTGTCCAAAATTAATATCATCGATGAAATCTGGAAGGGAGATGTCTGGAGTTTTTTCATTTCAATATGCTCTTCTCCAGGCTGAACAAGCTGAGTTACTTCAACCTCTCTTCATATGGGGAAGGGCTTTTGTAGGTTTTCTGGAGGGAGACCAGTGTCTACAATGAACCCAGGTAAAAACTTACTCCAGCTGTAGCTTTAACAGCTGGAAAGGTAGGTAGATGAGCATCCCATGCCACTGAAGATCCTTTCTCTTTTGATACAATTTTGCTAATCTTTCACCTCATTTTGATAAACAGCTCAGTCTGCCTCTGTGCTTGTGCTCCTTTCTCCTACTTTATGCAAATTTTTGTCCTGCTAGACCCCTGTAATTTCTCAGCTGTGGACATGCACAATTTTTAGGACCCCTGTACAACTGCTGTTTTGTCCTTCCTTTCACGTACATTCCCTGTTAAAATGTTTCTACTGATAGAGCCCTAAATCTCCCTCATGTCTTGCTTGTAAGCCTTGTTGCAGCTATGAGCACATACTGGTTTCTTCAGCCAGCAAAGTCCACACCTCCTTAACTTATTCCTCAGCTCCTACACTGACAAAATGTAGAAATTGTAGGTATATATTGCATGTACCAAAGGTTTGTACAAATGATGACTAAAACACTGTACCAATGCTCTAGGGTCAACTTACCCTCCTCCTTAAAAAAAAAAAACAAACCAAAAAAAAACCACACCAACAACAACAACAACAAAAAAAAACCAAACCAAACCAAAACAAAAAACAACAACAAAACAAAATAAAAAATCTAAGAAAGCAGACACAATAATGATAGTCTCAGAAGAACCTGACTAGAAAATATGCCATCATTGACAAACACAGGAATCACACATTAGATGATATGATTAACTCAATTTATTGGATTCCTTTCATTCACTGCTGGCACTTACGAAATATTGCTGTACTTTTATTCACTATATCTTCAGGAAAAGCAAAAACCATTGAAAAAACACTTTTCTTCCAGCGCACATTAAGGCTGGCAATGGACTTTTGAAAAAATTAAGTTGCAGACTGTAAAAAGGTCCTGTAGGTCATTTATACAGAAATAGGATCTACTAATTCATCATATAGTTTCTCTGAGTTACTGAGATTTCTCAGAATGTGTCAAAATTCTCCCCAAAATCCCATTGTATAATACGCTACATATTTGGGTACTGCTTGGATAGAAAGGATGCTCTCTATAAAAACTAATAAAATTTTAGCATATCTACATATTGATTATTCTCAAGTATTTTGGTGTTAACAAGGCATTTTCATCCTTAGTGCCAATAGACCGAAATATAACAACCTTGTTGCCCGATTGTTACAAAGTGTATCTTCTTTCCCAAGGAATGCAAGCCTACAAGTGACCAGCAGGTAAACAGCTTTGCCATAATTGCAATTGTCTCCATTGCTTTTCTTTTGCAAGCTATTGGCTTGAGAGAAGGACCATGATGTAGAGAAAAGGTATATATTATACAACTGTTACACACCAGCTAAACTACTGATTATATGTGCTTTAAATTTTAAAATAACATATTGTCTTTAAGATTTTCTTGAGAATCCTGTGGTAAAGGCATAAAGTCTAGGTAAAAAAAAATTGTGGAGAAATATCCTAAGCAGAAAATATCATGTGTAGTTCCCTGAACACCTAGTACCAAAAAATAATACAAATTAGGCTTTCAGCCACACTTGGAAAAAAAGACAAACATGACAAGCGAAAATTTGCTTATTAGTAACTCTGCAGAAAATTCTGAATATTAAATTCAGAGGGATTTTGATGATGTCTATCTTTGGGTGATCTAAGTTTCATTAAGAAAAAGAAATCCTCCTTTACAAACACTTGTAACATAATAGAGCTTTTCAAAATTAGCACCAAAATTATCTTTAGAAAGTTTCCTCTGTAATTCCTACAGGTTTGACTTCATTAGTAGATAATGCACATACTTAATATATTAGAATTTTTTAAAAGTTGATATCCCTGAAAAGTAGAATATTCATTGAAAAATGTACAAATAAGGGTTTGTGCGGCTTTATGTTTGGAATTTTCAGAATTCCATAACTTATGAATTTCTGCGTTCTCTCCAGGTCAATCAAATCATATCTAATGATGTATTCTAACAAATGAGTAGTCATAAAGATATTAAAAGATCTAATCCTGTCCTTTGAAACACTGTGTTTTAAAAAGTTAACAGTAATGTTGTTCTTTTAAAAGACTGTATTTTGAGACAACAATAATAACAATAACAATAATAATATAATTTCTTAGTGGGTTTTGACATAAAAAATAGAAAAAATATATAAGCTTATACTGTGAAAGAAATTGTAGACTTGAAAATTAAACATTTGATGATATCTTTTTAGGATTTGTGTTTCACAGCTGGGATCTGATCCTGCAAAAGAGCTAATTTCTATTATGCAAGTGGACTTCTAAACCGTAAGCCTAGGCTGTAAAATTAAAATTGTGCTATCTATTTAGCAAGGGTTTGGCTTCAAATAGTAGAACCTTGCCAGAGATTTCTTCTTTAAATAGATTTATGTGAATGTCTGCTTTTGTCTTCCTACAAATTAGAGATTTAAGCTTGCAGTTCTGGGGAAGAGAAGCCAAGCTATTCTAGTCTAGTCTGAACCACAGCCAAAGGAGAGGCTCAGATCAAAGTATTTGGATTTGAACCTTAGCTGTATGAATTGGGGGGTGCTTGTGTGTGTATGTATGTATTTATATTTATACATTGCAGGAGTCCAGATGTGTGATTTAATCTCTTCATGCATTGTATGACTTTATTTGCAGTCCAGAAGTCATCTGAATGATGAGCTGAGGATTTATTTAGATATTGAAATAAATTCTAAGCCTCAGTGATTTTTTCTGCATCTACGGAAAATATGTGAAAGCACAGTGGCTGATACTCATATAGAATTTAAACATACAAAACATGAAGTACTACTAGTTTGTGATGCAAATTGATCTACAAAATGCTTTTTTCTTCCCCCATCATTGCTAAATCTATGCATTTTATGAACCACAGGTAAAAAGTGAAGAGGTAAATGGCTGGAATATATATATAATACAATGCAACTAAATTTTAATGTGAAGCAAAGAGAAGTGGAAATGGAAAGGACTTTTTATTGTTGCTTCTTCAAAAGTAAAAATAGTAAACATTGTAGAATTTCTATTATTTAGTTTATGTTCTTCATTTGGACACTTCAAGCTTCATAATTTTATAAAAGGAGATAGTAAAACTCCATCATGTTTTGATGCCTATATTTATAAACTTTGATCCATAGCTGAAATATAAAAAAGTAGTGCTATCTTTCTCACCCCCTCCCCCAACCCCCACCCCTTAACACTGAATGTAAATTGACCCACTGTACAATTTATGATCAAACCTGGAACTCAATTTAAATTCTAGCACATTGAAACTTCTTAAAAATATAAGTTCCATTCAAATGGGAGCTTTTTCACTGCACACAGAGCTCTAATCAAAAGTAGAACTGTATAGAATGGTTTAAATTTAATCCAAATCTCAGTGAATTTCATGAATCTGACTATTCAAGCTTTACATGACTGGGCTCATAAAAGTTATTTCTGCTTTTATGCATGATAGGTTGCGAGTTGCTGCTGCTTCTGGGCTTCACAACAAATGCCACAAACCAGAGTTCATCTCTGCCTTCATGCATTTTTCATAGCTGCAGCTAAAAAGTAAAACTGTACTGATTGATAATAGTTAATGAATGTGTAAACTGTTAGAGAATATTTTCCTGAGGTTTCCACTAGTTTGGGTCACAGGGAGTTGAACTGGATAACTGATTATCCATAAAGATCACATTAGTGCATTAAAGAATATACACTTCACACACACACACAAACACACAATTCCTTTTCTCAATTGTAGATATTTCCTATGGTTTCTTCTTTCTGGGGTAAAAATGTAATGGACTGTCTATTCTAAATGAGTTTCATGTTGAGAAACTAACATTTTAGGCTGAATTATATATTTTTCCTCCATTTTTTTTTTGTTTATTTGTTTGTTTTTGGTTTGGTTTGGTTTGGTCTGGGGTTTTTTGGTGGTTTTTTTTTGGTTTGTTGTTTTTTGGTGGGTTTTTTTTGTTTGTTTGTTCTTTTTTTTTGTAGTAGTAGTAGTGCCAAAATTCTTCACAGACACAATATGTGTGCAGTTCACTTTATGAAAACAGGCATATTTGGCCAGAATTGTCTTACCATATTTCTACAGAAAATTAATCTTTATAGTCTTGTTGTCTTTGTACAGTGAATACAGGGACTACAATATCCTTTTTCCTTCTGCTGATACTTAATGACTTACTTTCTCACCATAGCAGGCTAAGTGTTTGTTCCTTCATGACAAGAACAATGTTTCTCATTTCTCAGGTGCCATTTAGAAGCAAGCATCCATGGTAAAATTTGAGATTAACAGTTACATTTGTAATAGGAAAATATCTGCAGGAAAAAAGTACCAGAATAAGTGTAGAATATATTCACTAGAAATACAGACACACTTTTTGAGAAATGGTTAGCCCAAATCGACAAGCAAATCTGCATCAAAGCGAGCAGTTTCAGCTCTTCCCAAGCAACCATTTCTGTCTGCAAGCAAACACAGAACAACATATCATCACCTATATTTGGAATTAAATAATTAGGCCATTCATAAAGTAAGGCATAGCAAGAAAATCACACTTTTCTTATTTTCCAGGCTTCCACGACAATTTCAGTGTTTTGTAATAGGGTTGGGGAGTCAGGTGGGGGAATGGGGTGGTTTATTCCATTTGAATCATACTACACAGCCTCTCATTCTGTGCTGGGACATGATGCATACTGGTGTAGAGCTGGCTAGAGTCCACATCACACTATGCTCCTGCATCCCACACCAGATGCTATACAAGATGAGACCATACAGGCAGCAATGAAGCTTATCACTTTATTACAGTTTCTATACCCAATATAAAAGAGAGGGCAAGTTATTGCCTAAATATTTACCCATTATCAATGAATTAACAGAGACTGTTGACTAAGGAAGCAAGATCTCTAGTTTAGCATGTTCATCTCACACCTCATTTCAGTCTCCTTCAGCATTCTAGACCTGTCTTTTTGCTAATATATGTACCTTGACAGTTGCATGAATCCTTCTTCTCTCCTCAGTGATATGACAGCCTAGAAAAACCTACTAAATTTTGGATCTGCTGTCACCCAGCCTTTTGCAGAGGTCTACAGGAGACCATTACAGAAGTAAAACAAAATTTTACTACAGCTAGAAGATTGTGAAAGAGGGAGAAGGTTTTGTTGTCCTGTTACTGCAAGGAAACCTTTTGCTTAATATTCAGTAAATAACTATGAATTTCCAAATTTTAAATTTTCTTAAGCATTTTATAAAAATATTTGCATATTTTTATGCCACTTGGGAATATCTTAGGTCACTGCTTGACAAGTTACATAAGATGCTGTCACTGAAATATTGCAACCATTTTAGAATAATATTTCACTGAGAACTAGACTTTTGCTACAAGTCTATTTACAGCAAGGAACTTGGTGCAAGGGAAGTGCATCGGTAGGCTCTTATATTTCCCTTATGTCTGTTTTCAAGTGGGTTGTTGAACAAATGCAGTCTCTGTTGCACAGATAGATTACAGCTTTCTGAAAAAAGAACCATAACACTCTAAGTGTGTACCATGAATCTGCAGGAAGGGCCATCCACACATTGATTCTGAATTTAATTACATATCAAATGTCATGTCAAGTATTTGGAGAGATTTTGGAATGAAGCTTCTGACTTTGTTTTATCAAAAAATCATGTAGTTTTCTCATGTAGTTTGCATGTCTCAAAATTCACCCCAAGATTGACTCAGTAGGTGAGTAATAGAATTAAAAAGCAGGAAATTTACTTTCAAATTATATTTCTCTTTTAATGCAACATCTCAAATATCAGCCCAGATTCGGAATCAAACAGAAACTTAATGCAATTTATATGGTATAGTTCCAAAAGGCACATTCTATATGCATATTTGACCTTGTGTCTTGAACTGTGCTCACCTAGCATTGTGGCAATGTCTTACAATACTTGAAGTATGCAGCACGAAAATGGGGAATATTTTACTTCTATGGTTTGAATCTTTTTCACTGTAATGAATGTGAGTCAATGAGAAGGAAGACAGAATTAAGTTTTTGTTCATTAACAGGTTTGACTATCAAATCTGTGAACCGCTACACTTACAACATTATGATTATGAATTATCTAGAATGATTTGGGTCACTTGAAGATTCACAGCCGGGGAGTATGAAGAAATTTCTGGAGCAACTGAATTTTTTTTTCTCTGTAATTGAAAAAAAAAACCCCACATATATTGAGGTACATTTGTATGTCACCTAATGAAGACTGAGTTTTAATGTTTTGAACATGACCCAAAGCAAGCTTAAAAATATTTCTGGATTTTTTTTACCTCCAATCTTTTAAATTCTTGAAGTATAGCAGAATGGTTGAATGTGTAAAGCCTGTGAAGGACAACTAATGGAGCAGATATTTTATCACTCTAAATGTCTGGATTGAAATATGTTTGGCAATCCAGTGCATTTTGATCATATCACATGGAATTTGGAGGTGGAGTGTTGAAAACTGTGTGAGAAATAGCTAGCTGAAGAAAGAATTAATTTCCTAATTTTCACTTAAATTCCACTATTTCTCCCATATTAATTTGCAATATTTGTGTTTGAATATCCACCTAATTTACTTGATGTGTTTTTCTCATTCCTTTTCCAATTTACATATATTACTGTACCTCATTTGAAACTATAATTTGAATCCTCTGCCTGTACCAATTAACATTATTTTATTGATGTACACAGACAAAAGAAGATTTCAGATCTTTTTGGAAATAGTGATTTTACCTCAAACTAGAATATGCAATAAGAGTTTGTGTTAATAATGTAATAGCAAAACTAGCCTGTTTAGTCAATTGATATCTTTTTTGATTTTTGATCTGGAAAACAGATTTGCTTTTATTCATAAGCAGATTAATATAGTTACTACTGAAATGCTGCCCTACTCTCCTGTTTTCCATTATCTCTTGCAAGTATGTCAGTAAAAGTTCAAGAAAAGCAACTAAATAAAATTACTATAATTAGCTCAGTCCATAAGAGTTATGGACTGGGAGGTAGAACAAAGTATAGAATGATTGGCACACAGAAAGCAGTAAATCTCAGAAAGGGCTGCAGATTTGTACCACTGAAAAGAGATGTTTGTCCCCTTGTTAAGCACAAGCAATAGTTCATTGATAAAAAATGCAGAGTAGAGCTCTATGCTGTCTGCCAGAGGTTTACATCTGTGTCTGAGAAGAATCCTGAAGAAAGCAAGCAATATCTTATGGTGGATGGGTAAACATCACTGTAGACAGATCAAGGATGGTTTTGACAACTTTTAGAAGATTCTCAAAAAAATTGTATATAAGGTGGTCTTTGAAAATGTAATAAAAGTTCAGAATTGTTTTGAAAAAGCAATACATTATGATCTCTCTGTTGTTATTGGCCAACAATGGATAGATTGATGGCCAGAATAAATAACCTTAGCATTGATGAGAACAACAGTCAGGAAAATGAAAATGTTGATGATAAGTACCCTAACGATTTTTGATGATGTCAAACTGTCACTGAGGAAATGTGTGGAAATAAATGTGTAGTATGTCAAGATTTTTTTCATTTAGGACATAGAATTTGTCTATATAATAAAACATCTGTAGTTTCATGGCAATATTTGTAATCCTGGAACTGTCTATTGTCTCTAGAGTGTCCTTGGATTAGATCCTGTGAACATACTTTAAATATGCATTTGCATGACCATAGAACCACAAAATAATTTAAGTTGAAAGGGACCCCAAGAAGTAATGTAGTCCAACTTCCTGCTCAGCAGGAGGGTCAGAAGAGTCAGCAATGAGATCAGATCAACTTGTTCAGAACTGCATCCAGCTGTGTCTGCAAGGCTGAAATCCCCCCTGTTCCCCTATTTCGCTACCCTTATATCCAGTTGAAATCTTCTTATTGCAATGCAAGTCTATCAATAAGCAACAAAATAAATATAGGATAATGAATATTTATATATCTATATATTGATATATCTTTTTTTTAGACTAAGAGAAGAAGTCAACTGATCAGCTTGATCTAAGTAAAGCAGAATACATTTTGAAGGAAAGTATTATGATACATAGAAGTAAATCAAAAATGGGAGAAAAAGAAATACATATTAAGAGAAGTTAGATTGTTCCAAAGTAATTTTTCTTTCATTGATTGAATAATTGTCTTTCTACACTAGAAAAATATCATAGATCTCATAAAAATGGCATGTAAGCAAAGCTCAGATATTCTCCTGGAAAAGAATTAATAGTCAAGTATCACATAGACAATCTGATGTAGCACTAAACAGGACATTGCTCATTAAGATGATAGGGATGATAACTAAATCCTAAAACAAGCAATCAGCTTGCTAACAGGTAAACCAGACTGTCCTGGAAAGGGAAATAATGGTCTGGCACAAAGATGCTTGCCAAAATTTTCATTTAAAAGTCAGTGCTAAAAGTTAATCCCTGATGATGAAAATCCTTCTGACATAACATATGGCAATGCTATCAACAGACAAAAATAATTGAGTACAGCATAGAAAGAAATAGAGTGTGTCTGCATTAGCAGACACAGAGCAGGAAGGAACTTGTGACATCAGTCTCCTGATTTTCCCCAATTATTGACCTGGGGTTCGAAAAGCAAGTGTTTCAAAGAGCAGCTGGAAGGTGGTTTCTGCAGTGTCAGGAAATGTACCTGAAGCTCTTTTATCACTAACAGCTTCATTATACCAGTCCAAAGTTAAAAAGACCTCCTACCCCAAAATGTGTGAACATCATGTCCTTAGTACCAGCTACTCTACTCTACAGATCCACTCATACTAAACCACGCTGTTCAGTAATGGAGACTTATAATGTAGATGTAGACTTGATAGTTACTAATTAATTTAATGGAGTTATGAATTATGTATTCCTGTTAGGTATAATTACAGTGAAACCTAGGGTCCAAGACAGTATATATCATATACCCCACCCAGTGGTCACCACATAGGATCAGATTAGCCAAGTCTGAACTAAAGGTATGTGTCTTGGGTACACAGTGACAAGAGTTTGTGATACAGATCCACCACTACTGTGCAACTGTATTTTCTGCAGCAGGAACAGAAAACACTTTGAAACACTTGGAGCTGGAATAGCAGAGGTTTACACTGTAGGAAGGGGATTTATCTGTTGGCAACCAGTGGGAAGTAGACACTTTAGTTATATTATTTCATCACAGAATAGTATAAGAAAGTGAAGTGATGTTACTATGGAAAAAGGAGCGTGTGTGAGTCAGCACTTTTTAAATTGATGAGTCAGCATTTTAATTGATGTGTAAATCACATTAATGTCATTTTAATGCCTTTATACTGAAATATGAAGAACACATTTTTCCAAGGCTGCAATGCTTTTAAATGTTGGGGGTATTTACAGTACCTTAACTTGAGAAAGCAAAACAAATTCTCAGAATCATGTTATTTCCTTTCTTTGACTCAAATTAAAAATAATTTTAGTAAGCAAAATAAAACTCCATTGTTACAGTTTCAAATTTCTATGGAATACTGATACAATAATATTGATGTGAATACATACATATATATACATATACATATATATATATATATGTAATTTTCTAGCTGTAAAACTGAGGGGATGGAATCTATCAACTCTCTCTTACCTATTCATAATTTGGATTTTAAAAAAAAGAGGATGGCAAGTTATATCTACAGTGTGTTTTTACATATTTGTGGTAATATACACTAATATATTTCTGTTAAAAATCACATTCTGTATTATTTTCTTCATTTTTTTTCTTCCTTTATTTATTACAAATATATTAGTATACCTTACAAGAAACAAGTTTCATGGTAAATCTTCATTCAATCATTCAATTTGATTTAAAAAGTAAACTATTAAAAATATAACCAAGAATGCGGAGTGCCTTGTGCTTTGGGAGGAGGCAGAGTTGCCTCATCATATTATTGGCCATGAAAGTACTGAACAGACATTATAGTAATGGTTATTCTTGAAGAAGAACACTTTCAGAATCTATTCTATATCTCCATTTCTTTGTCTTCCCAATATGAATTTAGTGAATGTCATAGAAATTTTGCCACATAATGAGGGGAAAATGTTCTTCAGCCAGATTGTTCCATAGAACCTCATAATTATTAATATCTTGCTTGTGCTTTGAGGCAGTTACTTTTACCAAGTTCTGGATTCATCTGTTTCCTTCCAAAAATAGTAGTACAAAGATTCCAAGAAAAGCTTAGAACCCCATTATGTGATCTATTCATATTGTAGCACTCAGTACTAATCACCAGGAGTTTTTTTAGGCCCTCATCTTTTAAAGATATGATCATCTGCTCAATTTTATATTCTGTGAATACTTCCATTAAAGGCAAGGGGCTTCTCACTGAGATTAAAGGTAAAAGCACATGCTAGTCTTTATGAGATGTCTTTGGAACTGCTATTATTAGCTTTGATTCATGTGTTGTCTATTTTTAAAAATTAAAATTAAATAAAATATAAACTTTGATCATAAATTTCGAGTCTTAATAGAAAACCTTAATTCGCAAGTTAAGTAATTCCTGAAATATAATTAGCTAATAAAATCAGTACTATGTTGAGTACTTGGGCTTGATGCAATTTTAAAATCAGTAGCTCAAATGTAGTTAATTTTCTGTGTTTCATAATTTTAGAAAGATATTATTCATCTGTTCATTTCTATTTTGGTGTATCAGGAAACTAGACCAATTAATGATTCCAAATACAATTTACAGCAAATATAGGAGCATTATTTCAAGCTTTATGTGAGGCTGGAAAACCATTGAAGATTGATCCTACTATTATTGAAAGGTGCAAATTTTATTAATTTCAACAGTAGTGAACCTGGATTTTGAACAAGAGGTTTTGTCAGCTTAGTTCTAGCCAGTATTTATACTGCAGAAAACATACTTCCATTACCCCAGTCTGCCTTATACATGTGCCACATGCTGCATTGATGTGCATCCAAAAATAATAAAACACTCAAAATGTGAAAGGAAGAAACTATTATGCATAAGTCATTGCAAGTACAAAGGCAATTTTGTATCATGGGATGGTGTCCAGAAACATACTCAAAGTGAGGAAAGAGTTTTCTTTCTTTAAAAACAAACCTGAATCTTAATTTAAGCAATGTTTAGATCAAATTATTTTCTTTTCTTCATTTTCTTTGAATGGTTTTATTTCCGTCATGAAACAGGGATTGGCTTTTGTTTCATTTTATCAGTTACAATACTATTTACAGGTTTTGTTCTTACTTATCATGAAACAAAATTTCTCTTAAATGTTTCCAGGCCCCAAACTAAAAAAAATAAAAAAAATAAAGAAAATCTCTTTGATTATCTTGATCTGAGAAACTCTTCTGCTGGCAAGTCATTCCTTTTCTCTTATGTTTTTTTCCAGAGCCAAAGGACGTGGTAAGTTCTGAACTGCCTGGACCTTCTCTGCTCTAGAGAAGTTGCTAGTCCCACAGTTACAACATGTGGTAAGCAGGTGGGAGACCAGTCCTTAGCTGCATTTTTTTGTGAGACAAAAAATCTACTTTCTGTTCTGTTCAAACCAATTCACTTCCTACAAATTAGATATTTTTTGGACCAGAGAATGAAAGGGAATTTCATCTTCAGTAAGGCAGAGTTCAGCTAGCAGATGGAAGAGGTAGTTTTACGTTTCTCAACATTGCACATCTCAGGTGAGGGCTGGCATTGTTTTCTAGAAAGTTAAATATTATTTCTAAAAAATGTATCCCCTTTATTGGGCAAGTTATATTCTGATTCTCTTTGACAAATGTGTAAGGAAAACCCAAAGGACAATGAGGAGTAGTCAGCCTAGGAGAAAAATCTAAACCCCCCCAAAAAGGGATACTTCTGAACCTGCTAAAATTTTAAGCTTCTTGCACAGGCAATATTTGTTGAAAATTGGATGCTTTGCTTTCAGAAACTTGTAAATTTTAAGCATGAAAGATTTGTTCAGGAAATATCTGCTCAATCAAAAAAAGTGAAATGTACAATACTATTCGTTTTGACATAGTATTCTAAAAAATTCTGATAAAATATGTTGTTAAAGTATGTTTTAAAACAGTGAAATACAAAGTAGAGTAAATAATAAAGTCATAAATACAAATATTTTTTCTAAAGAATGGAGATGAAGAGAGTGGAAACTCTTTGTTGTGGTCATATTTAAACCAAGACTTCAAACATTACTTGTATTTCTCACATAATTGAGAAACAATATTTTCTCAGAGAAATTAATCTCTTAAAAACTTACAAAGTTCCCATTCTGAATGGAGAAAAATCAAATATGAAATAAGCTTAGACACGTTTCCTACTACTTCCATAAAATCAAAAAATGAACATACTTAGAAGCTCTCCACTGGGATGGCATGAGTTTCTCATTGGTTATTGATTCTATTGATAACTTTTGTAGATAAAGTTACAGAAGTTCATAAAAAGGTTCTAATGTTCAGATGTCACAATATGGAGCATTGTACAAGCTGAAAATATATTCATGTTCTCACACTCATGTGCATTTCTCTATTCCTCCAATTCCTGCCTTACCCTGGTGCTACATTTGTATCTGCAGTGAATAAGGCACCACCACCCTCATTTGGATATTTCTCCTTTACTGGCCCTGCCGAAACCAATCCAAGGAGAAAATAGACCCTAGATTTAGAAGCGTTGGTGGAGAAAATACAAGCCAAACCTTGTGAAACAAAAACTAGTGAGAGGATTTTATCAGAGGCAACTTCAATATAGCAACTTCAACATCTAAACATTTTTCAAAGCATCACATTTCCAAGGTCATGCAAAGGTCTTGGCATTTTGGCAGGTTTTACTGGGCAGTGTGGGTGGAAGCTCACAGCAACCTGCGCAGCAACACAGGGGTAATGGAGCAGCCTTCTGCCTGCCCTGCAGGGCACAGTTTTGCAGTGTTTAATCAAAAAGCTCCTCAACATCTTGCAAATTCCAGGCCAGATCCTGCCAAGTAACAGCATGGAAAAGAAGCAGGGTTATGGCAAGAGCTGAAGGGCCATGGGATCAAACTTTAGAGTGGTCTGAAGGGGTGCTGTCATCTTGCCCACCAGCCATAGGTGCAACCTGAGTGCCCGCACCAGGCGCAGCATGGAGATGGCTGCATGAGCTCTCTGTTTTACTTGGGCTGCATCTGCCCGGAGATGAGGCTGCAAAATTGTTTCCTTTTGAATATTTTAAGCTTTTGGAAAGCTTCAATAGGTTGTTATTTCCTTCTGCTTCTAGTTAGCCGTTACAGTTGTGCTGTTTTGATGTGAGCTGACTTTGTGAGGTCAGGAGGGTTAAATGGTGTTTGATTAAAATCAGAACACCCAACAACTACTGTTTCAGAGTTTGACTTTGCTGGCCTCTTCATCTGGGAATTCAGGAAGACACCTTCAGCTTCAAAAAAAGGGGGGAAAAAAGCAGCTTCTTTTTTCAGGTTTTTTTTTCCCCTTTGTATGTCTTAAAGACAAACAAAGAGGAAAAGCCACATTGTGTATGTTTTTCTGGCAGTGGGCCTGCCACTGTTTATCAAACCAAGGCAAATCCAATTAGCCTGTGGCCTGCCTCCCAACCTTATTAACCTGCTCAGCTGTGAGAAACTCAACAGCCCCTGCCAATATCTCATTTCTCCAGCAGCTGATAAGATCAGTTCAAGATATTCAATGGGGTTTCCTTTCACTTCGGCTTCATCACAGTCACCGGCATCTTAACCGTGGTAGCCGGATCTTATTTTCCTCTCATTTACTACATGAAATAGGATGGCGGCTCCGAGGCCTATGCAGCTTGTTGGAACAAACAGCGATCAGGCCTTCGCGGTGTTTGACAGGACGGGCTGATTTTCCTTATCGCGGCTGGCCCACAAAGGCCTGGGCCAGGCCGGGGTTATTAGCATTCCTCGGTGAGATGCGTCAGGCCTATTTCTGTCACGCAGACAGATTGAGCCTTTCACTCAGGCTCGCGAATGAGTGACACATGGCCTGACTGGGAGGACAACATTGTTATTTGAGTTAAGAAATCAATTTGTATCAAATGTACACTGTAATTTATTTGTTGGCTTTGAAGGGAACCTGGCTGAGATAAATGGGAATGGGCTTCTTTCTTCCCCCCTATGCTGAGCTGATAAAGTTCTTGTGAAGCTCCAGATAGCTCCAGTCAGAGCCAAAGTGACAAACATGTTTAAAGTTGCACAGTGATCTTTAAATCTCAAAAAGAACACCTTGTCGGACATGATAGAACATTTTTTACCTTTTCCCTCTATCTGTCAGAAAGCTGCTGTGACACATTGCTTTAGTATTTTTGCTGACATTTTCTTTATCGAGCACATCTGTTTGTGGTCGAAAGATGCTTATTCCTATTTTCTTCAATCTACAGCAGCCTAGAAAACTGCCAAAAGGAAGAAAGAAAACGAGACATTCTTTCCAAGAATAATGCTTATTTTATTTTTTTAATTGTGACTTTTCTTGATCAGTTTTCTTTTTTCTTTTGTTAAAAGAGAGAAGAAACATGTGGGGAACATGTATCATGAGATCTTGTCTATTTCAAGAAGTTTGGTTTTGGTTCAGATTTATGGTACATTAAGATGTTGGTATTAAACATAAAATTGTGAGCTATGAGATTGACATTCTTCTTATTAGTGTTATAAATGTAAGCCTAAGTGTTGGCTCTATGTAGCAGTGTCTTTATCTTTGGAACAATTTGAATAATCAAAAGTTACATCTATGGTTTCATGTATGCTGGCAGTTATGACTCCATAATGAAAAAATGCTAGCAAACTAGCCACAGGCAGAGTAGCTCGTTGACATTTCCATACAATAACCTGATTGTTTAGTTTTGGCTTTCAAAAGTGGTCTAAATGTAAGTCATATTAGATCACCATGTAAGGTACATTACCCTTCCTCTGCATTATGTCCACCTGCATATAGGCTCTTCTTTAACAGATGGGCACGTACATGAGTGGTCATACACACAAACATACAGCATCATAGACTGCTGTACTCAGATTAGTCCACACAAAATACAGCCATCATCAAAGCAAGGTCAAGCTTGAGGCAGTCCAAAGTGGGCAACTTGGGTCAAAGGGTCTTGAAGTCCTCTGGAATCTAGGTCAAAAGTGATTTCAGACCAAAACCATTACATATGCATTTGTATATAAGTATTTTGGAGATAAGTTGGTTTTAGGAACCATTGAATTTATGAATAGCCTGACCACATCTCCAAAATAGTCACACCATTCCCAAGAATCTCAGAGAGGCACAATTATCACGATTAACTCTTCTCTCAGGCTGCCCAACCAATATATTTCACTCTTCTCTTTCCTGCCTTTCCCCTGGGAATGTTGCAATCCTTTAGGCTGCAAGCAGCCCGCCAGCCTTAGATCTTGTTATACCTATGTGTACTGACACTGTAATAGTGTTAAGCCTTACTCTCAGGTTTCTTCTGTGCTGTGGCCTTTGGGCGAGGTCTTGCCCTTTTACCTCTCTGTCCAGGTGCATAGTGACAGTGCTGCTATTCAGTGAGTTACCTGACATTTTTAATGTGAAGCTTTTTAAACCTCAACTACGTGTTCCCAAATTTAGGCCATAGCTTCAGATTTTGTCTCACCTTACCAGAATGAAGACGACATATAATTTAAAATATCTAAGATGGTTTCTAATTTTTTTCCTCTGGCACATTCTAGAGATGTGACTTCTGATTTTTCAGAATAGGCAATACTGCAATCCAGCCCTAATTAGCAGGAGTTAACACGCATTTATATTTCTACATAAACAGATTCTATAAAGCATACACCTTCTTAAATGAGGACTGCACTTAGGCACACTCTTTTTATCTTTATCTATATAACCTTTACAATTATTACAGACTGAGCATATCAATCAATTCATTGTCAGATCAAACTCTTCAAGTAATCATACCAAATATTGTTTAATCTCATTGCTTTAGAAATAACCATTGGCAGTGAAGTAATTTAGACCCCAGAAATGTCAGTGCAAAATAGTACACCCTCTTGCTCCGATACAAGAGCACTCTATCACATCTACAGCTTCACTCTGTTAAAATAACACATCCTCCAAAGCACTTGTTTTGGCCTTCTCCTGCCTTATCTTATATCCCTTAGTGACAGAAAATGGAAAGAACTTAATTTCTCTTTGAGGTTCGTATTAATTCATTACGGGCAATGCCAATTTTCTCTGTGCTGTGACTAGGCCTCAAATGATAGCATAAAATTGAACCTTATGCATGGAATTTGGAGAGGAAGAGAACAGATGCCACAATGTGCCATGTTTGTTCATTACATTTTTCATGTTATGCTTTCTAAAAAACACAGTGGTCAGCAGCAGGGGCAAGCTGACATTCAACTGGTCTTCAGTAACACATGAAAAAGAGAGAATGCTCTAGGTCAAGGGGTTCCCTTATGTGTCTTACTTGAGAGCAATGAGTATCTACAGATGGGAAAAAGTGTGATGAAACCTGTGGGGCAAGCAGTGTGAGAAACCCAACAAGCAGAGAGGCTTCAGCAGGGGCAGTGCCTCCTGAGGAGATCAGGGTCAAAGAAACAACTGGACAAGGAAAAAAAAAAAAATAAAAAAAAAAAAAAAAAAAAAATAACCCAAAGAAAACTCCCTTTTTTTCAAGAGAGGATGGCATTGAGTTTGGTTCAAGAAACCCTTGAAAGTTGTTGAATTCAGAGCAAGGCTCAATAAAAGCAAGGATACAGTGGGCAAGGAAAGTTTTATTTTTTTATTCTGTAACTTTTATTGTCTTACTTAAGCAGGCCTCACTTGTCCCTTTATAAAGGTCCATTGTTTCAGTCTGAGCTAAAATAAACTAGAATTTCAGATTTCCTTGGATGTTTTTTGGCATGCTTGCTGTAAGAACAATATCTACCTCAAATTTCTTGCTGACTCAAGGTCCCTTCCCTGAAGATAACTCTGTGTATCCTGAAAGCTGCAAGAAATAGCAAGCTGGGAGACAAAGAAAATGAATTGTAGCTATTTCAAAAGCAATTACTATGAACTTAAAATACACACATATAAGGAATGAATTATAATTTTCATCTGTAAATTAAGGAAATATAAAACTCAGAATAATATTCTGGTCTTTAGGTCTCTAGCACATGTCTGGAAGGGGTTATTATTTTTAGAACACTATCATGGTTCTAGAGACAATGGCTCCTTATATTTCTCCTTGGAGAGAAGGGAAAGGGAGGAAGAATACAGCAGTGTAGAGTCTCAGAAGCTCATGCTAAAGCTCCTGGAAGTAACTCTTCTGGTTCTATATTTGGAGACTTAAAATAAAGTGTACACATGAAATCTCAGAAAGCAATGAGAAATCAGTCTACCTCCTTTGCCCCTAACTCTCTGGGACAGCTGTGTTGAAATTAATCAGGGTGAAGAGGAGTTGAATATTGTAATTAACAGGCAATGCTGAAATGTGTCATTTGGTTGTGTTTGGGAGACACACCTGCTAAAAAGGACGATGTCCTGAACTGGGGGGGAGCATGTTAAAACTGTAAATATATCAAAATCTGGACCAATGTTAAATATTCCTGGGAGAAGAAGCCACTCTAAACTGAAAGTAGTAGGAGGCACAAGAGCTAAACGCCAATTCGAAGTGCAAGAGTTAAAACCTTAGGAAAAAAAATACAAACAAAACTTCCATTGAAGAATATTTAGGAATGGCAAGTATGTCTATCTGTAAATAACCAAATATCCCCTGTCTAGTGCCTGCATGCTGCATGCTCCCACTGACAAGTGAAAAGAGCTAAACAGCAAGTGCTCTCGATGAACCACAGATCACAGCTAAACCTAAAATTATGAAGCTCATTTTGGGACTAGGAAAAATGGAATACTAGAAAGTTCAGTTCCACTTCCCTTTTGAGGGATTTCTGAATAAAGGTTTGAGATGCTGTTCATTTTTTAACCCCAAATTTTGAATTGGTTAATTTTTCCTGACAATCAAGTCCTGGTTAATACAAAGAGAAGCATATCACTGCTTATTAATATAGGCTGAGAGAAAAGCCTTCCAGATATTCGGGTTTTTTACATTTCTTGACTATTTTCAGACCAAAAGCATCCATATAAATATCTGCTTCAGACTGAATAATTTTGAACAGTTTCAGTCAAAACAATCTGGGGAATTCTGATGACCTTTTATTAAGTCCATTATGTATTCCAGTAGATACACCCATTGGAAAAGAAAAAAATTGATGAAAAGCAGACTGCTTGGCAAACTCTTGGCTTTTCCTAGGTCCTTTTTTTAAAATGAAAACAAATAATTGTGATCTTACCATCTAATTAAAAACTGGATTATAATGTAGATAGAGTAGATAGCAGGACTAGGGTTATAACAACATATCATCATTTTTGTAGACATAGTAATTTTAACTCTGTATTTGAAATAATATTCTCAAAAATATTTTGTTTGTTCAATATTTTGTTTGTTTTTATTTGGTTCAACATCTCTGAACAAGCTGCTGAAGTAATGTCACACAGTAGAATATAATCCTTAGGTGAACTGGTAGATATAAAGCTGAGATATTTGTTATATCACAGACCAGGAATATTTGGTCACTGACTAACCCTTAGTAAGAAAATGCTTTCTGGCTTAGCAAGTAGCAGATTTTTGCATTTAGTACAAAAACTTGCCTTTGTTATTTTAAAAATATTCAAGATATAAATGAATAATATAATCTCTTCAAAAAGAAAATACAATTCCAAAAGGTTTAATATTAAATCTTTTGGAGTATTAAGTGGCACAGTGGTGCTGCTACATACCTAGGGAGTCTCTTTCATATGATCTCCTGGTCTCCATCCTGTCCAACACTGCAGGAATTAAAGATAGCCTAATTCATATGAGATGAGCTTGGTGAGGATCATTTCCCACTTTCAAATGCAAACATACTATCATACATTTTATGAAAGAACATCCCTTCTCAACTGTAATTCTTCAATTATCACTTGCAGAAGGCCTGAATAATGAACTTGATTTCTGCTGGGCTTTGTAAGATAGTCCTCAAGAGTCACTAAATGCTTCATATTACACACAGTAATTTAAAAAAAATTAAAATATAAAAAAATTTAAAAAGCAAAAACTCAAAGAAATGCTGAATCAAACCAAAACCAAAGCCCCAAACTAACAAAAAATCCTTCCTACCTATAAATGCTATAAATGCTATCATTCTTCCAGGTGCTTTGGGTAGCAGATGATAAGAAATGAGAAGAATCCAAAATAAGTAATTCTATTAACCAATATTTTTAATTTGGTGACAGATTTTTGACCTCTCTCAGTAAGCCATAAAATGAAATAGAAGTTGTTACTCTACCCAAATTTTCTCCTGCTCAACAGACATTCAGACAGCACAGGAAAAAAACAGACAGGGCTGTGCCACAGCTGTGTCAGAAGCAGCTGCAGGCCAGGCCACAGCTGCAGCTTCCTGTCTGCAGCCCAGCAGGCTGTTGGAGGAGCATCTCGAGGTGGATGGTTCCCACTGTGGGTTTCTGCAACCCGTGGATCTCAGCAGTTAAACAGCTGATTGTTGGAGAGAGCATAACTGTATGTAAAGCACAGTCTTTATAGCAGACTCAGACCCTTTTCTTTTCTTATTGCTCAAGCCTGGAAAAGGAAGGGGAATAAAAGCTATTAAAAAATGCTTGTCCAAAAAACATCAAGGGCCTTTTATTATTTGACCTTTTCTCCTTGGGAACCATGTATTTAACACCATGTTGCTGCTTTGGGTGCTAATATGGAAAACCGGTGTACCTGAGTTCCAAATCCTATTCATAGTAAAACCAGGTTAGTTTATTATATCTGTGGGTAAAACAACCATGTCTGATACTCTTCAGCAGCCAGCAATCCACTTAAGCAGCCCCTTTGCAAATGCTTCCTTTTGGCATATCTTGGTATTTTGTGGCACCTAATTGCACTGTTGGGTTAAATAATTGTTTCCAGCAAACTCACCTTAGAGTGAGTAATGTGCTTCCAAATGTCTTCTGTCAAAGTGTGTGAGATATGTTAGGAGACTTTTAATAAAATACTTGGTTTTAGTTAAAAATAGCAAACACACTGCTCATCAATACTGGGATAAACAGTAAATGATAGCTTTCAACAGAGTGATAGAGCATAGCAAATAAAGAAGAGCAGCAGAGGCAAGTAAAAAACAAAATAACTTTGAAACTCTACTGATTAAGATGCTAAAATAGTTTCCAATGTTTATTACAAAAAAAAAGCTAATTAAAGAGTTTACATTTTATCATGCACAGTAAAGAACTCCTGACAGGCATTGTTATAATATGAAATGCTGCAGTCTCCAATAGAGTTTAATTTAGAGCAACAACAAAGAAAGGCAAAAAAGAAGAAATAAAACAAATCAAATGTTTTAAGCAGACTGCCATAAGCTCAGGGGATGCCTTTGAGAAAACTGTTTCATAGAAGCATGCAAATGGAGCCACTACCTTGGGAATAATATTTTTCCTGAAATTGTTTCAGATTGAAGTGCTTATAGGAGGCAGTATATAGGTTGAGTAAGCCACTGGCTAAATGATTGGTGAAGTATAGCAGTTTTTCTAGGGCTAATCACACTGATTATGCAAGAAGATCCACAGGTGCTGGTACAAACCATTCACTGGAGAGTTAGTGATTGCTGCATCACTACTGATCATATCAATAGATGTCTATACTCTTATCAATTAATATTAACTTGCTAATAAATATGTTTACCAAACATATTCAACTAGAAAAAAAAATTGACACATCTTGTAGAGATGTGTTAATTTCTTTCAAACATATTTTTGCCTGAGAGAGCCTTGGACACTATTGATTTCACTCTTGCCCATTTGCTTGGTCATACATAATGATAGACTATGCATATCATGATTTTAAACCAGTCCAACATTGTTTATTTATTTTAACTACAATATTTTGTTATATTTGCAGACTTGAGGCTGAGAAGATAGTTCTACTTTTGGCTAGTAATTTTTCTGCAGGAGTTATGAGAAGGCAATTTTTTCTTGTCATTAGCAGCCCTAAGGATCACCATATTTAATTTCCCTGGCAGTCAGATGTATGAGCTATTGCAGTGGACAGAGCTGAGCTACAGAACACAGAATGTACCCTGCTCTGACTCATTTTCTGTCATCAATACAACTGTATGATTTGCTTTCTTAATGTTTGACTTTGTGTCAGGCTTGGAAGAAAATTAATTGGCAGAGAATAAGATCAGGTAAGGTGGGAGCATGAGGAAGGACCACAAAAACTTAAACACAAGGTTTCCTGCAGTATGTGTTGAGCAGGAATTCCCCATCCCTGATTCAGCACATCATAATTATGGGAGTTCTGGAACACTAGACTTCTGCTGGAATCTCCTGGATCCCAGGCAGTGCAACTATTACATCCACATGATATATGACCATAGAAATATCAGTTTTTCTTTCAGATTTTGCATTTCAAATTAGTTGAAATTAATCACTCCAGTACTGCATGCAAGGGACCAGAACAACTTACTGCCACAAGAGAGCATTCCCACTTTATTTCCACTTCATATTATTTATGAAAAGGTTTCCACACATAAATGGAAATTAATGTGCCATCATTTTACTAGGTAGATTTTCTTCTATTTATGAGGCTGTTGTCTTATAGTGTCAATCTTATGTCAATTTTTTCCATTGTCTCTGCTGAAAAAGTTCTTTTCTTCTTTCTCTGAATTCTGTACTGTCTTCTTGTTAGAAGGCTGTACACATCTCCATGAATCACAATGTATATCTTTTCGTCTATCACCCAGACATTGCTGTTATAACTCGTAGATTGAATTATCAAATTTATTCTACACTGACTGCTGAAAGATCTGGGCTCTCATGTGTGTACTTGGCTGTGGAGTGATATTATTCTCACCAGACTGTCCCAGACCTCTGAAGGTTCTTGTGGTTTCCAGACATAATTCAAAATTTGGATTTTCATCTGTAGTCTCCTAAGTAACATCTTTCCCTGTTTTGTTCAGGTGCTGTAGCATTGTTGGGACACTCATGTGGATAAGATCCTCTCTTTACAGTTTTACTGATTGTAGAAAAAAAATTTAATAAAATTACTTTATTCCAATAAAACTCTAGTCAGGAGATAGTCACAGCATGGTGCAAAGTTAATTTCTTCTCTTAGTCTTCTCAGTGAATTGGATTTGAGACAGTTTCTCTTGTGTTTTATGGAAAATACTGAATGCTCTCCTTCCAGCAAAAGCTCATATCTCTCAACATTTCCTTTACTCTTGGGCACTTCATTCTGCTCTCTTGACATCCTGCTGGCTTGCATCATTGATACCTGGTGATACTCATTCCCCAGTGTGTGCCAGTACTGCCATCAGCATTTATTAAGGCAACTGTACTCACCAGCACCAGAAATGATTGATTCAATGGCTATTTTCCCCTACTGTCAAGCATGGAGTTTCACACTCCTGTTTATTTTGGAATACCCTCTCAAATCTGTTGTTTAGGGCTTAATCCTAAATCCATTAGAATCAACAGAAATTTGTTCCTGTCGTCCCAATTAATTTCAGGGTATTTTGTCTGTATTTACAAAAGTGTTCATATTGTTTTTGAAAATTTGCCTTCTACTTGGTGACTGTAGTATACAAAGAAAAATTTCATATTTATTTATGTCTTTATTTTCCTAAGCTTACTTATGACAAAAATCAGATGAGTCTTCATGCAACACTGGGTCCCATTTACTGGGTTGTATTTCAAACAACATAATTTCCTCTACTTCTTTTCACTCTTGCTGTCTGTTTCCATCCTTCTCCATTCTCATTAACCATATCACCATTTTACATGAAAGGAAGTTTTCCTCAACACTGGGCACATAAAAATTAAAGGTAACACAATGAGTGAATATCACTGAGAGCCAATTTTTCTCAGCTAAGTTTTAACACCAGTTCAGGCTACCTACAGTGAGCTGTGATAGAAGTCAGAAAAGAGACTTCAAGCAGCTTTCTAAGGAATAAAAAGCATTCCTCTTGCTGTATTGTTTTTGCACAGGGCCAGCAGGTTAATGGCAGAGGAGCTTTATAGCACATAGAATTCACTGGCTGCAGAGGACAGAAAAGCACATGAGTAGGGCTGTAACCCAGGGATTTGTGTGCTGCTGCTAAGCATCCACAGGTGCATTGCTCAGCAGAAGAGTGGCAGCAGCTGTTTGTCCCAGACCATACTAGAACATGACAATTTTTTTGTCTCCAACAACGGCTGTGGCCAGATGTGTATTTGCTTGGCTATTTTTGAGAGAAGTTTAATATTTTTTAAATACTGGATTTCATTACTATAAATAAAATAATATTAATCAAGCCCATAATACCTTTTTAATTGATTTTTTATAAATCCAAGGAATTTGGTTTGAGCTTTTGCTACACTGGCAAGAAAATCATAACTGTTACAAGCTACCAAGAGAATATCTATATCTCAGTTCAGAATTCATTGTATTTGTTCTTATTCACTCAATGTCTTTAAGAAAGGAGGTGTCATTTCCAGTGACTCTTCATGCACAGACATCTTTTGACTATGAATTGCAACCCCAGCCAATACCACTTTGATTCTACTTTTCTTTTTCCTTTCACAGGACCATTCCCATAACTTTTACACCTCTCTCCAGGTAAGCAGACACTTTGAGGCACAATGTCAATCATTAGACATGAAAAATATTTCAGTATTTTAAAGCTAGAGTATTTGTCACAGACTCAAATAATAGAGACCTAATGACTTACCAGGGACTTTGCTCATAAACACACGCATATGCTATCCTCAGATCTCAATATTATTATTATTTCTTCTTATTCTTTTCATTCATGTACTTAAAACAGAAACACATTTCCTCCTAGAAAATGCTGACAGTATATCCTGGTATCTCAAGGCAGAAAGGTTGCTTTCCCCCAGGCGGTGTGCTGGCAACTTTCACATGGACATACATGACTGAGCTGCCTATAGGCATCCTTGCTTTCACTGTTTCCATAATTCAATATGTTTAAGAACAGCCATACTAAAAAACATTAAAAAGAGGACAGGGAAGTGAAACCTACAGAACTGAAGTTTAGAAATGTAGTACAACTAAAAGAAGGCAGCATTGAGAGAAAAAGTACAGGAGGGATTTGTCATGCAAAAATAAGACCTCTTCTGAAGCTGAGAAGTTACTACTTGCAATCAAAGTGAAAAGTACTGCTTGAAATAATAAAGCAGAGATTGTCTTAATGCTTTTTAACATGTGTTTTTAAAGTAAATCTTTAATAAATTACATATTATCACAAATAATTTACTGATTACTACCTTTTCCTACATTTAATTAATCCATTCTGTGCCACACACAAAAGCACTCCTGAGTGAGCTACAACAAAGACTTAAGCATATGTTCTGAGTCAAACAGATTTAGCAAAATATTTTTGGTCTCTTAAACAAGTTTGGATTACAGTAAAAATGCAATTAAAAGAATACATTTCCAAGCTGCCAAAGGTAAAATTAATTCATATGAACAAGAATTTCACTGTTGTGCAGCTGCTGAAGGAAAAGAGTTAATGTATATGGCAGAAATAATTTTACTTCGGTTGCTACCTGAATTTTTGTTATTAACTATAATCTTTTGGGAATTAGTCAGTTTATGTTTAAGAAGTGCAGATGACTGAGTTTAAGCCAGAGTCACATGAGATAAAAGGTATACAGTCACAACTCTGTATGATTCTTTAACCACTTAGTGAACAGATAGAGGACAGGACAACAGAAAGATGAACTGAGTTGCAGAGACATTATTCCTCTCTAAGTATTTGACATGAAATTCTGTCTGTTGCTGAGGTAATTTTGAAATATGATTACTAATACAGTCTGTTAAAGAAAGCCATAAGAAGGACATAATGCACTTTCTTACCACATAGTTGATGAAAGAGCAAAGAACATGAAGATATGCAGAAGCTCAGAATTTCCACATGCATTTTGACCTCTGCAAGAATATTTCTTTTGATATCTTTTGAATGCACATGTACTGTGTATGATGGAAGTGACTTACATTTAAACAGACATATATACAACTTTATGGGGAAGTATTGTTTTGGTGTTGCACATACATATGATGGTACAGCAGAACCCCATCATGGTGCAATTGCAAAATCTGACGCCAACTTGAAAGCTTCAGCTGATGACTTATGTCATTACAAGAGGAAGTGCTCTCTTCTTTTATTGTTTTTCTGTGCAGAACACAACACTAAGACTTGACAATCTCTGAGAGAATTTTTTCCATCTACAAAGAAGCTGAAAGATCACCTGTGACTGTGGAATGTATTTTTCCAACATTTCTATTTTACAGAGTGTTTTTGATAATGCCTGGGAAAAGATCTTGGAAACTGGAAGAGACTTGGTGTGATGCTTTAGAACTAGCTTACCAAAGAGATTTATTACAAATTGCTACATTTTGTGAAGCAACACAAAACAATGTTACCAGGAGTAATCAGTAGTTGTATTTCAGCAGACGTTCAGGATATATTATGAAAAGCACTGATTTAATTATTTGCATTCTAATGTACTGAGGAGCTTCCTGTAGTATGTTTCATAAAACCCTTCATTATAAATATAAATCTGCTGTAAAACCCTAGCTACAATTATGCATTTTCATGAAAATCATGGCATTTGCAAGCACAAATAGAAACTAAGATGTTTGAGGATTTTGTTTATTATGTACTGATTAAAAATTTGCAAATATTTCAAATGTCTACATCTGTGCCATAACATCACTGAGCAAGTCGTATTACTGATAGTAGCCTGAATAGGAAGAATATGAAGATCTCAGATATAGCAAATCATTAAGTTTTTTCCAATCTAAATGATTGTATAATTCTGTGAATATTTCCATGAGTTCACTGACAATATATGATAACAGCTGCATGGAGCTTTTCTTTTTCCAGTGCAATAGCTCATTTTACTAGAAAAAGCTTTCAGTTGTTACATGAGCTCAAATTGTAAGACTTACACACTCACTTTGCTCTGCAGTAATATCAGATATGTGCATATTATATTTTTTGGTGTGTTTGTTTGCATCTCATTTGGCACAGAATTTATCTAGTGAAATACAGCCCTTATATATTACTAATATACTGTAGTATAACACCAGCAAAGCACGAGACAATATTCTGTCTAATTGTTTTGATCAAACATGACATAGACTTTGTACTCGCGCTAGACACATATTTCTGCAAGTTATAGCTTTCACAGTACTTGCTTTCATTTTTCTGTAATCCTGTCTGTTTCAGACCCTGAAGAATGCAGCACAACCGTTTCAGTTTTCAACCTGTCAAGACTTTGCACAAATGATTTGTCAAGAAAAAGTCTAATTATGTCTGGCTTAAGGCTTCCATGTTAAACAGGAACAATTGCAGTGACTGTGAAAGAACCGCCTCCTGGCACTTGAGCAAAATGTGAAAGCAGCGTGATTGTCCTGCCTTGTTTCTTTCCATCAACACCCTGTGGTCAGAAAAAGAAACTACCAAATACTTCACTTCCATTTCTATGGGTTTCTTGTGACTGGCAGCACCTTGGCATTTGCCTTGTACTGTATGTGAGTCATACTGCTAGGGCAACAGGAGAGCCTGTTGAATACAAAGTCTGAAACTAAGCAGACATCAAGCCAAGAGCTGCTACAGCAGCAATCAAGCAGATTAGCTTAAGTAATTCTGATGAGCATGTTAAAGCTCAAAATGAATGAGAATGTTTCGAGGAAAACCATAAATCAAGCCATGTGTAAGTGACCTGCTGCTGTGAAACACTTTATATAATATACCTAAGTGTATTTTTTCAACATCCTGACATATTGGCAACCATTTATCTTATTTTGTTTGTTTCAAAAATATTACTTGTCTTTCCTTTCCAATAGAGTATACAAACAGCACCAAAACTTATGTTTTTTTTTGAGGACCTGATCCAAATGATCATTCAGTGGTTTCATCACTGGTATTAGTGAAAGTTTTCCAGAGACATTGTGTCTGGGTGTTTTGGAACAAAATCCCATGGAAACAATACTGATACATAGCAGGTAAGGAAATGTATGGCAAAACCACCAGAGCACAAACAGATTGCTCCTATGGAAATTTGGCCTACATTCAAAAAATTACTGCAGCCTCGGGGATCTTCATTTTATGGTGGTCTCAAGACAAATTAAAATGTCTGGTAAATTTTCACAAAGGACTGATCACCTACACCCTGAAAACTGTTTTTAATATCTTTAATGTGTCTCTAAGCCAGCAAGACCACATCTCAGAAGGTTATCATGGCCAGAGGAAAGGTTTACCACAACTAAAATGCTAACAAAACCTAGAATTTCATTTTGCCTCCTGCCTCGTGAATATGCCCTGACATACAGGAGCTATAAAGTTCAAAACTCTTGGGTAACAACAGTTTATTCTTACCCTTCTGCATCTGCTGGTTGGCAGCTCTCTGTAACTGGACAGAGCCTAGTTGAAGACTGAAGGTCTTATTGGCACACTTTTGTCTCCTAGGAAAATGTGAACTGACAACTAGGAAGATAATTCGCCCCTTTTTATAATCAGAATCTCACTTCATCATTGACTGGCAGAACAGCAGGGACAAGGGACCTATCAAAATACTGGACAAACAATGTTGTCTTCCCATTTTCTGTAAAGGAAATAAAATAAACCAATAATTCTGTAAAAGATAGAGCCACTTAAGAGCAGACACTTAAATTGAAATTTCATGATCTTAAATTTCAGAGTGTTGACAGAAGCCTTTGTAGACTGGGAGAATTGCTGAGGCAGAATACCTTCTTCACACTGAGCAAGGTAGTGTCTTCTGTTTTTATGGAAAACTTTCTGGAGTTTGGGGGTGTGGATTCCTGTATAGACATGGTATCACTGCTCTGTACCATAGGCTATTGTGATCAGCATCAATTTAGTGAAATTCCTCAAGTGTTCCCAAGAAAGACCTGTGAAATGAGTAGCTGACAAGTGATGTTTAAATACAAGTGTCAGTACTTGGTTTCTGCATGATCGGAGCACAACAGTGAGGTTAATCGCAATTAAAAACCCAACAAAAATCTCTGTTAGTCTTTCAATATCATGACACTTGGTGATCCACTCATAGATTTTCATGCAACCAAATATATTGACCAGAATACCAATAAACAGCCTTTATGACTCCAGCATTCTGATATATTCCCTCAGAGCAACTAACCAATGTGTTTGTGTCTCACCAGACATGTTCCTGTGTATTTCTGCTGCTGGATATCAGCATATGTGCCTGGTGAATGTGAAGTAGTGTCTTATTCATCAAGTTGGAATATAGAATAGAGCATTTCACCCAGTGGTTCAAATCATCCTCCGTGCAAAGTTGACTTCAAGGTAGCGGGTTAGGTCCTGCATCAGGGGATTGAAGTATTGGTCATGGAAGAAACTTAGGGTTGTCTTAGGGTTGATCTGGTGGCTGGCCTTGAAATGCTCAACTGGAGCTTCCTTCAGGCAAAATAGATTCAGACACATTATATTCAATCCCTTAACTGCCTATGAGGAATTATTTCTACAGTTTCTTTTAGGAGTCAATGTATAATCAAGAATGGTGCCTGCTTGAAGTGTACAGGAGTGTCAACATTTTACTGTGCAAAGTCCACATTGATACTCCATATAGTGCATTTGTTGAGTTAGGCTTTCACATCCTGATATGCTGCACACTAAGAAGCCCTTAGAGTATGACTAAAAATAGTTGTGTTGTGCTAGACCTCCAGTGACACATGAGGAAATTACATACAGATTAACACAGTGAAGGTAAAAACTGTGAGAGTGGCTTAGGAAACTGCTGCCTTCTTGGCATAAAAAAAAACCAAAGAAAGCCAAGGATTCATTTCTTCAGGGCTCACCTAGAAAGGGACTGAAGAGTTAGAACCAATTCAAGTATCATGTAAAGTTGTTCTGTGCTCTTAGCAAGTTTGGAACTTTGGCCAGGAACACACAGAATGATAATCAGGAACCTTCCATGTTCTGCAGGGGAGACCTGAAGCTACTGAGATTACAGAGGTAATCACTATACCTTCTCAAAACAGATGAGCCATGGGACTGATGAAACAAAGGCACTTATCATATTCAAGTAACTATATTTGACAGAACACCAAGTTTTAAACTCTCAGGAAGTGTTTTTCTGGTTCTTGTTCCCTTTCTAAATTTAAGTTGGAATTGGAATTGTGATGATTAACAGAAATGGAATTATTCAGTTTTCTGATGATTTTCAGATCCACAGACCTTTTTTTTTATTTCTATACACTTTAGCAAAGCTATTTCAATTTTCAAGAACCCTATTTTATAAGGGTATGCTCCTTCTCTCCAAAAAAAGCTCTTGTAAGGACATGTCCATCACAAAAGCAGATTTACACGATTTTGCTCAAAGTTTTTTTAAAACTTAAGCCACCTAAGTCAAATTGTACAGCAACTGTATTTTTAAGAAAAACATGTAGATATTCCTGATGACAGCTTTGATTTTCTTGTGATATGCTTGAATAAATAGGTGAAATAAACATTGGCAGGAATAGGGTTTGCAGTTCTCAGAACCAAGTAAGTGCCTTGCTAACCCCAACTACTTGCCACTTCCTCTTCTCCCTCTAATTGCATCTGGCAAAAGCCTTGGTCATAGCTCAGGTCCTAGTCATACGAGGTCCTTTAGAGGTCTGTGTTAGTAACAGAAAAGACTTCTGGAGCATTCAACAGCTCATAGAAGATAGAAGGAATAGGAGACATGTCACAGGACATAAAGCCTGATAATTGTTTATGGGAAGAAAACCACAGGACATTGTTTCTCTGCAATGGTTCCAGGGAGCATAGGAACTTACATAGTGTGCCTTATAAAAACCATGTTTATTATGAAGCATGGTTCGGCTAATATGAAAATGAAGAGATAAAGAGTTTCATATTTATTTGTACTTGGTTTGTTTTTTAAAAATTTAATCCTGATCTATGTCTAATTCCATGTTGATTTAATTACCTTCTTTGCCCCCACTACCATGTATCTCTGGAAGAGGTTCGCATGCCTTTAGTGTATTACAGAGACTGTACAGTGTCCAGAAAATCTGAAAAAGAGAAACTTATTCTAAAATGCAAAGAAGAATGGAAATATATATTTAATAATAACGTGTTTCATAATGTGTTTCCTATACATTCTTATACAAGAAAATGTTATTAAATACAATTGGAGTTATTTAAGTAAAACAGTATATGAAGTGACAAAAGAGCAAAAGCAGTATTTGGTAATGTGAGTATAACTTATCATCTACACAGGAATCTCCTTTTGCTATATGCCTAATTTCAGGAAGAAAATTTTAGAAATTCTGTTTAAATTATTTATCTGAAGAAGTTTATGTCTCAATTTTAAATCCCAGTTTCTCAGAATCTTCACTTGCAAACTCTTGGAAACACCTGTGTCATCTTCTTACTGAAATAATGAAATTTGATATTTTAAAGTACATATATCTTTATGGAACAAAATACATTTTCACTCCTCATCTTTGACTTAGTTATGTAAATTTTCTAAAAACAGTGGAGGAAACAATAACAAAAAAAGACTTAACTGAAATGAACATAAAAAATTTCATAGTGCAGAGGCATTTCTTGAAGATGCATCTTCTGAAAAGTCTCTTAGCAACTGAAAAGATAAATGATCTTCATTGAGACCTTTCTAGCCATTTATCATTTTTATAATATTGGTCACTTTTCTGAGTGAAACTGACTTGTGAGCATATGGTACAGAGCCCTCAATTAAACAAGGAATTTAAGGACTTGCTGAGCTTTCAGGATGTGAGTGAAGTGAAAGACAGAGGTGGTTTATTTGACAAAAATCCACAGTCAGATTGTCCTTCTTTGTACATGTGCATGATTTAAGCCATAAGCAGAGGAGAGTCTTTGAAGCCCTGAATCAACCTTCCAGCTGCATCAGCAACAGACTTGAGCTACAGATATGACCCTCAACTCTCACTCCCTATGCAATGTTTCTTCAAAGATAAAAGCAATTAATGCAGCTACCCCAAATTTATATCAGGTAGTAGTCAATTTTCACAACAACTGCAAGCCTGTAACAATCAAATCAGTCTGTAACAATCAAAAACATTGTCAGAGGACACCATCATGAGACCCCTTTTATGTATAGAATGTGCAGAATAGAATAGAATTGTTGCTTCAGACAGAAACTTTTTAAGAAGTTGGAGAATCCCGTGTCCCTGGATTGACCCTTGATCCTCCAACTTTTTTTTTTAATCACTCTGACAAATTTGTACACAGAAAGACTGTAGACTCCATTTCAGTAGCTTACAACAAAAATGTGTAGAGGCCTCCGGGTAGAACCCTATTACCAAGAGAGCTTTGACTCAAAAGATCTTTTCCCAAATATAGAGGTTTTTCACATCTATTCCCCCAAACATAGCCTTGAGTAAGTCACAAAAAAAACCAAAAAACAGAAAACAAAAACAAAAAACAAACAAAAAAAGACCCACAAAAAAAAACCTACCAAAAAACCCCCCAAAAAACAAAACAAAACAAAAAAACAAATTGATGCATCCGCTAGTGCATTGGTAACAAATTTATTCAAGTCTTAGCAATTCTAGGCTGCTGCTACTTGTTTCAAGTGATCCAATATCACTGGAGTAGACTTGTTTACTGAAGCAGCAAGGGCTGCAGACAACTGAGAAGCCTCTAAACTTAGCTAGAGATGGGTCAGCATAGTTGTATCTCACTCTCTGGCGTAGTATGCTGACACGTAATTATAGCATTTTGATAGTGGTTTGCAATGACACAGTGCATTGGCTGGTGAAACACAGCAGTGTCCCAGATTTGTCCTTTGAAGAGTGTTAGTTCCTAAGAGTCCTGGAAATCTCAGCTGCAGTTTTCCCATTGATTTCATTTCTGTGCACAGGTGTTGTGGTTTAACCTCAGCCAGCACCTAAGTACCACACAGCTGCCTGCTCACTCCCTGCTCCCAGTAAGACAGGAAGTAAAACTTGTGGGTTGAGATAAGAACAGCTTTATAATTGAAACAAAGTAAAATATAATAATAAATTTAAAATAAAAGTAGAAGGAGAGAGAGAGATGAAACCCAAGAGAAACAACTGATACACAGTACAGTTGCTCACCATTTGCTGACTGATGATTATCTCATTCTCAAGCAACAATCAGCTCCTCCTGAACAATTTCCCCAAGTTTATATACTGGGCATATCTCTTTGCCCAGTGCAGGTCAGCTGTCCTGGCCATGCTCTCTCCTAGGTTTTAGTGCATCTCTTCACTCTGAGATACTGACTGAAAAGTCCTTGACCTTAGGTAACCACTGCTGAGCAACAACTTAACCATCAGTGTGCTACTAATATTATTCTCATACTAAACCAAAACACAGCTCTGTACCAGCTGCTAGGAAGAAAATTAACTCTATCCCAGTCAAATCCAGAACAGCATGCTAGTGAGTTGTTGAGAAAGAACTAAAATAAAAACCAAGTAACCATTTGAGGATTTTATTATTTTGGTAATAATTACAGTCTCTATGATACAAGCTTACCTGAAGTCTTGAGACGTAAAGCAAAGTTTCAGCTAGCACTATCCAGGATAACAAAAATCTTGCTAATTTCCAGCTCTCATTTAATGTTATGTATGATTAAATATCAGCTCAGAATTATTTGCTAAGGAAGCCAAAGCAATCCAGGCTCTATAAATTAGTTTCTCTACATAATACTAACTGTGCATATATATCTGAGTGCTGTTGGTGTCCAATGGAAGTAAGCTAAAAGAACTACTGCCTGCTGATAACTGAGAAAAAAAGGCTATTACTGCTCTGCCGAGACTGGTATGGCTGTGAAATAAATGTTCCTGTTATTAACAAAACAGAGAATAGAAAAAGACCTCAAACATATCTAGTTTTACAATACATTCAGGGCAATAAAAAAACTTCATTGAGTTATTTCATCAATTACAGGTCATTACTCTTTTTTAAAATTAACTAAAAAGAATGTCTCCTGTGACAACCATAACCTACCTCCAGCTCTGAAGAAGAAGCTTTTAAAGCCATATTAGATGGGCTTCAAGCTAACAAGATGTTCAGTGTGGGATGGAAAGATCTATTGTTCTTACTGCATTTCACCATATGCTCCCCTCTACATTCTATAACAAAATATTCTAAGGGGATTCAGAGTGTCCTGCATACACAGTGATGTGTCTACATTAAATGTCTTTTTCTGAAAGGCAAGAAATCATCTCTTCTACTGATTATTCTCTGTATTCAGAACATATGAGAATGGTCTAAAGCTCTACCGGGGAAGGACTTCAGGAAGCATTTCTTTTCTGACAGGGTGGTCAAAGAGGCTTCCTGGAGAGATGACTAATGCCCCAAGCTTCTCAGTGATAAGAGGCATTTGGATGATTATCATAACATCATGCTTTAACTTGGTCAGTCCTGAACTGGTCAGGCAGTTGGGCTACCTGATTATCATAAGTGTATTACAGCCAAAATATTCTATTATTCTATTCTATTCTATTCTATTCTATTCTATTCTATTCTATTCTATTCTATTCTATTCTATTCTATTCTATTCTATTCTATTCACCTCTCTGTTTAAAAATCCAGCACAGGATAACAGCTTTAAGACATATGAGGCTACATAATAATAGTCACACTTTTCAGGAGCTATCCCATCTCCACAGCATGCAATTCAAGAGAGATTATCCAATGGTGCACAGAAGAAAGACCAAAAATATTTGAGGGGTTAAGTGCAAGCTTTGGTCCTCCTGGACTTTTGGACCTGGAAATGCACCTCCATTTGCCAGGATGCTGCCTGTTGTTGTACAAACTAATACTGTACCACTCAGTGTAATATCTGCTTTCTAAAGAAAGGAGAATTTAATATGCTTTTAGAAAAAGGAGTGGATATTAGTTTCATCCTATTTCTGCTCTCCAGACCTCAGGAGTCATTTGTTTGTAGTGTAGCAAGTGCTACAATTGCAGTTCAAACTAGGTCAAAAGCAGCCCTTAAGCAGCAACCCTTATGTTCTGGAGACACTTCACACTGGAGATAAGGCTCCTTTTTCTTATTGCTCTGCCTTTTTCTATTCCCTATGGGCATCTTCAATGTCAGGATGCATCAGTGTCCCACTTGTACGTGCTCTGTCTGCAGAATGCTTTGCCCCTGCATTGTGCTTCCATCCAGATACTTGCCCTGCTGGAAGAACTCAGGTATTCCAAGAGGTTTAGACCTTTTGAGATGACACTGAAATAAGGTGCACATGGAGAAGAAAGTGCTTTGAGGAGCAATGATCTGATGACTTTTATCCCAGGGAATGTTCATGGATCTGTACACCCTGTCTGCCTCGATGGACTCAGACTATGAGTTTAACAGAATGGATGTGAATAGGTCTACGTTACTTGACCTAGGGATTAAATAAAGCTGAATGGAAGATTTTCCAGTGAGACTCAAAGATAAAGTCTCAAATTGTTGAAGATCTCAGCAAAACAGCAACAATAACTTTACTGGAAGCATACTGCATCATTCAAAACCTGCAACTTCTCCTGAAGCTGAATCTCAGTCCTGTTTTCAGGGCCAGTTTGAACAGAGGAAACAATGAGATTACTATCATTTTTCATCAGACCCAACTGATGCAGCTGATTGTTTCATTATCTACATCTTTCCATTATTCTCAAACCCAGAATGAATTAAGAAATTCTTAGCTAGCACATTCAAAAATCATGAGAAAAACCTCTTTTCTTTGTGTATATATTTATGTATGTATATAGAATACACTTGGACAAGAGGAATTGGATGGAACTGGGAACTGTTTCATAACATTTTTTTGGTGAAAAAATTATTTTCATTTTTATGGCTATTAAATAATGGTTGACATCTATAAATGCTTGAGTTGCAGTGCTAGGGATGTTCCAATATTTTGTTGTTTGATATAAACTTTACAATGGAATAAAAAGATCAAAATAATTATTCTGCAAAATATGTACTCCTAAGAAATGTGAGAGGCAGAAAGCAAATTTAAAAAAAAAACCCAAACATTAAAAACCTGGAATTGTATTTGAATTATCTATTGACAATTTGAATTTGGGTCACACAGAAGTTGTATGCACCTTACAAATGCACCCCCATTCACTCACAGAGTTATACTTGCTGTATTTTCATATTTTTCACATTCAGCTTAATGAATGTACTTCAAAGAAATTTATCACACTTGATTAGTACTGTAATAAATAACTGAAAAAATAGGTAATAGTTTTGTAAAGAGATGCCAGAAGACTAGTAAATAATTATTGCAGATTGTAGCAGCTTTCCTTCTGATACATTGCTTAAAGCCCTTGCCCAAAAGTTCTGCTTGATCTCTTTTGAATCTCTAGACCTTCACAAAGTGCAGCAAATCTCTCATAAACCACTGACTGCAGAAAGAGGACGTAAGTGCAATCACTACTACTCTTCTTGAGAAAAATATTCTCAACTTTCTTATTATTTATTTAGATAATGTGAAAATATTTTTCATGTGTTTTAAAATTAACAACTAAATTCTTAATTGTGCTTCCCTGATGGAGTAATTCGCTGCCGTACAGCCTCACAAGGACATATTCCCTACATTTCTTTATGGCGTATGATGCAAGCTAACTCTGGAGTGGACTTACAGTCCAATGAAAGAATATTGGGATAGGGATATACAGTAATGTCATTTGCACATATAAATGTGCAAATCCTCTTCTGCAGCATGTAAATTTAACTATTTTCCCAGTGTAGCCAAAACTTCATTTCATCATGTCCCAGAAGTTGCTCAAACCATTGAAGTGCAGTTGATCATTCAAGCTCCTGGAGCACATGCTATTGTTTTCCTTGAATTGATGAGTAATTGAAAGTTTAAATTGTGACTGACTAATGGACAGCTCTTATGGAAAACACTATGGCAATTCTAGTAACATTACTGTACTCTTCGTATTATTGCACATATTTTGATGGAAAATTACTCAGGGACCCCATACAGATCTGCAAGAATAACATCCTTCAGGATTTTATCCTTCTCAGGACAAGAGCTGATGTTATTTTCATCACCATAAGTATATAATTATATTTCTGTGGTTAATGTGGTGATGCATGTATCTTTGGAGATGTCAGACAGACCTGCTACTCCAGAAATACATGTGACCTAACATTTCCAAAGCTTGGTTCTCAAAACCCTTGTGACTGAAGGGAAAAAAATATAAGTGGCTATGAACATGCAATTATGTCCAGAAATGTCAGGTGAATAAAAGCCAATGCATACAAAGTAATGCCAGAATCTATCAACTGCCAGAATCTATCGACTGAGTGTTCTTGGGAACCCAAAGTGTCCTCTGTTTTTTTTGATCTAGAGAAATTCTGCTTTTTCCCTGAGTTATTCACCATTTTTAAAGTAGACTAAGGAAGAAGAAATAATCTCAGATTTATATACTGTATTAACTCTGTTCTAAGACTTTTCTAAATCTCATGCATCTTGGGCAGTACTTTTTACTTTGAATTTAATTCTGCTGTCCTATTAGAATGAAAATTTATTCTGATCCAGGGAAGGACTTTTTTTTTTACAGCAGGAAGGAAGGTGATTTTTATTTCACCATATATGAATTTAATAGTATTGCTCATGCTATTGACCTGTTGACCTGTAGAGATTCAGACTTTTAAAGTGCTGAAAAAGCATATTTATTATTGTGTAACTTTATTGAGAGACAACAAATTCCTTTATCTGCCCCCTTCCTGCTGTGTTAAGTCAGTGAGAAATACTGACACTGTATTTACACCTCCTTCCTTTCTTCATCAAAATACCACAAGCTACAGTGGCAGCCGAGGCACAAGTTCTCCCTGAGGAATTAATTTTCAAAAAGATACAGTTTGAAAGTCATATTCTGTTTTGTATACTTGCCTGCCAGGACCCCAACTTCATTACATATGTGTCAGGCAGAACCTACACTCTTGTATTTCCTTTCTCTCTGCAGGGCAGCATCCTGTCTACGTTCCTTTCTCCCTAATAGTTTAGCATTTTGGTATCAACATCTTGGGACAACACAAGAAGAAAAGAAAAGCTGATTTCTGAAGAAGGCAAGCTCAGCTACAATCCTCTCACTTTGTGTAGATGTCCCCGAAGACTGCTTCATATTTGAGACATAGATGTTGAAGAGAGGTTTCTCAGCACACTGCATGTAATTCAATGTTTTTCAATCAGTGTTTTTCCTTGTCTTCTGTACTTTGTATTTCTCTCACCTGGATATTTCAACTCATTGTATTTCTATCAGGTTAAATCCTTCAAACTTGCAGGAGGGGAACTGGGGTGGGGATTAGGTGGGTGAGAAGCGTTTAAATGCAGTTAGGACTTTACAGAAATAAAAGTCAAGTCAATGAAAATTTTTTGTGCTAATTCATTCTCACAGTTTATAGGTCCTACCTAATTTTCCTTGATGGATGACAAAGGAATTGCTTAGAGCCCATTTTTGAATATTTAGGAGTTAGTGATGTTAAGCAGAATCACAGAATAGCAGTTTGCAAAAAATGTCATAGAATCATAGAATATTCAAGGTTGGAAGCAGCCTTTAAGATCATCCAGTCCCACCATCAACCCGGCACAGGCCCTGTAACACCTAAACCAGTAAATCACATCACCCAGCACAGGATGCACGTGCCTCTTAAAGATCTTCAGGGATCATAACTCCACAACCTCCCTGGGTTACCTTTTCCAATATCTGACCACCCTAAAATGAATTTTTTTTTCTAATCTAATCTGAGTCTCCCCTCTCTCAATTTAAGGCCGTTTTCTCTCGTCGTTTTCACTACCTTTGATCTTAATGAATATTGGGTTCAAATTATTCTGCTTTTGATTTTTTAAGTAATATTGTTTCTTATGACTGTGTTCACAATATCATACAGTGGAAATAATTTTGATCTTTTTCATACTTAGTTGTGGTATTTTTCATATTTTTTAAATTGTTCACTATTTTTTCTGACATCCTTTGTTGTAATTATCATGACATATTTCTGCGTCTGATTTGGTCTCCTAGGAGAGAAACTTGTTTTTCTAATCTTCAAAATAGGTGTTCAAAGATTTTCTTTTCTTAAGAGCTGGGATTATACCTCTGTCATTACCTCTTGAACTCATTTTATTAATGGAGAGATGCCCTAGCTTTCAAATCACTGACAGCTGACCCACAATTTGCAGAATTACTGCAAATTGTGAGTTGCAAATTCCTGAGCTAATATACTTTACATTCATTTGTAGAAAAGAGGAATTAAAAGTGAGAGGAGATGCACACACAATGAAGCTAGTACTGTGCATGGTGTATGACAGGGCATTACAAGACCTTAGTTTGTTAACATATCAAAACAAATCTACTGAGAGAAGTTTTTGCTCTCTCTTGACACAGATCAAAAAAAACCCGTAGACTCTTGAGCATTATTTCAGAAAAGCAACCACAACCATTGGCTCATCGGAGTTTGTACTGCTCTGGAATGGTAGGAGTAATGAGGAGAAAAGAATATAATAATTTTAATCAAAGAATTATTGTCATTGGAAGGGAACTCTTGGGACCATACAATCCAATGGCCCTACTCAAATTGAGGTCAGCTTGAGCTGGTTGCTGGGAACTTTGTCCAGCTGGATCTTCAATGTCTTGAAGAACAAATACACCACAATCTCTCCTGCCATTCTATTTGAGTGTTTGACCACCCACAACTGGCATAAGAGTGAAAGTCTCTTTGTTGAGGTATTGAGCTTAAACTCATTATGAGAGTGAAATTAGGATATGACTGTCAGGCTGTAGAACTGGATTTAGTGATCTAATAATTGTTTTCCAGACCCATCATACTCTTTTAGTATTTCTGAAACTGAAGAACTTGTAGTCCTCTTCTCATACAACATTGTTAATCTTGCTTGCGGCTTTCCCTTTTCATTCCCTCATGTTGCTCTTTCCTTCAAAGGGTTTTTCATAGTTTTACTAGCAGGTAATACAACTTCCTTACTATAACTTCACAATACTATGTCAGCCTTCATTTATCTGGGATCTCACTAATTCCTGTTGAATAGATTTTTGTGCCTTGAATTGATCTCTTTCTGATGGTTATATTTTTCAGTGTTTAGATAAATGTTAGAGGTGAACAACTTCATAGTAAGTGAACTTTCGTGAAATAAATCAGCAGTTTAACAATTTCAACTGCTCTCTCTCAGATGAAGTAAGCCTTACTCAAACTAGAGTAATAGCTGGGCATCCAATCTGCATCTGCTAAGACAGAAACAGAATCTATAAAATGTTGCAAACTTCAGGACTATGTCCATGGCTTGAGGTCTTCAAATAATTTTTGCAGCTTTAATCTAGTACCCATCTAAAAACCAAAAGACTGTTTGACTATAAGTTTTGGATAGCTGCTCTTCTAATACCTCCAGTGCAGAAACATCCCCCAGTGAGTTCACATTTGGTGATAAGCCACCTTAACTATTTAAGTCAATGAAACTTATCATATGTTTTATTACCCTTTTTTTTAACTTGATCTTCCTCGTCACTTCCCTTCAACCTACCTTTCTGCACCCAGTCTTATTCAAAAAACTCCACCCTTAAATATCTTTTCCCTGTTGATCCCAGTTTTGCTACATCTATCCTCAAAGTTTTGATACCCTTACCTACATGATCCTGCGGGTACCTATTGTTGGGAGGTTGGCCTTGAAAGATTCTACTACCCGGAAAGTCCCCAACTACATAATTTGGTTTTCTTTGGGTTTGTGCCATTTGTCATTTAAGTGCCTATAACCCATAAAATCCAGCCATCTGAAAATTCTCTTTTCTTCTAACACTGTAATCTCTCATGGCCAGTAACTTTTCATATATATCATTTTTTACGAGACTGTCCATGTACCCTAATCTCAGATCCAGGAGTAGTTTGTCGCCTAGTTTTTTCACTTAGAACTCTGGTCTGTATCGTTAAAACCCTGTGATTAAAAATGTCATTTTCACTATGGATATATGCTGTCACATGCATAGAGGTGTGTGGGTCACAGAAAAATACTGGCAACACCATTTGTGAGGGATTTGAGGGCAACAAAAGTGCAGAACCAGGTCCCAAAGAAGAATTAAAAATGTGAGAATCTGGCATGAGCATAATAAAAAAGCTACTGGGGTAGTAACAACCTAGCAGAGACAAGAAACACGCTAGTTGCTTTCTAATGATCCTATTGTCTTAGGGCATCTGTAGCCCTCTAGCATCCTTCCAAACTTTCAAGTTCTTTAGCTTGCTACCTTGATATCTCTCAATCCCTGCAAACCCCTTGGGCACGCATGCAATCCTTCCCTTTCTCAAATAGTTGTGGTGCATTTGAAGATTTTTAAAAGATCTCAGACACTGGGAACAGATTTCCTCTTTCAAAAATAATCCCATCCATTCAGGTGATCATTTTGCTTTCTTCCTTCTCTGTCTTTCTACCCCTGCATGCACAGAGCACCTTGCAAAAAAAAGTAGTCAGTCCTTCAACGCTAAGACACCACTTTGAAAAAGACGCCAGACATGGCTGTTTGAAGACAAAGCAATGAACATCTGCTACACTTTTGAGGACAAGGGATGTGTAGACCTATATTTTATTCAATTAGCATCAAAGAACTTGAGAACATATTATTTTGCTTTCATACAAAAAAATGAAGACAAATTTCTGAAAGCAGTTCAATCTTTCCCACCTACATTTAGTTGACCAAAATATTTAACAAGTACCAAGCCTGTAGGCAGGGGTGCCATGCTCAGTATTTTCCTCTTTGCTCCTCAAGATAAAGGCCAAGCTCTGCACTTTTGAAAACCAAACGAAAGAAATGGAAATACCTTCCCTTTCCAAAGATCTGCAGGTTTTAAAGGATACTGGGATAAAAAAAAATCCTCAAAGCTGTCTGCATGGTGGCTAAACAAGATTAGGTAAAACACATCCTCTCCAATGCACACACAGAATATAAAACATTTTAATCCCTCTCCAGTATGGTACCATAGGCAGTTACTATGCAGAGGAAACTCACATGCAGTAAGCAGGCCAACGAGTACATTCCCCCTTGATCAGACTTTGTACCCTAAATCTTTGCTGCAGGACTACTAAATGAACTGTACAAGACTACCAGTAGAAGAATTACAGAGAGGTAGTTTTACCCTTTATTCTGCTAAAATGAAAATACTTCAATTATCAGTTGATATATTCTTATCATTGTTAAAACATTAATTTCAATGATGTTGAGTATCTCCATCATATTAAAGTGAATTGTTTCTCTTTTTTGCCAGACCAACTACTACAGTAACACATCTTTTAAAAATCCCAAAGCCCCTCGCCCACTCCCCCCCCCCAATGATGTAACCACTAAAGCCTTTGTAAGCTTAAGGAATCTGGCCAAGACTCTTCCCAAAAATGCCTGTCTCCCTATCAGTTGAATTAACAGAGAGCTAAATCCCTTCACTGCAAGCTACCACTGTTAGTTCCCAGTGAGTACATCATTTACATGTATCACCCTGCTCTTTCTTTTATTGTGTTCTTGTTTTGGTTCACTGTTTCCCTTAATTTGAAATGCCAGTTTCCCTTGCTGTACATTTGGAGGTATTCGGTAGCAGGACAGAAAAGACTTGTTATTGAAGCTGAATTAACCTAACAAAGAGAGAGGAAAAAAAATCAGAGCCTCACACAGAGCCATTAAACTTCAACCACAGTTTCAATACTTTAACAGCATAAGCTTGGTACAAACACAATGTTTCTTTAATTCACATTTCTTTTTGCTCCATTGTGCTTCATGCATCAGTATCAATGGAATGGATATGTTTGATATGTCCAGTTTTAACAATGGTAGAAACCATGGTATGTATAAAGTATTAAATCAGAGCTAATTCCGGTTTCTTATTTCTAACTATAGATTATTTCTTTTGTTCCTGAAAAAGCTGTTATTATCAGTGCAAGGACAGGTCTACAGTACTCCAAGTGCAGAGCTCAAATTGTACAGATTCGGCATATACAGTACAGTATTTGTTTCTTCAAAACCCACTGGGATTTCAAGTCACCAAGCATTTATTATGCTGAAACAGTCTTTTAAAATGGATTATTTTGAAAGCTTACAAGGAAGAGCTCCTCCATCTCTATTAGCAAGCTGTGGACTGGTTCCCTTTGTAAGAAGCTGCAGGGGATGGAAATACTTGGCATCACATTGCACTTTGCTCAGGAAAATGTTCAATATCCTAGTACAAAATACAATAAGAGAGCTGTTTACCATGGTGTCTATCACAATATCTGTTCAGAACTGCCAAAAAAACCAAGGGTCTTACAACAGATAACAAAATAGCCAGGAAGACAAAAATCTACTCAACACTTGATTTAGAGAATTTCTGTGGGAATCTGTGGTTCATGCTTGTGGATACAATGCTTCTTGTTTAACATAGTTAATGTCCATTGATTATTCCCTCCACCACTGCAGTTACACACGTATTGTACACAGAAATGGGACACAAACACTCTGAATTACCACCTATGGTTTTATTAACTGGAGGGTAGATGAGGGGAGAAATATAATAAAGGCTTATGCCAGCACAAGTGAATGGACTTCTTAACAGCAACGAGGAAAAATAAAAGCATTGTCTTTCCAAGGTGTTATAGAAACTTAATGTGTTCTAGAAAGAGAATGGTGGCAATTTTCATTACAGATCATTTTAGTTCTCTCATAATTAAAAAGCAAAAGGAAGCAGATCTTATTGTATTATAGACCAGGCTCTTTTTAAGGCTGTTCTGAGATGCACCTTCTCTAACACAGTAATGTAAGGAAATGCCAAACAGTCCCCCAGATACTTTCATTTGTCACCCTGTCTTTAAAATTCTGATTATATTAGCAATATTTTGGAGTGAAATCAAGAGGAAAAAAAATACTTCAAGTTTAAATAATATTTTAAAAATTCCAACAGCTCTTTTTAGGTTTGAATTTAAGGACCTCATAAAGTCTGCTTGATTTGTCACATCCTGAAACAATATATGAGATGGGGACTATGCTATCCTTAACAATGAATTTATGATTGTATATTTTTGGCTATTTTGATATAGTTTTTTTGGGTTTGTGTTTTTTGGTTTGGTTTGGTTTGGTTTGGTTTGGTTTGGTTTGGTTTGGGTTTTTTTTGTTTTGGTTTTGTTTTTTTGTTGTTGTTGTTTTTGTTTGTTTGGTTGGTTTTTTTGTTTTTTTTTTTTTTTTTTTTGTTTGTTTGTTTTGCTTTGTTGGGAGGGGGGTGGGTGTTGTTTTTTTTTTGTCTGGAGAGGTTAACAATATCTTCCAGAAGTGCCAGGAGCACCACCATAATAAAGCAATATCTTTTAGAAGATTGAGATAGTTCAGGATTCCACCTATGGAAAAACTGTTTCCAGAGGCATAGTCTATACTGTGTGTTCAGTCCTATCAAAACACAGTTGAACCTATCACTTTTTAAGAGCTGTTTGAACGTGTAAAGCTGAGCACATAAGTGTATGTGTCTGTGATATCTCTCCCTTGAACAGAAGGTTGGGCTTTTTTTGCTTGATATCTCTGGGTCCATCACAAAATTTCTGAAACCTTCACTGTGCTGGCATTCACAATGAATCATTTTCTCAAAAAAGTAATGCTTGTCTTACACCTTCCCTAGTGGTGGGCATTATCAGAGGGAAGAGAATCTATTCTGAGGACCTCATGCATCTCTGCATCAGCAGTGGAATGCTAGCATGGTGTATTCTGAACAGATGAGTCACCACAGCAGACACAGAAGAGTAGGCTGCAAGGGCTGGCTTCTGCAAACTCTTTGGTATGGCCAGTGAAGATGAACGGCATGAATGTGCAGAAATACTTTTTGAGTGAGCCATTAGTAATTTGAGTCAGGATAATAAAAATATTTTTAAATAGCAATTTCATTTGTCATGAGCAGTTCATTACAGAATCTTTTCTCCTTCTGTGTCTCCATGTCCCTAATAACATGTTTTATTTTCAGTTTTCAGCCTAAGACATTGAAGCCACTGTAACAGCTTTGGATTTTAATACTCTGAAGAAGTTTACTACATGGAAGATAAAACATGAGAAAAGCAAATTCTTATAAAGGCACAAAAAGACTTTGCAGTGAATGTTTAAAATACATTACTTTAAATATTTTTAAATAAAAGTAAAGCATAAACCAATGAATTATAAGAGGACAAAAGATTGTTTCCCAGAGCTGGACACTGTCTAGGTACAGAATATGCTTCAATATCCTTTCACCTATATTCTTTCAGAAGATACAGCAATTTATAAGAATCTGCCTAACACGTATTTTGTTATAGAAGTGCATGAGAGTTGTGTCTGTTCAAAATGCAAAGACAACTCTTAAAATCCCGATTTCTTCATTTTTTCTGTATGTTTTCAGGGATCATGAAATATGTAGTAGTAAATCTAGAGTTATAGATTATAATGAAGCATTAAACCAGAATTTAATTTTGACAAAGTGGACCAAACTTTAATAATTTTGACTCGTTTGCATAAAATCTTTTTTTTGAGGCCAAATTCTGCCTGGGATTAAATGGAAACAAATTCTTTGGCAGACTATATTTGTTATCTAAGACATTCATGTTAGTATAATTAAGAATCCTCATACAGTTACGTATCAGATTTTAAAAAAAATTGCTGCCATATTTATATAATATTGTTCTGTCAACTCAGTCGCTGGAAGTTTAAATCACTTATGTAAATATAATATTTTAGGCAAGGAGTTGAAAAGTATGTGTCTTGGTCCTGCAAATTTTAGTTCAATTACCCCTTAATTTCTGAAGCAAGGGGCCTTCTGCATGTTTGTACTACCTCTGTTTTTGCAAGAAAAAAATTGCTCCATTTACAGCCCTATGTAAGTTTTTTGGGTCTGCATGCCATTTTCACTTGAGTAATTTTTTACAATTGATTTATTTCTGTCTTTCTTTACTGTGTAGGAGCTCTCAAAAGCTTATTTCCCCTCTTTTCACATGTTGATACATAAGTGGTACAGAAATCTAGACCATTAGAATTTCATAGGTTTTATAAACCAAAAGGACAGGATTTACTTCAAGTGAAACTTCAAGCACTTCTTGAAACATGAATCATTTAGCCTTGTGTTACACAAGGCCTTGGGTAAGATAATCATAATAGTTCCTTCTTTCCCTAAAATTGACATTTATATAAATCAATACAGTCCTGTGCTGCTTTTACACACATAGTAACTTCAACAACATAGATACTTGAAAAAAAATAACAAGGGAACTATATAAAATAAAAATAACAATATCTATTGTTCTTTGTGTTCTTTTCAGTTGAATTTTGATATAATAAAAAAATATTCTTTTTAAAATATTTCTAAAATTACCTTAGAATTAAAACTGACATTCAGATTTGCTGATGAGACAAGTCTTATAGTCCCAACATTTTTAAAAATCTTATACAAAGAGATATCATCTTAAATAGCAAAATAATTCATAGTTCTGCTAATTTTGTATGATTGTGTTCCTCTCTTGCAGCTGGGGACTCACTCTAGTTATCACACACACAAAAAAATTAATTACTTGCTCAAATTCTGTTTCCTGTTGCTGGCAAATTGGAATTCCAAGTATCAAAATCTCTAAAGCCAGTAGTGGCTTTGTATTGAAAGTTACTTTTATGGTGAAGGGTGATGCTGAGGTGTAAGTGATAGTTGCAATTCATTTGCATGTGGATCACAAATGAAGTCTGCAGTAATTCTTCCCCTATTATAGAAAAATAAAGTCTTCCTGTGAATCGCAGGACCTTTTTTCCAAGTAAAGGATACTTTCCCTGCACTGTCACAGTGCCCAAGAAGCCTACATCTCCTTTTGTCCTCTCTTCAGCTTGTCTATGGCACAGTAAAGCTGATGGGTGCAACCTGTTGTAATGAGTCATGAAATACTGATCCTTCAGGGTGTCTTTCAGAGGAAGGAATTCCAGTGTTTGAAAGACTGTTCCCCTAGAATTATCACAAGCTATATCTTAGTGAGCAATCTGACCAACTTGTGAATGCTGGGCATGATGCCACTGCAACAGATGGACATGGACGCTGTGCGACAAAAAAATCATGTATATGTATCAAATGTGAGAAATGAGGGCAAGACTCCAAAGACAAAAATATAGAAGTGTCAGTCTTGATATAATACAGCTTTCATTCAAAGAGGGTTTACCACTAGCATCTTGGCAGATAAACTAAAAGAGAAGCTGTTCAAACTGTGCAATAAGGAATGTGGCCTGTTTAACCAGGTGGAAGCATAGCAGTAATCAGCAAAATAGCCTATCCACTCTCTTATTCTTAGGGTAGCTACTAAGGCGTGCAATGAAACAAGCATAATAAATTAACAGACCTAAATTCTGTTATGCTCATCTGTATTTCACTTTTCCACTGATACATGTAGAGCCACACAGACATAAGAATTTAATAGAAAGCAATCAACAGAGGAGTGAAGGTGAATCCCATCCTGGATTAGAGCACTCCTGAATATCTGCCATTTATTTTTTTTCTGTTAGGGGAAGGGAGATTTATGAAGAGTAATAGACTTGTGATGAGGTTTGCATCTAATCTCAGAGCTTCTCAAGTATTTCTATTTTTCGTTTCTATGCACTTCTTTTTCTAGCCAGTGCTTTACACAATTAAACACTGCAAACATTTCAAGTTTTACTGCCACTCAGTGCTAAAGAATAACCAGTGCTTAGCCATGCTTTCCCTCCCTATTAGTCTTCACTTAGACATCCCCACAAAAATCACTTTAACGTTGTGTATGCTGGCAAAGTCTCTCAATACCATAATCTCTCAAAAGAAAAAAAAAAAAAAAACAAAAAAAACAAAACCAAAAACGGTCAGACTATCCAATTCAGCTTGGTTTGATTTTTTTAAGTATTTTCCTTAACAAAATATGAAATGGTTGTACATCTCAGATGCCTCAGGGAGGCAGGAAATTTTTCAATCAGCATGTTCTATACCACAAAGTCTATCAATAATCCTAATTTAATATTTGTTCATTTCTATAATGCACCTGTACCAGACCTATGATGTCACTCAGCTTGTTTCAATCTTCACTGAAGCCATTGGAACACCATACAGGAACACAGATTGCCTCTCCCCAGATCTTCCTGAAATATGGAGGTCAGAAGGAAAAACGCCCAGATGAGCACTATGAAATCATTCATTACTCACTAGCTATCATTAAAAATTGTTCCTGTGAAGTTCATAGGTGTTGTGAAGTTTGGCAGATTAATGAAGCACACTGCAAAAAATTCCTATGGCTCATTTAAAGCATGGCTTAGGGAGGCATTTCTATATTCAATGAGTGTGGCAAAGGAAAAGTCATGGTTACTGTGGGTGCTGACACTAATGGAGTGTTAGATGGAGGCTTTTGCTTTGTCCTGAAACATTTACATCCTTGTAAATTTTCTCAATGACTCTGTGGGACCTACTCTTAGAAAATAATTAATATGAAAAAAAAAATTCCAAACTTTTCTAAATTCCGTATATATTAGTACATGTTCGTTATTTAAAATTCATATACTTTTGAAATTAATCATCCTATTAAATCAGTTACATTGCATATTCAGAATCAACCTTATTGAAGATAGAACTCTGTTTCAGTTTTAGACAATTAACAATGTTATGATCAGTTTCTGTTTTATTTACTGAAGAAAGCAATAAAATGTGTGTTTCCAGTTCTCTCAAACAGTCACACTAAATTAGATTTCTGTAGACATAGTTACTGAACTCCACTGTGGTCACTTGACAAACAGTATGAAAAAATAATGAGAAAAAGCTCAAAATAAAAGATTAAGTTCCAAGTAACTTTTTTGAAATCAGAGTTTATTTTCAATATCTGCTCAAAAACTCCTTGAAATTTTGACATAGATTTTATTCAATACTTGACATAGTAGCAGAAAACTAGGAAATTATTAAGACTTTTAAAATTTTTGTACAATTGCTTAAAATAATTTCTCTGCAGTAAAGTGTTAACAAAGCTTTCTATCCTGAAAAATGTTTTGTGTTCTCAGAAGTATAGTAAGTTACTGATGTTCTTTTCCTTTATATGTAGCTCTAGTGAGTTTGCTGTGGAATTTTATTCTTCACATATAAATATTCCAGATTGGCTTTTATCAATGTTTTTTGTTAGTTTTGTTTTTACATCAAGATAATTCTTTTACAGGTACATATTAAAATAGATTACCTGATTTCCTTCCATAGACATGTGTACAAAACTACTACACATAGACTTTAGAGTTTTTTCCCCTCAATGAATATAACATAAACAGTAAATTTGCAGTCTTTTCCTTCATTGTAATCTTTGTTCTCTCCACATTTCTCTCCCTCTCTCCACTTCTTCACTACATTTGCATTTCATGCTACTAGTTTTTAAATTTTACCTCTCCTATTTCACCTGAATTGCACAGGAACACTGATTTACAAGTTCAAATTTCACTTCAAAAGTGTTCATGGTCACAGTGTTTAACATCAGGCTAAATCTATTTGCAATTTTTGATAGACAGTCAATTTGAATGGATGTATTTAATACGCACAGTGGATTATTCTCCTTCATACAAAATTTCAGTAAATAATTTCAAAAATGTGAAACCATAGATGAAACAAAAAGAATTATGCACTTGTGTTGCACTGTAATTCTCATGCACATTGCCTGCTAGTGAAAATCCAAGATAATCAGGAGATAATATTTCATGAGAGACAATATTCAAACATGATTCTTACCCAGGCAAGGTTCCTGCAATTGAATTAATTATGGGACTATCAAATTATTTTATATATGATATGTCATTTGTAAGCTGTTTAAAGTATAGTTAAAGCTAGCATTGTGGCAAGAGACCGTATATCGTAGGTCTCTACATCTTTAATGAGCAAGGATTTATTTTTTCTCAAAAAGAAATTCAAAAGGGGGCAGTGTGCTTTAATTAAATAAAACACAATGGAGATTTTTTTTTCATGGTCTCTGCAGTAAAACACACAGTGATAAAGCCATGTGTGCATGTCTTGTTTCCCCCTCCAGATTCCAGTGCTAGCAAAAGATTTTGCCCTTGATCATGCGGTTTTAGACATGAAAGGCTTCAAATCTATCCAAGCTCAAGATGAACACAGAATGCTAATTTGGGTTCACATGAAGAGCTGGACAAGCAAAGTCTTTTATTTTAAACTGTTAAAAAAGTGCTCTTTTGAGGTCTTTTTCCTGCCATATATTTCTGAAGTACATAAAACTGATTCACTAATCCTTTATGAAAGAGTAAATAAATTTTATTAAAATGTATAATTGATTCTGGTCTGCTTCCCTTTCTTTGAAAAAAGCTTTCAATGTTATCTAATCCAAAAGGTACATGCTTTTTTATGTATTCTATACTCTTCTTAATCATATTGAAATTATATTACATTAAATGAAAATTATTTTATACACAAAAATATATACTGAAAAATATAAAATTCTTTAAATCAAAATAAAACTCATCAAAACAGGACACCTCCCCATAATGCATCATCTTGGGAAGACTTATTGTGGACAACACTGATGAAGAGAACAAAAGAAGCATTTACTGAAATAGTAATTTCCTAAGCAACCTAACATAGAATCTACAAGAGCTTCTAATGTTATGTATAAAATGTATAATACAAGACGCTAACATGAGAAATCAAATGTATGTTTTAGTGTGATGATTTTGTATGGCGATGTATCTCTCTCTCTCTCCTTCTCTCTCTCAGTCCAAAAGAGTGTTCAGAAAATCTCCCTAAGTAGGAAAAGGTCATAAGTAGTGGTTCTGTGGCCTTTAAAGAATTAAATGGTTCAAAACCACAAGTTTGTAAGGCACAAAAAATTAACTTATTGCTGACTCGTCCATGAACATTATTCATTATTGTCATTGAACAATTATAATCATATCTGGGGGGAAAATAAAAAGCGAGAGGTAATAGAATTATTACTACTGCCAGATACCTTGTCTGACTAGAGAATGGCTGGTGTTTCTCTGCCACCTGGAAAACAGTTACCTCAACCCTTTATACTGCTGACCTCTAAATCTGGTGAGATCAGTCTGCTTCTGAAACCATCTATTTCAGTTGTGAATTGATCACTAGCACACCTCTTCATTACAAATACAATTGCTCTGGCTGTCCAAAATCATTGTTGTTGTTGGCATAAACAAAATTATTTGCCAGCAGGAATATACTGTAATTCTCACCTGTAGATGTGAATTGATGGATGATTAAAAATACAGTTCAGTAGAAATGAATAGAAGGTGACAATTGGATCCTTATCATTCCAGAAGTAATTTTTTCATGGTTTATGAAATTTAGTGTTCTTGAAGAATTTTGATTTTTTTGTCTTTTCTGGAAAATTGATTAATAGGAATATAACATTCTGGAACTGCTATTTCTCAGTAAAGATAATCTGATGACATACTCATAAAAGCAGTGGTAAAACATAGGCAGAATAAGTATCAAAACCAAAAAACCTCAATATGTTAGCTACAAATTTTGAAATTAATGAGAAAATTTCAACCATAACTTAAAGACTCGAACACTACAGGGCCTTTCATTATAAATGACAAGCCTTTTTACTATCTTGTTTACCACCCTCTATAAGCTATGAAACCCTTACAACATTGATCAATCATTTTGTCCATCCTTAGAAGTGGTATAGAGAAGAACAGAAAAGTGATCTTTCAAATTTGACAACAGGCATAGAAACACAAGGGTAATGTTGAAGTAACAAAAGAATCCAACAGAAGACTCTTCCCTACAAAGGTTTTGAGCAAAGGCTTTTGTTCTTTCCAGCACTTAATGAAAGATTGTGAGCCAAACTCTGGGTAAAACACATGAAAAGCAGATCACTTCACTTCAAAAGTATCTTGAAAGTATCCTACCATTGAACTAAAAGGAAGTGAAATTAATCAATTGCATCTCATCTTAGAGGTCCTACTCTCTGTGTCTCTCTAAAGAAAAAATGAGAATGAAGAGTAAATAGGTATACTTTTACTATTACCTTTGTTATTTCCCACATATGTATATATCTATGTCTATATATATAGAGATAAATCAAGAACAGTCTGAATGTCTCTGGCTATCATATTTGTGCTGATGACTTGTAATTCAGGCAGACACAGTTGACTTAGAAAAGAGCTGTCAGTGTGCCAGCCTTTAGAACATCCATGTCATGGCATTATGACCAGTAGTACTCTAGTACTCTTATGTGCATTTTAAATGCTAAAAAGTAGTAGTCCAGCAACAAATACAAGCTATTCCCAATATGTTATCTGATATTTATGTGCTGATATTTATATGTCTATTGTTTGTAGACACCGTACTGGATAATCTACTTAGTCGAGCTGTGTAACAATACTACACTGTAAATATTCGTATATTACAAAATTTTACATAATACTACTAACTTTTGTCTGATACAAAACAAGATAATTTTCCATTATTTATTTATTTATCTACTTATTTCTATTGTATTAATTTAAAGCGTTTTTATAATTGATGGTGAAAATATAAGTATGTTCACTATTATATTATTTGCATGTCAATGTTAGTACAATTTTAAGTTCGTCTAAACAAATAGATTTCCCTCTGAAGATGGCAATATTTTAAGAGTATTATCTTCAACTAAATTATTAATGAATTTTTGGTAATTTTCATATTGAATCATCTCTATTCACCTGATCCAAAAAGAATATATTATTCCTGCACTCCCCTAAGCACCCCCCTCCAACCCATCAGAAGTAGCACAATAAGGTACAATCATGTCACTCAAGGGATGCTGCACAGCATGTTGATCCCCAAGCAAGTTTTATACTAATCAAATCCAATGAATCATTCATTTTCTTGCTGTTATTTTTCTGTATTTGACTAATGCCTATAGATAAGCTTAATTTAGCTGAATGTCATGAAACCACCTGGAAATGGAAGATTTGCTGACATTTTCACTGTCAATCAAGAGTCTGTCACTTCAGCACCAATGCTAGCACTTGCTGAGGAATCTCATCGCTCTTTGTCTCATGGACAAAAATACACTCATCAGATTCTGACTTACTACAGAAACACCCAAGGTAGAGATTTGAGCTACAAGACTGCTATTTCTGTTTATGTGTGTCTTCAGCAGCTTTTGCTCAATTCTCATGTTTCAGCAGCAAAATTAGTTGCATGATCTAGAAGCAATTCCAAAACCACCAGTCCAGAGGTTACTTTATTAGTGCTTTTGCTGTTGGCATCATTATTACTGTACCTGTGTGCTATCCACATTCCTACATTCAGACATTTGAAAAAACAAACCAAGAAGACAGGTCATGTCCCAGGGAATTTATGGACCCATTACAATATCAGAGAATGTGTAGAACCACACAGATGACATTTCATAAGAAAATAATGAGACAACATTGCTGTCCTCCATAGGCATTGTGCTAAATATAGTTTTATGAGAGATCTAAATATTCTGATTTCTGTTGAGACTGTAGGAATGTTGAATTGCTTGAAGAGTATTATGAAGACTAGCATAGTAAAGAGCATAAACATTATTATTTTTAAATTTTAAAAGTGTCTGGTGAAGACTTTTCCAGTTTAAGACAATTGTTAAATGCCTGTAAATTCACAGGAAATTATAGAAGCAATAGTGATAGTCTATAGTTTGAAAATGAAAATAATTTCCAATGTTGAACATATTTACCAAATTAACATTTGTTGTATGATGGAAATAGTAGAAATTTTTACAGGTGCAGTCTGGATGGAAATCAGCTGTTGACATTTCTGAGAACCATTAAAAAGGCTACTGCAGCAGTAAGTGTGTGCAATATTCAGCCTACAAAAAGGACTGGAGAATTATGGATGCTTAGGAAACAGTGTATCACAGAGAGTCAGCCAAACATAGATATATATTTTTCACAACAATATCTATCTAGAGACATGAACAAATTGAAGATAATAAAAGAGATGGAAATGGTGGCTGTCGAGGTGACATTGCCTGTGTCCATTATAAAGGATGGAGAAACTCCACCTTAAGCTTCATACTCCTGGTCCTACACATGAACCTTTGTGAGTCTTGACTCTTTTTTCCACAGTTTCTAACTAAAATATTTTTGAGAATTCTTGGATATGTACGTGGAGAGGGAGCATATATTGGGAACAGGCCTTCTCAGTGTTTGTGAGGGTTACCAGAAATTTTCTCAGGATTTTGTCCCTATGCAATCCAGCATTGACTGCAGTGTGCATCTCAGATGACATAAGTACACAGTGTAGGTGCAGCTCTAGCCCAGTGCAGAGGAAGAAAAATTTTGGTTAAAAACTTTGAGGATAATTCTAGAAGGAAGCAAAATTTTATCATTATAACCCCAAGAAGGTTGACCTAGAGCTGGCAGATAATAATAGATGAGGATTCCTGACAGATAGCCCAGTATTTTCTTTGGTCAAAATGAAAAAAGTCACGTTCTGCTTTCCAAACATGTTGCATGGTTGCTCTTGATTAAGAGTCTGCAAGTAAAAACAGTGGTATAGGAATTCAGGCTGGCATTCAGATTATCTCCCATGTCTGATGCTTCTTCATCATTCTCCTTCCTCATTGGGCTGCAAATCACAGAAAGTCAGACTTCTGGGTTGAAGAGACACTAAGTGAATCCCTGTCACAGAGAGGGGACAGTCCATGCCCCAGCTACCATTAATGCTATGGAAAAAGGAAACAGAAACTGACTTTTGCAGCACCCTCAGAAATCTGTAGTAGGAGATAGAGACTATTCAGTGGAAGACCAGTAAAAAAAGGAAATATGAAAACCAAAATAAATATGAAATCAAGAGAATTCCTGCTTGAAAGAAGAAAATAACTAACTTTGTCAAGACAACAGATCACTGAATACATACTTAGCAGAATTTTGGGTTCAGAAGGTATTTAGGGAATTAGATGACAGTAATTTCAGTTGCATTGAACATACAAAGTGGGTTTGAAAAAGCGTAGAATATGATTAGAAATTAGTACTGAACAGCAATTGAAAACATTAATCTCAGTGACCACACTGACAAAAAGAAGGTTAAATTTTGTAAAAGAAAGCACAGTCAAGCAGACTTTTTCCTATGACAGGGAAAACAAACATTTTGCTGAATAGTACTGGTTTTACAGAACAGTAATTCTCTGTGTGGTTCTGTACTGTAAAAGGCCATCAGGAAAGAGGGAGGAGATTAGAGTGGATGTATTGGAACCAGTGGGAGAGTGAAAGGAGATAAGACAGGATACTGTGAGAAAAAAAGAGAAGCAGAAAGAATAAAAGTGTTTGAAGAATGGCATCATGGCAGCTCAGTTTGTCTGTGTTAACCTGGATAAGATTTGTTCAGCCATGATGAACAGATCTGAGGAGCAGGGGGTCAATTACAAAGTGAAGGAAGTCAGCATAATTGTGATAAGTGCAGACATTTGCTTCTTGCTGAGAACAGGATCCTCACATGTAGCCACTGCAGCTGGTGATGATGGGACAGACCTGCAGAAAGCAGAAAAATTATGAAGTGCAGAAAAGTCTTCTTGATATCACTGGAAAAAAATAGAAAAAGAAAGAGAAAGCAGAGAAGGCACAGAAGAGTTAACCAGGAGAGGCTGAGAAAAGGATAATATCAAAGATGGTATGAGTGGGTCACAAAATGGTAGAAGAAAAACAAGGAAAGCTGGTATGCACCAAGAGTGAATCAAGTGAGCAGAAACATAAGGGTCCAAAGCTGGCCAAGGACAACTGAGGAGGCCTAAGAAAATGTTCATCTAAGATGTCATGACTAATCAAGTACAATTGAATTACTGATGTTATTAGCCATAGCTAAACTCTTCTATAACTACCTGTGAACTTCTGTCCTTCAAATCTGCACTAGTAATATATCTTTAACAGTACATCTCTGATTATTTGAAGCTTACATAGAGACTTCATAGCCTCTCTCTCATACCTTAGCAAGCTGGTTGCTTCCTAAAAGTCTATCAAAGAACATGAAAGCAATTTAAAAGATAACTTTTCCTCCTGGAGCCAATACTGGCAATTCTGCTTGGATTTACACGTCACTGTATGGCGAGAGAAAAACAGATTAAATGGAAAAAGATATAAACAAAATCATTTTGAAAGAGTACTCGAGGATTTACGGTACTGTACTTGACTAGAAGTGATTGGCAGCACATTAAATAGAGCTTTGTGTCAGCTGCAGAGTGGACTCTGCAAAGACAGGATGTCAAGTTACGAACTGCAGACTTTGCGACTCCAACTTAACTCCTTGTTACATTTTGTGATATTAGCTAGGAGAAAGTTTATATCTACAGTGCTGGAGAAATTAAACACACACACACATATACACATTGTCATGTTAGCCAAGCAAAATTTTGACTAGAATAAAATATTAGTGAAACAAAACTAAAAAGAGAAACAAAACAAATCTTGGCATTTTATAAGTAGGTTATTTCAACAAGAACTAGATGGTCTGCAGAGGCCCTATACTGAGCTGTAACTTTGTCTTTGAAATAAAGCTATTAGCTCTCCCTGTAGGATAGGGCCTCTTTAGTTTGACAAACTTCACTTAATCGGTTTCTAAAGATTTCTTGACAGCTTGTACTCCGTGTTTTTTCCTTCATTTGTTACTATGACACTAAGCTACAGTACAATATAATCACCAAGGATAGAAAGGCCTGTTTTACATATAGGTAACAAAGTTGGGGTTTTTTTATTTTTCCTACTTATTTAAAAGATTTTCTCAGGAAATGCATACTAGGATCTAATTGAGTTCTAGAAACATACAAGATCGTAATAGATGCGGACACTAAAGCCAAAATCACAAACATTCCCTTCTGGAAAAAAAAATACTGTGAACAGCTATGTTCTTTTTATGTGTGTTTCTCAAAGTGTTTTGAAAATATTATACAGTGATTCTACTTTCACACTGTCCCTTTGAGAGAAGTAAGCAGTGTTTTAATGCCACTGTCTACAGCCCACAGATTATGGACAGAATTCCATTGCCCTTGTAAACTACATGCTTCAAGGAGGTCTACAGAATTTTTTTAGTACCAAATCCCTCTAATAATATTTTCAGAAAAACTTAATAAGTATTCTGAAGAGTTTTATTATGTATGTGGTTGCTGCCAGCCTTGTAGTACAGTAGGTTGAAACCATGCAGTGCTTTGTTTTGACTTTGTTTGCAAATCCTGTGTATAAATGGGAGCTGTAAATAGGAACCATTTTGTCTGAGGGGATCTGTGAGAGAAAGATTAAAACTTTCAATGTTCTATGCACCACAATTACATTTCCAAAGATCTGACTCCTCTAAAGAAGCAAAATTAATAAATAATCTGTATCATAATTAATCAGCAGTTTCCTGAAGAAAGTCCAAAGACACACCAGATCTATTTATTTTTAAAGTTGTTTTGCACAATATTTCCTTATTACTGAAAGACTAATGAAGCCGCACATATTTGGTACTTCTGAAGATTGAATTCTAGCAGTTTTTAATTAGTCATGAGAGAAGTTAAAAGGAGTAAGGGCTTGTCATCAATCTGTTCCTATGAAGTTTTACAGTAAAACTCTTATTTTCCCAGATTCTTTCACCAACCTTAGGAATAAAGTCTGTGTTTTGTCCAGCACTAACTCTCCAGCAAACTTAGAAAACTATGTATTGTAGTATTAAAGGTGCCTTGTGTTTGATGTCACAAATCTGTCACATTATTATGGGAGGAAAACAAATCAAACAAAAGCAAGTCAGAAAATAATAGAAACTTAGAGCATGACAAAACCTGAAATTTTAATGTTTACCAATGGAATTAATAGATTAATAAGTATCCTTGTCTCTTCAGAAAAAAATGTTACTTAAATCTTTATTTTACAGTATTTTATTTCTTTGGTATCAAACATAAGAAATTTTAATTAGAAAATATGTCCTTCATTCTTATTTATTGTTTCTCTTTTTTTGTGTTATACAACACACAAATAGATTTACACTCACACATAGAATCATATAAGCTGAAATGACCATTAAGCTGAGTCCAGCCATTAACCCAGCAATGCCAAGCTCAAGACCAGCTCATGTCCCTCACTGCCCTATCCATACATCTTCTAAATACCTCCAGGGATGGTGACAGCCACTTCCCTGGGCAGCCTCTTCCAGTGGTTGGCACCCTTTTGGTGAAGAAGTCTTTCCTAATAGCTATCCTAAACCTTTTTGAGGCAAAGTGAGGCTGTTTTCCCTTGTCCTAATGCTTGTTACCTGGGATAAGAGACTGATCTTCACCTCACTACAGTCTCCCTTCAGGTAGTTGCAGAGAGTGATAAGGTCACCCTCAGCGTTCTTTACTCCAGGCTTAACACTGTACTCAGCCAGCTACCAGCTTCTTTGTCTTTCTTTGAGCATAGTCCAGCACGTCAATGTCCTTCCAGTAGTGAAGGGTCCAAATTGAACACTTCTTCATAAGAGACAGATGTTCTGTACCCTTCTTTACATCATACAAAACTTACAGTCAACTCTGTTCAGCTATATATATCGCATATATTTTTTCTTTCTATATATATATACATATATATATATACACACATATATATATTGTATATATATATATAAAAAATATGTATAAATATATGTGCATTTTTTAGATATGGTTATGATTAATTTATAAATTTCAGATCAGTTCTACACACATTACATCGACAAAAATCTGGTAAGAGATCCTACCAGTATCTGCCTAGGAAAGAAGTTAAACATAAATTTCATTCAAAGGATTGGTTCCTAGGATGTGAACATTGGCAGAGATTGAGATTAGATCTCTATAATGCTCAAAATGTGCAGTAGCCCTTCAGAAAATGAGCATCTAGAAATTATTCTTAATCATAGCATCTGTATAACAGTAGAACAACTGTTCCATAGCTGTCATTTCCATAGCTGTCATTTCCCTTTGGTTCAATTTTGAGATAGAAACACTAGATAATCAAGTTTCTTAAGAAAGAAAAAACAACAGAGTGTGTCTATAGTAAATGCAATTCTACATCTTGATTCAGCTATCAAAAACATGATCATTATAAAAAAAAAGAGATTTTTCCTTGTTTTGCTCAGGCTAGAAAAAAAAATTACAAAATTAATATCATGAGAAAGCATATTTGTGAACTGAAAATTTGATTTGTCAAATAATTCCTAAGTTCTTCCACTTTAACAATTTTCAACTTTTTTTCAATCTTTTTTCAACTCCTTCTTTTTAGAAAACACAGATATGTTATTGTATATTTGAAAATATTTCCAACCCCAAAGGTCTTACTTTTTATTATTGGCACAATATTATATTCGCACGCTGAAGAGCAATGAAGCATTCACTATTTCAAAACAAAGGGGAAAAAAATCTCAGCAATCAGAAAAACTTTGCCAAAACCAAAATCTTTACCTGAAGTATATTCTCAGGGATTTATTTCAATGGTGTCAACCACTCAATAGTCTAAAAACAGTCCATCAGCCAAATAAAGTTGTTTTTTTTTTTCCTTTTAAAAAACCCAGAACACGGGAGTTTTCCACTCAGAGAATATACTTTACCACAGAACAATAAATATTTACTGTCACTATTAGGCATTTCCACACAGAAGGAAAAGAGATACTTTATGTTGCTACAATGAAGACTGCTTATTTCTAATCTCACGAGAATTATTTCATATTATTACTTATTTCTAATCTTGGAAGACTGGAACATAGCACACAACACACCTTAAGCTCATCCTTCACAAAAGCAGATATTTAAAGACCATTTAATATACTCTCAAATCATTATAGTTCTAGATAAATTAGGCAGTTCATATTTTACTATGGAGAGAAAATGTTCATATTTCCATTACAGTCTTTCATCTGCCTGGAGATTACTGCAGGCAAGGACGTCTTATCTTGGGCTCTCCTCCACAGGCTACAGTCCCCTACAGTTCCTGACCCAGCATGGGTCCTCCATATCCCCTTAGAGGGCCCTGCTCTGTCATGGAGCTCCTAAGAGTGCATCCTTAGAGTGCATCTCGAGGATTGTTCCCTGCAATGACTCTTCCATTTTGTTTGTCTATGTGCATCTCTTCACATTTCTCTTCAAACCAGTCCTTGTTGCACATCCTCTCATGTTTCCACCTCCTTTTCTGTGTCCTCACACAGAAAAGGAGGTGGAAACATTATCTCCTGCCTCATCACATTTTATCTTTTGTGTTTCCTCATACATCTCTTCCTGGGTCTCCTGTGTGCAACAGCCACTACTTTCACCCAAATATGTCTAAGCAGAGGTGCCTCTTCATCCTCACACAGGTTAAAGTTTTGGGATCTGACAGGATGCTTCCATCCACCACTGAGCCCCCTGCAGTCATCTGTGACTGGCCCCAAAACTGCCCCTGTTACATGCCCAAACCTTGCCAGTCATGTCCAATACAGAGATCTGCTTTTTACTCACCAGAATGACTGAGTCCAGTGTTTCACCTGCAAATTTTTTCTGGAGGCAATTCTCCACTTCTGGCTCCACTCTGATACCATCAGTCCTGCCAAACCATTCTTTGTGCACAATATTGCTGACTCACTGAATCATCATAAATGATGAAGATCTAACCTTTCAAGATTGAATTTATCATGAACACCAAAATGAATTTTAAGTATTCCTCCTTTTCTACTCAGATGGCTGTTCCAGACTTTGAGAGAATATGAAGTAATAAAAATTTATTCTTCCTTGTAACAGCTGAGGAGCCAGTCCACTAATTGAATCCTTCACCGCCCTTGCTCCTGAGAATGTTTATTTACAAACTGACACATTGTCAACATCTAAATTTGGTAGACGTAGTCCTAACTTGCTGTGTTTTAATTAGGAAAAAAAGAAGAACACATTCTGTGGCACTACATACAAATTAATTTGAAAAATGCAACGATTGCAGAAGACAAATAATATGAACTTTGTCTTTACCTCCTGCTTGTTACTAAAGGAAAAATTCTCCTTGTTCCTTGTAAAGAAAGTAAATATTCCTTCACCTACCACAGCTGAAAAATGAATAAACAGAGAAGTCAGTTTGGGTCAAGTCAATGAGTACATATTTTATCAAACTTCCAGAATAATTGCTGAATGTTAAATATGTATATGAGATGTTAAGACCATATATATTTTCACAACAAATTACATAGATTGCAAACAAAACTGGCATGCAATTCTTCCTTATATCCAAAATTACTGATAAATGATAATGAAAGGGAGAAAAAACATAAACTCTCAGTCTATAATTTTTCATTTATTTTGTCTGTTACTTTATCTAAAATATATTATATGAAGTTGAATCCACAGTAGTAGTCATTAGAAAAAAACTGAGGCTGTTATAATATTCAGTTCCACTTTATTGCCATGTAATGTGCACTAATGTGATATAACTAAGCTAGTCAGTTTTGAGAATTGTTCTTAAATTTTTTCTCATATAAATTTAAGATTGAAACCTAATAATTTCACAAAGTATTCTTTACAAGAACATATTTTTCAATGAGGCAGAAAGTAATACATTATATGAAGGGCTTGGAATACAGTAGAATTAAAGAATGTAATTTATTCTAGTAAGAATAAAGAAAGCAGAAAAAAGATCTTTGTTATTATTAGGATTTTTTTTTCTTTCAGGTAGTATTTAATACTTTGAAAATCAATAGTGTGATTATTTTCAGATAACCTACACATACATAGTAAATGAAACAATAGCAAAATCCAAATTACATTAAAAACACTACACTGTTCCAATTGAAGTAGATTACTTTACTCGGTTTCCTTATATTGTTGCATTTACTGTGCTCGTGTGGCTCGCATGAGATGCAAACAAATACAGCACATTCATTTTTATATTTATGTTTCCATTACATGAATATGGCAAATAGAGAAGACGTAGGCACTCCTCAGGATGGTGTGCCATCTTTTTGCCTTTAACTGATATTTTTGGTTGGTTTTGATTTCACGACCTTTTAGAGAGAGACAAACAGAAGGTATATCCTGTTAGGGTGTTCTGGGCATGCTGATACAATGAGGCAAGTTAAGGGAAAGCGCAAAAAGAAATAAATGTTGCTTTAAATGGTAAAAAATAGTGCTGTGTGATGTAGAATCTAAACAGAAGAAGCATCTCTTTTCTCCTCTTTCGCACAGTCAACCTGGGCCCCTTGCTCTTCTCACTCTCTTTTCTCAACACAGCTACTGACAACAGTCACATTACCTTGCAAAAGCCTTCTGATCCTTTTTTCAGCTGTGCAAGGTATATAGCTCTGAAGTCCTCTCTGACAGTATCTTCCCTCCCAACCTCAACTCACTATCTGCATCACTCTTCTCTGTGGTTTTGCTGGATCTGTCCTGAGCTGGTGGTGTCAGTGCACATTCTTGTTCAATGGAGTCTTTCAGTTCTGAGCTGATATAAACTTGCTACTGCCTGTGGTGCCCTAAGAGCACCCACCAACAGCCAGCTCAGGTCTTCCTCTGTAAAATTTTTTGTAATAACTTATAAACTCTCATGGCTGCTGTTACATTAATTAGTCTTGGCAAAGTTCTTTGAGCTCTTCAGATGAAAACTATGTGCAGCATCATTCCTAATGCTGCTGCTAATTATTCTTGTTTTGTGGCTGTGTTCTTCTTTGATTGTCACACACACCTTGTATGACCCCTACCCATGTTTTCTCTGTGTCTCATAATGAAACATCAGTCTCATGTAACTATTCCATCCAGTACCACGTCTGAGTGAGGGGGAAGTTGGGCTTGGGTGATAGAAACAGCTTATGGTGCTGTTAGAAGAAACACTGTCTCCTACCAGGCAGAAGAAGTGATGGAGGGAAAGTTTTAACAGCTTACTGTGCTATTCAAGTCTTCTTGCACTGCAGAAGCCTGAGCCGAACCACTTTTGCACCTTTCTTCTTTTCCTTTTTGTCTTAAGAAAATATCAACTGTTGACACTCAAGAACACATTTGGAATTATTTTTACTTAAAAAACAAGAACACAGTACTGTGATTGTGTCACATATATATTTTTGTCTTTATATGCATCTGCACAGTGTTTTCTCAAGTTAAAATATGGAATGGGAATGGGAAAACTTTGTGCTGCACATAGTCCCAGGAAAGACAAAAAAATGGTGGGAGAGGAAGCTGGATCTCATTTCAGTGCAGAAAATTAATCAAAACTAGAACAGGTATAGTACCAGAAAATGATCTTATTAAATCAAACCTTTATGTTCAGAAACTGTAATTCAGCCTTGTCTGAGCCCAGCTAAGACAAATGAGGGAGAATTTAGATTTTCATTTAAGTAGTGGTTAGTGCTCCTTAATCACTGCTTGGTTCTGGGTGGAACTGCACACCTTATTTGGTAGTTTCGGACAACATTCAAAAAACCCAACTAGCATATGTCAAATATCCTTCATTCTTTCATGCTGAGAGATGCTTTTTTTCAAGTGCTTGGCAAGAGAGAAGGGCTGATAATATGCTTGCCTTTGCCACAGCCATGCTTCTCTCAAACTGTCAACCTCCAGACGCTCCAGATGTTCTGGTCACTAAGCTCTATACTTATACAGGAAAGTTATTTAAAATACATAAGCTTCTTCCAAGATACTCTTTTGCTCTCCCTCGTGTATCACTATCTTTGTTTTTCATTACAGATGTCAGATCCTATTAACTTGCTAAACTCAATCGTTAAGATAATTAAGTTAATGTGCATTTATCGATCTCATTTTAGTTAGAAGAAAATAACTTTTCATAATCTTTTGTTTTGATAGATTGTCTAGGCTATTTCTGAATTTGTTCTATCTGTAAAAATACAATGAACTTACAGTCTTTCTGTAGAAGAAATATAAAAATAGCAGCATTTCCAAGCACGGATAAAAGCACAAGACTGCCCATCATGGAGCGGCACAGGAGTAGGAAGGCATTCATTGAGTTCACTGTGATTTATAATCAATATTAACTACATAATATACTGAGGAGCACAATACTCAGAGAAAAGGCTTGGTTGTACTGTTCTTTTATCCTATGAAGGTCATAATAAGATGAGTGAAATGAGAAGAAAAATTGATGGAAGATAGTTTAAACTACAATGGCAAAAAAACCCCCATCTGTTTTGATGAAGAATTCCCTCAAGAAATCTTGCTAAAGGACTGACCTCTATCGTAAATTTGCTTGAGAACTAGAACAGAAAGTTTAAATGAGACCTTTAGTGATTTCTGGCCTCACTGAAAGCTGGAAAATGACAATTATTCAATTTAAGAGTCTCTCTGTCTCAGAAAGGTAAGAAAAAGACTCTGACTTGATGGCTCGACAGACTAATGCTACAGCCTGTAGTCTCTCTTACTTCTGAGAACTGGTGTTCTAAACACTGCTAAACATGTCAACACATTTGTTTGTTGTGTCAAGTACTAGAAGGCTTTGTGAATTGATCTTGATTTCAGTTGAAGGGAAAAAGAGGAAAAAAGTTGATAAAATTCCCAAAGGAATTTCCAGGTAGATGTATGTAAGTAATTTCACCAAGTAAAAATTCCCATAGAAGCTTTAAAGTGCCTTAATGTTTCTCCTAGTTTTGCTCACCTCTCTTAATGATCCCCCATAGATTTCCTCTCAGATAAATTTTGAAATACTCTAAGCCAAGAAAGGGCCACTACTTTGAGCTATCATCTTATATCCCTCAGTAGAGCAAGGAAGCTAACAATACTATGAATTCTTGTTTTATCTTCTTTATTAATTCTGCAGAAAGGGCTCCTTGCTGCAGTGTTTCCTCTCTTAAGTTACTGCCACTATAATGAGCATACCTCTGTCATTCACAATGAAGCATTCAGAGCAAATTAGGGAAACAGTGTCTACATGGTCAAACATAAGACGTATTACTACAAATGGTGAAATGGTACTTAGGTGAATGTTAAACCAAAAAATAATGTCTATTTGTTTCTAGTTTCCAGGTGATGGTTTCATCCCAGTGTAGAGGTAAGTTTCATGAAGCTTAGATGGTTTCATCCCAGTGTAGAGGTAAGTTTCATGAAGCTGTTGGAACAAGCGCTCCCTGCATTTTCTAATCAATAGGCCTCCTCATTATGTTTTCTCTTTGTTTCAGAATAGGTTAATTTTTGGGTATTAAAGCTTGGTCCTGCTTTCCCTTTCTAATCTTCAAATCTTAAAATAATATTAATAGTTGCCTTTTTCTATCATTCTTCCAAAACAACACCCTAACTTCCATTATTTTCTGAAATTGAGGCAGATTGGAGACACAGAATGAAACATGAATTATCACAATTAGATTAGTAAATTCGATTTCTAAAGACCAATCCCCAACGCTTTTAAAAAAATGTCAAAAAATGCTCTGAAGTACTGCCTGCTGTTTTGCTAACATTCCTTTTAAAGGTAGTCTGTGGATGCAGCTTCCCATGGCTCACCATTTTGTGCTGGAAAGGTCACATGAATACTGAATGATGATTAACACAACATAACTGTCAACAATAACCAGGAATTGCAAACAACCCTACCCAGTTTTAGCACTGAAGCCAGATACTTTCCAGGTAGTTTACAGGCAGATTCCCATAAGCACCAATTCAGAAAAGACACAGAAGATGAAATGCTCATTCCCAGGAGAAGGAAAGGGACAAACCTGTAGTTGCCAAGGCAGTGATACTCAATTTAGCAGATTCAAGTCTGTCTTCTGATCATATTTGCAGGTCCAACTCTCCCCTAACAGTTGCTCACATTTCATAGTCCTTTGCATTTTTTCTCTCTCTTGCTTCTTTCCAAGTTTAACTTACGTTGTCCACCTGCACCAAGTATGGAAATGGGGAATGCTCAGAAAAGGACAAGAGGGCAAATGTGGCAAATTATCTTTGACAGGTGTGAAATAATTCTCATTCAGCATTAATTTATTTAACTGCTTTTGAAAATTGAAAACTGTTGCATTTGTAAAACGAATTTTTTTTTTTTTCATTGTTATGCTCTCATATTTGGATATAAAAATACCAATCAATTTCTTTGCGGATTTTTCCCTTCCTATTTGTTTTTTTAACAAAGCTTTTAATAGATTCAAATGAAACCATAAAATGAATGAACAATATGAACAACAAAAGATTCCACAAAAATTAACAAAATAAACTGAAACTCTGGAAAATTTTCCCTTCACAGTTTTGTAGCAACTCATCCTCATATAAATTAAATGTAGCTCTACAACATCCAAATTGGGAATTATGGAAGCCATCAAACATCAGAAGCAGGCCAATTATTCAAGCATCCTGTTTTCTGCTTGGATTACATGCTCAAGAAGAAAAAACACTCACTCAAATTAAATCCAATGGACACATATACGCAAGATGTTTTTTTTTTTTTCTCTTTAACACAAAAGTATTGACAACATTTCAAGCATTTTATCTCCTAGTTCAGTTCAAGTCAAATCAAAACCAGAATATTTACCATGTGTTTAATCACTCTCCACTACATCTTCTATATTCATATTTACACATTTTGAATACCTAGAAAGTTTGTTTCGGAAGTTTGTTTAAAACCATCCTTGCAACAGACTATCAAAGAGAACAGATCTGAGCTTAAACATTACTTTAATTTCCATCTGTTCTATGATGCTGCAAATATTTCAGAATGCATTTGGCATAGAACACTGCAAACATTACTCTGCAACACCCATTATGCAACATAAATGTGCTAGCAAGCCAAAAATAAAGTGCCACACACCATTTGTTGATATTCCTGCACATTATGTAGCCTAATTTTCAAAAAGAGGGGGACGAAAAAGAAAAATATAGGATATTCAACATCTTGGGGAAATGAAGTGTATAATTTCACTGTTTCAAAAACTCTCATTTTGCCAAAATAAATATCCTCCTTATGTAACAATGACTTTTTAAAATCTCAAATTTTTCACATACAACAATAAAAATGCATACTGTAGGGTTTCCACTAGAATGTAGAAGGCAAGATGAGCAGATGAAAACGAGAACATTTCTAAAATCTGTTTCTCTACATCAAATCCCTACACAACATGGCATACTTAAAACACAAGTATTGTTGCTTATTCTTTTTTTTTTCCAGTTATGAGGAAATAATCTACAAGGATCTTTTGTTTTACTACTTTTCTAAGCAGCTTTTTCAAAGGACAAATTGCATCCACCATGCTTGCATTCTTAGAGTTCACATAAGATACTTCCTTTAACTAAATTCTAAAAAATATGTCCTACTTGCCCCTTAGAATTTCATGGTGTTTACTTCTTTTTATTACTTATTATACCTCCTGACCCAAATCTGAAAGATTAAGTTCCCTGTGGAAAAAGGAATCCCAAAGTTTTGATAAGAAAGACACAGTCAGAACAATGCTCCTGCTGCAGAGAAGTTAACCTCTTGGCAGGGCTTAATATAATTCTCCTTTGACTTGAGGTTGATAGCAAGACGTTGTTTTATGCCCTATGATATCGTGTGCTCGCAGGGGTCATGTGTCACACAGATATACTTGCTTGCATTGAGTGGCCTTTTAATTGTCTGTCAGTTCTGTCTGAGGTCCTGCCTGTGTACACTCCAAATGCAAATATGAAAAGCATGAAAGGTGGAGCACAGCCTGTCCTTTCATCTCTGTATCATTTTTCAGAAGAACTGAAGCTAGCCTGTCACTACATTACAGCCCATGCATTAGACACTCTTGTTTCACAGTAGCACAAATCATAGTGGGAATAGGGGCCAATCTGTCAAGCAAGGCTTCCAGGCAAATTCTTGTTCAGCACGATTGGAAATGGTACAAAATTCTTTTCTTCAACCTCTCACTAAGAAAGGTTGCAGGACCTCTACCATTGCTGACAGTTTGCCTGAATATGATGCCCTGATGATTCATACCGTGGTGCCTCTGTCGCTTTCTGTCAGGGACAAGCTGTAAGATTTTTTTGTTTGTTTCATTGAGTAAAAAGCTTTGCTTTTTGTCATTTTGCAATGCTGAACTCCAAGTTCAAATTGCTTTTGCATCGTTTCCCTCCTTTAAAAAATGTCCATTTTTCTCCCAGCTCATTGTGTTTTCAAATTGTCTCCATAGGATATGTCAAGGGATGGCTTTCACATAGAAATCAAGATATTAACCATGCAAAGCCAAAAAGTATAGCTAAGGATCACTACCTACCAAACGTTAGAAATTATTATTCTGAAATCAACATGCGGCTTTCCATGCACCTGTATAATATCTGTAATAGAGGTATGCATCCAAGTGCAGGTAGCATTTGTTGTTTTCTGTGGACCTGATGTAGACACATGCAACGAATTACTTCTGAAGATGAACTTTTCTGCTGTTCAGTGTACTTGCTAGCATGAGTCTGCACTTCTAGGCATGGAACTACCTCTTGTGAGTGAAACATACAGTCTGAAGTGGTCCTGTGTCTCAGAGAAATCCCCTAAGGATCCTGAAAGATGGAGGTTATTTTCAGAGGTCACCATGAATTACAGGTCCATTCATACTGTTTATAAGTCCAGTGCTTCCCCTGACTCATTTCTTAGTCATGGTACTCACCTATACACCTTCTGAAATGCTCTGTTAGCGACTGCGGAATTCTCTGGGGCCGATAGATCATGATGCCACCACTGTCTCGTTCAGGAGACACTGGTCTATAAATATTCTCACTGGAGTCCAACCTGGGTGTTTCAGAAGTCAGTCCTATACGGGAAGCGCGCCTCTCTATGACAAATTGTCACTTCAACTCTAATAGACAATTTTAAGTATTAACTAGTCAGTAATAGCAGTAAAGTTAGCCCTTCATTTGAAAGATTTGAGTTCCAGTAGGTTTCCTGGTGGTATATGTTGAAATTAAAAGCAATTAAAACCAAGGAAGTTGTCACTTTTGACCTCTGTCTGCCCTTTCAAAAAGTGATAAAGTAAGTGTATATTTGGATTCGTCCTAATAATACACAGACCTCTGCCATGTGAACAACTGAATGAATTTTGTGGGTATAAATTACTAACATGTGCGTTCACATGCTCCACTATCTCTAATGAGCAGTACTGTGTGATAAATATAAACACTTTTATAGCTACTGATGTGTAAATTTATATACGTACGCAGCCAGTATTAGGCTGCATTATAACCAACAGTTGATTTGACAAATTGTTTGGAACAGGCATTCGAAAACCATTGTCTAATGAATTTCTGTGGGTTGAGCCACATGTCTCCTTTTTACTCAACTTGTTTCTAATAACTTATGTCTTTGGACTATGAATTCTGTACTTGGTTCATATCACTGAGAGGAGTCTCACTGTTGAACTAAAATGGAAACAGCAGGCCCAAGTTCTGCAGCCTTTTTTCTGCCAAATACCACAGTTATTTTAAAGGCGTTTGCCAAACCACTTATGAAAATTTCCATACAGGAAAAAAGGGATCCAGTAAAGTTGTAAATCACCAGGCAAATATTCTTCATTTGACAACTTTGGTCTTCTTGTGGTCTGTAAGAGAGCAATGAGTGGTTGAAAGAAGGCATGATGATTTGACTTTTCATTGTTTGAATCAGTTCACTGGCAATCAGAAATTTTCAGGAATCCAACACTGATACACGTACAAATTCTTTTCAAATGTGGGGGAAACTGTCAGTTCAAGAACAGTACCATGGCTTTACTATGGGTCTAACAAACTCCAGATCAGTTACAGTCATAATAAATACTCATTTCATGGCAATAGGTGGTGTGTTTCATTTTGCCTACTAGCTGCTAAATAAATTCAGTCCACTAGAGGTAATATTGAAGGATGTAGGTGGTTTAGCAGGATGATGAAAAGCAATTACATCAGCAGACTAAATCAGCCAGTGGCAGCTTTTAATTTCCATAGACAACTATGTCTACTTCTTGAGCCCACTAGTGAACTCAGTCTTGAATGACATATTTGGAGCACATCAGAGATCTTCTTGAGCACTGCACTATTCCTAAAGAATAAACTTTCAGAATTCACTTACATATTTTGTCTCAGATGATAGCATTCTGATACAAACTGAAGACGACCATAATTTTCCCTCAAAAAGACAACCTTGCTATCAGACATCCAGCTAGCAAATTCCTCATTGGAAAGTTCCTTTATCAAGATTGTGTGCAAGAGACAGAGCTGTTTTGAAAGTCAATGGTTTAAAAAAACTCCACTTGCTGTGTGTTTTTTAGATGCAAGCTTCAAACTGTCAGAGTTTTGATATTGTTGATAAAGCTGACCAGGGATTGATGCCTAGAGGGGAGGTCTGAGTTAAAATTATGAGGCAAATCTTGAATTGAATTCTCTTGGTAAGAAAAGCAAAGACAAAGGAGACAGTGCAACCTTGTTGCCATCTTACTAATAGGTGATCTATGATGATTACTGTTTACTAAACACCTTCATTTTCTAATTTAAAATACTTATTCATCGTCCAGTTTTCAGAAAAATATTCTTATCACTATATTAGGCTTTTTCATTTAGAAAATTAACTATCAAATCATAATATCCAAATATCCTACAATACCTTACTGAACTATGAGTTGAAATGGCATAAAAACTGACTGTTAACCCACTTTCAATAATTATAAAAATGAATATTGATATTTGTGAAAAAATCTTTATTTATGCCTGCATTAAGAGAGTGCATTAAATTTCCACTTTAATCTCATCACCATGCAGTCTGTGAAAAAAATGTTCTCACCAATTATTTTTCTAACTTGCTACAGAGACAAGAGAGACACCCCAAAAAGGTCAGCATTACTAAACTGTGCCTTGAGTATTCAAAAGAAAAAAAAAAATGTACAGAAAAATACTTTCCTTCTAGGAGATGTAATGCCCTAACTTTGGCATGTCAGCACATACACAATGTGAGGCAAGTAGGCAGTCTTTAATTTCAAATTCAGGCAAATTTAAACTATATACTGTGTATTAGCACAAACTGACATTTCAAATTGCTCCTCACCAAAAATGCACCTCAGAAGCAGAGCCAGTTGAAATGTTTTGCATTAAATTTTGTAGTTCACGGGGTTCATTTCACAGAAATGTAAAAATATTGTGGTATCTCTTCTGGGGGCAGGATACAAGTTCAAATGCTGTGATGTCACCACACAGCTTGATGGGAGTTTTCTTGTCTCAGCTTATTTTCATTCCACACCACAAATGAGTGTGAGTGTGAGTACTGAGTGAAGGTTATTATTGAACCCATACTTTCAAAATGCTGTCCTTTCCAGCCTGTTCAACCTCCTATTAAAGTATAAAGTTCTGGGGCAGCTTATACTTCACCAGTTCCACCCAGAGTGAGGTAGGCAGAGCACTAAGAAAATCTCTGGCCTTTCTCCATCTGTCCTTGAGATGAGGCATGACCAATGTGCCAGAAGAGTCCAGTTTGGCATGAACACTTGAGGTAGGAGCAGCCTACAATATCCTGATACGTTTTGAGAGATCAAAAGCAACTGCTGGCACTCTTTCACATATCCAAGAGGAAATCCTTCCACAAAGTATGATCCATCCACAACATCCCTTCTGTTAGTGTGACCTCAGCCAAAGCAAAGTTTTCATGAGTGGCATAACACTCAGTGACTTTATACTCTTGCAGATCAGGCTTCTGTTGCTTTTGGTACTGTATAAACATACATATAAATTGCTACACATAAATAGTTTATATATAAAATAGAAAAATCTATAGAACAGAGGGCCTATGTAGGACAGAGTTCATGTAAAATATTCTAGTTTTGGAAGCTATGAAAAGTTTATCTTTTGAGGCAGTAACTCCATACCCCCAAAAGCAGGGAAAAGGCAGGGTTGTTGATGCAAGCAGCTAATGATAACAATGTGATATTAAGGCAACAATATAGTTTATTTCCGTCTTACTCAACACTGTCAACTCAGTCTTACTGTTCAGTCAGTTCATCCTATGGAATAATTTATGTGAATTTATAGAATTCCTGTGAGAGTAAGCTTTTGAGGACTGAAATTCAAGCCATGAGAGGGAGCAGCAAAAATGAATACAACCAAGTGTGGGCCTAAGATGGAAAAGTCTACTTTTCAGTAACTTTTTAGTGTTTGACTTCATCCATGACACATGTGAATTAAAGATGATAACCCAAAGCACTGGGGAGAAATTATTCCTTCATATATGTAAATGATAATTTTATACACTTGATTTATTTTAATTCCTACTAGTTTTATGTAATTTTCAAGAGCAATGTATTTTATTGAAATCTCATTATTTAATTTCTACTAGAAATACAAAAGCAAATAAAATGAAATAAAATAAAATAAAATAAAATAAAATGAAATCCTGCTACTCATCAGTGTAGGATTCAATGTCAGTTTCACTGAACCAGAACTAGCACATTCAGCCAACAATAGCTGGGTGGAAATGATTTTCAAAATGTAAGCAGAAAGGCTTGATTTGTGGTTCAGGCTTGCTGGTTTGGCTGGGTCCTCTGTTTATCTGTGTTTTCTCACAAGAACTTAGAAAGATATAGGAATAGAAAACAGAAAGTATGTTTTTTAGTAATTTCTAATCCCTTCTTCCTTTTCGGTAGAGGAGCAAGCTCTGTCACTGGGGTGGTACTGATTGCTAATCATGACTGTGTTGCGACTATCTGTTATTAGAGAAGAATTTCTAAATTTTGAGGTAGGCTTAAATGATAGAACAAGATTGTGGCATAATAAAATATGCTATGAGTTTAAAATAGTTCCACAAAATGGAATTGATGGAAAACATTGGATTATGGCATGCTGAAAATACAGGGAAGAAATATTTAATCAGAAAGAAAACCCTTAATTGTGTTGTTTCTATAACACATAACTAGCTACCTCAGCTGCCTCTCAGCTGCACATCTGTATTCGTGATAAGGAATTATTTTCTCCTGTAGAATTTGAAATAACATATTCATTTAATTAATTTCATAAATAAACCCATTTGTTAATTTCTACTATATTCATGAGTGGCAACTGTCTCCAAAATGGGACACATACTCTTCCTTAACCTTAATTTGTTTGGATGCCCATAGGCAATTGAAACTGTGGTTTGTGATTGATTTTTAATGGTTTGGGTTTGGTTTTTTTTATCCCTATTGACTGATGGGAAATAATTTTTTTGTTGACTGGAGGCATTTACTTGGAATGGAACAGAAGTGAAATATTTCATCAAAATATAAGGGAAATTTTGTTTATGACCCTCACTACACTCTACTAGCTAACTTTTTTCTCTTATTGGATGTTTTTATAATGTATTTTCTGTTACTTATTCTGTCATTATCGGTAAGCATTTGTTCATAATTTTAGCTATGGCACCCTAAAATATCATATCTAGAACAATAACCTGTGGCATTTAATAAAAAGAACAAAAATAAACATGCCATTAAAATAAATCCAGAAATAATTTACATTACTGGCTTCTTTTTATCAGCTTTCCTTGTTCTTACTATGCAGCTTCACCTGTTGCTTTCTTGTGTCAGTACAGGAAGGACAACCATCATTCTTCTTCAGATTTCAATTCATGTTTTGAGAGCTTTTGGCCATGCAATTCTACAGTGTTCATGAGAATACATCTTCCCTCACTTTGAAATACTTCGAGACTGGTTCCATGTTACACAGAAGAAAATAATTCATATGGGAATGTAAGCTTTAAAGGAAACATATTGTGTTATCGTAATAACAGGATGATGGAAATTGCTGCAGTGGAGATTCAGACAATTCAGCCTTTGCTACTGCACTTAGTGCTTGTTATGGAAATATTGCCTTGGACATGGATGGATGGGCAGTGGAATCTGGAAGATCTTAAGCTGCAGCAAAAGTGAAAAGCTTTGCTTACATGCAAAGACATCAAAACAACAGAGTTACAGTAAATTTAATTGTTGGCTGCTGCTTATAATTCTTCTAGCACATTACTACTAGGATGAAATAAGTACACTTATGATAATGAATTAATCAAATCTTTATCATGTCTGACACCTTCACTAAATGATTAGTGGCAGTACTGGGGTCTCTCAGATCAGAAATGAGCTATATGTGGAAGAGATAATTTCCTCACTGGATGTTTTTATTCGCCATTTCCATAATCTCACCATGCAGACCAATTAACAAGTTACATTTATAAAACAGTTCCTATTTTTAGAAACTCATCACCTGCATCTTGTAAATAAGTGGTAAAATTTAGCAAGATGCTAACGTAAGAAAGTGTGCAAAAATATAAAATTATGTAAGTTCATATTAAAAAAATAAGCAAACCCATGAACTTGTAAAGTGTAAATTGTGATAAAGGGTAATAAATATGAATAAGTGGGACCTTGTTGCAAAAATCAGGAGCTGGGAACTGAAGTACAGAGAGGTATGATGTTAAATGAGAAAGTCTAGTTGAACAAAAAGGCTTTTTCTTGTCCTTGTCTCTAACATTTTTTTCCTCAAGCAGTGTTAAGCCCTACTACCATTCCTAGTTTGAAAGGTGTTCTTTATTAAAGCTTACCTTCCAAAAGTAGCTTTACTAGAAGAATTATCTAGAAACTGTTCAGAAGTCCCTAAGTGACAAACAGTTTGTTATGCTCAGGAAGCAGTCTGGGAAAGAGCCATTGAATTTTGCCTCTAATCATCTTATTATAAACACTCTTGTTACACTATTCAAATGTTGCTAACCATTGTGTTTGTTATCCCATTGTGATAAGGGCATTATTGCTGTACATATAATCATGCTTTTGTTTGCTTTAGGATTTTGAGGCTCCTATTTAAGTAAAAGTATTTATGAAGGTTACAATTTAAAACACTGTACTATTGTTTCTTCAAACAACAGTAATCAGTATATAGCTTTAGTCCTAACAAAGGAAGACAACATTTTTCCTGTGCAAATATTCAGTCATGTTTTAACCTTGGCAATCAATATAGCATAGTAACAAAGCTGGTGTACAAAACTTGAGATTTAAGACAACAAATATTTACTGTAGTTGCTTCAAATCTTTCAGTACACAACTGAAAATTACATCTTTACTTTTATGCTTTAGTAGTACCATTTGAAACTTCATTCTTACTTACTCTGAAAAACACCCTGGCTCCTGTACAGCAGACCATGCAAGCTGTACAGTCCATACAACTGGAAACTGCTGGGGTCATTATGAGTCTTTGTATTTCTTTGTCTTCTATAATTCTAATGAAATTTCACACCCTGCTTTTAATAACTTTGGGCCTCGGTCTAGCGTAAGTCTTGAGTTAAGTAGGTCTTAGCTTTAGCTGTGCATGTAGTACTTCAGAGGAACAGCCTGCAGGGTGGAAGTTAAACACATGCTTAAAAGGCTTTGCTGGATCAGGGCCATATCTGCTAATCATGCAACTCCAAGGCTAGTAAGTGCCATCGAAGCTTGAGGAATTTCCCTTCTATTTGCATCAACCTCTGTGTGGTCATTTTGTTATTATTATTGAACAAATGCTGTAGTCACAAAAGGGGGGATGTAGTTTTCTCTGTAGTGTTCACTCCTTGTGTTCATACATGAGGGTAGATTCTCCTGGGATTAAGCAGATTTCTGCATATGCATATAGACACTTTATGGGAAAAGTGGTAGCAATGTGTTAACACTTTACTATTTTATTTTTCTAATCAGTTTGATCTTTATAAAATGTATATATTTTATACATAAAACTTCTGTCATTTCGTTTGCTCTCTTGCTATTTTTGAAGAATCACTGGAGGACCTCTGCCTTTTGCTGTCAGCATTCATAAGCAGTTTCCTGCAATCATTCAATTGTGGAGACACTTAAACTGTGACCAAAACATTCCAAATAGCTGATGATTCCTGAACCAGTTAAAAGCAGTTAAATAAATATCCATAACAGTTTTCAACAGTGCTTGAGTGCTTTCTGTGTTTCAACAGGATAAGTGGAGCTGTAAAAGGATATAACTTTATTGGAGACATAATCATAAACCAGATTCTTCATAAGATAATTTCACCTTCATAATTTTTGAAGATATTTACTCAAGATGAAAGTCATCTTCCCAAAAATGTGATCTGCTAGGGCTTGATCCATCAGCAAGCAAAAGCTCTTCACCAATCCCACTAGCATAAGAATATACTAAAATGTCTTCTTCAGAGATTTTATACAAAGATAAATTTTGATGAGCTTTTTGGGACTGGACAAGGTAGGATTTGTGTGCTAAATAATACATTTATTTCCTTTGCTCTCCAGTTGTAGTACATACAAATGTGTAGCACACTGATATATACATACAGATAGTCAGTCCAAAGGAGTTCAGCCAGAAAGGTGCTAAGTTCTTGTGGTCCTTGCTTAACTTGGCTGAATGAGAATTACAGATTCTCCCTGGATCAAGCCCAGAGTGCAGGGAGGATTAGCAGCAACTTTTTCCAGAAGTAAGATGAAACTGATTCTTCTCTACTCTAAATGTTTGAAAGATTTACAGTAATGACATATGCCAGGCCTAAAAATCCATTCAAGTGCCAGTAAATTCAGGTCCTTTTGGTGTGCTTTAAAAGTATCATGATATCAATTTCTTTTGGCAAGGAATACCTAATGGTAATCTTTTCCTGCATTCCATGAGAGTTATTAGTCAAAGTAATAGTTTATTTTTTTACCAGAAAAATAAACCATAACACACTCAGGACTGCAGTTCACTAAACCATAATTCTACTTTGTTTGACTTACAAAGTGCTCTATATTTTGAAAAATTGTTCTGTAATGGATGAAGGATTTGTGAAAAGTTCTACCACACATTAATTTGCTTGCTCTATTGGCATTGCCATTGCATGAGACCACCAAGAATTATCTTCCAAGACTGTTATCAATGAGACAGCATCATGTGTAAAAGAACTCACGCTGAAAACAACTTCAACTGCCCTGTTAAACTTTGGTTACAATGTTACAGCAACACGGAGTTATACAGTCTTTATAGAAATTGCAAATCCTCCAGAGGAGGGAAAGCTGAAAGAAAGGCCTGCAGTAGGGTAAAAAAAGAAATGTTAATAAAATTATATTTACAAAAGAAGAAGCAAAATGTAGATACTGTGTAATAACAAGTCTATGGCATTCAAAACCTTCCATGTTCTTCCTTAATAATTATGGACTACGCATGAAATTTATTCAGTTCTTATAGTAATTAACTAATAAAAGCTCAAAGGAACAGACTGATAAGTATGTACGGCATGTAGGTATAAAACACATACCATAAAAACTACATTCATCATCATATATATTTCTGAGGAATTTAGTAAAATACATTTTCTTAATTTCTCAAGAAAAATAATCCATTTCTGTCCACTTAGATATTGCATCACTGTATAAATATTTTTATTTTTAAAATCTAAATAATTATCATATTCCTATACATAGATACAAACCCAAGCACTTTGGGTCTACCTCTTTAAATGACTCTTCATAAATTCAGTCTTAAGAAAATTCTTTGTCTCCTAGACAGAGCAGATAAGATGTGGTTGGAAGAGCAACAGCAGTGGATTTGGGGTTTTTTCTCTGAAGCCAAATTTTATTTCTTGTGGACAATGCTGTAAATTTTAAAAGCATCCATGATAAAAGAAAACAGCACAACAGTCTTTAGCACAGCAGTCATGAGACAGCAAGACATAAACTACACTGAGAATAATAGGATATATGCAGCTTATCCTCATTCACTTCATAAGCAATATTTACAATGATCCTCCCCACAAAACAATAGTACTATTTAGTGAATACAGCGGATGCTGAGAGGTTTTGTGGGTTTTGGTGGCTTGTTTGTTTTTTGGTTTTTTTTTTAATCTAGAATACTTTCTACCCACTATAGTTTTTGTTTACACAGAAAATTACCTTAACAATAGATATTTCTCAATAATTTTGCATGTGCATAAACCGTTAACAAATGACAATGTTCTTGATGCAAAAGGGGTTCCAGAATTCCAATGAATAAATATTTTCTACATAATTATTAAATCACTCAAAATATTTACTCTTGTCATGCTTTGAGAACATTCAATGGTCAGTGTCCTGTTGAGAAGCAAATAAATTTTCCTTTCCTTTTGGTAGAGAAATTCCATGTTCCTCTGTATTGGTTAATGAACTATAGAAATTTTGTGGCATTCTAGTTCTCAGAAGTTCTCTTAATGATCTAGAATCGAGTTTCTCATGCCTTTGCTCTTTCTTACACAGATATCTTCCTATGACTTTTAGTAGAGCAGAAGATAAAAAAGAGATATGCCTCTAAAAGGGAATTTTGAATTAGCATCAATTTCAAAGTACTATGAAGGTAAAATGTAAGAATGAATTTCAAAAGGGAAACATTTGTGAGCAGGAAGAAGGTACTCTGATCACAGATGTGTGAACATTTTTTCATGGCTCTCTTATTTTCTAACAAATGTTATTTCAACATACCTGGTGTGCAAAACAGAGTGAAACACTACCTCTTCTTTTTACCCCACCAAAGAAAACAAAAATGGAACCCACTTATATTAAAATAATGTTATTTAAATTGTGAAATGAAGCACTTGAGAGCTAGGAAATGCCAGAAGGTAAGTTATCCATGTAATGTTAAATATAACCTCCTGCAAAGTGTGTTCATAACATAAGGCACAGTTTCAGAAGTACCTAGATATCTTATGAAGCAGACTTTTGATGGCACTCTGAAGCCTGTAAGACTTCTGCATTGATAAAAGTTTCACCAACAGTCCTTACTCATACTGCATTTTTTCAATGAAACTATACATTTATCCAGGGCACAAAATTCACATCAGGTCATATGAAACCAGTTCTCATCCACTCAGGATCTTCTTTTGTAGTATGTGAGTCCATCACAAAAAAATACACTTATTCCCCTGCTTATCATGTTACTGCAAATGTAAAATAAAAACCACTTTTCTCACTGGCTGAAAGTATCACACCCTGTAGAACATGCTTAATGTACTGCGAGTTCAATTTCATCCAGAGAAGTTTCAAAGTTTTAATGTTTCCAGATTTTATGTGATTGCTTTGTTTGTCCTTGCTTTGCTTTCTACTCTAAACTGTTTCTTTGAACAAAAAACAACACTAATTGAGGCCAGTAAAGCAACAGTGGTATGTCTACAGTTTTGTGAGTTTGCTTTTTTATAACAGGGAGGCTAGTCCAATGCCAGCAATTTTTATGATGATGTGAGTTAGTTCTGTTGCAAAAATATTTCAAACTCCTCTAAATATATTGGACTTTTTCCTCTCTACACCTCTATTCTTGAAGAAGGTTGACTACCTGCTGTTAAGTAGAGGATTAAAAATTCACTGTCACTGCAAGAACTGCAGTAAATACAAGTGTTTAGATTTGCCTAGACCAGAATTATATGTTCTGGCATTGTTTTCAGAGGCAAGCACAGAAACCCCATTCCTTGTCTTGTTTCCAGCAACACCAAGAAAATGTCAGATACATACTTTAATTACTCATTATTTTGAAAATATTATTGTTATTCACAATTATTCAGCACAGCTTGAGACACCTTCTGCTCTGCAAATCTGAGTACCACTCTGGAATCAGAAGGAAGGCTCCATTAATGCTTGGATAAACTGTTCAAAAGGATGGTGGATTCAGGTAGTTTGCTTCACAATATGAAACAAACCATCTGATATTTGTCTATCCCTTGTTAAAATTCCGTTCAGTCACTTTTCTTTCAACCTCTCATCTCAGCTGTTTGAGTATGCTTGGCAGGAACTGTGACAAAGAAACACTGACAAAATTTCAATAAAATATGACTGAATCATAAAAGATGAAAGAACGAAGTTGTACCTTGTGAAGCATATATTTGAATGTAGAAGGAACATGCTTGCCTCTTGTATCACTCAAATTATTTTAAAATATATCCAGCCAGGATCACCTATGGTTAAAAAAAAAAAAAAGCTTGAAAGAAGGCTGCATCTGAAAACTTTGCTCCAACTGATTAATGACATTATCATTTCTGAACAGCCTTTTTTGAAAACTGCCATTTAGAATTTCATGATCATTCTCTTTATTAATAAATGCAAATACTTTAGTGGCTGGGGAGTTTTGTTTCTGACTTGCTCAAGAAAAGAGGGACTCAGCCTAGCTGGATTATTGGAAACATAACCTCTACATCCTGTTGTCTGAAGCCAAATAATTAGATGCAGACAAATATTTCCCTGGATATATCAGTTTCAGAATGCAAAAATTTTTGCCTCAGTCTAGTGCAAATGGTGTTCTGCCAGGATTTTATATTCATATGTCATTTTCCCAACACTTTCAGCCAAATATGTGTAAAGGTAATCATGCTTCTGTGGTATTTGGGCAGCCTTGCAAAGTTTGACAGTTCCATGAAGGTTAAACCAGTGTGAAAGTGGAGTGATAGAACGAATCAGGTCTTGGAAAATATATCTGTCTGTGTCTGTGTGTGTGTGTGTGTGTGTGCATACACACACTAGACAAAACTCACATGAGCACTAGAGTTGAATGAATTCGTCTTATTTAAGATCTCCACAGAGCTATTAGGACCAGTCTGGATGTTGCTGTGATGGTCTTATTCTTGTGCACAGGATATTTTTGCCTTTCCTTTTTTCTTTAGTCTCCTACAGTCTAGTACTCACACAAAGGTCAAATGGAAAGTCACTTAGTTTCTGGAAAATAGTGTTTTCCAGATACTCAGCCATCAATTTTTTACTTTTGCCTATGACCTTATATTTTTTAATTGTGCAGGCTTAAGACTATTTTTGAATTTAACCCCACCCTCAAATAAGCTATATTAAATTTAAAAAAAGCTTTTACACTGTCCTGATTTAAATTTAAGTTAACAGGTAAGCTCTGAAAAAATTTACAAGACTTACAATTATGTATTCTCTCAAAATTAACAATGACTAGACATTTTTACATTAAACAAAATACTCTAAAAAGCCTCCTGAGTTTGGGCTAAACAGTGCAGCTCTCAAGGTAAGATCTGTCAAGTTGGCCATTCAGTGTAAACAGAGGTGTGACTAATACAGGTGCAGGTGAATAGCTGAAGCAAATAACATTTATGGTCAAAAAAAGGAAGGTGATACATAAACTTGACTTTCAGTTATGTCTTGAATTTACGTGTCTTCTATCTCTTCTTGATGCCTTGATCTTATGCTTCTTCCAAGGGATAGAGATTTGTGTTTCTATCTTATTATGCTTTGAAAATAGCAATGAATAATGCAAATAAGAAAGAAATAGGTTCGGTGCTATATATTTCCAAATTTTAATCATATAAGCAAGACTCTTTTGTTATAATTCTTCCCACAGAGAATAGACTTTCAGGTGGATTAAAACTTTCACTTACAAATAGTGTGCTGTACATTGCTCATCAACCCACTGAATACAATAAATCCATGTTTAATGTATTTTTTGCTCTCCAGCAGTAACTTATTCAAAAAGGACCAAATACTTTCATGAGTCAATCAGCCATATTTGTCATATGACCGTCATGCATGAGGGGTTTGAGATCCTCCCCAGGAAATTTTCTTACATTGTTGGTGCACATTTTTTGCAAAGATGGTCTGCTTTTTTCAACACTTTCATCAGCATCTGTAACCCTCCAAGTCCGCAGAACCATTTTATTATAAAGTATTACTTTGTTTTATCCAAATCCATTATTACATTGTGTTATTTTAGATTGTGCCAGGAGGTGACAGGATGTCGACAGATGAAATAGTATAGTGCCAGCTCAAAAGCCAAAATAGAAAAGCTGATATAGATAGCAATTTGTGTCAAATTTATTTGATCTGGATCTTTATGGACAAGAACACAAGGATTCAAGAAAGGACACATTTTCTCCCCTATTGCAACCTGATGTAAATGTGAACAGTAGCATAACATTATGTCTCACATGGTGAACTGGAACAGAGAGGAGAATACTCTAATAAGCTTCAGGGAAATTACAAGTCAGCATAAACCCGTCTTCAACCAGTGGTATAGCCTCACTATAGATAATTTGCTGTGAACATTAACAAGGAAGTGCTGATACATTGCAATAAAAAGTTGCTAATAAGATTAAGTCAAATAATATGTTTTGATGCCCTCTTCTTAAATTAAAATTTCAAAAATGGAAGCTACCTAACATCATCTAGCAGTGATGGGGCCATCACCAGGAAACCTCAAATGTCTCAGTTGTAAACAAAGAGTGGTCAACCTCTGCAAAAATAGAAAAGGAAAATACTGATCTGCAAAACACTTTAGGCACCATAATTAGAGCTGAAGGCAGGAACAAACACATAATATAAATAAACATGTAGGTAGATACTTTGTGTTCTCTACATCCAAAGTAAGCCAGCCTAGCAATGCTTTAAGAAGGCAAATGACTATTTTCTCATCAGGTCATCTTCGTACATGACAAGTTTTTTCTTTCACAGTAGTTACATAAAAAGGCCTCCTGACTAAGTGAAATAACTGATTCTGATTTTGCTGGTGCTTCAAAATATTTCTCGTGTGGCTGGTTGCTTTGGTCCTCTTCCATTCTTAGTAGCCCTGGGAAAACAAAAAACAAACAAAAACTTTATATATGTGAAAAGTCAAACAAATAAAAATTATAATTTTCCCTAATGTGTCAGCAAAATTGTTTACACAGGAAGATTCCTATTGCTCAATGTGTCTTCTTAATCATATTAACATGGAAGCATAGAAGCTCATAAAGCAATGCATGCTCCGTTAGAAATGAAATCCACATGAGAAAGCTAAATCCTGAGGCACTTACTCTTTTAACAAAATCTTTATCTGACAGACTTCTATTGAAATCAAAGGAAATGTGCTGGAGTAAAGCATTTAGGGTTTACTCAATAGTGCAAACTAATCAGAACACACTGTTACAGCAAAGACTAATTACATAATATCGTATAATCCATATTTTTTAATTTTAAATTCATACAAACATCCATATCTTTTGCATACTATGGAGAAAGATGTTTCTAAAACTGTGCATCTACAAATTGTTGCTGGAACTAAATACCAAATATCAATACAACAAAAAACACCCTTCTTTTTTTTTTATGTTGGAATATTTTTTCCCCTACTATATATGTCAGAAAGGAAGGTATTTCTCTTCAAGTATCTGGGGCCTTTACTAGGATGAGGGAGCATAAAGCCCAGGGAAGTTGAGTCACTATCAGTGGAGATATGTAAAAGACATCTAGATGTGGTGGTTAGGGATATTCATGGACTTGGAAGTGCTGGGTTAATAGCTGGACTTGATGATCTTAAGGGTCTTTCCAGCCTAAATGCTTCTATGATTCTATAACCAAAAATAGATTCCAAAGAGACAAAACTTTTAAACAATTTTTGGTTCTGGGTCCATCTGTTTGGCTGGATTCTAGCACTGGGAACAGTGTCTCCTGGACACAGATGGCAATTCCTCTCCATACTTAGCCAGATGGCAAAAGGGAAAATCCTGCCACATTTAGCTGAGGATGTTTCCTAGGAGCGTGGATTATTCTGGGGATGACTCCATCCACCTGTCTCCCAGGTAGGCTTCCTGTGAGACCAAAGAACACACATCTAGAAGCAAATGACAAAGCACATGATATCTAGAAATATTTCTTACATGCAAGCAGTGTCCAGAGCCTACAGTGGATCAGTGCAGGTCTTCCATGTGGCTGAACCTTGTAAGCCTTTTTTTAACACTCCAAAGAACACAGAATGCTCAAGTTCAACAGATATTTTACACCATGTTTTGGTGTCAGTCAAGTCACCTGCCTTCATGGATTGTAACTATACAAAAACCACTCCCAGAGACTTCCCTCTGAAGTTTCTACTTTTGATTTCTCATAGTTTGGGGTTTTTTAATTTGATATTTTTCAGAAGATACATTTGCTCGTGGACCACATAACAAAGGGGAAAAAGAAGAAAAAAAATGGCCTTAAGAGAGAGACAGACAACTCTATGCAGCTAAATCTAGGTCATCTGAATATGTTAAAATATCCCAAACTTATGTTTAAAAAGTAGAGTCCAAGTGATTTTATCAGTTAAAGTCATGTGTTCAATCACACATGTCTTAAAACCTCAGACTAGGCTATCTATTGTCTCAAATACCTAATGTGAGCTTTTTCTTGTGCGATAAAACTTAACTTTGAGATGGATGTTGTTGCCTGCCTGGATACTGTTGGAAAATATGTGGAACCTTTTGAGCTGCCTTGACCATGGTAAAAGGAAAACGGTAGGAAATTTGAAATTATCCTGATTGTTTCTTAGCTCCTGCACACCTGGAGGAGGGTTGGCACTAGTGTATGTTTCTCTTCAGATTGCACAATCCCAGCTCAGCTTGTCTTCACAGGAGATGTGCTCCCCCATTACAGCCCTCCTCTGGACTTTCTTCATCATGTCCGTATTTTTTATGTGCTGAGGACCCCAGAGCTGGATGCAGCACTCCAGGTGGGGTCTCACCCTGGTAGAATGGATTGGGAGAAACTTCCTTGACCTGCTGGCCACACTCGTTTCAATGCAGCAGAGGATATGGCTGGCTTTCTGAACGGCAAGTGCATATTGTTGGCTCCTGTCCAGCTCTTCATAAGGACCCCCAAGTCTTTCTTCACAGGGCTTCTCTCATTGAGTGCTTCTCCCTGTTTGTACTCATGTAACTGATTGCCCCAGCACAGATTGGACTTACTGAATTCTATGGGATTCTTGTGGGCTCAATTTTCAAGTATTTCCAGGTCCCTCTGGATGGCATCGTGTCCTTCAGGTGTGTCAACAGCACTGCTTGTCATTGTGTTATCTGCAAATTTGTTGAGGGTGCACTCAATGTCTTTGTCATTGATAAAGATGTTAAAGAGCATTGGTCCCAACACAGAACCCTAAGGGATACCACCAGCCTCTGCCTTGACTTAGAATTAGTATATTTAGGAGTTAGTCTACTGGTTTTGTTTCCTAAATTAATAATATATACCTTTTGTTGACTTTTTGGAGCTATTGGTTGAAGTTCTTAAAAAACATGAGGCTATATGCATTGCTATGATCTTATCATATAACCTTATATTTCATTCTTATACACATCCACTAATGCTAGAACTTAATTTTAGACTGTGTATATGTTGCATATACATCATCTATTCTAATGCTATATGATAGAATATCTTGTTTTATTACTCATGGATTCTCTGCTGTCCATTACGCTACTGCAAATTAATTTTTTCAGTTTAATTGTTTACAGTGCACTACTCAGCAACATATGCAGTCATATTAATTAATTTCATTTTAAATTGTAGTTAAATTTTTAAATTACAATAAATTATTTTCTGTGGCGTTTGGGGATTCTTTTTGCATATGTATGTAATATGTATGAATAGAAAGATTTCTCTGGGAAGCTGTACACAGGCAAAAAAAATACCTTTAGGAAAGCTATTCCCCAATTTCATATTCCCATGCACTTCAAACCACACACTCTTTGCTCACTCCCTCCCTCTCCTCCTGCAGTGGGCAGAAGACAGGAATTGGAGGCACAAAAGGTAAAGATTACAGGTTGAAAAAAGAACAATTTACTGGAAACAGCAGTGAAATAAGAAAGAAGCAATACAGAAAATATATTAATGAAAAGGTGTGCAAGAAATGCAAATGAATGACATGTGACAGGACCAGCAACACACAAAGCACCTCCACACTTCCTGTGACCAGGTAAGAATCCCTTCCTCCAGCCCACAGACCACTGAATAAATGCCCCTACTGGCTTCTGCAAAACTAAACCCTGTCTTAGCCAGAACCACAGCACCTACTTATACACACACCTCTGTGAACCCTGCAGGCTTTCCAGCATAAATTCAAGTTTTCAGTGATCACACATAGTATCAATTCTTTGAAAGAAAAAACAGAAAACAGATTAAAAATAAATCACAGTATTAGTTGTGCTTCATGAATATGGTGCACATATTTGAAAAGGGATTGTCACAAACTTTGACAGAGAACGTTTGCTTGACTGTTCCATATATGTAAATGTCATATATAAACAAAGCATTTGTCCAATTTTATCTACAGGAAAAAACAAGAGAATTAGCAAAGCAGAATTACTTTTTCTTACCAGCTTGGACAGCACAGATTTTATTAACAATTAGAGAAATAGGCCCTTGGAATGTGGCTTCTCCCCTGTTCTGGCTTATCTTCACATAGCAACAAAGCATTAACAAAGCTGTTCAACTAAAGCAATGTACATTTAAAAATACAATAACTTATTTTCCTCATCCTGGTGATTTGGGATTGTTGTCTTGTACCTTTTAATAGCCAGCTTGATTATTCAATCTTCATTGGGTCCCTTGCCAGTCATCAGCCTTTTCCAGCTGCAGACACTGGTCATTTACGGTTTTATAGACACTAGAGAGGTCTGTCTGAAGGATAAGAAAACACAAATTAGCCTTTTCAGATTGGCTTTACTCAATGTTGTCTTTGTGCTGCAATAAACATTCAAACAGTTGGATATATCACTTTGGGCATGTTGTGTCAAAGACACACAGAGGATGACTGGAAGGATGGCTTCCCTTTGTGGTTTTGAAGCTTTTGAGGACTTCTGGACTTCTTTGTAAAATGACACTGTATGTTTATGTTCCTAAAGGGAGTGGTAGCCAAATTGAGAATTTTAGGTCATATGGTTTGCAAAGAAAAAAGAAAATGCAAATAGTCTCTTCTTTAGCTACCAAAGCAGAAAAGGAAAAGTTCCTTTTTGCAATTTCTCTCCTATTAAATGAATCTCTGATTAGGCAGATGTCAATCCAATCACTTCCTGGTCAAACCACGACAGCAGATGATAAGTTTTCAGGTTTTGGTAATTTCCTAAATGTTATGCTTTGCAGATTAATCAGAAAATCTTTTACTTGATTCCTCCAAATTTCTTAAATCTTATATATATATTTATGAGGGGGTGTTAGTCTAACGGCGGAAAAATATTAGTATGCTCATGCCTCCAGTGTTTAAACACATTCAGTGAGATCTTATCGAAATTTTGGTTCTTTTTTATTTAAGATTTCACAATTTAAATTCCATTCTTTGTTCATACCTTCAGAAAGTATCTTCTGAAGAAGTCAAAGGACTACTTCTTGATCTCTGAAAAATCACAAAAATGTAAATCCCGTGGTGTGTACAGCAAGAGCATTTCACTGAATACAGCACATTTTTAATTCAATATGCATAGCCTGAGAATTTCGAATTTTTTCTCAGAATATTTGCCCAAAATGTGGCATTCATTAACTAAATAATTCATTACAACCTATTCACTCAGCTTTATTATTAATAAAATTTCTTTGAAATAGTTGAAAATCCCATGGATTTTAAATTAGTTAGAATCTGAAATTTTTAGAAGTGACTGCACTTCTGTTCCTATTTGACAGTGTTGATATTGTCTTTTTCTGGTAGAATCAAAGAAATTATTCTTTCCTCTTAAAGTAGTGACACTCATAGCAAACCCCCAAAATATTTCCTCTTCTATAGTATTAGACTGAATGTTCAACATATTTTGCAGACTGTGTCTGACATTCAGTTCTGTTTTCTTTGAACCATCTCCCTTTTCTTGTCTCTTAATAAAAGAGAAATATTTGATGGGGGGGAAAGTTCATTTGACATGGGCTGGTTCATTTTATCCACAATGTATTAAGTCAGTCAAGAAAGTTTCTAGAAAGCACTATTTGTAAATATATGCTTACATCTACTTAATTAGCTTTAAATTATGTTAATTTTATGGAGTGTAATCAAGATGTCATTTCTGTTACCAGCATATTTTCCTGCTTAAAAAAATTGCTTTACAGAGAAGCATAAAGTTAATGCTGCTGTTAGGAGTGTTTTTCTCGATTGGGATGTAATACATCCCATGGCCCAGACTTCATAATAACTTAATTATGACAACAGCTTACAGTACCAGCACAAAAACCATGGGAGATTAAAAAAATGGCTTGTTTTCCAGGCTTTTAAATAGAAATAGTGGAGAGCCTTCCTACAGAGGTCTATATTCTCCATTGTCCTTGTTTTGTCCTTGTCCTCCATTGTCCTTGTTTTTCCAACTCCTGACTTTGCATACAAAAACCACACATATCCCTGAAACAGGGCTTGGCAAAAGCATTTTTGTGATATGTGGTTTTGTATTCTGATGGAAAGAGACCTGAATTTTTCACTCTTTCATAGAAGATTACTACTATTCTGATGTTTTCTGCTACTATATAAGTATAAAGCCCAAATTAATTATAATAAAAATATTTAACCTTTTGCTTCTAATGCATTTCCTTTATTAGGTTGGAATGTCCACTATTATCAGTACCTAAAATCCTTTAGGATTTTGTCTGCATGGAGTGAAACCACTTCTTCTCTAGAGAGTTTTATTTTATCTGTATTTTCCCTTTACATTAAGAGAAATCCCATAATTCAGCAAAGTTCTGTCCATTTATTGTGTACCTTTCTGGCATCATAAATTAGAATACACTGTCAAATGAGGAGAGTGTGAACATTAAGAAACAGAAAATACAAAAGCAGAGAATGAAGTGACAATTCTAAGGAGATCTTTAATAAACAATCAGTGTAGTCATTCAAGAAAATGAATAAGACAGGCAGCCATATGCTGCTATTAGGAACTTTTTCTTCCAATGATTTCTCATTCTCTACTATTAATTTTGAGATCAGATGTGGGATTTTGATATGGGTAGATAAAAGTATATCTCTAGAGTTATTTTTTCAAAGTATATCTAAATACAAAAATGTATGTTTTATGACTGCTAGCATGTTCCCTCATTTGATTAAAAAACACCTCAGAATTTCAACAAAAGTTGGGCTATATGAAATGTGAATAACTGTACTTTATAAGGCAAATTTCTACACATATAATAAAAAACGAGACGGAAGGGAGGGAGGGAGGGAGGGAGGAAGGAAGGAAGGAAGGAAGGAAGGAAGGAAGGAAGGAAGGAAGGAAGGAAGGAAGGAAGGAAGGAAGGAAGGAAGGAAGGAAGGAAGGAAGGAAGGAAGGAAGGAAGGAAGGAAGGAAGGAAGGAAGGAAGGAAGGAAGGAAGGAAGGAAGGAAGGAAGGAAGGAAGGAAGGAAGGAAGGAAGGAAGGAAGGAAGGAAGGAAGGAAGGAAGGAAGGAAGGAAGGAAGGAAGGAAGGAAGGAAGGAAGGAAGGAAGGAAGGAAGGAAGGAAGGAAGGAAGGATAGGCAAATCATCTGGAAGGAAAATTACAGAAATGTTAGAGGGATTTTAATGCTTCTTCTAGTGACTGGTGTTAGCATTTAACGATGATATTTTTGGACATTAAAAAATTCTAACTTCTTATTCTGAAGGATGTAAGTTAACATTTAGACCTTATTTTTGCTTTCTCTTCCTTTGTTAATAGTTTTGTATCAGAAATGAGAGATACCGGCAAGGATAAAAAAAAGTAACAACAATTAATCTACAAAGGGAATAGTCATAACTTTTTTTTCTCAAACACATTGTACAAATGCATAATATTCTTCTGTTAGAAATTCTTATGCAGTAAGAAACACAATAATAGTAAACAGTAACAATCAACATGTTCTACACCAGACATTCCTATGAAATCATTTCTCACTTCACATTTTTCTGTTCAGTTTGACAAACTATAATACAGTACTCAGCTCCACTTTCCCTCAGGTGGGTATACAATTTCTACTTAAATAATTTAACCATTAAATTTGGCTGATACTGAAAAAAAAATTGGTCAAGATATTAATAGAACTATTTTAAATTTAAATGGCTTTTTTTTGAGTAGGTTTAGTAATGCAAGTTATGCACTCAAGTACTGTGAATAACAATTTGAGGTCTTCCCTACAGATTTTTCTTACCATATTTTTCCTACAAGCTTCTGAAGCATTGAGAACAGCAAGAGGCATCTTTGTTGATATATTCTGTATTTTAAAAAGAACTTTCAATTAAGTTTAATCTATTATTTCTTTCTGTATTGCACTTCTGTGGTATTTTCATGCACTATCTTAACAATGTCTAAAATAAGAGGACAATGGAGAATATAGACCTTTGTATGAAAACTCTCCACTATTTCTATTTAAAAGCCTTGAAAGCAAGCCATTTTTTAATCTCCCCATGGTTTTTTGTGCTGGTACTGTAAGCTGTTGTCATAATTAAGTTATTTCCTACAGGTTTTAGAAAAAGATTAAAGTAAGGCCAGGTTAGGAATGAGAAACTCTATCTTATTAATGAGTTTTAGGCAAGCTATATGGAAAACAGTAGTTTCTGTTGTCATTTGCATAACATATGTTGTAGATTGCTAAGCAAGTTGCATGGAGCTCAGCCTGAACGTAATTAAGGCAGTAGTTTGCAGTAAATAAAAGTTCTAAATCAACACTTCATGTCTCTGCTTTAAAAAATAAAATCATTAATATTCTTAACACTTGAAAGTTCACAGAGAAACTGATAGGCATTGAACTGCTGAAGGAGAGTGGGGATGGTGTTGCTGTCACTATTCCTTCTGTACAGCAGAAATATAATATATCAGCAACAGCTGACTGATACAGTTGTTCAAGTCATTATGGGCAAATTACACCTTGGGAACCAAAAATTCACTTAAAATTCCAGACAAAAATCTATGATAGATTTTAGGACTGCCTAGCCCTATTATATATTAAATCAGTGGATTTTTACAATGGAAAACCTCTGGATTGCCTGGACAGAAGCATTTAGATGAGTCTATAACCTTCATCTGAAGCACTTTTTCAATCCAGAAATAGACAATTGACGCACTTTGCAATGTGCAATTTTGTGCTGATTCTATTGAATGAGACACAGATTGTCCTGGATAAATCTTAGGTCTTATTTAGGTGTAAACCTGCCCTACACTCTCTCAATGAGACCACCTCCTTCTCCAAGGGATATCTTCTCTTAGAAGGCCAGAAAAAGTGTTGATGGAAACATATGAAACATGAGTTCTACTAGAGATAATGCAAGGTGATGCTGGACTCAGCCTCACAGAGAACAGGGCACTCTGTTGAAAAGTGAGAGGACAAAGGTTTTGTCTTCCTGCTGCCAGAGCTTTTAAAATGTTATTCAGTATATTCTAAGGATAAATCTCCATTCATTCAAGGAAGCAGTGTCTGGGACAGCTAAACACTCTAATCAGACCAGAACTGATGTAAGAACCAGCACATGCAGAATAGACATGTACATAGAACAGAGCCCAAGTTTGCAAACAGTAACATTCAATAACAATGACTGACTTTTGATTTTCAAGGCTTTAAGTCAGCTTCTTGGAGTCTTACATGACCTCACAAAAGGCAGATAGGGAAATGAAATATATTTATTCAAAATTATGTTCTCCTGGAAGTCACCAGTCCATAGGTTTATAATGATATATGGCCCTTAAAAGGTTTGGACATCACAACCTGTGATACTTGATAATTGTTTTGTCTATATGCTCACACCTTAAAAATCTAGTCTGGATGGAAAATTCTATCAATTTTTATATTTCCCAATTCATTCTGCCAGTGCAAGGACAGGTGTACTTAGAAACATATTTTTCAAGCAAAGGAGAAAAGATCCTGGCAATGATCAACTTTTTCATTAATCTTGAATGAGGTCAGTGACTGGAAAGAGAAAAAACAGACTTCAGTTGCCTCAGCTACTTCACCTATTCCTGTTTAGGTCCTCTGCAGGGCAGAATGAGCCCTGAGACCACTGCACATTTCTGTCTTCTCATCCACATACAAATGCCTTCCATCCAATCAAGAAAGACATTTCTAAGTTGGGAGGTTGTTATGTGCTATTTATCAAATATACAGGAAAGTAATCAAAGAATTGAGTGTCTGGTTATCAAAAGTATATAATATATGTGTTCTTTTTCTAGTTTATGCATAGATGACACATCTGCCTTGGTTAAATATTGTGGAATTTTATCCTGAATTGTTGATATGTTATACATCATAGTGTAATTCCTTTGTCATCTGTACCTATTATCTGTCCATAGATTTAGCTAGATTTTTATGGCCTTACATGCACAGCATCCATTTCTAGTCCCATTAAAAGTTATTATGAACTAAGATGATATAACATAAGAGTACCCTAGGGGCCAGGGGCTAGGCTGCCTTCTTAGCCTTGTTACTACTCTGGAAAACAGTCCTTACATGATTGAGCTGATGATGATAGATCATTAGTTGTTCATGCCCCTTAGGCATTCTGGTTTGGCTGATTCTGGTGTTAAAACAGTCCAGAACCCCTTCACCATGTCCAGTATCATCCCTGATGGCCAGCCACAGACTGAGATTTCCATGGTCTGAAAATATTTGGGGTCCATTTTACTAAGGTCCCTCAAAGTAATTCCATCTGGCCCTAGAGCAGAGCACTTACTTATCTCTTTGACATTTTTGGAAATTTACGTAGCTGGGATTATGGTTCAGAAGGCATTGTTTTCAGCTTGGCCAATAAGTTGTAATTCACCAAGGCCTTTAACTATTCCATGTGATTCCCATCTTGATTTGAACATGAAATGTTCTTCAGCATGTGGTATTTCACTCACATTTCATGGATTCTATGTCATCCAGAATGTGTCCTTCTAATTTACCCCATCCAAGCAGAAGAGCTGCTGGTGTGGTAATTATTGCCCTATTTTGATGGCCTTCTTCTTCATCCACTCTGTCTATATACTACACCGAGAGTGACTTGGCATTATATAAGGATCTAGAAAAAATAAATTGTTGTCATAGAGTATGTCTCATGTCTTATTTTCATGCTATATTGTAGGAACAGTTAAAGAACAATATCATACAATTAACTCTAATAAAATTATTCATTCCTGCTTTAGTACATTATTTGAAGCATGTATATTCAAAGATAATATTCAATTTTTTCCTGAACTCCTTAAAAATTACTTCTGATGCCATACTTCCCACATAACACTTTTTTAAAAAATTTAACTTCAAACTGGAAATAAAGGATAATAAGGGGTGGTTCAAGAAATCAGAAATAATAAAAAACCCCACCACATTCAAATTGTGAGACTGATTCTTGGAAATGCCTAGATGGAGTTAAGACTGTGAAAGAATTTTCTTTATAAGCATTATAGAATTCCTCAGATTAAATTCTCCAGGAAATTAGGACAAAAATCCAGCTGTTAAATGATCTTACACATCCAATGTTACTTAAGGATTCCTGAACAATTTTTAAAGTCATTAATACATGAGGTATTCAGGAAAATGCAGTTTTTTCTTATACTAACTAAATAAATATTCAAAATAAAATATAATTGAAACAGGAATTCGTTGAGCAGTATGCAAGTCCTAATTAAGTAAGTATCATTGTTAAGTGGGTTTCATAACTTCTTATACTTCATTATGATTAAAGTTTAAGTATTCATTTATAGACATTCAAATGATGAAAACTTTATCTCCAGTACAGGAAACTTATGATGCTAAAAGCTTTTTAACAAATGTCTAAAAATCATATTAAGGTAAACATGCTTCAAATTAAAAAAAAAACCAAACTTTGATGGTAACCTCAATAATGATTAATCACATGGCTAAGGAGTGTGGGTTTCCCTAACACTGTTGCTATGAAAACTTGCAAAAATTTATCAAAACTATAAACATCTACGGGATTTTTTCAAATGGATCTTTACATAATGCACAGCAAAAAGTTCACATAGTACATGAATATTACCATAGACATTTGAAAAATTTCTGTCAGAATTCAGGATTTCAGGATATTCATATTCTAATCTTTTCAAGATTGAATTCATAAATGATGCTAAAATTTACATCTAGATAATCTATATATATTTACTAGTTGAAGATATAAAAGTCTTCAGTTTCTACAAATTGTAGTCTGGCAAATATTCAAAAATAGACCATTTGGAAAAGAAAGCTGCTTTTAGTAGAGGAATGTGAGGTAATAATACATATAATATGAGGTTCAGATTTTAAAGCTATAGGTTTATTTTTATGCAGGCAAGAGTTGCTCTGATTCTAACACATTTTAATTAAAGGCTAAAGACTTAGAAATATTGTAAACTAAACTAAACAAAAGGGATACAGGTGTACGAATCAAAAGTAAAAAAAACAATCCATATTTTTATCAGATAAAATCTCTAAATTCAGACATTATTCCAGACTGCTCTCTGTGTTGTTCTGGCTTATCTAGAATTAGTAGGGGTAAATACCATCTGTAGATTTTACTGCCGAGACTTTTTGAACTTCCACACTTCCATAGCCAAAAAGTGGATGTAAATATTTTAGGAATCATCCAAAATGATCAGAGGAATTTTTAAGTTTTTTTAAAATAAATAATTAATAATATGAATATATTTCAAATCCATAAGGATCTTGTATAGGGGACTTACACACTTTTATCTCTTTTGTTATATTTTTTCAGGGAAATGAAAGAAAATCAGTAGCAATTAAATACATTAGGAAGAATATTGCTCTCAATTACACAAAAGCAAAATAAGTGCTGATATCAGAAATATTAGCCAAACCTTCATGGGCTTCACTGTGAGGACACCTGGACTAATTTTCTTTACTGTACTATCATTAAAAGCAAACACAGTTTCTTGAATGTGGACACTGGCAAACATTTATTGTCAACTGATTTACTTCCCATTTAAAAGTACCAATTTGCAGAAGTTCATGCATATTAATAGTAGCTTTGAGATAATATATTTCAAGATATTGATATTTTTAGAAAAAAAAACCTGCAAGTTTTCTTTCAAAGTACTTTGACTTCCTTTTATATTTTTAAAATTATTTTTATAGAAACTACTAATTTAATTTTAGAACAGTGACTTCAAGGTGGTTCGTGTACTGCTCAGAATGCACAAATAGGAATTTGAACAAGGGTTTATGCAAAAAATTCTGAAATAATCTCTAATAATTTTTTGCATCTATTCACACATGTAAAGGATTAATTAACTGTCATCAATATTTTTCAGACAATCCATAAATTGAAAAATTATTTCATGAAGCATCCACTGAATCATTGAAAATAAACATGTTGTTTAAAATAAACATTTAAATTATTAATAAAAATATTCATCTGATCAAATACTTTATAGTCAAATAAATTGTCCAATCCTTTTCCTGGGATGCTGAAAACATCCAGATTCCTCTCCACAGTCTTCTACAATTTCAAGTAGAAAAGAAAGAAATTAATGCAATTAATGTGGAAAAACACATTGAATGAAGAAGAATTGTAAGCTGCTGAAGAGAGATATTAGAAAGTAAGCTAGGTGACTAGGAAGGTAACCTGGCAGACGAAATTACCTGATTTTAATACTCTAAGTCATGCAGATAGGTTATCCAAGCAAGGCTCAAAATCTGAGGTTACTTTTTTTTTTCTTAGTTATTCCCACATCCTTGAAAGCAGCTGGTCAGGCCTATGGAATGTGAGGCACCACACAACAATACACCAATATCAAAGCTCACTCTCTGGAGCTTCATGGAGCTTCTGGGCTCAGGGGACTAACACTTGGCAGAAATAGTATGACTTTGCTTGCACTTGGTCATTTACACCCTAATAGAAGACGTTACTTTTGAGGTAAGGAAGATACCAAAAATTAGGGAATCATTATCCAGAAGCTTTAGTAGAAAACTGTGGAAAAAAAAAAAATCAAACTTCACTGACAGAGGAAATCAATGCACACCATGGAATAAAAATTTTTCAACAAACTTCTCCCTTATTCAAGACTAAGTTCTTTAACCCAGAAAAATTTCTACAGCACACAAAAGAGGCAGATACTACATTAAAAGAACCAATAACTTAATTCACTCTAAGCAGTGATATAAATGTCTTCAATGAAACAGCACAAGACCACACATGTGCCAGTCAGAGTATTTGATCTTGGTAAGTAAACTGTCTGGTTATTCTTCTCACAACTATCAGACTATCTTCATCTGCAAAAAACCCAGTGAGTGACAAGTATCAAAGGGTATTATTTGTTAAAGCTAATGGGTTTGGTGTAGATGTCATTGCCTGTGAGTTCAAGCTGTAAGCACATGAGGCAAGATATTCCAAGTCTCTGAAGTGCCCGAGTTCATGTTGACACAAACTATTCACCCAAACTTTTTGTTATTGCTACTGATGACAAAGAGATTGCTAGCATGTGCACACTTAAATTGCACCTATATCCTATATTTTGCTGGGTAGCCCATGAAAGTCTACACACAAGTCAGGGCATTTGCAAATAGACTTTCTTTACAAGACAGGAATCATGCTCAAGTTGAGTAAAATTATATAAATTTCCTTACACAATCTTTTTGTTGACATATTATCTCAGCTTGAATTCTCTTTCTATTAGTAAATTTTGAGCAAGGAAATATTGAAGGAGTTGAGTGTGATTTCTTCTTTACAGATGATGGTCATAACATAAAAGTGAAGACTCTTCTGCTTCATTCTAGATATTTTCAGAGTGATTCCACTGAAAAAGAAGCACCAGAAAAATAAGCAGTTTTGTTGAAGCCAAAGTGATTTTTGGAAACATACAGGATTTACATAAAGCTTTCAAAATATGATACATTGGGCTGAAAAAGAGAAACATTAAAATACCTATTACCTATTACAAAATTGCTTTTCACTATATTCAGAAGTTTTAATAAAATTTCATGCTCTGATATACAAAGAGAAGTATTATAAGTGGACCACTAATGCTTGCTTTATTCACAGCGTTATGAACATGCTAGTCTATTTCAAGTATGCTGAGACTAACAATCAGACAAGATAAACTGCTACAAGACCAGGATGTCAGGATGCTTGCAGTTCCTCCTCATGTCACATTTGGATCCAAATCCTTCCCCCTCAGCATTAAAATCCCACAGCTGCTTCACTGCAGCTCCTGTAGAGTGGTAGGTGTAGAAAAGTTATCTCAGTAGCTCATCAGGAAAGAAATATTTTTGCACAATTTGGATGAAAAAATATTTAAAACTGAGATGTCCACCACACAGCCTGACAAGAGAGAAAGTATGACATTTCCTTGAGAACACAGAATTTGATCAGCTGCCTTCTCAGAAGAAACAAGAATGGTTTTAATTGTAATATGAAGGATGCTTCTCCCTGCTGGGAAGCGAGCTACCAAATCCCCATAATACCAAAAATACAAACAGCTCCATATATCTGTCTATATTATTGAACATGCCTGTTTCCATGTGTGAGAGAACACCAGTTCCCCACCAGGGACTTGAAACATATTAAGGATATAATTACAGCCAACTCTATCAGAGAGGGGTTTTTTTATTACTGCTTTTCAAAAATAATCTCCACATCTGCATTAAAAAGTTCACTATCTCTGATAGCATCACAAATTAAAAGTAAGTTATAAAAATTTAGTGGTTAAGTTACATTTTCTTGGACAGTTTCTGAACCACAGAAAGGCTCCCTGCATAGATAGTAGTACCCAGACATCAGACCTCCTGTGTGACAGCCCTCCATCACAAGGCAGCAGAGCCAGGACCTCTTTTACTCCCTGCCTTAAATGGATATTGGATTCTCATTTGTGCAAGGACATTATTTTAATTACTTTGATGTAAGAAAGTGCAGATGGTTTTGCTGTGGCTCTATTATTATGTCTCAAACAAGATTTGGAAGAGGGGAAGGTTTTTAGGAGCAAAAGTCCTCAGTCCAGTAACCCAGAACAACAGAGAGAATTTTAGCAGTTCATTAAAAGCATGCAAACAAACTAAGAAATAAGGTAAGCAATTGAAATATTGACTTTTAAATAGAATTTTTAAAATATTTCTGCCTTTCCTTTTAGATGTACAATTTCTTATGTGGGGAAAAGTAACTTTACAATGGTATTAATCTCAAATTTAAGAACTAATTCTCCTGGAGTTGCCTGAGAACCAAAATAATTTTTAGCAGATTGTAGGCACTACTGAAGAATTTTAGGCTGTAACTCTCTGGCTGTTTTGATTGGTTTTGCAAGCATTGGTTGGAAGCCAGTGATTTTTAGTCCTGCTTTCAGCAGGAGGTGAAGATCTTGTGGAAGAAACTGAGAGCCCCTTAATGAGATCCACAAAAGTGTATTTCTTGCTAAAACTACTTAAGTGAGCCATTTTCTACCCTGATGCATAATGTAATATGTGTGTTGCTGAAGTACAGGACTAGGAGTTGGAGTTAAAAGGATTAAGGTGAACATACATCATACTTTTCAGGATTTACCGAATAATTTGTGACTATTTAAAGAGTTTTACAAGGTTAAACAAAAGCTGTACACTATATTATTGCCTCAAACAATTACACCGCTCCTTTAGAAATGCTTATGCTCCATGCCACTTTTTGGTGTCATTGTCAAAAGAGGTGGAAGAAAGCAATCAATAGCTGTTAGAAACTACACAGCATAAAAGCCTGAGGAAAATAAAGTTCACAGGTGCATCGACTGCAACACAGTTGCTGTAACAATGTGGGGTTTAGTCAGTACTGAAGACTTTTAAAAGAGCATTTTAGGAAATGAAAATCACATTTTCTACTGACTGTGACATTTTAAAAAGGCTTTCCTCTTACACTAGCCCTGGACACTTCTAAGACCTTTTATGAATTTTGTTTACTAAAGCTTCACCTACACTTCCTTCAAGACTTTTTTAATGACACAAAATTCTTGACTAATCACAGTGGAATGCCCAGCATATTTTTTTCCTTTGTTATTCTTACCAGTTCAGAACCAAATATCCTATGAGCCACTACATGACTCGTTTTGATGAGATTAGCTTATATTTTAGCAGTTGCTGCTGGGGAGGTGTGTTTTTCCAGGTCCTTCTATGGAAGACAAGCAAGATAATCAAGAGTCTTACCATAGCAGAATCCTTTTATATGAACAGTGAATATTGCTTCTCTCATGTCTGTGTCTGGCATGTCATCACAAAAGGCTCCATGCATATATCAGTTCTGTTGAAGAATTAAAAAACTAACCTGACCACAAGAAAATTCTTCTCCTAAAGCCACAATGGATGACAGGTTTTCCTGTGTCCCAGGGCAGTGATGCCTGTGCCCCATATTTTTATTCTTGTGCCTGTACCTCTTGATGCTCCTGAGCACCAGAAAAAGAAAGATACCCAAACCCACTGAGATTACTGACACCCAAGGGCATCTAACCAGGACAGAGAATAAAGCACACTGATTGCCTTCACTACTGACTGCAGACTATCAGCCATGTGAGTGCTTCATGGTATGCTGAAAAAAGGGAGAAAAGTTCTGCATTAATTACACCTGGAATATGTCAGGAATTTTTAGTCCTTTGTCAAAAGAACGTTGTTGAAAAGGAAGTTGAAAATTACTGTTCTGCTGTTAATGAAAAATATAATTAAAGTTCTATATTTATTTCTGATATTACCCAGCTTTTGCTGTTCTCTTTCTTCACATTCCCATTGCAGTAGATTATTTGTAAAGAAGCTTCTGCAAAGAAAGGTTTAAGGAATCAGAAAATGAAAATAAAGATAAATAGATAAATAGATGTTTATGTTTTTTAGGGATTATAAGACATCTTTTTACCAGCTAGAGTGTCACCATGTAAATGTGCCCAAGACACCAAAAATCTGTGTCCCACCTCAGCTGACATTCTCAGCTCACATTGGCAAAGAATTTGTCAGTACTCACTCACTACCAGCTCCATAGAATCCAAACCTAGTGTTCTCTGACAGCACATAATTATTGTGACTGGAATAGCCTTTGAAAGAAGCATGTGTATATTCCATGAATGTGCAGGTTTGCTGGGTTGAATATAGGTTTTCTTGGGAAGCTACTATTAAAATCCTCAATATCATGCCAACAGATTCTATTTCTAGAAAGAAACATGAAGACACTAATCTCATCTCCATAAATTCTGCAGATGAAAACATTTGACATAATGATCATGTTTTTTTTGTTGTTTCCCAATGTCAACACAGTATTTGGATAACAAAACAGTCTAATTCTTATTAGTGCTGCATGATGTTTCTCCCCCTTAAAATAAAAAGATGGCGAGGCCTAAAGCAAGGCTTAGAAGCAAGTATGTAAATATTCCAGCTCTAACCACACTGCTTAGAAAAGGAGGTTTGAATAAAGAATCTTCCTCCTCCCAGGAGCTGCTTTTAACTTTCAAATGAAGCATGACTAAATTCTAGCAAAGCAGATTTGATGTTTCCAATTAGCTCAGAGAGCTGAAAATAGTTGTGATGTTATCAGACGGTGGGTGTTGTGAATAGGAGCCACATCCTGACATAGCCTGTATGCTGGTTATAATTTCAGAAGAAACATAAAAATTACTTAATTACATAATTGTACATTCTGACTTTTTGTATTTTTATAAATTTTCCAAAGAATTTCTGGCCATAACCAAGCATTTTGTTCGGTCATATTTTTGGCAGCCAATTCATAGGTAATGAATAGTAATCAGTCTTAAAACAGGAACCCTCCACATCTTTCAGCCAGGGCCTGATCCAGATTTCTCTGGAAAAAAAATTCCTAAAAAAACCAAATCAATATGCATCTTTCCCAGCTTTGTGACTTTTTGTTGGTTTGCTGCAATGTGATTGAAAGCAGTAATAGCAGCTTAGGCCACTATCTTCCAAAGCCAAACCTTTGAATTGCACACATTCTCTGCTATTGGGAACAAGTGGAACAAGCCTTACTTGCACTTTTCCTAACACTGGAAAATTTAAACAGAAAATATTATGCTACTGTTGAGTTATTCTGTCTTTAAAATGTGTTTAATAAAATAAAAGATAACAATGTGAGCTGTAATGTAAGAATCCTTTGTTCACATGCTCTATTATTATTCCTGTATTATCATGGGCTCCAGCCTATGGGGTTTTTGTAATTATTATTATTATTTTCCTTGTATTCTCTGTTTATTGTTACATCTAGTAAATACAGGCTCATCTAGGACATTCAGCATGGATTAAACTGAACAAAGACTTTTTAGAGTAATAAACTAGTTTAGCTGTTGGAGTTTGGTCAATAAAAGGGCTCTTAGTGAGTGCAAAATGGCTAGGCAGCATTAACCTATTTTTGTGAACTTTATTTTTTTTTATTTTAGTGTAAACACAGAAGACGAAACATAGAACAGAGCTTCTCAGCAAAACACACACATTTTCCTGGTTTTCCTTCCCTGTAGAAAATAATACAATGCTGTCATTGGGATATTTTATTGCATGCTACCATAATTCTGATTCCTTCCACAAGAAATCAGGTGGTGGCAGTTGTGGATTTTTTTCATGATTACACTGTATCTAAACAATTGTGTAATGCAAGCAAAAAAGTAAAATATTAATTCAAATCAAGTGGAAAAATCAGCAGCTGCCTTCAGCGTACATGCCTTTAAATGCAGAGAGCTCAGTAAAATATTTCTTCTCCCAAAGAGAAATTGCTACAGAAATGGTACCCATAGCATAAGAAAGAAAATAACTTTTCAGAAATGCTTATGCTGTTTCCAGTTAGTTTCAGAAGTTAAAATATTTTTTGGAGAGAAAAAGCCCCCTTATTTTGGGTGAAGAAATTATATTGGGATTGATAGTAAACACTGTGGGGCCTTTAGAGAGTTCAGGTTTTCACCACTAGTTTTTAGTCTTCAAGTGTCAATGTTATTTATGATCTAATTGACATTATTTTGCCAGGAAAATTTTCACTAAGTGCTTTAGAAAAAGAGACTACCTTTTCAAAGACTGAATATGATATGGAAATTGGAATGTCACAGAATACATTTTTACTGGTGTCTTTTTTCCAGCATTTTGTTTTCCAACATCATTAAAGAAATACAGATATTTTTCTTTCTTTTTTTTGGCTTGATGGAAAAAAACCCCACCCTGTGTTTTCTTCTAAGAAAATGTCAATGCCTTCTAAAAGTGAAACCAGTTTCAGACAATAATTTAAAAACAGACAGCCAAGCTGGACGGAGCTCTGAACAACCTGGTCTAGTTAACAGCATCCCTGCCCACGGTGGGAAAGGCGGGGAAACAGATGATCCTTAGGGTCTCTTTCAAACCCAAAAATGAAATTAAATGAAATGCAAGGCTTCTATACGCTATAGAAGGATCTGCTGCAGTCCTTGCCAGTTTGTAAGATTTGTTTCCTAAGCTTGATAAAGAGCTTCTCTTTCTCCTTGAGGAAAACCCATTGAGAATACGAGGAAGTCATCTTTGAGATGAGAGACTCCTTGTAATATAGTAGGTCTCTCTGCATCTACTGTACTACAATTGTGTGAAAATGTTTTCCTTTCACTAGCTAGAAAGACAGAAAAGCAAAAAGCCTCAGCTGTGTAGTAACTAGGCTGTACTAAGGAATGGAGCTTAGCTTTGCTTGGAAGGTGGCTTTGTTAAATAAAACAGCAAGCCGACAAGTCTGAGAGAAGAAATATAGAAAGATAATCCAGAAGCCATGATTCTCTGTTCCTGATGCACATACCATCATCAGTACCTCCAGGTCTGAGGTTTTTTCTTCTCAAGAAGGAAATAGGTAGCAGACTCTTCATGCAGTGATTAACAAAAGAACCCTGAACCTTGCACTGCAACTGCTGGAGCTCCAGGTATAGCCACATACCCATTCTGGAAATGGATACAATCACATTTAATTGCTTCCATGCCTTGCTGGATCACAGATGTGACAGGCACTGTGCCTGACCACAAATTATTAAAGAAAAACATTAGCTGGTATAAGTCTTGTTTATGAAAGAGTGCCAGTGGAAAAAAGTCACAGGATTGTGGTCTCCAGCTACTACACAGATGCCAAGGAAAAGCATATCAACAATGGTTGAAGTTTATAAAAGGTCCATGGTGCTTTCTGGAGCAAAAAATATTTCTGACTGCATTAACTTATATTGCTGTTGTTTTAAGAGTAAATAACATGCAGACATCCAGCTAGCCAGTTGGCTGCTGGAGATTTCATTTGGAATAATTTATAAAATCATGACATAAGAGTTATGCAACAATTGGCCTTCCAAGAGCAGAATTTCACACTATGTCCCTATCTAAACCAAATACCCTTTGGACTGTCATTGTCAGGTTTTTTTGCTCATTTGGCACCAGGCAAAAGATGTTAATTGCTCAGAGTTGAGTGAGGTCTGATAGTCAGTGACCCTTCCCAGCTTCTGCAGGTTGATGTCAGCCCAGCAGGAGCCTTCAACAGCGAGTGTCCTGCAGAAGAGTGATCCAGCTACAACAGATATTTAGGACACCACTTCAGGCACATTGCTGACAGGTACCACAGTACACCTCCTGTTTGGAGCTAGACGACCTTTAAGCTCCCTTCCAACCAAGACACTCTATTGATTCTGTGATTCTTTGAATGTTGAAGGCCTCCATAGAGGTAGATGGAGTACAGCAAAGATGTCGTATAGTAAAAAGTTTCTGACTTGAACCACATCTTAACTCTGTCTTGGAAGGGGAATAATTGATCTGTGACAAAATTACTCGTGTGAGAGGGTAAACTGCAGTAAAGTGATCGGGGAAGGATGCTGGCATGAACCACAGCCAACTTACTCAATTACGTTGAATTACGTTCTGAAAAACTAGTACACAACACTGACTGAGATGCTAAGCAGAGGAATATACCTCCTGTTTTCAGTTTATCCTTTTTGCTAGCTTAGTCTGCTTCTATATTGCTCCCTGCTAAGTGCACAAGAACTGTAGTGGCTTATGTACACATATACTTGCTCAATCCCTCTTTTTTTTTTAACCATCCAGATGGCTAAAAATGACTGGTTCCATCTTTTCAAACTTTTGTGGATTTAAGAGGAAAAATTTGTGTTTACATTTATTATTTATGTCAAGTGCCACTGACTCAGATGAAGGGAACCAGTAAGAGTCTTGTCTGTTTCCCCCATTGTGTGCAGTAAATCTTGATGAAGTTTGATGGAGTAGAACTGCTGTTGCAAGAGTGACACAAGCAGGGTATTCACCTCCCCAAAAAAATCCAATCTACAGTCTCTACCTGTCATTTCTACATCTTTTTACAAAGATCTTGATTACAGGCTAAAACTGACAACATACATTCTTCAGCTGTGAACCCGCTGCTAATTCTGTCAACCTGCTGCTCTGCTTGAGAGATTCAAAAAGTGATTTTCTTTCCATAACATGTGCCCTTTACTCAGCCAGCAGGAGACTATTTCTCAGTGCAGTAGAGAGCACAAAGTGTCCACTTCCAGCTTCCAGAGACTTCCCTCTATATCTTCTCTTAGTATGCCTAGAGGTAGCTGGCAAAGGAAATGATCTGTCAGGTTACCGAGTCCATTTCCTTACAAGGATAGGGCACAGTCACATGGGAGATAATGTATCAGATATTAAAGTGATTTCACTTGATCTTAGCCAAGAGGTCAGACCAAATATGTATTGTACATGACATCTCTATGAGTTTGTGTATTTAGCCACATTGTAGTAAATTGACAAAACCTCTTGGTGAGCACACACCCCTTGTCTGCTTTGGCACATCGAATCCTACAAACTGACCACGTTTGTAGCAGCTTTGATTTTCAAGTAAGTCAGGATACAGGAAATCCAAATGAGGACTCTTACAGAGGTGTGGTTTCAAAAAGCCCCCAAAAGCATCAGTAGAGTCCCAGAGTTAAAATGTCATGCACGCTTTGGAAAAAGCACTCTTTTAGCTTATGGTAGGTTGGCCACCATTATCCACATACACAGGAACTTAATACCAGGCAAGGGGCATCTTCTATTAAATCCTGACATAGCATATTCAATAAAAAGCCTATTTAGAAATAAATTAACAACAAATTTGTGAACTAGTGAATTAGAAGTGGCAATGGTGGAAAATAATTTAAGGAATGGAATAACGAGAACAGTTTTCAGCCATGAAATGTTTTTATCTTCTGATAACTTGCAAACAGTAAAGCCATGAATTTATGCATAAGATACAATACATAACAAAGAGATAATTCATATTCAAATCTCATGGTCCTCCGTCACATATCCCTCTGTTTATATGTAGATAGTCTTATGAGAAAATGACACCAGGCACAACCAAAATTATGAGACAGCAAGTCAAGCCTGAAGATAATAATTACTTAGTTCACACAGGCACAGTGAAATTCTTCAGCTCACTGTCTTGGTGGCCTGCAGTGACAAATGTATCATGTGAAAGTAGTAAATTAGAAGGATATTCTTTCCTTTTTTTTCCTTTTTTTTTTTTTTCCCTGAAACACTTAGTGAACTAATAACTGTTTGACAATTGCATGGCTGATATTTCAGAGGAAAGGGGGAACATGTGGCTGACTGAGAGCACCAGATCCATTCCCATTTACATTACTGTAAATCTTGAGCAAGTCCATTGGTTTTAGCTGAATTACTCTGGTTATCAATAGCAAAAGGTAGGAGAAAAATGGTCAAAGGGATCACATTTTACTACAGGAAGACAGTTTCTTTCAAAAGAAAAGCACATTATATAAACTACAGGGAATACTCAGTGTCCTAGTTAAAGGTAATGTGGTAAAATAAAGCAATGAAAAATTAATTTAATCTCATAAAATAAAAGCATTAGAAAAACTTATTTACAACATTTTCCCCTTGATAAAAGGGACTATTTATCATTTTGTCAAGATGCTTAGCTATTCAAGGACTTCGTTAGACTAGCCTATTGAGATATATTTAGCAGTTTACACAAGAAATGCCTTAGTTGTCTCTTTTTCCTGAGAAAAGTTTGACTATTTACAGTTCCATCAACACCGAGATCTCCTTTTTTCCCCCCTCAAAACAGTCAACAGAGCAATTAATTATGACATTTCTCTCAAGATGACTACAGGCTGGAAAGTGTGCAAAGCGTCTGTTTAATATAAAGATACATTTAAACTTCCTAATTGCTAGAATCATGATATACAATAGTCTCATAGAAATTGTGATTAAATAGTCATAGGGTGTCTAAGAATAAAGTACTTCTGGCACTTCTGTAAGAGAAATTTAACATCAAGAAGATTTTGTTCTAATGAGTCTTAAAGCAGCAACATGTTACTGTTAAGAAATGCCAATACATAATTCTGCCTCGGGATTTTTTAATATGGATGTTTGTATTCCTTCTCCAGATATTTTTTTCCTTAAAAAGCGCCTTTCTGTTCCAGTCTCTGAAGTCAATTATAAAATTATAATAGTGGATTTTCATTCCTATTAAAGCTGTAGTAATGCTTGTACATTTTGCTCACTGTACTGGTCAAGCTCTTTGTGAATTACCAGCTAAGATATAGTGTAACTTATCTCCTAAATGTGATTTCACAATTTGCCTGATGTAGACCAAATGCCACATATTCACTGACTTTTAAATTAGCTGAAACTCTCACAAGAAATGCAAGAGGACATTGAAAAGAAATCCTTCTTTTTTGAAGGAACACAAAGTACAGCTTCTAAAATTGAGGGCTTCTTCCAGGATTTCCAGGTCTGCTCATGAACCAGAGAGAACTACATGCAGCATGAATACAAACAAGTGAATGCGAAAACCATCTGCTGAGATGAGTTATAACAAAAAAAATATTATGAGATACTAGGGTCTATAAAATATAAAGTATGATCACACAAAACACACACAAAACCCCAGACAATTAAAAAATCTGTACATAAAGGAAGTTCATCAACATGAAGTTAAGACAATTATCTTAATTCACTGATCTTGTAAGAGAACTTTTCTAAACATATGCTAACACAGAACCTGGGTTTGGAGAGATTTGCTGGTCTGAAAAAAGGTAATTAGAACTGATTATTTTCTTTAATATTTTGTGCTGGAATTTGAATATGATTTTACAATTCTATATTCATGAAGATGGAAACCTGAGGAAAAAGAAGCTAATGGGGAAAATTAGTGCAAAATAATACATTCAGATTTGCATGTTTTTTCTGGCCCATTAAGCTAGTATTGCATTTTCAGATACCTATGGAAATTGTAGTAGAAGAAGAGCTATTAATGAATCTCAGCTAATTTTCAATGAGAATTTCGGAAACCTGACGTAATAATAAAAGGAGGTTCAAATTAGTACTGTCTACTTAAAACCTGAATCCAAGTGTTTCATCCTATTCTATTAAAAATGTTAATTCACTAGCATTCTGCTAATTACAGGGTTTTTACTTGATCCATTTTAATGTATGTTTGCCTCAAAAACACCTATCATGTAGTTTCAAAATATGACTTATATTTACAGAATAATTTAAAGATGTCAAGCCTACTATTTAATAATAATATGTCATAAGGAAGACAACCTTCCCAAGGCAGTTCAAGAAACCTAGTTCAGTTCTTTAATTCATATTACAATAAATGCTTAATAAATATGAGCAGGTAATGCAAAAATAGTATTTCATTTATTTTATTTCTTTTTTCTGTTCATAAATTATCTGCAAACAGAACACATTATTCTTCAGTTATTGAATTATTTGAATTACAGATTTATTACTCAAAAATATGGTGATAATTTATTAGATATCTAACAATTCTGAGGTAGTTTATTTTGAATATTTAATTTTAAAACTAGGTTATTTATATTATCTACACAGCTCATTTTTGTTCTTAAACTAGATAAGCTTGACTATTAAATCTCAGGTGTCTGATGCAAATTATTTTGATTACAATTCAGCAAGATTTCTTCAAAGACGATTATTCACTAGAATAATTTACAGAGCATGAAATAAAGCAATTTTTGTGTCAAAGTCTAAAATGTCCATAAGATTCCCCAGCTCCTCAGTCCTTAGTTAATACTTGCTGCACAGGAAGGGATATGCCTATTTCTTTGGTGTCAAAGATAATTCTGCAGATCTCACTAATATGCACTAGTAATACACCCGGCAGGGCACAGCCAGGCAGCTGAAGGGGTGTGGGTTACAGCAGTCACCAAAAGCCAGGAGCCACAAGTACTGGGTGAAAGTCTGCTCAGGCAGATGTGCACACAAGGCAGGCTCAAACCCAGGTGGCATTAACTTGTCATGTTGTTTAAATCAGTAAGAAAATAGAAAAAAGAAAGCATAATTTCTTGTCTCCCCTTATACTCTCTTTTCATCAAGGTAGGAAAGTCTAACAGGCTTTTTTTCCTTTTCTTTCCCCTGCAAGTAGACTGCCCATTTTGAAGGAAAAAATTTCAGACTGCACTGCAATTCCTTATCTGCTGTGAGGATCTCCTCTGCACTCCTGCTCTCTCTGGAATCCCAATGATGGCAACACCAGATCTGCATGCAGAGCAAACACAGAGCAAACATCTAAGACCCATCCTGTGGGTAATTAAAAGAAATCCTTGTTCCTTGCAGGAAAGCAGATTCAATAAAACTTATCAATTTCAGTGATTTAACTGTTCACAGCCACTACTGTAGAGAAAAATTTTTTATTAACAAAAGTTACAGGAAAATATCAAAGCTAATTTAAGCAATATTTTTGTTTCAATACTTAGAATTCAGGCAAGCCCTATGATAATAATTTTTAAGACCTAACCAAACAATATATCAAAGAACTCCAATTCTAGTTCATGTCTGCTTTCTATAAATTACTGTCATCATAGGAAGAGTCAAAAAGGCTAAAGGAAGCAATTCTGTAGTCATCCTTTGAGACTATGCTATGGAAATCACATAGATCCCCCACAGAATTTCATTAAGTTTTGGTGGTGTGTTATTTTTGTTTTGTTACTGTACATCCAAGATTTATTCAAAATTAACTTTCAAGACCCTTATAAGAAGCATTGTTAAGGTTTTTTGAATTAGTAAGACAAAGGTAATGAAAGTTTATTGTGGTTTGATACTGATAAATGTTCTGGAAGGCATTTTCATGCCATAGATTTTACAGGTCTGTGTCATTTTTTAACATATTTTTTCCACTGACAAAAAAGTTTCTGTCATTTTCAATTTAATTTGAATTTGAGTCAATAGGATTTTTTGGGGGAGTTTTTTATAAACAAGCTCTGGTAGCAGAAAGAGCAGACAGGCAAAATGCTTTCTGCAACATAAATTAATGCAGCTTAATGTCACAAAATAAGTATTGCTTGCTTGAAAATCAAACCAGTGTTTACCCAAAGGTTTTCTGAAATACTGTAGTGGGGTATTGTTTGTTGTGTTCCTTTAATTTCCATAAAAACTATGATGACAACAAAGTGTTGGGGCTCTGGTATTCATTATCTAGGAATCCTCTGATATTCATTAACTATGCTTGAATCTCAATCATCTGCAGCCTTGTCTAATTGAGGGCCCACCTATTTTTGTGGGCCAAAGAAAGATCTTTTTTTTTCCTCCAGCACACTGTGAACATATTCTGTGGTACTTTAACAGTGAAGATCTCCTATTTTGTTTGTTTCTATGATGGGTCAATACCTTAAAACCCAAACAGGGTAAGCTCTACCCCGTTTCCAAACTTTTCAACAGTCTACAGTAAAAACATAATTTAATTTATTTATCTATTATTTGAATTGTTCTGTAATATGAAGCATCAAGTCACAGAAAGTCAGGCTATTAGAAAATTACTAAATATATTGGAAATACAGATTACTGAAATATGCATGCATCTACTTAGATAAAAACAGTGGTTCACCTATATATTTCCTGCCATATTTTATTTTTTCTTCTGAACTTCAGAATTCAGGTAACTTTCTTCTAAGGAGCCCTATTGCACATAGCTTCTCTTTGAGCAGAGTCACATCAGGCTGTATTTCCTGCATTTGAAGTAGTTAGCAAAAAAATTCTCTTTTCTAAAACCTGTGCTGGCATGTTCAACAAAGCAGTGTGATTTTCCCTATTAGAAAAATACAGTCCTTTAGTCAAAGTATCGTTATAATTACAGTGATTTTGTACTTTAACTCCATGCCACAGGGACAAAAAAAAAAAAAAAAAAAAAAAAAAACACACCAAACAAAAAACCCACAAAAAAAACAAAAAACAAAAAAACAGATATGTACTACACATCTCCTTTTCTCAACCTATTTGGTCTGTGGAACCAGAAGTGTGTCTCATCAGAAAGGTGGCCAAGATGTACTCTCACAGTGATGCTGGCAGAACAGAACACCACTCTGAAATGAATGTCCACAGCATTTCAAAATACTTTGTAAAACAAAATCCTTCCCCCTGATGACTTTATAACATCATATGTTACCTCCTGTACTAAAGCTATGAAGTCATAATCACTGTTGGCATCAACAAAAGAAAACTGACAAAAACATTGAAAAGCATTTGAAGCAAAAACAAACAGGAGAAATCTAAGGAATTGGGAAGATGGCAATGGACACGTGAATATGAGAAGACAAAAAAATCCCATCATGTAAAGGATAATTTTCCAGTGTGTATATAAAGAAATCCTGCAGGAAAAAAATGTAGGTAAGATATATTTATTTTTATTGGTAAAATTGTGTTGATTCTCATGGCAGAGTAACAGCTTGGCTTCCAGTGTACAGCATGACAAAACTCTTGTTGTCATAATAGTGGTTGAAGATGGTGATTGTAGCATTTTGGGCAGACAGAAAGCTGGAGAAGTTACATGAGTGAAAACCAGAAAAGGAAAAATGGTGAAAACCACAGACTTAGTGGAGATAAAGTCTACATTTCAGAATCACAAATGGCAAACAGCACAGTTTCAGAAAAAGGATTCAAAGTGAAGCACAGTTTTAATTATAATTTCTTTATGTGACAAAAGAAGCTCCTACTTTAATGGAAGGATTGCTAAAGCTGCTGAGAGCCCACCAAGTCCTGCTCATATCAATGAGAGTACCTGCACACTACAGACTTTTGAGAATCAGGACACTTTTAATTTGTTCCATCAACACTCAGACAATAACCATTGACATGTCTTCCAGAAAATCTTGGACACAAATTTCACCTTAGCATTGGATTAAGAGAAGAAACCAAAAACTTACAGAAAGAATGGGAGTAATGTAGCACTATTCAGTACAATTCTTATAGATGTTTGTCCTGGTCTTCATTTTTTCTTTATTTTGTACCAAAAACAAACTGAATATTTGAAATATTTTTATAGGAAAAAGATTTTTGCAACCCAGTAAGGTGGTCAGAGATAAGAAAAATATTCTCTGAGTTCCAAGCCCACCAATCTTGCGAGGTTTAAAAAAGGTTAGCTTTTTAAAAAATCAGCAATAACAATAAAATATTAACTGGATAGGTAATTTATATTATAAAAATAAACATGATTATAACTATTTAGAGTTGTCTTGTGCCTGAAATATGTTAAATGAGTTGTTAATCTGCATTCAGATCATAATATAAAGCACACATATGTACTTATGCTTTGTTATTAGAAATCTCACCAAGGAGACCATGAATAGAAAGAAACTATTTCCTATTACTTCTGAAAGATTATCTCCTGGTAAAATTTGGTTTGTCTCAATCTCTCACTATACTTACTCTGAGCATTAAAAACTGTCTCTCTTTGCATGAGCTGGAGTTCACTTAATAATTTCTCTTCAGTTTCTTCTACCTTACAGAAACAAGTTTACCATAGAATATGGTATGGTTTTTCATATGGTATACTATGATCTTTGTAGTTTGGATCTTGGATTTAAGTGGCTTGAGAAATATCTGGTTATTTTAACAAATTAGCAAGCATCTTGATCACAGCTGCATACAACAGTGAGGTTCTCTTGGTGTTGTGCTGGTGTGTTATCCCCATCTCTATGAAGAAGAAAAGAAAGGAGGAGAAATTTAATTGATAACATTGTCAGCATCCCACCTTTTTTGGTTAAAAAGGGCTAGTTTTGCTTGACCCTCCATTCAGGCAGGGAATATTTCTGTTTCTGTGTATTTTTCATTCCTTCCATCAGTTCTGAGAGCAAAGAGGAGGTTTAGCTGCACGATATAAAAATGTAACATGAAAGCAATGCAACCTGTCAGAGAATATTCCAGTGTTTAATGACAGTTTTCAGAATGTAAGGCTTGAAGATTTCAGATAGCATGCATACCTTGGCCAGTGAAATATATCCATACTTCCACTGTATCTATTTGAATATTTCAGTATTTTAAACTATTCCCATCCAGCCAAGACTAACCAGAGCCTGAAATCTCGGAGTAAGTCCTGATTACAAATCTTGTCCTGGAGTCACAAAGGAATAAAATCAGAAAAAGAGCTTGTGTGAGAAGTCTTTCCCAAATATCAACTTTATTCTATTGAGGAGGCAATGTTGTCAAAGCCAAAAACTGTCCTACTTTTCAAAATGCTTTGGAAAAACAGCACACAAAAAATACTTACTAAATAAAACATTCCTACATGGTGTAAAATTAAAGCATGTGAACAAAGTCTTTTCTTCAGTGTACAAGATCATAAGGAAAATCAAAGTTTCTTATTGGCTTCTCACATCAGATCAGGCTCTTTAGACAATAAGGGCTCAGAAAGATTAATTGTGCCTACAGTCAAAGTTCAGCCACAAATACAAGGGATTTGTGCTTACATTAAGACTGAGCGTGGACTGAATTTTTCTGCATCCTTCAACTTCAATTTAATGAAAGACGAGAAAATATTTTAAGTCAGTTTCTGAGGAATAGCAGACAGAAGTAGAAACACATAGCATGATTTTGATGCTGAGTAGTAATCTCTTGAATCAGACCTATGGAGCTTTGTTATGCACTTAGTCTCCATATACACAAAATGGAGAATGAGATGCTGGAACAAGTTGCCCAGAGAATTATGGATGTTCCATCCCTGGAAGTCTTGAAGGCCAGATTGGATGGGACTTTGAGCAACCCAGTCTAGTGGAATGGCAAGGGGTTGGAGCTTGATGGTCTGTAAGGTCCCTTGCAGCCTAAAAGATACTATGATATTTTGAAAATTTTTAAAGTATATTTTGCTTCTAAATAGCATGTCTTCTGAGACCTTTTGTTTTTCCCTGAGGAGAAACATGCACTTCTTTACTCTGACAAGTATTAAGATGAAATGGTTGAGTTGCTGTACGTTTTAAATCCCAAATCTTCACCTCTATCAGCGTCAGTATTATCAAATGGAAAAAAAAATAGCAGGAAAGAAATTAGGGAGGGTTATTTAATTTGATCATTTTAACAAGGGAAAGAGTAATTATGCTACTGCTGCAACACCATGCAAATTAAAGTAGCTTCCATGCCCTCAGAGCACCTTTATGTGGCCCTGGACACATTTGTAGTTTGGTATTGTGATCCACTTCACCTCATCTCTGCCCATTCTGAAAAGTACAGCATGAGAATCTTTCCTTTGAATTGGGGGAAGGAATGGACATAAGGCAAACTGGCTAGGAGTCCATCTGTCTTTGTTCCAAAGTCATAATGGTATTTATTAGAGATAAATCTTGCATTTTTCTGAGACATGAAGAAGTACTTCTATGCACTTTTAACATTGGAAGACATCTGGACAAGTGCAGTCAATTAATTTCGGTATTTTTTTTAATCTACAATGGAAATTTGAAGAATTGTTTCTATAATTAAGAGCATGAATATGGAAGAGATTCTCATTTTATCAAGGATTGTTTGTTGAAATCAAAAGTGAACAAGTTAAGAAAATTATTGCAAATCATCAGGTCAAATAATTTTGCCTTTAGAATGTATCCACCATTATCTTTACTTCATTACAGTCTACTTTATTGATAGACTACCAAGAAAAAATATCACTGATTGCATAATCTGACCTGTCAAATCTGAAAGAATTTGTGTCCAAAAATAATTCATAACAGGACTACATATATCAGCAACTAGATACATTATGCAAAACTTAAAACAGATATAGAAATTATGCTTTAGCTTGTAATTTAGCTGCAGAATTAGAGCTAACATGGCAATTGCAATATTCCAAAATTACTAAGAGATAGCACACATCTCCTAAGCTAAAATATATGTGCATCATTTTGTCTTAAGGACAAAAATGACTGGTATAAATACCTGACTTCATTGCTTACTATTTTTACATTTCTATAGTATATGAGCTAAAATAATAAGGATATCACAGTAAAACCACTAGATCAGTAAACATAGGGTTAATTGAATACTATTTTACTGAAAAATAATCTAATTCTATAGCATAAACAATATTTAAATATTAGATCTTTAGAAGTTTATTTTTTTAAATACTTCAAAATATGCAATACTTTGAAAAACCCTCAAATAATCAGAATATCTAAAAATATTTACAATTATAGCTCTCAATCAAATACCTTTCTATCAGAAGGAAGGAAGGAGATCAGATAGATATAAAGCAATAAATCCAATAATATTCACGCGGATCTTGGTTTGGATTTTATCTGTATGAGCACCTCTATCAAGGGCTGGAATATCTAATGTGGAAGGATTCAAATTACTTTTTTTTTTTTTAAGAAAAAGACAGCAGAGAATATTTTCTCTTTAACAATAACAGAGACAGAGACACTTATGAAGGGCTGGAGAGATGTAGATAAAGGGAATGCTTCAAATTTGTACACACTGATGGTGTACAAATTGCAACCAGAAACCAAATACAAAGCAAATTAATTTTTTAAGTAAATCAGTGGACTATTGAAAGCAGTCTGATAGCTTTCTATAATTATAGTCTAATTGGCAAATAATTTGCAATAATGTCTTAAAAACTACTTTCAAAGAACAAAAAGAAAAACATCTTCGGAAAATGTTGCATTGAATGTATAGAAAATAACTCAGTAGGAGGTATGAAGTAGGAAGCCTGAATTTAAAAACAGGCTGTTTTCAGAAGCTGTAAATAATCATTTTAATAATGTAACATATCACATTGTTTATTTCACAGGTTTTTTTGCAACTTCCTAACAGAATAAATTGTTATTGCAAAAAAAAAAATAATATAAGCTTTAGGCTTATCATACCCTCATTTGCTACTAAACAGTCACAAAATTCCATCCGAGGGCATATCTGAATTTTGGGCTCCAGAGATTTATTTCTTCAGAAAGCTATAATTATTTCAATAAAGGAAGTTCCTTGCATTTTTTAATCATACACAAAGCATAAGTGATCTTTTCATATCTCACGAAGTTCATGACACATTTTGGATAGTGAAGATGGTGACAGACTGCAGGAGAAACAATCCTTGCAATCTGCTTCCTTTCTTCCCTTCTTTCCTTTCTTGCAGTCAGGGATTTCAGAATAAATTATTATTCTGAACAGACTTTATTAGCAGCTTATTAAAATTAACAGAACAGTAACAGAAAATAGAGAGGAATGATTTCACCAAAATTTGTAGGCATTGCAAAAGGGATTGGAACATCCTCTGGTGGAAGCAAGGAATAAACAAAACCAGAACAGTAGTTAGGGAAGAAACACCAATAAATCTTCCATGTTATATCATTCCCAGTTTGACAAAATTAAATATGAATAACGTTGATTTGTTTTCAATAGCATACTGGCTAAATAGGATTATAAATTATTAACTGAAAAGCAGATTTTTTATTGGGGTATAGGGCCTTCAATGGAAGACTGGCATATGACCACCACTGCTGAAGATGATAACGAGTATATTTAGATAACTATTTAACAGTTTATAACACAGCCCTATAGGAGGGATAAGGGCCACTAAATTCTAAGTATATTTGTATCTAAGATGCTGTGCTGAAACTTAGGAGAAAATTTGAGAAGCCACTGCAAGGGACAAAATCCTATCAAGAGGTTGTGTTCCTCACCAGGGAACCACAGATCTGGGGACTGACATCCCCTCCATCTCCTCCTGTGTGACCCACAGCCTCTCTGCTGCCCAGCGAGCTGGTGGCACACAGGCTGACAGAGCTGGGAGCAGCTCCAGACTCAGTTCATCCCTACTTCCTTAGCTTCCTTACTGCTACCTAGTTTTCATGCTGGTGATTTACTTTCATACAGACATCTGTTTCAGGCATCTACACAATCCTGGATACAGCTGCTGTCACTGACCCACATCAGCCCCTGTACACTCTTCAAGGTCACTCTTAAATCACAGCCCCCTACTTTTACAACCATGAGCAAGTTTTGCTAGCCTACTCACACCCTAATGAATTAGAGGATTTTGGGGTGTAAAACAATTAAGGAGGTCAGTGCTGTCATCACCAGTCTAAAAAAAAAAATTAAGGCGTGGGAATGCAGCGAAACTCTCCAGTGGCACTCAAGAGACCAGAGCATAAATGACAATATATATCTAGAAAATGCAAAGAACCCTGCTTTGGTATTCTGACTATCCAAAACTATAGCTTAGTCATGAAGAGGTCTGATACAACACTTTAACTTTAGAATGCTAATTAGGTTTTTTATATTTCATTAATTAAAAAAAGAGGTGTGCTATTAAAAAAAAAAGAAAAGAAAAAGATTTCTGAATTCCTAAGCCTGTGAATTTTGATTTCATATATATTTCTCCACTGTTCTTTAAGAATGAATAATAATTAAACAATTCTCTCTTTTTTTCTAAGTACAGCTTCATTTTATAATCAACTGAGATAACACTAGTGAAAGATAAAAGCTTCCATATAACCATTACTTAAAAGAAGTGGAGCATGCTGAAAATCACTACTGTGAAACGGAACATATGGAAAAATAATTTCTTTAACCACTGATTCCCTGATTGTCAATCTCCTGTCCATACATTGCCACAGTACATGCTCTTATATTATGCCAAATTCATCCCTCCTTGTCATTTTAAAGTTATGTCATAAGAAATGCTAATAGCAGCACAATGTCATACACCTTATTTTCCTCAGAGAAAACTCAATTTTGTGCCTCCTTTCTCATCAGTTTTATCTTGGCTAACACATCACAGAGAGAAACCTACCTTTGAATTCAAGGTATCATCACATGTAATAAAAACCAAGTTGTGAACAAATCTCTAACAGAATGGAGAATGGACATATTAGCTGGTGGACTTTCTGAGAACAACACACTAAAAAAATACCTGTTGCTGGCTTTTGAGATTTCATGAGATTAAGGTGTGCTTTATCAGCAATGGGTGCAAAATCAGTGTTAATTCAAAACCATTAAAAATTTCTGTTCAAAAGTAGAGCCTTGAAACAGAAATAGAAGGGAACATGGTATGCATAATATTGAGAAATTATGAAAATTAATTTTCAGTCAAGTGAAAAGCCAGGAGTCTTGCTTATACTACCATAATTCACCATTAAACCAGTCTATGAAAGGAACTGAGTTATAAATAATTTGGATTTGGGACAGACAACAGGTATAATTCCAGTAAACTGATGTTTTACAATTGACTAGCTGTTTCTAATCTCTGAGGAGCATGGCCCTTCATGCCATACCTGTTTTCTTCTTTGTTCTCAAACAATTCATTATTATGTTTTTTAGCTGTAATTACATTTCCTTTGAATCTGTGGCACCACCTTCTCTAGATAATATACTGGAAATTATTGGTATTTGGGGGAAATTACTGATGCTGAAAAAAGTCTTGAAGAAGCTGGCACTGTTTGGGTTTCATCAAGTGTCCAGGCATGGGTACTCCCCTAAAAAACTTCTTTCTGTATTCCTTACACATAGCTGGTTTTAAATATCAAAACCCAGTCATGCCTTTCTTTACTGATATTCAGTCTTATCCTAAACCAGGCCACATTCACTAACTAGATGGGTGTAAAAGGCTTAACATAAAGTGGATTTTATTCAGCATATCTTTGTTTCTTGCTTCTGATGTCCCTGAAGACCCAATAACTACAAAGCAACTGTGAATAACAGGAATGTAGGAACAGATGTTATTTGGGCACTCTCACATAATAAAGACTTCCAAGAATCCCTGATGCCCAATTATCTAAACACTTATTCTTAAGTTTCCATTCAGCGCATGATAAATTTAGTCTATTTTAGCTGAATACAGAAGGAAAGTATTTAGTGTGAAAGTGATGTCAATCAAAATGGACACATAAATGGACTGGGTAATACTATCTCACAAAGCATATATTACATAATCAAATAGGTAATTTAAATGAGATCAGTTTATCCTGTAATAATTACATAAGTACCATGTGTAAAGAGGGCAATTATTAACTCATTATTTTCAAATTATTTTGGATTATTTTGAACATTATCATATATACTATATTATTGTAATAAAAATCCATAGCCACACGGTACTTTCAAAAGATAATACTGGAATAAAAATAAAACCACAGTGACCCAAAATATAGGCACTCAATTTTGATACAGGGGATATTCAGTTTCATCAGCATTAGGTCCTGTGAAGGGCTTCAACAGGCTTGGTTTGCACTGTGTCAGAGGTGGCACATCCTCCTTCATGGACCCCAACAGAAAATTTTAGGTTCTTCCTTTTCTCATGTCAGCTACTTACAGACAACAACTCTTTCAACTGCTCATGGATGGGCAGATTATTCCAAGAGATAAGCTTGCACTGAAGGGAACATCACACAGTTAGACTTACATAATATATATATATATATTTTATACATATTGTATGCATATATATATATACACACATAAGATAACAGATTCACTTGTTCCATGCTTTTCTTTGTAATGTCAGCTTCCCCTACATGATTCCCAAAGATGTAAAGAAAATAAAAAACCTCTAAATGTAATTGAAACATTTGAAATTCTTATTCTGACCTTAGAGACAATGAACTGTGTTGTGTCCCTATTTTTTTTTTAGAAAGAAGACACTGAAAATTCTCTATAAATTGATCATAATTAAGCAGAACTCAATTATTGCTCAGGACACTGATTTTTTTTTAAAAAGTAGTACGAAAAATCATGGTCACAATGCCTGTACAAAGGATTTAGAAGGCCTATGGAAGTTTAAATCACTGTAAACTTGCAGAACTGCTTCTTTAGGTAATTAAAAGCAACCTCTAATTTTTTATTTTAAAAAAATTAAATATGGTGTTATGAATTAAGCACCATTTCCCCTTCTGCTACTTGATGTTGCACAAATTAAAAATGGAGTAGCTATGGAATGAATTGTTAAATTATTATTTTGAGGCTAATTTAATCTCTGTTTTTGTAATTTCCTGTGTTGTTTGGTTGTAACTGACAGATTGTATCAATAGGTCTTGCCTTGACTATAACTTATCAAAAAACAACATTAAATACTTACCTTTGCCTTCTTCATTAGCATCCTCTTTCTTTAATCAGGATCATTAGAAGCCAAACCCTCTTGAAGGAATCAGAGCCATTCTAATGCTGAGATTCATCTTCTGTCTTAGCTCCTTAATATGCTGCTCTCACTAAGGATACACTTCTAAGAGGAATTTATACACACAAAATCCTAATGCTGTGGGGACTTTCCTTTGTAATATACATGAATCCAGTATAATGCAATATGGATTATTTTCTATACATTTGTATCTGTCAGGCATCTGAAGTCCAAATAAGGACAAAGACGAGGGGGATAAAATCAAATATGAATAAATGATCTTTCATGAATGGAAAAAAAGAAATTTTTAAACAAGGAGCATGTACATTCAAATCACCTTGAAGCAAATCTAATATATGCAACAAGCACTGTTGAGACAGGGGAGACACTAAAAAGGTAACATTTTTGTTTGAAGCAACTTTGAAGATTTTGGTCAAGAGTAGCTGTTCACTTGTTTGCACATGAAAACATTCATTTCCAAGCAGTTTGTTTCACCTTGTTCACAAGTTTTTGCTATCTTGTGCATTAACAGACAATGAAAACTTTTTTCTTTTTTATATAAGGTTTGGATTTTATAGGACACTTGGCTCCAAAGTATGTCAAATATTATTTTAATGATGAAGGCCAGCAGGACTGCCTTAGTGAGATTAAACTTGTCCTCATTAGTGACATCTTTGACCTTTCACTTCAGAGTGGGCAACCCTACAGCAAAGCAGAGAACTCAATTGTGGTTGTAGAACCACATGCTGGGGAACCTTTGTAGCAATGTAAAACAAAGCAATAAGCTGTTCAATATGCACTACTGAGCATAACTTTTTGCACACCTCTGTAGGAAGTGGTCCAGTTAATCAGACTGGACTTTGGGAAGCAAGTCACTGAGTGGTCCAGAATGCTTATGTCCATGTAACAGCAAAACCTTGAAGCATCTGAGACAAGTAGTCAGCTCCTTCCTATGGGTTAATATATTTATTTAGTTACACAGCAGAGCCTGGCTCACAAGGCTGCATGTGCCCCAGTCAGACATGAGAAACAGGACTCAGGGAACTGCTTTGTCATTCAGAGGCAGAGAGAACTTGTGCTTTCTTCATGAAGGTCATGGTAAATCCTTTAAAGATTATCTTGATAGACTTTGTGCGGCAAAAACTCCAGACACAAGACACAGAGTCCATTTTCCAGACAGAGAATGTCTAGATTTGGGATCTAGCTCTTCCTTCACTCAGATAGGCTTGAGTGATCCCCTCAGGAACTAGCTGTAATCATCACCTTACAGGATGTCATGGGGAGTGAAAGACAGAGGACTTTGCTTCCCATAAAGCTGAATCCTTATTCAGAAAAAATAAGGCACAGGATCAGATTATTTTCAGATGCGTTCTTCCATCTTTACAAAACAAATATCTCTATGTTAAATTCTGTAGCTTTTTTACCTTTGATACTATAAAACATAATGAAAGATTTGTGTTACTGTTGCATCAGATACATTCGTAATAGGTTTCTGTTCAGAAAGAGTGAAGATTTATACAAGTGCTAACTCTAAAAGCAGAAATTAAAACCACATAAAAGATTATGAGACTAGCTTAAACTAGCTATGTTTTTTGCAGTGTATTCTTTTCCATGAGTAGTTTGTGATTACATACATTTATAAAAATGTAAATGAGGTCAAAATTACCAAAATATTCACTTTTTTCTGAGTATTCCACTTGTATAGCAAGTATTAGAATTCAAACACAATGTGTACACATACAACACTATCAGGACTTAGTATATACAATCAGTACAACTTAAGAACACTAATTATGATTACAAACATGAAAAATAAGAAGGTAAATTATACAAGGACCTTCTGCATCCAGCTTCCAGAGAAGCCCATCAATTTAAAGTTCTACATTTAAATTGTAAAAATGTTTATTGCAAAAATGCTTCATGCTCCAGTCCAGAATGAAGTTCAGCAAGTGAATTTTGAAACTGGTGGATGTTAGAAGACTGAACTGGTTTTGCAGACAAAGGAAAGAGAGAGAGAAAGATGCAAACACTCCTCATAATAGGCCAGGCCCAGCTACCCCATTAACAGCACTGTGCTCACCTTGCCTCAGCTGAGAGCCTCTGCACAGGCAGCAGCACTGCAGAGAACAGGAGCTTAAGGAAAGAGGTAGGCTTTCTGAAAAGCTAAAAAACCCATTTAGCTGGGCATTTTGTATCCAAATCCATCTGGCTACATGTAAAGCACTGCTTTGTACTGTATGATCAATTTTTCTCATCATTACTAACAGAAGGTCTAAGCACATTCATGGAAGCAACTCCATACAGCTTGATTGTGAGATATTACCAAAAGAAAATTGTATGGTTTTACAGGACAAACAAATGAGCGTTTTATCTCACTGAAACAAGTGTTTAATGTTCAGGCAGGCAGGAAAGGAAAAGAGGAAAGTGGAATAGTCAATGCTGCCCTTTTACCATACAGGTTGAGGTACAAATGCAGTAGGACCTTCAAAGCATGCATTCCTTGACAGTCAGTCGATAAGTACTTTCTCAACTTGTTGTCTGTCAGTTGTGTAATGTGTTTCCTTATTCATGCTTTAGTTAATCTGGAGGCTCCTGGGTTTTATCCAAGTCCTTATTTCTTACAAACATATGGGCAACTAGGTGATGACATTGATGGCAGACAGTGAGAAGAGAAGAAGAACAGTCAGATGTCCGGAAATTCTGCATCTAGGTCAAAAAATTCCCTGTTTTATGGTCTTGCATTGATATTGAAAAATAGGATTGAATAGCATAGTATACTATGTACTTTATTTTATGACAAGAAGGATTTTAATGGGCCTTTTAGGAGATTCTGCCCATCACAACTCTCTGACAGTTGTGATGAGAATGAACAAAGCCAATTTAAAGTGGTTTTGACAATCCTTCCTGTGTCATGAAGTTGGGCTTGTGGCCAAATGTAGTGGATTATCCACAAAATAACTGAGTAAATTAGTAAAGTCCCTTGTATAATTCTGAGAATATTTATAAATTTCTACAATCACTGGACAAAGAGAAGCCTAGAACCCTTTTGTCAGCTGATACCATGCATGGTTTATTGCCATTCTTTTCTCAGTAATATTGCCTGGGAGAAGGGAAGTAAAATTGAACCATTTATGTTATGGCTAGAGTTCAGAAATTCATACTTAGGATATTTATTGTATTTCTCACAGTGTTTGGGACATCAGCTTCACTGAGATTATCCTCCATAGTGGTGGAGAAGTTCATTATTTGCTTGTTGCTTTCGTTGCTAAAACACATGATGCAAGAAAAAAAAATTCAGGAAAATCTCAAAGCAAACCTAGTGTGATCTGCCTCAAGCAGAGACATTTTTTATTTCCATATTAATGAAGACAAGCTTAAAACAATGGAATATTTGTTGTTGCTATAGGACATGAAACAACACGACGCGAACACAGTGCTGTTCTTGATGCAGAAAAAGGAAGTTTATTTTTTGACTCTAACATTTATAGATTTCCAAAGCTGACAGTGGATTGGAGGGTGAAAGTGCCACCTCTCCAATGACACTGGATAAACCAACAGTCTATTAAATTTTTCCTCCTCTATAAAAGAATGTAAAACAATAAGTTGTTTACAGAAAGTGTGTGAGAAAGTTTGCTACAAGAATGCAAACATCAGAAGGCTTAGAAAATCTTAAAAAATCAGGGTGACAATTTTTTATTTTAAAATTGGTTCTTAATTTTGTATGAAAATTCTAGTTTTAAATAAGTTTCATATTCTGAACTTTGTAAGATTTCACTTAAAACATCATTAATTAAATGAAGAAAAGGAAGAAAGAATTTAAATTTTAAATAATAAATAATGATTTGATTTAATTGAATTTTTGCTTTGACAAAAGACCACAGTGTAAAATATGATTCCTGGTGTGACCTCTGCTTATTTCTTCTTTCAGGAACAATCTAACCCACCTCTAGTACATATGTGATGGATATTAATTTTTTTTCATTTTGCCTTCTCCTGTTTTGTAAAATAAACACAAAGAGAAAGAGAGAAAGAGAAAAAGAAAGAAAGAAAGAAAGAAAGAAAGAAAGAAAGAAAGAAAGAAAGAAAGAAAGAAAGAAAGAAAGAAAGAAAGAAAGAAAGAAAGAAAGAAAGAGAGAAAGAGAGAAAGAGAGAAAGAGAGAAAGAGAGAAAGAGAGAAAGAAAGAAAGAAAGAAAGAAAGAAAGAAAGAAAGAAAGAAAGAAAGAAAGAAAGAAAGAGAAAGAAAGAAAGAAAGAAAGAAAGAAAGAAAGAAAGAAGGAAAGAGAGAAAGAGAGAAAGAGAGAAAGAGAGAAAGAAGAGAAAGAAAGAAAGAAAGAAAGAAAGAAAGAAAGAAAGAAAGAAAGAAAGAGAGAAAGAAAGAAAGAAAGAAAGAAAGAAAGAAAGAAAGAAAGAAAGAAAGAAAGAAAGAAAGAAAGAAAGAGAGAAAGAGAGAAAGAGAGAAAGAAAGAAAGAGAGAAAGAAAGAGAGAAAGAAAGAAAGAAAGAAAGAAAGAAAGAAAGAAAGAAAGAAAGAAAGAAAGAAAGAAAGAAAGAAAGAAAGAAAGAAAGAAAGAAAGAAAGAAAGAAAGAAAGAAAGAAAGAAAGAAAGAAAGAAAGAAAGAAAGAAAGAAAGAAAGAAAGAAAGAAAGAAAGAAAGAAAGAAAGAAAGAAAAGGAAAGGGATAAACACCATAGCTTTAATCCTTCCCTGATTGGCAGACTGGAAAGCTCTGAATTATTTAACAAAAGACATAACTTCTAACAGCATAGAAGTGACACATAGAGACAAAACCTTCAAACAGGTGAGAAAGAACAAAATGAAAAGTGAAAACCAGAGTCAGCTATATGCCCTTCGTCCCAAACAGCACTTCATTTCCTCACTCTTGTGTTCCTTCTGTCACAAAGCTTCACCAATTTGTGGCAATTGTTACAAATGCTAACGTTTGTTTTTCTCTTCCATAATTTCCAGTGTTAAGAGTGAGAGTGTTTGAAGAAGGTTGACTAGCATCAAATGTGAAATAAACTGATACTGAACCAATTCTTGCAGACTCAAAATTAGGCAACTGAAAGGAACGAAAGCATGCCAGACAACATCATTTTGGAATGTGATACCCCATGTCTGGCTAAGACAGAGAGGACTAATAATAATCATCATCATCATCATAATCTCTAAATCTTTGAAAAAATTTTGTCATCCCGCTTTTCCAATCATAATTGGATTTCTACTGAACTTTTCCTTCATCCCAAAGTAGAAACACCAGGAAACTGCTCACTTTTCCATTGAAGAGTTCTTAAAAAATTAAAAATTTATGAAGGTAGTGTTTTGCTGGTTTGGATCCTGAACCAAGTTTTCTCAGAAAAATACTAATGAAAATATATATTCTTGGCCCTGTTGCTATGACTTACTATAGCAAAGCTCATATCAGCCAGAAAAATTTGAACAGGAGCACCACTGATATCCTTCTTCCCCAGCAGAACAAGACGTTAGTGAGAGGTTTTCAGAAGCTCCCTGACTGGAGTTCGTAAATGCATCTGGTCAGCTATACTGTCAAAACATTTTTCAAGAAGAGAGTTCTGCTAGAATTTTCAGTTTGTATTGGATTTGCTATAGCATAATCCCAAACTAATCACAGAAGTTCCCAACCCCTCTTTTTAGAAGTTTTATCTCAGTGTAGCAGAAAAAATTACTTACAAGACTGTCAGTGTTTAAACCATGTCCCTCTTTAACCATGCTGCTGTGAATGTCATATGTTCCTCTACGTAAACACAATCAGAATTGCTGCTGCTACTGAGAGCTCAGTCTCATACTTCACACCTGTCATTAAACATGATTTTTGTACCCTCAAGAAGGACAAACAGCCAAGGAAAGCAGAGCATAGCACAGACTGTGCAGAGCTGTGATCTGACAGCCCCCAGAGCTGCCTGCTTTGGGTCTTTATGTCCATTGGCATGATCAGCTGCAGTTGCAGAAACACATAAGGGCACACAGCCAGTGCACTCTGTGACTAAATGCCTGCTTCACAGACAGAATCAGATAGGTCTGAAAGCTCATGGGAATAAGAAAAAAAAGAAGCTTCAGTAACACAGACATTAAAATCAAATTTACAAATGACCTAATCCACAGGTTTACTGAATTTATTGGTGGAACTGAAATCATTACCCTAATACTTGGAGCCAAATTTGAACTGCCTGCTATTGCATTCACAGTCTAACCTATTTCATTTGTAAAGGGGCTAACTTATGCACACACGATGAGGAAACAAGTCAGCTTTTCCCTTCCACATCTGGACCTACCTCTTTGCTTGAGCATGTGCTTTTGTATGACAGCAACAACCACAGGCAAGGCTGAGCCTCAAGATAGTGGTGAACTGGTGACTGAGTTGTGATTCAGACACACATGTACATGCTCCTGAACAAAGCGAGGGTTGGACTACTCTGCTTTTCTGAGGCTTCTCCCTGAGCCATCCCCCATGAGTACACACCATGGATTCTGGCCAAGAGCAGAGGCATACAGATCTGAATGCCCAACATACCTATAGCTAACAGCCTGTGAGGCAAAGAAAAGCTCTGAAGGACTATGATGTAGATCAGAACAAGATTTAAGCTTATTTTTTGACCAAAATACATATAGGTAGAAATATAGGTAGCCTGAAATTCACACCACAAATTCTTCTTTTTTATTGTTCCTTTCATCATTTGTTAAAATGAAGGAACTGCTCCTCAAAAATATATCTTAAGTCATATCCTGAGTACTGTTTGGTATTATTGCCTGACTAATTCAAATTACATGGTGACCCTGGACATTGTAGATCTTTAATAAAAATTAAGTGGTGCTATTAGCTTTAGGTATAATTGTTTATTATTTCTCAAATATTAACCAATTATTTAGCAGTCTTAAAGGGCAGACAGATAGTTCTACCACACAAACACCTTGGGAGGTAATTACTTTTTCATTTTATCAGTTTCTTTCACCTAAATATGACATTTCTTTTTCCAGTTTAAGCTTAATGAAAAAGCACCACCAACAGAGACAGTGGTCAAAGAACTGCACAAGTTTCCAGGAAGGGGAACATTTATCAAAACATACTGTATGGTTAATGATAGTATGCATGGGTAAAGAAGCCTGTAATATACAAAAACAATAAAGCTGGATTAGTGTATCGAAGGTTGTTTGGACAAGATTCAGTTCCATTTCCAAGAGACTTCAATTTCCTTTCACATAAACTCTGTGAAATACTTTATGTGACATGTTTATGAATAGCTGATTTTATGAATGTTATAATTGCAGACCCTTATGAAGCCTGAGAACAGAATTGCCCCTTCAGCAAGCAAAAAAGCAAACAGATGAACATGACAATTAATAGTTACAGTCGAAGAAAGAAAATCCACACATCTCAATTACATTACATCAGATTACAGCACTATGTGGTGTATACCATATTATTTATTAGTATTATTGCAGTTATTAGGATTTTTTCATGACTAGCAAAAAAAAAAAAAATCCACTTAAGTCCAAGTGTACAGGTATGAAACTTTAGATTTTCTGTCTGATTTATTAGGGTTACTTTATCAGCACATTACATAGTCTCACTTCAGAAATCAACCATCAGATTTACAGTTCACATGCTGTAATTTCTGCTTAATTTTTTTCTTAGCAAGAACTCATAATATTCCCTAGAAAAATATTATTTTGCTTCCCCTTAAAAGTGACATGGACTTTTATTGAGCAATCATTGCAAAAAACAGAGCCCAACAAATTTTTTAAGTCAAAATAGAAATCAGAATCATCATCTCATATGAAAATAAAGCAAGAAAGTTATGTCATCTCTTTTCACATCCTAGATACAAGTAAATTTAAGATTAAAATAATTTATTGCTTTATATATATAAATGTTGCTAAACCAAAATTATTAATTTTACATGAATAAATTAATTGTATTGATTTTTATTTAACTATTAATTGTAGTTATTTAACTCAATTTCAAATTTTTACTCGCAGAAACAAAGTGAAGGTTGGTTGTAAGGGCCTCTACAGGCCACCTAATCCAGTCTTCTGGCTGAATCAGAATGGGCTTCAAGATTAATTGTTCAGGACCTTATTTAAGCTTGTGACTGTTGTGTTCTGGCCTTCCACTGTACATGGCTGTAACCTGAGCAGGGAACATTCTTCATAACTCTAGAAGTTGTAGATCTTCAACAGCCTTTTGAATGGATTTATCCTATATATCTCTCCATTTAGCTCTTCAATAACAGGTAAGAAATTCAGATGTTGCTTTCTTCAGCTAATTCCTTATATAAGCCAGATTTTATTTCAAAAAGAAAAGAAATATAATTCAAACAAGAAAACTGCTGAAAATATATATAAAAAAATAAAGTAAAATTTTTATGATAGAATTCAATTTCTGTCTCAGTTGCTTATTCACATTTCATGTAGCATGCATTTCTGGTAGAAACATACCTTCCAATCACTTTTTATATATTTTGTTTAACAGTTAAAAATAGCTGCAATTCACATTCCTCATTCCACCAAAACCTCCTCAGAAAATGCCTAGAAAGAAAGAAATGCATCCATTGAGATAGACAGGTATTTATATTTATGGTTCAAGTGGAGTAACTACATTTTGTTCATACATGCATTTTTAAATTGTCGTTGATCTCTTTGTCACAAATTGTCACAACTATCTAGATGAATTTTACATGCAGAAAAATCACTTTTGCTGCCATTTTATCATGCAGTTGCATCCTTTTAATGAAGACTGGAATGCAAAATATTCTGTTTATATTTCATTGAAAGACTCCTCTTCAAGTAAAAGGGTTGCAACTCTAGGTGGTAATAAAAAAAATAGCTAGTTCCTGAGATTGTATTGTGGGGAGAGAATTACTGGTACTGATCACAGAACAATCATTGCAGTACATTTTTTTGGTAACTTTACTGTATAACCTGTAACATGCCTACTAATTCATCACCTCTATATTTATTTCTGTCTTTTAAAACAGAAACAAAACATTGCAGAGTGGTTCCCTTTCTCCTCACCTGCATTTTGTACTAAAAGGTCCAGGGTGAATGCTACTGACTCTCAGCATTTAAAGGAAAACCTATCAGATTCATCCATTGCAGAACCCTTGAGAAAGGTTTTTTGCTATGGAGGTGAACTCATCATAGAAAGTCAGTGGGTTGGAAGACAAAAAAACTTCTTTAAGTGTATAAAAAATTTCTTTAAAACACTTAAGCAAAAACTTTCAAGGGATAATTCTTTATATTAAAATGTGATGTATGTAAAATATAATCAAAAATATAGCAAGATATTCTTTCTGTCAGGATGGTTTTATTCATCATTCATTAAAAAAAAAAAAAAAAAACACACCAAAAAAAAAGCCCAAAACCCACAAACCTCTTTAATACTTAGTTATGCAGCCTCCATATCCCACCATCATACATAGATAAAAACTTCTAAAAAACAACGTAGGATAACATAAAGCTTAAAAAAGCAAATCACTGAAGTTTTGAGTTGTCAGCATTAAAGTTGATGGTAAAATATTAGTTCAGGGCTCTTGTGATGTCTTAAAACAATGTACAGTTAATTCATCACATGCCATTCTCCATAGAAATTTAGCACTTCATTCAGCATGGAGAATGACTGACACTGGGGTCCTGAAAAGTGTCTAATACTGGGCTGTCTTCAGTGTGTGCCTCTCACAGCTTTTACTTTAGCTCACATTATTAGCTCAAATCCCAATCTGAACACATATTCTTTACTTGTCCCATGGATGTTTTTCCATGTTAGTGCAACAAAAAAATTTATTTTCAAAATAACAATGTGAAGTAGAGAGGTGTAGCCATCTTCACTCTACAAAGTGCTGAACCATACAGACACTGAAGTCAGATATTTCCAATTATTTTAAGTATCTAGCCTGAAATGTCTTATCCAACTGGTTTCCAAAAATATACCAGAAGTAGTCTCTAAAATGCAGCTCCAATTGTTTTTGCCCATCATTACAGCTTCTCCCAGTACCACGGCATGGGTTGAGCACAGGCACACAATAAAAATGAGGTACATACAATTAGAGATCCCTTGTGAAAAATCTGGTGTGAGAAACTTGCTAATCATGACAGGGCAGTAAAGAATTTGGTTCTCCAGGGTGAAACAAGATATTACCTCTCATCATCAGCTGTAATTAGAAGATATATCCACTCATACCTTCTTGTTCCCTACACTAACATGGGAATGAAGGAGACAGCAGCTTTATTAATAACAACATTGGTTCATCCCTGGTTTGTATCACAAATAAAGATCTTCATTGAAAAAACAGCAAACAGTCACATAATGAAAGATGAACCTAAATATCCCAGTAACACTGCACTGATTTCAACATGAACAGTCTGGGGTGCTGCCTCCAAAACTACAAATGCTGGGAATGTACTGCCAGCTGCCAGCTAATCTTAGTGGTACTTAAGTTTTTGTTGCCTTCTCTTTCATAATTTTTAACTTCAGAGTTCCACAGGAACTAAGGCATGCCAAGTCTTTACAGCCTGGACAGCTCAGCAACCGACTTGTGCCGAGGCTCTTGTCTAGTATAGAGAAGCCGTGCATTCGTCTGCTTTCCTCCTCCAGGGCTTGGATGTGCTCTCAAAACACATTTAATATGCTCCAGAATTATTGCTTCTCACAAAAAGCAACACTACAGTCAGAAGGAGTTCTGGCTGGTTTTAAAAAGTATTCACCCCTTTTTTCTTTAGAAATAATGTATAGTCACCTGTCTTCATGAGGTAGCTCCGAGCTGTACTATCGAAATATATAAAAATACCCCATTTTGCTCATAACAATGCAGATAAATTGCAAGAATTAGGATGCACCCCTGTTCCAATCCATTCCTGCTTCTTAGCTTCAGGCAACAAGATGCTAATTGGGCTGTTCAGCATGCAAACATTTTGAATTTCATTCCAAAGTACATGATGTTCGTATTGGGTGATTAATGAGAGGCCAGTGTCTCCGCTTCTGAGATTAATTCTTTATGTACATTCTCACTACCAGTGTAACATTCTTTTAATTTCTGTAGCTCTGTCTGATAATTGGCTTCTTCTTCATCATTTTAATGGAAGACTTTTCAGCAAATCTAATGTCATGGACTTAATAAGAATAATAAGAGAAAAAAATCCCATTTTCCTCAGTTTTCTCTGTATCTTTATTTACTTTCATAAAAAGTTCAAATTCTTTAATTTTAATCTATATCTTTAATTTTAATTTATATCTTTCAGATGGCTGCTGCAAGTTTGGAAAGTTCAATTTGCTATGGGTCCTATCCAGGTTCTGTAATTTTTTATCAATTATATATTTCTCTTTCAAGATCTTCCTTCCCATGCCTTGCACTTCTATCATTGGGTAAGCTTTACAAGTGGTGATGAAGAATTGTTTCTCATTAATAAGTCTTTTTTACATTCAAATAAGTTGTAAATGTTTATAAAATCTTAAAAAGTATAGCAAGAGATTTTTATTAATTGGTTCCTTAATGTCAGAGTATCTCAAATAACAAGTTAACCCAAAACCACTGCTGTTGTATGACAACCTGTACATATCCAGTTTCCCCTGTGCACTTAATGGACATGGATTCCTTTATGCTAGATACTAATGCAGAGGTCAAGTGCTAAAATATGAACTTAACTTTTTAGTTGCCCAACTGTTCTGTTAATTCTGTGTTGTAATGAATATGGATAAAGACTGAATAAAGATTGCTCAAGCAAATCACAAGTGTGGCAGCACTTAACCTCAGTGTTTGGCTTCACAGCCATAATAACATTTTTCAGAGTAGTTTTGACTGTACTTCAGTTTTTCAAAATATGTCATGGTATCGTCCTTCTCCCTTGTTATTCCATGGCATCATTTTGAGGCTTGTATTTCATCCCCATATTGCTGTTGAGCTGGTCTAGACTGTATGGAACACTGCCGAGGGTGCCCACAGATATGCATGGAGACTCTTTTTCCTTCTTGAAAAAGAATGAGATGCTTTTCACAGATATTTGCTAATAGCAGGGAACAGAAAATTTTAATCTTAAAAGAAGCTTAAAAGCATGGCCAAATCTGAGTACGTTTTAGTGGGATCAGCAAAGAATATGTCTACACAAGTATGTTCTCTTGCCAAATTTCAAGTCATTCCTCCAAGAGAAATGGACTCCAGATGAAGAAACGACCACAGAGAAGGTCATCATATTTATTTTTTGCACTAAAAAAACCCCAAAAAAACTTAAAAACAAACCCCCACCCAGGGAAAAAAAAAAGGGAAAAATTACCTTCACTTTAAAGCTGTGCTGTTATAAGATCTGGAAACTAAGATCCTACTTAAAGTGCCAAGAAATCTTTATCATTATAAAAAATCCCACTACAGAACAGTAAGATCTCCTGTCATTTAACCTTGACACTAAAAGGAATATAAAATTTCCTAATGATCTATTCTTGATTCAATCTGCAAAAAATAACTGGAGTTCAGATAAGGTGGAGTATGTAAAACCTATGACGTTGCCAATTAACATAGCATGCAATGTGTAGCATTGTCTTATACAGGAGCACAAGCCTGGCTTTAAATGGTTATGATAATTTTCAGTGATCATAGATTATTTATCTTTGTATCTGAATTTATACATAGATAAAATTTATAAATCTGATAACATATAAAATTTTTAATCAGATTACTTTATTGCACTATTAACACAGAGGATTCATCAAATAGTATAAGATGGGTTCCAGTCTTTTCCATTAAGTCCTTTGCAATTCAATACATTTTGTCACATTTTTCAAAACTGAAACAACATTCTCTCTGGACACCTATCTGCATAGTAACATGGGAATTTTCTCCATAAAAGATATTATTTGGGAGTGTCATTATAACTAATATCCAGTTTACTATTTTGACCTGAGAATTTCTTTTTTTGCACTAAGGAGGATCACTGCACATATGAGGCCAAACACTTTTTTGATTGCTCTTTCATCTTGACAGATGCAGTGCAGAGACACATAAGTGACACCTAGTGAGAGTAGTAATGGACTTCTTTCCTGTATTTTAAAACTCGACAGAGCATTTGGAATCTGGATTCAGATAAAAACCATGAAAAATTCACAAATCCAGACATCTCACTCAGTAAGGCAATAATAATAATACAGAAATCACTTTCCAAGTATCTTTCGAATCATTTACCCGCATTTCTCACTCTAAAGAATTAAGAATAATATTTTAATAATTCTAACTGACTGGAAAAGAGGCCTTCTTATTATTGTAGGCTGTAATTGTTAGACCAATACCTTGAAACTGGTTTGGGCTGGTGTGTAACCATGAAATATATTGAAACTCACCAATATATAAACACAAAGGCAATGATTTGTAGCTGTCCTGTTTTTCTATTGGTTTTTCTAGTGATAAACCAATACCAATGGTTTTGCAATGCAGGTTTTTGTCTGTTTGGATAGCTTTAATGAAAGAAAATTCACCCTCAAGTAATTGACTTGGTAGCAAAGTTCTCAGTGAAAAGCATTCTGCTTTGTTCTGGAAAAAGATTGCCTGGGTGAGTTCTAGCATCTGATGAGCTGGAGGCAGACAGTGAGAGGGAGTCCTTCATTCACAGACATTTTCTCAGTCCCAAGTTTGAGAGGCTTTGTTTTGGCACAAGATGATAATCACTATGAGAATGAGAGGTTCACAGGCTGAGCTGGGTAGTGTGAGATAAATATGTGACATGAAATGAGATAAGGGGAGAACGACGTCTCGCATCAGAGATGGTGGAAAATCTGTTTAAAGATGTCTCTGTAGACAAGCTTGGAGGCCCCTGTACTTATATTTTTGTGTAGCTCTTTTGCAGCTACCTCAGGATGAGTGACAGGAGTGACAGCAGTTTGTGTGGATGTGAGAACAGGTCAAGGGCTTATCGTGGAGGCAGTCATGATCAATTGATCAATGGACACACCAATACGCAGGGACACATGATAAATCCAGACCTACAACCGGGACAAGACTTTTAGATCACATGTTAATATTATCCCCTATTTCTCCACTACTAGATCTGCTATTCAGATTTCTAAGCTAACCCCCCAAGGACTCCAAACCTACTGCATTAAGTAAGGGAGTCAGAAAAGCACCATGGTATGATTAGGAACAAAATTATGGAGAGTACTATAACAGAAGGTCAAGAGAATGGGAGCCAAAAACCTGGAGGTCTCCCAGAAAAATTCTTTACAACCATCACAAAGACGACAGAGAAGAATCATACGCCTGGAACACATTGTCTTGGTCTTGAGGGTATCTTCCCTACAGTTCCTCAGTGCCCTGGTACACTCCAGTCAGGAATAAAAACGAGGCCCTGGTCATTTAATTTTATCTCATTTCACTTCATTCCATTAAGCTGTGCCCACCTGTAATTAGTTTTTAGCATGACAGATGTCATGATCTTTTTCATATGTTAAATTTGACCAAGAAATAAGTTTTAGGATGGTGCAGAGCCTATCATTCATAATCTAATTTATATCTTGTGCATAAGTAGGAATGCATCAATAAAGCCTGGGTTAGGCAAAACTGTCAGGACTTTTGGTGCAACCATCTACTGAAATACTGGATGAAATTTTCCTTCTTCTGTAGGTAACAATGATAGCACCTTTGCATGCTTAAAATCCCTGAAAATTACAGTTATTTTTCTATCAATTTTCAAGATTTCTTTTATAACTAGGAAATTTTCCTGTGTCATTGATCTAAATTCAAGTGAGTAAAGTAGCCTGGGGCTCATATGGGCAGACACTGAAGGAAAAAAGAATTGAAGCCTTGCTTTTGTGATGGCCACAGTTGAAATTTAGTCAGTTGAACTTTTGAAAGATGGCAGACACACTGGCTGAAATTCCAGATGATATATTAGGCTGAACAACCTCAAAAAAAACCAAAAGATAAACAAAACAAAACAAAAAATCATATAAATAATGCATGCTCAGAGCACTAGTGACTCACGTAGAGCTAGGAGAATTATATGTCGAAAATAAATAATAAGATAAATTTTTCCTTTTTCTATTGGCAAATTCTCTTTGGAACAGCTCATAGTTTTCCTAGATTTATTTGAAATTAATCAGTTAATGATTTACATAATTTATTGTTTTTATCTAATTGTAAGATAATTATTTGGAAATCTGCAATAATAAGCAATTATAAGGCCATGACTGCACATTTCACTCCATTTATTTTTTCTCTAGGTCAGCTGTGCAAAATTTCAGCTTCAAATATTCATGTATGTGAATTTTAAAATCCTTTTACATTTATACTCTTCAATATTTTCCTGTAAGCTTTATATACCAGTGAACATTTCTACAATAAATCTTTATACTTAAAAGAAATTTAAAAAAATATTAGAAATAAAAGGACTAAATATTGAAAGAATATTTTCCAGGAAATAGTTTCAAGCTGGACTTTTAGTAACAGTGAATTTTTTAATAAGCCCTTCTTATTCCTGATACCCACACAAGCATGCACTCACTAAATGGTATTAACATTTGGCAAGGCAGCAAATGTGCAGGTTATGCTGTGACTCCTGATGGGAAGAGGAATATTACAGAGCTAAGGGATCAACAGAATGAGACTTCAATTCATTAGTTCTTCAGCAGTAATTTCAGATGCTTAGTACCAGAACTCCCTGACTGACATTCAACATTCATTGAAAGACAAGTTGAAGTCAGAAAAGGTAAAAGAAAAGGCAACCAAAATGGCTGCAGGAATAAAGCAGTTGCCTTGAGAGGAAAAATAAAATAAGCCTTTTGAAGAGAAGGTTAATGGAAAATAAAAATGAGGTTTATACAATCATGATGATGATGGCATAAGATCAATGAGAATTGTTATGTAGAAAATTCCTAAAATCTGGTGTTTCAGAGCTCAGAATCTCACAAAAGATCATATATAACAGATGGAAAAAAGTATATTTTTTTCTATTGAATAGGTAATGTACTTTTAAAATGTGTCACCACAGGAGACTGTGCAGAGAGATAATATCAATGTTTCAAAATAGATCAGACTAAGATACTAGAGAGTATATGCAGGGATATATACTCTATCCCATATCCATATGTACCATGTATTCAACAGCTGTGAACCCCAGGAGAGGAAAAAGGCAGGTGGCCAAATTCACATGTTCTGACTAAACACCATCCCCCACTGCCAGTGTTAGAGGCAGGGTGGGGTGTAGGAAACTGGTCTCACTCAGTAGGATATTTATCACAGTCTTGTAGAATCTGAAACTTTTCTAGTTTATGCACTTTCTGTTTGTTTATTTCTGCTCAAAATAAACATTGGTTTCCTATGAACTATCAATCATTTTCTTGTGATTAGGTAGCATGAGGCAGAGGTTATAAAAATTTCAACACCTTCACAGAGCAGAGAAAAGCTTTGTATCTGTATATGGTCCTTAAAGATCCTTTAGGGATTTACTTGGACATATTCATTCCACATCCCCTCCCCATATAAACTCTATAGAGTTTCAGGGTCTCACAAGACCAGATCTCTAGATATTAAGCTTTTTGTTTATGAAAGATGAAGTATTAGTTTTGTTCCATGAGAAAGTTCTGTGTTAAGGGATTATCTCATTTTGTGCTTTATTTGCTGGACATGGGAAGTGCACATGTACAAGTCTTAAACAGTGCTGGTGCACTGATGTAGCTCTGCAGCAGCAATGAATATGGTATTGAAATGTACCTTGAAAGCATGGTCAGCTCACCTGGAAGTCCTTTAGGAAAGAAAAAAAAAAACAACAACAACAACAACAACAAAAACATGTGGTCAAAAAAAACATAGTACAAATATTTTTTCAGGACCAAAAAGGTCAGAGCAAGCTCACTCTTACATGGGTGTTTAAAGAAAAAAGTCCTTCCAGACTCCATAGCTGACAGTCTCTCCCGTGGCTGACAGAGAGAAGAGACAGTTTTCCTTTCATGCTCTATACTTTCTTCCTCATGACATAAACAGGAAAAACCAGAGAATAACGGACAATTTTCTGCTACCCATTTCTCTTGTGACAGCAGAGGAATATAAAAGGGTCTCTTAAAGTGCCATCCATTCACAAATTTCTTCATTTATAAAAGCAACACAGATTTCAAAAAAACACATACTTCTGAACTGAACAGATAAAACATTTTCCACTTTACATAACAGTGAGGAACTGATTACACAGTTTTGTTTATTTGCCTGTAAAAAGTACCAATGACTAAGTATTCAGACTGCAAGAAAAACAAAGCTCCCTTCCCTCCTTTGCTGTATATGCTATCATCATATCTTTGTGAAGCCCTGAATGCAAACCTGCAGCAGCAACACTTCAACACAATTCATGCAGTCACATAAATTCAGTTTCTTGTCAGAGAGATGTTTTCAGTTTAAGGCATGCATTTGGGCTATGAAGCAACTTAGATGATCTCTCCATGTTTATATTTCTTTAGAGTGAGATAACAAACTTTCAATACAGAGGTCAAGCATCAAAGGCAGTTACAGGTTGTTGGCATTCATTTGTCTTCTGGGTACAAAAGAGAACACTTATTCACTTTGAACATTGAAGAGCTGAAAGAAGACTTTAAATCACCATGTGTTAGAGGCTAGTTCAAAGAGCATGGAGTATAACACCATACTACTGGTCTATAAATGGAGGGAAGTACATAGAAAAAATCTTTAATAAAAACCCATGAAAAACCCACAGTGTGCGTAGAGCCGCTGTTACAAGTGTGAGAAAATAAATTTAACAGGATCAGAACTTATACTGAAATTTTAAGAAAATATATAGAGATTAAGCTATGACTTCATGTAAAATATTAGCTGATTTACCCTGAATCTTACTATAATCATGCTAACAGCATGAAGAAGGATGAAGTAACTCTTTGCAATGCTTCTTCCTCTCTAGGCACTCTCCTTATTTGTCACCATCAAGCAGGCTCCAGGCAGAACTAGAGAAGTAGTTCTGTGGGAAAGTAGCACTGAAATCTAAATGCCTTCTAGAATCTGGGTGATTTTAGAGTTCAGTGAATATGGAAGAGGCTTTTCAGCATGGTTGAACTGAAATTTGGAATTAGAATTCTACATTCTGATTTGGTCTTCTCTGATTAGATGCCGAAATTTTATTTTGGGTCTAGGATAAAAGGTTTTCAGATGCTTCCTTATTTTCTGAAGTGTTTCTCTGTTCTTCATAATCTGGCATACAAAGCAGCTCTATAACTAGAAGTTATGGGGGTTTTTTTTGGAGGTAAACAAAGTGCTTGTATCTTTATTTCAATGAAATTTAAATAAATATGTTCTTCTGATGTTAAAGTCTGGTACTCTCTCTATATTCATGACTGTATAGTTGTGCCTGTATATAACTATTTTTTGAGGCCATAATCAAGTTCTTCCTTCAGAAATATTGCAATTTTCTCCAGAAATATTAAAGTCTGAGCTTTGCCAAGGATATCTTACTGTTAAAAATTTATTCACTGACTCAGAATAAGCCCTATGTAAGTTCTTGTGTAGTTCCTGCATTTTCATCATACCTGTTTTGAGAACTAAAGTGTTACTTTGAAGCAATACTTCATGAATATGTGAATAAACCCTTTGCTCATGGCTGAATTCACCTTTGAAGAATATGAAAACTGATATTATACCAAATAGAATAATAGAATATATTGGTTTGGAAGGGACCTCTAAGAGTTGAACTCTCAGTCTCAGGTCACTCAGTTGAACTCTGCAGTGAGCAGGGACATCTTCAACAAGATGCAAAACTCATTTTTCCTAGTATATTCACACTTTTATATTTATTGTTAAAATATATATACATTCTTAACATATTGCTAACAACAGGTATAAATTCAGAACATCCTTATGTGGGATTTCCACATAATACAACAGGAATCTTTTGTGTCTGGAAGACAAAAAATGTAATATATGAATGCCCCCTGTTCTTCCTCCTCCTTCCCTTAGCTTTTATATCTGAGCTGATGCCATATGGTATGGAATATCCATTTAGTTAATTTGCTCTGGCTTGCCCAGCTGTGTTCCCTCCCAGAATCAGCCATCAGATGGAGGGGGAAGGTTGGAGAGGGCTGTTGCTGTGCCAGCCCTGCTCAGCAGGACCCAAAGCACAGGTGAGTTATCAACACCTTCGCAGCCAGAGCTGAGCTTGCACCAACCAGCCAGCACAGAGCAGAGCTTGGTGAGGGCTGCTCTGGGGAAGTGACCTCCAGCTCAGCCTTACCCAATACACCAATGGACCAAAATAGACAATAAAAGTTGTCTAAATCGGAAAGTTATCAGGAGCTCAAAGGTGAAGGTCTGAAATCATAAAAGCAAAGTGTTGCATAGTTCAACTCTATAGCTTTTGAATGTTGGCACCCAGCTCCTGGACTGGAATTTACAAGGCCAAATACTTGGTTGAAACTACTAAACATACAAATTAGTTAGTCAAACTCGGGTTAATGGATTTGGATTCATAGTAAACAGCATGTTGAGCACAAATATATTTAAACTATCTAATAAGAAACAAAAAGCAAAAGAAGGATTTGTCTAAAACACAACCTTCACCATGGAAGCCTGTTATCACTGATTTGTCACCCAGCCAACTTTTACATAGCAGATTACTGGGTCAAGCTCTTGCCTATGAAATGGAAAACTTCCTCCACCACTGAGAAGTTTTTATATATTTATCTACATTATGCACATATACAAGTATAACATTACCAATCTCATGTTATGGATAATTTTTTTTCTATTTAGAGAAATATTCTGCAGTTTTTAATACAAAATTAATAAAAGAAGAAATGTGAGACAAAACAAGCATGACCTGGCTAAGTAGGCAATAATTTGGTTTGAAAAACAAATTTTGAAGTCTAAAACATATAACAAAGTCAATTACCTGTATTCAGAAATGTTAAGGGCTGAAATGCACTTGTGCATTGGTTCACTTGGTTCTGTAGTCATATGTGGTAGGACAGTCCCTTCACAAGGGTGCCATCTGCATTCTGCCCAAAACAACTGGAGCACTTTTCAGTGTTAAAGCAAACAGTTCAGCAGCCAACATAGCAGAAACCACAATATACACACTAAAGAAAAGCCACAAGCAGGAATACATATGTTACATATTTGTAACAAAACACATATGGTGGAAAACTTTCTTGCACAAAGAGAACATACAAAATGTTTGGGTGATTAGAATTGGTCACTGTTTGCCAGGGTGCCAAGGGAAGAATATTAGTTTGTGATACATCTCAAGTCCTATAGAGCTAGATCATAACAAATGAAGATTTTAATCTCGTGCTTCAAGGAATAAAAAAGTTAGACCACTTGTCCCATGATACATCTCACAGGAAAAACCATTCCATCCTATTTTAGAGAGTACAAATCAAGTTTAATAGGTTCACAGATCTGGAAATTATTGCATGAGGACAGAAATAAAGGGAATAATTATATAACTGGTCACTGTAGGTGAAAGAAAACCCCAAAATAGATCTCATATTTATACATAGGCTTGAATTAAAGAAAATAAATTTATGTATTGTTCTAAAGCAGGAAGAGAAAGGAAAATCTGGGGAGAAACGGTTGACATCACTTTTCTAAGTTTGAGTGACCAGGGAGGTTCAAGTGGAGTGCTTAAAAAATGGAACATCTGTTCAACATTGCTGTGAAAACTACCATTTCTTTAAACTGATTTATATACAACATCAATGATATTTCACAGGAAAATATAACATTTGCTGCTCTAGAACTTATGTTAAGGTCTAAGGAAATGATGTCTTGATTTGAGAAAAGCGGTAGAAGGCTGTGACTTCTTGCTTAAAACAGATTTGCAAGGAGCAACAGCAGTCAAGAAGTGTGAGTAATAGAAGTAACATTTCAGAAAAAGAAGTGAATAAACTATATATGCAGTTAGCAGCATAATCTGAGCCAACCCCCAAATCTGTCCTCCAGCAATTATGAAAGGGTCATGCAGACTCATTGGAATGATGAAATACATAGCAAAATATATGTTTAACCTCTTTGAACCAGCAGCCAGAAAAATACAGTACAATGATGCTGGATAGCTTAAAATTCTTAATGAAGTGTTAAAGGACCTGGAGGGATAATGAAATACCCTAACACAGGGGTAACATAATAGTAAATGAAAATCAAAACAGCACATGTTTAAGGAGAATAGAGACACAGTGCAAGCAAGTTTTCACTATCTTACAATATGGTACTGGATCAAAAGAAGAAACCCACAGACCCCTGGACGAACATAGGACACCTATAGTCCTAATACTTTATTTCTTTGGTTAACAGACAGGTTATATATATTCAAAACATTACAGAACATTATTATGGGTCATAAACTGCTGTTATTTTTGTACTTGATTACTAAGAGAAGATGAGAAATACTGGAGTTAAAAGAGATTTTAGCAAAAAGTTGGAGATATTATCTCATGCTGAGACTCCTGCTACATAGCATTGATTGGTTAGAAAAAAAGACCTGCCAGCCTGTTTTTCTAAGAATGATTTCTGAACAAACATAGCTTTCCCATATGAGAAGATAGCTTAAAAATAAGAATATGTCTTAATACATACAGTTTTCTACAAATGAGGTAGGGACATCAAACTCAGTAGTTGTTGGCTTATTTGAAGTTGACTTCTTAACATGGTATCTCCACTGAGTATGACAGGACAGAGTTAAGAGCTCAGCAATAAAATTCAAAAATTTGCCATTTATACAGGAAAAAAAAGTAATGAATCATTCCCAAAATGAAACTCATAATAATTCTGAGCAAATGACTGCTTTTAACAGTTATTTACTCTATTTTATAGCACAATGTTAACCTAAGTCATAAAACATAATGACTTGGACTGCAGAAGTGGCAGCACTTTTTAATTTTCATTCCAAAAATACTAATACATACTGTTTGTAACTTTTGCTTTAGTGCTTTGTATTTAATGTGCAGGAATTTGTTGTAAATTGCTATAAAAATTGGAATTAATTTCTAAAACAAAATAAAAGCAAATTATTTCCTTCTGAAGCCTTCAACCATCTCCTGGACCCATAAAATAGTTTCTTTTATTGAACTGCTCATGAAAAATGTAATGTTTTTCCAAAGCAACGTTCTCTGCAGTGATGTGCCAAGTGATCTGATCATTATGAGGGAACTGGGTAACCATGGAGTTTGTTTTCATCTACTTCATAATTACATTGCTTATAGTTCATGGTTTTAGCCTGCAGCTACCACAAAAACTTTTTCAGCATGTCTGACTGCCAAATCAGTTTTTCTGTCCTTGTTCTCTACAGCAGCCGTGGCTGGTTGTAGCCTTTCTGATGGGTATCTAAGTGGTCTCAGGCATAACACCTTGTGCCTAATTGAAGCTAAAGTACTGTACAAGGTGAAAATCAATGTGTGGAGAGGAGAAAGAGTGATAGAAGCTCTCAAATGCCATTTCTGACAAGCACTTTTGGCTGTAAAGGAAACACAGGCCTGTCATAGGATGGAAAATTGTGGTCCCAAGACTTTGTTTACTAGGTGTTCTCATTCTCAATCCCCTAAGAAAATTAACTAATTGAGCCACTCTAGGTTTTTTTTTTTAAATTAGCAGAATTACACAAAAAAAATTGAGAGTGACAGAAGCCTTTACTCAGAGAACTGCTGAGAAAGAAAGCAAGAACTAAATTTTTCAGAGATTTTTGGAATACAGTGAAGAAAACAAGAAGCAGGGAAAGATGACTTTCTAGATTCACTTCTAACAAACAGGACAACTGGATTAAAATTGGGGGATGAAAGGCACCTCTGATGGACTGCCAACAATATGACAACATTCATTAGTAAAGACGAAAGAGAGTGAAAACAGAATATTAAGAGCAAAAATGTGTGAAAAACAGACTCAAATAAATTCAGAGCTTTGTAAGTAAGTGTACTTTTGAGGAAAATAAACTTGATGAGGTAAAAGACTGGATTCTGAAAATTTAGCTATTGCTTTAAAAACTGTATAAAGGGCATGAGTGTAAATTACAGTGGCAGATGAAAGACAGAAAGTGAAATTGGCCATAATGACTTTTTCAATTGCTTAAAATTTAAGAATTAAGAATAGAGATGTAGAAAACAGGTAATTTATGAAGGATATTAAAAGAATAGTTGGAGCATGAGGAAAAGAATAGAAGAGCCAAAGCTCAAAGCAATCACTGCTGGCAAGAGATGTGAACAGAAAGAATACCAGCAAAAGGGCTGGACACCTCCCAAGGGACCAGTAAGCTATCAACACATGATATCAAGAAACTGAAAGTAAATCTAATGTCTTTTTTGCTCGAGTCTTCACTAAAAGGTCAAGTTCAGTCAAATAGGCAATACAGTAAATGCTCATGACAAAGGAATGAGTCAAGCTGTAGAAGGATAAAAACAAGCCTGAGATTGCTAAAAATATTTATACACTTGCAAGTCAGCTGCACATGCCCATTTCCACTCCAAGGCACGTAAAAAAATAATTTCACTAATGTCAGAGGCATAAGAAGTCCTTCTGGAAAATTTGTGACAATAAGTGAAACTCCAGAAGACTAATATAGTGAAAATAACATCCACTTTTAAAAGTGCAGGAGAAAAATAAGAATTGCAAGCAGTCGGCTTTACTTCACTGATACAAATCAATTACAAAATTTGTAGAAAAAGAGAAGATAATGTGGACACAAACAAAAGCCAACATAGTAGTCAAACATGTCTAATTTTCTTCCATAAGATTAGAAGCCTTTGTGTGTGGAAATACAACATTTTTGTGTCAATAAAAAGCAAACACTTTTAAGACAACAAACCAGAGGACAGAGTGTGCTGAAAAGTTTTGGGCAATTTTACTTACACTCGTGAATCAGGTGTTAGATATTGTCAATTTCCAACAGTCAAGCAGCATTCTGGGAGAGATAAATAGGTTCCCTTTCCCAGAAGATGGAAGGCCTCAGCCAGCATGGGCTCTTGTTTCCAGTGAGGGGCATTGACCACACAAGGCTCATAAGCAGAAGGCAGGGAAGAACAGTAGCAGATCTGAGAGAGGGTACTTACAAAGAACATTTGAAACATAGGGGTAATCTGGTTTGGAGACGATATACAGACTGGAGGCATCAGATGTGCAAACGTGATACAAAAGGGGAAATAAGTTGCTCTCCACACTGAGTATAGGTAAGGAAGAAATTAAGGATTTAAACTGGGAGATGAAATTAAGCTTCAGACTAGGAATATAACTTCCTAGTGGAAAGAGAAGACAAGAGCAGGAATGGATTTTAGAGACATTAGAAATCTTGGGTTTTAAAAGTAGGAGGGGCAGACATTCTCAACACCAACATGAGATCAAGGAAATGGACTGGATTACCTCATTTTCCTTGTATATCTACCTGCCTGACTGCTGAGGGAAGGGCAAGAAAGAAAGACAAAACCAATTCAAGGTGGAAGAACTTACTGAGAGGACTGGATAAAATTCACCACTGTGCAAAAAGTGAATACCAGGTCTGTGTAACATGAAGGTTTCTCCAAAGTCCCCCAGATTAAGTGGTGCTTAAGTGCTCTCCTGGAATTACACTGTAATCACTGATCTTCTGAACAGGAACCTTCCTGTCTCTTCCAAAACAAAGTGAACCAAAACCTCTGAATTGTTCTTGTTATTTCAATTTAATCTCGTTTACTGTATTATTGCCAGGAACTAACCAAAACCAAAGCCCCACTGTGTTAAATATTATATTAGAACAGAAGAATGAATAGTTCTTTCACCAGAGGGCTCACAGTTCAAAGATAGATGCAATTTATTCTCTCTGCTTTCTTTTTTTTATCTTTGAGATCTCTGAAGAAATGTAAATATGTGTTTTTGATATAGATATATTGTATTTGAAATTTCAAGGAAATTTACTTTTTCTCACCCTCATTTTCAGGGTTTACAGTTTTCCATAATAAGCATTCTAAAAGTTGAACTCTTTGAGGGTTATTTTAAACAGGTTGGGATTTGAGAGTTTTGAGGTTTGGGGGTATTATTATTTTAAGTGTTTCTTTATGCAAAATGTCTTTACAGTTGGAAAAATGTTCTACTAATTTGCAGTTACCACCATTTGTGAATAGAACTAAGTACAACTGTATCACACTAGAAACTGTTTGTCATTTCTGAATTACATAACCTGTATCTTGTCTTTCCAGTCTGAATCTGATTTTGTAAGCCAACACAGCTTTAATCCAGTCCAAATGTCATTCATGGCTATTGTCAAACATTCCATATCTTTAATGTGAGCTAAAGAAAACAACAACTCACATGAAGAGCATATTGTACTAAGTGACTTTATGGGTTTTGATTCTCTTAAACTTAATTGTTTTATGACAATGTTTTTCAAAACTCTGCACATACTTTTAAATTATTGGAGCAGTTTTGCTATGTGGTTAGCACTTTAAAGTATATCCTTTCAATATAGTTTTGTTGGAGCAGGGAGGGAATGTAAGCAACATCACAGCATTAGAGAAATGAGGCTCATGGTAGAATGTATTTGCAGTGTGAACGAAAAAAATATGCAAATGTTGTGTGCCTTTTTCTAGAGAACATATCACAAAACCATATTATGTACATTACTTTTGTCTCATAATATATGAGAATATGTCTTTAAAAATTTTAAAGTAACCATTGCTAAATATGGGATTTTTGTTATAAATGCCATTGTACTAATCCAAGGGGCTGTGTAGATTGTCTGTTTGAATAACTATGATGTTATACTATTTCTTCAAAGAAATAATAATTAATGACATCTAAAGTCAGTGTTGATCTAACCTCCAAACTATAAAGTTTGTTTTAAAATAATTCTTAGCATTTTTCCATTACAGACAGGGATTATCTTAGGTGAATGTCAATCAGCAAATTTCATAGGTTTTTGTATTTCACTTACAATTTTGTTTTTTTAACAGTGTGTTGAAGCTGTATTTACTGTATGTATTGATGTCTGAACTTTATGTTGTTTTTCTCCTGTCTTTTTCTCCATCCCCTTTGTAATAAGCACATTTAATTTTTGCAAAATTCTAAATGGTCATTTTCTTTTTGTCAAGCTTTGTTTGTGACTCTTTCCTTAGGTCTTTACACTTTCTTTCAGATCTTTTTTTTTTCTTATAAAAGGGCTAAATTATCAATACATTTATTCTGGGTAAAGTTATTTGGCTTTATACATCTATATACTCAGCTTTAGTAGATCAGTTAACAAAACTAATCCACTGTGCTTACTTTCACCTTTTTTGCTGAGTAAGAATGGACTGAAACATTTGTGTAAAGTTTGGCTGTGCACTTTCATTATTTGTTGAAACAGGCTACGTGTGCAAATTTAATGGGTAACTGTTTACAATCTAAGAACTTAGTTTTCCATAGTAACATCTATGCAAATAAATCCATAACAGTAAATAAAAAAAACTCACAGTGAGATATATCTGGACTTATGCAGAGCTTGAGTTAAACCGAGTAATACATCAGAGCCATAGAAGCCTCTCCCTCTCATGCTTAAAATTATTACTAATAACATGTACCTAAAAATATTAAATGCAGTTTTCATTAATGTTATGTATTTGATGGAATATGAAAACAGGAAGTATCATTAAAAGTATAACCTGAAGAAAAGTTTAGCAATTTTTTAAAAAATGTTCCAAGTGGAATTTCAAATTATAATTTTTTTTTTTATTTCCACATTCAACACTACAAAACCAGAAAATACTTTTTAAATTTTCATTGCATTTGATTGGTAGCTTAATTTGAAGAACTGTAATTAGTGGGTTCATTACCTTACAATGAACTTATTAATCCACATAATTAATTTACAAGGCTGAAAATATGACCAAAGCTTGTTGTAATAAAAATGAGGCAGCAGTTTTCCGTCATTTGACTTAATAATTTTTAAGATCTCTAAAAATTTTAAAATACACATATTTTGTATTATATAGTAGAATATCTAATTTTATAGTTTGCAATAGTTGTGGATTTAAACATACATTTTATGTATGTATTCATTTGCAATATTTATATTTTCTTTGAAATTTGGGAAACACATTTGTGCAACTTTTCCCCTTGGCTTAGATATTCTTCAAAAGTACTACAGTGAAGTGTCATGGTCCAAAATCTGTTTGCACATTATAGCAATTAAAAATGATACAATATTATTGCTTTCTTTATGCAAATTAGAAGTGAAATAGACTTGAGATGATTTAGATACACCCATAAATCAGACAGGCTAAACAAAGTAAGCTTTGCTTTGCACAGATGTGACAGCCAGATGTGGATCTGCTTTTTATTTCATAGCTGTAATCTGTACTGGATTTAAGTTATTTCCTGAAAAATAAGGCATGCACTGAAAGCTGAAACATCACTAGTTGCTTAGTGCTTGTTTTTAGCAGAGATCATTTTTTGTTTAGACTCTTTTTCCTCTGGGGAAGAGGTGAAACAGGATTTTTTAATTCAGGGATCCTTTTCAAGACCTCTTAAGAAAGGCCAGCAAATTTCATGGTATCCAGATAGTGGAATCAGTCCTTAGTTTTCTGCTTGTTTAAAAGATTCATTCAAATTATTAAATAGTTTTTGGCAAGGGGTGCAAAATGTTTTCTCTGTAACAGGTTTGTTTCTATACTACATTGAGTTATCGTTCTTTCAAGCCAAAATTAATTTATATCCCAGGATGATCATGGTTTAGTGTAGAGAGAGCGTATGATTGGCAGGGTTCCTTGGCAGAACACGAAGCTTTCATGTTTTTTGTTCTATGCAGTTGCAAATGGCTTCTCTAGAATTAAGATACCAAGGTGTTTCCTTGGCGTGCACATTCTTCCAGTTAAAGGTACTGGGTGAAATGTTGTCCTCAGTTATGAGGTCATGATCTTCAAAAACTTTGTGCCAATTTTATTGGAAGTGATGAACAAAAAAATCTAAAATCTCTTCTTTAATTGCCTATATGAGATTCAGGAAAAGTGCTATCATGACTCTGTTCTTTGTTCAGTCCTTATTCCTGTTACCTTGAAAATGAATACTCCACATCTAATGCCTTACTCTAAATCTAACCTGTGCCAGTTCCAAATTAGTCAAAATCACCTAGGTGCTTGATAGTAGGAACCCAAGATACTGATGCTTTCACAGAAAAAAAACAGTAGTCAAACACCCTCTATTTGCAAATGGATGAAGCAGAGAGATGACCTTAAAATATACAGTGCGTCAACTTTGCTTAGGTTTTCCTATTCATCTGCTTTCTGTGGGCTTCCCTCTATTCAGACTGATTTTTCTGGATTGTCTGACAGCTACTAGGCAATCATGAGCTCTGAACCTCACAGCTCTGCCTTGCTTTAAAGTTGAGTGTTCTGATGCAATGCATAAAGAGCTGTATCAAACTGGGTTATGCTCACCAGGAGTTAGGCACTCTGAAGATACTCTTTATCTTCTGAGATCGGCACAGCTTTATCTGTGGAGTTAACTGGAAAACATTTGTTCTAGTCTTTTCTCCAGTATGTTCTAAACAAAAGGTCTGCTTAGTATGTTTTAGACTTTCAAGGCTTCCTTTAAGTGTAGCTAATACAAGTTATATAGGCTTATAAATTTTTATTCTTTTTTGGAGTTTATGACTCCCACCAATCTATATGGAAGTAATTTGGTAGGTAGGAATAGGATCAGCTCCCTTTGCCCCTTTATAAAGACATATTCTTGAAAGAATTCACAGTAATGCTGTCAGCTAGACCAAGGATATAAAGACCTTGTTTGATACCACTCCATAAGAAAGTAACATGGGCATAAAGTATGATCTAGCTGTCTTGGGGTTTTCTGTGCTCAGATTATCTGACTGCAGTATTAGACATTGCCATAAATTAAAAAGTCATACCTATAATTAATCTTCTTCAGTTGCAATTTTAAGGGCCAATGTCTTTCCAGAGAAGACTTCATTTCTCTTTTTTTCCTTTTTTTTTTTCTATTTTCTTTTCATCATTTGATGAACCTTGATGCAGGTCAGCTATCTACCTGGTGTATACTTCATATTTAGTTTTTGTTTGGTATTATTATCTTGGATAATGTGTCTAGTTCCTGCTAAACTGGAAAAGAGAATAAAAATAGACAGATGTAATTTGCTTATTTGGGCAGACAGGAGGTTAGTGAGTAAAGCAATGTTAGCATGGGAGAGTTCTCAAGTGTAATGACTCAGTATTAATTTAAAAACAGACTTCGAGAGTGGTCAGTTTACAATTTATAATCTGTCTGAATAGATCAGCCTGCAAACCTACACTACTTTTGCTGTGTTTTTCCAAAAAGTGGTTTGTCCTGGAACATGGTAAAAGGGCAAATCCTGGCTGTAGCCCATTTAGAATGGTTCTCTGGTAAACAAGTGTCTGTTGTTGTGTCATGACAAGAATTACAGGACTCTTTTTTAAAGTCTGTTTATTGAATTTATAATGTTAAGTTCACTTTTAAAACTTAATTTAGGTCTTACATAAACAAGGTAAAAAAAAATGCAATCCTATTTAGTGAAATTGCTTCTTGCTTCAGTCCATCACTTGCATTTCTTTGCATCATGATAAACAATCTCCTTAATTTATCATCTCATATATCAAAAATTGAAAACATTTTTTTGTATTTCAACATCAAACATTCAGGGTAGTTTACAAATGGCAATCCTGGATGGCGTAGAATATTTTGATTTTGTGCACAAAATACAAAATTTCAAAATCCAGACTTCAGAGAAAGATCTGACTGGCTAGAAAAAGATGTACTTTAAATAGAATATGTGGTTGGTTTAAGTCACACTATTTTTGAGAAAGACTACATGAGCCCTCTGTAGATGTCTTTATAATGAGCTTCCACATTAATTTTAAGAAATCAGTATGATGTGCTGCTTGCAGATTATAATGTAATTCTGTAATACAAATTAGATCAGCTTTGAATGTCTTTGAAATGTAGTGTGTTAAAAATGGTATGTACAGGTTAAAAGATACAGATTCAGAACACCGGGATTTACATGAAATTATCACACATGCTTTGATAGAGTCCTAGACTGATTCAAAAGAGCAAGTTTCATATGAAGCTGTCTCATTTTCTTTGATAGCCACCTTGATCTTTATGCAGTCATCTATTAATTATATTACAGATAAGGTAAATAAAAGTGCTGAAATATTGAGATCACAGCCTCCTTTTTTCTTGTGAAGACTAAAGGTATGCTTCTATGAAGTCAGTGAGCAACGGGGAATGATAAAGGTATTTTTTAGCTGTCAGACAGTATTTATTTTGACACGTGACTGAAAGATCTAGAGTTCAATAGCTAAGAGCATAACTGAAAGGGTAAAACTTATATGTGATCTAGACCAAAGTACTATAAGACAGTCTATGAATTTTCCAGGGTCAATGCACTGGATAACACTATGAAGGTTTTCTGGGTGGAATTTTATATTTCATTTAGTTCTCACAAGACTACGCTGTAAGCCTCATCCTGCCATGTGCTGATCACGCCATACAACTGTCACCAGCACCACTCTGCATTCCAGCTTGTTTCCTCTCAGGACTGGCCTCTCTGATTGTCTCACACAAACAGCTTGAAAGCTTTAACCCTGTTAGTTCTAGAGGAGCCCATCATGCTTAGTACAGACTAAACATAGGAAATTTGCTTATTTTATCAGCGTTTTGGATTTAGCAGGGTAGATTTTGAATGTAGAAATTTTCCAACTTTTTTATTTAAAGGCAGAAACATTTACCTAATAAGCTACAGTGTCACTGTTACACAGATGTCACTGCAGAATACTCTGTCTCAAGAAATTGGCTTACCTGCTTGCTCCTTAATTCAGAATTTTCCAAAAGCAAATTCCTTTGCTTTCTGTAAGCGTTAATAGAAATGTCTAACTTATAAAAGGTATATATCACTGTAGGGATGGAATATTCAGCTAAACTAAATGCATCTGTTCACCTTAATAGTAAATTCCAGCGTCCCGCTCTCTGTAGTTACAGGTAAAGGAACTTCACATGAAAAAAAAGCAGTCAAACCACATGCATCTCTGTTAGAACAATAGTTTGATAAAAACAAGCATGCAAGTCCCTATACAAAACCTTTGTGAATGCAATATGTTTAATTCAGTTCTTTGCTTTTATAGACATTGGCACTGTCTGAAGACTACTCAAGAGATCTTCTTTATTTTTACTTTTTTTTTTCTTTAGGAGATGTCCACATATATTTAAATTTTAATCTGATATTGCTAACATTACATGATGTGGCTCACTGTGAGTTCATCAAAAGTTATTACTACACCTCTGTCTCCATTGATATACTAAAAATGTGAACTAGCAATATGCTCAAAAAGCACTCTAGATTGCTGCATTAATTATTGGTGCATTTCTTCTTTAAGGGATCCTTTTTCTATTTCTGTATGTTTCAGCCATAGTCTTTAAAGGGTTTATTGTTCAAACATGCATATCATTCCTACCTACATTGACGATATTTATGCTATAAATGTATGAAGAGGGAAAACAGTCCCTATGCTTTTAAAAGTAGTTTATATAAATATTGCAAGAGAAAACTATTCAGAACCCTGTCCAGTATTTTTCTGTACTAATGTTCTTTTGTAAACTCACTTTGTAGTCAAGACAGATGAGTTTTTTGTAAGTTTATTTTTCTCAAACCAAGGAATGCAATTAGGTGACTTTTATCTAAAACATAAATCTGCTGACTTGCTGCTAAATTTTTGTAAAATGAGGAGGTAAGCAATGGTTACAGCAAGAATTTCCTAGACTACAATTGTATAGGTGCTTATTCCCAATTTTGTGTTTTTCTCCACAGAATCATTATGTGCGAAAACTTTGTGAAGCATACAGTGGCTACAGACAAACTGACAAAATTATGGAGAATGGAAGGAAAGAGATGAACCCAAATCCCCTAGTAAAAAAAATGATAGAAAGCTATAAAAACATTATTCTTCTTGTAGGATGACCAAGTGATATCTTCTGCTAGATAGGTTTTCATCAAAGCCAATGTTATGCTATGTGTATTAAGATCGTATTTGGTACAAGACAAAGAGTGGTAACATCTGTGCATGAAAAAGCAGTGATTTAATGTAGCAATGTACTAATGTAGAAAAGGAAGCTTTTTGAATAGATATGTATGTTTTCCATAAAACAGAACTGGATTATTGCCAAGAAAAGATGAGCACTTTGGCTATAAGGATGTAGTTTCAGCAGGTTTTCATTCATAAGCTAAATTTACTGCAAAATACATTTTCTACTGGGTATGAATGTTCTTTGCTCTTCTGGCCTTTGGGTGATTAATCTAAAATTGTCAAAACTGAAAAGTGTTGTGTTCTTATAAGTCATGTGTATGCTTGACATTTTTGAAAACTACATCCTGAACTATGTATCAGACCACACAAGGTATGCTTTTATGGACAACTTCAAAATATCTATGACTTTGATATGTAGATTTACCATTTTTGGCTGTTGGGTCTTGTTAAACTTTCTCAGGGATGAGGAATTGGGAGGGGGATTAAAAAAATCCCAAAAAACAATTGTCTTATTTCTCGTATCATGCCAGTGTAAATAATTTTCAGACACTTTTCTGTAGTAGAAAAGTAACACATTCTTTTTATTGAATATGCCTATTTAAAAAAACCTTTAAATCATTAATTTATTTTCCCCTCTGAATAAACTTACATATCTAGTAATTCATATATACATGTCACCTGTTGTTTGGGTGCTTAGGGTTATTTTTTTTATTGTTTTTTCTGATTTGGTTTTTAATTGTTAAAAAAAAGGTAATCTCTAAGTCATTCATTACAGTATCAAATTCAGAAACAAAGGCTTTCCAGTTTACCCCCAAATGGTTCTGGAGTGTCTGACATAGACCAACATCTCATACTGCAATGACCATGATATGGCCAAAGAATAACACAGTGCACAAACTAGCTGGAGACATTGGAGTTGCAGCCAAAATCTCTTTTGATGTTCTAAACCAATCCTTGTCTTTGCAGCTGTGAGAGCTGGCAGTGGCATGCTACTTGTTGATGTGCACAGATAGGAAACTTGTGATAACACCATGACAGTGATTAGAGAAGGGGCTGACATCAGGTGACCTCTTCTAGGTGGCAAAGCAATTTTCAAGTAGAACATTGGCCTTTAAGGGCAAGTTGCAGATGAGTAGGACAGCGAATTTTTTTTTCCTGGTTCATAGTTTGGGGTTTTTTTACTTCAGTACTTCTTTTCTACCTTTTGCAACCAGTTTTTTTTCATCTTCTATGGCCTATGTCGCATAATAAGAAAAATCCACTGATTTCACTTGGATTGACTGTGGATCAACCATTTAAAATAGAATGTTAGAGAAATTTTTAGCTTTTATACTGAGATTTTATCTTTAGTATCATTTTCTTCCAATATGGATATTTTCCATGTTAATTGTATGTATGCCACACATAAATATATTACAGAAACTATTTTTAAGGATAAAGCTAACTTTTTTATGCTTGGTTAAAAACTGCCTGCCCCTGTTTGAAAAAAAATGAAAAATAGGTGTTTTCTTGCAGGAAAATCTATATCCACAAGACTAAAAGACACAGCAAAGGTAGACCATCTAATGTCAGCTGAGGAAATCTGAGACAATGTTGCATTGAAAAATAATTAGAAGAGCTTGATTTATCATACGTTTTGAAAGGTCATTCACCCTGTGATAACAGAGGCTGACACCTCAGACCCTGGCTTCCTCTTCCAGATCCTACGTGTCTGAGCAAATCCAGCAGTGCAGCACACCAGTGACCACTCAACAGATGTTTGAACCTGGTGACCTCAGACCAAGCCTCATCTATTCCCTAGCACACCCCATTCCAACACTTCAGTGTATGTAATCATGGATGGTGTGTACCATTACTGTAAATGCTTCTCAATGGAAAAGTAAGCTTCAAAAGGAATTTTAAACCATCTTACAATACATGTATATCTGTAGTGCACAAATAAGACAGGAAATGGTTGCACCACCTTTTCCACTAAATCATATCCATCTAACACAAAACAAGGAACATTATTGCAGCAAGTGCAGGTTCATTCAAAGATGATTATAAGGTAGAAAGTATACACAGAGCCATCCATAAAAATTATGCCATTTTTACAATTATTCATTCTTGTTCTAATTTTTCTGCAACCTAGTCATGGGATGCCCCTGTAACTCTCACTGATATATTGACATAAGAAGTTCTGAAAGTTTGTTTTTCTCTAAAAATACACTTGAACTAGCTGAACTTCCTGATCTACTTCTCTCCCCAAAATAAACAATGACTGTGATCTGTTTGCATTTGAGAAATTGCTCTGAATATCCTTTAAGTGCTTTTGTAGAAGTGTATTTAGCTGCACTTATTATTCTATATTTTTATTATGCAATATTGCCAATATAACAAACCCAAAGGATTTAACTGGAACATAAAAACCCAATATCCTTAACATGATATGTTAAAATTAGTAATTATATTTAATATTTTAACATTTATGAAAATCCTGAATTACAATTAATTATTTTGGAAAAGATCCCATGTTATTTGTTCCCTAATAGTCCCAGGGACATTTGATTTTTTCCAAAAGAAATATAAATCTTATTAAAAAAACTTTAGAATGTTGGTGTGTATATGTCTAGAGAGAGGTTACTTTTCTTTTCATCTTTTCTTCATCTAAATTCTGATTTCTTTCCCTTTGTCAGCTTAAATTAGGCTTTTAATGTTATTTTAGCATTTTTTATTTAATATGTACTGAAAATGGTCTGGGCCTAATGTTAGCACAGCTGTGAAATTTGATTTTTATCCTCTTTACTAAAGGACTTGTGGGAGTATAAAGATTTTTATAACAGTGCTTCCTAAGGAGGTAAAACAATCAATATACTACCACTTAAAAAAAATAGATAATTTGCACAGTACTCTTGACCACAGCAGTGATTAAATAAACACTAGGCAGAGTCTCCCACTGCTTGTAAGGTGGTAAGGATAATTTAGCCACTACCATCCACTCCTGCTTTTTATGTATCCAATTCTGGCACTTGACAACAGCTCCAACATATTTCAGAGAGTTATGTGAGGATGGAGTAGAAAGAACCTCTGAAGGTGATCTGATCCTGCAAGGCCGTGTGAAATTAGGCTTCTCAGGGATGTGTCTGGCATAGTTTTAGATATCTCTACAGAAAATTCAAGAAATTCTTGGACGTATTTGAAAACCTTTGTGGAGAAGAGATTCTTTATATCATCTAAAAGTTGTACCTTCCATCTGTTGCTCTTTATCCTGTCACTGTGCAGCTGTGGCTAAAGCCTGGGTCTGGCTTTTGACATCCTCCAGGGTGGATGGAGGCAGTAGTAAGATCTCCCTTTCACATGCTCCTCTTACTGATGAACAAAGATCTAAACCTCCCTGCAGGTGTTCTGCACCTCAGTCCCTGCTCAGCCTGGTGGCCCTCTGATGAGCTCTCTCTGGCAAGTCACTGCCTGATTCAGACTACCTGGGGAGCACAAAATGGACACAGCACTCCAAGTTTCTCTTCTGAAAAGAAGAGCTGAGCAAAGGGGGACAGGGAATTCCTTTGATCTGGACCTCCCCTGCTCAGCTCACCAAGAACTTTTGCTGCAAAATTATCTCCAGTTTTTCATTACAAATGTTTTTGTTGCAGTGAAGAGTTGGTCACAGTTGGAAGCATGCTGCCTGCTCCTGAAGAAGACAGAAGGAAGCACACAGGGCCTGTGTTATTGTGGGGTCAAGCTGATTTCTCTGCAGCTTCTCTTTCTCCCATGTTCCTGCAAAAGTGGCCTTGTTTGGTCTAGCCAAGACAGGTACTCTGAGCTCCCATCTTCTCCAATATGGCAGCTACCACATCTTAGCCCCCACTGGAAACATGAGCCTTCAGGTTGGAAATAAGCCACCTGGTACCTCATGGCAGCAACAAAGGAGAACCCCAGAGTGCTATGGCCTGATTGCTCTTTGCCATCTCCATTCTTTGCAGCTTTCCATGGTGTACAACCCATTTTCAAAGCATCCCTCTGCCTTTGCCTGTGCTCCCAGATCTTAAGTTTTCAAATCCCACACTGCTTTCTCTGGAGGCCTGACTACAATCTGGTCTCTTGAATCAGCCTCTGGGCAGTCTGGGGAAACACCCGACCCCTTATATGTTGCAGGAGTTTTCAGTCAAGTTTGGTATAATTTTATTTTGGTCAGAAGCTTTTCTGGTCCTGTGTCACACTAAGGAGATGGGGACAAGCATGGAGGGGCATGGAGATCCATGCCTGCTGAAGCCAAAGTAATTTCGCAATATTGAAAAGAAAGTCAGGTCCTCTCCACCCAGATTCTTTGACAGTTGGTATAGAAGAGATCCACTTTTTCACTCTATGGAGGAGGGCAGAACTGCTGGTTGAAAAGAAGGTATTACATGAATGACATTTTTCACCACCAGGAGATGATGTCCAGACTGGCAAAGCTGATGCCTGTGTCCTGCCTTCAGGATAGCTCACTGCCCTCCAACACAGCTATCACTGGCAGGTGTCTAAGCCACCTTTCTAAGCCTGCCTCAAGACACTGGGCCCAGGCTAGGCAAGGTTGTGGACTACAGATGATTTTCAGGTCTGCAGAAGAAAGGAAACAATTAATCTGTCCCTTCTGCAGGAAGTTTGCTGCTTCTTTCTGGACGGAATCCCATCCAGAGCCATGCACACAGGCAGCAGCTGCACTTCCTGCTGGCCCCTCACCATCTCCTCTTCAGTGTCATCTCAATCTCCAATGGATCTGGGCTCCTGGTGACCTCAGAGCAAAACTGTTTTGTCACCTCATACATTCATTTTTTCTCTTCACACATTCATTTCTTGCTCTGCCTCTCCATATCCTTCATCCTACAGGCTTTCTCCCTTTAGATTATCAAGCCTTGGCAAGCAAAGGTGCTGGAATCACTTTTCCAGCAAGGAGTGGATTGTCTACTGCAGATTCCCAGGGGTGTGGTTGGTTGGGGTGCTTCTCATCAATGCTTTGTGGAAAGATTTAGTTGAGAGGGCAGGCTTGTGACAATCTTTACCAAGCTGGACTGGGCTCTGGGGAAATCCCCCTTCATCAGAAGGTCGAGGTAAAGTCCTTCATGTTCCAGTCAGGGCTGGTAACAAACCCCCTTCTCTTCCTTACACCCCTGACTGCCCCAAGGCCCCACAGTGATCACAGATACAGCACACAGCAACTTGAGGGGACAGTCCTGTGGGTGGATTTCTTTCAAGGGCTTTTAAGGTACAACAGGCTACCCAGTATGGTCTGTCAGGTGTCTGGTGACAGCAAGGGGCTATTGAGAGATACATACCTCTATTTCCTGACTCCAGGATTTGTAGTGTTCTATCAAAGCCACCCACCAAGGGGCTTCTCCAGGAATGTCTGGAAACTTCTCCGTATGCCAAGGAAACTTTCATCCCAGTTCAGTGGGAAAGCTTGCACATACATTTCTTGTTTATCATTCTCTCACACTTGATGAGTTTACAAAGATAAAACAGAAAATGTCAGTAAAGATAAGTTTCTTATTAACATTCAGAATTATTCAATAAGAGTACTTGTTCCATGTGTATTCCAAGATCTCTGAGCAAGGGTGAAAACATAACATTAAAGTAAACTATATTTTCAATAATTCTACTTTCAACTTCTATCACCATTTAAAAAAAATTACTGTCTACTTTACATGCTTTTTCTTGATAAGACAAATATTGATCACTCATGATCAAGACTTCTGTCCTTTTTTGAGAGGTAATTTATAAAATCTTAATCATTACACAAGCACAGAACTATATGCCATTTTTCTAATATTATGGTATACTCTAACTAATAGTATTATTAAAATCAATATTCTCAAAAATGTGGTCTGGTATCTAAACTATTTTAGATCAATGGCATTACTCCCTTAAAGGACTGTTGAATAGCTCTTTCATGAAAACTGAATAGCCTGTTTCACGTTCAGTTAAAGGTAATAATAGAAGCTAATCCTAATAAATTGCAACAAATGAAAAAAAAAAATTTAGATTAATATACCATGATGTTTACTTAACCACTTATATCCTGTTACATACCTGGAGCTGAACTTCAGAAAATACTCAAAGAATTGTGTTTCAAATTATGTAGAGGAGTGTAACACTGTCATTTCCATCATTACTAAGAAGCAGAAGATTGAAAAATCACATTCACATAAACCCACAATGAAACTTTGATGATAAATTTGCCTCACTAGCCATAACAGAACTAATACCATAGTTACTATAGTTGTAGTTTTTACAGCCATATATGTTAAATACAAGGATTCAGCAAAAGAAACAGTCATTCTTTTATCTGATGTTTTAGTTAGTGTAGTCAGGCAGTTGTCAGTAGCACTCCTTTTTTTTTTTTTTTTTTTTGGGCAGAATTTAGATCTATTTCTTTACTAAAACTGTCCTGGATAAGCTTATATCAAGAAGTAGATTTTCTGTGTTACTAAGAAAATAAAAGCATTTACTGCCTACACGAAATTAGTAACAAGTCCGGTGTGTAACACCATTAGATGTGTTGCAGCTGGAAACTAGTGTTGTTTAGATGTAATTTTTATATTCACTCATTTTGATTATATAAAAAAGGGTCTTTGTATGTGTGTGAGAGCTGGAAACAGTTATATAAAGTACATAAAAAAATAACTGATAAATATTTGTACATTTGTATTTTATGTACTTGAGGGGAAAATTAAAATAAATAAATAAAAAACAGAACAACAAAAAAGCCCACAAAATTTAAAAATATTTTGGCCCATTTCTCTTAATAAATTTTATCTGAGGGACTAAAAATAGCCTTTACTAGAAGTGTTTATCTGCTATGAGCCGCAGGTTTTTTTATGAGTGTTTATGCAGATGCATAGTCCTAGAGGGTCAACATAAAAATTTGCGAAAAAGGGACATGGTAAAATACCTGACAAGAGGCAAAATTTATTTCAAGAAGCATCAAGGACCCAAGAACTATGATGCATCTTTTTACAACCTGAGTTTTTGCACACAGATCTTTATAATTATTCCAGATGATTCTACAATGATTGTGAAGGTAGACCTACCAAAAGGTGTGTCATTAACAAAACTAAAATATGCAGAGCCTTTGCTGATTATGATCCATTCTTATTCTTGTGAAGATGTTGACTCATATGCTTGATGACTTCCTTCTCTGCTTTGAAAAGCAGTACAGGGTTGTTAGATTCCACCTAAGGAACCCGTTGCAGGACCAGATGAGACATATGCTTAATATCACACTAGGATATCTGGAAGGATTTCTTTACTATATAAAGAAACACAGTATTCCCTATTCTTCCACTTTATTAGTAGCACTTAGTTGCTTCTGCTTTGAAATGAGAATTTATTACTTTCCAGTCTAAAGATGAATGCAATATTGGCAAGCAAAGAAAAATCTACAAACATACACCTTTGTTTCATGTGCTCAGAAATCTCTGAATATTCCCACCAGAATTTTAAACAGGGAACACCCTTCCTCCTAAATTAGGTAGCGCTGTAAAGCTCCATTTGTAAAAGCTTTTAGAATATAAATTTATTTGAAGGGGTACTGAAATACACCTGTAGAAACAATGTCTCTTTATTTAAACATCCTGAAGGTAAGAGGAAGAGGACTGTAGTTTATCCCATCAACAAAAGCAAGAAAACTTTAACATGAGGAACATAGGAAAAAAGTAAGAGTTATCAAATACCATATATGCTTATGTGATGCTGCTATTGACATATATTTAGCCAGATATATGATGCCAGGATAAAACTTCAGGGGAGGTAAAAATTCAGGCTTTCATGGACTTGAGAAGCAGTGCTTGAGACCCTATGGATTAAAAGTGTATGAAGTGTGAGTGTCTTTCTCCAGTTATACAGAGACGAAACTTCAATATTTTCTGGCATTAGAGTATTTCAGAGATAAATCAGACCTCTTTTTACAAGTCTAACAAAGTTTTCTAAGGCAAATTAAAAAAAACAAAATACAGAACAACCTCACCTTCCCTCTTCTCCCCTTCCTGCTCCCCCAAAATCTCCTAGATCCTGGAAAAGCTTTGCAAAGAAATTTTAAATTGACATATAGTTAATTTATATATTGATTTTTTTTACATGTACCTCTTGAAAATATCATGAAAGTGGAAAAGAAATAAAAATTGTACTTATTTTGTAGTGACCTGAATTTAGCATCAGATGTTAAAATCAAGACATGAAATTTTGGTAGAGAGATAAAAGTCGAACAGAGACCTGACCACATGCCGGATGATATTAGTGGCAGATGTGATCGTCAGAAGTGTGATGGCATTTCCTCTGAATAGGCGAATGTACTCTTCAAACTTTGATGTTAACATGATTAGCAATGAAAGTATGCTTTGTTCCTTTGCCTTCACATGGTCTCAATATTGGCAGTTATCGTTTACTTGTATTTTTAAATCAAATATTATCCTGCCCTCTATTCATGTGCAGATGCTTTGCACAATGCTGCTTTTTCTGTTGGACCTAAAAGAAAACTGTGAATCATTGTACTGAACAGAAGCTAATTTTTTTTCCTCCCTTTTACTCAATCCATGCATTTGTATTTCCTAGTTTTATACTGGAAGCCAGAGTACCATGCTTTCCACAGAACACCAATATACCTATTACTTTGTCCATTGCCCCCAGAAAGCCATTAATTGAATGCAAACACAAATTTATTGCAAAATGACTGCAGCTTTATTAAACAGGATTTACAGGCAATAACATAATCAATAGAACATTAATATATCACATAATTAAGCAGTTCTTACAAGTTGTGCCTGTAGCCTTAAATATATGGAACATCATTAAATATATGGAACATCATTGTAACTGGTGATAGTTGTTGTCCTAAAACAATTCAAATCATGGTTTCTAGAGAGGGAAAATACCTCCCTCAATTTTAGGGAAAATGTCCTGTTTATCCCACACACATCCTCATTAGTCAAGTAAAAATTCTCACATCTGTGTCTTAAAAAATGACAGTTATGTAAGATTGTTACTATAACACAAGTTAGAACATCAAAGTATGCTCTTGAGAACATACTGGGATCAATTTTTTAATTTGAACTCCTTTAAGTACACCTGGAAGTCAGTGATGCTTCCTTTGTTTTGCACATTGCTTGCTTAATAAAGATGGCAGAGCAAACAAAATAGATAAAATACTAATTCTTGCACATTAGATTACTGTTGAATGTCTTTCAGCTGCTGCAATAAATCTGGGTGTACTTATGGAGTTCTGTGAACCTAAAATAGAGTTTACTGTTTCCATGAACTCTATTTGTTCTTGAATGAATGACACTTGAGATGATGGAATCTGTTAAATGGTATCTCTCAAGAGCCAAAATGGTCTTGAACACATAACTTTCCAAAACTTACACGCATAGTCTCTGGAGTTCTATGACTTCTTTTGTAGCCAAAATATTAATTATTCTTAGCACATGGAGACGTGAACCTGGAAAGCCATGTCTGCACTGCCCTATTGGAATATGGTTCTGTTGGCAGTCCCGAGGTCAAATTTCCTGACCAAATTCCCTTACTACCTCCATGTACTTTTCAAATGTTCTCTAGTGTATGGTAGGCATGTTGTTGCTTGAACAGAGAAATGTGTGGGACAGAAACATGCAAATATCCAATACCTCCAGGATATACCCCCCATACAGCCTCAATACCAGAGTTCTGTAGTGTGCCTCCTGAGGTACATAAGTCTATCCACTCTCACAAGACTTGTAGATTTAGATCATGAGATCTTCATGACATAATCCTGTTCCTCCTTTCTGCACCCAGAATGTCTTTCCTCAAAAAACCATGCCACACGTACACCTCTCATTTCTAGGTATGGCACCCAAGTGACTGACAGTATGGTACTGCTGAGAAATCATCAAATCAGGAGAGAATCTGGACAGAATTAGTTTATTAGAGCACTGTCTGGGAAAGTCACATGTAGCAACTCTAATTTTACATAGACCACTGAAAATTTCGACAAAGTCAACTTAATGCAGAGAGGAAAGCATTGACACGTGAAGGAAGTAAAGTTGGTGCAGCCTTACAAGCCAAAGGCAATAACTTGGATTGGAAAGAGATGTGTCCATCTTAAGACTGCTGTGCAGCTTCTTCTATTCTTGAAATGGAAAATGGTAAGACAGATCTCCAAACTAGTAACTCAAAACATGAAGGAGAAGAGGATGCCCCTAAAGTATACTTTAAAGGATACTTTAGGAATGTACCCCTAAAGGATACTCTCTGAGAGAAAGACAGCAAAACATCTGCTATGCACATAAGCCTATGAGTGACCTCTTCATCCCATTTGCTTTGAAAGACCTTCCAAACTAGCAAGGCAAACTATTTAACTTGGGCATTAGAACCATCCCAAAGATATTCACTGCCCAACACCATGCTTCCAGGCTGGCAACTTCCTCCATCATGCATCTACAAATTATTCTTCCATCACATATGTGTGAGCACTACTCACAAGCCAGAGGTTGGTTATTCTCTGACACGGTGTAGGATATAGTTCTGCTACACCTACAGTTATCTGAAAACCCCATTTTGGATATATGCAGACTATCCTCCTTACTCCCAATGAGAAGGAACAATTGTCTTTTGCTGATTCCCTACTCAAACAAGCTTCACTTCAGGACTTTCCAAGGAAATTACCCAACATTTCTAGGAAGTAGGATGACCAAATCCTTAAGGGGGATTTACAGTAGAAAATACCAGGACAGTGTTCATTCTGCAGAAAAGGAGGCAGAGTAAAGTAGATCATTTTTACGCCAGACTTCACACAATTTCACCATTGCTCAGAGGGACTCTTGATTTACACACAACACACATACTTAACTAGTTCTATCAATGCTGTCTGAACATGAGGATGAACATGGATGTAAGCCCAGAATTCCCTCTGGCAGAGAACTGTGTATTATCAAACACAACAAAAAATAACCAGATCAAAAGCAGTGTCCCAGGAGAATCTCACAATCTTATCCATTCTGGACACTTTCTTATGAATAACTGGGCAAACAGCCCAAAGACTGATCTGGTTAGAATTCCACATCAGGTTTATACATTTGACAACAATTAAATATTTTTGTACTTTCAAACATGTGTTTATTCTCTGGACTTAAGGTCCTTTGGGACTGCCCTTAGCTCTACTGCTGTTTTCTTTGTCTTCTTTTTGAGATCAGCATGCACATGCTTGGATCTCAGGAGATGGGAGCCCCTGCATGTTCAGGTTTGGACTAATGGTCTCTTACATAAGACCTGGGAGTCTCCAATACCACTCCAAGGAAAGGTTTGAAAAACATGACTGCCAAGTGCAGAGGTATTCTCCCCAGGATCAGGGATATGAGCTAATGTGCTGCCTCTGACCAGGAGGTGCACTGCCAGCATTTTTCCTCCATGCTTTGAAACTAATGCAAGGAAAAACTTCAGTCAGACAAAACAGTAGTATTCTTGGATCAAGACTAGCAGAAGACTAGCCAGGACAATGGTTGCTGATGTCTGTGATGATGTCTTGGGAGCAGTATCCCATTGCTCATCTTCTTCCAAAAGTTCAGGAAAATTACATCCATGTATGCAAGGTAGTGAGTTCAGGAGTATGTTTTCTGATGTAGAATAATGATGGAAGATGGTACTCAGTACAGAATGGGTTTGGGTTTTTTTCCTTGTAGATTTACAGGAATTTTTTTTTCCAAATAATAGGGGAGAAAAATGTTTTCAGATTGAAGAAGGAAGGGAGAGTAGAGTCAGGAAGACATGGAGGTCTGGTCTAGAGAACAGTCAGTCTGTTTGCTGACAGCAGCCTGCCCTTACAGGAACCAAGGAAGACACTCCTAGCTGCTTAGAGAACAAAGAGGAGAATCAAAAAGGAGAATATCATTTGAAAGGGAGAACAAGGAAAGAGAGAGAAAAGATAAAAGTCTTGAAGTCAGGAAAAGACCCTGAGAGTAAGTGATAATGATGGCAAATTAAAATTTACATAAATGGCCCTCAGCCATGCCTGGTTCATTCCAGGAATAACTGAGTGAAGCCACATCCATGGTCAATGAGCCGAAAGCCATAAGTGCAGGAGAAACTGCAGAAATTGTGGCTCCAAAGGTAAGAGCCACTCAAAACAGATACATGTGAAAACTCTTTTGTATAGATGATTGCACTCAAGACCCAAAACACCTGCACTGTGGGCATGGATATTGAGTATTATCAAAGAGTCCTTTCCACAGAGATCTGACAAACTTGAATTAGTCTCTAAGAGCTTGTAAGAGGCTATCAAACAAATGCAGATAGGCTCAAATACTATAAACTCAATATTGTTCTGGGGGGAGGGGGAAAAAAGTTAAACCCACCATCTTAGTGAGACCAAAAATAAGCACACACCCCTTGTGATGGAAAAGCTATGAAGAGGGACAATTTTCTTGGGGAATACAGTACTTCTGCTATGCTTCTCTGATCCTCCATATAACTTGCATAAATTGGTAAGGGAGAACCTAGGCAAATTTTAGGACTTGCCTAAGACAGCCATGTGTCAGTATGGCTTCTGAGAGCATCCTCATACTCAGATAGTAGCCACACAAAACTTAGTGCAAGATGAGACTTCATTAGCTTCCTGGTGGATTTACTACAGATCACCAGCAGTATACAAATTTCCTGTGCTCACAATATATGATCTCCTCTTGCCTCTTGTCCACATGTAGTCACTTAGATTCACAGAGTGGCCCTTATGGGCAAGGCCTTGGGGAATAACTCTAACATACACAAGCAAACACATATGCAATAATAGAAGGCTACATAATTTTTCTTAAGTAGTTGGTGACATGGATTGGTTTCTACTTCCTCCTCTGCTCTATTGCTCTCATTTATTGTAAAGTTAGTAAGAAGATCACAACAGAGAAAATGTAACTTGAGAATGAATTTATATGTTCTTCATATTATTCTTCTCCAAAGGGAGATGCTGAATAAAGCATCAAAATCTCCTTAAGGTTCTGGAAAGTAAGCCACAGGAGAGACACATGTTGTGTCACACTAACATCTTCATATCCAACTCCCTTCATAAGATTATAATCTCTTCCATTAGCGCACTACTATGTATTTTAATTTTACCAGAAGCACCATCACCACCACTACTCTCTTCATTGTATGAAGGACAAATGGCACATTATTTTGTTTTCCTTAATTCTTAAAAACCTCTTCTACTAAAACCTTTAAGCTCTGCGGTATTTATCAGTATTTGTTAATTCATATACTCAAACATTTTCTGAACTGCTGAAATTCAGAGCAGCAGTTAGATTTTTTGCTGTATCCATCCTTGTAAGTCTCTTGCTCCCTCACACAATCTAAACCGTGCCTGTGTCAGGTGAAAAAATTTTACCTTTTCCTCTCTGTCTATTGGAGAACTACATATATGGACATTTTTATCATAATCTCACTTCGCAAAACAATTTTTGTCAAGGTTTGAAAACTAAATTTCCTTTAAAATATTAGCCCATTTTATATATAGTTTTGCATATGAAATTGTAAATTATTTATCCTTTTATTAGAAAAAACTTCAGGGATTTGTCTGATGTTTTCAGAAATTTATTCATAAAACCCCTTGTTTATAAACATTCCCAAAGATTTCACCATTGTTTTTCTAGATATACAAAATATTAGTAAAACTGAAGAGACCAAGAATAGGTTCCTCAATCAATTCTTAACCACAGAAATATGTGGAGTAATTTTAAAATATGTTTTTGAGTTTAAAAAAACAAACAAACAAACAAAAAGCCCTTGATCTTAAGGCATTTTTTACAATTGTAACACTTTCTAGGGCAAGTTGCTCTGATGACTCCAGTAAGAATAAGCATAGTCTGTAAACACCAGATTGTTTTCACTACATAGCTAAGTTTGGATTTCAGTGTATAAATCCAGACATGACAGCCAGAATGTTCCCAGTGACATCACGGGAGTTGATGACACTGTGGTGAATACATTATGAGTATGTGGATGCAGTTTAACTGCACCAGTTCTGGCTCTACCACTCACCTGCTGTCACTCTGAGTCTTTGAAACATCCCATTACACCTGAGTCTCTGTCAAGTGAAAATCCTAATTCAGAGGCTCAAGTTCCCGTTTCTGCCATAAACAAAGCATAACTTGGAGAAGCTCTTCTCTGCCACTGCATCTCCATCCTCCACTGGTCTCACAGAGGCAGTGTTTCTTCATTACATTCTCTGCAGATCTCATCTAGTATAGTTTCACCTGTTCCAGGACAGTGGCTTTCTTCAATGCTATACAGGGCCATTTTTAAAAGGATTCCAGGTACTGCTATTGCAAAGCACAGAAAAACAATAATCACTTCCCCTGGGACTGTGAGTCTGAGCTGTTTGCTCTTTGATAGCCTAAAATAATTTTTTTAAAAGTACTATGCATATATTTGAGGAAAATGTTACTATCATAGTAGAACCAAAGGCTGATGGATGAGAATTCTAAAAAAAAAAAAAAAAAAAAATAAAAAGCAAGAGTTTGTATAGTCATCTATGCAGTTTATCTTGCCCTTTGCTCTGAAATGTCTGTTAAAAGACCCCATGAAGTGCAGTATGGTAAAATTAACACTGATCTGAACTGTTTAAATTATTTGCATCTTTCCACTGTTGCTTCCAATTAGTGCATGGATTTTCTTGAAATTAAGCCTGTATGTAAATTCAGTGGTCCTGGATACAGAAATTCCACTTACCTATGACTTTTTCAAGTTACTTATATAGGAGAAGCATTACTACAACAGTTTTATTATTTCTGCTGTTGTATCATTATCAGATAGGCAAAATCCTGAATTTGGGTCAAATTATTGTTTTCTTGATATTTTCAATTTTGCAGCACCTACTATATGAATAGATGGAGAAGTCCCCTTCACAAACACACGTGAATATTCCAAACAGCTATTTCTAACACCACAGCTCACACATTATGCTATTCTAAATAGGTCTTTCTTTCCTGTAACTGCTGTGAGGCAAATTGTTAATATTTGATTATCAATAGTGATGTCACAAGGAAAATACAATTGTATAAGAGCAATCAGCCCAAAGTCAAAACCTAAGTATACAAGGATTGAGGTGAAAGAAATCAATATAAATAATGAGAGGGCAGTGCAAAGAGGCTCTGCAGAGGTGGACTTGCTAACCCTAAACCCTTCCACCTGAATTATAACAAGTAAATCAAAGCACTCATATATCTGGATCAAGGCACTTTGCAGCTTTGCTTTAGTGACAAGGGAATGGGCATTACCCAGAAGCTGTAGGGTGATGTTCAGAGGCAGCTAACAAACCACCAGCTCAGCTTTTCTTTTCCATAGGGCAAGCACTCTGAATGCTCCTCCTCCCCTTAACTTGCTGAAACTTGCAGTTGTGATTCACAACCTGACCAACACTGATAGATAACAAACCACTGACCTTGAGGGCGGCTTTGTATGTCAGCCTTCTTATTGCGTTGAGTCACCGCACTCCTCGTGTGTGTTATTTTAAGTAGCACATTTATCAGCCAGTACCAAATAGAATACGTGGCCATGTGTATTTTATTAGTGGGTTTTGAGTATTAAAAAAAAGAAAAATTGGAAAAAAATAACTACTTTTGTTTTTTTAAAAAAGGCTTGAAGGCTCTAGCACACTTTAAAAATCACTTGTTTTCAGTTACAACATAAGGAATCTATATGGATGCTAATATGTTTGCATTTGTAGCTTTTCCAGACGTTTTTTCCCCAGCACACCGCAGTATAGCAATGTCAGAAATATACCATTCCCCATAACAGGACACATCTGTGGTGAATCTGCACAGAAGCAATTAATTTCCTTGTGGTATTTTTACACTGGGGTCTTAATGCAATTCCCCACTATACAAACAAAAAGCTCTAGACAGCTCCTGCTGCCTGATAAAAAAAAAAAAATCAGATTGAGAAGGGCTGTTTGGCCTAGGACTGCTACAGGCAATGACTTGTAATGAGGCATCCCAACACTAATTATGAAGCTTATTAAAGAGAATTGTTTAAGTTGTACTAGAGTGCATGCTATAATCACGTTAAGGGAGATATGCATACTGAATTGGGGTTCTCCAGTTCTTTTCCTCAGAGAAGTGGACCTACTACTTAATGAAGTCAATTTGGGTCTCCATTTATAGCAGCAATATCATTGTGCTTGGCAGACTGGTCAAGATGAATTTGATGGAGAGGCAGGTGAGAACCCCAGCAGCTTGGTGATAATTCACACATCATAGCCTTCACAACTAACTAACATCTGCAGGAGAGTGGGCCAAGAAACTGTCAAAAACAAATACTTTCAATCCAGGATTTTATTATTAAACTTCTCCCAATTGTTCAGTAAGGTTGAAAAAGCAATATTTCAGTGTACTGTTTCAGGAAAGGGAAAAAAAAAAAAGATTAATAAAGATGTTAGGAGGCTGAACTGCTGTGAGATTTGTTTAATTATTCCCCACAGTACTGCCCCAGCAATCTGCTGACATTTAGCCCCGACCTTGCAAATCCTCAGTAAATATTAATATATCAACTCAAACAGGGACCGTTGTTTTATTGGTTCACGGAGCTCAGAGAGATTCGCCACAGCAGTGAAAAATAATGTGCAGAACTGAGGAAGAACGGCTCCTTTGATATCACCTTCTGCTGCACACATGTGCTGGGAGCATCAACAAAATGGAAATTCTGTTACTTTGCCACAGCTGTAGAGTGACACTTCAGATGCCTTTGCTTCCCTTTGTACAGCCTGCTGGAATAATCCCAAAACCACAGTGGCAAGAGATTAGAAAACACACACACGCACGCGCGCGCGCACATATACACACACACACGGCAGAAGGGAGAGAGAGAGATCACATTTTATTATCTGACACAGTGGATATTTTAATAATGGTAGGCTCCCACCTTAAAACCTAATAAGCTTTGCCAAGAACAATGAACATGCTAAAAAGAGCCAAGGAGAGCTGAGTGCAATCTACTGGAATCTGTTTACTATGATGACTTTGCCTCTGTGAGTGCCACATAAACTTCTTTTTTCTCTAAACAGTTGCCCCCACTGACTGCTTCCTAATGTATTTTATGTGCCTACAGTCCTCACAAATCCTAACAAAGCACCCTGAGTTTATTTTTCTCCTTTTTATTTGCTTGCCTCAAATGTAAATGTACATTATTAAAATATCTTCTCATAACTATACCTCCATTACTAATAGACGAGTGTTTGATGTGGGTCAATACTGCATCCAAAATTCTTGGATTTAGGGGAAAGGGCTGCTGTGCAACATTTGGCATTCAGATGTATTGAGCTGCAGAGTTAATGCGTGATTAATTTTATTCATAAAAATGTTAATCACTTCATTGTGAGATCTCTTTAACATTCTGTGCACTGAACACCTTTTAACTTCTTTTTCACACAAGCTCACAAATGTATTTAATATTTTCAAACATTCTGTTATTACCAATAACACTGGTAATTAAACATATATTTAAAATGCAATAAAAAGCTGGCAAGAAACGGCACGACACCAAACACAAATGGACGCCCGTTGCCCACTGCCTCCCCTGTGCCCCCTCCCCCTTGGCAGCAACTGACCAGTTTCTTTAATGCGCACTTGTTTGCAGAGTCCCAGAGGCATTTTTTTCCCTCCAGCCTACTCCAACCCTCATTGACACGGCCGAATACCATGAAAATAATACAGCCATGTAGTAAGCTATAGATGGTTCTAAAAATACTTCTGTTCTCAGGGAGGGGAGGATCACAGTGTTAGGCACACCATGGCAGGCTGGGGGTTCTGAGGGGGTTGTTTTGGGTTGGGGTTTTTTTGAGACAAGCACTCAAGCCTCATCTGAGAGTGGTGTCAGGCACTGGTGGGTGTGCCGGCTGCACTCACTGACTTCTTGTTTCCAGCTGGGCAAGGCTATTGTGAGTGTATTCAGCCAATGCACTCATGAAACTGGATAAATGGATTAGTGGATCAGAGACACCATCGGCATCTTCAAAAGGAAAACAGCAGCCTGCAAAAAGACTGACATTTGTGTACTGGGGCAGAGGGTGTGTGAATGCTCTGCCTCCTCCAAAGGGACAAGACAGTGATAAACTTTCCACACTGACCACCTCACTTTGTGCTACAATTGACCAACAAAATAAATGGATTGCTTCATTGTTTTTGAACCGTAGGCAGCACAGGGAAAGCGCTCCTTGCACAGCAACAAAGGACAATGTATTGTGTGGGGCCAACAGCTCAAAATAAAACCTTTAATTATCTACGGGTCAGCCATAAATCTGGAATAAAAATAAATGTTACTTTTTAAACTCGCCTTTAATTCTGCACAGAGTTTACGCCGGCACTTTCTATTCTCTCAGGAGAGGCACTACCAGAACTTGGTGTGCGCCCCACGTTTGCATTTTTGCATCAGCTTGACTCCCAAGGAATGTGTTAGGAAACAAGTTTGGCTATCAGACATGAGGGTTGTCTATAATGCTATTTAAAATAAGCAGAAAAAGATAAAAGATGTAATTTTTTCACTGTTTTTAAAAACACGCATGCAGGTATTCTCTTCGCATACCCAAAAAAAGAAGCCAAAACTAATATTAACAGTGGTGACGGGACTCAAGTAAATTAATTCCTTACAGAAGTACATTGTTTAGTTTTAAGAGCTCATATTTTCGAAGTCTTAAATTTTGAATACCTATTTCTATGGGGTTTTCAGTCTCCTGGTACCCAGCGATTCCTGTCCACATGGCTGGTTTTATGGGCAAGCTATGAATGGCACTGCATGGGGGCACCTCACAATGGGGAACACCAACCTCGCCAGGAGCCGTTTCTGTAACTTTTCACTGGAAAACATGCCACGCAGCCCATGTTTATTGCATGTTCCAGCATTTTACTTGATTTGTTGTTCCCAGGTAAGTTTTACTGCTGAAACCCAGTGACCTGAAGCCTGGAATCAGGCCCCACGTCGCTCCTCACCCCAGCCCCCACAGAGCCAGTGGTGGGCTCAGGTCCTGCTGGCCATGGCCATGGCCCTTCCTGGCAGAGGAGGACCTATGGTCCTGCATGGCACAGCTCCACAGGGCTGCCACCCACTTCCCACAGGCCAGAGGGGAACTGCCACAGCTTTTCCAGCCGTGGTTTCCTGATCCGTGGCTGGCAGCTGGCTTTTGGGACCAGCGGGTGACTCCCCTCCATCCACCTGGATGCACAGAGATGCCAAGATGGCAGAGGAGCCTTACCCCGGGACTGAGGCAGCAGTTTGTTGGATGGAGGGCATGTGCTGAAGCCCATGTTTGATGCTCTCTTTCACAGGGCACTTAACAACTCACCAAACCTTTCCCTGTGCTACTTCTGTGCCTCTGTCAGCCCCAGCTATTCTTCGCATTTCACCTTTTAAAGACATTGGGGAATTTTAAAAATATAAAACCAAAACAAACAACAACAAAAAAAATTAAGCATACTGCAATAGCATCTCCAGGTGATGGAGACTCCCTTTATGGCCTTCCCTCCCCAGACACAGCGGGGTTGCTCAGCCTCAGGGCGCACCCCGGGGCAGCCTGAGCCCCATTCCCTCCCCGGGGTGCCCATCCCTTGGGGCGGGCACCGGCAGCCCACCTTTGCCAGGCGGCCCTGCCTGATGGGCTGCTGGGGAAGGGGACGAGGCAGGGCCCCGCAGCCCCTTCCCCGGGGCCGGCCGGCGATGGGCGCGGGCGGGCGGGCGGGCGGGCGGGGGACCCGCGCCAGCGAGTCCCGCCGGGCAGAACTAACGCCGGGCCCGCATTGTCCCCCGCCAGCCGCCGCGTGGTTTCAATACGAGCCTGTTTAACAGGGGGCCGATGGCCGGCCGAGGCGCAGAGCCGCCGCCGCTGCCGGCCCCCGCCTCCCCGCCCCCGCCGCTCCGCGCTCTTTGTAACAGTCTCATCTACAAGGACGATTGAAACTTTATAGTGCATGATTCATAGAGCGGGGCTGGCGCTCGGAGCCGCGGCGTATATTACATTAATCTGTGTCAGGCCACTAAAACAGAGATATGAATATGAATTCTCCATATTGCAGGGGAGATAAATGTGCTTGTGAATAATTGATCGGCGCCCATGGAAAAAAAAAAAAAGTTAAAAAAAAAAGAAAAAGAAAAAAAGAAAACGGGCTGGGGAAAACATGGGCATACCATGAAAGTTAGCCGGAGATGGATGGAGCCCCGCGAACCCGGGGCTGGTGCGGGGCTGCGGGGGCGGGGGCAGCCTCAGCCCGCACCGCGCCCCCGCCCCAGCTCCGCCGGCCGCGGCTGTCGGCGGCGGCTTCGGGGCCGCTCCGGCTTCAGAGAGCGCATCAAAAACTCAACCAAAGCAGCAAGAAGGGATGACAGGAGCCGGGAACGATAACAATCACAGCTAGTTTGAGTACACACACCCTACTAATTTTCTTCTTCCCTTTCGCTGGGCTTTTTTTGGTTCTTTTTTTTTTTTTTTTGGTGGTTTTTTTTTTAATCTTGTTAAAAATAGACCTTTTTTCAGAATGAAACAACAACAAAAAAAGAATAAAAAATGAGGCATGCATACCAATCAGCGTGTTTCATAACTACGTCTCTGTGACAAAGCCAAATCCCCGTAAAGCTGCCGTTTTCTTTTAATCTGTTCTGGCAACTGCGAATTTCTGAGTTTGCTGAACTCCAGATTATATCAACTTTTCAGTGTTCTTTCTTCACAGATTTCTGCCATTCTTCTGCTACTGATAAGTAAATAATAACAAAAAACAAGACTTTTTTTACTGGGAGGGGATGGAGGATTATGCAAACGTATATTAAAAAAAGGTGTTTTCTGGCAGCCTTTTAAGCAGCACGAAAATGTATCTTGGCACTCGGTTGTCGTGCTAAAAGAAGTATATTACTCCTTGTAGTTCCCATTCGATTCAATGTAAATTTTCCTATTGACTTTATTTATCAGGTTAGGGTAGCATCATCATTAAAAAAAAAAAAAAAAAAAGGTAGGAAGCTAATACTTTCCAATTTATTCTTATCAGCTCGAAGCATTCCTAATTACGGCAAATCGTTTAGCTTAAGCTTCTTTATTATTCTCCCTGCACACTGGTATTTTCTGGTATATATCTGCTGGCGTGGATGTCAATGAAAACATGACAGAAAAACTACAAATTATTTTCCTGCCAGGGTGACGTAAACGATCATTCCTAGCACGGTTCACGTGACAGGCGAAACCTCGGGACTGTGAAGCTCCCGCTCCTTCCCGACACGGGCGCGGGGCTCCCGGCGGCGCCGGGGCAGCGGGCGGGGCGGCTGTGGGGGCGTCCGGCCGGGCCCGGCCCGGGCCCCGCACCGCACCCGGGCAGCCTCCGAGGGCTCCGGGCGGCAGCGCAGTGACCACCCGTACACGTCCTGTCTCACTCTGAAACTTCCTGCGGGAGAAATGGCCACCTCACTGCGGCTTTCCGGGGAGGGGAAGGCGATCGCCCTGCTCCCCCAGGTGCCGAACAGGCTGAGGCAGCGGCCTTCGGGGCGTGCTGGGCACTGAGGCACGCAGCCACGCCGCAGCTTTTCTGATTTAACACGGCGTTTCTCAGCTGCCCTCCGGAATTCTCGGGTTTCCCTTTTCTAAGGGGAAGCCACTTGAGCTCGTGTCCGAAAACTTCGGCGCAAGCACGCTCCGTCCGAGCAGGCAGCCCGCAGCCCTGAGCGCGCTCCCCCAGCCCCCGGCATGCGGCGCCCAGGCCGGCCCCGCCTTGGCCAGCCGCAGGGGAGAGCGGAGCCCGGTGCTTCAGCCCGCCCCGGCAAACGCTCCGGGCGCCGCGGGGAAAGACGGAACGGTGCTCACCCCGCGGGGCTTCATTCATCGTCCCCCTCTCCTCCCAGCTGGATGGGAGGGAAGCCCCACAATTGTTAGAGTTACTGGGGGGGAAAAAGGTGGGAAATTCAAATAAGCAGATGAGGAAGAAAAAAAAAAAAATCCAGTTCTGCAACAGAGTCAGCTCTAGAGATGCTGAGGCATCCAAAGGAGGAAAACTGCCAACCAGATAACTACTGGGAATTATCACTCTCCGGAGGATAATCAGAGCTGTAAGCGCACTCCGGAGGACGCAGCTGCCTCTCTGGCCCAGTGAAAGGCGGGCAGCCTCCGGCTCTCCGCCCCAGCCGAGCCGAGCCGCGGGGACGGCGCCGCCCGCCGCCCACAGAGGGCGCTGCGAGCCTGCCCAAAGCGCGGCCCGCGGCTCCGCTCGGAGCTGCTCGGGACGGCTCGGAACCGCTCGGGACCGTTCGGAACCGCTCGGGACCGTTCGGAACCGCTCGGCCCCCGGCGCTCGGGGAGCGGGTGCCCGCTGTGAGGCGGCCGGGCCGGACGCGCCCAGGCTCACGCTGCTCCGCTCCGCACAGCTCCGGCCCCTGCTGGGCTCCCGTGCCCCTCAGGAATCCCCGCTCCGCTCCCTGCTGGGCTCCCGTGCCCCTCAGGAATCCCCGCTCCGCTCCCCCGGGGCAGTTCGGCAGCGCCGCGCTCGCCCCGCCTCGCAGAGCGTCCCGGCGCGCCCTGAGGGTGCCGTCCCCAGCCCGGAGGAGCGGAGCCGGTCCCTGACAGCCAGGAGCAGCGGCAGCCCCGACGGCCGCGCTGCTCGAGGGCGGCCGCATTTCCCGAGAGGAATTTGGGAACCGGGGCAGCCGGTGCGGGACTGAGGCGATTTCATCTGGGTGGATATGAAAGAGACAGCAATTGCATCGGGTTTACACCAGCACTGACCTGACGCACCATTAAGCTCTACACTCTTGAAGACATTTTCTCTCTCTCTTTTTTTTTTTTTAATTATTATTATTATTTTCAAGTACGTCTTTCCTTTCCCTGAAGGCTAAATTACTCTAGTTTGGTACAAAGTGCAATGTTCTCTTTTGTTGGAACAATTACCAACATGAGACTGTCATTTGAGAAAAGGAAAAGAAAAAAAAAAAAGCACCGAAACAACTAAAAGCCAAAATACAAACTAATTTATGGTGTGCTAGGAACTGCAGGATGTCAAAATGAGTCTCTTTCCAGAGGCTCTCCTTCCTATATTCCACACAAAATCTATTTTGCCTGACCTGTTTCTCTGCTCCATCAGAAAAACGTAAAATGTAGGAGCCCACCGCCTCCACCGCTTTGCCAGCAGATCTCTAAGCCATACTTTGCAGAGGCTGCTCTTTGATTGACATGGTTTTGCAGCTAAATCAAGATCAATATTCTGATCTCTGACAAGAATTTTATTAATATTTTATTTGAAAATCTCATCTTGTTTCCGACAAGTCTCCTGGTTTGAGGTTGGTTTAGTTTGGATAGGGCGTCACCGCATTATTTCTTAATGACTTTCCCAGCTGCTTCTTTCCATTTTCCACCATCAACAACCATCTGGTATCTTATTAGCACCTCAATGCTCATTTAGTGTTCTCATTTAGGAGGCAAAAAAAGAGAAATAAACACTCAAAATATTACACATTTCAACGGACTGTCTTTGTAAGATTATGCCTTTATAAAACGATAGATCCTGTCTCTCAGTCTATTTTCATCCAGCAGATCGGAATCACGAAACTTTCTTCTAAGATTTCTAAGATGAGCAAGAGCTGCCTTTTTTTTTTTCTACCAAGATTGTATTTAATCTCACAGGAAAATATCTTTCACTGTTTCATTTCCTCTGTGTTTATTCAAAGCGCATATCACTACAAATAATTCTTTTCCCTAAACTATGATTTTTTTTTCATCTTGTGTGAGAATATATACCAAAGCACTAAAGCTCTTTATCCAGCTTAGCAACCAATTTGGACAGCAAAGTTATACACTAGGGAACTGTGAGAAAACTTGTCCCTTTCAGTTTTAAGAAACTGTTTTGTAGCATAAGTGGAAGTCAGGTCCATTCATGTCTGGAAAATGGATACTACAGAACATATCTGAATCACCACAAATGAAAAAATAACTTTAATATTACTAAGGCAGGAGCCAGCTTCACTCAACTTCGTAAATTTGCCTGTATAAAAAAGGAAGCTCGCAGCTTGTTTTTGGCAAAATAGCTTGGATTTGCTACTTGAAGTTTCAGTTACCCAAAGGAGGAGACTTGACTTTTTTAGAAAACTAATTATAAATGTTTGATTTGTAATATATGTATAAGATCTGTAGCAACAGAATACATACCTGAAGAGAGCTCATAATTTCATTTAGTTTATTAGACAAAAATATATGATTTAGACAAGTTTTGCTGACGTGTTATTTACAATCTGAAATCACTCTATATACAGAAAAAAGAAAACCACAAACACATGGGAAACATTTACCAAACAAATAATCCAAGAATGGTTAGAATAACACGATCTGAAATGGTACAATGAGGAAGGGGATCCATCTACAGATTTGTGTAATGCTTTTATGGATTTGCACCACCTTATTGCAAAAAGAGATTGATGGGAGTCGTTTATACCGTTTCCTTTTTTTTCACTCTCTCTGTCCTTAATACCAGTCTCTGTAATATTTTTTCACCAAATCATTTAATCAAGCAGAAGGGAGAGCTGTTAAAATTCTCGGTGTTCCCTCTTGCTGAGCCAAAGAGCTGCAGGGGGGGAAGGGAGGAAGAAAAAAAAAAAAAAAAGAAAGACGTAACAATCTTTCAGGAAAAAAGTATCTTTTTTTTTTAATTGCATGTCTACTGCTATAGCATCTTAGTAATAGATAATCGCACAAAATCATTGTCTCTGGTGTAATTAACAAAGGATCTTTGACATCTGTTAAGTTTTAGAAAAGTTACAGTCTGACTATGTACCATTGCAATTTAGTCTAAGTTTGGAAAGATTAGAGCAACTCCTGTGCTGTTCTCATTGTCGGTATGTATTAGTATGGCGATGATTAGGTGTTATAATTAGTCTTTATTATTCAAGCACTCTGTTTCACATAAGTAACATTCCTACAGTGAAAACAAACAAACAAACTCACTTGTCACGGACAGGCTGGAAGGGCGATTTTAGCGGCTGGGGTGGGGAGTCAGTTCTTGGTACATTTTCTCTTTCTAGAAGGAGACAAAAAAAAAGAAACAAAACAAAACAAAAAGAAAGTAAAAGGAAAAAAAAAAGCCAAACAAAAACAGGAGAACCATTTTAGAATAACAAGAGTAAGATTCGGGACACTGCAGAGAACACGCTTCCCCCTCACCCTCCTGTTCAGACATGAGCAGCTACATGTGTATGTGTGTACAGCGCTATACCCTACTTTCAGTGTTTAATAGTCTGCAAGCTTTTCTTGACACATTTCTTACTGTTATAGAAGTTATTGGGAGATGAGGGTCGTGAAAGAGGGAAGGAAAGCTCAAACCTATGCATTTCACTGCGCTCTTCCTGAATTTTCATCTTATTTGATGGGCATATAGGGTGAGAATGTAATAGGCCACGTGAAATGTGCTTAATGTATGTGACCAACACGCTGGGTGGGGGGCCGGAAATCAACGCTAGAGTAAACTGTAGCTCCATTAAAAGCAATCAGTTACACCAGTGTGACACCATTCCTCAAGGAGAAGTTCACGTGCACGTGTTGGGGGTGGAGGGAGAGGTGAAAGCCTGGTACATTAATTACCTATGTGTTTGGGACTGGTCCTCTCTGAAGGTTTGTCGCTGTTTAGGGCTCCCAGGGTTGCTGTTAAAACAGAAGATTGTTGCTGGGCCTGGAGGTGGTGATTGTGATGAGCAGCATGGTGGTGATTTACTCCCAAAAAGGACCTCACATTTAGAAGGGAACTCTGAGTGAGGAAAGCCCCATTTGTCCAGTTGTGAAATTTGCCAATCTGGCATGTGTAGAGTCCATGGCTAGGGAGAAAAGCAGGATGCTGAATCTGAGGAGAAGTATGGTTAACCTGGGGAGGAGGGGGCGGAGGAGGAGAAGATTTCAGGGCACCATCAGGACTGGTTGCCGTCTCTGCCAAAGACCAAATCTTGGGTTTGCTGTGAGATGGCATCTGTAAATTGTTTTGTCCCCCAGGACTGATGATTCTCGTGCTATTGTCAGAGGCCTCCTTCACTATAGCCAGTGCATCTTTGGGTTTCAGCCCTTCAGACCCTGACAGTCCCAAATCCTTCTCCTTTTCCAAGTGCTCCTCTTCACTGCTTTGTCTCAGGAGCTCAGGTTTCTCCTCCTCCTCCTCATTGCTCTGCTCCCCATCATTCTCATCGATTTTATCTATATCTATGCTCTCCAGGTCAATTTCCTCATCATCTTCATTCTTCTCAGGGTCCCCCTCATTGTCACTCCCAAAGAGGTTCGCATCTTCTTGGTCCTTACTCCTGGAGCCCCAGGTCACCTTGTTCTCCTTCTTGAGCCGCCGGCGGGCGTTGGCGAACCAGGTGGAGACCTGGGTGAGGGTCATCTTGGTGATGATGGCCAGCATGATCTTCTCGCCCTTGGTGGGGTAGGGGTTCTTGCGGTGCTCGTTGAGCCAGGCCTTGAGGGTGCTGGTGCTCTCCCGGGTGGCATTTTTGGGCCGCCCCGGGTCCCCGTATTGGAATTGTCCGTAGGGATAATAGGCGGGGGCAGTGTGGGCAGCAAAGGTAGCAGGGTGGACACCGGGATTATCTTTCAGCTCGTACTGGGAGCCCTGCAACACATTCAGACAAGCGGAGAGGAAAAAGCACATCAATTATCTCGTTAGCGTCTCTAACAGACCTGAATAGGCTACTCCGGGAGCCGGAATACGCCTTTCAGCGGTGCAAAGGATCTTCACAGCCAAATTCGGCCCTGCCCGTTGCAGGCTCTTCACATTTAGGTGTTCCCAAATGATTCCCCCTTCTTGCAGGGAAAGGAAAGAGAGGTGCTAAGCGGGGCTCTGACAGACAGTAGGAGTATTTTCTCCGCAAACCAAACCAAACCAAACCAAACGATGGAAACGCAGCAACTTCGCCTTCACCTCCGCGAGACAATTTACTGTGCCCTTGAAATTATCAGGCACATAGAACAGGTACTGCACCGCAGTTACAAACTAATGCCCACGCACAGCGCCGCATTTATCTGCAAAGTATCCAGGAGGGTGTTAGAAATGCATGCAGAGCATTCTTTATTTTTGCTCCTAATGAGATGAGGCTGGGGTCATGCACAACTTCAGTACGAAGAGACTTATAATGTGAAAGACTTTCCACACAAATGCCAACACCACCATCCCCTCTCCCCAAATCATACACCAAGATTCTGGAGTAAAACATTAACTTCTAACTGTTAGAAGAGCCTTTAAACTCTGGAATGAAAACTGATCCACGCATTGTAGAATATGGATATGTAGACACTTTATCTCATAAGTTTTACTTTGATCCGTCCAGAGCAAACACAAGTTGTTTACAAGCGTTTAGAGACGGTGATTTATTTGCAATCAATATTCTTTTTATCATCAGTAGTAAAACACAGCAAGTCAAATTATCCCATCAGGTGTTTTGGTAAATAACATTTTATCTTTCTAGCAACCTCATTAGGCCTCATTATTACCGCAAATTGCCCAGATATTAACTTAATATTTTAGTTCTTAATTTACAACTGTTCAGAAATTTAGAATTTATTTCAAAATATCACCGTCATGGTTAATCACTGTAATAAAATACCAGGATACTTTGCGAGTAGGAACGGGAACTGTTCCAAAATAGCTAACATTTCAAACAGTTTTCGTTCTTTATTTCTTCTATTACAATCTCGCATTTTTCTTGTTTTGTTTTTGTTTCTTGCCTAGTCCAGAAATACATTCTTCATACTAATATGTCATAATTTATGTCAGCCTTAGAAATCGACCTCTTCAATAATGTTTGTGAAGAAACTAATTTAACTTTGTCAAACAGTTAAGAAGGATCATGTATTTTAATTTCAGAGACACCGTTTATACACAAAGAGTAGCCCGATGTAATTTTTGTAATGTGTTACAGAGTAGGCTTTCTGCACTCCCTTTATTCTGCTGTCTTTTGTTATTGTTGCTGAAATGATATTTTTTGTGTAAACTCTGTTGGGAATTCTTTTGAAGAAGCCACTTGTGAATCAGTCATTGCTTCTGTCTCAACTTTTACTGCATTTCCAAAATCAAGGTTAAAAAAAGAGTAGGAAATGCATGCTGTTTAAAGTGACTTTGTAGGAAATGTTTGCAGTGGAAAAATTATCTTTTTCCAGATGCTGTCTCTTGTTCAACAGCGTATTTTCCTATTTGCTTACATATATTTATTAAAAACCCTAACAAGTTATGCATTGCGTGCATTCAGTTATAAATATTCACACTTTTCTGTGTCAGAGGGAGAGAAAAGGGGGACATTTAGAAAATTAAGTGGAACCTATGCGTAGCGCCGCCGACAATTTTGGTGATACCAGCAACGAAAACGTTTCAACGACACCGGATATAAAAACAGTTAGTTTAAAAAAAATTGTTTCACTTTCTAACCATTACGTTTTTAAGAAAATGTCGAATTAATCCCGAGGACAGTGTGGGTGGCGACAATTTATCTTAGAATTAACGCCGATATGCGTTCCTGCCTCGATGCCTATAATGGGATGTAGATGCCCTCTTTTGCTTCATGCAAACCCCATCTATGATACCTCCATAATCAGAGTATGAAAAGTTTCGAGGAACGGAACGGGACATTTTCAAGGTTTAAGGAAAATGCCTTGAAATAAACGGGAGCCCCAAGTACCGACGCTTTGGCCTTTCGGACGGAACCTGTTTATTGCTCAGCGGCAAAGAAAAGTACCAAGCGAAAAGAGGAGCGCGCTGGAAAGCCCAGTGAAACAGCAGGACCGACAATATCACCCGTCAACAACAACACCAATAACAACAAAGAAAGAAAAGAAAAACAAAAAATAGCCGAGTTGCTAGGGAAAGCCGACAATACGGAGGCAGGAGCCCTTGCTTAGGGGTTCCACCGCCAGGAGAAACTCGGAGGAGTTTTGCCCGGCTGGAACAACGAAGAGGACTGGGGGCTTCCCGTGCAGACGGAGCCCGCGACCCCCAGCCCCTGTCTCCCCTGCAGACCCGCCGACATCCACGCTTCCCTCTCCACGGCGGACCCCGTGCCGGGTGTGAGCCGCCACCGCAGCCGCCCCGCCGCCCCCGCGCTGGGCTCCGCAGCCTCCGCCCGCCCCGGCTCCCCCGGCTCCCCCGGTCTCCGCGGCCGCGCTCGGCGGGCCCGGGCAGGCGCGGGGGCCAGCGCGGTGCTCACTCACCATTTGGGAGAAGAGGCCGAGGTCGGCGGTGTAGGGCAGGAAGGCGCTGTAGTTGGGGGCGCTGTAGGGGCTGGCGTACATGCCCAGCACCGAGGTGACAGCGGCCGAGCCGCTGCCCAGCTCGGCGCCCGCGGGCCGGCCCGAGGCGGCAGCGGCGGCGGCGGCGGCTGCGGCGGCGGCGGCCAGCACCCCGGGCCGGTCGCTCCCGTACACCGCCTGGCTGGCGCTGAGATACTGCGGGTAGCCCAGCTGGGGGAAGGACATCTCCGGGGCGCGGGCACAGAGGCGGCGGCGGCAGCACTGGCGGCAGCAGCAGAAGCGGCAGAGATATAAAAAAAAAAAAAAAAAAAAAAAAAGAGGAGGGGGGAAGGAGGGGGGAAGGAATTATAAAAAAAAAAAAAAAGAAAAAAAAAAAGAAAGGGGGAGGAGGGAGCCTGCTGAAGAGCCGGGGAGGGGAGCGGAACAAACCCGGGCTTCTCTGGATCTCTCTCTCTCTCTTTCTTTTTTCCTCCCCCCCGCTCTTTACTGGAGTCAGGCAGGGCGAGAGAAAAGAAATCGAGCCGATAATTTTCTTTTTTCGTTCTGATTTCTTTCTGTCAGATATATATTGCACCCTAGGTATGGAGGAGGAGGAGGAGGAGTGTGGCAGGATTCAGTGGGGTGTCTTTCCTCAAATCTCGGCTCTTCTGTGCTCCTAAATCCCTTAGATGTGATCTGATCAACAATTGAGCTCCAACTGATGTGTCTGCCCTTAGGTCCTAGGCTGATCTTTCAGATACAATTTGAAGTTGATGTTTTGATTGGCACCCACTTGAGCTGGAAGCGCCGCCCCGCGCCCCCCGCCCGCCCCGCGCCCCCCTCGGCGCAGCACGTGGTGCGCAGCCCGGGCCGGGCCGCGCGGCTCGGGGCTGCGTGTGCGTGTGTGCGCGTGTGTCCGCGCAGCTGCTCTGCTCCGCTCCGCTCCGCTCCGCTCCGGCTGCATTTAATGTTTAGCAATGGGCTCCTTTCAGAAAAGCCCCCACTGCTGTATGACAACCTGTCTACACGATTTTACAGCTGTCCAACATTGGGGTTTTGCTGTTTCGCAGCCTTAGTGTGTCCCCTTTTAACAAAAACAACTGTGTTGCTGGGGTTTTTTTTCCACCTTTAACATTGAGTCCCCCTTGTCGTCGTTGGACTCAGGAACAAACGAGAGTGGCCGTGAGAGGAAAAGGGGGCTTTGCAGCCAGGCAACTTGTAACAATTTACCACTACCAAAAAAAAAAAAAAAAAGGCAAATAAATAAATAAATGCGATCTCTCTACAGCAACCCACAAACGCCACTCATACACAAACACATATGCGCAACTTTGCTGAAAGTCAAAAGGCTCCTAGCAGCACTTCCCAGAAGAATCTTTAGTAAAAGGAAAGGAAAAAAAATAAGAAAAAGAAAAATGGAGGGGAGAAAAAAAAAGAAAAAGACCCGCAGCGATTCGATCCTCCCCGCCGCCCTTTCTCCTCCTCATGCCCTGCCGACGGATTGACACTCAGGGACAATTATCATAGGCATTGCGACAGTTCTCGGAATACTGGAAATAAATAATCCCACGAATCAACAACCTCGACATGTATGCCGAGGGGCACAGAGGAACCCAAGCCCTTGCCCCCGAGCGAGGGTGGGGGTTAGGGGGAAACCGAGTGTCTTGTTGGTTGTCAAACTTCCATCCTCCCGTTTCAGTGGGGACCGAAGGAAACACATCGAGGGGTAAACACAGGGAGAGGGACGAGGCGCGGACACACAAGGGGTGGCACACACGAAAGGACCAAAACGAGCTTTTGCCATTATGATCATTAACAACAACGATTAGAGGAAGGGATTTTTTTCCTCTCTCCTTCTCTTTCTCCCCTTGGAGAGGGGTGGAAGGTGCAGCGGGAGACAAAGGACTCCTCTGCGAGGGACCGGGCCGCCTTAAGGGAGGCGGGCTGTCACCGCTGTGCCCTGCCTGCGGTGTTGTCCAGTTCCTCGACGTGGCTGGGCTCGCCCGAACCGCGTTGGGACCGAGAGAGCATCGCACTGCCCAGGCGGCACCGCAAACTTTCCCTTTCCTACCGCTGCCGGGGCCCTCCCAGCTCCCCCGCTGTGGAAAACGAGGAACGCGGGGGCGGCGGGCCGAGGGCTGGGCGTTTCTTGCCCCGACCTTCCCAGCCCCGGTGGGACTGCCGGGGGCCGCTCTGCCCCACGAGTTCAGCGCGCTCCCGCTCCGCCGGCTGCGGAGAGTCCGCAGGGCCGGGCCGGGCGCTGCCGTCCCTTCGGCCGGCCCCGGCGGAGAGGCCCCGCGGAGCGGCCGTCCCCGGCCCAGCCCTCGCCGCCGCGGTCCCCGCAGCCCAGGAGCTCCGTCTTTGTGCTGAAGGGACCGCCGAGCTCTTCCTTAAGGGACAGCGCGGCGCGGAGCGGCCGCAGACGCAAAGGCCCGCGGCTTTTCGGGATGCAAGTGTCTGGCAGGGGAGAGGGGGAAGGGAAGAAGAAGAAGGAGGAGTGAGGGAACCACGGGTGTCTCTCTCCTTTTCCCGAGCCCGGAGCGAGAGCCAGCCCTAAGGTTCGGGCCGCTCTGCGGGGCTTCGCGCCCCCTCTCCCAGCTTGCGGCGCAGGGCTGAGGCCGGCAGCCCGGATCCCGCCGGGAACCGGCCGCGCGGGAGCGGAGGGAAATGCCTCCCCTCCTGCCAACGCCCCCACGGGGTGTCTCCAACCTCGGCCGGCCCTTTCCTCCCCGTGCTCCAGGGAACCGCTCCGTCTCACGGTGTTGATTAAAATTCCTTCCCCATCAGTTGGAAATAGGGAACTTTCCCCTTCCTAACAGGGAGAGCAGTACCTCCCCCGCACCGCTCCAAAATCTCACCCTCAAAGCAGGAGAGCGACCCTCAGACAAAAATGCACCGCCGTAACAGAGCTGAGAGGGACTTGAAATTTGCAGCCTTATTTTGCGAATGGAAGTGTCACATTACAAGGGCTTCAGGTAAATAAAGGTGGGATAAGGCACCGACGCTGCCGAAATCTTCTTAGCTCTTTAGATCTGTGTGGAATGTGTATCCAGAAAAGGTTTCCACTTCGAGGCTTAAGAAATGTGAGTCATCCCCTCCCCCACTCGCTCTCATCCTTCTCGGATCGGTTAAGGGAAGGAAAAAAAAGGGAAAGAAAAAGAAAAAAAAAATCTCCTTTGCTTTTCTATCAGCTCTGCATCTTTTTGGTGCGAATTTTGCTACTCTTCACCTTCAGTAAAAATAGACAAAATAAATACAAAGTGCAGGTTACCTGTAACTGTGATTTCGGAAAGAAAAAAAAAAAAGAAGGGAGACAAGAAAAAAAGCCCCAACAAAACAGCAACAAACGCAAATTGGAAGGAAAAGAAAATAGGAAGGAAAAAAAAAGCGCCAAGGAGGGGGGAAAGTTAGAAGACTCGTATGAAAGCTTTGTTCGTCATCTGCAAAGTTCTTTGCACAAGGATGAGCAGGGTCCTGCGAACGCCATTAATTATGCACAATTCTGATCAGAAAATGCCAATCCCCACGAGATTCCTGCTCCTGCACAGGACATTGCCCATTTTTTTTCCTTATGACGGTTTATTAAGTCACTTTAGTAGGCAACCTTTCAAAGCCCTTTTTAATTTTTTCCCCCTTGTGCAAGTAAGCTGGGACCAGAGCTGCTACACTAAGCTACTTAGCTTGAAAATCAGTTTAGTGAAGGTCTGGGAGATTCTGGGTTTATTTCCTCCCATACAAGACCTATAGCAGGAGCTTAATAACAAAAGTGCGAAAAGAACGAAACTGTACGGAAAATTACAAACATCAGCAGCAGCTGCCCGAAACGCTAGGAAAATCTTTCCCTAAGCCCTGGACCTAAACAGTCCAAAAGGTCGCTGTGATCAACACCTCCTACTCATAAATTAGCTTCAAATCGTTAATAGGTGGAGTAAAATACAGATTTTTTTAAAAAAAAAGTTTTAATCATAATTCGGAAAAAAACCCAACTCTTTCTTTTTTTCTTTTTTTTTTCTTCTTCTTTTTTTTTTTTTTCTTTTTTCTCATTTCACCCCCTGAGAACTGTGTTGTAGTTGCTTGAACGCCTCCTTAACTTTCTGCAAGACCTAACAAAACGGAGTGCGGTGCCAACTCATTAGCCGAACAGCGTTTTAAAAGACGATAAACAGTCACGTAGCAAAAAAGGATTTGGGCTGAGAGTGAAAAGCAGTCACCTTCCCGTCGGAGAGCGGATGCACATCAGAAATCAGGCGGGAGAGAAATACCTAACAGCGCTGGGCATAATGTGATTATACCTAAGGTAATCGCTTAAAATAAATTGTATACTGTTTAAAGTAAATCGACCTAAATGGCCACGCTCATCTAATTCAAAGATCATTGGGCAGATAAACTTCTTAAGGAGCCTTTCTTGAGAAGGAGTTTGCTAAGACAGTGTGATCCTTCCAGTTTCTTAAGGCGATGCATCCAGTGCCAAGAGATTTTCTCTTTATTATTAACAAATCAGTTTAGATAGGGGTCCGATAAGAAATGCAAATCCAGACATAGGGGTCGCTGCTTGGCCGAATTTTAACTGAAGGCTGGTTCTGCGGGAATTGACTACAGGGTACGTTTGCGAAGAGGCTGTGTGAAGCTTTTACACCGACTCTACTGAAAAATGAAGTCAGTGATTTTGATCTGCTCCAGATGTCCTAAGAGTGGATATTGCAGTGCTGGGAATCCGCACCAAATATCTGAGGGCAGTGATGGTAATCAGCGCAACCCATCAGCCAGGGGGGACTGGCAATTGTGATAACCTGCTGCAAATGCGCAGGGCTGGAGATGGCAGTGATAAACCGCTGAAAATATCTTCAAATGGAGATGACAGAGATGTTGAAAGGAGACACCTAACTACGGGGAGAATAGGATACTAAGCAGAGCACAATCTGAGAGTGCAGTTCAGATACTTACTAGTCTACGGTTCACCCGTGTAATTTCCACAGTGATACATGCGTTTGGGCGCCGTCTGTGCGGGCAGACACACGAGCATATGGCCCCGTTGGTTAAACTCGGGGTTTATGCGGCGTTGATAATCAGATCTACCAAAAGAAAGGGAGGTTTAGTCTGTAAAGCGCCTTGTTTATGGCTTGGGGAGAAAAGTTTTCATTTAATTCTGTAACTGCTCTGAAACATCCTGGTAACGATTTCTTTTGCAAATCCTCTTTTCATTTTCAGCTCTCACCGGTAATAGACAAAGAAATTTAAGATGATTTCTTCAGTTAATAGTCTGTTGCAATTTTCTTTCCCGTGGAAAGAATGTGAGGGGGAGAAAAGGAGGTGTACCAAAAAAAAAAAAAAAATTATCCGTATGTTGCTAATTTCCTGACTGTTCTCAGCAGGTAGTTCCACAGTCTTTTTTTTTTTTTCCTTATTTATTTTTTTAGCTGTATTTTTATTAATGTGTAAGTTTAAAATAACTCTACCATGTTAAGTATCAATCCTATATATTTTAATGATACATCTGTGCAGGACAGAATCCATTAATTTAATATATCTCTCCTAGATTCTAATTATGCAGTGACTGCCGACTATTTGGATCAGTTGACTGAGTTTTCATTAAGTGTATTACATCTGATTTAGCATGGGACTGTGTTTCATTTGAGGACGTTTACTTTTTTGGGGGTGCCGGCAGTGCGGGGGTGGCTCGGCAGGAGCGCGGCAGGGGTTTCCTTTCACTGGCCGCCCGCTGCCAGGCCCTGTCGCCGCCGTGTGACTTGTCCCGAGCGCTTCTCATCAGCCCTGATTTATGAGCCTTGTTAAACACTCATTATTACTTTGCACCTTTTTTCCAGCAGGGTCTGGGAAACAACCCCACTTTGTGACAACAGGGCATGTGACAAACAATTATAGGCGGAGAGGTGATGTAGCTCTGGAGCGCCAGACTCCCCTCTCCTCCCCTTCACGCCCAACGAGAGGAACATTTCTGTTGTAAGGAGGGTAAAGGGGGAAGGAAGGAAGGAAGGAAGGAAGGAAGGAAGGAAGGAAGGAAGGAAGGAAGGAAGGAAGGAAGGAAGGAAGGAAGGAAGGAAGGAAGGAAGGAAGGAAGGAAGGAAGGAAGGAAGGAAGGAAGGAAGGAAGGAAGGAAGGAAGGAAGGAAGGAAGGAAGGAAGGAAGGAAGGAAGGAAGGAAGGAAGGAAGGAAGGAAGGAAGGAAGGAAGGAAGGAAGGAAGGAAGGAAGGAAGGAAGGAAATCTTGCTCTGATTTTGCCTGTTTAATTCACAGTAACAGCAGTCTTTAGACTTCTGACTATGAAAATGAATGGTTTGGTTTGTCTAAATAAACACAATCTTGGAATCAGGGATACCTGATCAATTCCCTAAATGTGAATATGTACACATGTTCAGTGTATACAGGCAGTACAGGAAGGAATCCAAGCTTGAGCAGCTGCAGCGTTTGATTGTACTCAAGGTATCAGCTAGTAAGGTGTTTACAAAGATTATTTTATTCAGAGAGAGAGAGCATGTGCTTTCAAAATGAAAAATACAACTTTTTGAAAAAGTAAACTAAGAGAAATTGACTTTCAGCCCCCACATTCTGGTGGTGACTTTTTATTAATCCTTTATCAGTTCACCTCAGATGAATTTACATTTATTTGTGATAGCAACGTGAATTCATGGGTGTTCTTTTCCTTTGCACTTTTGCAAATGAGTTATTAGAGCTATGCACACTGGCCTATATGAACACGGATTAAAATCTATGGAATGTATCATCTGCCTCTCTCGCTGTTTCTCTCTCTGTCCGTCTATCTACCTATCTATGAATATTTTATGGGTCTGAACTTAATTAACAAAATAATTTCCATTTTGTCTCCAAAATGATCAACAGCAATTATGTGAGTTTTTTAAGGTTTATAATTTTATGTCACCAGACTGTTGCTTGGGGGCAGAGGCACAATTGCCATGCCAGCTGCAGTTGTATTTGTTTGGTTTTTTTCTGTCTTGTTCCTGTAGGGCTGCATTATGCAGTTTTTAATTAGTTTGTGTTTGTATTTCACCCGTCCCAAATCAATGCCATCCTGGAGCAATGCAATGTAAATTCCTGCAGTACAGGTGTAGCTGCTAGCTCTGGAACACTAGGAAACTCATGTCTTACAAATGAAAGCAGTGAATGCCATTCAGCCAAACTGTCAGCTTTAAACAGCCAAGAGGAAGGAGATCAAAGCAGAGAGCAGGAACTTCTACTCTCCAGATTAGTCTTTATGGTTTGAACGCCTAATGCTATTAAAGGGAACCAGGACATATAGCACATCGTTGGCTACAAAGTTACTTCTAATTTTGCTAAAGTCCTGCCTTATTTTGGCCAATGTAAGCCTTCAGAGCATTTCAAGATGCACTGTTTCCTTTGAGGCCTAGTAACTACTCATCGGAAATTATGCAGAACTAATACCTTCAGAGACACATTTCTGTTTGTGCACATATTTATATAACTTATCGCCTTTTGAAAGATAATTTTGATTTCCTCCTAGGTTCCACAAAGTCTTTTAATAGAACTTGCAGCAATAAAACCTGAAATTCTAGTATCTCCAGACATAAAAAGTCCCTTTATGTTGTGTTTGGTGTCTCTTCTTTCTTGAAATGACCTCTGTACGGTGGTGTATAAATCTATTATTCCAGTCACTGGGGAATTCTTTTAAAGCTTTTTTTTTTTTTTTTTTTTTTTTTTTTTTTTTTTTTTGTCAGGAATAAGAGATCGTTCATCTTTAACTAGGCCACATAGAAATTATGATTCAACAGCAGTGTATATTTAATTAGAGTAATCTCACTTGAATTTAATTACCTAATGAATTATTTGTTTAAAAGGTAAAAAGGCTTGTTTGCCAAGTACAGTGCAACCCACTGATAAGAACTTCCGTTATAAGAACATTAATATTAAAAAAAAAAAAAAAAAAAAAAAAAAAAAACCAAAAAAACCCCACCAAACCCACAATATTTTATGGTTTTATATTTTAACTCTTTGCTTCTGCCAGCCGTCGGTGGGTATGCCGAGCCCGCTAAGATCAGGGCTCCCTTCGACTCCCGGCGGGGAGCCTTGCACAGCCGCCGCTGCCGACTCGCGTAAGTAACGCGCCTCCCCGCGCCGCGCCGGCGGGCGTGGGGACTGGAGACAGGGGCGAGGGAGAGACGGGACACGGACGTCTGTGCCGGGGGAATTGCGAGGCAAGAAGCCGGCGAGGGGCGGTGAGGCCGCCCGGCTGCGGTCGGTGGCGGGGCTGCGCGACGCTCCGCGCCCTGCGCATCTCCGGGCAGCCGCGGGATCGGAGCGGCTCCCCAGGGCTGCTGTCCCTTCCTCTCAGTGCCGTGTCTGGAAGAGGTCCTGGCCAGGAGCAGGAAGATGTCAGAGCGGGGAGTGACAAGCTACAAAACAGTCGTCATCTATTTTTTTTTTTTTTCTTCTCTCAATTTCCCCCTAGTCTTATGGTCAGTGCAACTAATCATGGTCCTTTGATTATATATGCTTCTTCAGCCGTGGCAAGAAAAACTGGCCAACCTGTGCCCTTGACCTTTCTCCTCAGTTCCCAAGTTTTCCAGTTACTCGCATTGTTTGTTTAAAAAATACAAGGCATACAATGCTGAACTGCAACACTTGTTGGAAGATTCGTCTGAAAGCACCACAACTCGGGCATTAGCCGACCCAGAAAAAAAAAAGAAAAACAGAAAAAACTTTTTTTTTTTTTTCCCACTTATTCAATAATGGGAATATCTCCTTGATGTATTCTACTCACCTGATGCAGAGAAACTAGGTCAAAACAATTTTGGTTTGTTAGTTTGTTTGCTTCTGTGCTGGCAACTATCTCTATGGTTTGACAGTGGGTCCTCTCGAAGGTGTCACTGGGCAGCCACTTGTCGCTTGGACCGAGAACTTTTGGTCTGTCCTTCCCCCTTCCCCGAACACGAGGCCATCGGCAGGGCCTGAACTGGAGTGCGAGGAGCAGCAAGGGGTCGGACCGACCTCTCCTTGCCCTGCTGCCCCAGCAGTGATGCTCTAGCACCACGCAGGAAGCCGGATCTCTGTTAGATTAGAGAACAGACGTTAAAAGGTATCTTTGTAGGTGGGGAAGGTGGCCTGGGGGATGCCAAACATGAAAGAGGTATTTCTCCCTTACCTTCTTTTGGTAGGTAAGAACCTACCAAGCATTTCTGCATGAGAAACACCAGCAAGAGGGAAAGGGGAGCGTGTGTATACTCAAACCGTGGGCAGGGAGGGTAAAAGTAGGTGCAAGCTTAAAACTAAGCTTGAGCAGTGTTCAGGCACCATTTCGAGACGCAGCCGTGCTTGGGAGTCCCTAATAGGTGGCAGTGAAGCTCCCACTCATACAGTCCTGCCGCCAAGGACGGCACCACTCCTTAGCCCGTGGGCGCGGACGTACCCCACACGCAGGGGCAGAACTGCAGAAGTACCCACGGATCAAAACATCAAACCTGTCTGATCGGCAGGGAATTCTCTCTTGGCCAGGTGGGAGGCGACCCGGCGGTCTGCGGGCGGAGGTGGCCAGGCCAGCGAGCTGCTGGCGACCCTGCGCGGCTCCGGCCCGCAGCGCCCTCTCCCCGCTCCCGCGCCCTTTTTGTCGCCGGCCTCTGGAAACCAAGATGTTTTCCAGGTTTTCCAGAGCTGCTTGCCCTGCTGCAGGCACACCTGCTCAAACCCTCAGTCAGTCTCTGAGCAGCTTGCGCTGTGCGAAACTTGCACCCCAGAGGTTCAGGGAGGCGAGGAAGGGCTCCTCTCAGCCTGGGGGGTCAAGGTGCGGTGGTCTGGGGTGGTCTGAACATCAGGCAGGAAAGGAGTGGTGAGAACGAGCCTCAGTCTCTGCCCTTCCCTGAATTCTCCACTTAAGGACAGGAATCCTAATTTTTTTTTTCATGAGTTTTGGAGGTCTGTTGAAGTGAAGCAGTTTTACGTACACGTTGCACTAGCTGCTGGTGCTGTGGAAGGAGTGGGGCTTACCAGCTCACCAGCAGCCCAACTCCTGTTTCAGGGTGCCAGAAATGTTTGATGACCATTTTGCACTTTCAGGTAAATATACCAAGCCCTGAACCCAAGAGTAGCCTCAGATCTGTTACAGTGAGAATGGATATTGACTTAAAAAAACTCAAACCTCATGATTATATTAAAAATGTCTAATATATTCAAAGCTCAGATAATGGTCATTTTCAGATCTTAGAGCAAAATTATAACAACATTTCACTGTTTATAGTCACATAAATATGTTGGTCTCCTCCACTGTGCGCTATTTGCACACACTGTTATTAGAATCAACTGGCACCCTCAATGAAATGTTTGCAATGACTTTAGGATATTATGGGAGTTATAGATCTGCAGGCCTGGCATTTTAATTCTTGAGGACCTATGCTTTTCTTAAAGTTACAAGTGCAGTTGCCACAGCACAGCTACATAATGTAGATAATTCCATTATTTTTTATAAACAAATACCTAAGTTATCATATCATATTTGTCTCTGTGTTTTTATTCTTACCCTCTTTGGAGCATCTGTGTATTTTCACTGTATTTTTACTGATAAACTGCAGCTGTATAATTTCAATCATGTAGTTGTGGTAGGACAAACTATTAAATAAATCTTAGCCTAGAACTTATTGAATTAAAATTCCTCACCAAAGCTTCTCAGATTCTTTTTAATATTCAATAAACAGAGTAATTTACAATGTCATTCTCTCTCTTCTGTAGCTTTCTTCTACCACTGCAGCATTAGTAGCAGTTGGTGTATTTTCTGTCTTTGGTTTCTTTTTCCTTAGATGTATAGTCACTCTTTTTGCTATTATAATTGATTTATGTATCCATTGATGTGTGCTGCATTTTAATGATGGCTCTTTGTTTTATCCAATAATACTTTTCAATAAGATTGTTTGGACTGCATTTTAAGGACAGGTGTAAACTGATGCTTAGAGTTTTAATGCCCAATGTTGACCCAGGCAAGATTTTTGCACTCAAATAAGACTGTACATTTTAATGCATTTTCACACTTACCTACGTTTTTTGCTTTACTTTAGGCTTACTAAAATATAATTACCTTTCTTCTTTTGCTTCTTTCCTCTGCATTAATGTGTTAAATTCTATAAGGCCCATATCTTTTATATATTTTCTTTCTAACAACTCCAGATTACATTTGAATGGCAGGACAGTTTGAGCTTTACCTGTATCAAACAGCACTGGTCCATTGAAAGCATTGCAACAGGATAACAGTGAGAGCAGAAATAAAGTGGATTTAATAAAATAATAGTAATGAAGTGAAAATACATCCATTAAACACCTTATTTTTAGAAAATCCCTCATATATGGTTTTTAAACAAACTAGTGGGCTAATAATATTACTTTTAACAACAAAATTAATTGTGTCCTCTGCTGAATTATTTGTCTAGATACTGTAAGAAACAGAAAACTAAAAAAAAATGTATTTTTTTAGGGTTGGGATTTTGTAGTAGTTAAAACACTGTGGCAGTTTGAACTTGGTGTGCAATTATGAGCTGCACTATTGTACTCTAGAAATTAGCACTGACTTTATTATATTGATTCACTGCAGGTTTTTCTCCTCAAAACTGCAGTTCCCCATCCCATATGTTTCATTTTACTTATGCATGGTAGTTCCCTGTCAAAGGTGGCAGTTTTGGGGTTTTTCTGCCTGGGCTTGAGACCATTCAAATAATAATGATAATATCACATCCACTGTTATTTTTTTATGTATAACTATACTGCTTCAATTTACAAGACATTTTATGCAATATGTGTATTCTACTGTTTCCTCATATGTTTTGCATTAGTCACAGACAAGATAAATTTTAGAAGACTAAGTCATGATGCTCAGAGACTTACAGACATTATTAAGAACAGTGAGGGATTAAAAGCCTTCATAAACACAACAGGCCCAAATTAAGACCCTCAGTTCAGCAGCTGGAAGCCTTTTGGGGTTGATTACTACATGCAAAGGGAAAACATGCAAGGAACTACTTATTCAGTATACTCTGTACCCTCAAATTAAAGAGAGTACCAGTGGAGTAAAAATATCTCTTAGCTTGGGTGTAGATAGTGGAACCTGAAGTATTTTTATTGTGTCTGCCTATGTCTATAAGTTCAAATATTTAATACCTGGATGCTTTTTTAATGTCACAGGATACTCAAAGACAGATACCAATCCAAGCAGATGTTCTGAAGGCCAGGAAAGTAATAGGTCATATCCTACACTGCTGGGCTGATAGTGGATAGAAAATGCCCATTTTCTGTTTCACCTTTTTTTTTTGTTTCCTCAGCTTTTCCATGAGGGTCACAGAGTTAGGCAACAATGCGGTCATTCAGTAGTTCACAGAAGGTTTTGATCTCTCTCTCACCCTGTCTCAGGCCAACAAGCATTTGCAGTAGCTCATACTGTGCTGGCATCACTGCTGTAATTGCACTAACCCAGAACAGTGTTGCCATAAACATTTCTATGCTAAGCTTAATAATTCTAATGCTTCATGGAAGCAGTCTTGGTGCAGTTGCATTGATGTAGTAGATGCTGCCAGTGTAACTCACAATAATCTTGCAATCCTTACAAAGCCTGCTCTCTGCAATTTCCTTCTACTTCACATTATTTACTTGGTCTAAACTATTTGCTGTTCCACAGAGTGATAAATACCAGTTCATTTATTTCAAATAAAATAATCTCTTCAGGTATTGATTGGTGCTCTGACTAATCCCCACTTCATGAGTCCATCTTGGGACCTGTTGGGAAGTTTCCCCATAATGCAGTGCTACTCCATAGCTGAGCCAACTTCTGTGTTAATATAACAGATTTTCACCTGCACAGAGGTTTGCTGAGAATTTTTTACATTGTTGCAAGTTTATATACTCCTTTAAACTAAGATAAGCTCTACAGGCATTATAAAGGACTTTAGCAAGAGCTGGAGTACTTGACCGGAAAGAAGCTGTGGTCAAGAACTTTGACATTTCAATTTCACTGTCATTTTTTTGCTTGCTTGTTTTTGCTGTGAGGTTTTGTGACTGAAGAACAGCCCTTGTCCAGGAACAGAACAGCCAAATTATTCTCATTTGGTGGGACACAGAAACAGCAGAATAGCCCTTCTTGGGGGAAGAAAAAACTCCATGTTGAGAAGGCTGTTGGATTTCTGTGTCTCCACTGAACAGCAAAGCTATTAATGATGTGCTGATATATGAAAGTTGGATCCTACTAATTACTTTCTTTAGGGTGCCAGTCTTTCTTTCTGAACTCAATATACTTTATTTTTCATCATTCTTTTTTAGGTCTTCTCATCTTGTTTCTTATCTTTGCCCATTAATTGCCACCATTTTTCTTTTGTTTCCATATTCCATGTTTGTATTTGTCCATCTTTCTTAGCTCAGTCTTGTCAGCTTCCTGTTTGATGCCACAGTAAAACCACTCTTACTCTTTCAGTTGTTTTTACTGAAAACAATATTCATCATGTGTATCTGTACTTTGTAGTTGAAAAAGATTTCAGAGAACAGATTGACTTTCTGCATATTCATATAATGCCTACTCCATCTGAGACCCTAAAGCCTAAGCAACAATTAATAAATAAACAAAAATAATCCATTTTCCACTGATGTACTTATCCTGCTTAAAAATGATGAGTTTAAATAATTAGGAACTCAGATGACTCCTCATGTAACTATAATTGTGTGACTAATTATGTTATCCTTTTCACTCCACTAAAACTTACACTTGGAAGAGCATGTATATATGCAAGAGTTAAAAACATTTCTGGATTTGTTTGCTTTTGCATTCCTAACAGTTGTTTGTTAATAGGAACTGTTTATGGAAAAAAATGGTGGCCTGTGGATGCAATCTGACCTTCAGCTAGAGCCGATATAAAGCAACTTTACAGTTTGACTTCTGACTGTTCACAGTGTAAGGAAACAGTATTAGTGTATGTGTATTTAAGTGGACTTCATGCTTCCATGCATGTAGCACTTGCACAGTTTCCCCAATAGTAAGATAGTAAAAATGATACAATTGAACACTTTTTTTTTTTTCCCCACAACAGTTTAAATTTACTTGGCAGGAGCAGAAATGAGGTAATACACATCAGAAAGAAAATGTATTTAACACCAACAAAAGGATAACTTCAGCCAGCCTGACAAATTCATGGGACATGTGGAAATGCAGCCAAGGGCATGGAGAGGTAGATGAAGACACGGTGAGGATGGCTCTCCAGTTCAGGACCTGAGCCTGAGAAGTGAGCAAAGTCATGCTGGGGGGTGATTTCTAATGAGGCTCATCAGCAGTTCATGTGGGAATCCATACTGCTTCTTACTAACCTAGGAGGTAGGACAGAATGTAACCTCAGCAGGTTTTCAGATTATGCCACATTGGGTAGGAGTGGCTCTTTCCCTGGAAGGTAAACTTGCTCAGAAGGACATAGGTAGGTTGGAGAGAGTCCAGCAGGAATCTCATAAGATTCAGCACAGAATGTAGAGTCCTGGCCCTGGTCTGGGAAGCCATCCTCCTTCCATCCAATCTTAGCATCAACTTTTTGAAAGGCAGCTTTATAAAATAGGACCTGATGGCCCCAGTGGACAGCAGAGGGACATGAGCCAGCAGCAATCAGCACTTGCAGTGAAGGAGAACAACTTCATAATGAGCAGTAACAGTGTGAGAGCAGCCAGTAAGAAGGAAGTAGTTATTAGTGGAGTGGATGTCAGTCTCTTCTCTGAAGCAACAAGTGATAAGATAAGGAAATGGTCTTAGGTTGTGCCAGGGAAAGTGTAGATGGGATATTAGGAGATATTTGTTCACTGAAAAGATTGTCAAGCATTGGTACAGGCTGCCCTGGGAAGTTATTGATCCACTGTCCCAGGAGGTATTTTAAAGATGCCTAGATGTGATGCTTAGGGACATGGTTTAATGGCAGACTTGGCAGTGCTAATGGCTGGATGTGAAGATGTTAAGCCTCTTTTGCAACTTAAATGATTCCATGTTTCTTCTTTAATTAGCACTTGTGAGACTCCATATGAAGGACTCTGTCTGTTTTTGAGTTTCCCAGTGCCAAATAAGTATTGACATGCTGCAGTCAATGTAAAAGGGCTACCATGATAATTAGAAGCCTAGAACATATCATGAGGAGAAGCTGGGTGAATAGTGGTTGTTCAGCCATGAACAATAGGCTATTGGCAGGCTATAGCTGCTTTCAGGTTCTTTTTGATAAAGTAATCTAAATGGAACACTCTACCTAGAGTGGCAGGATGAGAAGAAGAAGATAATGGAAATGATGTTTAGATACCAAAAGAAAAAAGAGCAGGGTGGCAGTGGGGATGGGAAATAAAATAAAAGGAAACCATAAGAACCCGGAGAGTTTATGGACTCACCATCCCTGAGGATATTTGAGACTGAACTGGACAAGACCTAGAGCAATCTGACATAGTTGGATCCATGTTGAGAGGAGGGCAGAACTAGATGATGAAAACTATTTTATGATTTTGTAGCAGTTTTGCACATAGCAATGAAAGAGTAAAGTTAACATCCTTGCCTGCGTTAAAGGACTGTCCAGGGCAGACTACAAAAGGTGGCAATCATGCATGTGGCTGTAATGTGTCAGTTGTATTGACTATAGATACATTTATTTCATAGCTTTGAACTCTCATCAGATTGCACAGTGTAGCTAACTGATGCTTCTCTCTCTTAGGGGTTTATAGTACAGCTTTTTTATAGCCATGATTGCTAACAAGATGCTGCCTGATACAGCCAACAAGCCATGAGAGAGAGCTAGAGACATCTGACAAGCACTGTGCCATCTTTATCAGTAAGCCATTTTAAGAGAGAATGGAGAGGAGAGAGAAAGGAGTGAGCAAGACCAGAGAAATAGTTGCCATGCAGCTGATAGCTGACTTTCCAACCCAGATGGTGGTTTAATGATTTGCTCCAGGAGATGTACAAGTAGATTTGCATGTAGATGCACTGTAAGAAAATAGAGCTGTTAGTTATTATCATGTATTATACTTCTGAGGATAATTCCTTTAAACACTCAAGTAAAGATTCTTCCTACCTAAAGACCTTTTGTCTATGGCCAGACTCACACAGTTCAGGTCTCTTGGCTTGTGATGTCCCAGGAGAGCCTCTTGGCCCATTATAAGATTAAAAATAATGAAGACCAAAGTCACAGAATGTAAAGTACATGAGAAGAACAGGAATGGCTTGAAATACATTTCGTAGTGTTGAAATAGAAGCATTCTTTGACCTTTCTTAATCCTAATTATTATTCTTATTTATGAAAGAACAAGTGCTGCTAAATAAAAGATATAATTTTAATTGTGGAATTAACTGTAATTACATGTCATTATGAAATATTCCATAATTTTGTAATTGCTTAAACTGTTGGTATTTACTGAACATAATTTACAGTAATTCCTTTATTCTTTGTCTAACCAATAATTATCTTTGTAATAGGTAGTAGAATCGTGAACTGAACAAAACTGTACACATCAAGTGTTCACAACATTTCTATTTGTCTTTTGTTTCTGTAGAAATCCAAAACAAAGTTAATCTGATCAACAGGGATCAATAGAAAAGTGAGTGAAGATTCTTATTTCTTTGAAGCCAGGGAAGGCAATGAAATAATCCTCCTAAACAATGAAGGCCTTTAATTCAGTGTCTTGAACACTGAAAGGCATTGTGAAGTGGGATTTGCAGTATTTCTGGTTTTAATTTAAGCTGTACAAGCAGGTGCAGTAGTTGAAGGTGAATTATTTTTCCTATATTTTTGTAATATTTTAAAACAAAAATCACAGAAAAGTCCCAGACCTGATTTATGGACTACAAGAGTAAAAGAAGTCTTAGAACTTCCTTTTGTTTTACCCTCCATGTTCCCATCCCTAATTTTAATGTATCCATCCTTCTTTGTTTGTGTTTTCTTTAGGTCCACAAGCTGAAGGACATCTCAGCAGGATTCTGCACCCATGTGAGCTGGCTACCTCTGGAAGAAACACCAGTCTCCATCTACTAGGTGCCTTTATCTGAAAAGCTGGTAGTGGACTCGGCTGCAGAGGGCCCTTCTGTGAACTTTTGGGATTGAGGAATACTTAAGACAGTATGGGACTGGTCCACCACCCTGGGTCACAGGCAGTTGGTTCATCACATGGGTAACACACAGCAGCAGAGCAGGGACTTGCCAGCCAGGATTCTGTTGCACCATTTCCAGGATCTAAAGGTGGCAAGGGGGCCAGTTGAGAGTTCAGGACACCTGGCATCATTTGGTGGTGAGGCAAGTCCAGGAATGTAAATCCAGTCTTGTGCCAGCAGCCAGGGTCTTACTCAGCCTGGTGACCACCAGACAGGAGCTGGAGTTTGGTGGCAGGTCCAAGGTCAAGCTGGGCAGTCAGTCTATGGATCAGAGCCCAGTCCAGTAGACTGCACAGCTGGGCATGGCTGTGACAGACCTGGAGATGGGCACACCTACAGCACAGTTCAGGCAGGCCCCAGGCAGAATGGGAGCGGAGCCTGGTGTGTGTGGGCACCCACAGGGAGCTATGAGCCCAAAACCTACAAGTGTCCTTGGGGGCTTGATCAGCCTATGGGATGGAGGCTGACCAGTAATCAGAGAGCAGCACTAGGAGGTGGATCTTAGCTGGAAGGGGCAGTACTGGACAGAAGGAAGGATGCAAAGGAAGTCCCTCTGGCTCATGGTGAGGCAACCAGCCAGGTTGGACAGAGGAAAGCACAATGGGCTCCTGTTTGGATGAAGCTGAGGGCAGTGCTTTTATGGATAGCAGGAGGATGATGTTTTCACTCTCTCTATTTCTGTCTACTGCGTAGGCTTGTGAAAATGCACCCTGAAGTAGGCCACCTACTGTCAGTCACCTTTAACTTGTTTGAGGTAAAAGAAGTCCTTATAAATCTTCTCCTGTCTTCTTGTCTCCCAATCCCATCTCCTGATTCCTTTCATATTCAGCTAGAATCTATTTGGCAATGAAAATATTAATGTTAAATATTTATGTTCAATATGTCCACTTCCATGTATCTTACAGAATGAACTGAGGATTGATTACTTGTTCTCATTTTCTCGATCTTTCACTTGATTTTCTCTTTCCTTTTCTTGTAATGCGAGAGAAAATTCAAATTTTGAACCTTGGGTTAAAGAGTTTGTCTTGACCTTATGCCAAACCTGTTGACTTTGTTACTCTGTGTTCTCGTTCATAGCTTCTAGGAAGGAATAAATGGGCAAAATCAGGCTTATAGTGGATTCACAACTCTATTCATGATGACTGCAGTAATTTTGAGGACCAATCAAAATGTATTTATTTTACAAGTTGTCTTTGGGGTTTTCTGTCTACCTGCAAGAAAAAATACTGTCCTCCACCCTACTTACCTCCAGGAACTCAGGGACCCTCAACCATCAAAGCTGTCACAGAAGATTGGTTTCATGGCATTATGGGGAGAGGCAGGATGCCAGAGTGTTGTTCTTATCTTCAAATAACATCTCCCTGAATAAGGTCCTCTTTGTTTTGGGAGCCATGGGTGTGTTTTGTATGCACCATTCATTTATTTTTTCAGTTACGTGTTCAGAGATAACACAGGTTGAACTAATTGTCTAAATAAGATTTGGAATTTAACAAATTACAGTGTTCAATAACATAATTTTCTTTGACAAAAACAACACAGGTAGTGCTCTCCTAGTTTGACAGCTCTGGGAGCTAGAGTTGATTCAGAAGTGCAAGAATGAGATTCTAAAAGCGCAAGGAAATAAGAAATGTTATTTATCACTGTTTCAGTGTCACCAACTTGTTATTTTTATTGTTCTTCAGAATAATGGGATTTATTGAAGCAGTTTATCCTCACATCACATAATCCACATTGCGCTTGAAGAACGAGGAGGATTCAAAATAGCAAAACATAAAAAAGCACCTTAAATGTAACAGAAGTCCACAGCAACACTACACTTTAAAACCTACTCTATTTCTATCTGGAACAAGCAGAAAACAAGTACATGTGGAAAAGAAGAGTTCAGTTATTAAAACCACAAATTGAGGTATTTGCATAGTTACTGCCATGCTCAAATGAAAGAAGATAATTGTGTGTATGAAAGGTTTTCAGCAGCTGTCTTTGAAATCAAATAAAGAATTAGATAAACATGCTGGCTGCTTTGCATCTGGGATACATACACCAACACTCAATATTCACAAATCACTAAGTGGTTGTTGGACACCTGAAATTCTATTGATTGCTAAAGCTCAATAATGTCTCAGAGACTTGATCAAAAGAGCAGGCAAGCAAACAAGTAATTATATAGTATTGTGACTCTTAGCATATACAAAATACACTGCGAAGAGCAAACATTCTGACTAGATAAATAACCTCAGTTTGGTATGGCAGCAGCCATAACAGGAAACCTATCAAATGTTGATTACATAAAATTAAGGACGATACAGTGAAAAAAGAGTATTGTAAATCAGACAGCAGGGAATTTCAAGGATCACAAATCCTTGCCTAATATAAATTACAGCAATAAATTCTAGCATGGATTGTTTCTTTTATAACAGTGGTTACCAAGAAAATAGGAATTGTGAGCTAAAATTCCAGGGCATTTAAATCATGATAGTCCCTAGAAATTTAATTGCTTTATCTTGCTTCTAGTTTGTTCAAAAGTGAACACAAGCAATAGATATAAAACTGTTTGATTGTATAAATTAATATTTGTTTCCTTAGATTCTATGTCAACAAATAACTTTCTTACTGTACTTATTATTGTGACTGGAAATAAATAGTTAGCTTTATTCCTTCTCATAGATTTTTAGCATGACCCTATTGACATACATTTATGTTTTGAGAATTCCATTGAAAACTGTGGAAAGATACCAGTGCAAAGCTGGCTTGTGAGTCAGTCTTAGGGCTTGGCAGAGGTTGTTGACCCCTGGATTTTGTCATTATTACAAAACACTCAAAACACCAACTGCCTGAAAGATAATAGTGATTAAAAAAAAATCTTTTAAGATTAACTCCCAGAGCATTGCGCCTTGCTTTTCATCTTACTGGAGTTATTAGTCATCTCTCAGATGGCTTAACAGGAATGGTCACCATACTGTAACCCTGGGCTCTGATTGTGGGGATATCCTTATGCTGTAATTAGAAGAAAGATATTGCCTCAGAGAAAACCGTGGTATAAACATGTAGTGCTCTGGCTAGCATTAATCTATTTTGATATGAAGCGATCTGACATCATGGGAAGCCAAAGAAGGTTTTCTTCATGTGGATTACAAACAAAAAGAAGAGCACTGCAAGACTACAGAAAAACACAGCTCTAACAATGTTTATAATTTGGCCTGAGGTTGACTCCACAGTACCTGCAGGCAGTTTCAAGCAATGCAAAATACCACCACTGAAATCCAGTTCTCTGTACCAGGCAGCTCTTAATGGACATTGGCTAGTCATCACGTCCTCATGACTAGTTACATGTGAAAGCAATACTGTGCCTAAGTTAACCTGGGATCCCATATATTTCTGGTCAAGCTTCCTCAGAAAAAATTCTGGTGCTGCATGTAGCATGTTTCTGTCCTTTGACAACAGTCCAAAAATACAGGCTACTGAAGAAATAGTCATCTCTGTTCTTACTATTTAAATTTCCCTGTTACCAAAGTATTCAACAGGTCATGTCCAAAACCAGGACTTAAGTCTTTATCCAGCTATAAGAGATGCTGGGTGGTAAAGAATTTCTGCAAATTCCCTACAGAATTATAATGTTTTAGGACCAGTCTGTGATTATGTTATTTAAAGAAAAAGATGAGTCTACAGCTACACAGTGTCAGCTGATGCCACTGACAATGTGACATTGATAATATATAGACAATGGTCCTGAATTGTTCTGCAGTACTCCAAGAAAGTGTGAGTGAAGATTTGAACCCATTATTTATTTACCTAGGATGCTCCCAAAAAATTTCAGTTCTATACCTTTAGGACTTCACAGCTGAAGTGGAACCGTTACTGGGGTAAGATGGAAATATTGGCAGTAGTCTAACGCCTCTGCTGTGAGGTGAGAAGGAAGCACAATTTCTGTGACTTGCAGGATTGCTTTATACAGGACTGGTTGTACTGGGATATGTGCTGAGCTGTGGTGTACAAGGTAATCTCACAAGGCCCATAGTTATGGCTTTCAATACATCTTCTGCTTAAATAACGGCAACATTGTCTGATACTAAGGGCACATAAAAACCTAATTTATTTTATTTTCCTTTTATATGATTGGAAGTAATGAAAGTGTCAGGAGGTGAGCTATTTCTTTGCAGAGAGTTTGTTGTTTAGTTCCATTACATCAGTAAGAAATGAGGTATTAAAATATATTAAAAGATAAATATGACAATTTTCTCCTGTATTTCCAGTGTGATTTTCCTTCACTTTCATACAGGAAAACTCCATGGTGTAGATGGTGATTTTTTTTGTGTTGTCAGTATCTAAGAAATAATAAGGAATGAGCATAGAGATTAGATTAATAGGAAATTTTAAATATTGTATTTAGGATGGTGGAACTGTACCACATGATCTGCAATAAATTACTTATTTATATTTCACTTACCTATTACAATTCCAGGAACATATTTCCAACAACTCTTGTATTTTTCTATCAAACACTTGATATCAGGACCTTGAGATAAGATAATTAAGCATTATGCTGTTGGAGAGTCTCTTAGTTTCACAAACCAAGGACGTATATTTTTAACAAGCCCTCAAGTGAACTTATGATACTGGATTGTGCTGGTTACTCTTGAATCCTATGTTTTCACCAGGGATTTTGGAGAAAAAACAGAAGCACATTTCCTCACAATCCTCCTCTCTGACCCAGTGTCTGTGTTCCCAGTTTTCATTTGCAGTCTGGCAAGTGTCAGTCCTCTTCTTATGTGGTTGTTTTTTAGCAAAAAAAGATGATCTGCTCTCTACTACAAATAGCTGCAAATGATAACAATAGCACTGGTAAGGAACCAGATGAATGCCAAACTTTACTTGAAATGCCCCAGCCCCTACTGATGAGGAGGATTCCATGCAGAACTATCTGTCAGGTGTGTTCATTTATCATTAACCAGCTGGGGAGACAACAAGAACTCAAACACCACCAGAAAAGAGGCAGTAGCTCTTGTCTTAACTGCTGTACATTTGTTTCAAGGAAAAATTTGTGAACTGAAAGTAGGGCTTAGTGTATTAAATAAATAATTTGCTCTGAGTCAGATTCTGCTATGTTTACTCACTCAGAAAAGTGCTTTATTTAGCAGCTGAGTAAGCATTTCATGTAGAGTTAAATATTATCTGAACCAAGAGAAAAGATCAAAAGTTTCTTTTATATTGTGAGAAATCAGAAACTTTTTAACCATGGTTGACTATAATGGTACCCAATAATGGTCAGTAGGGCACTTGATGTTAGCATGGTCCACGCAGAAGGACTGCATGCAGAGATTATCCTGATCCATTTCTAAGAAATTCTCTGTTGCTGATATTCAAATTATAATTTTCAGAGTCAAATGAATTCTTAAAGTGACAGCAGGTCCCAAAATTTTCCCCTGCTGGATTTCTGCTTCCTGATCCAAAACACATTTGAGACTCCTGTAAGAGCTGACAGCAAGCAATCAGTGGGAAGCAATGCATATAATATATATAAATGCAGGATCACATAGGCTGTAGAAGACCTCAGGAAGTCCCTAGTCCAATTTCCTCTTTGAAGCACGTTCAGCTGTGGGATGAGACAGGAATGCATAGGGCTTTATCCAGTTGGGTCTTGAAACTTTCTGAGATGGAGACTGCGCAGCCTTTCTGGGTAACCTCTGCTTCAGCTTCACTGTAAAGAAGATAACAAAGTTTTCCTGTTATGAAATACAAGGTGGCATATTTTTTGGATTCTTTTTTTCTCTTAAATGACTATGAAACTTCAAACTATTCTTTGTGTAAAAGAATTGTTAGTTCCCTGCTCCTTGCTTTGTGTAGGATTTGATTCAGAGGGCATTTTCCAAAAGTACTGGATTAGCCTGGATCTGCCAAATGAATCAAGTAGGTATTTAGACGTATGGGAACTTCAGGTACATCCAGGTTAGGATGGAGGTAGCACAGGTTCTGAGTATCTTAGTTCCAAATCAAATAGGTACCTCAGACCTTTTTGCAGCTCCTTTCCTTAGACAGGTAAGGCTCATTCTTAGTAAGAACGTTCACAACTTTCGTGGGGCTGGCACTGTGAAGAGCAGGTTTGTGATATGAACAAAGAGAGTTTTAGAAAAGTTGATAGCTTGTGTATTTTCAGTTTCACGATGGGAATCACATTAATGAGAACATCTGACTCAGAATATTAATGTTTATTCTCATATGAGATAAAACAAGTAGACAAACTGATAACAGCATCACGTTTGTGTAGCTGATCTTTTTTCTTTTACCCAATGCACTATTTCCAGGAAAAACAGTAACATCAGCTATAACATTTACTCTGGACAGTTAATTAATAAAACTATATCAATTAACTTTAAATCACTGTGAACCACAAAGCCAGAAGTTTAAATCAGCCATAAATTCAATTGTATATTCCAGCCCCCTTGTGACAGGCAATTCCTAAGGATTGCTAACAGGGGTTGATATGGAGGGTTGGTCCATGTCACTGTTTATTAAATTGTTCACTGTTGCTACTGAACAGAGAATGAAGGATAAAAAGCTTATGAAAACTGGAATGAAAACTTTCTAGATTCTTATATAGCAGCCATCATGTCTCCCTCATTGCCAAATTCCTTCACAACAAATCCTGTACACATTCTTCAGGGAAAATTGCACTGAGCCATTTTTTCAGTTAGAAAATCTAGTATAGCAGGTATTTTGGAAGCAGACAGGGGCTTGAGAGGCAGTCAGCAGTTCATATAAATAACTCCATGTGCATCTGGGCTGCTGGTGCAAGCAGGGGGAGGCATAGGGCAGTGAAAGAGTAGAAAGTGCTGTTTCAGGGAAGTTCCTTGGAGGGAGGTATAGCTATTAGAGTATGGATTAATTATACTGAAAGTAGAGGATGATCTGAAGCTGTGTGGTTGTGGATGAGGTGGATAGAAGGTATGGGGAGGAGATGCAGATGTGTGCCAGTGGATGGATTATTTACTGACACAGCTGCAGACCTGAGCTGGGTAGCACAGATCCCTTCTGCCCTTTGTCAGTGAAGGATGCTGCTAAGCTCCAGCATAAGGACCCTTATTGGATGATAAAGTGCCAAGAAACACCTTTACTCTAGTCCTCAGCAACCCTTTTCACACTGCCTGCCATATTATAAAATAGCTATAATCAGCTTTATTGCCTTTTCCTGAACTTCCAGTTCACTCACCAATGATGTTTAAAGGACACACTAAAAAGGGTGCTCTGACAGAAAGGTGCTCTGACTGAAGTCGTAACATTTACTGTGGTTCATACTATTTCTTTACAAAGGCTCTAGGTTGAGCAACATATAAAATATGGCTTTTTTTCTTTGTCATCTAGAAATCATGTGTGTGTCAGACATGGTTTAATACAGACCCAGTCCTGAGTTCCTTTTTGGATCAAAATTTTTATAATATCAATGGGTGCTTTGGTTATGCAAAGATTGTTAATTTTCCCTCTGGATATCTGGCCTGGCATCTTCTGAAATGCTGACTTGGGATATAAATTCCATAAACAGCTTAAATTTAGAACATTTTTCCCTTACCATACTTATCAAGTATCTTTTTTTATCCTGTGGGGAAGAAAAAGCCATTGGAAAATCACAATCGATTAACATATTGTAAAATCTCAGTTCTGAAAGTAAAAATAAACCATGAAAGCTAAGCCCCAGAGCATTAAACCCACCTTTAAACACCTACACATTTCATTCCTGAAACTTTTATTGTTTTTCAAGTAGGAAGAATATCTCACTTGCTGCAACCATCATAAATTTTGACACAGCCCCAGCCACATTATAATGTCTCTTCACAAAGCTCAGTCTTCTCTCCTCTGCTTTTTCTTCTTGCTTGCCCAAGTTACAATGTATTTTGAAACAGAAAGGCAGTAACAGACAACTGTCTTTCTGTAAGATATAGTGAGGTTATTCTGTACAAATGGAATGAACCTCATTTTTTCATTTCAGATCAAAGCAGAAATCTTTTGAAGTTTAGCTATTTGATAAAAAAGGGCTTTATAACAAGCAGATATAGAAGTTAATAGGACATAGAGATATTTTATTAAATTGCAAACCATTATTAATATTGCAGTTTTAACTTGAAAGAAATATGTGAAATGACACCGGAAATTAATTAGATTATTTCATCATTCTTTTACATTATAAACTTTGATACACTTGCATAGATATATAGGTACATTGATAAAAAGACACAAAGACAAACAGAATTTTAATGAGTGGGGAGCTTTTATCTACTATCACTTTGTGACTTAATTTTTTCTGTTTATACTGCCTATTGATTCCAGTTGAAACCTGCTGTTTTAATGTTGTTATTGATATTCTCTCTGGGTTTTCTTCTAATTCTGGCATTGATATTACCTTGATCGGATTTAGTTTATTTGAATTGCCTGTAGGTTTCAGTCTCTGGAGTTTTTCACTGCTTATAGACATGCAAAGATAAAACCTCTCTTTTTATCTAAAAATCCTTGAGAGACTCTGAAAGATACAGCCGTTTTCTGAGAACATTAAAAAGAAAGAAGCAACAATCAAAAGGAATATACTTCTCACCCAGCCAATTCAAGACATCATTTCTATACACCCTGAGTGTTCTCTGACATGCACAGACTTCTCATCTAGTCAGTTCCATTTTACATTTGGAAACAATGTGTGAAGAAATTGGGTTGTCATAAAGTTCCAAGTTCTGTGTCTCAGGCTGCACCTTCACCAGACTGTGTCTGGTCCTGGATAATTTGGGAAGTGGACCTGCAGAGTGCTCCGTGTTATTTGTTTTTGCACCATGGTGAAAAAGCAGGCTCTAGCACATTATTTGAATGTAACAGAAAATCTCCCTTCACAGTGAGAGAAATCAGTGTGTGAGGGCGGGCGGGGTAAGTGAGGGAAAACTCCCTGTGTTTGGGTAGAGGAAATTTCTCTGTGTTCCAGAGAGTTGCTATTGTGTAGATGCCCCACACCTGAAGCATTCAAGTCCAGGTTGGATGGAACTCTGAGCAACCTGATTTAGTTGAAGATGTCCCTGCTTGTTGCAGAGGAATTGGACTGGATGACCTTTAAAGGTCACTTTCTGCACAAACTGTTCTGTGATTCTGATTTCCACAATCTCCCTGTGTCCCTTAGAAAGAAATCAGAAAAATAATACCTAAATTTAAAAAAAGAGAAATTCCAACTAATTTTATCTTTCAAATGATTATGTTTCCATTCTTGTAAAAGTAGAACAAAAACCTGACAAATATTCAATACTCACTTTCCTGCTTTTTTATCTGTTTGTAATTTAGTTGCTTTATTTTCTTACTCTTTGTTAGTTTTTTCTTTCCTTTCTTTTTCTTTTCTTTTGGCTTGAGTTAATCTTTGTTCCTCTTCGGTTTTGTTTTGTTTTCCCCTGCTTTCTTCTTCCTGTAGGCCTAGAGTTTATTTTCATTTCTTTGTTCTGATTCCTTTATTGTGTAACAGTACATATTTTTGGAAATAATAATTTTTCAGGAAATAACGAATATTTTCAAGTCTGTAATTAAAGGCAGGTAAATACTATGAATATATGTGTAAACATGTGCTGTATTTGCATGTGATTTATTTCCTCTGTCCAGCTGTCACAGGCCATTTGTATTAACAATTTGACAACTTATAGAATTCCCTAGGATCTAACAAAGACCCTGTGCAGTACAGGGTATTCATAGACAGGAGGAAGGCTCAGAATTGTTCTCATGGTTTAACAGTGAATCACCTTGATATCAAAATAAATTTTAGTTTTTAATACCATTAAGAGGGAATGGTAATAAAATGGTAATAAAAAAGTGGAGTTTGTGCAAAAAAAAAAAAAATTCCTCTAAAGTAGAAAGACTGTGATGGGCTCTTGGAAAGCAACGTAGAGGGAAGAGCAGCACTGTTTGCCTTTTACTCTTCTTCCCCAAGGATCACCTGCACTGAGCCAGCAGCACCACTCTCTGCAGGCTGTATGGGCTGTATTGTTAGAATTGCTTCTGGCAGCAGGAATGAAAATGGATTGTAGGGGAAAAGGAAGGAACCCTGCAAATCTAGCTGCTGGTCCATCTTTTGGGAATCAGACAGATATGCCATAGAGACCACCATTTATGATGGCCAAATGTGTAAAATTATCTTTGGTTATGATTTTTGAGCTTGTTTAGTTTTTGATGTATTGTGGGAACGAATTCTACAGGTGAAATGTGCATTTTATACAAAAAAAATCCTTTTGCTACCTGATAATTTCTCTTTGTCCCCCTGTAATTTGTGTTTTGCCCCTTTGTCCTTCTGTAATGAGATATAGTGGATGAATATTTTTTATTCACATTATCCATCCTCTCAATGGTTGTATAGAGAAAGTTACATCTTTTCTTTCTAAGCTGAAAAGTTGGCTATGTACTCCTTCCCAGATAGTAAAAAATGTATACCTCTGATCATCTTTGCAATTCTCTAGTTATTCTGGTTTGCTCTTTTGGATATTGCACACAGCATGCAGCATGTGGGTTTGACAGGTGTTTACAAAGTGTCATAATGACATGATGACTGTTCTGTTTCATTTTCATTATTACTGATATTCATTGAGTGTAGCACATGCACAAATATGCACAGCAACTTTAGGACCTATTTTTTGAGATTCTGAATTTAGATGTTTCTAGCAATTATCTAAGAACAAATATAAACTCACTCCTTGTTTATAGTTATATATATTCTCCTTATGTGTATAACAATGTTTATTAAGACCTAATTTCTTCTGACATTTTAGGACTCAATTAGTCAATATAATGAATTTTCCATTTCAGATTTTGCTCTTCTGTATTTGTGTCTTCACCAAATTTGATTTTTTTTCTCCTTTATCCTATTGTCTTTAACCTCATTTATGTATATTTAATAACATGTATTTCAGTGCAGGTCCATGTTCATCATTGGAAAGCCTTTGACTGGTTCACCTGATAGAAATTCTGAGACTGAACATTTATTTCTAGACTTTGTTTACTCTACTACAGCTATTACTTATCAATGAGAGGGCCTCATCTTTTAATCCAGACCAATTTAGTTTATTAAAAAACATTTGGTGAAAGACCTAAAAAAACCTCAGGTATTTTCTATGAACAAAATTGTCTTACCTCCCTACTAATTGACTTTTTCAATTGTTTTGGGAATTATGACTCCTTTATGAAATCTCAGGTATTTTTTTTATCCCTTCAAGCACCAATTCTGTGTCTACCAATTTTCCCACTTGAACAATCAAACTTACTGCTCTGTAGTGTCTGGAATATTTTGTTTTTTTAATGATGCAATATTTGCCCATTTTTTTTCAAAACAAAGGTAAGTTAAAATTAGGTTACACTCTTGACTTTCAAACTCTTTTCTGAGGCCTGTTGAGTCTCTGATTTGCCATATTGCTTTTCCTTTTCTTTACTTTGTTCTAGAAATTTTTACAGCTGGTAGTTCTGTTTGGTGCTTCCTACCAGCTTTACACTGGTAAGAGTCCACTGACTTTCAGGTAGCTGCTCATATTTTTCTGGAGTGTCAGAACACTAGCAACTTGTGTTATGTGGAAACTGTTTTCTCTAACCATTTCCTCTGTGTCTGCATTATTTACTTTCTCATTTCTGTTTCATTGTCATTTCAAAAATCAATTGCCAGCTTCCTAATAGGTAAACAGTTAATCTCAGGTTGGCAGGCCTTGAATCAACACATCTTGGGCTCTAAAACACTCAAATAGTCTGTTGAAGACTGGTTGGTAGTATTTATTTGCTGACTGGCAGTTAAATATTTAATTGTTGGATTCACAAACCGTTAAGCGTATCACACAAAAAATGTTGACTAGCTCTTAATTTTCACATCAATTTACTTTTCATTTTCATCTGTATTCTGCTTCTTAAGAAGATTTTGAAGTCTCAGATGTATAAAATCAAACACAGCTATGGAATTCTGGCACCTTTTAAAGAAGTCAGAAATACGCTATATTTGTTGTGGTTCAGCTGCAGACACCAATCAAGCCTCACGTAGCCTCTCACTCACTCCCCTACCACTGGGACTGGGGAGAGAGTTGGAAAGGTAAAAGGTAGAAAACTTGTGGGTCAAGATAAAGATGATTTAATAAGAAAAGGGAAAGTAGCACATGCAAGCAAAGCAAGAAAATTAATTCACCACTTCCCACGGCAGGCAGGTGCTCAGGACTCCGCCACACATAACAGTGACTTGGGAAGACAAATGTCATCACTCCAAACATCCCCCCACAAGAAGAAGGCATCATCTGCGGTACAAGACTGTGGAGGAGGAAGAGGAGAAGGAAATATAAGAAGGGACACTGGAGACCTTGGTATGAGCAGAAGTGGAGGCTGCAGATGAGGATATGCAGGAAGAAGGCAGACATCTAAGCAGAGGGAAAGAGTAGAGACAGGGTTCCGGGGAGAAATAAATAGAAAAAGCAATTTTATAATATTCCTTATCCAGAACCTGTAATGGAAACCAGATTTGCTAACTTCTGCCTTTCCTACGGTCATTGAACAGGCTTGAAACCCACAGGTTTCAAGTGTGTATCATATACATTTATTAATGATTAATCAATATATTCAGTTTGCCATCATCAGCACTTCTGCTGTTAGCTCAGTTGGAGAGGTATATGCTGTGATTCCAAAAGGCCAAATCCTAATTGTGGCCTCAGTATTAGTAATGCTCATATAGATAAACTCGCAGATGTTTCATTTAAAAAAAAAATAAAATCTGTGTGAAAAGAGCACTGAGACTGTGAAGTCAAAACCAGAGGGGCCTGAAACTCTGGAGTGTAAACACACCCATGTGGTCGTACTTTTGTCTATTTTCTGCAACGATTATTCTGCAGACTTTAATGACAGACACAGAGGAGGAGAGGCAGGACAGGACAGTGTGACTCAGCCCTGCTGACTGCCAAAGGTGTCTTCTCTGAGGGTGAACCAGGTTTGTGTGCCTGTTTCCTGGAGCATCTGTGCCTCATGTATTGCAACAAATAGGGCAGGGTGAAACAGAGGAAAATGGGCATCGCCTTGCAGCCGTAGAATGAGAATTTCTCTGCCTCTACCAGAGACTTATACAAAGACTGGCATGTAATCATTCCAGCTGAGCAAAAATCCTGGTTTTCTCACACTCTGTGGATACCTACAGAGGGACTTTGAAGCCAGATTCATGCCAGCATGCAATTGTTACTTCTGGAAACTGAAGAAAAGCTGGCTGTTCTCACCTTAGATGGTTTTGAACACTGAAGGAAAAATGCCGATACCAAACAACCCTCTAAATAAAAGCACCACCAAAAAAAAAGGAATCAAGGAAAAAAAAGTTTGATTTAATCTCTCAAGTGAGCTTATTGGATCCTTTTGGCTATTTTTGTCTGACATTTTTTACCTGTGAAAGGATGGTATAGTTTTTTTTGTTTTCATACAGATAGGGCAAAGAATTTCAACTATTTACTGCTCATGAACACAGCTCATAAAGGAAGAAATTGCTCTGTATATAGCGTGTATTTGCTTGCTTTTGCTAATATAGTGCAAGGACCTGAGCACTGAGAAAAGGATTAATTCAATGTAACAATATTAATTCAATAATTAGGCATTTAGTCTAAGTTCATGTCAACATCCTATTACAAGCAGACACTTACACAGAACAAACCATCCTCTGTACTTGCTGGACTGTCTGTCACTGGCTCCTGAGGAAGCAGGGATGACTGGTTCAGGCCAGACACTCAAATTTAGGAGCTTGTGGAGTGAGTGAAGGTCAGTGAACACTGTGAACAAGTACACATGGTTTGGGAACTGGACAAACTGATTTTTGTCTAAAACCTTTCAAATTTAATTTTTACAGAGATCTCAGTGAGTAAAAACCCAAGAATTTGGATTGTGCTGGGTAGTATAGCAGGAGGAATTGCTCTCTGGTGCAGTTACAAACTAAGTAATGAAAAAGGTGGAAATAAGAAAATGGTATTCCAGTCATATACAACTTCTGTAAACAAGATCAAAGTGTTTCAGCTGTTTGACTGCAATGATGAAGTGAGCATGTGAGGCCTATTTTCTAAAAACACATTACACCACAGATTTTTTTAACTATTAGAAATGATCAGTTTATATTATTTGCTGATGTTAAAACATTAAAAAAAAAAAATCAGTGTATTAGCTCCTGTGTTTCTTTACACAAGGTGTGTTACATATGAACTGAATATCATGTCTGGTGATGGAGAAAGACTGTTTGTGTCTAATGCTGTTCCCTGGAGAAATTGTTCAAGAGCTGTTCATCCTTGTGGAAAGATTACTCTGATATCAGTGAGACTTATCTGCTGTGTAAGTGCCAGTTGAGTTGTAAAGCTTCTCCAGGGCATTTTATCAGGTGTTCTTACTCAGCATCAATGGTCTCTAGGAGAAGAGAAAGACCTGAGAAAGAAGTCTTGGTTCTTCCAGTTAAAAGAAATGGATCTGGTAAATGCCTTTTCAACCCTATATTTATTTTTATCATTAATTTAATATTTTTAATTTGATGCAAAGTGTCTCCACCCCTCTGCTGTCACACAGATATTGAAACCTATAGAATTTCTATTTTACTTATTTTGTTCTCTCCATTAATGCTGAGTATTACTTCAGAGGAAAGAAAAAAGATGTGCTAAAAGATGTGGATCTCCATTTAAATAACTGGTTTTCTTGAGCTTATGCCAAGAGTTTCATCTTGGAAATTCTTCAGATTCTGTCCTTGGACAGATTTATATATGGGATTTTCACATATGTTTCAGTGAGAGTTTCGCACTTTTATCTTACAGAAGAATTTGACCTCTGGGGTGTACCTCTCTTGGGACTAGTTTAGGAATATTAGCTGTACTATGTCCTGAAAATATTTCATGCCCATTGCTGCCTGACTGAGAGTAATTCAGATACCACTTTGTAAGATACTGAAAGCGGATTTTGTAATCCTTTTGAAATCTTTCTTTTTTTTAATGTCTGTTTGTTAATCAAATTGGAAACAAAATGCACAAAAAGTTGAGACTCATAGTAAAATACAGCACTGTTAGCTAGTGGCTGAGAGTGGAAATGTAAGCCAAAAGATAAAAGTTCTGTTACAGCCTCAATTAAAGATTTTGTCTATGGCTTGGGAAATCTTTCTTAGGACTGGAACTGTTCTGCTGTTGCAACAGGAAGAAATGAACAATTTTTTACAGCTGGTCTTTTTTTACTGCTATAAGATGAGATGCTAATTTTTTCCCATCTACCATTGTGGGAAGATTTTTATATCTCTATTTGATTTGCTCTGAGATTATTGAGTAGGTGGGGAGTTCTGTCCCCCTTGATATTACATTTTGTCTATTTTTGTACTTCTGTAAGTTGTTGCATCAATGTAATGAGATTGTTTCTTTTACTGCTCATGAAAGAAGTCACCACAAACAAGTCTTAAATAGAGGTTATTTTAGAAGCTGGGTTTTGTCCCTTGTGTTTCTAAATGCCTAAGTAGTGCTGAGGAGAGAGGACTGAGAGATATTTCTCTAAAATTCTGGGGGAGAAAGAGTTGGTATAGGCAAAATAATAAAGCAGAGGAAAGAAACAGCAAAGAAAAAATGGAGCTGAAATTTCTTCTTGCATTTTTTCCTCTGTAATTTCACAGCCTCTTTTCCAGCCAGCAAAATAAACAATTAAAGGCCTTCTGTTTGATATATTATTCAAGTTAATGAGCAAAAGCACGTTTGTTACTCTCATAATGGAGCTGAGAGAAGGAAATCTGTTGCAAACTTGTCATTGTTTGATGCAAGGCTGAGGATTAATATTCTTGTTTCAGATCAAGAGTATCCCATTTCAGTACAACAAGTTGCTATTTTGTGAACTTATATTATGCAGAAATCAGACTGTTCACAAACAGGAATACGTAAAAATAATAAAAGGTATGAAACAAAAACAACTCATTCATTTTTGATCTAACTTTTGTTATTAAATTCTAGGGGAAAAAAAACCCAACACCACAGAACACCCCGTAAAATGTGAAGGAAGCTGCACAAAAATGAGAAAATTAATTGAAAATGCAGATGCAACATGTAACATATGAAGAAGTCATTGTTGCAACCACAGTGTGTATTGGATTTAGTATTTTTGGACGTACTGGGTTCTTAATACTTCCATAAACTCCCAGATAGTGGACTTCAGATTTTTTGTGCTCATTGAACATTTAACTCTCCATGTCCTTTGGGGACTTCTGTGCACCCTTATCAACACCTAAACTCATACAAAAAAAAAAAGCTGCTCTTTCTAGAGTGGTGCTCCCACTAGTCAAAGCCTATTTAGCCATGGTCACAGTAGTCAGCTGTAGTTTGTAGATTTTGCTTTGGGAACAAGCACTCTAAAACACATACATGCTTTGTGAATGGTCCATTCAATTAGCTGTGCAGATGGTAACTGAATATTCAGAGGTTTTTTTTGCATATAGGGAACTTTTTTCACTTTATTGCTTATCCATTAGGATGGATGGAAATGAGTCAAATTTTTTGGTGGCTAAAGTATTGAGTATTTTGGTGGCTAAAATGTATTGAGCTATTTAAAAAAACAGGTTTATAAATTTTTGTTGTTTTATATTTAAGATATGGCAGACATCTATTAAAGACATCTAGCTCATAAATGTTACTTCTGGTATCTCCTTATGTTCCTGGACTGTTGAGTTCTGGTTTGAATTTTAATTTGTCAATCTGAAAAATACTTGAAAGAGCAATCTATAGGTAACTGTATATCTTGTCAGAAAAAGTGTATTATGTTACAGAAGTTTTGAGTTTTTGAAACTCTTCCCTTTTCTGTGTTATTTTGCTTTCTAATGCTATTTTTTGTCTTACCACTGATTCCAATAGAATGCTTTCCAAATATTAATAATATCCTCTCTTGGCAACTAGGTTTGGGACTGCATTGGTCAACAGAGTTGAAAAGCAAGTAATATTAATATCTCTAATTACCATCCTTATAGGGTAAATTGAATGGAAGAATTTCTAATTCCTCTTTGGAATTTATAATAATTTACCTGCCAGCTGACCTGAAGCATCTATCCAGACCACTATTATAAATGACTGCCTCTTATCAGTGTTTGCTTTATGTGGGATGAAATAATTATTTACCATTAGTGCTTGTTGATAACGGTGATTAGTCTGCATGTCCTACTTCTGTGGAGGAGCTTACAGACAGGAATTGTACAGTAAATGGACCTGCGAACTCCAGAAGTTACATCAAAGCACTTGAAATATCCCTGGTCCAAAACATGAATCACCAGAGCTGTCCATTCCAGCTTGCCTCCAGCTCAGACAGCCACCCAATCCAGACAGGAAGTTTAAATTCAAAAATCCCAGGGTTGATAAAATGGTGGAAAATATTCACTGTTCTTAACAGTGTCTTTGTATTTTTTCCCCTAACCTTTTCCTCATATGCAGTAAAATACTGTGTAAATAAAATTTCCATTTGTATGCCTTTGCCTGTGGGTTTTGGTTTTTGGTATTGCTTGTAACATGTACCTCAGGTTACAGAAATTTAAATTTATTTTCACTGTCTGCAAAACCTAATTTTTATTTAAGTACAAGAACAAAGTGTTGGTCGCATTGATCCCTTAATTAGGTGTAACTACTCTTACTGAGAATAAGACACTATTAAGCAAAACTCTTCTTGTTATAATCCCTCAAAGATGTGTACTTGGGAACAAGTTAAAAGAGTATAAACCAAAAGGTGTAATAGTATGCTAGAATAAGAAGCCCAGGGAAAATAATCACTGTCATGTAAAAGCAGAGCTGGGCATAATCTATAATACTAATGCTTTTTATATGTAGGTTACTGTATGTGAAATGTTACAGTAATTGCCTCCTTAAAGTATTATCTTGATTTCTCATGTAAAAACCAAGCTGTACACAGTAGCTTGAATAGCTGCAAATAGTCTTTTTTTCAGCAAGTCTGTGAAAATGATCATGCCAATTATCTTTTTCTCTTAAGCTGAATTTAGTTGTTATTCAGCATGTTTTTGTAACATGTCTGGTGGTGTCACAGAGGATTTCCATCCAGAGACAGCATGCATCTTTTTCTAGGGCTTATGTCAAAACCCAAGTTATCGAGACAGAAATTCTTCCAGTACATGGTGCTAAAGAATTCTTACTTCATTTGATTAGTAGCCAGGTAAGCTTCTGGGAATTTCTCTAGGAATTACATTTGTCTGCTTTCTTTGGAGCTTCATATCCCTTGGAGCTAGTGTCATCTGCAGATGGGCAGACTGGAAATGCAGGTTGGAGGAACAACTGCCACACACAGGAACCAGCAATGGTGAATTGAGAAAATACTGTTAAAAGGAGCTTGCTTGCTTCTAGTGAGCTGCACTGATTATACTGCCCTCACTAGGGAGGGTGACATAAATCCCATGATAGGAGCTTGCCTCTCTGGAGAATTAATATCCCACTTTAAGTATCTGGGCCTGTGGGTGTGTTTGTGTTCATAAATCTGAGTGGGTGTAAGGGCTCAGTCTTGATCTTCTTGTTCATGAAGATGAGACTTATTGGTGACAGTGGGAAATAAGGGCCACAAGTCTGGCTCCAAAAACTGCCAAACAGGTATCTTTCCCAAGGCTGATTAAAATCAAGAGGAAGCCTTTTGTATCAGGCTTATGGTGTGAAAAAGGAAAGGTGACCTGCTGGTCATTCACTTATTTCTACAGGCAGTTTTATTTAACATAATGCTGAGAAAAAGTATTGCCAGAGTGAAAATTAGAAAACTCACCTTTTAAAGGTATTCTATCCCAATTAATTTTGGGACTTGGGATCTGCCTTTCACTCACTCACTCACTCACTCACTCACTCACTCACTCACTCTTGAAGTCCCAAAGTAACAGCCAAATGGTAATTCAGGAGTCTTTATAAGGCTTTCCATCCCATGTCTAGGAGCAGGCAGAGGGAAGTCTGGCTGGGTATGCATTCCAGGAGCCAGTTTGTGCTAACACGGCACAGCTGGAACACTGAGGCCTCTTGCAGGACATGCCTGAAGTCCAGCTGCCCAGGGGCAGGCGGAGATCATCTTCACAGCCCTTCTGCAGCTGCCATGATTTCACCCACTGTGTCTGTGTCATCCTGTATCCAATTATTGCACCAGAGGGCTGCATCATTCCCTATGCAAGAAATCTCTGAGTGCTTGCCGGCAACTCATGGGGGAATGGCTTCCCACAGCTTCTCTCTGCCTTAGAGGATTTATATACTCTGAAGAGATCATTTTAGTTTTTTTTAAGATTAGAAAGAAAATATTTTTTGAAATGTAATAGTGTTTCAGGATTTAAATAAGGATGCTCTTAACAAAACAGAAATAAATTTTTGACTTGTGTGCTTCCTGGCATCCTTGGTCTGGAAAGAAAAATATTCAGCTGCTATTCTAATTGCTCTGTGGGGGCAAATAATTTATATATGAGGGATTATTTAAAATAAAATGGGCATTCTCCATCCTACTGTTTCCCATCTAGGCTCTAGACTAAGCTGTGATTGCCTTCCCTAGAGAAAGAATGAACATGTATTTAAACTGTAATTGATTTTAATTAAAAATAGCTAAATATGTGCAACTTAAAGAGTTATTGCTTCTAAATGAGAAATTATAATTGTTCTACTGCCTGCTGCATCATGATGAAGCATTTGGTTTGAAATTTGATATAATTGTGATCTGCTGGGAGGTAGAAGGTAGTGTGGAAGGTAGCCTGTGATATCTGCAGGCACGTTCTGAATGCTTCCATGAAGGATCACAGCACATGTTCTTCTGAAGTCAACTGGAAGTCCTGCTTTTGACTCCAGAGCCGTGGGATTATTCTCTTGCAGAAAAAAAGTTTATTTATTCTCTTTTCTAATCAGTAGAATAGTTTCAGAATAAGTTAAAACATGAACAAATTAAGAAATCAAATATGTAATTTTTATTCCCAACATGTAATCCATGTTAAACTTTGAAATAATTATTTCTTTCTGGCAAGTTTTCCACCTCAGTAATTCAAATTACATCTTAAACTCCTAATTTACCATTAGTGCTTTGTTATTATTGTGTGACCTGGCATATTTTGAATCTCTTCTAAATTTTAAGCTTCCTATTGTTCAAGGTGGCACCAAGCTCCCAGAGCATCAGCACTCTCTGAGAGACACAGACAAGTTCAGGGAATGCAGAATTATATATTCTTATCACTACACCTGAGGTCATATCTGTTGGTGCTAGAGGTTGCTAGGGCATTATCAACACTGACTCTTCTTGAGCTGTGAGAATAATTTGGATTCAGGGAAGAAACATAAACTGATCTCTTTCACTCACCCACTAAGTTTAATAGGATTTGTCTTCTCTGTACTATGGGTTGGTCCATTGATAAACACGTGTTACTGGAACAAGTGTGTTATTTTAAAATTTACTTTTCTGTTAGACTATGAACTCTATTGTGACTTAGAGTTGTCATTTTTAAGCTGGTTAAGACACCTGGAAAATTCACTTCATAGGCTTTAGATTAGACTTCTAGGCACAAGCTCATGTCACTTAAAGGTTGATAGTGCTGAAGCAGCCACTGGAAAAGGTGCTTGTTTTGTAGGGAAGATAAATGCTAAGCCTTCTGGTTAAAAACAGTATTGGTTGCTTTTAAAACTATGTATGGTATGTGATGTCACATTTTACGGCTCTGAACATATACCCTGCTACTTCTCTTTCCCTCACAGCCTTTTCTTGACATATAAAAAAAATTACATTACATTTAATATATACATAATTCCTATTATATATGTATCATTTATATTTTATACATAATCTTATACGTATTTATTTATATACATAATTAGTGTACCTAAGGGTCCTGTAGATATCTCAATTATATATTTTCTGTTTTGTTTAAGCTTAGGTAACATACAGGAGTGGGTAAAAAATACTGTCCATACAAAAAGTATCACTGTGACCTGCAGACTGCTGTTTTAACCCTTTCATTTCATCAAAGAGTGGGAACTATTGTAGTAACTGCACCATCTCATTCTATGATAACTATTACAAAGAGAATGATACAAGAATATTATTATTAGTTGAATATCTATTAGCAAGTAATCCAAACTGCTTAGATAAGTTTAGTTGGGGTAAGTAGTTTGAAAGTCAAATGAATAGTGGATTTTGGGTGCGAGAGACAGTGTAGATTAAAAAAAATAAAGGAATGGTCCAGTAGCACAGTAGCATTTTTTCTGATCTTGAACAAGTATTTGTGCAGATGTTATTACTTGTAGATGAACAAAAACCTTCTTAAATCACAGTTCTCTCTAATTAGTATAATTTTTTTATTTCCTAATAAAAACCTTAAATATCCTCTACTTCTGCTGTTAGGTATTCCGTCTCCTTGCATTTATTTTTCTTTGTGTATTATTCACTTAGCAAGTTTTTATCTCACTGTATAACCCAACTTTTGTATGCTTGATTTGTATTGGATTATTATTTATTTATGCATTTCATATTTTATTATTTTTTAATCCTATGGGATCTCTTATTTAGGAAGACTGAGTAAAAAAATCTCTGTAGGCCAACCAGAAGGTCAGTAAAATATTAGTAATTATCATTACTAGTAATTATCATTTCTAGTAATTATCAATAATTTCATAATAAATAAATTGATGAGGAAAACTACACTGTCTCTTTGCCTTTTTACTTCAAAATCTGAGTTATTTGGATGTAAGAACCATAATTGTGTCAATCATAATTGGAAGTTAGTTTTGCTATATTTTGAATATGGAAACATCAAATAAGGCTAATATTGTTCAGATGTAATGTAGAGATGTTTTTTTTTACGCTATCCATTGATATTAGGGGATCCAATTTTGGATCACCAAGTGAACACATGAATGTGTTGTAAACTAAAGATCAATTCCTTCCCAAAAAATTCAGCAACAACCTTTTTGAAAACTTTTGGCTGTGAATTTTTACAAAGCCTCAGGAAACATCCCTGTGAGAGTCAGGAACACAGAGGTATTTTTAGAGTAAACAGCATACCTTGATCATAAAGCTTCCTTTGTATGAAGCTGGTCATTGTACTGGGTCACGTAACCACCTGCCTGGAAAGACAGGTTCAGATACTGGATGGCTACTGAAATCTGTGACTCTGTCCCTTGAAATGTTGATAGCCTTTTGTTGTTCACTCTACTGCCACACAGGGAAAATGAATAATAATACTGTATTCTGTCAGTAATTGTTGCATGATTTGATGGCAATAGCAGAGTAATAATAATTGCTCCTCTATAAAGTGACTTAATAATATGTGACAAAAATACTTTGTTGTACAGATGTGTCATATCCTCCTCATGCAACAATCTTCAAGCTTTTCTTGTGAGCAGTGCTCAATCCCATAGTTCTGAGCTAAAAAACAGGACAAATGAGAAAGTAGAATCTGTCACCTGAAACATACCACAATGCACAAGGAAAACTCTCAATGAGTAGGTTTTTTAAAGAATAAAGTCTTTACAGATTATTATTTGGAATGTGGCATATTTACACGAAATCTATATAACCAGCAGAATCATATGTCACTTCTGCAAATTCCTAAGTATATCACAGCCAAACCTGAGATCCTGGTTCCCAGGATCTTAATACGTTTGTGGAGGAAGGATTTTATATGATGACAGAATTGAAAACTATTCCTATGCATGTTCAGATTGCCAAGCAGGAAAAATTTTCCTTTTTTTCACCACTTTAAATCAGTCGCTTCCAAATATAAGTGCTTGACTTTGTAAATCAAAATGTTTTAAATGCTTTTTTTGCACATAATATATATAGTTCATGCTCTATTGTAGCTGCTGCATTACACACATTGTTATTGTAGCTATTGTTTATGTATTAAGTAATATAAATGCAACAACTACAAAAAAATCCTGAGAAATACACTGAGAGCGAAATACATATTAACAATCAAGCAGGGCAAATAGAAATGCTTTCCCCAATCATCTCTGAAAGGTTTGCATAAAATTCCTTTTTTGCTTATGTTCCAATCTCTCCACACAGCCTTTTTATGAAAATTCATGCAAGTTAAATTTTGTTCTTTCAAGTGTTCATGGAAAGTGAATTTCAGGCTCGCAGCCAAGATACATTTAATCATGAAAATTAGTTTAATCGTGAAACTAAATTTGTTTGGGGAAGAATTAGAAATATGCAACTTAATATAATGAGGGAATAGAAACAATAGCTGCATTAGGTGGCCAAGGAAACAAAACTTCAGACACGATAATGGTATGTCATATATATTTCATGGCTATAGGCACAGTAGGTAATTTGAAAGAAGGCTAAAATACACAAGCAGATTCCATAACTGGATGATTCCTAAGATTTCAGGTGGAATCCAACTACCTGAGCATTTGCAGATTTTTTTTTGTTAATTTGGGGGCAATGGATACCATCACAGAGCTTGTGTATTTGTTTCTACTAGTCTTCAGGCTTGTTCTGGATAAGTTTTTCCTATTTGACCCAACCAGTTTGTTGATTAGGTTGATGTGACATGATATTTCAGGTCAATTTGGCAGACTCTTGTTTGCAAGAGCACAGTGCCTAGTAATATTGATATTATTCACATGCTGCTTGAGATGTACACTTCTGGATGTATTTTCAAATGCTGGAAAAGTCAAACTGAGCAAGTTCATAAAAATATCACATCCAAACGAATATCTTGTAAAATTCGAGAACTGATTTCTACTCCTACCTCTGTCTGTGAGAGCACTAATAAGCACTTAGTAGTTATGTAGCACTTGTTAGAAAGGATTAACAATTCTGTAGTGAAATTTAAAAGTACTAAGATCAAATTTGAATTCTGAAGTACCAAAACCTCAAGTTTTATAAATAATTACAATTATTGATGATAAAAATAAATACTAGTGACTTGAGAGAAAGACAGTCTATTTCAGATACAGATCTAATTAACATGGTGACAAGTCAGGTTTGGTTTGCTTGAGTTTCTTTTCCTTCACTTCTTGTAAAAAAATTACTGTTGCATACAGACCTAGTATTCAAAATTTTAATCCTTGAATGAAAAAACCTGAAAACCTATATAGATACAAGTGGATGGAAATTTAGGGTGATGGAATAAAATAAAATTTTGTTACTGCTTTAATTTATGAGAACACAAACAATGGGTCCATCATCACAGAAGCGAAGTACCTTGAAATAAGATAATTTCTTATTTATTTCAGCCATCTGAGATCAGTGACAAAAATGCCTCTGAACATATTGGTTGTCTCCACTGATTGTAGGAGCCAAGATTTCTATAGAGCAGCTGATCTATTTCACCTGTTTTACAATGATAAAAAAATTTAACATTAGTGCTCTTGTTGCTAAGTGCTAATGCAGATACATAAATAAAAGGTTCCAGGGGAATGATGCCTCAAGAGACACCAAATAAACAAAATATGCAGATGAGATAAAACACAAAGGAGTGACTGTGATAAGCTAGGGTTGGCAGGTGTTGTTTGAGATTTCCTTCTAATTGGAGTGTGGAGCTGGATAGTGAAGGCAGGGATAAGGGCCTTCATTGAAGTGAGGAAGTATGGAAGAGAAGAGGGAGAATTCACCAGTGAGGAGCACCAGGTTTATTAGGCCCCAGGGCTACAAAGTTAGATTTGAAACTAGGTCTAGAGGAGGAATGAGAAAGAATTTAATAATCTGCCTGTGTCTTTTGAGTGAAAAGTTATGCAGGAGAAAGACATAAATTGTTTCAGGAAGAGGGTGATTGGTCTGTGAAAGCTTTTGTTGCTGGCAGAGTAAAATCAGAGGCCAACTTTATAGAAGTTATAAAAAATAGGGAGGATGGAACTCATTTCACAAACCTTAAGCTCATGTAAGGCTTTAGATGTTAAGCAGGTGAAGGAGAATCTGAGGAGGGAGGAAAAAGGTGACATTTATGTAGTTATTAACGAGCAAGAAAATCTGAATAGCAGCATACTGAATATATTACAGCTGAGGAACATGTTTGCAGTCATTAAGATCAGAAAAGAGAGGACTGAAAAAGCCAAGATGTGAAATGGTGAAAGATTTTTCTGTGAATAGTGGTAGAAAGATCAACAGTTTAAAACTGTGCAGGAAGTGAAATTTGGATCCTATTTGAATATGCTGTTTTAAAGAAAGTGTTGAGCAAAAAGTAATTCCCAAGGCAAAGGCTTGTCTGACCTTGGGCAATGAACTAAATCTCTGTTTTGGAGAAGATATTCAGAAAAGGGAAAAGAAGAAAAAAAATGAAGGTGAGGGAGTAAAAGATATGTTTTTATGGAAAAGACAGTCAGGTAAGCTGGGAAAAGTGATGGTAATGTATGAATGCAAACCAACAAATATGATGCTATCAGCTATGGCTGGTGTGGAAAGCAGCAGGTGGGAATCTTTATTTGCAAAGAGTGCCTTGATGGAACGAAGAAGCTCAAGTTATCTTTCTGAATGATTTCCCTCCTCTTCTTCCCCTACCTCCTTGGAGTGCAAATATTGGACAAGCAGGAAAATTTGTCAGTCTAATGAGATGTTTTTAGCTATCATGGTGTTTCAGCTGTAACATTAAAAAAAAAAAAAAACATGGCTGATTTTAGGTGGGATTTTTTCGTGAAGGTCAAGAAGTTAAAATTTTGACAGCGACGGTGATGAAATAATTTAACGCCTCAGCTGTGTGGGTGCAGATGGTCATCCACATGGGGGATATTTTTCCAGCAGGTTATTGAGTCAATGATGCTGGATGCCTGCAGTTTGGCAGTTATCCATTAATATGTAAAACAAAATTTTGGACTATGCAAAAAGTGGGTGTTGAATTCCATTTAATGTTGTGCCAGGTTTCTTTCAGTACCTTGTGGTCTTGTATGATAGGAGGATTAAGAAATGGAATTTTACAATTGGTGAACTGACTGACAAAAGATTGGCAACTCAATTTTTGGGGAGATGTTGTTTCCACTGAGATGGGTTTTGGGTTGGGTTTGTTTTTTTTTTTTTTTTTAATTAGGAAATCACAATGACATACATAGTTGCTCACAGTGTTATTTTTGCTTGTTACTGTTAAGTTCATGTAGAAATTTGTGTAACTGAAGTTAAATATATTTCTGTTCTTGAGGTGCAGTTTTGTACACTGTCCTCATGTTTAAAACAGTACCAGTATGTAAGATCCTCAGCCTCTGATTGACACAGTTCAGTCAGCTGCTGGAGAATGCAGCACGGAAGCATATTAATGTAGCAAGAATAAGACCAGGCACAAGAAGAGAGAATAGCTGAGGTAATAGGGAAAGATATTTAGGCAATAAGAGTTTCATGGCTAAACAGAGAATTACATCTGCCTAAGTAATGCAGGATTTTGGTGGGCCAAATCATAATTAGGGTTAAACTTTTTATGTTATTCGAAAAGACTTAAGTTCAAATACCAGTTTTCTGAAAAAGATTGCCTCCTTAATGACTGCTGTTCCCTGGAAGAACCTGCACTCCAAGCTTTGCCAAACTGGGGTTCAGACAACACAATTAATGTCAAGGGCAGAATTCATCTGTTATCTCTCCTATTCCTAAACACTTTGTTTGTCATCTCCTGCCTCATTTTCAGCAGTCACATCTAGATGAACTTTTCTGTATGTTTTTAAGCACTGCCTTGTGGCAAAAGCTTACCTTTCTTTCCCTCAACTATCATTTTTATAAACATTGAATTCTTGATTTCTGAACAGCACTCTGAGAACCAAGGGTCTTGAATTTGTACACTGAAACATGCGGGTTGTGCATCTGCAGGTCTTTTATAGATGATATCCCTTTGGTATCTGACCTGAAAGCTGAAACTACCCTCTACCAAAATTTTAATCTAATTTTGTTTCATGATTTATCAAGGAAATATTCTTCAACCCCAGTTAAAAATGTAAAAAAAAAGTTTGATTACAGATACAACTGAAAAAACCCACTGAATGTTACAGCATCTAAAACCATCAAAATCTCCAAATTTTCTGAGATATTAGCCTCTCAATAAAAAGCAGCTTGCAAAACCAGAATCTGCGAAAAATGAACATTATACTGATAAGAATGAGGAATGGGAATTCATAAAATCTCAGCTGCTGAGAAAATTATACATAAAACTCTTGTGTTTTCTCTTTAAATTGATAAGACATAAGAAAAAAAAATGAACTGAAAGCAGTAATTAAAGCAAGAAAAAAAATGGATGAGAAAACAAATGGTAAAAACTGAGGCTGTACAATGAATCTGGCAAAAGCAGAACTGTATAGGACAAGACCAGTTGAGAAGGTACTCCATAGAGGAACTAAGGAAAAGAACTGAGAATGCATTGGAAATGAAGGATGGCAGGACTTTGTGCACTTTTTTTTAGTATGTGCTGCTGTGGTGAAGACAAAAAATGTGACAGAGGAACATATATTTTCATCACTAGTTTCCGACTGCTAGCAAAAGCAACTGTTATCTAGCCCAGTGAATACTGAAATCAGCAAAACCTGAAACCCAGCAGCAACTCTACAAAGTTCAGGAAACTCTCCATGAAGAAAGTTATTGTAGTAGATTTGGGATCTGGATGTTTTGGTCCACAGAAGTAAAATCATGGCATATTGTTTACAGCACACCTATGGAATGAATTTACTTTCAGATATAGGTATCAATCTACTTATTCCACCACACATCCTGTGTTTTCATTAAGACAATAGCTAGAACTTAAACTTTGTTGTGGTGCTTGCACCTATTCAAATGGAACTATTGTTGTGGAAACTACTTGACTATGGCCTGTCTGATTTCTGTCCTCTTTAGAGGAAGGAATTTGACTAGATGAGGACAGAGGACATGAATTTGACTAGATAAAAGAAATTAAAGTGAAGTGAATAACAACATCTCAATAAAATATTACTACAGTTCTTATAGGTGCTTGCTTTTGTACCCCATTGTACAACCAAGTCCACTGTTGTCTCTCCTAGAGTTTGGATTTCTGTATTCATCAGCACCACCATTTTTCCCCAACTGCCTGTAGTTTCTGGTGCTTTACTACCTTCAGGTCACTGTGCAGCATGCTTACAAACCTCCCATTTCTGTGTCATTGGTAAATTTGATCACACTTGAAAGTATAGCAAACAAATACCTGACAAAAGGAGAGACTCATTAGCAGCCTTCATTTCCTATGCAGCAACGCAAGCAAGCACAGGCATACATGAGAGTTCTGGCAGGAATACAAAGGAACTGTGCTCAGAGACTGACAATTAAAACTTTCTTAGGAAGCAGGACCACCTCCTTGTTGCTGCTGTGCACTGGGAGAGTGAAAACAACTCCCTGAACCACCTGTGGTTACTCCTCACAGATAGTCTAGGGAGCAGAGTTTGAAAACACCTGCCAAATGTTGGTCTCTGAGCAGGAGTCTCACATGCTTGGCAGGCTTCTTGTTCATTGCAGCACTCAGCCAAACTTTGCTGAAATTATTTACATTGACCCTTTGGAGTGGACTTAAAGTGAGGACACAAGATGAAGATGCTACTTTTAAAAGAGCTTTTTTTGGTATCCTTACATGAGATCTATTATTAAGGCTCACTGGACTTTACACCTTCATGTTGGATTGCACAAGAAAGTTTTTAATCTCATCTTCACGGAAGAGAGAAAAACATCGGCTTTCCCTGACCCTAATAGTGGATCCATACTTTTGGAGACTAAGTGACCAGTTGCCTTTGGGACAGAGGTGCTGCTGTGCCATGCTAGTAGCTGTCCCCAGCTGGTACGGCGGCCCCGATGGAAGCTGGAGGTTATGCCAGGGCTGCTATGTGCAGGCCATAGGATAGATGAGAGCTCCTCGGCCCTGGCACAGCAGATGTTCTAATGACTGCAGCCAACAGGCTAGTCCAGCTGCAGGTCACCAACCTATTCCTCACCCACATCTATCAAGAGATGCACTACTGTCTTCATGGTTTGCCATGTGTACCAGGATTTGTGCCACAGGGAAAATATTTAATCCTTTTTTTCCCACTTTGTTTTCCCCCTCCAAACCCCCAGATGTTCTGCTGCTACAGTGCTGGCAGAGTGTGTATTACTAATTCATTACCATGACTTCTGCAGAGAGCGGGAGAACCACCAAAGCAGTGTTAGGACTGTGTCAAGACAGCAGGAATAAATTGCATTAGAGTCACATCAGACAGCTCTGAAAATTCAGGGTTAAACTTGCTAATACTGATTCATGAGAATAAGGGTTATTACAGCTACACAGAGAAATTGTAATTGATTGCTCTTTCCACTTACAGTTTTTAGTTTTTTTGTCCTTAATGTGATGATTGTTAAGTACTCAAAAGTTAGAAAATCCAATGTTATGGTTATCTAACATTCATCTCATCTATAGGTGCACTGTGATACTGTCAAGTAATCATATCTTTTCACTTATTTAAAAAAAAAGTTTCTGTCTCAGTGCGCAGAATGGATGATATCTTCTAAACCAATTAGAATTATCACGTGAATGAGGTTGTTTGGACAACTGGTACTTTATTTTTCCTAGAAAATGCAATGTGAGCATAGAAACAATGTAGGTCCTGCAGGAGAAGGAGGACAGGTGAATTTGGGGGGAACAGGACAGGCTACGTGGGTAGACCAAGATCAACAGCGTGAGCTTCAACAAGACCAAGTGCTGGGTCCTGCACTTTAACTACAATAAACCCATGCAGTACTACAGGCTGTGGGCAGAGTGCTTGGAAAGGTGCCCAGCAGAAAACAGCCTGGGAATGCTGGTCAATAGCTGGGTAAATGTAAGCCGGCGTGTGCCCAGATGGTCAACAAAGCCAGTGGCATCCTGGCCTGTACCAGCAATAGTGTGGTCAGCAGGACCAGGGAAGTGATCATTCCACAGTACTGGGCACTGGTGAGGCCACACCTTAAATCCTGTACCCAGTTCTGGATTCCTTAATTCAGGAAGGACATTGAGGTGCTGCAGCATGTCTAGAGAAGGACAACTGTTTAGGTGAACACTCTATGTGTAGAGACATGAGGCTTGACTCCATTTCAGAAGGCTGATTTATTATGTTATATATTATATTAAAATACTACATTAAAACTATACTAAAAGAACAGAATGAAAAGAATGATCAGAAGGCTACGAAGAACAAGAATAGAATAGAACGCATAACAAAATCTTGTGACTGCTCGCAGCCTCGGCACAGGTGGCTGTGATTGGTCACTAATTGAAAACAATCCACATGGACCAATGGAAGATGCACCTGTTGCATTCCATAGCAGCAGATAGTTATTGTTTACATTTCTTTCCTGAGGCCCTCAGCTCTCAGGAGGGAAAAATCTTAACAGAGGATTTTTCATAAAATATCATGGTGACAGACAAAGAAGCTGGTGAAGGGTCTGGAGGGCATGTCTTATGAGGAGACCTGAGGAAGCTGAGGGTGTTTAGTCTGAAGAAAAGAAGGCTTAGGAGGGACCTTATCACTCTGCAACACCATTGCAGAGGGTATAGCCAGGTCGGGGGTGGCCTCTTCTCCCAAGCAACCGGAAACAGGACAAGAGACACAGTCTTAAATTGCCCCAGGGGAGGTTTAGGTTGAACATCAGGGATAATTTCTTCACAGAAAGGGTGATTAGACATTGTAATGGGCTGCCCAGGGCAGTGGTGGAGTCACCATCCTTGAAAGTGTTCAAAGAAAGATTGGATGTGGCATGGTCCAGTTGACAGGTGTTGGGTCATAGGCTGGGGTCAATGATCTCAGGTACTTTCCAGCCTAACTGTGATTCTGTGATTTTGGAGATCACTTCTATTATTTCCCCTTCTACCATTTGTCATAGCACTTTCATAGGATCCTAGAATCATTTATGTTGGAAAAGGCTGCCAAGGTCATCAAGTCCAACTGTTAACCCATTATGGCCAAGTTCACCACTAAACCTTGTCCAAGTGCCACATGTGGCAAGTGCCACATCTGCAAGTTTTTGAAATACCTTTAGGGATGGTGACTCTCTCTTTTCCCTGGGCAGCCTGTTCCAATATTTCACAACCCTTTAGGTGAAGACATTTTTCTTAATATCCAATCTAAACCTCTCCTGGCACAACCTGAGGCCATTTCCTCTTGCACTATTGCTTGTTACTTGGAAAAAGAAACTTCTCCTCCCCACCTTGCCACAAGCTCCTTCAGATAGCTGTGTGTGACACTGCACAATAACTTAGTCTAATAATCTCGGAAGTTTGCTGCTGTTGTGTATTTCTTGCAATTAAGCTCTAGTCAGACTCAGAGGAGATAAAAGTCAGCCAAGGCCTTAAGGAGAGAGATCTAAGGCTGTGCAATGATACCCAGTTGATGATTCCAAAATGAGGAGGATTTTAAGAAAGGTGTGGTTGTATTTTAATTTCCATTTTTTCTCTTGTACTTGTGGTTTTTTTACTACTTGCTAACTGACCATTGAATATTTTAAAAAAGGAAGAAAAAAAGTTATTGTGGGAATAATTTTTCTGCTTAAAGATAATTTATGTTATCATTTTTAGATTCATTAATATTTTCTTCTCATACTTAGTGGATGACAAATGAGACAAAGGAATAGCATTACCTGTACAGCTTCTATAAAAAAAAAAAATTATTTGTAGAAGTATTTACAAACAGAAATGTCCCCTTTTTTTTTGTTTTCTTGTAACCTGAATGTTGGGCCAATTTGCCTTCATTTCCTCTCATCTGAAACTTCTAACTGTAGGGATGAGGGACTGGATACACATATATCTGTATTTCCTGTTGGATTATGAGTGAATTTTGCAGGAAATATGGACAAGTAGGAGAGTGCACGTTATGAAATGATGTCAGTGTGTTTTCTTCAAAACTGTTTTCCTTTCAAATGAAAAAAAAACTGGGAGGAATGCCCTTCTCTGTTCTTGTCTCTGATAGCTGTTGGATCCTTGGGACACAACTAAAGTTAAGACAAAATAAGTCTCCCTAAAATGAATGTGGTATGAAAGTCAGGTTGTCAGGAGAAACTCTTTCACTCCACAGTCTTCTCTGAAGTGCTGCCCTGATTCTTGATGTAGACAAGACTACTGTCTGCTGGGATAGATACTGTCAGGGTTTTGGGACATCTTGTTTACAATTGTTATGCTGTGGAATTTTTGTATTTTACATGCTGACAAAACTACCCACCTTCTTTGACAGAGAGTGTTTTTCTTCAGTGAGTTTTTGATAAGATAACTCTACAGTGATTTTAAAATGGTCTTATAACCATGTCAGCATTTTAATGTACTTTGGATTCAGCTATATTAGAGAGTAAAACTGTTGATTTTGGATGGAGTAGATTAGGACTGAAATGGAGCTTAAGCATGTACATTCAGGCCTTTTGGAACTAATACAAGAATATGGGGCTTTACACCCAGCTCCTGCATCTGTTGCAGTAAGCTATGAGAGCTTCTACTACATTCCTGACTACAGTCAAAGAAAGGGAAGCATTGGTGAAGGTATCTTACATAAGACTGCTTGATTCTCCACTGCCTCAACTGGACTTGAAGTACCAAGTTTCAGCAGAGAGAAGTTTCAGAAGTTGCTGGTCCTCAGTTTCAGTTTACTGCCACTCAGATGATTTGTTGTCACTTCTTGCTGTATCAGGGCACAGACTGTAAGTTTACTTGCTTGAAATTTCTCTGAAAAATGTTCAGACAGATGGAGAAGGTTCTCTAGACAGCCTGGAAGCATATTAAGAAGTTGTTCCTTATTGTCTTCCCAGCTGAGAGTAGATGGGTTTAGCATATGTCAAAAAGTGGATAGGAAATATTATGCTAGCAAGCATGACTGAATTTGGGACAGCAAGTGCAGTTATTTAAGCAGGTAGGTATTCCTTACACTGGCCAAGTTTTTGACTGACTGTCTGTCACTTTTGGATGACACTTCACATTGTCAGTGTCTGCTCAGCAGAGAGGAGTCTGCCATGCTATCAGTCTGGGGAGAGAATTTTGTGGGTGATCTCCACAGTAAAAGCCTTTTTTTTTTTTTTTCTGGGAGGGAAGCACTAACTTCTTTTCTAAGGATAAGCCTGAGATAGAATAAAATGAATATCCATGGAAAGAATGCCAGAGACTTATGACCTTTGTATCATTACCTTGTTATCTAATTCTAACTGTTGAAAGGTAAAGTACCTATTTTAA